>NC_135265.1:17392188-18627523 GCF_051311805.1 Agelaius phoeniceus
CATGGGTCCTTATTTAATCTTCCCCAAGGCAATGGGAAACTGTTGGCTTGGGGTCGATAATAAATACTATTTTCTGTAACTTCCATAAAACTACGATAGCTGTTGAGTTCTGATGTGGGGGTGTGATGAGAGCAACGGGGTGTGCTTGGGGTGCCCCCTGCAGATGAAGGGCACTGCCATCTCTGCTCAGGTTTGGGTTTGTGGTGACACTCAGGGACTGTCACGCAGGCAGGCACACTGAGAACCGCGTCGCGTCCCCTTGGGCTGCTGTCCCGATCTATGGCACGAACCACGCCGTGTCGTGCCGGCAGCATCACAAACCTACGCCTGCGCCTTTCCCGGCGCCCATTCAGTGGGATTTCAGCCAACAGCTTTGGGGTTTATTTATCGATGATTTCTGTTCTTAGCTTTCACTGTGTGCTTACCCTGCTCAAATACCTCCCCTAGTTTCCCCCGAGCCAAACTCGTGCTGCGGGGTGAGCATCCGAGCCGAGCCACGCCGCCGACAGCTGCCAGCCGGCCGCACTGCAGCTTCCCGGGGAGCCACGGCAATGAACAGCGTGTTCCTTCTCCCCCGGGCTGCGGGAAATGCAGAGCGCGTTTTTAAGCCGGTGTCTTAGCGAAAAAGCGGGCAGTGCTGTGGCAGACACGATTCCCGACGCGCAGGACGGGGTGAACCCGCCCCGCCACCCAAGGACGCGGCGTGACGGAGGCGCCTGGCTGCGGATCTGCCGGCCCTGGCTGCGGAGCTGCCGCCCCTGTGCTGGGGATGTGCCCCGTCTGTGCTGCGGGTCTGCCCCTCCTGTGCTGCGGGTCTGCCCCTCCTGTGCTGCGGGTCTGCCCCCCCTGTGCTGCGGATCTGCCCCTCCTGTGCTGCGGGTCTGCCCCTCCTGTGCTGCGGATCTGCCCCCCCTGTGCTGCGGATCTGCCCCCCCTGTGCTGCGGATCTGCCGCCCCTGGCTGCGGGTCTGCCCCTCCTGTGCTGGGGATCTGCCCCCCCTGTGCTGGGGATCTGCCGCCCCTGTGCTGGGGATCTGCCCCTCCTGTGCTGCGTATCTGCCCCCTCTGTGTTGGGGATCTGCCGCCCCTGTGCTGCGGGTCTGCCCCCCCTGGCTGCGGAGCTGCCGCCCCTGTGCTGGGGATCTGCCCCTCCTGTGCTGGGGATCTGCCCCCCCTGTGCTGGGGATCTGCCCCCCCTGTGCTGGGGATCTGCCGCCCCTGTGCTGCGGGTCTGCCCCTCCTGTGCTGCGGATCTGCCCCTCCTGTGCTGGGGATCTGCCCCTCCTGTGCTGCGGATCTGCCCCCTCTGTGCTGCGGATCTGCTCCTCCTGTGCTGCGGGTCTGCCCCTCCTGTGCTGGGGATCTGCCCCTCCTGTGCTGCGGATCTGCCCCCTCTGTGTTGGGGATCTGCCCCCCTGTGCTGCGGATCTGCCCCCCCTGTGCTGCGGAGCTGCCGGCCCTGGCTGCGCTCCGTGAGTCCGTAATGAGCACCAGCAGTGTCCCTGCAAATACGGCGTGCTGGCATCCGCGGGAGCCACGGCATCATTGCCCCGCAGTTTTATCTTTGCTTCTGTCAGCCACAGCACCTGATTTAGACAGCGGATGCGCTCGTCTGTATCCGAGCGGGCAGCAGCCGGCAGCGAGCCCTCAAACCCTCAAACTGGAGGCGGAGAGGAAGCGGGGATCATCCGGGTTCTCCTTCATGAATAGTTAAGCTTTTCCTGTTTTATACCTAGAGCTGCTGCTGGTGTCAGACATTACCCCATCTGCTGGTGAGCAAAGCAAGAAGCTCGCAACAACGAGGGGAATTTTCTGCATCTTGTTCCCCCGCTGTGGACAGAGATGTCTCGGCCATTTCTGGTGCCCGAGGCTCCCCAAGGGTACCGGGAGCCTCGTCCTGCCAACCCACTATGGCGAATCCCTCTGCCTCCACCTGCCACTCGAAACCAAACACACTTTTCCTGTCCCCAAGGTTTATGTCATTCCTTTACCAGTTGAAAAGTTAAGATTAAACATACATAGTTGATTATCCAGAGAGAGCTTAATCTCTGTCACCTCCCTTCTAAATCCCCAAGGACATCAGGACACAGAGACAAGACTTTCGGCTCCCAGGTAAGAAACAGGGTTGCCTCTGCCAGCTCTTTTAAAACAGACTTAAAAGAAGTGGCTCTTGCCCTTCCTTGTTGTCCTCCTGCCCAGCCGGGGGCAATCCCAGCAGGAGGGCTCTCACCCAACTCAGCATCCCAGTTTTTCCATGACCCTGCTGACTCTCTGCCACCAGTGAGCTCATATTGGGTGCTCAGCTGAGCTGCTCCTGTTTGCAGCAGACAGCAAGTGAGGAAGGAGTGAGCTTCAGTAATTACATGGAACAGATCACATGGTGCTCACACACATGGCTTTTGGGAAAAGCACGGGACACAGAGGTGATGGGAGGGGTCTGCATGCTGTCAGCCCATCTCAGAATAAATGAATTAATAAAGCCAAAATTCTGATTACTTTTGCACCTGGGTAGCTTTACTGGTGTTAATTACATAGTGGAAATGGAGGATCCATGTAAGCAAGATTCAAATCAGTCACTGATATTTAGCTCTGCTTCAGGTCCTCTCTATAGTGTTGCTTCTGCTGAAGTGAAGAATGAAACAAAGAGGGGGAAACCTAAATAGTGATTAATGAAGAACAGTCCTTATTTAATCACAGCTTTCAATTCAGACTTTGTAATTTAAACTTCAGCAATTGTCTTCACAATTTTGGCATCTGCTCATCTCAGCCTACACACTATCTTTGAACTAACAGCACAGCTTATCTTTGCAATTAAGCATTCAATGTAGCAACAAATCTTCAATTTGGTGTGAGTCACTCAGCTGCTAAATCAAACAATGTGTCACTAAACAAACCAGTTTCCTCCTGACCTCACAGGATGATAATAATGACTTGTGAAACCATCTTGAGATTTCCTTGGTATAATTTGCTAGTACTTTCTGACACATTCCTTTTCATAAATATAAATGGGTTCTGCATTAGAAACAAACAACTGAGAGTTGTTAATATCCTGGAAATGTAAAAGACTTACCTCAAAACCAGTTGCTAAAAAAGCAAAATAATTTTCTCCTAAGTAAGAGCTGTAAGTACAGGGTGAGCCAAAGTCACAACTGCATTGGCCTCGGTGGGTGCGTGGGGATCTGGACTCCTGCAATGGGGGTGGGCAGGGCTGGCTGCACAGGGTGGGCACCCTGGTGAAAACAGGAGCTCCATGCTTCCATATGCCAGACACATCACATACCTGCTGCTCTGCATCACAAGTCTTTGTATGCGCAGTCAATTAATAGAAGTAATCCATAATCTTCATCTCAATGTAGTCAAGATGACATTTGGTGCCATAAAGTACCTAGAAAGTGCATTTCTGCACTCAACCAGAGAACAGCACTGCTGGGGCTGTTGTCATGTGCAGTCCCAGGGCAGGCTGGGCTCCCAAAACTGACGCCACTATTTCATACAGGTGAAATTTCTGAGAATCTGGATTTGGAGTCATGGCGGATGCAGGTGGTTAGTTACATTGGCAGCATTGCCTCATTGCATGATAGATGACAGTCACTGCAGAAAAAGCAATTACTTAGAGAGACCCTGAAAGGATGACAAATCTCATTTGTTTTGCTTATGTGCATTTTAAAAGTTTTATTTTGCAAACCTTCACTTTCATTAGTACCACTGACTTCACTGGCTTCACTTCAGCAGCCCAGGCTTTTCTGGAACAGAGTCCCCTCCCAGTCATTTCGAGCCTGAAAATGCTGCAAAGTTTCTGAACCATCTCATTAACAGACAAAAATGAACTGATTCCCTTTACAGTGGAAGCATGATGGGTATTTTCAATTTTGTACCTACAGACTGCTCTTGCATTGTGTTTTTATGTCTGTCTTCACAACTGCAGTTATTTTTCAAAAGATGAAAGCTGAGATTTGTCAACCCTACATCTCCAAGAGCTGGTAGAAGCATGTCATGGTAGAGACAGGTCACACAGGGAAGTGGTACTACATGGATCACACCTCTCCCAAACATTTCAAAGAGATGATTGAAAGGCAGTTCCTTCCAAACTCATGTCAATATTTTATCAGTAGAAAACAAAGTAATTTAATCCAATTCCCTCCAGCCAAAATCTGTTCAACCATTATGCATAGCAGGTTTGGGTTGGGAGGGTGCTCCAAGCTTCACTGTGTACTCACCCAGGCCACCACGCCTGGTGTGGAACAGGGAATCACGAGCAGGTGGGAGGCTGGGCAGTGCACACCCTGACACCAAAGTCACATCCTAGCTCAGCTCTTTTCCATCCCTGCACATGTTTTCTCCACCATCTCCTGAATGTTTCTAGGAATGACCCCTGGTAGGAGAGCCAGCCTTGGGAATCTGGGGACTCATCAGCAGAACTTCTTCATCAGAGACCACATGAGTGGCCTCTCTACTTCCAAAGAGACATAACTTGGTGAGGACGCTGCCTCTGTGTGTCCTACCTCTGATAACAGAGGGGATGTGCTGCTGTTACTGCTTACAGATTCCAGCCCCCAGGGTGGGAGCTCATCTTCCCTGGCTGCCTGCCTCAAGTCACACAGAAACTGCTCTTGTGACTTTACAAATCCATTCAGCTGATGCCCAAATGACATGCCAGCTCGAATGGCACAAAAAGAACTTTCCTTTACACTGCTGACCAGAAGGAAGCTCCCCAGCGGGAAATGCCATGTTATCCAGGCAGCTTTACCTCCACAAAATCCTTGGCTTTGGCAGTGCATGATCCTGGGAGGTCCCTGTGGAAGCTACCAGGCACTGCAGAGCAGGGGAACAAACTGAAGCCTCAGTCCCTTCAAGCATAAACAGATATTTCACCACAAATTTCCATGGCAGCTATGTAATAGATTGACTCTTAACAAGAAAGGTTGTTAAGTGTCTGAGGGCAGTAAAATGCTGACAGGGAGAAGTGTGGGATGCTGGAGCTGGTGGCAGGAACTGGGAACTGGCGTCACAGTGAATGGTGAACTAATAGATTACCTCATTTTCATATTTACAGGAGATGGATATGACAGCCTTAAAGAAAAGAATTTCAATTGTTTTGTGCAAAACAGCATTTTGCTCAGTCTGACAGAGCTAGTACAATTTTACCTGTCTGTTTATGTAGTGTTCTACCTGTGCCAACTCTCACAAGTTTTCAGCTTTCCTTTAATATTTTGTGTTCTTCTAAAGTCTCAGTTCCTGGAGATAAGGAGCATCCTTAGCATTTCAGTTTCTGCTTTATTTTATAAATTTAGGCCAAAAATCATTTTTAAAATCCTCAGCCACAGTATTTGAGCTCCATTCTCATAATTTGGAGGATGACACCAAATGTTTCAACACTTAACTTTCAAAATATTTATTGATGCTACAGAAAGGACTGAAATGCTCAAATGTTGTGACTTACATGCCAAGTATGAGTTTTATGTTCTGGATGGCATATGCAGCCTTGTGCAAGTGTTAGTCTATTTCTTACTCATCTGTATTAAGTAACTGCCATACCACTGGTAACTTTCCCTCCTTTGGAGTTTTTAATTATCCTAAAGTTCTGTTCATTTGGAATGCATCCATTAAGTCCAGTCAGCATTTGAATGAAGATGATAAGCCTGAGAGTACCCTCAAGTATACCAATAACTTACAACTTTTATTTCTTACTCAGAATTAAATGAAGTTTTCAGTAAATCATGACCAGCCTGTAGAAGTAGCTGAGTGAAAATCCACACCTTATAAAGCCTGTATTATTAGGTAACTGTGAGTTAAGTGCCCCTGTGCTGGCTGCATGGTCTCACAGCTGCTCAGAGGCAGTGCTGCCCTTGCCCCAGGGGACATGCCCATGGCTTGTGGGGCAGTGTCACTCTGACAGCTCTGCTGGGTGCTGCAGCAGGTGCAAGGGATCTTTCAAACATCACAGTTCACATCTCTTCCCAAGCCTGAGGGGAAGGAGAATTGGCACCTTCATGAGTGGTTATAACTAAAGTTGGCTCTGCTTTCCTCCCTTTGCATCCATAAGCCTGAAGCAAAATGCCCTGGATATGGTGGATAGGTAGATGCTGCTTAAATATCAGCAGATGCTGCCTAGTCTAAGAAGAGGAAGTTTGTTGAGCTTTGAGTGATTATCACCAGTTTCACTGCTCAGGAATCCAAAAGCACGTGCATAATGTGACCGAGCTCTGACAGGTTTGCTGTGATACACCTTCAGCCAAAGAGTAAATGGGTAAGTGCCATCAGAACAGTGACAGCACACAGCAAGGGCACTGCTTATACTCCTGCTGGTGGAGTACAAGAAGGAAACCAAAATGCATCATAGATCTGTATTGTAGAGTTGCAAGGCACCCATGCTCACAGCTGGCACAGTTCAGGATGCTGAATTGCTCAGATTGGATACCCGTAAGGATAAGCAAATTGGTGATTACAGCACCTGATTTAGACTGTCACCATGCCACATGTCCTAGAACATTTAGTCACCTACTTTGCATTTGTACAGAGATGCACCAATTTTAGGAACAAACATTTAAGGTGGAGCTTTTTTTATTATTATTTTTAAATGAGGCACAGCACAGCAGACATTATTTGTGTTTGGGACTTTGACAGAGCCTGTCAAAAGGAAAGCTAACAAGGCTGGCTCCATCATAGTGGTAGCACAAAACATATTTAAGATATGAGATAGAATTTAATAACTTGGGGGGCTACTTTAAAAAGATGATCTAACAGCCAGCTAGTCTATTTTGCAGCTGGGATCACTTACACTCACTTGGCAACAGTGTTATGACCATGCTGGCATCTCCTCAGTGTAGCAGCCTGCCTTAATTTCATTTTTTTTTCTGCAGCCTTTTGATGAGGAAACCAATTGCAATTTGGGTTGTGGGTGCAGGTGCATCAAGGAGAAGGTCAGCCAAGGAAAAGGGCTCATCCTGTTGTCTTCTGACAGTCACACACCATAGGGAGTAGGTTAATATGCACTGTGTGCATGGTATCCCAATGCTGGGTGAAACAATCATGATCAGACTTGTGCTGTGCAAGGGAGAAAACACATGGCATAGTGCTCTAGATTTCCTCAATGCAGAAAGAAACTGCTTTATTTATTCTTAGTTTGAGGGGAAAATAAAGACGCCTCCCAGCTCTAAGAAGAGCTTCCCCATCTTTTATGAAGTTGTTACATTAAGCTGTTCCAGTTATCCTTTCCTAAATTTACAAGTAGCTGTATAATTAAGCTGGAATTCAGTGGCTTGGTTGTCTTTCACTACCTGGGTCTCTGTGCGTGGTTGAATTCAGCATGAGAGTAATCCACATCTATATTCACATGTCTGTGAGCTAAGCATGTAAACCACATTGCAGCAGCAGAAGTCAATAATGTTGGTGAAGCCTAGGGTGTGAGTGAGGCTGTCACAGATTTGGTTTCCCTGGCAGAGTGGGCTTCATCCCTCTCAGGCTCCAAGAGCCAGCCTGCCCACAGCCATGTAGGTTGGTTGGGAATCTGGCCATGGGACTGGGTCAGGCACCTCTGCTCTCCCTCATCCTGATGCAGCTGAAATTCGTGGAGCCCAGATCTCACTGGCTACATCTACATTCCAATGTCCCAGACAAAAGCAGAATCCCACTCTGGATGATGTTCCCCCTTCTCTGGAAACCTTGCAGGGCCTGGATTTTACAAACACTGTCCTGTTGTGCCTCCACCTGGGGCTGTAAGGACCAACATCCCCCGAGGGCCAAGACACTCCTGCACATCCCTGCTAACTTCCCTGGCTCAGGGGGGGATTCTGGCACTGCACTGGTTAAATGAAGGCTCTGTGCTTGCCTGAGGCTGCATCTGAGCTCCAAGTGCAGTTATCTTTAAACTGAGCATGTACATGATTAGCTGAGTAGCTTTACCATTTAGCAAGCAAAATCTTATGCTGAAAATAACTGGTTAGTAGGATGATTTAAACATTAAGCAGAGAAAATGCTGCTTAAGCAAAGTGATATCATTTTCAGTCTTTTACTGAACTTTGCCATCTACTGTGGTGCTTTCACAGGGAGTCACCCCTCTGCCTCTTGGCTTTTGTAGAATACTATATTTTTTAAGGAGCCTTTAAAAACTGTGTAATTAACATTGTTTTCTGTTTCCCTGACATTTGTTCAGCTCTTTTGTCAGTAACCACCTGGCAGTGAAGTGGCCTGGACTCAATTTCTAAGTACTCCAATGGAAAGTACTCAATTGATAACAGTTTAAGACTCCATCTGGTCCCAGGGAAGCCTGCAGTGCACTGTCCATGTATCACAGAAGAACAGTGGTGCTCACTCACCAGCACAGGGCTCCCAGTGTGCACACAGCTGGACTGGCTGTGCATTTGCTGGGCCACTATGGGCCTGCTGCTGCTCACCCAAGGAGCACCAGCCATCCCCTCCCACCAGTGATCTGTGGTACTGGTGTGCTCTGATGGCACAAATACCTGTCTGGCTCTGAGAAATCAAGTAAAGCACGAATGTTTTCTCCAAAAAGGCTCTGTGACCTGTACCTGGTAACAGGCAGCTTCCAATATGCATGACCTTATACCTGGGATTGAGTGTCAGCTTTCAGGGCAATTTATATTTACTACCAGACTAGGTTAAATGCTTCCTGGTTAATTTGCTTTATTCTATCAGCAAATTTGCCTACACTCCTGAGGAAGTAATGCTGAGCTGGCCAGACTGGCTTTCTGCAGGACAAATCTAGATCCATATATCACCTCTCAGTTTGAGACTGTTCAGAGCAGTCAATGTAGGAAGATGTGGTGCTGTTAATTTCTCAGGGGCCATGCTAAGTTTTCAAAGGAAGCAAAATGTCTATATAATGTTGTCACTGACTGTTATGAGGGGGGGCTTGTACTGTAGCAATTGACTCAATTCCAGTTTTGGATTAGGAGAACAACCCAGTGGAGCAATTTCATTGCTTGTCAATTACAGAATGCCACAGGAGGGCAACCTGCAAATTGTAATTTGTGCTGAGTGATGGTAATAGAAGTGCAAATGACCATCCATAAATATGGACTGTAGGTATCACAACTGTCCTTCCTCTCTGTGTGTACTGATTTTTGCTGGATGGAGTTTATTTCCTGTGTAGCAGTTCAGATTTGTGGACTGTACTTTGGATTTGTGACCAAAACAGTGTTGACAATACACCAATGTTTTGGTTGTTTCTTAATAGTGCTTGCAAAAATGCATACCTTCTATACCTGTTCTTTTTGTCATGCTCCTCCCTCAGTAAATATGCTGGCAGTGGCCAAGGTGCTGGGCAGGGACAGAGCTGACCCCAACTGACCAGAGGGATACCTCATAGTGAATTAAGTGGTCCTCAGCAATAAAATTTGGAGGTAAAAAAAAGAAGAAAGGAGGGTTATTTTGTGCTTGCCTTTCTAAATAACCATTATGTGTGATGGAGCCCTGCTTTCCTGGAAATGAGAAATTTTGACTCTGGGATCGAGGAATTAGGTGCAGGAATTGCTGGTCTGATAAAAAAAAGAAAAATATGTTCTCTGTATCTCAGAAGAATGCATTCACAAGGGTCTGTTCTTCAAACAAAGCAAAACTTTTCATCTCCATCCACATCTACACCTCAAAAAGATTAAATCAGAAAATGCATAGAAGTTTGAGCTCTTTAACCCTGCTGACAACAGTGGATGCTGCATGGATTTCTGTGCTGGGATATAAGCGAGATCAAGCAGCAAAGCCAAACAAGGTTTGTACAGTGGCTTGTGGACACATTGTGATCTACTTGTTTCTGTGTCTTTCAAAGTAATTTCTTTGCAGTGTCAAAGATATTTCTTTACGTTGTCACCAGTTTGTTATCTCCTGTGAAAAAGCCAGGGAGTTGGATTTGATGGGGATTACAGAAAACACAGAACTGCCTGTTTTCCTTCAATTCCCTGGCAGGACTGGCTCTGTGAATTGGCAACATGGACAGCCACAGCAGGAGGAATGGCCAGAGCCCTGTCCCCTTCCACAGCCACACAGGATCCCCTGCCTCTTGGACACAGGATTATTTGTGTTTTCTCAACATTAGGATGGATCAAAACAAGAGTGGATCAAAATGTGAACGATTGCATCTTTTTGAGAAAGTCTAGTTTCTGATGGGCCTCACATTATTCTTTTCAGAAATTAAAAAGATAGAAGTAAAATAGAGCCAGTGTCAGTAAAGAGTATTCCTGCACTGCTATTGTTACAGGACTACTGTAAATACTGTAGCCTGGTTTAAGTTATATTAGAGAAAGACAAGACATATTCCAGAGTCTTGAACTTTAGTCTGCTGTCTGCATCTGTCCAGTCATCCTTGGTATTTCTGCCATGTCTGTGTCTGTGCTGTTCTCGGTCTGTGCCTGAGATTTCTCTTGTCTAATTTAGGAAAGTTAAAATGCAAATATTTCTGCTGAAATAATTACCTCAGTGAAAAAAATCAGTGGCTTAAGACAGTCCTTAAGAATTCACTCCCACCTAAGGCAGGCATTTGCAGACCACAGGTAGCTAGCCCCTCACCACAGAAGCATCCTGTTTTGAGGTGCCACTCATTCTCCAGATCAGGTTCCCTCTCTCCTCCACAGCTTTCTCTGCTGATCCATGGGCAAGGAAAACATCCTCACCCCAAAAAAAACCCCAAAAAACAACAACCAACCAAAAAAAAAAAAAAACAAAAACAAAAAAACAAAACCACAAAAAAACCCCCACAAACAACCAACCAAACAAAAACCCAAAAAACTTTGACCCATGTTTTAGTTCCTTAAGAGTGGCTCTGAGGAGGACAGGAGGGAGGCAGGGTTGCCTAGTGCTGCCTTGGGGTGTGAGCCCAGAGTCACAGCAAGTCTGGGGACCTGGCAGATGCTTTGTCATTTAAAATGTTTCAATCACAGCAGCAGGAGGAGAAGTAACACTCCCCCAGGGAGGAAGAAAGGTGGAAGAGGTGCTACCAAAACACATTGCCATCCCCTTGGGAGAGTGACATTCTCCTGAGATGACAGGAGTGAATGAGGTAAGTTCACATATATTATGACAAAACCATGTCAGATCTAGCCAGAATTTACCTTCTAAACTAGAAATTTTTTGCTATTTGAACACTGTTTTGTTCCCACTACTGAAATGGGAAGGAGCAGAAGATGGCACATAACTGTGTCATGATTTTCTCCAGATCCAGAGTAGAGATATTTCACATTTCAAATTTAAACTAGAGAGGCATCAGGGAGATGCTGCAGCTGCCAAAGCAGAGCCTGCCCTGTCATCCTCATCCCCTCCCCTGGCAGATGCTCTCCCATGTCAGAGCAGAGGGAAAGCCTGCGCTGGGCACCCAGGTACCCAGCACATGTATTAAAGCACAACTTGTTTTACTCACTTCTCTGTTGTTCTATTATTTCTCTAGAGTCCCATAATGATATTATCAGACTTCTAAAGTCTGTAACTCTTTGGTGTGTTCTTATGGCTACAGATCTTCACTGACTCCTTCTTCTGCATGCTGTTCTCTCTCAGTTCAGGGCTCCTCCAAGGCTCTCCCTGACTGGCTAACCTGCCCCCTTTTATCCCAGTCATCTTCATTAGCTACAGCTGCAGCCCAATTAAGGGCAACCAGGACCTCTGGGGCAAAGCCTCTATACAGATATTCAAATACATTTCCTCTACTATATTTCCCCCTTTTCTTTTACTTGAGTTAACAGTTGTACAGATGTTGAGTACAATACGTACATTTCTCCATGACTCACAGGCCATGTACAACACCCATAGCTCCTTGCTCAAAGGCCATACTCTTTCACAGCTCCTTGACCCAAAGGCTATGTTCTTTTGCAGCTCTTGGCTGCCACAGCTCTCAGCTGTCTTATCTTCTGTTAACTATCACATCAGGGTCACCAATTGTTGTTCTATTATTTCTAGAGTCCCATAACAATATTATCAGACTTCTAAAGTCCATACCTCTTTGGTGTGTTCTTATGGCTGCAGATCTTCACTGACTCTTTCTTCTGCATGCTGTTCTCTCTCAGTTCAGGGCTCCTCCAAGGCTCTCCCTGACTGGCTAACCCACCCCCTTTTATCCCAGTTATCTTCATTGGCTACAGCTGCAGCCCATCAAGGGCAACCAGGACCTCTGGGGCAAAGCCTCTATACAGATATTCAAATTCCAAACATTTCCTCTATTATAGTTCTCTCCCCATGGACCAATGGAGACTGGTTTTAGGGAACACCTCACACTCTCCTGAGCAGTCATAGTGCTTGCCCTGTCACATAACTGCTTTTCTCTGTAGCTGTCATGTTGTGGAGGTTTAGTGGCCTTTTAAATTTGTTATATCATAAGTATTCTTGGATGGTATCCAAATTTATAAGGGTGAAATATGAGGTTAAGAAATTGGGGTTTGGACTAATCTCAGTCTGGTCTCTTACTGAGCTCTCAGCTGAATGTCTCTTAGTGAAAGCTTTCTTTCAACTTACTGAAAAATGCTGTGATCTGCCCTGGCAACATCTTATTAGAATGCCAAGAACAAGATCAACAGCTGTGCTGTGATTTCCATTCCTGTGCTGTGTCTGACATTTGCTCACTCCAGCCCTCCTGCCACCACACATTGGACTTCTGAAGGTCCCTTCCAGCCTAAATGAGGCTCTGATTTTATGGCTGTTCAAGCACAGACTTCCATGCACAGCTCTGCAGCTTGAACTGAATTACTCATAATGAGGGCATTTGTTAAACATGTCCTTTTAGGGTATGTCAATGCTTTCTGGTTTCTTTCTATAGATCTTTCCTTGAATAAAATATCTGACAATCTTTATTCTAGTCACATAAAAGATTTATGCATCTCTTTTTCTAAGTGAATAGAGGTATTCTTTATGAAAAAGGGGGAAGGATGCTTAATATCTTTCCTTTTTTGTATATTGAAATTAAATCTAATAAGTATTTTTATATTTATTTTATAACTATATTGCCATCTAAATTACATGTGCATGGAAAATTTAGAGACCTTTGCCACTCAGTATCTCATTTCTTCCTTCCCAGAAACAAACATATTAATATTATTGATATTGATATTTCCATTGCTCTTTCCTGACCACAAGATAATAACTGATGCAATTTTAACCACATTTTGGTGCCTCTTTTTCATGATATGGTTTACAACAACTCAAGGTCAGGGGGCAATTTTTCATAGGGAGGCACATTGACTGAAGGAGGAAGAATTGGTATGCTTAGAACAATTTACTTTGCAACAAAGCAGATCTAGAGTATTACTGTGAGGGCAGACTGAAGGAAAATGAATATTCCATCTTCTGTGAAAACCCAACTTCAGAGGTGACTGGATGAACTTGTCCCAAGCCCATTTCTCTCCCCCAAAGCATGACTGAAATGCACATTGTCTCATGCTGTTTGCACAAAGATAAAAACTTGGAGCTCTAAGAAATACCATCTCCTGATCATCTGGAACCTCACTGAACTCTCTGGCTCCTTTTGCCTTCCTGGAGGGGCCAAGACTCACACTGCAAAGGTTGTGGGCTTCCCTGTCACCTCACACACCATGCCCACTCACAATGAGTTTTAGTTCCTCCTTGTGCACAGCTCAGCCAACAGCAGCCCTGCAGCTCTGCCACCCAAACCTGCCCATCTCCATTTTATATAGCCTCCAAAACATTCTCATCTTGCTAATTTCATAGTAAGTGCATGTTTTGAAACTGAGGCAGAAAGAGGATTTAATAGCTATGAGAGAAACAGCTGCCACTATGAAAAACATGGTGCCAAATCCACAGGTTGAATTTCAAACATGAATATGTGTGACTCCAAGGGTTTTGGCCATGGGGAGGAGCAATGGCTGTTGCTCCATTCTCCTGTGCTGTCATTCCCACAGTGGGTGAATAAAAAAAATTTTTAAAGACTTCATTTTGTTTTAAGTCTTTTGTGTACAAATTCTGCAGAGTGACTCCCAGCTGTTGTAGGTGGAGCCCTGCTGAATAAGTGCTAACTTTGTAAAAGCTGTCACTTATAAAATGTTCTAGCAATTCCTCCTTTGATCATAATGTTTTCAGTGATATTCTCTTCAAACAGTAGCTGCTACATACACTGATCATCTTAAAGAACACCTTTTTAGGTCTATTTTATGCTTTTATAGTGTGGGGAAAGAAGGTGGCTCCAAATTTTACAGTATTTACACTGTGGCATGTGACATTGCCTCTTTTAGTTACTACTCTCCCAGTGTTAATTCCTGAATATTTAATTTTCCTCTTTGGCTGCTATCAGGAATAGGGCTGAAGTTTTCTAGGACTCTGAGAAGTTTTTCTCACCGATTCAGGGGCCACTTTCCATTTGCAGCTGGTATTTTGTCTCCTGCTCACCTGCCATTCCTGCAGCAAGGGTAAGGCATGGCCACCTGCACAACCTGAGAGGATTATGGGGGCCCCAGTAAGGCCTGGCACCTCAGTGCCATCAGCATCCTGGCATCAAACTTCAACTATTTATTTAAATTTAAATCCCCCATTTTTCAGGGGGATTACATGTGCATGGAAAATTTAGAGAATCCTAAATTTTACATCCTCTTACTCCAGGAAGGCATTTAGCCTACAAGTTAGTGAGCACAAATTTAGGATTTGTGCTCACTAACTTGTAGGCTAAATGCCTTCTTGGAGTAAGAGGATGAGTATGGAAGTAATAAGAGACTGATGTGTCCCAGCTGTTACACCCCCACTGTCTCTGCTCTCCTTTTTGTTCCTTTACCCTGTGCATTTTGACAAAGATCAAAAGATCAGCTTCTGCTTTTATGATGAGAGCCCCCAGAGCTGCACGTAATGCTCAGCAGTAGATATTGTTCCTTTTCCCTCTGTATCCACTCTCATTTGAGAAGATGATTTTATGGGGGTGGAAAGCGTGGTGCTTGTTAGCCCATTCCTTAGACAGACTTGGTTAAATAGTCCCATCCTCCCACTGCCTACAACCAATGTGACTTTATGTCTGTTTGCAGACACATTATTGTGAATTTTAAACTACTTTTGCTGTCATTCTTTACTTGCAGGGTGTCAGAAAGCACCAGAACATGAGCTACAGATGCTGTAGTTTTGTTTTGTATGAAGTCCCTTGAACATCACATGCCTTGCATCCAAGCAGAGCCCAAGGAGTCCACAGAGTTGCTCACAGGAGAAGAAGAGTATTTTAAGCCCCCACCTTTGTTTTTTGCCCTTTTCTTTACCCTTTGTTGTCCAGTGCTTGCAAACCCAGAAGTATGCTGGGATGACTTGCTCTTCCCATGCCATGCCTGCTCAGAGGGGGCTGCCTATGGGTGTGACAGTGCTGCCACCCAGTTCTCTGCACCAGGGCTGCTCTCAGTTCCTGTGCCTGCCCTCTGCAGCCTGGGCTAAGGGCAGCCCTCGGGGAGGGTGCTCCCCTTTCACTCTCATCGCCTAAAACCAAGGTGTAAAACACCCGTCCTGGAAGCACAGGCACTTCCTTTTATTCTGATTACCAAAATGTCTCCTGGAAATAACTGGGCAATACAGCAAAGAGGAGAGGCATAAAAACTGTGTAGCATCGTTATATTTTCACTTACTTACCTGCCTCTCTCTTTTCTATTGTTTTGTAACCACCATATAAATAAAGGATTTTTTCCTTCCACTGCTATCTGTGTCTTTTACTTTATGTTGCAATAGACTTGGAAACCACTTGGGGGAACTTCTCCCATCGCAGTTAATTACAGGTAAAAGACTGTATTATCAAAAATACATACTGATCTGACTCAGCTGCTTTTATGATCACTGCATATCACAGAAGATATTCAGCAGATTTTTATTCACAGCAGATTTCACTTAGAAATGTCAAATACTCAGGACATTTGCAGATAAACCATTCTTTAGATTTGTTACTCTGATCATATAGTTTGGGAAAGTTTGCTTTTGAGTGAGTGTCTAATTAAGCATTGAACTGGCACTGAAAAACCTCTTTTAAAACCTTGAACTGTATCGAGACCTACACAAATGGGGAAATATTATTTAGTTGCAAAATAGGACTTGATGACCAGTTAGGGTAATGTCACAATAGAAACTTGTTCGGCACAAATCAGTATAGATCTTGCATGGATTTTCCCGCTCACAACTCCTTTATTTAAACTCCTTTATTAAAGAGTTCGGGCCCTCCTGGGCAGAAGGTGCGAGCGGGAGGGGCGCAGAGCCGCCGCCGCCTCGGCGCCACCAGGGGGCGCGCTGCCCCGCGGCCAGCCTGGAAACGCTCCCGAAAATCCCGAAATTCCGCCTGCCAGGCGGGCCCGCTCCTCCTGCGAGCTCCGGAGGCGTCCAGGAAGGGCCTCCGAGCTCCATGCTCGGTCCTACATGGTACCGGCGCGTTTGCAGGGAAATGCCCCGTGCCTGTCCCCGGCAGCCTTTCCCCTGCCGTGTCACCGGCTGCTCTTCCCCTGCCATGTCCCCGGCACCCTTTCCCCTGCCGTATCTCCGGCAACCCTTCCCCTGCCATGTCCCCGGCAGCCTTTCTCCTGCCGTGTCCCCGGCACCCTTTCCCCTGCCCTGTCACCGGCTGCCCTTCCCGTGCCGTATCCCCGGCAGCCCTTCCCCTGCCCGTCACTCCCGCCTTCCCCGCTCCCGTGCCCGGCCCGGCTGCGGGAACCCGGCCCTGCCCCCGTGCCTTCCGCCCATGGCTCAGGCCCGGCCAGGTTGCCCAGCCAGGTGCCAGGATCACAGCATTTCTTGGGCACCAAGGTCACAGCGTTCCTCACGCTGAGATTTTTTTTCCCAGCACTCCAACACAGTAATCCAATACGCTTCTAAGAACAGCAAGAATCAAAAATTACTCAGTGTGAGGCCCAGTCACATCCCTTCATGCCTCCAAATCCAGGAACGGCCGTACTTAAAACAAATGGTCAATTAAGGCCTTAATTTATGCGTTCTTACAAATATCTAAATGCCTTTACCTGTGGCAAATCATGGAAATATCTGAAACCAATGGAGCTAGGTCCATGGCTGAGGTTAAGCCCGCAGCTGGTTGCTATCCAGGACTAAGGCCCTGGCCTCCTCCTCCTCACCTCATGGGGCCATGAGGGGAAATGCTCTGAGCAGAATTTTTCTTGGTGAGGATGTTGAATTCTGTGACAGAGGCACCAGTGTCAGCCCCTGGGCCAGTGCCCAGCGTGCAAACGACTGGAAGAAACTGATGGATCTGTGTGAGAAAGAAAAAACAGAGAGGAAATGCAGGGTGAGGAGTGGAGAAGAAAGGGAAAATACAAAAAAATTGGGAGAGAGGAGAGGAGAGGAGGGGAGGAGAGGAGAGGGAGAGGGAGAGGGAGAGGGGCTCTTCCTAGACCTGTGAATATCTTCCAAGAGCCTTGTCAGAGGATACCAGAGGGACCACCAAAGTCTTTTTTCCCTCCTGCTCCTCTCAGAGAGAGAACAGACCTGCAAACAGGTGCAAGGAGTAATAGTCACAGAGGATTTTGTTGTAAGTCTTTGCCATAGGGTAACTCCAGCATTGAAAACAGGACACTAAATGCAACACATATATGCAAAGATAATTCCAGTGTTTAGTTTTCATTTCCCTTTTTAGGTAAAGGAAGTCTGATGTTCACTTGCACAAATCATTGCACCCCTGGGAATTGTGTACCTGAAGTGTAGCTGAGACATTTCATGGTCTTGTGTTACTGATCCTGAGGCACACTGTGGTGCCTAAGTGCTGTTGAATAATCTGGGGGTGTTGTGTCAGCTTTTTAAAGGCAGAAGAGCATTTCTTTAGGCTGCAATGAAAGGCTTTAAACCACAGCCACCAATGCAAAAGAGACTTACCAGACCTCACTGACAGCCACAAGTGGGGGAAAAGCTCCCCAGAGGGAGCAGGGAAGAGGCTGGGCATCAGCAAGCACACACATCCTTGTAGAGAAGGGAAGGTTGGAGAGCTGGGGGGAGGAGTATCTGTCACTTTGCTGCTATTTTAGCACTCTACATCCAGCAGCCAAGCTGATCAGAAGCAATCAGGACAATGGTTTGATGGCCTAAACTGCTGCTTCTGTGGAAAGTGGATTTCATCTAGGTCTCCCAGCTGTGGGAGATGCTCTGAGAGAAGGACATGCACACAATCACCATGGAATATTTGGCCCTCCAGACCACTGCTTTCCTTGCTGAAGCCATGGCAGCACTGTTCTTTGCACTTCTCGCAAAGGGGGGGCACCACAAGGAATGCCCTAGCTTCTCAGTTTAGCCACCTTTTGAACCATGACCAGTGCTGATGGTCCTTTCCTCTGGCTTCTTCTTCCAAGATACACATATATATGCATATTTAATTATTTTTAAGGTTGGGTTTTTTTTGTAATAAATATGATTTTGTGGTCTCTGTCAGGTCATTGGCCAAACCTCAGGGAGGCAGGGCAAAGCTGGGCTTACAATGCCCACCCCACCTTGCTGGAAGGTCATGATTGGGATTAGCAGAAATTTGCACTGTAAAGACTTGGCTTTGACTGCACCATCAGGGGATTTCTCCCCAGGAAAAACAACATATTGGCATTTGGTATCTCCCTGGTATGACTTTACATAGTTAACAGGAATCAAAAGAAACTACCATGCTGGAGCTCAGAGGCCCAGAGCTGTCTGACCAGCTCTTGCCAGGATTCCAGTTTGCTCAGCAGCATTGGGAGAGCTGTAAAGAAACTCCTCAGCTTCTGACTGGGCCATCTTGAGCTTGAGGATTTATATCACCCTTTGAAATGTTTGAGTCACAGCAAACATTATTTCTATTATGACAAATTTTTGAATAGAGATTGAAATGATAATTTTTCTTCTTGCTGTAGGAGTACACATTTTCCTTTGCCTCCTAGTCTAGAGGCTTAGGGTTGCCTGGTTACTCTGACTCAGAAACTCTGTAAGGTGTCTCTTGGTGAAGGAGCAGATACAATTTGGCAATTAGAGAAGCTTGATTTGTCATCTAAATGTAGAAATCCTTAGGAAAAAATAACCATTTGAGGAGCAGTTGCACAGAATCCACAGTGAGAAAACTCTCAGGACATACATTGGTACTGAACATTGCTGGTTTGCTTATTGTAGAAGCATGAAGGTCGTTAATAATATATGCAATAATTAGGAATGTTTTTCAGTGTTCAATTAATAGAATCCTGTTCTTAGCATATATGAATTGCAAATGTGATCAGAAAAGCATTTTTGTTGAAGAATTTCCCCATGGACTAGCGCTATAAAAAGGCTCCATTCAGGCAGCAATCTGTTCATCTCGGGCTGGAGTTAAAGGCACAGGATACATTCAGGTGAGCACCCCAGTACAGCCACACAGCCAGCTAAAGCATTTCTTATCTGCTTCAGTGTGCACATGGCTACATATATATTTTTATATAGCACATGTGTGCCTGTAAATGTGTGCAAATATTCTTACAATTATGCATTTGTTCTGCTTAGGAGATTTGTGATTGTAGGAATGATTTTACTTTGCGAAGCTCCTTTAGAACTGAAGCCATGTTGTTTCAACAGTTGCTTCATAGATGCCCTTTAGTTGTATGCATTTTGATGCATCAGAAAACACTTCAAGAACAAGGAAGGTTATTTAATGGTCAGGAAGGTGAGGAATGTTTGATAAAAAGTCAGATCTGTAGACCAACAGTTTTGCTATCCAGGGACCAGAAAGGCTCAGCTAGCGTAAACTCTAAAAGGTCAGAATTTGATTTAATGAACTGAACTTTCAAGACAAGCAGTGTTTTTCATACAGGGTATCCCCTCAGGCTTGCTTTATTCAGATAGCAAAAAATGCAGAACAAATAGACTGACAAAAATGTTCTGGTTTGTATATCTTGCATGTTTTTAATCAAGTGTCACCACTATACACTTATGGTTAAATTTTGTATCCCTCACGCTGTATTTAGTAGGGGTAGGGCATTACCTGTTTCCCTTATAGCCTTATGTTATGCTCAGCACTGTGTCCTACATCAGCAGGATCTGAATCATTGTCTGCACCACGTCTGCTCACAGTCTCACTTTGGACACAGCCCAGCTGAAGTGGGCTTGAACACCTCCATGCTGTCGGGATCTCCCACTTCTCACTTGGTTTTTTTCAGCTCTTAAAATGCAATGGCTGTAGTAGGGAAACAGAAAGCCACAGGTGTCTGTCCTTATTATTAACAAATAGGGATAACTCAGGAAAAATATACATCACCCAGGGTTATTTTCAGAGTTATATAACTCACTGTAACAATCATTTTAAATGTGAAATGGTGAAACTGTTAGGTAGTCATGGTATCAGGAGGTTCTTGCCAGAACTTTGATGAAGAAAAATTGTGGCTCTCTTATGAAAGTTAGTTGGATTTTTGTGGTTTGTATTTTTTTTTTTTAACCAGAGTCATTTGCAGTTAATGGAACAATCAGAATACATATATTTTCAGCCAGGCTCAAGGTAAACCTACAATATTCTCTACAAGAATGGTATGTAATCTGCTTACTAAGTACTGTGGGAAAAGTACAATAAAATGAGATCATTTGCAGATAACACTGCCCTCCAAAAATATTTACATTGAAATATAAGAAATGGAGAACAGTTCAGGAAGCCTTACTGCAGCAAAATTGAGTAAGCAATGAGGTGGGACATGCATTGCAGAGAGTGGTGGTTGGCAGGAGTAATTGGAGTTTGTGTTCATCTGAATTAGTTCTGCCTGTTAAAAACTAGGTTTGCAGGCCAGGAGCTTGAGGGGGATCATGGGTGGCCTGTGGCAGCTCCTCTGCTTCACTCCCTGGGGCCCTCCAGGCTCCACAACCTCCCAGGACAGGCAGGACCCCAAGCTTGGCAGTGGCTTCCCTACAGCTCAGCATGCAGTGGCAGCAGGGAAGGGAACAGGGAAAACTAGAGTAGGAAGAATAATAGAATGGTTAATAAAGAGATTGCACTGGGAGTTTGTTTTTGCAGATCACAAATCATCAATCTGTGACCAGAAAAATTAAAATCTGGTCCCCACAACAAAGCAGGATTTAACAACAGGAGAGTGAACGTCAGGATACAGATATTGTGGGTGGGGGCTGCCTGCTGACAGGCTGCTCCTTCTGTAATGCCCCATGAAAACAGTGATGACCTGTTTGTGTTCTCTCTAGGATTCTCCACTTGGTTCCTTCCTGAGAACTTTCAGCCAGAGGTGGATTTCTGTTTCTATATTAAGGTTCACTCACATTCAACATCATTATTCCAACCCCTATTATAGTTTTGACTGGTATATCTTATGTTCTATTTTCTGAAGATAATATTCATGTTAACTCTTGGAGTCACAAAATAGAAGGAATTTCATCAACTTATTTTGGATGTTTTCACTGACTTTATGTGTGCAATATAATTTGTCTATACAGATAGTTTATTTAGGAGGACTTAGAAAACTGCAAATCGGAGATACATTATATTTTTATTCTGTAAAATAAAAAAAGTAAAAGTTATTCTGTAAAATAAATAAAAAGTCTGTAAAAACTATTTCTTTATTTATTAAGAATTACATTTGTCTTGAGTGAGAAAATGGTCTCACATCTTTTACCAGTCATGTTTTGAGTTACAGTAATTGCCATAGTAAAGAGAGAAATTGCATTTCCAGGTTGTCTTTCTCCAGCAAATGACCCAAACATGGTATTCACAGAATTTTGGTGCTCCCTATTGAAGGGGAGGAAGGGAGTGATAACACCCAAGTGGAAAGCCCAAGGATAAAAAGCATCTATTTTTACCCCAAATTTCTGAGAGCATCAATTGCTTCTTTGTAACATGGTGGTTTTTATTGTGATGCTCCAGGAAGATTCATTTAACAAAACAAACCCCATACAGAAAAAAATTTCAGATTCAAACTTGGATGTAAAAAAATTACAGAGAAATAAAGAAAACACAGTGGGGAAGAGGCTGGCTTCTCAAGCCCTTAGGGATTGATAGTCTGCCGTCAGAATGAAGTAAATAATTATATTATTTTTTAAATTACAAATTATTTAAAAATACACTTGCCTCAGAGTTGGCCTAAACTGCAGCCCTTGGAACAATCAGGCTGGTGGCAAGCTGTTCTTGCCTGCATTTCTGTTTTAATTTTAGTGCAAGAAAAGGGATTTTATTATTGCTCTTTCTTGCCTAATGAATAATCAAAGTTTTTCACATCTTTGGATGGAAACATGCTGGGACAAATTTTTTTCTCTAGTTTATGCCCACTCTTAATGCATTCACATATGAATGCATTCACAGCCTCAGAGGGGGGTAACATTAGTTGAGGCTCAGAGAAAGAATAAATAAATTACTAAGAGACAGCTGTAAGTACACATCCACATACATAGCTGTGAGGTTCTGACCTCATAATTGGAGATCCTTTTTACAGATTTATCCACAGCCTGGTACACTTCTGGCTTCCTACTATGAATTAGTTCACCCTTTCTTAAAAGTCACTTTGTTACCTATCTGGTGCATAATATTAATGATGTTCTCAGCAAATGAGGAGAATTATAAACACCAGTGATGACGGAGAAATAATCAAGGATCAGGAAGTTTCTAATGGGAAAATGGAGCCTCCCACAGAGAATTCTGCTTAAAATATCATCTTTTACTAATTGATATAGTCACTGGTGTTGGAGATATTGTTGTTTTGCACCTGATTTAAATA
The DNA here is from genome assembly GCF_051311805.1 of Agelaius phoeniceus. Classification (NCBI taxonomy): domain Eukaryota; kingdom Metazoa; phylum Chordata; class Aves; order Passeriformes; family Icteridae; genus Agelaius; species Agelaius phoeniceus. Next base: position 17,414,781 of record NC_135265.1, read on the forward strand.
GAGTTCAATGAATACTTTAATCAGACTAGGAATCTGAAGTGTTTATTGTGTTTTTTTTCCCTGAAAGAATGTTGTAAAAAGAGTATTTTAGAGAAGCTGAAAACTCAGCAGCTAACATCAGTGATGCCCCAGCTGTGTGGGAAAGGGGTGGAGCAGTGCAGTTTCATATTGTTAGGTGGCCTAGATACTCACTCAGGTATATCCACCTCTGCATGAAAGAAAGATTTTTTCAGTTACTCCTGAATTGTTACTTCCCAGAGACCAGTGCTACTGGAAAAGGAGGAGGAGATGAGAAGAACTAACTCACCTGTGCAGTGAAGGGGTCCTTCTGAAACCTGCAGTGGGGTGGGCATGGATTTGTAAGAAGATTTCTGAAATGTAGCAAAGTCCAGGCTGAGTTTCCCAGGCTCCTGTAAAGGATTAAGGGCACATTGCAGTAGATTTTCTTGTGTGTGAAGCTGTGAATGCAGAGTGACAATATTCACACAGGACCCCTGGGACCCTGGAATCCATTCCTGACAAAAAGTAGGCTGCATCTATGTGTTGCTGCATGTAGGAGTTAGCTGCTTCTCTGCCGTGGAAATATCCTCCTCAAAGTTATTTTTGTGTAGCCAGTCTTTCTTTCTGTATGTGCAAAGCTTAAAGTTTTAATTGCCTCTGATGTTTGAGCCTTTAGGATTCATGGTTTTATGGTCCTCCTTGCAGCTATTTATTTCATACAAATTCATGTAAACAAAAGCTGATCTTTTTCCAATTAATAAAGTTCCTTCATTTAAGTAAGGAAATTAAAGATACACATTTCTATCAAGGAACTATTTCTTTCAAATGTCTTTCTGCATTATTACTTAAGGGTGTAGGAGGAGGAGGAGAGGGAAGGAATGCATTTCTCTCTGATTCAACCACAGAGGTGCAAAACCTAAGTGAAACTGCCCCTCCAGCTCCCTTCCTAGCAAACAATGGTTCTTGGACACAGTTTTAAGATCACTTTTTCATCTTATTGTTTACTTTCTCAGCATTGTTGACTTCCTCAGCACTAAGTTTGAGGAAGAGAAGTAATGCCACACAGAGATGTGGCTTAGTGGGAAATGGCACCAAAAGCTACAGGAAGCTTTTTTATGCCTTTCTGAAAGCAGCATATCAAAGGGTAAAAGCTAAGCTACAGAGGATGCTTATTGTGCCAGGACAATAGCACAGACACCCTCACTTGAGATGGTTAAGGTTTATTTTTCATGAAGCCTTTCATACTGCTGCTGGAAAATGCCATCCCATTGAATGTTTTGATGACAATGTACTGCTGTACCTTTCCCCAGCAGGAGCTTCTTGAATTCATAATGTACACGTGGTCAAACAAGAGATGGCAACGCTCCAGGATGTTGCCATGATTTCCAAGCTGCAGTCACTCTTCCCAGATTTTTAAAATTAAGCTTGAAAAAAAAACCAAATAAGCAATAATGACACTCCCCATAGAAGAGGGTTTTTATTTCTGCAGGTCTCCTTAGTCCATCCCTAATGGCAACACACTGTGTGTCCACTCAAAGTCTGATATCTTGGAGAAGCTCTGTCAGAAAGAAGGAAGTTGGATTGCTGTTGCTAAAGGGGCAGAGCTGGGGTTTCCAAGGTATTTTAGCTATGCATTGCTTTACTTTCAAAAATGTTCATGTTTTAGATGTCAAAAACAGGCTGGATTCATAAGTTGCTACAGGTTTTCTTGTTACTTAAATATTTTAGTTCTCTTCAGGCTGCTGCCACATATGATGAACCTTAACCATGTTCAGTACAATCCTAAGAATACAGTATATTGCCAGCATCAATCAAGACTAGAGCTGCAATACCAATCTCATTTACAATAATCATGTACAAATGTACATTCATTTTGTACACTGGTAACCTCTGAATGGGAAGGTTAACACCATCAGAACCTTCATCTACTCTATAAAAAAACACTGTCAGGTATGAGCAAATAAACTGAGCTAGAAGCCCACTTGGATTAGCATCTCATGTCAGAGTACATTGGAGTAGATAGGCTTCTTTTTACATTAAAGGATTTCTAGAACAAGGCTGATGTTTCAGAGCTTCTGATATTTCAGTCTCTTGTCTAAAGGTCTGCCTGCATAAAGCAGCAGTTCACTCCATAGTGACTCACTTTAGTGGATAGAAAACCTCCCCAACAGCACTTCATTCTGAGTCACAGTTTTCCAAAGCAGCAGTTATTCAATGCACATGGACTGACTGCCATCTTACTTGATCAATTAAATTCTGGAGCATTGCGTAAACGTCTCAGAAGAAAGGTGCAGCCTGATGGATTTGCAGCTACAGTGGTGATGGGATACATCTGCACAACAAGAAAGTTACCATGCAGTACCAGCCTCCTGCTTTTAGAGCTTTTGGTTGGAATTTTTTAAAAATAACTGCTGTTATGTGTCAGGGTCTTTAGGCAGCACCTAGGAGATAAATCAGGGATAGATGGATATAGTTGTGTATGATTCTATGTCTGCTTATGTGTGTATTTAAATGCATATATAAAAATATATATTTATATATATACATACCATAGAGACATATACATACATATATATACATACATATACATACATACATACATATATATATACATACATGTATATATATAAACACATGCACAATCTATTTTTCCACATACATTGCTGAGAATTCTGGTTGGCTGTTTATGAAAGTATGAAAAAAAAAAAGAGAGAGCTTGAAGACTCTGGGCAGAGAGCTGTGATCCAGTGCTGGCCACCTACTGTCAATCCTCCCAGATGGATTCTGGCTGAAATCAAGGCAGCCTTCATGGGGCAGGAGAGCACAGCACAGCGAAGAGCCCAGGGTGGCCAGGAGGCAGGTGGTGAGGGACTACAGGGACAGCACAAAGAATAAGGACTTCACTCACCTACTGATAGCAAACTAATTGCATTGGTGCAAACTTGAGACTCCCACAAACTTCTATGAAGTGCTTCAAGCATATTCAAAATAAGATTAAAATGGATAATTACCATTCTGGAATACTGGGGGAAAATTACAGCATACCCACTAAAGTTCAATGAAACTTAGCAATTACAGTTATTGACAAACCTGACATACAAAGGAGTTTTTACTCATAATTAAGTAGTAATCCTCCTTAGCAGCATTCTGGGAAGAAAATGCGGCATTCTAAGTAAACACAACAGTGGGGCTTTTACCCCAATTAGCCTTTAGACTTGCACATGGTCAGCACTGTTGCTTGAACTTGAACCTTGACATCCTTCATGGGCAAGAGAGAAATTAATACCATCACAGAATCATTTAGGTTGGAAAAGATCCTTATGATCAAGTCCACCACTAAACCCTGTCCCTAAGCACCACATCTACACATCTTTTAAATACCTCCAGGAATGGTGACTCAACCACTTCCCTGGGCAGCCTGTTCCAATGCTTTGCAAGAAATTTTGGGGGGTGTTTTATTTGATGTCTTAGATATGGAGTTTAAGAGGAGACTGATTGTGTCCCAGACTCAATCAACTTTATCGATTCTATGTCTGTAAAGGGGACCCAGGGGGACTCATGGAGATGGCTCTTACTCAATGGATAGTATTTTGGGGAGTCTTTGCTAAGTAAGTTGATGATACTTCCCAGTTCCCTCCCTCATCCCTCCCACACATCTTTCATGGTGGAGTTCTCCATCTTGCTGCTTTTTTCCCCAACCCCTGCAGCACAGGAAAATCGTGGCTCCTCTTGGTTCCCAGCACTGATTTGGCTGGAGTGTGGTGTGAAAGGTGGTTCTCTCAGTGACCCATTGCAATCTGTACAGCAGGTTTGACAGAAAGCTCCATTTCACCTGCCTGCAGTGGGCCCAGCCCCTTCACCAGGTCATGATGCCAACCCCCCTCCACCCCCCCACATTAGATGTGCTAAAGAGGTGAGAGGAGCCTCTCTGTGCACTGTGATGGCAGAGCACACCCCAAGCTGTGGAGTCCTGCTGCCATTCAGAAACATTTGGAGTCATGATTGTATTCCTGAATGAAGACATTGAAGAGCTGTCCTTGCACACTTAAGCAGATTTACATAGAGGGTTTTAGTAAGAAAGTGTTTGGAAGGAGGTCAGGTCTCATGTGAGTGTGGTGGCTCTGGTGTTTGTTTCTTGAGTCAGTGAGGTCATTGGGGGAACATGGAACCATGGTGCTCCACCACGGTGCATTACTGATGCAAATAGTTTACTACACTGATGGTTGCTATGGACTGCAGCTATAAAGCAGGGCAAAGCACAGCATTCATGCACACAGAAATGTATGGATATTCATTCCTCAAAGAAAGAATGTTATTTTGTTGAGTGGTGGAGAGGATTGGCTTCAACAGCAAGCAGACCAGCTATGTATCTTGGGAGGTGTGATCACACTGCATATATCACTGTGCTATGGCATATAAGTTTCTGAGGAAGAGAAAGAACTGAAATGGCTAAGTAGATGTGCTGGTTTACCTCAGTGATAAGTGACATTTCAGGGGCAGAACAAAGGGGTGGTTGGATCTCTGAGTGGGTTGGAGTATGATGTACAATTTTTACCCTCAACATTGATACAGTGAATCTCAGCTGCTCCTCATAACTTCAGAGTAACTGTCCAGCTTTCTACACTTGTTTGTGCATGGAGCATCTTTAAAGCCACACCTCATATTAAGCATGACCTGCCACAACATCAGCATTATAATCCATACACTTCATGGATATCCAATTTCACTATCATACAGATTTTCACGCGTGGCAAATTATAGACCCCAAATTCATCATATCCACGTTTAATGGTTTCCAGTGCTGGAATAATACTGTACTACCTAACACTTCATACCTATGATTAATAGCCTTAATATTCATCTCACTATACACATACATTTTACTTGATACTGATAGTATGCTGACTCCCTTAATTTCAGTAATTTAGACTGTTATTCCAATGTTTAAAAACTATATCAATTTCAAGTGAAATTGCAATCCATATATTATTTAAATAATTTTAAGCTTCCAGTAACTTTACATGACATCATTTCAATTACATCCTTGATCAATACAGAGAGCATTTAGTCATAAAAGAGAATGAGTTAGTCAGATGTACAGAGTTTTCAAGGTCACTGTATTGTTAATAAAACTTGTTAACTGACACAGGCATTAGTCATAAAGCTGAGTAAATGTAATGATTAAGCCACTCACAGCTCCTCACCATTCTGTTATATCCTGTTTTCTAAAGAGAGAATTTTTACTGTGGGGCCTAATTTAAACCTACTTAAGTCAGTGGAAAAACTGCCTGTGGCTTTGCTGGGCTTCTATCAGACTGCCACTAAATAACAGAAGCACACTCATGAAAGGAGCAGACAACAGGCTGGTAACTCAGGCAGACTCCTACACATCAGCTCCTGGCACAGTCTTTAGCTGCAACGTTCATCTCAGCAAGGCAGATGGAGCTTGACCAAGCTCTAGGTGGAACTGTAATTACATTTTATTCCTTCAGACAAGTCTTACTGCAGAAAGCACAACATTTTCCCTGCTGCAGAAAGAGGGGAATAATCACTGTTTGAACTTGTTGGGGGAGTTGGTGATCCCCCAAGGGTAGGCTGGTGTCCGCTCTCTGGGCACAAGGGACCAAATGAGAGTATGCATACAACATGCAACCATACAAGGTGGGCAATAAACAGAGTGAGCAGTACCCAAATGGACAGACTTCAATTTAATGAAAACCCTATTCAGCTCCTGGGAGAGATCACAAAAGACAGAACTCCCTTTTAATGATAAGAAATGCATTATTTCTGTGCACATGGCAACTCCATACTGAATACTATCAGGTACAATGGGTTCTGTTTAAAAGTGAAGGATTTTTTCTGGCCTGTGTCTAGTCTGCCTTACTCAGACAGTCACCAGTGATGTAAGATCAGGCATTTGAATTATCCTTGCCTGATGAAAAGTTGGGAGGGTGGAAAGAAGTCTAAGGCATTGGCAGTGCCAATATATACAATACAGGATGAATCACATCCTATGTGGGATCCCACATCTCACCTAGTATGAGACATCTTGGATACCTCGAAATCTGAGATAGTCATCCTAATCTCCCTCAGAAAATGGATAGACAGCAACTACCTCCTGTAGGCACTGCCTTTAGCCTGAAAGGAATTGCATCACTGAATGCATGGAATGTACTGAATAAGTCTCCATTGACCATACAAGGGCCCAAAGTAGAATCACCTACATGGAAGTTTCTACATGTGGAGATTCATTCAAGGCAGTCCCAAACACCCAAAAGCATTTGCTTGCAAGGCAAGAGAAATATCAAGTTGCCAGTACACAATGCCACTAAAATGGGCAGAATCCCTCCTTGGCAATGCCAAACCATGGTAATACGCCCCTGAGGAAGCTGAGTCTGCCACAGACACTGAGGGAGCACAAAACCCTTCAATGAGTAGACTGTATACTGCAGTCCATGTTGAAGCCCTGTGCAGGGCTGCATGCAAGAGAAAATGTCCAGTTAAATGGACAGCTTGCTAACCAAAACCACACTTACATGACATGTATAAAAGGTGTCTACTGACTCCAAAGAGCAAGGCATTAAATTCACTGCAAAGTAGCAGGAAACAGGCAGTACCTCATCCAGAAAGCTGATCTGGATAGGAGCAACAAGGCAGAGAAGTCTGGCATTACACAGAGCTGGGAACAGCAGTGTGTGTGAACAGTATCATCAGAACATCACACAGCAGAGGGACAACAGCAGCAAGGTCAAAGGACTCCTCCTCCTGGTAGTAATAGTAACAAAGGAGCATTCAGTACTAAATCCTAGACACTCAAAGGATGTATCTGGAAGGTACAGCTGAACAGCAGCAGAGATTTTGTCCTTCAGCATGATTAATTTACCAGAACCACAGCCCCTGCTGCAGCCAGCTGCCACTGAAACAGCTTTTTCTAAACAAAGCAAATCCTAATCCAGCATAGTCCAAAGAAAGGAAAATCATGGGTTTGGGAGCTGGACCTGAAAGAAGTAGTAGTCTGTGCACATGGCTGCATTGCTGTCAGCAAAGCATTTAGAAAAAGGAATTCAATCCAAAATCAATACAAAAATCAATCAATGCAAAATTCTCTTAAGAATCTGTGGTTTATGTAAGTAAACAAGTATGGAGCCTTCCTACATTATTGTAGAGTTCCTGGTTCATGAATCAGTACAGATACATGAAGAATTTAGTTTCATCAACAGAATTATTTTAATAATTTAAAATTATTTTTATCTCTTTTGCATTCTACTTATCCTTGAAAAATACCCTTTATGGATCTTTAACAATATCTTAATAGGCAAATATAGCTGAAAAACTGCAGAATATGGTTTTTTTAGTGTCAGTGATTTGTTCATTATACTCACGTGATAGTCATCCCCCTTCCTCTTTTGCTTTTGTCTTTGTCTTCCCATAATCGTAGGCTATAAAGACTAAAAAAGAATAAAATTGACACTTAATTTTGCATGTGTATTTTTGTACAGTTTCCAGCACAACCTAAATGTATGCAATGATGCTGTCACTCCTGCCTGTGCTGCTCAGGGGATTCAGAAAGGCTGGGGAGGATGAGGCAGAGGGGGTTTGCTCAGGTGGGCAGCAGAGTCTTGAGCAAAACATATGTCCATGGGGAGAAGAGAATTCTGAGCAAATGTCAAGGTGAGGGGTGATGAATGTTTGGGATGTCAGAATGGAGCACATGGTTTTTGCTAGTGGAAATTATTTTGAAGCTGAAAGAACAGAAAAAAATAGGGGGCAAAGGCACAAGCACAGACCTAGTGGAAAAGGCAGAGGAAAACTATAACACTATAAAGTTTCTGTGTCTGATGGAAAAGCTGAGAATAAAATCATGTGGAACAGATGAGGTAAATGAGATTTTTGAGAACACCTAAATTCTTATGGTTTTTAATTGTCTCTTGTTTTAAGTGTCCTACTTGGAAGCAACAGGTTGAGCTGACAAATCCCCCTGAAGGAGAAGAGCTCCAGTCAGGCCGAGCAAGAGCTGGGCATCAGGCATGTGAAAAGGGTTACAAAAGAAACATGCAAGTCCAGGAGACATCTGTGCATCTGAGCCAGTGTTGGTACATGAGCTTGTTGTGATCACTCTTTGTAAGAGAAGAGGGGGAGAAAATGCAGCCCTTGAGGAAGATCAGTAGAGAATACTAGAAAGGAGGATCAGGAAATGCACCTAAAGCTTTCTTCAAGATCTGACTTACTATGCATGAAAGCTGTCACAGTGACATTAAACACAAACAAACTGGCTGCTTACAACAGATTTGATCCCACATTGTGCCACAACTTGCTTTTCTTCTGAGCAGTCAGCTCTGTTTAACACAGCCCAGCTATTTTAGTTAAGGATGTAAAGAGGAACAGCCTTTGATATAATTTCTTTGAGTTTACCTGGCTCCATGGAATTGAACAGAGGTGAAGACCTGCTGAAATTAAACAGACATATAGGACTGTACCAGATGTACCAGAGACACAAATACCCCAGATCCTTCCTGTGACATTTGGATAGTATTAGAAGAAGCAAGGAGGATTTTTGATTTGCTCTTCATGTGTACACAGGAATGCTGTAATAGCACCAGCAAGCTGTGCAGGTGGGCAGGGGGAATTCTGGAAAACTCCTGCACTGGTGCTAAAACCAACAAGTATTCATTTCCCACATCTAAACAACTCAGGAGACTGTATTAATTTTCATATAGGAAAAGGTCAGGTCACTTCAGCTTTGAGTTCATCTGAGTTTTATCTATTTTGCTAAGAAAAAATGCCAATTATTAAAGACCCAAGAAGAAATTTTACACAGTGTAAAATGGCTTTCAATAACCAAGCTTCCATAAGTTGAAAGTTGATAATAACCTACTTTGTGAATCACCTTTTACTGTCATTCAACACTATATATTCCTTTCTCATACATGGGTTTCTTAATGCTATCAAAAGTACCTGAAGACTGTAAGATTTTATCTGCATCCTTTTTCCCATCTGTAGGAAGCAGTCAGGTCTTCCTCACACAAAGACAGAAAATCAAGGCACAGGGAGCCTGGGAGCCAGACCAGTACCTATGTAAAAAATGTGCCCCTTAATGGTTTGCCAAATATTACCTTGGGAATTTATAGCTAGGCAGAAAAGTGGATGTGTGTGGCTTTGTCCTGGTTTGGGACAGGGGTGAAGTATTTCACAAGGATGGCCTTAGCCTGTATGGTAGCATGATTTTTTAAAAATAAAGTGGAATGTTTGAAGGAGATGAGGATAATAGTGCTGCCATCTGCCCAGGACTTGAGCTGGGGAAAGTGATTAAAGGGAGCTGAAGGGAGCTGAACAGCCAGGAGAAAAAGCTGAGAAGAGCTTTAGCTTGCAGCACAATGCTTCTGGCCTCGGGCTGAAAAGGGAGCCGAAGCAAGCATAAACCGCTGACATTTCCAATGAAAAGACAAACCTTTTGTCCTACCTGCAGGGGACAAAGGGCAGTAAGCACCTGGTGGGACCACCAGCTGGAAAGCAGGGAAGTGAAGGGGCAGGGGCAGCTCTTGGAATGATGAATGCTTTTTTGTTCCTTAAGAGGTTTGTATTGGGTGGATTGCTGACAGCAGGTTTCTGTTTCCCTGGTATGAATATGAACCAGATCCTGACTTAACACAGGCCAGCTTATTCACTGGCCTAGTTTGTATGAGCCTGTGGACTCTCCATCCCAGTCTGGCTGAAAAGGTGTTTATGCTGTCAAAAGTTTTCTTTCCTGTTTGGCTCTAATAACTCATTCCTGGTAATGCAAAATTAATTCTGGATATTGTCAGTGCATGGTCCTGTGTGTTCTTACCAGCAGTTTCCCATGCCAAGAGTCCACCTGGCTTCCCACCAGCTTGTTTCTCCTAGGGGTTGTACAAGGGAATGGACTCTACTGCTGACTTTGCAGATTTGTTATTGCCATTTGTAAAGATTTAGCATGGCATCAAAACCAATAATCCAGTCTGTCAGATGGGAGTTTTCAAAGAAGTTACTGAATTCAGAGAGAAATGGGGACTAAATTCCTTCTCTGGTGGCTTTGAAAATCAGTAATTTCTGTGCTAAGAATTCACTTTTAGTTTACCTCTCATTCAGTAACTGATAACCTCTTTGTCCCCTCGGTCTCCTTTTGGGTCATATTAAGTTACAGTAGAAAATATGTTTTCCATGTGAGGAGACAACAACTGAACAGAGAAAAGTAGGAGCTCTGCCTAAGAAGCCCCTAAAATATTGCAGTGTTTGTTTTATGTAAATATATTTCCTTTTATAACCTACCTGCTTGACACTTCAAACATGCACACACTTTTGAAGAAACAATATCCAAATAATTTAGTTCCAGAAAAAGACAATTTTCTGTAAGGTAAAAGCAGGAACAGCATAAAATGGTGCATAAAGCCCAAAAATCATAAGCAGGTATGGAACTTTTATATTTATATATATATATATATTTATGTGGTTTCTGCATCCTTTGTTGACATCCATCCACACTGGGTAATTTTTATCCTTAGTAAAAATTGAGTCTGGGGTAAAAACTACAAGATGCATACTTGTTTCAGCTGAAATCACCATTATTTTAAGTAGATGGAATGTACAGAGCAGTATTTGATCAATCATCAGAAATATACAAGTTTTCTCTAAGCTCCTTAGTACTACAATTATTGGTTCCAAATGTGAAAGTAATAAATAAAATCCTTGTTGTTTTATTCTGTTTTCTTCCTCAGAGAGGCCAAGGTTTTCACATTTTCATGATCACATTTTTATCAAATTTAAGACTATGCAGTTTTATCTCATCAATTTTTGCTTGCTATTTGCCTGCCCATTATATTGAATTATAATGCTGTTCCCAAGGAATTAAGAATACTTCTACATTTACAAGGCAATGAATAAAACACCAAAGCAAGTAGTTTAGTACGTAGCTAAGCTTGTGTGTAAATTATTGTCATATATGAATGGGATTGGAAATCCAAAAAGCCCAATCCCTACCTAGGCAATGATTGTTTGTAATGACTTTGCAATTCTAGTTGTAATGTTGACAACAAGCAGTTGCATGGAAAGGTCATGCAATGCACAATGGCAATCTACAATTCATCTGAAATCCTAGAAGGAAAACTGCATCTGAGTGACACCTAGAAAGTAAAGAATGTAGCTTAATTTTACCAATTCTTACTTACTGCAATTTTGTTGGTCATGGAAACAGAATAAATAATTAAAATAATCAGAATAAAAATAATGAAATCTGTATTTTAAAATATTTAACTATTTCTGAAGGAAAATTCCATGAATTGTGAAACTATTCTTTCTGACTTCAAACACCAAAAAATCTGGGGGGATAATGCTGGCCCTGCAATGGAGCCACTAAGATACAAATCAAGTTTGTTAGCAAGTTCCTGTAAAAGAATAAAAAAATCATCACAGTGATAAAAAAACTGCTATAAACAAAGTGAAACCTAAATGTTGTGAACATAAAACATTAAAGTGAATATGAACATAAAATACATTGCATACAGAGTAGCAGTAGCCAATTTTGTTGGTTTACACAAATGCTGTGTATTTGCCAAGGGTGTCATAAAACATGATGTGGGAACAGAGCTGGACAGGTGGCTTCTCCAGTGCTGCTGTGATTTTCCTTTGATGATGTCTCCAAGATGACTGCTTTGGAACCACACACTTCTTACCCCCCTGCAGCTTAAAAAAACTTTCATGACAAAGACATCATTATATGATACTATTTTTAGCACTGAATTATGTCAAACCAGCCTGGTTTTCATCTGTAGTACTGCAGCCAGTCTAAACTCCCTGCCAACATCATCTGTCAAGCAGTACAAATAATAGTGCTGAAACTGAGTCAGGCAGCCTCCACCCTGCCCCACTTTGGCAACCCTGCAGTGTCCAAACCCACCTCATGGCCACTGCTCTTGTCACCTCTGCAGAGCAGCAGGGGAAAAGGCACTGCAGGGAGGGCTGGGTGTTCAGCCAAAACCAGGTTTTAAAGTCTACTCCATGATTCAGCATCACTAAAAAGGGCACAGCAGGTGAACTGTAAGCAGGAGAGGTCACACATGTGGGCATGCCACGCCACGCTGTGGTGGGACCAGAGAGACATCTGCATTTGCTCTTGCTCTGAACATCTCCCCAACAGCCACAAAGCAAAGGCACAGGCAAGCCCTAACTTCACACACATTTTATACCCATAGATCCAAGACACCCAGCAGTTTGCATTTCATTAAAAGACTCCTATTATGCAGGCTTAGCAATTTTCTCTTTTAATTGCTTCTAAAAGCAGATACTTGTCTACTGGAAAACCTTGCCTTCTGCAGCTACAAGGCTGCAGGAATGATTCTGTGCCTTCTATATAAGATATGTGCATCTATGTTATACAGAAGATCTTAAATGCACATTTCAAAAATATATATGGCTATTTTGGGTACAATGTAATGGCTATTTTGGGTACAATGTAATGTTTTTTCATGCTTTGACACAATGCAAAATTCAACCTAATTCATACATATCCAGAAATCTAAAATCCACTAATTTCATGGTAAAATGTCCAGGGTTTGATTTGTTTGTACACTTTCAGTGACTAGAAGAGCTAACTCATAAATAAATGAAACAGAAAAAAAAGAAAAATCATCTGCATAAATGGAGAGACAATGTTTAATCTTCCAGGAGTTAAAAGAACCAGAAGATTGAATATTGCAACATGATGACAGCCTGCCAAGCCAGTGAAATAATCAGTATGTTTTACTAAATTTCAAGCATTGCTAAAGCCAATTTCCAAGTTGATGAAAAAGCTACTACAGAATTGGAAAAAGTTGACTTCAGCCTGTCAGAAATCCTGTTTTATTGTAAAAAAAGCAGATTCAGCTTGAAATAACTTCTCTGCAAACAGGCAGAGACCCTGAAACCCTGTAACCCTGGATCAGATAAACTGCCTTTTTGAAGAATTGCATTCACCAAACTCCCCAAAGTTTAGAATTACTTTAATGGTTCCTTTGGAATCCAATCCAGCACTGACATTAAAAAAATCCTCAATTTGTTAGGGAAAAACATTACAATTTTTAGAGGGTTTCTTTCAGCTGTGCACCAGCTCAAGTACTCACTAAATACAGGCAGGAAAACTTCTTCCCAACCAGCTCTAAACAAAATTATTTTCCTGGTCACTTTGTTACCATGGTAACTCTGGGCTGTGGGGTCAGAGGAAAAGCCAAATGCCTTTTTATCTCAGCAGCTGGTGTTTGTTAGGAGGGCTTGCCCAGAGGTATGTATGGTATAAATGAACGTGTGTCCTGGGCTCCTGGGCAGGAGCTGGAGCTGCCTGGATCTGCCTACAGGCTTTCCAGAGGATGATGGGAAGAGTAATTCTAGTAGGGAACACTCTTTGTAGGATGATGGGATCATTCAGGAGATCTCCAATCCAACCTGCTGCCCAAAGCTACAAGATCAGGGCTTTATCCAAGAAAAGCTCAGAGGATGGGAATGGCACAACCTTTGAGTAACCTTCTCCACTGTTTGACTTCTCATGGTGAAAAAGTTTTCTGAGTATTCATTCTGAGCCTCTTGTTCAAGCCTGTACCTCTCTTCCTCCCACCATGCACCACTGTGAGGTGTCCATCTGTCTTCTCCATCCCCTGCCCCTGGGTGCCAGGCTGACAGTGGGACACCCCCACCCCAGCCTCTCATGGCTGTGCAGGTGCAGCCCCACTTTCCTCTCATGAAATATAACAGGAGAAGCAAGAGGGTGTGTGAAAATACATCTCTGGATGATTTCCAAAGCCACAAAACTATGGAAATAATTTCCTTACTTCTTAAAACCAGTGAAAACTTTAGAAGTGGTGCTCAAAAGGCACCCATCACTTGAGAGAGCAAAGCTGCCCTCAGTTTGAGCTGAACACCCTGAGGTAGTACAGTGAAAAATGTCCAGGCCCTAATTTTTTGGTATCTGGACTTCTTGCTTTCGAAGCACTTGTATACAGTTCATTTAAATTACATAAGTAATTCCCTTCCCTTCTTTCCATCTCATGTTTCCATGACACCTGACAGCTTGACTTAGACTGTTACCCAAATGGCAGCTTTCCAACCCAGGAGACCCTGGGACAGGTACATGTGAACACATACATATGCCCATGCAGGAACCTACCTACCTGGGCTTGCACATCAATAATCAGTCATTAAAAACCACCAGGCTGACAACTAAAAATAAACTAAGTAGCCTAAACTATCTGTATTTATGCAGACATAAGAATGTACAGAGGTTGTGCTGGATGAAATGTTCATGTAGCACCATATTGAGCAGTGGGTGATCTCTATGCAAAGAGAATTATACTACTTATCAGCCATCTAGTTAGGGATTTAGGAATTTTCTATTGACCATGTTCAGGGATCTTGATGGATTTGTCTTCCATGAGCCCTCCAATGCTTTTTGAACCCATGATATGCACAGCAATCTATTAAAGTGAGCTCCACAATTTATTCATGACATATGCAGAGGAAAACTTCATTTATTTTAAGCTGCTGCATGATGGCCACCCTGGGTGTTCTATAGTTCCTGCACAACAAAATCCAGCAAATTCCAGACTCCTAATTACCTTTGAATCATTCACAATTTTTATAGGTCTCATCCCTGTTTCTGAGTCATCTCTCTCCCAAGGTAAACAAGTTTCATTTACACAGCTGCCATTCTCTGTCTTTCATCTTTTTTGTTCCCATTCTTTGTATCTTTCCTGTATCTGTTAGACAGGTATAGATATTTGAGATGAGGAACCCAGGCATGTGCACACATAGTACAGATGAGCTATAGGATTTTAGAATGACATTGTAAAATGTGGTCTACTTATTTCCCCTTGTTTTCTAACATTGTAGTTACCATTGAATTCAAGAGAACATAGAATGGACTCTACAATTTTGACCTCAAAATTGCAACCACTGAGAAAACAGAGCTATTTCCTAACATAAAATCCTGAACCTAGTGCATATCTACTCTAATGAAAATATAAGGAAAAATCCAGAAAATGATAATGGCATGATATGATCATAGAAGCTGTAAAGTTAGTTACTTTACAAGTTTGATGGGAAACCCACTCAGTTTGAATCAATAATGACTTCAGAAAATCACAACACAAAAGCCTGCCGACAGATTTAATATAAATGTGCTTTATTGCAGAGAAGTTACATTATTTACATGCTGCAACACATTACAACATAAATCTATCAAGTATTTCATGGTGGATGCTGTTGGTTGCCAGATAACATTGTCATAAGAACCACATTATAAAGTGAAGAGACTTACAGCTTTATATACTCTACAACTTGGAGTAGCTAAAATTTTAAAAGTCAAAGGCAGTGTTTGCTCAGGCCTGCCTGTTGTCATATGCATGCAAAAGCCTAAGGAGAGCAAATATAAATGTCTTGTCTGGTTTCAGGTCTATGATGCCACCAAAGCTGATGATAGGTGTGCACTGATTTATATTTTAAAGCGCATAATCTTGCATAAATTATACAAGTCTAATAAGATTGGTATAAATCTAATTACTTATAAACCATGGCTTAGAAATGAAGGAGAAATGCAGCTTGCACATGCATTTAGAAGGACAACCTAGCAAATGTTTGTGACCTTCATGTTTATTGTCTTTTCTCTTAACAGATCTGCTAGAGAACATCCTTATGACATCTTTACTCTAGAGTTGCACTTCTCTTGGCTAAACAATGACAATGAAATTCCAGAAAAAGACATCTAAGCAATCTAGTCAATATATGCTGGTGGAGAAAAATCTATGAAATACAAAACATTATTTATGTCTAACTTAGTATGTCTTCATTAAGCAATGCTTCTAGCAGCATCATAGTGAGATAGGATAGTTGAGTGAAGTTTGGCCCCTCATTTTCTTAAATGTGAAATAATTTAAGTCCCAATTGAATCTGTAGCCCAAAGATCAGTTGCTTAATAAATTGGGGAAAGCTTTTTTGTTTTCTAAAGGAAAGTTTTCCAATTGTGTCAGTGTTAGGGGATGTGACTACAATGAGCCTAAAGAACCACAACAGACAGTTTTTAAGAAGTGAGGGAAAGGGTCAGGACGAAAGAAATCTAAACCAAACAAGAATATACAAGCCAATGCCTTCCCTGGTTAACCAGCCATTGCTTTTTGCTTTCTGTGCAGCTGGGCTGTTTTACACCAGCCAAGGACTGGGCTTTAATGAAATTATCTTTCCAAACAGAAAGAAAGGGAAAGGAAACCAAGCAAGTACAGATATACAGCGGTGGCACAGACACAGTCATGCACGATGGGCTCGATCCTGCCAGGACTGCAAGGGGCAGTGGTGCAGTGTGGACACTCTGCCAATGTGGATCCCCCGTCCTCGGTGCACGAGGCACCCCACAGGGCTCCTGCAGAGCAGGGCATGGGCAGTGTGGCCTTGCTCAGCTCTGAGATAAAGGATGGAGGGCCAGATGAGCAAGGGCATGAGGGCTGGTACCTGCTCCTTGCAACCATCTGTCTCCAAGAGGCAGTGAGTACATACAGAGATCTCCTTCCCCGATCCCTCCGTGGATGTCTCTTCTAACCTCACAGCTGGGCTCCTGTAAATGAGCCAGGGCAGGCTGCCATAAGCTGTCCCCCTGTCCCAATCCCAAAAACCACTGCTGACACTGCAGAACTTCCCTTCAAGGATAGGAGAGGTGTAAGATTGTCACCATTTCAGCAGGTTTAAAATTGTGTATTTCTCTGCACAGAGGGTCAGTGTGCTCCTGGAGGCCTCCCAAAAAGCTCTGTTCCTAGGAGAGACTTCTTCCCATGGAAATTCAGGGTTATTTTCTCTCAGAAAAGCTGACCAAGTCCCACTGAAGCTGACAAGACAAGTTACAGACAAATCCCATGGGTGTCTGGGACTGGGAAGGCAGAATCTGAGCACACTAGGCCTAATCTCAACTCTTCCACACCAAGGACAGAGCTGGATTTGGGCTGCACATAGGATGCCAGTGGCCCTGTGTGTGCAAAGTGGGTGCAAGATGTCCAAAGCACCCAGACTCAAACGCCTGACTCCCTTTCATGGGTGGAACAGGGATTCTGGGTTGAAGGGTCCCAGTCAGATCTCCTAGACCATAATTATGCCCTACAAAAGAGGGATGGGAGAGTCAGACGAGCCCGGGGTAGTAAAGACCTAAGTCAGCACATCCCCATGGTGGAACTGAGCACTATCCTGGATAACCAGGTTGGCTGGGGCAGTTCAGTCAATTTCACCTGGAGCTAATGAGCAGAATTTATTAGTGAGGTAACATGTTTAGACAGCACCAAGACCTGAGTCAACTTGTCCCCAGCTGGCTCAGGTATTGGCACATGCCAGGTTTGGGCTTAGCAGTGGCAGTAGGAAAATGAGATCCATCTTGATCTGTCAGTCTGGACATGCCCATAGACTCCTCTCCTTTTTGAAGGACTGAAAAATCCTCTTCCCCATTGTCTAAATCCCTCTGCTCATTGCATTTTATCTTAAGCCACTTTTTCTATGATGCCACAAAAATCAGTTTATACTACATACGTGTATGTGCATGTGTGTATTAGATATGACATTTATATATATATATATTAAACATATATAAATATCTATTTTTATATATATTATATATATTAAACAACACATTCTATTCAATCATCCACATTTCATGTTCTTCCACCGAATCCCATCACTTCTCTCAAATTGCACAAGTTCTTTAGGACTGAGCTGTCTTTGTTTTGGAGTACACTGCGTACAGCCAATTTCTGTGAACAGCACTTTACTGGTACTGCATTGAGATGGCTGGGGCTGTTTAATTACTGCTGACACTCCTCAGAAGAATTCAACATGTCCTCAGGCCCTGATGGTGAACTGTCACTAAGACTTATAGTTGTGAATGGGCCACCTATGAATTAAGCTCATATGCACAATGAGGACTGTAGCTATTGCTGAAAAGTAGCACTGTATCAAACACCAACTTTTACTGTAAATGTACATATAAATTTAAAAAAAGTCAAAGCATTTTGGACAGTTGGAGAGAGATGCCATCATTTCCGTTCCCAGTATAGCTTACATTTGCATATGTGGGGGAAGAGTAATATTTCGGAGTTCTCACTCCAAGAGCCAATTTTTTGAGGTTTGCCAACAGGGGTAAACAGTACAGTGTTGTTCCATAAATAAAATATCTCCCAGAGCTGTCTGGTGTTAGTAAAACATGTGATCATTTCTGGAGTATATTCATTGTCATTCTTGCTTGTCTTATTTAACAGGATAGGTTCAGTATGAAATACTGAACAAGATCATCACCATCGATGTCTAAAGTAAGATTTTTCGTCTCTTAGATGATATTTTCCAATTAATAACAAAAAACCCAGATAAGTTGTCCTACCAGTATATGCAGCTAAGACAACTGAATTTCCACTATTAACAAAGTCTATTAGCATTAAGAGGGAAGTGCATAACTTACTGCATATAAAACCCCTGAATAATACAGTATCAAACTATAAATATAAATAACAGAGAGTAAACAAAACAAAAAAAGACTATATAAATTACAGGAAAGAAAAACAAATAATCTCCAAAGCCCAAAAGAATTTCCCAATATGAATTATGGCTTCCACAGCCAGTGAAAGATTACTGCAATTCTATATATAAACAAAAAGTTCTACAGCAGGTATTTTAACTTGCAATTAGAAGACAGTATCTGCAGATTGCAAAAACATGTTGTTGTGTCACATAATATCAAAGTTATTTGCAAAAATTATACAATCTGGAATGCTTTAATATGAGACACAACAATGTACTTAAACACACAGTAATAAGAAAATGAAAGCAATCATTTTATAAAATATTCTTGGGATGCATTGAGTTAGCAGTGCTATTTAGATTAAATATGAAAAGTGAAAAGTCATCACTTTAATAAGCTGCTCGTTGGTACCCCTTTTTGCCATCAGGACATTTTCTGTGTCCCACTTCTGCTGGATCTTTAAAGTCCCAAGGGCAAGTTACAGCCAGTTATGGCATCCAGAAATAATTTGGTTAAGATCTATACTGTGCGTTTGTTATCATCTTATTATTTTTTCTTTTACAAGAAAATTGATTTCACAAAGGCAGATTTCTTTCATTGACACAGTAAAATCCTTGGAGCAGGGACCATATTCTGGGCACTGCTAATCACATTGTTGGCACTCAACATATAAATAATAACAACAATAACGATAATTTACTTTGCTTAACTCCTACATATTTTTAGTGCTGATTCCCTTGATTTAAGTGATGCTCCTTAGGAATTTTCAGATCCTTTTGGCCTAAGTCCCCTCTGTCCTTCTTGTTGTCTGTCTTCTCAATGTTGCTACTCTCCTCAGTCCAAAAGCCTCTTATTTTCGAGGTGCTGCTGTTTTATTTGCACTTATAGCAGAGGTGTTCAATAAAGCTACACTTCTTTCTGCTTTTGGTAAATCTGTTGTATCATACTCCCAAGGGCAGACTTCAGCTCGAGATGCTAAAGGTTGCTGTACGTAACTACTTGGCTTATGGGAGTTAGATGAAAGCACATTTCCCTCAGAAGAGGTAATTTTTTTCTGTTCAGCCAATTTATTGAGGTTTTCCTTTTCTGCTGTTTTCTGGGGCAGCTCCTCCCGCTCTCCAGGATGGGTATTAGGTGTATACCTATTAACATTCTCACACTTCAGCCCAGGAGACACCTGGGACTTGGAATTTGACTGATTTTTCTCATTTTCGAAGATCTGGTGCTCTTGTGTCTCCTGAGTAGCTTCCACCTTCTCCGAACTCTTTTGATTTGACTGTTGGTGCCCCTCAGGTGTCTTCTGCTTATGATGAGTCTTCCCCTTTGGCTGGGAAGGGTGGTTTTTCTCTGGCTCTGAGGAAGCAATAGACACATGTTTTTGAGCTTTAGAGTCAAAAGGCACAGGACCAGGAACTTGGTCATATATCTCCCAAGGACAAACTTCTCCTATGTCGAAATTTTCCTTGTGTAGAGACTTACCTGGCCCTGTGTCTGGATTTGCAGGTGTTTGACTGACCTTTTGCTGCTTAATAATTCCAGATTTATGTGTTTTCTTTGTTTCCTCAGACTGGGTAGAGTTTTTCCGGTGGGAATCCTTATGTTCCCCTTTATCGGAGGCTGAGTGCTTTTTGGTGGCCTCCTTACCCTTCTGCTGAGATTTATGAGATTTAGTGCTTTCTTCTAGACTTTGTGTTTTACCTGTTAGTCCCAGAGTCTTTTCCTTGGCACTAGCAATAACACTGAGGGATTTTTGTAACACTGATGTTCTTGGGTGCAGAGGCTTCTTATCGGCACTTAAATTATGTGCACTTGCTGATTTGCACACCAAAGGGACTGATTCAGTAGAGACAGCTTCAACCTTATCAGGAGCATTTTTGGTTAATTTGTTACCATTCAAGGAGTCCAGAAGTGTTTTCTCAGAAGCTATAACTTCTGCACTTTCTGTAGTTAAGCCATTTGGTTCTTCTGTTTGATCCCTAACATGATCGTAAGTGCTGTGGGACTTTTTTAAGGAAAAGACTCTGTTTTTCAAAGTATCTTCTTTTGGCTTTGAAGAACTTGTGGAATCTGGTGGGTTT
The DNA here is from genome assembly GCF_051311805.1 of Agelaius phoeniceus. NCBI lineage: Eukaryota > Metazoa > Chordata > Aves > Passeriformes > Icteridae > Agelaius > Agelaius phoeniceus. The sequence goes on from NC_135265.1 coordinate 17,435,382, forward strand.
TTCTTCAGTGTGGCCAAGTTCTTCACAGCACTGTGCTCCATCAGGTCTTTCTCGTCCCTGGAGCACTGCCTGGTGACTGTCTCAGGGATTTCTGTGATACGCCGCATTATCGAGCGCCCCAAGCCCTTTTTAGAGCACCTTTTTTTCTGGAGATGTGGATTATTAGCAATCATCTTTTTCCTTTTATAGATTTCAAGCTGAGCATATAGTTTCTTCAACTCATCCTGCAAAGCAAAGTGAATGGCAAAACTAGTATTTACAAAGTGACTACAGTCAAACAAGCAGCCTGATGAATACAAGACCTATTGCTCTAAAAAGGGCATTAAACTCATTTCACTGTCTTTTCTAATTCTTGAATATGTCATTTCTCCATCAACTTGAATCCCATTTTTTTCCACTTAAAAAAAAGTTCAACTCTCATGCACAAACATGTTACTTTCCATAGCATGCACACTTCATACTCATTTATGCTGTTTCAGATTTCACAATGCTATAGTGTGTGCTTTCCTGCTGAACTCTATAGCTGCTTTTTGTTCTGAGAACATAAGGCCTTTAACCATGTAAAGTAAGAATAAAGTAATTTTCTCCATTAATCAACTTTTAAAATTTTTATCTTTATAGTTACGTATGCTTATGTATGTTACATACAAATGACTAATTAAACTGAAACCAAAAGCTGTTTGCACTTCAAAACAAATCAAAGAATCTATGTAAACTGAGTAACAGCTCTTGCTGAGGATGATTCCTCCTTCTTAGCCACCACTATGACTTTTACTACAACTAGTGATGCAGCATCTCTTCACACTAGTAAATACTACATGAGAGTTTACATGACCATATACCACAATCCTAAAAGATCTAAGCTGGCATTTTCCAGCTGATATCTGCAAAGAGAAACAAATGCATGCAAGTTGGAGTTTCCTTCTAGGAAAAAGTGTTCTTGAAAAGGAATGCTATTTAAATGAGATCTATGTACCCGAATATCTTCAGGATCCAAACTGTGTTCACTCCATGCTGAGTTGATGCTGCTGTTCAGATAGGATCCGGACCGACCCATATCAAGCTCATCTTCATAAGCTTCTGTAGCTATATCATCTCTTGGGTTATTGCTTGAATGTGAAAACTGCAATAAGTATTCACAAAAAAAATGTTGCCATGAGTGCAAAAGTTTACTTCAACATCAGTGCAAGAGCTTACAACTGTTTTATGGTACAATGACTGATGTGATTCTCAAATTCAAAACATTACTTAAGCTTCATTTGCTTAAGCAGTGTCTCATAGAGTCTCAGTATTGTGTGAAAGGAACTCTTATTAATGATGGCTTAACATGATAAATCTTAGAAATTTGCATAAGGAAAAAAAAATCCTACTTATTTTGATAGTTGTTTGAACCTCTTTAAATGGCATTTCAGTTACGCTGACATGAAAATAGACTTTCAGACATTATTTCCTATAAGGCTGCTAAAACAGTAGGACACTAATTTTTACAATACATATCTTAATAATCCTGCAGAAAGCAATTCTTCTATTTTAGATGCTAACCCTGAAAAGGAAGACAGAAGGTGGGGGAAAAAAAAACCAACACAAAAAAAGGGAGAAAAAAAAGAAAGAAACTAATGAAAAAGTAGTAGACAACTTTTTTTCTTCTATGTTTCACCAGGTTTTCTTTTCACCAGGTGAAAAGACAACTTTTTTTCTTCTATGTTTCTCCTTGAATCAGGAGTTGGAGTGAGGTTGTCATTATTGTTTTGTTCATATTGATTCACTCATCTGAATTTACTATTGTCCACATAGTCATCTGTCTTCAGGACTTTATGAATAGAACTAAACCTTGTGCATCTTAATTCTCTGAATTCTTTGGTGTGTTGGAAGAAAAGTCTGTGCAGTGAAACACAGATAATAAGCTAAAAATGAAAATGCTGATCGGTAGTTATGAGTCAGCTTCAGAAAGGTCTGTTTTCAAGGCTAGTTTAAAAAGACACCTCTGAAGATGTGTAATATCTCTGAAGATATGTAATAAAGCACATGAATATAAAATAGAAAATATAATATTGTTGCTAAAGACCAGAAAAGTAATTTAAAATAAAACAAGGTTATGCAGTATTAAGGCTGCATCAATGGGTCCCTTGTTATGACTGTTCAATGTCCATATATTTGACAGTCATCAGCATACCCTGTTCTGACACACAGGAAAAAGGCAGGAATAGCAGCTTCATTAACCTGAAAATTCTATCAACCTGAACTGCTTAATGCTCTTTCTTCATATGTTTCACCTTTACTGCTATTTTGACTCTTGAGCTTTTGATTAATATGATTAGTCATTCTAAACTCATTAGAAAGTCATTCCTTTTGCTGGGGTACTGTCCTCAGGAGGAACTTCCACTCCATTCCTGGGGACTGTTGCTAGGGGCAGGAGGAGCCAGATCTCCTGCCCCTGCTGAGATGACACTGGAGCTTCCAGGGCTGCAGCTCAGGGGATTTCTCTGCCCTTTCCTGATCCTGCCATCACCATCTCCCTGTGCCCCCACACACCCCTCTTGGCTCCCAGCACCGCTCCTGGCTCCCTGCCGTGGCCATGTCCCCTCCCAGTGTGCAGCACTGTCTGCCCCAGGCTCTGACTTGCAAAGGGCTCTCCTTTTTCAGCCTGTAACTGCCAGGTTTAAATCCCTACCTCCCCATCTCATGGCTAGTCCAGCCTCCTGATCCCAGTGGTTCTATGCCCTTGCCTAAACTTTGTCTGTTCTCAGCTAACTCTAGCAGCAGCATGGTCATACAAATACCTAAAAAAAAAAAGCACAATTAGGCAGGATTATTTCCTTCTTCTATTAATCATATCAACATTTTAAGTACTTTAAACTCCTAGAATTTTGAAAGCTGAAAGAAAGAAAGTTTGAAAATGTTTACTTTTTAATAATAAAAACAATACAGTTTTCAAGGTAAAATAGCCGTATTTTACATCCTCCTTTTCTATAAGTTGTTGCTAGATTTACACAGAAATGCTTCTGCATGACAACATTTATCTTCCTCAGACTTGGCAAAAGAAAACAGACAGCAGACTCAAATACCTTAGGGATCAGAAGTAGCCCAACAGTGACTGTCACAGTCAAATGTGTGTGTGCAAAGAACAGCATCAGCATCCAGTCAGACTGAAGTCTTGAAGAAAGAATGAATCTGAAAATAGAATTCAGGGTTGCAGTTCACTGCATTTCTCCAGTGCATTAGATTTAATATCTTTAGGTTTCTTTTCACTGAATGGCCAAACACAACTGGTTTTGTTCTGTACTGCTTTCATATAGACTAAAAATTACATCCACACAACTTCCCTATATGCTAAAATTTCAAAACAACTCTGAAAAATAAAAACAACAAACCAAAATATAAAAAGAAACAACAGACCTTAAATTATACTGCTTATTCCATATATCTCACTCTATTGAGCTGTCTTTTTGTTTTGTGCATAATGTCACAGTTTCTTTGGCCTGAGTTATGGCAGCTTACATACATTAAGGAGCTGAAGGGATGGTTTTAGGTTAAGCACATGTACTATGATGAATTGCAGTGCACTTTATAAACACAGGATGTCCACAGATCACAGCTATTGAGTACAGCTGATAAGCCATCCAAGGGAGAACTGAACTGAAATGCATTTTAGCAGGGAGCAGAGAAATGATCTTTATAGCAGGACCGCCCAGCTCACTGCTGTGGGATCCAAGAGCCACATGTGAATGCTTGGAAATGAGTGGCTGAACTTGTCAAACAAAACAGTTCCTTGCTGAGCTTTCTAAAGGAGTGGTAGAAGAAGCAGTGCAGTTAAAGCTGAGGCATGCTTGGCTTGTCTGCCTTGGTGAGCTCCCAAAGCCAGGAGCAGTGAGCAGTGCAACGGATGAGCGGATGTACTGCTGGCTTGCATTTTCCAGGTTAACAAAAATCATTCAGATAGAAATGACATTTGCAACTTATCCAAGTTCACAGATGCACATTTTGAAGAAGCTTTTGTTAACAGAAATAGTCTGGCATGAAACACTGGCTTACATGCTGTAATAATATAGTCATAATTACTTGTTTAATACTTTGTAAATGCAATATTTTATGAACACAACAAAATATCCCAATTAACTAATTCCTAGAGAGTTCCTGTTGCTTTGGGGTGTGAGAGAACATGAGGAGGCTTAGGCCTGAACACAACTGTAGCAAACTGAACACAACTGTACTGATGAAGATGACATGAGAAACTGATGGATGTAACAAATAAAGAGCAAAAGGTGAACAAAAGTTACAGACAATGCTGTAAGGGATGGCAAGATTTCACAGGTGGTTAATAGGGAGTCATTTGAAAGATGGGAAAACTTCACAGGTAATTGAAGGACCTTTGAGGGAGCAGAACTTGCAAGGTCAGTGGCAATGATGTAACCATATCACCAACAGCAGATAAGATGGTGATTACCTAGATAATGGCATCACAAATGCCAAATTTGAAGACAGATGCAGGAAAACTGTGACCAACCGGAAAAAAATAGTGAGGGTTGGTTGTTTATTTGAAAGAAAAGGACTGGAACAGACAGAGGATAAGGTAGATGAGAGAAAAACAAGCTTGGAAAGAAGGGGGGGATAAAAGGGTTGGTGACATGTAAGCAAGTTGCCACTGAGCTCTGTACCTGACATATCTCCCATCTTCTCATTAAATCCTGGTGTGATGCACGGTGCAAGTGCAATTGATGCACAAACCTCAGGCAGCACATGGGTGGCCCCTGGGAAGACCCAGAGTGTCATCCCAGGCCCAGCTGCAGAGGAGGAACAGGACCAGGCTGTGTGTGTGACCTGCACTGCCCCTGTGGGCAGCCAGGTGCTGTGTGACTGCCCCAAGGTGCATCTGCTCAACCTGCAACAGAGCCAGCAGCAGCCAGATCCATCAGACAGGTGGGAGAAAGCACCCACATCCTGATGGCCACTACTGCATTTGCTTAACCTTTAACAGATCCAATCCTCAGATTCTGTGAAGGCTTTTTTGCTTGCTTTATGCTGGAGACCTTGACTGATTAAGGCATCCATGCCATACCATGCCTCTGAATGCAAAATCACATTTGAAGTAGCCATTCAGACCTAGCAAAGATAGGATTTCTATTTGAATGAGATTTTTTCCATACAAATTTTGGGTTTCTCAGTAATATAAGAGCAATGCAGGAATTTAATACTATGATGATCTGAAGAAAATCCAGAATCCTCTGTTTCTGAAATGGGAATACTTTCAAACAAAACCAAAATGCAAACAGTTCAAGGTTTTATTTAGTGCTCACATCAATCTTCCATGAGCTTTGGGAGTTTTCAGACTGGATGGTTGCCTTGTAGGTATCCTTCAAGGCTCCAGTACTTTCAGCTTCATGACAATTCAGCTATGTCATATAAATCTAAGTTTTACATTTCCTCCCTTTCAGTTGCATCCAGAACTTGGCAGGGAAGATAGAAGCAAAAAAAAACAAAAACAAAAACAAAAAAACCAAAAACAAAAAAACAAAACAAAAAAACCCCCCAAAAACCAAACCAAACAAACAAACAAACAAACAAACAAACAAAAAACCAAAAAAACCCCGAAATGGATTAAGAGTTGGGCATGCAGAAATGGAGAAATGGACATAATCTCAGGAGGGACTCAGGAGGGATTGTGTGCATTTTTTTCAATCTTATCTATAAACACTACACAATATTTCTTCAACAAACCAGCAGATACCAGACAGATGGGAAAGAATCAATACAAAATGTACATTAAAAGAAAAAAAAAAGAAAAAAAAAAGAAAAGAAGGAAGAATAGGAACAGCAGACCTTAGGCTGCAGGCACAGGATTGTCAAGACAAACTGAAAGACTTAATCCCTTTGTGTCTCCTTCATAAGGAATGTATTAAAACATCACATTTTCCCCTTTCTTTCATCCAAGGTTACTTGCCTCTTGTTCTATTGTTAAAAGAAACTTGCAGCCTACTAAAATACCTCTGAACTGTATGTTCTAACATGGCTCAACACACAGTTTAGAAATATACATCAATGGGGGAAAATTGACTGAGAAACTGTCATATTGGTAATATAAACTCAAAAGTATTGTAAGTAAATTTTACATCTATCAGGAATGAAAAGGAAAATGCTGCCATCAATTAAAGAATTTAAACAATAACTTTGCAGATGTTTGTGTTAAGGAGTATAGATTTTGAGTGTATGTGGGTGTTGAAATACGGGGTTAGGAGAAGGGGAAGGAAAAAAATAGCATGCCTGAAAAATGCAGTGAACTGTATAACAATGATAAGAGAAAAGAGCACCAGGAAGGAACAGAGATGAAGGATTTGCTTTGCTGATGTTTACTCAGAAAAAACCATGAAAGCAAAATCAAGAAGACAAGGACAAATGTTAGTGCCAAGACAGACCAAGGAACAAAGAAGAGCATTTGAAGACTGTCAATGAAGTAATGTAAAAAAAAAACAACTTAGTAGATAAAATCTGTTAGGAAGCAAAAGAAGGTGTGAGAATGTTAGAAAAAAGTCTTAAGAGTTTCTACAGGATGAGATGAAACTCATGTTATCTTCCTTTTTTTGCATTTTCTAGGACCAATTCATTTCTACAGGGTACTCTGTAGGAAAGCCAGATTCAGTAAATTTTCATGTAGCTCTAGCAAAGACCCTTATTTATTTGTCACTACCCAAACAATTTACAAGTATGAAATGCAGAGCTCATTATAGACTTCAGAAGAAACATAGGCTTTATATTACTGATACAGCATTATATGTGTAACAATTTTTTTATGTCAGCATATAAAACACTATGCTTCATGCCCAAACCAGTACAATCATCTTAACACATAGCAGCAGCTCACCAATCTGTTACACATCAGCAAAGTTCATACAAACCAGCATTCTTACCTGCTGTTTTTCTAGGGATACAAAACAGTGAATGGTATGTAGATGACTGAAGACAGACAGTGGAACTGCTATACCTAATTTATCATACACACTGAACTTTGATCTAAGAAAATATCACCTAACTATAGAGAAAAAAACCCTAATTATAAAATTTCATATTCTTGGATCCCATGGGAACAGTTTTAATTTTAGTAAGCACATAATTTGCAGAAACAAATAAGACCTTCCATTATGCATCCTATCCCATTCACCCACTCTAAGTTGCACCATAGGAAACCTGAAAGATAAATGGTTAATTACTAGATCTACAGATCACTTGCCTAATTGTATGGAATATAGCAGAGATAATGAGCTCATTGTGAACTGCAACAGCCATATAACGTGGCTCATGAAATGCTGATGGGACTGTCCGCACTGCATAGCAGAGATAAACACCCCACAAGAGGAATAAAAATTCAGCTGTGAGAAGAACAAAAAGAAATAATTTGCAATTAGTTTTATAGATGGAAGGAAATTTGAAGCACTACAGTATCTTCTGTATGTGTGAGTATCTAAGCAAAGACAATACACATGTATATAAGTACACACATAGACAGTCAAACTCTTTTGGATATTGTCACTGTACATGATACATTTGGTTTTAATTTTACGCATCTTTTTCCACATAGGAACCTTTGCATTCATGGCATTTCAGTTTACCAATTGACAAACTCTGAGACAATGTCTAAAAATGTCTTGCTTGGTTTTATAATTGGTAGCACAGAAGTCTGACATCACTTCAAATAACAAGTATTTTTAATTGTAGCTCTGGTTCTTGTTACAGAGGCAGATACAGTGCTACTACCAGTGCTACTATATGCTTTTTAAGACAACACTTTCATTTCAAAGGTTTATAACTTAGATAAAACAAGGCATTTTGTGTTTAAAAAATTCCTCTGTTCAAGACAGTTAATTCTGCTGGTACCCATAATATGACAAGCCACTTCTGAGGGTCTAATGCACTTAAAGAAATTATGTGTTTCTTTTAGGAGAAAAATGAGTAAAGGAAAAAAGGAGAAAAAGTAGAGTGTCTGGACCAGCCTAAACAATTCAGATAGAGACAGCTCATCTGCACCCAACAGTACACTGACTTCAGCTTCCAGTGGACAGCCTGATGTGACATCATTTTGACCTTGATACAAATGAGGTGATTTCCTAACCACCTCAAAAAAACTCCCAGAAAAGCACCCTGCAGCTCTGTCATGCAGTTATGAATAGAGCTGGTGCCAGTCCCTCTTGCCTTGCAGTCTGGGTTGCCAGTGGCTGAAGTGTTTGAGTGCCACCCAGGAATGTGCAGCTCATGTTAGACCCCTGCACTGCTCCAGACCAGCTTCAGAAACTGTGATCCCACTGTTACTCATACACTTCTTTTGTCTTGTTGAATTTTTGCAATAGGAACTACACTTAAATGCAGTATACTAGAAAATAAATTGTTTTTTAGACTTTTTTTTGCCAATAGTTTTTCTATACTGTAACTAAACCTGGTGATCAGTGACATCACCCTGTGGAACTGGTCAGCAAATAATTACTGGTCTGGTTTCAGTAATGACACAAATGCTTGTGAACCCACCATTAAGAGCAGACTAAAATATAATGTCAGCACTGGATATCTCATTATAACACACCCTCCACTTCCTCCACATCTTGTAATCCATGACTGCTGTAACTTATCTATAATATATTGTTATACCATTTTGAAACTTCAAATATTGCTATTAATTCCAACTAAAATCAATGAGAGACAAATCTGGATAAAATGAATTCAGTCACACAGATATCTCTGTGCTATGAAAAGAGCTCAGTTTGAACTCTGAACAACACTTAGCACATTTCTTAATGAAAAATACATGTTCTATCTCCAAGATCCTATTTTTACTAGAACACAGCCTTCATAGACCCAGCAGTCTTACCAGTTACATAAACCCAAACATCTGAAGGGGCATAATCCATCCATACTGCTGGTTTTGAGATCTTCCTCACCAAACCCTAACAAACCAAACCCTAATAAACTCTTTGATCTTTTGACTAAGTAATAATATGATTTGAAACTTTACTGAGTGTCAAAATGAAAAAAAAAAAAAAGTATGAATCCTCTGAGACTGTGTTCCAGCCTGTTTTGAGCTCAGCAAAAACACACATGCAGGTATGTTTTTCCCAAATTACTCATACACTTGGGCAAAGTGGCTGCTACTTCCATTTAATTTCTAGAAAATTAGTTATGCTATAAATGAAGTCTATCATTCTGGTTTCTTAAAAACTCCTGCACAAAATGACTTACAAAGTCATCTTGATCCTGAAGTCTTTCCTGAACAAAATTGGAATACAAATTTGGCTTCAATAAAATGAGAATAAAGGTTTTTTACAAATCTTAGCGTTTGGGTTTTTTTCTTAAGGTAGTTGCCTCACATATGCAGAATGATGGCACTGGAATGTATTGCTCCTCAAATGACTGTAATTTATTGCTTTCATTGCTCCCTAATGATTTAGAAGAAATTGAAAAGCAGAAAATTGTTGGAATTAGGCTGCTAAAGCCAGATCCCTGTATCTTACTGTCCTGTCTTCTATGGAAACCCTTCATACCAACACTGTTCAGCAGGGCTCCTCTAACATGCCAGACAATGCCTATTTCCTCACATTTTACCTTTCATCCAAACTTCCCCTGCTCCCCAGCATGAGCAGCAGAACTGAATAGATGAGCTAATTGTGAAATAACAGGCACACTCCACAAAACTACCATGGTCTGATTCTTCTTCCTCTTTCTCAGCTGAAGCGAGAAGAACCCCAAGTTTGTTTCTGACTAAAAAGATAGGTACAAGTGCTAACAGAGGCTGAGAGTTTGAAAAAGTTTGGCTTTCAAAGAAATAAAAAAAAAAATCATGTAAAATTTCATTTGTTGAAGGTATTCTTACTTGAACTAAAGAGTGAGGGCCAAATTTTGCTTACTTTTGGAAGAAAAAATAAAATTGCTGTAATTTTGAATAAGTGGCTTTTGGTTGGTTTGCTTTTTTGGGTTTTTTTTTTTTTTTGCATACAGAGCAAATGAAAATGAAAAAGTCATACTTCCATTTAAAAAACATAACAAAACCCTCACAACACAACCATTTTAATTAGCTAGGCTAAGTAGAAGTGCAGGAAACATCTGATCTCCAGATTTGATTAATTCTGAAAATTTCAGTTTTCAGTTTCACAATCATAGTTGCAAGGAGTTCTTAAGACAAGAAGCAATTTCAAGGTATTAATATACTGAAACATAACAGTAGTTTGTACCATTCACTGCATAATACTTTTAGAAAAGCTTTACATTTAGAGCAGAGTTGGCATTCCTGTCTGCAGATAATAATTACTGTGACATCTGGTATGGAACACAAATATGGAAGAGCTCTTAAAACATAAGGTAAAATAACAGAGTTCCTTTACTTGCTAAGTCCAACATTACAATAATTTCATCAGCAATGACAAAACAGACTGATAGAAAACCAATTTATTATCTAAACCATTAATTAAACAGATTAAATGTATGATGTAAAAGCTGTGTTTGGGGGAGAAGTCAAGCTCCTATAATTAGCTACAGATGGTTAGTGCAATTTGCAACAAAAATCTGAAGGTGTTAAAAATTTTTGCTGTATTTTTTTCCTACATGGCCTTTTTACATTTGCAATATAAAGTAAGGTAACATATTAATGTATTTATTACTGCAATGAATAACAAAGATATAATTGATAGACAGATAGATAGATAGATAGATAGATTGATAGATAATTGAGTATATCTGGCCACCATGCAGCCAGGTTCTAATGTACAATTTATCTCTCTCTTAGATTGTTTATGGGACACTAGTGACTGCTTTGCACCAATTATCTTTAATGGTCAAAATCTATGAAGTGTGATATGAAATTCCTATTTGGCTTGCTGAATAATTTTCCACTAAAAGTCTGGTGTAGAAAAGTGACTTTCTGACCACTGAAGAAATATCTTATCATACTGCGTACCTGTCCAGAGCAAACTCAAAGCTCAAAACACATGATCTTGTTTCTGTGATTTAGTACAAGGCTTAAAAATTATCCCATTTCACGTATCAAGCACAAAACCTAAAAATCCTTCCTTTCCCCTTCTGAAAAAATTATGGAAATTCCTAGGACAGAGAGCTGTCAGCTGTTCTCTGGACAGAAAATGCAGAGTCAAAACAATAAAACATAAAAGAGCTCTGAAAAAAACCTTGCAGCAGTTACCCAATAATTGTCCAAAACAGGCATTCAGATTTGGGAGAAAATCTCTGATAGATAAGAGGTTAAGAAAAGGCACAGTTGCTTTAAAGGCATAAATGGATGCAGATATGAATGGAAGGTAGGAGATGAAAATGTAAAGTGACCTCAATATGTCATGTGCACAAATGAATTAGTCTTTAAATATCTCTCTTCTTAGTCACTACCTACTTCTTATCCACAGAACCTTTTATCTGGTCTTTGCATTATCTGATCAACCTGCTTAGTATAATTATTGGTGCTTAAAAATCAGGATTCTTCCTTGTCTTCATGATGCTGATTATGCTTTTGGAAAAGGAAGCAATTTGGAGCACTTAGCTTGATCATCCAATACACTGGGCCAGACTTGCCCAGTGCCACTGGCCTGTTACAATGCAGAGTGAGCCATGACCACTCACTTGAGATCTTTTCAGGCCACTGCTCATATTCTGCATCTTCTGATAATGAAGGACAATGATATATATCCATAGTTTGTGGTATGTATCTGCTTTACAGAAAAGGATGGACACAGGGTTGTTATTACTGACTTAATCAAACTTTCTCAAAAGATCTGGGGTAACATATTTTCTAGGTTTGCTAAACATGCAGTGGTCTGTGTTGCTCCAAGCAGAAGCAAATCCCCACGTTAATCCATTGCTGCTTTCACTCCTGCTATGCAGATGTCTGTACTTCACCTAATCAAGGCTGCCTAATGAAGAAGGCTCTGCAATTTGTTGCAAATGACATTTGGATGTCTAGTGAACAACAGGAAAGACTGCAAGGGGGGAAAGTGGTCTAGCACACATGCACAACTGACTTCTAACTCTGCCTGTGCCTCAGGCTCATATTCTCATATTCTATGAATATGAAAAAAAAATGCATTTGAGGTCCTCATTCAATCCAAACTTTGCATAGGTCATCATTTTTTGCAGAAGTGGGAGCATTTTTCTTGCTATTTGGGTGCCAAATACACATTTTGCTGCGATTTGCAGCAAAAATAAGCATGCAGGGCTGTATTTGTAGCCAGTGAGACCTTACAAATGTTGCAAATATATTTGACTAAGCTCTGTAACTGAGCCAAAGGCATTGCAACATGGACAACGATATTAAATGGACCATATAACCCTAATCTCACTGTGCCTCAGCTCTGCCTGTGTAAAATGGGGATAATGCCACTCTGCCATTCAGGACAAGAGTGGAAATAAATTTACCCATATTTGTGAAGAGCTTAAGTCCTAAACTGTGGGTTTCCTTCCTGCCGTGGTCAGGAGAGGAATGTGAATTATTTCAGACCATCCTGGTTCCTTCTCAGCCCTCCTAGCCTGGCAGAAATGCCTTTCTCTTCATTCCCTTCTTCATGCCAGTCCCTTGATGAAGATGATGTAAAGAGCTGTGGGCTCTCTGGAGCCAGGACACTCATTCCTGTGCTCACTTGCACTCTGCTGTCCAGGAGCTACTTGCAAAAAGAAGACAGCCCTCAAAGATTAAAGCCCATTTTCATGGCTCTGTATGAAGCTTTATGTCTGACCACAGTTACTTGTTTAAAAAGCACCACCACAGGCCAAAACCAGGCCACTGCTCCCCAGGGATGGTGACATTAAAGCTGTGACTTGCCTAAGTTCAATTGGTATTCTGAACTCTACACTCCTGGTAAAATAGTACTGTTCCAACAATTTTTTCCCCATGTTTTAAACTCTAATTACTGATTACCACTCTACTTAGATCCATAACACAGCTACAGCAACTCATCTGTTTCTCTACCACACTTCACTACATTTTAAATCCCATTTACTGAGATGAAGGGAGCTATGGATCTGGAAGCACAGCTCTTCCATCCGTTCATTCACTCAGGGTGCCAGCTGGAGCTGAGCATGCACCATTTTAAAACTGGAAAAAAAATTGTGTCCTCAATTGCTCCTGTGCTGCCAGCCAACGCAATCTCTTTCTGCATCGCTGTGTCCAATCTCCCACCTGGAGAGTTGCACCATGTCATAGGAGAAGCTTTTTTCTTCAACTGAAAGGATTTTCATATATTTCAATGAACTGTGATTACAAGTCTTTAGTGTTGAGTTATTCCTAGCAAATTATAAATTACCAGAGGTTTATCTGTCTCTCCCACCATATCTCAGCATCATTTTAATTAGCTATACACAGCAATAAAGAGAGCTATTTGTAGTATAAGAATTGATGGTGCCAGATTCAGACTTTTTTTCCTTCCAGAACTTCCATGGCCTGTGGCTGTGAAGGCTGAGAGAGAAGAGTGGGGTCCTTGGGCTGGTGGGAGGCACAGCATACTCTGTCCCCCAAATCATCACAAGACTGCCTTGCAGGTCTACTCAAAGTGATGCAAGGGCCATGCAGACCATAGTCTGTGAGTCCCATGGCTTCAGGGTACCCTAGAGATGGCTTTTGCTTACAGTGGAGACATATCCACTGACTTGAGTGTGAGCAACAGACCTAGGAGCCTCACTGCACTAAACACGTCATTCTCGGGTCTCTAGGAGCTCCTCTAATTTTTGCACTTCTTTTAGCCCTTATACTCAAGCATTTTCTTAATTCCTCTAGGATTAAGGCTGGCCTGCCTCATGACTTCCACACCTCACTGTTGTTACTAAAGTCTTCTTGTTTCCACATGCCCCATCAACCTCTTTGCTTGTGTGTGGATGAAGGAGGGAGAACAGGATCTGGCTGAGCGTGGGGCCTCTTCTCTCACATCTCAAAGAGGATGCAAGCAAATGCCAATGGCATCCAAAGTACTTAAAGTGTTGGAAAGATTTGGAGCAGTACCAGTAGTGGACTCCAAAAAGAGTGGTGCAAAGACAAGAGGAAGTCAGAACAACTTCCAGCCTCTCCCAAACCACAGGGGACTTGCAGAAGAAACTAAATATGGCACTCACCAACACATAAATGTGGGGCCCAGGCAACACAAACGTGGTTTCCTGGGCAGAAATATTTTGTAGAAATCATGCCTAAGTAAAGGATATGGGATTTCACTTATCACATAACAGGTAACAAGAGAAAGCAAGGTTCCTGCAGGGAGTAATGCAACCCAGACTGCTAAACCTGGGGGTTCCAGCAGCACTCCCCATCTTTGGTGCTATCCCTCATCCTCTTCCAGATTTACCTTATCCTAGAGATGAATGCCATAGAACTGCCCACAGTGTGGTGATGTGGACTGTGGAAGGACTGCTGAAGAGGTGTGCAGGGTGCCAGGAGGAGAGGTTTACAGGCAGAAAAGAGACAGAGCTGAAGGTACTTTGTAAAACACTGTTCTTTTTCTATTTCTGCTGCAAACATTTTATACATGCCTGGCTTTATCACTTAGAATAAGCTTTTCACAAGTGATTACTATTTTTACATGATATATTTTTTGAGTATCTAATGTGAGAAATGAAGCCAGATCCACACCAGTGCTGAATTCTAAGCATCTCCTGGTTGTGCTTTCCACAGAGGAGGCTATGAACAGTACTCTGAAAAACCAGTCCCTCCATGTCTCAAGACAGACACTGAAAATGGATAATTTTGGCTTTAATCTTTGTACACTGATGCTAAGGGTAACATGTTTAAAAATGCCCATTTGGAAATGAACAGTTCTTTATTCATTGCTTGCTCTGAACAACACACCCCAAATATGGCATAGGGCCACATCAAATGGGGATAACAAAAAGAAATAATAATCACTCATTCACTGAATGCAGCAGAGGGCCTGTAGAAAATTTAATAAAAGGGCCTCATAAGGATGTATTACAATGCCCTAGCTCAAAACTGTACAGACAGTCTTGATGCCCAGTTTGTCAGAGCCTGTCCTGGCACCTCATGGCCTCGTTAGACACAAAGATTATGTATGTTATGTATCAACAAATGAACAGTGGTAGTGGACTGTCCTTCTGGGAACAGTCCAAAAATACTCTTTTTGTTCCTTTTCCTGGCTGAATTGCTGAAAGCATGCAGTCATTATGAGGAAGTTTCATATTTGAAACCTTCCTGACGCCCAAGACCCAAAGCATGAGCTACAGATGTGAGGGCCATGGCAGCAGCTCAGCACAGAGGAGCAGAACTGCTCCTGCCAGCCAGAAATCAAACAGTGCAGGGGAAAAACATCTCCCTGTGCTTAGTTAATACCTGTCATTCACTTCTGTCTAAATAAAAACTGAAAAACACACACAGAATGTATGGGGGATTTTAAAAAACTTGCCTATCCATTTGGGGGGAAACTGGCCCTGTTGAAGTTAGGAACATTCACCTGTCAAGATTTCACCTCTGCCTTTTGTTTGTGCTTGTGCATGCATGTTTATCTCTCTGCCTGCCTTTGTCTCCTCCCTGGGGCTTTGTTCATTAAACTTATTATATTGTCTCTTTTCCCACTTTCTGGGAAGCTGTTTTAAATCCTGGAACAATATCTGTTACCCTTATAGGATGTCTTCCCCTCAGGATAAAGAATAGTAGTTTGATTTGTGACACTGCAAGCCTGTAGGTAGCAGAAGTTTATCACTTGGAGTTGTTTTCTAAGTCAAAATCCAACAGTGACAGGTAGAGGTAGAGAATATATTCAGGCCATAAGAAAAAGACTTTGTGAGTGAGTATTTTCAAGGCCTCAGGTCTTTCTCTGCAATCTCAGACTGTCAACCATGCCATGGATTTTCAATGAGACTGATGCCCTGACCTTGAAAGGGATGCAGAAACTAACACACAGGAAATAAAACAAGGCAAGTAACAAATAAGCTACTCACAAGTATCTAACCCTAAGGAAAATACACACTAACTTACAAACCCAAAGGAAAATACACAGTAACTTACATTACATTATGTAGATAAAGTAAGATTTACTGAATGCTAATTTTTCTCATAAGCATATCACAGAGTACAGAGGCAATGCTAGAAACAGTGATAACCATTGTGTATAAGTCCCTACATCTCTCACAGAGACCATCCTCTTAGACTTAATGGAAATGTAAATATAAAACATTCACTGTAATAAAAGTCTCCGGAGATAGAGTCTAAGTAGCATGATTAGTATGGAAAATGCTTCATAAATCCCAATTCCAATAATCTCTGGTAGCATAAAGGATTCATCTCATTATGACTTTCTAGCAGAGCCTTGTTAATTCTCACTTCACTAATCTGTGACCTTGAAAATTTCCTGTCTGCATTTCAGTGAAGTGTTGACAGCCGAGTGAAATAGGGAAGTGTTCCAGAAAGGGCTACAAGTGACAGAATATATTGCAAAACACTCACTAGATTTATATAAAATACTGTGCCTGAAAAAATTAAATTAAATAACAAGTCTTTAATCAATTACCATCCACCATTTTTATTTAAGCATTTGAAATCAAAAGCAGAATCTATCAATTAATTTATTACATATTATATTTTGCAAGGCTGCTAACATAGGAATAAAAGGAATTCTGTGTTAAGGATATTACTTCTGACCCATTTCTGAGACTGAGATGAAGTATCTAAGTTGGGACTAGTTCCTACTGACTGTAAGCTTTTGAGGCTGCCATTAGCAATAAAAATCTTGAAGTCACATGCAGACACAAATATAAATATAAATATAAATATAAATATAAATATAAATATAAATATAAATATAAATATATATATATATATATATATATATATATATATATACCACACATGTTACTACAGTCTTGTAGGTGCACATCTCTTGGTACCACTAATATGACTGCTTAGTTTACTGAAGAGTTGCATAATTCTGTTTATGAGGTAGTGCAGGAAAGAAGACAAAATGACTGAACAAAAGAAATTCTGCCCTATTTTGCAGGCTTGAGAGCTCGCTTTGCTTCTAATACCCCTGGGTGTATTTTGAAAAACATTAAAAATTCCTCTAAATGTAAACATACCTTAAAAAAACAATCCTTACTTTTTTTCAATACTTGGCAGACAGCAACTTACTTAATTTTTTGCCAAAATATACAATTGATCAGAATTGGGTATTAAGATCTGAATTGTTAATCACTACACCACCAGAATTATAAAACCCAGAGACTAAAAACATTTGTTGCCATTATTCAAAAACCACCGCTATCAAAATATTAATAAAACTACACTGTCAAATACACCAAAATTTTGATCCAAATGGGTTAGTGCAGATGACATCATCAAGTGTTTCACATTTAATTCTCTTTTGTTAATTTTACAACATCTCTGCCAATACTACTGGCTCCATTACTGCAAAGTACACCCTCCAAAAGCACCCAAATTGAGAGGCATTTCAAAACATGCTCCTTTCTACTCTTCTCTGCATGGTTTACCAGTGAGGATATTGACAGATGGGGTACCCCTGTGCCTGACTGCCTCTGAGATCTTACAGAAACGAGAGGAAAGCAGAGCACAGGGGCACCTTGGAGCCATGGAACCTCCTCTGTGAAGTTGGCAGCAGTATTTTGTCATACACTGAATTTCTGTATGCCAGTCTGAGAGAAAACACTTTGTCCATCTCATCTGCACTCTCATGTGGAGAAGCCACCATTACCTCTCCCTAATCCTCAGCAGCAGAGCTCTGTCAGTGGGATGTCCATGGGAGAAGCAGGGAAAGGGCAGAAAAGTAGGACTTTATTTCAGATTTCAAAACACTGAAGTATTTGAGACAGTGGGTGGCTAGCCTGGGCTGTACCAGCAACACTGGCTCGAGGTGGAAGCACTGTGTGGGAGAAAGCACATCACACTGTTCAGCTGAACCCTGGCACAGGGAACCCACTGTTTCTTACAGAGCTAAGGAAACAAAAACTAATCCTTTCTCTGCTTTATATGACTTCTGCAGGGTGTCATTTTTAGCTCCTGCCTATTCTATGCACTCAAAGCACACCTAACAAATGCATCCAGTTGGTGCATTTGATGTTCATTTCCTATTCCCTGTACTTTGATACCAATTTCTGTAAGGTTATGAATGAGTGGTGGTGGAAGTTCTTTCCCTCCTAACACAAGAACTCTGACCAGTTCTGTGGTGCAAAATCAAAAAGCCTTCATTAAACTAGTTACAATTTCTCACTTCAATAGCAGAAGAACTATTGAAGAGCTTCAATAGTAGAACAGCTACTTCTTCCTTCTGCCTTCAAAGATGCAATGTCTTGAGCACCCATCACTTTGTTACTGCAATCCAAGTTACAAACCTTTGAAAGTCATAGAAGTGTCAGCATATTTTGTTTTACTTCTCAGCCCATTTAAAAAACCTATATGCTGATATTTTACTGCTGTAGTTCTCACATATTAGGCAGTCTGACAAAACTTTAAGATATTCTAAAAGAAGAAAAATTAAAAGGCAACCAAGCTTTTTTATAGAAATCAAAGATAAACAAGAAAATTAACATACCAACAGCCATCATGTAATCCCAGCGGTCTATGAGGCACATATTGAAGATCAGATGGTCAGATGTTTGCCCTTGACCAATGAGTGGAATGTTTCTCTCCAAATTTTGGGTTATTGCAGAAGTCCAGCCAATGAGAAACCAAAAGACTACCAGGAGAATAACAGACAGCATCCTCATCACTCTCCCACCTGTCATGTATGGAATTCGCTGAGCCGTTCGGGACAGGAACACCTTCAACACCCTGGAAAATTCAGACAATGCAGAACTGAGAAGAGCAGTAGCAGTTTCACAGGAATTAGACTTTCATTTTATTTCCCTACCAGATTATTCAAAAAACAAAGCAACAATCTTTCATCTGACAGTATGTACAAGAATGAAGTTTGGAACATTATTACTTTCATATTAATCACATTTAAATGGAACTGATTGCTGCTCAGAGAGTGCTACATAGCAATAATAGAAAATATTAGCTATGCCTATGTTAGAGATACTCATTTACAGGCTGTCTTGTCAAGCTGTTTTGTGCATTCCATCTCCCAGTGGAAGACTTCTGTCTTTGAAAGATGAAAGGTCATTTCCATAAACCAGCAACCATGTACGTGAGATTTTATTCTGTTTTGATGCTGCCTGCTCATCCCCAATCCTGCTATTTCCAGAGAACAAATTAACACTTCTTAGATTTTTTTCTCACTGAGTTTGATGCTGCTGAGACAATAACCTACTCATCATAGAAAGAACTATGGAAGGCACTTTGCTAATTAAATGGGGTTTGATTTGTTTAGAAGCAACATGTTTTTTGAGCTAGGACAGAACCAACATAAGAAAAGCCACACCACACATCAAGCACTTATACCACATAACAGCTATTGAACACATAACACTTTAAAAATAATTGCACTTATTATCAGGATAAATTTACTCCCACAAGAACTGTTCAAGGAAATAGCACCTGCTTTTTCTATCCATCACCACCTGCTAATGCAGAAAAAGTTCCTCCTAGGAGCATGAAAACAACCAAGTTTTGAGGAAATCCCCTTGGGAAGAAGGAGCAGTTTGATTCTTCATGTAGCACAAAATATATCTCTGTGCTGCCTGCACCAAGGGATCTGCCAGAAGCATCCTCTGGGAGCATTGCAGAGCTCCTGTCTTGGCCCTGCTAAGCTGACAAGGATGAGCACTGAGGAAAGGCTATCATGGAATTTTTTATGTACCCAGACCATTAGAAGCAGATGAGCTGAAATTTAAAGGCTGTTTTAGATACTGGGGTGAGGAGTCTTTCAAAGCGAAGAGTTCAACTGTTTCAGTGATTTTGTCCTCAAAACCACAGTGGTTCCTGACCCCTGAGCATGAGCATGTCCAGTCTTGATATCCATGAAGAGACAAATTATCATTGAGGTTTCAGTATCGTGATTATTTTTTTCTTAAAGTTGATTTTTACATGCCCTTGTCAGCTCTTAAGTTATTTCAGTGTACCAAGCATCAAGCCACCTCCCAAGACATTCAACAACCAGGCCTGCCTTTTCAGCAATACAAAGTCACACTTCAGATTAACATGCATGCTTGTATTTGTCTGAGAGGAGGCAGAAGCAGTGTTACCTCTCAAACAACTAATGGAGCAGTGTCTAAAGGCAGAAGCACAAAAGATTTTCTACATCCATAACAATGAATCAGCATTTGCCTACAAACACAGCCTTCACAGTGTGCATTAGGTGAAGCCAGAGATCTGAATATGTTCAACATTGCTCAGCTGTTTCCCTCCCAACAGTCACCCCACAGGGAGTCACAGTTTTTGATCTTTCCATGTTTGATGGATGTTCTGCTCTCCCTTTACAGATGCTAAGTGCCTTATGTTGGAAGCAGACTCCCAAAGACTTCATCCAGGAGAGACAGAAAACTCCACAGAGGCAAGGCAGGCTGCTTCCCTCTGCATTGCTCAGCCACAGCACTGCTGTTCCAGGGCAGCACTGCTGAACCCTCGTCTTCTAAACACTAAATTCCTGATTTTTTTTCTAAAATCAGGAAGAAAAGGCTTCCCTTCTACCTGTTGTGAATGCTGGCCAATAGTTAGCTTCTGTGAAGGGAAGAAAAATTTATTATTTTTGTAATGAACTGGAAAATTTCACTGCTATAATTTGTCATTTGAGAAAAATCTGATCATACATTTTTATGAATGTTGAATTATTAGAGAAATCACACAAACCAGCTGAAACTGTTTTTTTTTTTTTTATTAGAAACTTTTTGCATTTTGGCTGCAAAGTAAATTCTTGATGATTCTGCTGAAAGTCAACATGTGGGCCTATTTTGGGCATAATAAGGCAGAACCCATTAGATTTTTTCCATTACTAGTTCATTAACTGCTGCCTGTGAGACAGCTTTCTAAGGGAGAGGTGTGGGCTGCTGCTACATTATTTACCTAAGCACAGTGAAACAAATATTTTGCAATACAGCAGTCAAGCCTCCTCCAATTTGGATCAAATCACATTTCTTTTTTTTCCTCCTCTTTTTTCATAAAAATAAGCATCCCCCACACAATAATTTCTACCTTGGACTCATAGGCTTACATGTAAGCCAACCCTTACACTTCTTTTTTCAAACATTCTTTTTCTGAAAAGCTGTAAAGAAAGTTGTATTAGCTCAGTAATGTTGCAAATCTCCTTTTCAGAGGTTGTGGTATAAAAGCAGTCAAGCAGAACACAAGCTCCCAAGCTGCAATTCCCTCATCCTCCTGCCACAATGTGAATCCAAAGCCTCATTGCTCACCACCTCAACACTGACTTACATGCTCTGTCTGCTCTCATCTTCTGTGTGTTATTGAACGTGTATCAAAGCAGAGACAACTGCCCAGCAGTTCCTGTCCCAAGGGGAGAGTCTCCTCTCCCCTCCTCATCTCACCAGACTGGAGAGTCATTATCTTTCCTGTACCTCTGACTCATACCATCCAAGTTCACTGTAAAAAAGTTGAATTGCTGTAGTATGAGAGCAGACTGCCTCAGCAAACACTTTGGGTTTGATTACTGGTGCCCTCTCTCAGAAAACAGGGGAATTCTTGATTCAAATCCCTGCCCTGATTTCTGGGTAGACAATGTTCAAGCTCCCCTTTTCCACTCAGTTCAATATCTCTATATTGGGTCAAACTAGCTATTGAACAAATAAAAGAGAATTCTTACAGGGAGGCAAGAAGTGGGGCTGGTGGGCAGCATTGCTGCTAGGAAATCAAATATGCCCTGGGTCATCCCTAGCACTGAAGCCAACTGGCAGAGAACATACTATTATCCTCAGCATTACAATTCAGCAGGACAGAGGATGGAGTCCCAGTGCCCAGGAATGTTCTCAGATGCTACTTAATTTATGAATATAGACGTAGCAGATTCAAGTTCCTGAGCAAATTAAAGTTTAATTATGAGTATCAAGTAAGGCAAACTGAATAGATGACTCCTCCTGTTCTATCTACAGCCAAAAATACTGGCAGTGCCAGTCAGTGCCCTGGTAGAAGCTCAGGGGTCTGTTTGAGACATATGGTCTCTGATCTAAAACAGAAAACTTAACCATGTCCCTCGGCATCTTCTAGCTATACTCCCACCTAAATCCACTCAGCATATGCAACCCACTTTTCTGCACTGTTGTTGGATAATTGAACAATAATTTCCAGTGACATGTCATCAGCTCTGTTTACAGGCAGATCAGACAGAACACTGCAATGTGTTTCACCTGCTTTTCTGGAAGACACAGCTGCCTTTGAGCAAAGCTTTGTCTCACAGACAGCTACAGCCAGGATTCAAGCTGATATGCAATAGCCATTCCCTTTACAGAGTAAACAGAAGGTGCAGTTCAGGCTCAGTGAACTGCCTGGAGACCACGGCACGCAGCTCCCAACTCTGCTGCTGCACCATCAAGCCTGGGGAGAATTAAACTACATGGTCTGAGGATTTTCTTTGGGGTGCCTGGCTCCATATAAATGGAGGAGGGGAGGGCTTGGTTGCAAACACTGAGAGCCAAGGGAAGCCCAGCAGCTGGGAAGGGAAGTGATGCTGCAGGTGGATCTGAAGCAGAGGGACAGAGCACGGGTTCACAGGACTGGCTGGGATCAGCAGCTTGGAAACATCAAGTGAAGCACGTGGCTGCTGCTGTAGTTATATCCTAAGATGCAATGTGTAACCTTAGAAAAGAAACAAAACCATATGAAATTTTCATGTCATATCAACAAAAAGATGGTCCCCAAACTACCACTGACTGCATAAACAGCAGAAACTACAGGTGAAGGATCCTGCTTTCACAGCAATGACCTGGCACAGTTTGTTTATTTTTTTATTTCTAGCATCTGTCATTTTGTGACTCAACTGAGTCATTCTGTCAAACTGCTCTGTTCCAGACTGGTGATTTTTATTATGATACAAAAGCTACATCAGAAAGATAAGGGGTCAAGCCCTTCAGAAGTATACAGCACTCCTACAGTGCAGGGATGAATGTCTTACCTACTCTTCTGGACTAACAGTGAATATGCCACTAGTTACTCTGAGTTAGTTAACTGATGTGATTCTACTAAAAGTGAAAAGGTACCAGTGGGACATGTATGGCACTATGTCTATACAAAAGAGTGCCTACTCTTCACACTTGACACACAGACACACACACATCCACAAATGCTGAGTGCAGGTATAATTTCCATACCAGGAAAGATGACTGAATAAAAAATATCAACACTTAAGGCCCAAGACCTCAGAAATCATATTTAGATAAAATCATACCATGAATTACTGGCTTTCACTGGAAAGACTAAAACCCAACAGAGAAATGAAAAGCTTTCTAAATAACTTCCCAGCTGAAAGTGTCCAAATTAATCATTGTCTGCTTCCCAAGTGATTTCTCAAGACCTCAGCACAGAACAAACTAGAAGTGCACCACTGAAGAGAATACTCTTATGGGACAATCTTTTGCTTTATTGATTCTGACCACACTGAACCTGAGCAAACCTGGACTGAGAGGCCACGTCAGCAGCACGACAGCAGCAGGGCAGGACCCGCATCACATGCATTGTGTCCTGTCCAGTGAAAATGTACAACAACTAGAAAATGAAGTTTGGGCAATTAGGTGGGTGTATGGACACTTCTGAGAGACCCCATCTTGTGTGTAGCCAGCAAACTTGGCCACACATCACTGAGAGCCATCAGCTTATCTCAATTCCTTCACACTACGCATGCAACATCTTACAGTATAAACAACAGGAAATCTCCCACATTTTTTATTTCAGAAAAAGAATTTTGTAATAGCAAATACATGTCAAGAACACTGCTATGAAAGACAACAAATGCTTAGAGGAATTGACTAACCCATCCAAATGCACTGGATTTTGTAATGGGCAACAGAGCACAACTGTGCCTTTGTGGTCAAGAATGCCACTGGTGTCCTGGGGTGCATAAGAAGAGCTTGCCAGCAGGCTGAGGGAGGTGACCCTGCCCCTCTGCTCAGCCCTGCTGAGGCCACATCTGGGGTGCCATGTCCAGTTCTGGGCTCCTCAGTACAGAGACACACAGAGCTCTGGGAGTGGGTCCAGCTGAGGCTGGAAAAGATGACTGAGGGACTGGAGCATCTATTTTATGAGGAAAGGCTGAGGGAGCTGGGCCTGTTCAGCCTTGAGAGGACTGAGAAGGGGCCTCATCAGGGTCTATCAGTATCTGAAGGGAGGATGTCAGAGGATGGATCCAGACTCTCCTCAGTAGTGCCAAGCAACAGGACAAGAGGCAATGAGCAGAAACTGATGCACAGGAAGTTCCACCTGAACACAATAAGAAATTTTGCACTGTGCAGGTGATCACACTCCAGAACAGTTTGCCCAGAGAGGCTGGGGAGCCTCCCTCACCAGAGCTATCCAAGAACCATAGGATGCAATCCTGTGCAATGCTCTGGGATGACCCTGCACGAGCAGGGAGGCTGAACCAGAGGCCCACTGTGGTCCCTTCCAACCTGACCCACTCTGTGATTCTGTGAAGGCTGGTCTGCACACTGAGGCCACCAATGGTATCACAGGCTGGCTCCACAGTCACAAGGCAAACTACAGGTGCCAATAGTCCTGGAAGTACAGGGAGGGAGATCATGCTGCAGGATTGTTCCCTTTGTCCTGGACGTGTACCTGATTTCAAATCCTTATCTGGGGGTCTGTGTTTAATAAACAGCAATATTAATATGTGAGAATATCTTAATGGTACAGTAAAAATTCCCAATCAGATAATTTTGTGTATTGAGTAATGGGAGAAGCAGTGCTGTTTCTGAAACATTTTCTGCAATGTTTCTGCTGCAGAAACATTTTCTGCAACAAATAGTATTTACTTTCAAAAATGTGATTCTGAAAGTAGTTTCCTTGACATCTTCCCTAGAGTTTTACAGTGATTTGCTATTGTGGGAAATTAATGCAATGCAAATTTACAATGTATGGCTAGAATAACAAACTATAGAGATGTATTTTACCTCAGTGTCTGGTAAAATCTACCTCTAGTAAGCAAAGCGACATGTCATGACTTAATGCTAACCTACTCTGCACAGAAGTTTCCTAGATAATTTTAATGCTACACATATAAAGGTAATCCTACAGTGCTTGAATGAAAGTTCCCTTTCTGGATAAACACTGACATAATTTCAGGAGTTTGAGCAGACTGAGGAAGGTGGGAGGGAAATCACAAGCAGTTCAAGGAAAGGCTCTGGGTATTGGGAGGCAAGAGAACAACAATAGATTTCCCACTGCAATCAGAACCACTCACTCACTCACTCCCATGTGAGCAGCACTGGACTAACATTTTCTTGCATATTTAATAACATGGCAAAGGTCTAAAAATATTACTTGCTTTGATGCAAATTTATTCATTTGAAGTAGCTTTTGTCTGCCAATCTGTAGGTAAGCCAATCTGTAGTGAGCAAACAATGTTATTCCTTTAAATGTAGCCGAGGATTCTGACATTTTTCATGCTAGGCATGCATAGGTTTTATTTTCTCCTTTCACCTGCAAGTCTAAATTCCCACCTGGGAAAAGCTCAGTTTCCTGGTGGATTATAGAACAAAAAGCTTTCTCTGCCTGCAGCCAGTTCCAAGAATTGCAGCTGGAGTCTTTTGACAGACCAGCTGAGCTTTGCTTTTCCCCAGTGCCTCCTTGCTCCCCAGCCCACTGCCCTGCAGCCTGCATCTGTTCCAGCTGCCTCCCAGCTCCCATTGCAGGAGATATGGAAGCTTCTGCCTCTGTGTGTGCGTGTTGCTTTTGAAGTGCTTTTGTTTGCATCACCATATCATGCAGGTAGGTCTCATCAGAAATGGCACTCCTCAGCAGGATTTGCCCATCCTGAAATGTGTGCTGATGGATGTATTAAGCACTGGGGAGATGAGAGGTAAGAAGGCTCAACAAGGGGACTTTCCGTGTCACGTAACTAGGTTTCAGTGATGCAGACCAAGTCTCCTTATTTATTAAATCCTCATCTGCTTTGTGCTAATTATCTCTTCTAATAAACCACTTACTGCACTAATACCCCCACGAATCCTGCTGAGATTAGCAGAACTACAGAGTGCCAGTGAAATGTCTGACACTCCACTGTCAAACTCTGCTGAGGCAGAACTACAGAGCACACCATAAACCAAGAAATAAAAAGCCCATCAATCTGTCCCCAGACAATGAGCAGTGACATATCACAGAATGGTTAGGTTTGGAAGGGACCTTAGAGATTATCTCATTCCACCCTGGTGACATGGGCAGGGACACCTTCCACTAGACCAGGTTGCTCAAAGCCCCATCCAAGCTGGCCCTGAACACTTTAATGTCTCCTCTTTGTCAACTACCTGGGCTTGAGATTCCATCACACAGAGCTCATGACCACAGAAGCTGATGCCTAAAGTTCTGAAATTCCCAGGTCCTTGGGATAGGCACAAAGTCATCTCTTTCAAAGTCTGCTATTGAATGGTTAACAGCCATTTCAACACTTTCCTCCTGACAGATATGTTTAAATAACCATATCCTTCACTCAGGGAAAAATGAGGTCAGCTCCTCAGACAATTTTCTCCACAAGCAAACTAATCTTGTGGAAGTCTTTCCTTCATTCAAATTTGTAGTGATTTTGTGACAAAAACTTTACTTCAGAGATCCTCAAGACTCCTGCCACTAGTAGTTTGGTCTAAAAATTCGGCCTATATAAGGTCTGGCTAAGTTAATTGTTTGCTTTTAAACATTCATCAGGTGGTTATTATCTTTTTTGCAAATCGAAAGCCATTGAGTTCTTTGCCCTTATCAAAGACTTTCAGAACAGGCAGTACAATAGATCTCAAGGTCAGTATTTATCAGGAAGCTTACACTGTGAAAACAGATGCAAGAATTGCCTCCTGGTAATCTTTTCCTGCAACAGGTCAAGAACATTTTCAAGGCTTTCATTCTAAAATTTTCTTCACAGACTGTTGTGCAGCTGAATGTACAAAAGGCAACTCCCCTTGTGAACCTGGCTCACAATGTTTCATTTAACAAAGGCTGATGAGTAAAACCAGCTGGGATGAAAAATTCTCCTCCTTGTTAGTGCTGCTCTATCTAACACTGCTCCTCTACTACTGAAAACATTCACAGACAATTTCAAGAGCCTTTCAAAGGCATTTTCTAGCATCGTCAATAAGGTAGCTGGGCAAAACCTCATGCCAAAGCTTGTACTTTTAACATAGTCACACTACAAACAGGAAAAGTCTTGAAATGGATAAAACCCAAATCCAAACCAAAGTAAATTTGAGAGTGGCTATTTATATTGATGTAGACAGATCACAGTGCTAATAACACCAAGGATGGGGTTTGTTCCCCTCATGGGCCATTCACTTGAGAGCTGGACTTGATGATCCTTGTGGGTCCCTTCCAGCTCAGAATGTTCTGTGATTTTCTTTCCTTTCTTCTCCTCCTTAGGTGCACTGACAAGCATTGGACTTCTGATCAGAGAACGATAAGCCCCACTTAAAAAAAGACAGTACTTTTCCAGCATTTTTAATGTGGCCAGAAAACCAAAATACCCCACTCCTTTTAAGCTAAAGATGGTAAATATTCTGGTGCATTTGCATGATGTAAAAGGTTGCTGCTTTAATGTAGCCATTCACTGCAGCTGTACTATGTTCTTCACCATTTCTATAAATGTATTACAATTATAATTTATTCAGGTACTATATAAGAAGAATCTAAGGCTTTTCACTGGATAAAAAGGTAGTGAATAAAAATGTCATGGACTTGACTGAATTATAATTCACTCTGCTAGCAGTCATTTATTGAGGACTGAACTATATATCCATAGCATATTTACAGATCACTAAACTTTGTTTTTTGAGAATGGCACTAAACAGCAGCTGAAGGAAAGCAATCATAATTTCACAGAGAAATTATTTGTTTTCATGTTCACAGATAGATACCATGTTGTTTTACCCTTTGAATCCCACTTCACTAGTGGTTAATGTGATACTGTAACTGTTAGTTTGGGTGTGCTACATTGTGGATTTGAACAAGATAAAAAGTTTTCACTAAAAATATCTCCTCCTTTACTTATTTTTAGTCCTAATTACATAGCAAGTTTCTACACTAAAGCAGAATAAAATGAAATGTGCTGCTATGTGATCTCTTTTGTCTTATTAGCTGTTTTAACAAAATGAAAAACTATTTAATAGTGTTCTAATAATATCATAGAACTCTGCTACTGAATTTTCTAGAGCAGCATCTGAGATCTGCAGCTTGCAGGGCAGATGTGGCTCTTCATTCCACCAAGGCTGGCAGTTCATGGCTGACATCCCTGGTTAACACACAGACCCGTGCAGGTGTTTGTGTGCTCTCCACATCCCCAGCAAGGAGGAGCCTCCCAACCATGCTCTAAAGGAAGAAATACATTGATTTACAAGATCTAACCACAGAGTCTGGGTTTGGATTTGTCATCACAGAGGCTTCAGTGACCTAGTGGTTTTTTTGAATACTCCACTTGAGGGAGATGAAAAGCAGCAAAATTGATTTCTCCTTGGAAGTCAAATTGTGTTTCCTTTATAAAGTTTCTTATTATGATGAGCTTTTCTTGAGTCTTCCAACTCCATGTGACATCTGGCATTATCTATATTTTTAAGACATTAAAGATACAACTTTTAATGAAACAATGGGGTCAGTAGACTTCTCTGATGGAAGTGCTATTTCTCTATCTACAGACTGCTGAGCAAGCTCAGATCTGGCAGACAGCAGCAGGTAACAGTAGGATCCCTGGAGCAGATGCAGGAATCTGGAAACAAAATTCCCAAGAAAGAGAGAAGATTGTGGAGAATTTGATGTAAAATTCATGTAACTGGATCAAATCAAGACCACCCTGCAAGAGCATGGGACACTAATCAAGAATTAGGCACAAGCACTGCTATTTCTGTCTGATGCATCTCATTGCTTTGAGGTTTTCCATTATAGAAATAAGTCACCTGATTGACTCATCAATCAGATTTTCTGAGTTTTCTCTTTGTCTGTTCAGAGGAGGATCCTGCAGGAGCAGCTGCATACAGTGCAAAGGTGTCACTGACTGTGGGTCCAGCTGCATTTCCAGAGGATGTTTAAGAGCTTTTCGTTTGTCTTTTTCAAAATAAACCAGTTTAAGTATACTGCATTGAAAAAAATCCAGTAAAAAGAAGTAGAATAGGAAAAGAACTGTATATGTGAAGCATTGACTAAAGCAGCACACACAAAATCTTTTCACACTAAACTGTCTCCTCACAGATTTACTTGCAAGCACTTACTTCCTTTTCTGCTGTGCAATGTGGTTCTTACACACTACTTTAAAATGGCAATTCATTATTAAAGATGCAGGAAGCAAACATCAGCAGTTGAAGGGACAGGAGCCTGTCCTGTCTTTATACACTGCAAAAAGCCACCATTTTTATGCCCTTATATCTTTTGGAGAGTGCTCTTGTCCTTTCACTTCTATCAGAGTGTTTCAGTGCTGGAAGTTACTGTGAACTGGCTAAACTGCTTCCATTTTGAATGACCAGAAGCATGTGCATCTTTACATGTCCAAATGAAGCCATCTAAATTTTCACTTTTTACTACCTTATCCCCCTCATCTTATCACTTCATTGATAATCATAAATATGCATTTCTTTTGAACCATGAGGACAGAGGAGGATACACTGAAAGGTCCAGTCTTTGATGAGTTGTGCTCTCACTTAGATACATTGCCATGCCAGATAATTAAACAGCTCAGATGGAGCAGAAAGAGCTTGCCTTGACTGTTTTACTTCCTTTAGGTGTGAGAAAGAGTAATATTCACACCCACTGGATACAATCCTTCCCTCAGATCCACAGTGCAGACTGCTGTACTTAGCAGAGCTCAGAAGAGGTGCTGGGTTGGCAACACCTTTATTATATGATGCTAACTTGACAGGAGTTAATGAAATGTGGTACAGAAAGACATGCAACTGCATTATTTAGTTATAATAATTTTTGCTAGTTTTGTGCCCATTTTAATAAACAAATGTTTGCCAATTTATAATGTGATTGACAGGCAGCAGTGTTACGTATCAACTCTACTGCAAAAGAAAAGAAGTTCTTTATCAGCATTGTGTTCTCCATCCACTTGTGGAATAAATATTAACTTTATCTTGTGGTTGTGCTTGCAGGTATCATGGCTAAGGCCTTCATGGATATTTGAAAGGAAAGTTTATTCTTCAGCTTGCCTGCAAAAGATAAGATTCAGACCACCTTTATAACAGATAAAATCAGGAACATCTCCACCTGTCACAAGATACAGCAGTGTCAACACCAATAGAAACTGAAACCATAAACAATTTTAACTTCATTGAATAAAATTTCCATGTTATAAAATATTGTTATTATTAAATATTCCTCTGTAAATGGGCACCTGGAGTAGCTTACATGGGATGGAATGAAAATGTTGGCAAGAGAATTAAAGCTCATCCGGCATCTGGGGAGTTACTACATCTCTGGTTCACTGACTCACAGGATAGCCAAGGTTGGAAGAGAGAAACTGAGAAATTCTCTTGGGGATCAGGGACACAACCCTGATTCAAGCCAGATCAATGACAGCAGGTTGCTGAGGACCTTGTGCAGTTGGGGTGTGAGTTAACAGACTATATCAAGCATCTCCTACACAGGAGAAAGCAAGAGGCCAGCTGCTGGCATGGAGGAGCAGTGGAGGCCTGTAGAATAGAAAATCTAACATGAAGTTAAACAGCAAACATTTCCACAGAAGCTTCATGTCTTTCACTGCAAGTTCCAAGCTCTCAGGAGATACTTAACATGAAGGAACAACATCATATAAAAATATGTCTCTAATCTCTCAATACAGAGGTGCAGATATGGCTATGAGAGGTTGCAGTACTACTACAGACCTCCCCTTGCTTTGCTAGCTATCTTATTTTACATTCTCCACTCTCAAAAGCAACAATAACAAAGGTTCCAAGCCTTCATTACTCCAAACTCCTGTTTTTCTTCTAAATATAGATGACACAGAGGACAAACAGACATTAGTTCATAACCAAGCTGAGAGTCACATGAATTTCCCTGACAAACTGCCCAACTTACTTGTTTCCTTCACAAAGAAATTTAGAAAAAAAAAAAAAAGTCTACAGTAAAAGTAAGCAGACCAAAATAGAATTTTTTAGGTACTTTAGTGTGCCAAACACCTCTCCTGATGGAAGAACAAGTGCCTGTGTAAGACAGTGAACATCAGTATGTCCAAAACAGTTTTTCAGCTAAAGCAGAAAACAAATTCTGGTTAGAACAAAGTCAAAAACAGAAGAAAGAGAAGAATGCACCTCTTCAGTTTATAATACCATAGTAACAAGACAAATAACTAGAAAATCCAGAAGTCAAAAAGCCCCAGTTGTATAAAACTGACACCTGATAAAATGCATCCCTATGGATTCCTGTGCTTGGATTAGTTTCAGCCTGACTTGAGCAAGCAGCAGAATAAACAGCAGTACAAAAGAACCCTGTTTTGGCATATAAAATAAAACATACAATTATAAGAAATTTAAAGAATAGTAGCCTGGAATCATTGTACAGTGTCAGCAATATCTGATTCTTTGATAAGCTTCCATGATCTATTGCCAGGTAAATGCTCAATCAACTATGTTTATTCTCAGCAATGTGCAGCAATCAGAAAAAAATGCTAATTAGGTTTATCATGAGTACTTGTGAGGAAGCTACAGTTTCTTGGAAACTGGTTTCTGAATGTCTATCTGAATTTAAATTTTGTGAAAATAATTAAAGGCGCATGTCTTGATAATTACTTGCTGGGCAAGAGCAATCCCATGAAGCAGCACATTTTGGGGGCTGACTGGCTGGAAGGCAGCTTTGCAGAGGATGACTTGGGGATCCTGGTGGACATCAAACTGACCATGAGCCAGCAGTGTAGCCTTGTGGCAAAGAAGCCACCAGCCTTCTGGACCATGCCAGGCAGGGCATGTTCAGCAGGCTGAGGGGGGTGATCCTGTGCTTTACCCATTGGTGGGACCAAAGCTGGAGTGCTGTGCCCAGCTCCAGGCTCCCCAGTACCAGAGAGACATGGACATCATGGAGATAAGCCCTGGGAAGGGCCACAACGATGACTGAAGGACTTGGTCACCTTACAAAGGGGAGAAGCTGAGACTGTTCAGCCTGGAGAAGAGAAGGCTCAGGGAGAAACTCACCAATGTATATAAATACCTGAGGGGAGGCAGTAAAGATGATTGAGCCAGACACTTCTGAGTGCTGTCCTATGTCCACATAAGAGGAAATTGAAATCCTGGAAAATCCATGTAAACATAAAAAAAATCTTGGAGGAGTTTAGAATCTGATTGTACACGGCTCAGAGAACTCTGATCCGGCTGAGCCTGCTCTGAGCAGGCGAGTTGGGCTCTATGATCTCCAGAAGTCCTTCCCAACCTCAGCTTTTCTGTGACTCTGTAAGCTTTGTGCAGTTGATACACAGGTGTATAGATGGAAGAAACTATATTTTACTGGTATGCTTTCTGTAACAAGCTTTTTAATCAGATGTTAAATATTAAAATTTAATATGCTTTAGAACTGTATTAGTACTAAAAACTCAGCAGTAGAAGCACTTTTGTATAACTTGTTCTATGATCTTCTTCTGAGCTTTGACTGAATATTCTACAAAGCATCACAAATTATGTTCTCAAGGGCCCACTAAAGTATACATTTTCACTTTTATTTTCAAATTTATTGCTGTACAGTACCGTCACCCATTCTGATGAAGAGGGAAATGAAATTACTCAGACTCCTCTGCATGGTTATATACATCCCTGCAACATACAACTTCAATAAATAAATGAAATGTTCTCTTTATTTGTCATTCTGCAATAAAATACTCAAGTTAAAAAAGCCAACTGCAAGAAATACTAACTCTCATCTTCTCACAGAGGAAGAAATAGCATCATCTGACATGCTGAATTCCACGAACTGTTGTTTTCTGTTTTTACCATAAAATAATGAAAGAACTTATAATTTAAATTGCAGTTGAAGGTTTAGTTGTCAAGAAAAACAAGAATAATGAGAGCTAATCTAAATGCCACAATTTTCAGGACAAAAGAGCAACAGTTGATTGCTATGAGATAGATAAAACACTCCTGTATTCTCACTGAAATCAAATGTAAAAGATGTAAAAAATACAGACACAGGCAATCTACCCACAGGCAATCTAGAGTAATGGGACCCTATTGCCAACAACATGGACTGAACAGAATGAGAGTAAAATGCAATAAGCTTGAAACTCCATAATCTCTGCAAAGATAATAAGGGCAGAGTCCCATCTTCCCTTTGTGGTCACATACACATTAGAAGTGTTGATAGCCAAGCTGTTTTTTAGAGAGTAGTTGTTTAAAAATAAATATTGCAATTAGAGAGACATCAAATGGTGCTAAGAAATGCAGTGGCAATGACCTTGCTTCAGAACAAATAACCCAAGGAAGAAGCCAGGGGGAAAAGGGGGGGAATTAATAAGACTCCTTTTGAATTAATAGTCAGACATTGACTCAAATTCAGACTTGGTGACATCCATGCAACACAAGAAACAGATTTGGACTCTTGAATATAACAAACAGCTTAAATGTGGTGTTTCACGTAGCATGAAGATGAAAATAAAACAAATAAGCCTGGTCTAACTGAGCATGGAGACAAAAAGGAACAGAACACACACTTTGTTTTCTTTGAAAATAGTCTTGATACATAATTTGGTTTCTGCATTCTATCTGATAAGTCTTGCAAATGACATTGATGCCCTGACTTTTCATGCTAATGCTGCATGATGACAGAGCTGAGGCTGTCCAGGGCAGGGTGTGCTGCCAGCTCTTCACCCACCCAGCTTGCTGGGGCTGATCCAGGCTGCAAGCCTGGGACACAGCTAAAAGCTTCAGTGCTCACTGCACTCTGAGAAGACAGCTACAAAACCTGTCTCGCTGGTTTTGATTTCCAATATCTTTCAGTTTTTCTGTTCTTGTCAGTCTGGTGTTTATTCCAGAAACTGCTGAGCCCACCCTTCTGGGATTTGGGATAAATAGTATTGTTTGGGTTTGCAGAATGACCTCTGACGGGGACTTTACTACATCACTGTCACTACGCTTCTAGTAAAAAGGTGCAGAAAACAACTACACAGTTCACTGACTTGATTTATAAATGTTACCTTTTTTCTTACAAAAAAGCCTCACAGCTGAAGTCTCAAGGGCTTTGGGCTGGGTTTTTTGTTTGGTTCTGCTCAGAAGGCCTGTGCACTCTGGCTGGACTGCAGATGTCACAGACAGGACATCCTGGCTGCCCTGTGACTGTTCAAGAAGCTGTTTGTCACCTGAGGGGATCTGCATCTTTAGGGAGGTGTGGCAGGGAGCTGCTGCAGCTGGTGGCTGTGCTCCTCCTGCCACACAGCACTGGACTGTGCCCACTGGGGAAAGCAGACTCAGAAAGCTCTGCATGATTTCTGAGCACTGCAGAAGGAAAAAAACCAAAATGCAGACAACTCTCAGTTCTCTGTGGTCAATCTACCCTTCCCAGCTCAAGCTTTAGTGCTTCACAGTGCCTGGAGTTACACCAGGCAAGCTGTGCCTGTGCAAGCAGGAGCACTGAGGAGTGGGCAGCAGGCACAGACAGTGGCAGCAAGCTCAGGAGCTGCTGCATTGACATTTCAAAGTGCAGGACTTCCTTCACAGCAGTGGTATTTCAAACAAAGAAGGAGGGAACAAGAGAGTTTGTAATGTACCTATGAGAAAGGTCATTGTCATTTGAGGTGGAGAAACTGAGCAACAGACCTGGTTGTGGCTGACATCCAATTGAAAAAAAAAACTCAGAAAGGAATTACTAGGAACCCAGAATCAGCCCTTCAAACAGCCATCAGAATTTGTGTGCAATTAAATTACCCAAACAGAACTTGGGATCAGAAGACCTGTGGGGCAAAAAGGCATGTGAAGAAATCTACAATAAAACTGTACTGCACCTGATGGTGCTAGACAAGACATCTATATTCTTCAAACACCAGTGATAGTGTTTCAAGAAAAAGATGCCTTACCTAGAGCTATGCCTGATTGAAGAAAGACTGAGGAGTGGCACAAGCCTGCCTGCTCTTAAACTCTGCACAGGACTAAACCAGCAATGCTGGTGGCTCCACAGGAGTGATGAATGAACCAACAAAGTATTGTAAGATTTACCTTAAAGTGAATTAGGGCTCAGAAGTCAAAATGGTAGCTGAAAGATTGCCTAGTGCTCAAAGTAAATGCACAGCTAATGTAAAATAAGTGTAGTTTCAGAGTTAATTAGTGATCAAATATCCTATAAGCTGGCAAGTTAAATATACATATAGATAAATAGATATTTGGATATTATTCAGTTTATAGCTTTTACCAACAAAAATATGTATGAATTAAGAGGATAATAGCATGCCTCATTCTTGGTCTTGCTCAGCTTTGGAGAGGCAAGGAACAAAGAACTGAGGAAGATCCTGGCAGAACACAGCACATTCATAAGAGTCCAAATGACCTGCAGTTTTATGGTGATTTATGCTGCTTGCCACAGGGCAACAGCTTAAATGGAGAGAATCGCTTGGTGCTCTGACAAACAAGCAATGAAGTAGGTAGTTCTGATTCTTCAGAAGGGAAATAAAGACAGCTAAATATGCAACCTGGCCTCTGTAAGGCTAAATACAAATATGAATTTGAAAGAAAGAATTGAGTGCCTTAACAAGGGAAAACCTGGAGGACATGGACTAGGCCAGTGCTAAGGCAACTGTGCAATACTCTGATCTTCAAGAGACATTATGGGTATGGCACAGAAATGCTGTATTAGCTGAAAAGCACACTAGTATCAGGACTGGAAGCACCATCCCTATGTTAGTGAGAGGCACACCTCAGCTATTTGTTAAGAATTAGATTTTTTCTTCAGTTTAGCCTCAAGTTGTGCCAAAAGAGGTTTAGATTGAATATTAGGAAAAATTTCTTCCTGGAAAGGATTGTCAGGCATTGGAACAGGCTGTCCAGGGAAGTGGTTGAGTCACCCACCCTGGAGGTATTTAAAAGATGTGTAAGTGTGGCCTGCAGGAACATAGTTTAGTGGTGATCCTGTCAGTCTTAAGTTTATGGTTGGTCTCAACGATCTTAAAGGTATTTTTCAACCTAAATTATGCTATGATTCTGTGTTTGGCACACTGCTGCAGGTTTCTATGGCTTTTAGGTACCCACACAATGTTGTATCTTGTGGGAAAAAATCAAGTAAGAGCATTTGTTTGGGTAGACCTGCCCCATGCTTCTATGCACGGCACATACATTCTCCTTTGGGCAAGACAGTTTATCTTTGGCAAACCAAAATTTTCACCCAGAAACATAAAAGTCATTTATTATCACAGAAACCATTCAGGAAGAATTCCAGGGTAGTTATAATAGTTTTCAAAGATCCTGGGAATCTCTGATGAGACCTGAGTGTTCTGAGCAAAGATAAACAAATGCCAGAATGCCACATGAGAGCAACAGCAAGCACAGAAACAAAGTTCAAAGATGAGTATAAATAATCAGTGGGCATCACCATTATGTTTGCCACCCAAATTAAAAAGAGTGTGAAAACACACAGAATGGTCAGCACAGATTTTGTGCCTTGCTCACATCTGTGGTCCTGATGGTGCAGCTGTGCAGCGCACGTGAGTGCAAATCTCAAAAAAGAATGCAAAAAACAGTGGGAGTTTGTTGATTGGGCTTCCAGACCTGAGGCAACACCTTAGGAAGCAAACAAACTGAGCATCAGCCAGTATTTCTGAGGATATGCACTGACAAAATTTCATTACAAGAGACTGAGCCAGAGACAAAACTGGACATTACTTAGTATATGTTCTGGCAAACTGCTACATTTTCATACATGCATACATGGCAAACCCGTCAATGACTCTTTTTCCTGGGTACAACACTCTCATGGTTTGCCAATCAACAAAAATGGGCTTTTGCTCCTCACAGGCCAATGGCAGCTGACACTCACCAGAAGCCATCAATTGCTACTTGAACACAAGTTTGACAATCACACCCTACAAGGATCCCACAGCAACACACAGGACATTTTCTCAACTAGCAAAGTATCATTTGCAAATTGAATAGAAACTTAGAATTGAGATTTGGTCATTGCAGCCACATTCTCCAAAGCATTTGAAAAAGTACAGAGGAGCAAAGTCCAGAGCTGGATTATGTTAATCCGATTTAAAAGAAAAAAAGTCTGTCCAGTCTAAGATAGAAGGCAGACTTATTGCTGAGGCAAGATCCTGCATAAAGCAATTAAGGCTTTTACTAAGGGATGGCTGAGACAGTGTAATTCCAGCTCTTTTATCAGTTTCAAGCCTCTCAGCACTATATGGAGTTTTGTTCAAAGCCAACAAGAGAGTGATTTCTGAGGTGCTAGAGAAATATCTCAGGGATATATGATGATCATTTACAGACTGAAGGAAACCATAGGGGAACTAGAAAATACATGGTTTAAGAAAAATCATTTAATATATCAAGTTTTAAAACATAACTTCACAAAACAGTAGCATGAAAGAAGTTCTAAAAGCTTGTCACATGCAAAAACTAGAAAAGCAAGTCGAGGAGAAGAACAGAAGATGTGCTCACAAATTTGATTGTAACATCTGGAACTAAACAGTTCATCGATTTTTAGTCTTGTTTTCGTAAGACAATGGTACCATACATGCTTATACATATCAATTTTCTTGTTACTAGCCTGGTGAAATTGTCACAATACCTTCTGACATTCCTCTTTGTTTAGAGGCCACGAATTTATGTAGTTAGAACTGAAGTATGATTTCGGACATGTAATGCCTATTTGCATTATTCACAAGTGAACAGTAGAAAATAATATCAAAAAATGCTG
Organism: Agelaius phoeniceus; assembly: GCF_051311805.1. Taxonomy (NCBI): domain Eukaryota; kingdom Metazoa; phylum Chordata; class Aves; order Passeriformes; family Icteridae; genus Agelaius; species Agelaius phoeniceus. Next base: position 17,473,252 of record NC_135265.1, read on the forward strand.
AAAAACATCCATGACAAAGGCCCTGATCCACATACAGCAGCAAGGCAGAACCAGAGAATCCCTGGTTGCCAAAACCTGACATTTTTTAGAACAGAATGGTGAAAATAAGAACAGGTCCACTGGTGAGGCCTGGTGTGTCCTCACCAGGTACCAGTCAGAGAGGCTTAATGGTTGTATAAAAAGGCAGGCAAGGAGAAACAAAAAGCTTAGTAGGATTTGTGGGTATGAGAGTGGCTGCCACTTCCCAACAACTCTGTGCAAGCCAGCCTGAGGCACAGCCTGCCTCAAGCCTGCCCAGAGCAGGGGCTCACACAAAACTGTAACCTCCCCATGGCACACCTGGGAGGAACAGGCAGCATCTCCCCAAAAGCCCAGCAAGGGGGAGAAGGATTTTTTGCTCAAGAAGATCTCAGAAGAAGAGCAGACATTGCTGTAGCAGAGCCAAGAGCAGAACCTGGCTCCACCAGGACAGCTGTGTTGCCCTGACCCAGCAGAGCACAGCACTGCTGATGGCTGGGAAGAGACTCAGAGACCCCTGAGTAATGGAGCTCAGCATTAGAACTCACAGCTAACTTAATTCACACACTGGAAATAGGCACTCAAAATTTTACACTGATTATTAACAGCTAGGGTTTTTAGGTTTGCCAGAAACAGAGGCTCCAGCTTGAACCCTATACAGTAAATGCAAGTATGAACAGAGGCTCACAGTGAGCACAGGAAGGAAGCACGACTCAAAAACATCCCAAACTTGTCCTGTGCTGTAATAATCTAGAGCAGAAAAACTGTTTTAATTTTTAATACAATTTTTTTTTTGGTAGTGAATATTAAGTGAAAACGTTACAGATTAGTTCTAAAAGGAATAAGTAAACACTTGCAACAGAATTATTTCTGAAACTTTCTAGAGGACCTACTGTGTATGCATTCCCAAGCTTCAAGCAGTCAAGTCAACATTATCTTGGTCTTTCCAGCTCAGATCATGGATCCAATATATTTCATGAAGAATTCTTAGAGCATTTTGTGCCTCTTTCAGAAAAGCATCTATGAGGATAACTCACCAATGTGCAGAGCAGTACAATGTTAAATGAGCAAAATGAGCTTTACCCCTGTGCATGTTACAGCAGAGCAACACAGCATTTTGTCACCAGTGGTTGGTTACCACTGATCAGATACTGAATTCTTCAAGAACATTATGGCAATTTTTTGCCTCCATAGAAATCCAGAAAAGAGCAACTAATATGTGAGAATATTTGGTCCAGGGAGTGCTTTCCCCAGTACTTAAGATCTACATTAGAATAAGTGATCAGGAATAATGAATGTCAAAGCAGCTGCTGCACTCCAACAAACAGTACCACTATCTGTCATTTCAGCCTATAAATATGCTTATTATCCTAATAAATCTATACTAGAAAGAATGGTTAAATATACTTTTTATTGCATGTTTGTAAAATAAAGGCCAAGTATTGGACTAATTACTAAATAAAACAGTTTGATCAGTTGTATAACACAGACCATTACATTTTTCTACTGAAACTCCTGCCATTTGTACTAGTACTTAACTACAGAATCTTCCAAGAGAGAAATCAGTCTAGAACTGGAAAGCAGGACACAAAAAATTTCTCATTGCACCTCTAATCTATTTGGATTTTTTGATAGCTAAACACCCTTCTGAGAAAAATGTATGCCAGATTGCTCATTTGAATTTCTCTGGCTCTGGCTTCCAGCTACCAGATCTTATTAAACCTCAGTCCAATAGATTAAAGAGTCCTTTGTGACTACTTTTCCTCTCCCTCCTCATTTATACACTGCAGAAGAAGTCATCTCTCAATCTTCTTGTGGATCTAAAAACCAGATTAGCTTCCACAGCATCAAGAATTTTTCCAGCCCTTAAATACTTTCTGAACCACAACCACCTACTGTGTGCCTCCTTCAAAAATGAATCTCAAGAATAGGACATACTGCATTTATAGGAGTTTCAAAGATGTTGTCTCCTGTTGTAAAATCAACTCCCTACTGATTAACCTCCTATTCTCCATAACTTTTTGTCTTTAAATAGTTCCTAGTTATAATTTGCCTTTTGGCTGCACTCAGATGCATCTCTTTGACTAAGACAGTAACACCATGGACATGGCAGAGATGTTTAATGCTTTCATTGCCTCTGTCTGCAACACTGATGATGGGTAAGAGGGTCCCAGTGCCCTGAGCTGCAGAACCACGGCTGTGAGAATGAAAAACTCCCAGTTGGCTCTGAACTTCTACAGGATCTGCTGTTCCAGCTGGATCCCTCTAAGGCTATGGGGCCTGATGGGATTCATCCAAGGACACTCAAAGAGCTGCATCATTCATTGCAAGGCCTCCGGTAATGGTTTTTGAACAGTCTGAGGAATCCGGGGAGGTTCCAGTTGATTGGAAGATGGCTAATGTCATCCCAAAGTCCCAAAAAGGATGACCCTAGAAACCACAGGCCTTTTATTATCTCTTCAGTGACTGGTAGAATTCAGAAGATTATTCTGCAAGTAATTGAAAGACACCTGAAGTACAACACTGTCATGGGTCAGAACCAACATGGCTTCATGGGGGGAAAATCCTGCTTGTCAAAGCTTATTTCCTTTTATGAAAAGGTAACATACCTAGTTGATCAAGGAAAGACAGTTGATATAATCTTTCTGGACTTCAGTAAAGCTTTCAATACTGTCTCTCACAGAGCCCTTCTGCACAAGGTATCCAGCTCACAGCTGGATCAACACATCATGTGATGGGTGAGCAGCTGGCTCATGGGTCTGAGACTGAGAGGAGACAGCATCAGCATTACAACTTCCCTGTCAGGGAAGAGGTGCAGACACTGATCTCTGTTTCTATATATATATATATATATATATGTATATATATATGTGTGTGTGTGTGTGTAATATTCACTATTCTATCTATTCTGTGTGGTGACCAGAGACAGGATCCAAGGGAACAGCCTGAGTTTGAGTCAGGGAGGTTTAGTCTGGATATTAGGAAAATTTTCTTTACCCAGAGGGTGGTTGGGCACTGGAACAGCATCTCCAGGCCAGTGGTCATGGCACCAAGCCTGTCTAAGTTCAAAAAGTATTTGTACAATGCTTCAGGCTCAGGTGGGATTCCTGGTGCTGTCCTGGGCAGGCCAGGAGTTGGACTTAGATGAATCTTGTGGGTCCCTTCCAACTCAAGATATTCTATGATTTTAGTAAAAAATACTTTTCATTACTAGACTTTCTGAAACAGAATTTACTACTTCACCAAGCTTCATTATCCACAAATTTTGTGAGTAATCATTTTGTTCTTGGTTGTTCATTGCAACTGAAAATGCTAAATAGTATCAGGCTTACTCCTCATCCTTCACAGTAGCCCACCAGAAGCCTCCTCTCCAGTCATGGTTCTTCACTGACAATCAGTGGATGTGATCTGCAAATCTCTGCTTCCACTGTGATCAGCCTGTCTGTGAGTCACATCCTTCACACCCTCATCCCTCTCCTCCACAAATAGCTGTAACTCAAGTATTGTAGTGCAATGCCTGGTTTTCCTTTTATGCAATAATCCCACTCAGCAGAGATACCTTGGTCCACTGACCAATTCCATCCTTCCCATGCAGTGAGAAAAACCAGTCTGTAGAGCTATTATTGCAGGCATTGCCAACGTATGCACAAATGCACATCTACCTGGAAGGTATTGCCTCACAGCACAAAGTTTTGCTACCTGAGGGGGTCCTGGACTTGGATATCCTTGGAAAGGACAAATTCCAGTTCCAGCTCTGAAGCCCTTCTGCTATCACGTTAACCTGATGTGCAAAACCAGTCCTTTCTCACAATATCTGCCAGGGTGCTCTGGCATGCCATCAAAAGACATCTGAGAGGTCTTGTGATACCTGTGGATCATTACAAAGTGCCTTCCAACACACTGCTGGTTTTTTTCTAATCATGGTAACAATGTAATTGAATATTAAAACACCAGATAATTTCTTTATCTTCTCTTTCAACTTTCCTAGCCAAACTCAGTCTGCTATGATATAGCAGAATGTTTGCTACATTAAGGTGATTAAAACACCAGCCCATGGAACTGTACAGCTGTATCTACAACAATTTATACAAATTAAATATTAATAGGAATATGGATGAGAATATTTTCCAGGATCCCAGTGCCCTATTAATCTTAAATACATTATATGCTGATGATTTTCTTGCTTTAAGATAATGTTTATTAGTCCCACTTATACATGGTACTCCATCAAGATTAATTCTACACTATGTTTTTTAACAGCTGTGCTACATTTTCCTAGTTTATACATAAGAAAGTAGATATTTTATTCATAAATATGAAACTGAACCATTATACTGTGTAGTTAAGGCTAGTTATTGCTTGAGAATGGCAGGGATACAAAAGAGGGAAATAGGATTTTAATAATGTAGGTTTTATTGAGAAAAAAAACCACAGCACAACAATATGACTCATTTAATCTAGAAGAACTGCAACAATAAGAATTTCATCTTGAATGTGCACCATGCAAGAGTGCTATACGGAGTTTACTGTCTAAAGCTCTGTTTTGTTGTATACCATAAAAACAAGTAAACAAAGTAGCAAAGGTTTGCAGCAGGCATGAGGCACGAATTATACTCATGAAATTAATTAATTAGGTTAAGGCATGCAAACAAGGAAACAGATTTTTCCATGACTGGTCTAATTAGTGAAACTTCATTCCTTACGAACTCCTACTGTATGAGCAGACACTTTTTCAGCAAGCCCAGCTTCTTCTCTCCCTAACCTTCATCCCCCAGCTTTTCACTCTGTAACCAGCCCCTAAAGTCATCATTTCTTTGCTATTTTCTCCAGCAGCCAGGCCTGAGGCACAGTTTGTGAGCCACCAGCACAGTTTGTGAGCCACCAGCACAGTTTGTGAGCCACCAGCACAGTGTGCCCACCGACCACCCAGGGCAGACCAGGCAAAGAGGGACCTGCTGGTGCTGTGGATTTCAGCCTTTGCTCTGTGGGAGCATGAATAAGGTCTGGTTTCTACCCTAAAACTGTTTGTCACAAAGCTTTATAGGACTCATTTCATAATACATCAGATGCCAAAACATGCCACTTCTAGGGAAGAGACAGACAAATGGCTGGAATAGTTATAGAAAGCCCCTACAGTGTAAAAACCTCTACAGCTTGAGGAAAACCATTTCTTTTCCTGTATTGCAAATACACTGAAATCCTGAGTCAAGTTAAAGCAGTAAAAACCCAAGCAATGGCAATTCAACAAGGCAGTATCAGACCAGCACTCTGTACACTCCATTTCTGCAACAGTAACATCTGCCTTGAAAACAACTTTTCCTCCTTTTGTTTCATGTGAGATAACAACTACAGAAATCACTATGGACCACGTCCAGTGGCAAAATCCAACAGTGAATGCATCTGCCTAAAGGCATTTCACTCTCATCTTCCACAAGAAAAAAGGATAATTCAATAGGAAGTAAATCCTCCACTTTTTTTGAGTGCTTAACCAACCAAGAATCGAGGGCCTAACTCATTTCAAAAAATGAGGGTGGTTCAACACTACAGACCATGCTCATCTCACTTTGCTTGCCAATTTAAGCTGAGTTACACAATAACCACTTCTCCCAGACAAAACTTCTCTCTGCAGTGCTTCATCCCTAGTGTCCCATTTCATGGAACCACTGGGTAGTGGTGTATTGGTACTGTGGAAGTGTCACCTACTGGCCCCATGACCTGTGAAATATTGGCCATGCACCAATCCAGCTGTACATGTTCCAACTGCCAAGGTACCTTCTGCCCCTTTCCACACCACATTCCCACCAGACACTTTTACACAAGGCCATCTGTATCCTCTTTCTCAGCCCTAGCTGACCTAGGGGAGGCCATATATGCCATGTGTTGTGGTTAGGAATGGCATTCCCAAATTCAGTGTAAGACCCCAGACCACATGCCGCTTGCTCACTTCCCCCCCATCTCCCCCTGTGGCAGGATGAAGAGAAGAAATGAAAGCACAAAAAGGTAAAGATCACAGGATACATACAATTTAGCAATGAAATAAGAAAAGAAACAGTAACAACAAGCAATACTAACACCAGAGTTACAAATCAAGCAAAGGATTCCCAGGTGAATTGTCCCCTTGTGCCACCCACTCTCCACCCTCAGTTCCCCCTGCACATGGGGTGAAGCAATATCCAATAACCCCAGGGTCCTGGCTGTGCCCTGGCTAACTTCAACCCTGTCCTGGCTGGAACAGGATGCCATGCCCTCACCACTGATGCTTCAAGAAGCAAACTGACATCCTCTTTGGGTTCTCTGCTAGCCTGAGTCTGCTCTTCAGTAAGATATTGAATCACAATCCAGAGAACCACAGAATCATTGGATTGTTTACACTGGAAAAGACCCTTAAGATCATCAACCATACATCTAACACTGCCAAATGAGCCACAAATCCATGTCCCCCACTAAAACATGCCTCTAAACACCTGCACACTACCCACACTGCTTTTCTACTCCTTTCCTTACCACCTCCAAAACCTGTAGGAAGGTCCACTACTTCCTCCAACTGTACCAGATGGCAAAGCACAGCAATATAATCTTAGCACAGCATTTAGATGAAATGCAGAATTGCATCATAGTGTTAACATCTTGTTCTCCCACTAGCACTCCCTCCCACCACCACTGCTACAAAAAAGTGGGGATTATGTCATTGTCATGTTTCTCATACCTGAAACATCACCTTCCCCACACCTTCTCATTCTCCTCACTTTCCCAGTCTCCTTTGTTTCTCTTACTAATACCAGAAATGTAGATTCCCATAAACTAGAGACCCCATTCCTGGGTTTCCTTTTCCTGAAATATCTGAAAGCAAACCTATGTATACAGACACAAGTGCATACATTTGTCTATATTTATGTTACTTTGTTTCCTTCTTATGCTTTAGTCCAGAATTAAGGATTCTGTATTAATCCTGACACGAAGGTGACAGAAGTTCACAAAATATTAAAAATAATGAGATAAGCTGTTCATAAAACACAGGGCTTGAAAAGGACACAGAGAGTCTTCAGTTACAGAAATATACTGAAAGGTGCAATATCAGCTCCTTTAAACCCAAAAGGTTAAATTTGAAACATTAATATTTCTTGAGAGAATTATTTTGAAAAATTCATTGTTAAGGAACGTATTGTATTTTAAGTTCATAGCTCTTCAGCTAGATTTCTTAAATTAAGCTCATTTCCATGCCCCTATCCTTCCACCCCCACAAACATCAGCTCGTTATTTAAAAAATGCACAGTGAATAAGAAAGAGGCAATTAAGGATGAGGCACTGTAGAAATTGGATGTGACAGGTGTTCAAAGAATGAATCAGTACATGACTTCTCTGTTCTTTTACTCTTCCTTAAGCATGTGCTTTTGACTTCTTTTCTGATTTCCCCTTGATGCTTGACCCTAACAAAACCTCTGAGACCTCCTTGGGAAGTGAGGAGCTACAGGAAAATTTAAACAGCTACAAAAACCCCAGGTGTGTCCAGTGACTCCTGCCTGGCTTTGGTTAACCTTCACACTCCAATGCTTCTCAAAGCATCTCATTTGTTGAGAGCTACAGCATTAGACTTTCTCATTATCATGAACAGCTACCTTTACACAATATTGGTTTTCCCATTTAACTCAGAAAAATCACAAGTTCCTTTCTGGCAATTGGTTCTTCCCTGAGGCAGGACACAGCCTAGCTGCAGGAGGGAACCAGTGCTTGTCAGGATTATCTGTGATGTCTGCAATAAGCCATTCCTCAGCTTTGTAAGAGCTGTGGATTAAATTAGATCTGCCAAAATTTTCTACCAAATTTCTATTAACATCACATTGTTCCTAACAGCATAACTGCTCTGAATGTGTATAATAAAATATGTATCTAACTTGACTCAGTCTTTTGCAAGGCACACTCTGGGACTGAGATATTCAAAACCAAAGAAGACCACAATATCACTAATGTAGGAAAGGAATGGTCAGGATATCTGGGTGGAAAACAAAAGATATACTCCTAGACAAAGTAATTCTAGATTAACATACTACATAGTTTTTTCCCCTCTTTGTGTTACACAAAGAAATACAGAATTATTCAGAAGGGCAGCCAATGCTCACAGCAGGGTTAACAGTGAATCCAGACCTGGTTGCTCAGGGCTTTACCCAGTTGGGTCTTGAAAACCTCCAAGTATGGAAATTCATAACCCCATGAGCAGCCAGCTGCACTGCTTAATCAACCAGACACTGAAAATGCTTTCCTCATATAACATTGACCCTGATATTCATCCATATTGTATAAAGTTGAAATCTCCTACTTCAATTTGTGAAGTGCCTTTTGTTCTCCGCCTATACGCTGCTGTAAAGAACCCGGCTTCACCTCCCTGTAGGTGTTGGATAACTCATGTTAGGTCCCTCCAATGCTACATTTTCTTCATGCTGAACAAGCCCTGCTATCTCCACCTCTCTTTGCAGGACCAGTGCTCCAAGCCCTGACCTTTGATGGCCTTTCACTGAACTCATCTAAGTTTGCTGACATCTGGACACATCATTGCAGATATGGTCTGAGTAAAGGAGAATTATCACTTCCCTCAGCCTTCAGGCTACTGTCCCATTGATAAAGTCCAGTCTGCTGCTATCCTTCCTTGCTTTGTGATGACCAGGGATGAGGATGTAGTGCATTCTTGGCTTCTTATTCAATTTTGTCTTGTTTGCTGACCCTGTCAGCACAGCTGCCAAGTAACACCAGCTGAATGGGCAAAGCAGAAGACTTTCTGCCCAGTTTTGCAGCCTATCCTCACTTAATAGGAATGGAAGATCAACTGTCCTGTCAGGATAGCTGCTTCCTCACATCATGTACAATCATATAAAGAACCTGTTAGGATAGAACTGCAATGACAACATGAGCCACGCACAGTCTCAGGCTTTTTATCTGTCTGAGCTATAGGTAACAAAGCATCCAAGCAAAGTCACCAGCTCCCTCTTCTCTACTGCTCTACTTGTTTTACTTTTTGCATCAGAAATTGTTCATCCCAGAAAATACTATGGGGGTGTGGGATTTTCTTGGTCATTTTCAATGCAAAGATGTGGCCAGACACAGCATTTCACAATTACAGTTTACTAGCCTAAGTGTACACTTGTAACCAGGGATCCAAATTAAAGGGAGCTGCAAGAAGGACCTCTGTTTTAATGGGAAAATAGAGGTTTCCACGTAAAATGTGACAAGTCAAGAATGCATCATGAAACACAAGATATTTTTAGTTCTCATTCAGTTTACAAGCATAATATCAAACCTTCTCTATCTAACATGCCAACACAGTAATGAAACTAAGATAAAAAGATAAGTGACCATACTTCATCTATTATGTTCAAGTATCAATATACTGCTTATCTCTTTGCTTGAATAAAGATACTTACAGAATGTATCAGTAATGTTTTTCATTAAAGTTTAAAGAGGGATTTTATCCAGCATACACAGAAAAGGCTTCAATTTTTAAGGGAACTGTAGAAGTGGGAATTTAAGTTGGGCCTCTAAATCTTAAATCTTTGAGTCACATGTGAATGCACTGCCAACCCCATGGAACCCAGAATCTGCCTCATATTTTTGCTGACAGGTACAGATGTTTGTGAGTGTGTAGCTTGCCTGCTATGACTGCCTGAAGAAAACAGCCCTTGACATAAGAGCCATAAGAAAACACAGTAAGTACATACACTATAGTCTGTTGCTTTACCCACCATTGCTGTGTCTAAACATTCCAAAAGCATCTCTCTATGAACACTTCATAGGGAAACTTTTGAACACTCTATGAATGCTTCTGTATTTTTTATATTCAACAAAAACACATTCGCCTCCTGTGAAAAGGGGTTCTTGCACAATTTAACAGTAAATGCATATATATATTTACATCAAATCCTGTCAGCATCCATAGCTCTCAACTCAGATTAATAGCATATAATTTGAGCAGGAAAATGGAGGAGAAATACACGGTGGGTTTAAAATCAGAAATGGCACTTGTTTATGATAATATTTGCAGCTCTTCCATCTAAGTACCCACACAGATTGCACATACTCCCACAGAGATGGAAATTAATATGTGAAATACCTGTGCAGCTTGAGTGTCACAGTTCCATAAACAGTAGCAAAGCCCAGAAGACGAACCCATCTTAGGAGAACACAGCGAAATATACTTGGCTCAAAATACAAAATGACAACCTATAGAACAGAAAGATAGAGAGAGCTTCAGTACTGCTTTCATGAGAAAGTAGTTCTTCATTCAAATGCAGAATAGTTGCAAAACAGGACAGCAGACACATTTCAGCTCGTACTGCTGTATATTTAGATTTTCTAGTAAAGCATCAGGATGATCAGATCGACCAGCTGGCACAGTTCTGGGCACCAACTCCTTTTTGAAGGGAGCTGGCAAAAGCCCTGTGACAGACTGTGAAGTGACAACACTTTTAAATGCAATTTCACTGACTTTTCTTAACTGAGTGAAAACATGTACCCAGAGAGGAGGATAGAACAGAAAAGGACTTTTTCCTTGAGCAATTCAAGTAATATGCAGCTGGTTTAATTCTGGTTTGATAGGCTGTATTTACTAGGTTACACTTCAAAGTCACTCCTAATAAACCTAGCAAAATAATAGCTGCTCATTTTTCCCTGCCAAACTAAAAATTATTGCACTGGCCTCTTTCTATCCAAAATATGAAATATTTAATGACACATTTAACTCTTTCTTCCCCATATACTTCACCTCAGCTATATCAAATCTCCCTATGCATCCCCACTTTCTTAAGGAAAATAACCCTTTTGCTCATCTATGCATTTCTCTAACCACAATAAAAAATGTCCTACCAGCCTTTTGCCCTGTCTGCCAAGGACCATGCACAAAAACAACACTCCATAGGCAGTAAAAGAAAGCTACTTCTGTGGGTATAGTGCAGATAGAAGCTTCACTATCAAGTAAAACACTACTCTTCTCTAAAAGAGGGTTGCTCAGTAAACGCAGGCACAATTTGAATCAGGAGTCCATTTCTTCTCATTCCAGCAGACATTGTCCCTGGTGTCCTGAGGGTTGATCCCATATTTCTTCTCACTCATCTGGTCCCACCAGGAGCCTGCTGTCCCAGGGATTTGTTGGAAAACTGCCCCTACCCCACATGTAGACCCTGCTTAGTCCAGCAAACTTAGATCCCATGCATTCAATGTGTCAGACCAGAACCTGGTAAAGCAACCCAATGCACCATAGAAAAAATTAATTAGGTAATCCTGGTCTAGAGAAAGCAAGCACTGAAACATTTCAGGCCATCTGTCACAGCTTCATTTACAGTCAGTACATTCTGGCAGCAGAGATAGTATTGTGCCTACTGGCTGCCACATATTATTTTCCTAAGTAAATGCTCTTCTGCGTGGGAATTCAAGTTCAGGATATTGGCCAAAAGCCCAGGACTACATCCTTTGGGTGACATAGACTTCTTTAGAAGAGTGGGGGCAAAAATGGCAGATGTGGGCTGAGAGAGATGGAAGCTGCTGTGCTTCACTGGAATGCTTTTTTATACAGCAGAATCAAACTATTCCTTTTAAAAATATGATTTGCTGAATCAAACTGTGCTGCAAATTTAATCTGCTTTTTTCACTGTTATTGGACTGACAGAGAATCACAGAATGTACTGAGTTATAAGGGACCCACAAAGATCATCAAGTCCAACTCCTTGATGCATGGGACACCCCAAGAAACACACTGTGTGCCTGAAATATTGCCCAAATGGTTCTTGAACTCAGTCAGGCTAGTGCTGTAACCACTGCCCTGGGGAGCCTGTTCCACTGCCCAACCATCCTTTGGGTGAAAAACTTTACCCTGATTTGACATGCTTCTATGTAGACATTTTCTGGGATTCTGAGAAATCATCCATGGAGGAAAGGCAGCAGCTTTTCCCCTTGGAAAATCAGCTGGAAAACCAAAATGGATCCACATATGCATGACCATGCTTGGGCAAACAGAGCATCCAGCAAAAAGTTTCTCAGAAAGACCTGAATGGCAGCAATGACCTCTTATCCTAATATACAGTTTTATATATTAGGACAGTTGCAGAACCTGAGCAAAGTCTATAGCAGTAACTTGTCTCCTGAGGTTTGCTGGGGGGTAGAAAACACCATGTTTCATCTTTGATTCTTCCAAACAAGAAAATCAATGTCAAAAAAAGACTGGCATACAGAGACTCTGAACATTTCAAAGTTGATTTGAAAGCAGATTTTTTCAGATAATTGAAATGGGAAGGTCTGAAAACTCTCCAGGCATAGAATTTTCTGAACAAGGGCAACAGCTCTCTTTGCCATGCAATCTGACACAGCAATTTCATCTGCTGCTGCTTGTTGAAACATTAACTGCATGTGTCTAGAAAATCTCATTGATTTGCATTGAATCATTTGTATGAGCAGCTGAGGCATTTGGCTGGATATCAACCAAGAAACCACCACTTCAAATGCAGCCTGGTGTGAGCTGGCGTCACAGCTCGCTGTGAAGGCTGCAGAGGCAAGGCTCTGCTGGAGAAACTGTTGTCATTTTCCCATTTGAAATAGACACATTTTAACTGCTCCTTCACCCAGTAGTGAAGGATACTGCAGATCTAAGACTTCATCCAAGCTTGAGTCTCTTTTGGATCTTCCTGTGTTTATATGATGGAGAATTGTAACAGTGCCTTCACAAAGGCCAGTGTCCCTTTCTACCTATTCTTGCACGTGGTCTGTCATGGATCCAGGCTTTGAAGAGCCAGAATTACTATATTTACATTTTGCTTTCTTCTTAGGCATTGCAGAAGGCTATTCTAAGCATGTGTCATTCCCATTCCCATGAGGGCTCACCAGGATGTTCAGGTGACTTCCCTCTCCCTCTCTTGCCAGAATTACATCTCTTATAAGCACCATGAATTTTAGAGGCACAATTTTTAAAAGGAAAAATCTTTAATGGATTGGAGCCAATGGGCTACAGAAAGCGTGCCTTGGAAGCCTTGCTCAATTTTCCAATGCAAGTGGAATACAATTCTTGCAAAGAACCTGGTCCAAAGTATGACTGCTGCACTCCAACCCTCACTCTCCCTAGCAAAAAAAAAAAAAAAAAAAGAAAAAAAAATCCAGAAAAAAACCCCCAACAAAATAAACCAAAAAAAAAAAGAAAATAAAAAACAACTAACCAACCAACCAAAAAAACCAAAAAAACCAACAACAAAACCAAACGAAACCAAAAAAAGGAGGAACATAACACAGAGAAGTCTTGGGTTTGTTTTGTATCAGCCTCTTCTACCTAATCAAAGCCCCCATTCCTTACTGTTATCCCCAGAGCTAAGTCTTCTTCCAATGACAAATGTGCAGCAAAAGGTTGCTGAGCTGCAAGTGAGGAGCTTAGGATGAGCACCAGATTCACCCACACATCCAGGCTGCTCTCAGCAGAACAAGGGAATCCCTCAGTTCTATAAGACTACCCTGCCCACCAAAAATCTGACAATATTTCATTTTCTCTTTTTGCATTTACAATGCAACAGACCACGATCTTCTTAAAAATGCTGGGAGGTTTTGCTGATGGATGGAATAAAACATCTTTACTGTACATAAAGTAATGTGTTATCCGCAGTAGTTTTGCCAGCTCCTGGCACCCACTTAAATACTAGACATCAGTTTCTGCTACTTAAACAAAGAGATCTGGGGAAAACTATTTGGAAATCAGAAGAGGATAAGCCAGACAGTGGCTGCTCATGTCCCAGTTACTGCAGCTGTGCGTGAGACTTCCTGAACTGTGACTCGTCTTTGTCATTTGGATAAATGCGTTTGGATGTTTGCTTTTAAACTCAGTGTGGTTTAAGCTATTACTATCCTTGCCAAAACATTGTTCCAGCAGTCACGCTACCACTTGTGGAGTCAGAGATGAAGAGACTTCCTAAGGTCACCAGCTAACTGTCAAGTGTGCTTAGAGCTGGGGAATTACGGACACGGAAGAGGGGCTTAGCCTGCTGACACAGCGATCAGCCAGCTCAGTTATTCATCTGACACGATGAACAGACACACACACACACACACTCCAAAGACAACAGCTGAGGTCAATAAAAGCACCTCACACATTACAGCAAATTTTCCTTGTTGGGACAAGCAGGAAAGTAAAAGTGCAAAGAGAATGAACACAGAACAATTGAACATTCAAAGACATAACAGAGTTTGTCCACACAAAAATAAAAAAGGGAATTAATGAGTTTTATAGGCTCAGTGCCATTGCTTCTTAGAAGATAAACAGCATTTAAAAAGATTCTTTAAAAAAAAACCAACAAACCCAACCTTTATTACATAGTGAGCATATTACATAATAGTGAGCAAAACTGTGCATCGCAAAATGCTCCTTTGTCTTTCAGGTTAACTTTACTGTGCACATTAAAAGATGGTTAATTCTGCCCTTCACCATGGCACCAGATCCAGGCAAAAACACTTTAATACTGTGCACTTCCCCAAAGTACAGTGACTGGGATTCAGTCTGCCTAAATCAAACATATAATTTCTTCCTATGCTGTTTTAGGAGGTCTAGTAAATCAGGCCTACTAATGCAAGTTCCATAGATAACCCAGGGATAAAAACAAATACTTTGAGAAAGTTCAGCTTCAGCTACTTGGACAGGAGCTTGGCCTAAAGGCTTTAAGTACACATTTCCATTGACTAGAAAGGCACTACAGTATTTCTTTTAGGGAATTTGCTTCACTATATGTCAATTAATAATCCGTATTAGGAGGACTAAGCCAAGCACTTTATAGCCAGCTGTAACAATTTTGTAATGTATTTAAGACAAGTACTTTTTACTTCAATTCTTAAGCCACAGAAGTCATACGAATAGATCAAAAACTCATCTTCCTCTACAATCATCAAATTTCTATACTTCATGTTGAAAGGAAATAGGCAACACTATAATGCCTCAACAAACCAGAAGCCAAAGAGATTAAAAAATACATGTATTGCCAGTGCTAAAAATCCTAAAACTAAACAGGAAAAAATTGAGCAGGACCTTAACTCCAAAAACCCCCAAGTGTTCAAAATTTTTCAACTCTTCTTTTTTTTGCCCTTGGTTGTAGAACCATACTAAGGTTTAGGTTGGAAAGGACCTTTAATCTAGTTCCTAGTGCTGTGGTCAGAGATGTTATCCACGTTATATCGATGGAAATGAAACTCGGAGTTTAAAATTTGAGTACCAGCATCATCTGCTGATGGATCTGAGGTGCAAGTAACCCACTTTAGACAAAAATGATGCAAAAGTAATTTTTTTTCTCATTTGCAAATAATCAAATTCATCTTAAAATTGTGCTCACTTAAACCAAAGAACTTTACAGGAAACTCTCTCCTTTTTTAAATTGAACTTCAGAATTTTCTGCAAGTACTCTGCACAGTTCAATGCAGGACAAGACACAGATAATGCCTTTTGGGCTAATTCCATTAACAAGCATCTAGGAGATACTGTGAAGAGATCCATATGATCTGTTCCACTGCCCAACACCATCTGTCCTTGCCTGACTGCAACAGCTGTCTAGGGCTGTCTCTAGGCAATTCTGCCATGCAACAAGCCTTCAGACACTTCCTCTCAGTGTCCTGCCGTGCTCAGGGATGGGCAGCCTTCCTCCTTCTGCCATCTTTCACTAGTTCCTTCCAACACATCAAATATCCTCCAGGGTAAATCAAGTCACCTATTAATGCCTCAGTGCTAACATTGAGAAGGGATTTCCTGCAGCAGAGATGCTGTTTGCAATGTTAGATAAGCTTGCCATCCAAACTCATAACAGTCTGGCACTACACTTCCTAGGAAAGGGCCCAATCCCCTCTCTGTGGGCAGAGTGCCATCTCAACAGATGGGATGAGTGAAGGCATTCATGAGCCTGTGCACACTCTGGGCACCACTGCTGGAAACATGAGTCACAGCCCAGATCATCTGCTTCAATATTAGCGAAGGCACAGCTCCTTACCCAGCCCTGGGCCAGCCACAAACATTTCCAGTGCAGCTACACACAGCATCTTAGAGGTATGATAACAGTGAATATATACTTAGCCTAATCATGTAAGAACATTTCCTTCCATTTCCATCCCATTTTTTTAAACCACGTGTGCTTTTTAAGACATTATATCTTACTATAATAGGCCTCTGAGCACACAGTACCATCAAACCCTGCTATCCTTGCAAATCTCACCATTTTAAAGCAGAGCTGCATGGATCATTAGCTCAAATGCCTCTGTAAAGCACACACTTGCTGCACAAAACCACAGTAACTACTCTGTAGGTTTTATTCCTGCCTCTGAAGTGGAACTGAATCAACCTCCCAGTACACAGCATTGAAAGCACTTTGTTTCTGGAGGCAATGCATTTCAGATAAGATGCATGTCACAAGAAAAATCCTTGCAGCCATTTAAGTTCTGGGTTTCTTCATGAAAGAAGACAAACTTTTCCTCATCACCCACAAAAAGTCCAGCTTGAAATTCTGCCTACTGAAATCCTCCTTTCCCTCCCACTATATTTTCAACTGTAGATATTGGTGTTTCTTTCATTGCCTATTGTATAATATCTATTAATACATATTAAACCCCTGTCTGTGTTTCAGCAAAGACATGTTTTGCCTGTAAAGTCTTTTGGAAGACCATGACCCAGTATAAGCACATGACCACCAGCACCAGTGTAAAATAAAAGGGCAGACTCTAGAACTTCATTCATCAGAATGCTCTGCTAGCACTAGGTTTTATTACACTTTGGATTCATCTCCATCAGGCAGCAACAAGAGATCTCTAATGTTCTTTACAGAATGCATATTTTACAGTGGGGCTCATTTAGCCCCCTGAGAGATTTGACAGGAGATTAAGCAAACAGAACCTTCAACATCATTCTGGTTTTACAAAAGACTTACTATGTCTTTTACAGATATATCTTCAATTATTTTCTGCCTTTTTTTTCCTTCCTGTGTTCATAAGGGAGATCTCAATTAATTATTGACAAGACACCCTGAATAGGTTATTTTGAGAAATATAAACATCCATGTGATTTCCAAGATGTTGTCATGTATTTCCTCCAATTAAAAGAGAAAAAGTTATATGCCACAGATCCTACCAGCTCTGGAAATATTTATTTATAAATTACTTGAATGCATGGCTTGAATATGCACTTATTCACCATAAATTCTAGCCTTTGCTTAAGCCTTATTAATGATCCAGCTTCACTGTACCTATTTCCTTTGGCCTAATGAATAGCATTCTAAAATCAAATAATAAAAAATTAACATGTAATCCACAAAGGCTTTGAAAGAGACATGCTTGCAGTCTGTAGACAGATCTGATCACAACAAATAAATGTTTATGCCCAACAAGGCCCACACAGTAGAGAAGAGCAATCCAAGACTTTTTCCTAATAAAGGATAAAATTTTGTCACAAAACAATTCATTAGCTGATGAGAGACATCAACTGATGCCCTGGCTGAACTGATTATAAATGCTAAGGGTTGAAGGGTACTCCAAGTGTCAATTCACAAACCAGAGGAGAAAAGAGATACAGAGAAAGAGAGCACACCAGGTCTACATCCTCTTTGGGGAAAAACAAAGCGTAAAAACAAGTATTACCAAGAGGACTAGAACTCTACCCTAGACTGCTGTGGGAACCCTCTGAGGAACTGAGGAGAAACAGAAATTACCTTGAAACACTGGATTATCATGTACGCTCTCTGCATCTATTTCCAAACACAGAGATCATGCTTAGCTTTTCAGTGTAATAGAATAAACTATTTAACTTCAGCTGCAAACTTCTCAAATACAAGGAGAGATTTCAATGGTCCTGGCCCAGGGAGTGGTGATGAACAGGTAAAATATGATCACTTGGGAAGTATGGGGTCTCCCAGTCTAAGGGGCTATAGGCACAGAGGTGCTGGAGGTGGAAAGCCCAGTAGCTTAGGGGCAAATGTTTGTCCAAGAAAGGTGTCTTCCTGACCACTGCTGGTTACTGGATGCTTCTGCAGAAGCAGTACAAGACAGGGATAAGGTCTGAGGCTCAGAAGTTCCACCAAGACCATGCCTAAGTGTAGCACAATGAACAAATTACCTAACACTGAAAAATCCAGGCTGAAAAAAAAATCTATTGGTTTTAATAATGTCCCATGTAAGGCAGAAGAGAAAATAAAGTCTGCATTGCACACCATGCTTTCCCTGTTCTCACTCAAATGTACTTCTAACTCACCAGTACTATAAATCAAAAGAAGCATAAATACTTTTTAGGGAGTCCAAAAAGTAGCTAAGCTTGGTTGGCTCAAGTCACCTTCTTACCCATCTGCTTTGATGTGCCAGCTATTTCTGTGTCTTTGGTAGATGACTATCCCTCATATATATGTTTGCTGACAACCTCGCAGTGTTTAATACAGTTACCCTAAAAGCAGCCTGAGCAGCCTCAGAAGTCAGGACTGAGGACCTGAGAGTTGGCTCATCTCAGTAATTCACACACTTGAACTGGCCAGATGTGGACTTGGCTGGATGTCTGAAGTTTCCACTGAAATCAAGTCACAGCCTCAGAAAGTTTAAAATGTGTTTAAAGAAGATTAAACAAGATTCTTCAAAAACAACAATAACTGTTGAGTTTGAAAATTTAAAGCCTACCAGATCTACCTAGCTAATTGTGTACAGAGCAAAATGATTTTCCTGACCCACACAGGTCACCAACCACAGCCTGAAAGTACAAATTTAAAGTCAGAGTAATTGGTCTGACTTTAGAGATGCTTAGGGGCTAGTAGGAGAGTTGGAGCTATTGACATCACTGAAAGGCAACTACCCAAATATTTAAAAAATATCTGACTTCAGAAAGAGTGCTAAGAGCAGTGTATGCTAAGGGCACTGATGCTCTGCACTCTTTCACTTGATGTTTCTAAACTTCTATGAAAAGGTATTCAATTACTTTCCAGTTAAATACTGAAAGATACATGAAAGTGGGTTTCCTGATCAAGCAAATGGTCAGGTTTTAAGTGAAGATTATTAAATGTGATCTGCCAGCAGCAACTAAAAGCAGAGATGAGCAGATGGGGCATTCAGGGCTCCAGGCTCATGCACACTAAGGCTGAGACGAGAAGCACAAGTGAAATACAGAGGAGAAGCTGGGCTACTTAATCATTCAAAACTTCTATTTTCATAGTTTGCATTACATTCAAAAAACATAATTCAAAATTAATAGAAATAATTTCATCAGGATGTTTTATCTCAGCAATGTATAGGCACACCAAAAATTGTTCATGCTGATGCAAAATTTAAAAGTAGAAATTCAAAGGAAGCTGCAAAGTGAAAATATCTTCTAAAATACTTGCTTCTTCTGCCAGTTAACTTTTATCATCCAATTGCTTCTTTCATTTGCTCAGATACATTTTCTTCCATGTGACACGCCACTTGGGTAAATCACAACAGTCAACTGAATGTCCTAGTTTATCTACTTCATATGTGAAAAAACCCCCTAAACTTACTTACTGGGAGCATTATGGTCCTCTTTTCTTAAAAGAAACGCGGCAACCAAAGAAGTAGAAAGAGAAACATTTTAATAAACTGAACCATCTCTAATGAAAAACCCCTGACATCTCTTCAGCCCATTCATTTGCCTAACCACTGACACATTTTAATAATAGTTTTAAGGATATGTATTTTCATTATTTTATTAAAACCAAGGAAAATCTAACAATTAATTTTAAGACCACATCTGTGACTTTAGGAAAAAGGAATCCTTTAAAAACATAATGGTAGTCTATATTAAAATAAATCTTGCAAGAGCTGCAGCTAAATCAAGACATAATAGATTAAATTATTCAGAGCAATTTGTCAAGTATACTTAATGCAAGATGCAGGTCATAAAAGAGACTCACAAAGACTTTTATACCTTGTTACACTAAAGCTGAAATCCCTACAAATATACAGTATAAGGTTGGGGGGGGGGGGGGTGTTGAGTGTTTCCAAATAGTGACTCCAACCTGGGGAAAAGAAAAGATGCAGTATTTAGAGTTCCAAAAATACTTATCTCCTTGTCTTAACCTAACAAAGCCAGAGAGCATTTAACACAAACTTTGGGGAAAAAAGCTACCTGATGGTTTAGGTTCTTCAGAAATACCTCCTTCCTTGCTGCACATGCTCTCCCTGAACTACATGTTGGCAGGTTCATGAGTCAAGGTAGGAATTTTATTGACATCAACTATTAAGATGGTTATTTGGAAAAGGTAATGGGGACAGACCAGGACTTTGAAATACCTTGCTAAACCACAGCAAAGAGCAGGACAGAACTGTCTGCTATCCTCCTCAGGATAATTTTTGTTGGTATTTATTTTGACAACAAGCAATTTAGAAAAACTCTCTCCACTAAAATACCAGCCGGACATCTCAATCCAGCCGGGGCTGATTAGTTTACTGCAGACATCTCTGCTGGAACTATTGACTTTTCATTTTCAGCTTATGCACCTGAAGCAACAACAGCAGCGGGCACAAGCCAGAGACCACAGCGTGACCAGCCTCCAGAAGAAGTGCTGGGAACACTCCAGCTCCTAATGTTCCCTAACGAAGGCTGGATGTCTGTCTGATAAATCTGCTGTAGGTAAACTGAAGCTACCAGTAATTGGATGAATTGCAAAAATGAGTGACATACTCCGCTGGCATGATCTACATTAATCTTCAATCTACACTAATCATATCAAGCAAATTATGTTATTAACATAATTAATTCACTATGGGTAATTAATGAAGTCCAGAAGAAGCCAGCTACATCTGCAAACTCAAAATTCACTCCACAGTAGAAACTATGGAAATAGGAATGAAACACTTCCCAGAAGGAAGACATTCTCATAGTTCTTAAATCACATGGATATGAACATTTTTACCTTCCAAAAGAATTGTTTGGACAGTTTGCTTGGCTAAGAGGGCTGGAGTGCTCATACTTTTTTGGTCTAGTCAGAAGAGAAAAAAATGTTTAATAGAAATCTATGTATAAAAAATATTTACAGAGTGTTGAGCAGATATCGAAAAATTATTATAACTGAGAAATTAAAATTTAGCAAAATAAATTTCTGTATTCAAGATGATCAGGTTCTTCTGTCATTTTCTTTTAGTCACATATGCACATATGCAGGTGATTTTTTTAAAGAACATCATAAAATTATTCACATGCTTGTATAAATATCTGAAAACATACAGAAAACAAACACTTAAATACAGAAATAGATTTGGTGCATTTGTTGTGATTTCTTTTTTGCCTGTATAATGATTATTCCCTTTCAAAAGTTAGTTACTTTTCATGCACACTGATTTTAAAGCCCATGGATGCCAAAATAGCATAATTTGAGTGTATCTGTGCCAATGTTTTCTGCTTTATGAAAAGCAACACAGATCAGTATCAGTCTCCTGCAATCCTTAGCAGCCCTGAAAGCTGCTTTACTGCAGAACAATTCACAGGGTATCTCCATGAGCCATAAAAAACTCCTTCACACAGCATGTGAGAAAGTCTTACTCTCTGGATTCACTCTCCTCACCACATTCAACTAAGGTGGTTTGATATTATAATCCAGCTATTTCTGCTGGGACTAGGAATCTGGAGCAGATGTTCTACACACCTGAGCCAGGGAAGACAAGTGAATCACTAAATTCCAAGACAGCCCAAGCTCCCTCTGTATTCAGTGGGGAGCACTGTAGGCAGAGGCCAAACCACATCATCCTTCTACAGGGCCTGAGTTCTGTCCTCCAGAGGTGCCTGCTTCCCTCCACAGGCTAAAGGGAGCCTATGGTTAAATGTGATGTCCAGAGTTAAAATTAATTTTTTAAAAAAAGTAATAATAATAATAATAATAATTTTAAAATCCCTGCACTGCAAATAACCACTCCAAAGTTTTACTCAGAGTTTTCAGTACTCCCTCTTTCTCAAGTGGAGGCAGCACCCACTAACCTGTCAGACCATGTAAAGCCCATCCATCAACTCTGATTTACTAGAGAAGAGAACAAGCTGGAAAAACATTCAGAACTATTTAGCCTAATTTAACTTTTTTTGCTATTTTGAGCTGGGTGTCTCAAAGGAAGAAAAGAACTTTAGAAAATTGAACTGATTTGGAATGAAATGGACCTAGGACAAAAGTTATACTTCATGGACTTTAGGCAACTTGTGAAAAATGCAGAAACACAGAAATAAGATGGTATAGAAAGTAATAGAGCCATCAGCACATTGAGGGCCATGTTCTTAATGGACAGGTGACATTTTCATTACAGAAGAAAAATTAAAAAGTCCTAAAATGGAAAGCACTGAGGTGAAGATTAGGCCTACAAGCTGTGATGGAGCAATCTCAAGCAATATATCAGCACCACAGCTGGATGGACTGAGAGGAGCCTGAGAAGAACTATTCATTACAGACCTCAGAAGAATATTTCTTTAAGAGTTTGAGAACAACATACTCGACTCTGAAAGAGCAGTCTTCAAAAGCTTCAACACGTGTAGGTGGCAACCAACTAAACAGAACAACTCAGAACAGAAATCTCCCCTTGGAAAAACACTGCATGGAAGGGGAAAGTAGGAGAGATGAATCTTGAAGCAGATTTTCAGGAAGTTGAGTGTAGACTCAAAAAACTTAAAGGAGTCTGTAGAGGTCACTGCACAGTTGATCACAAGTCTGAAGTACAATGATGCAGGAAAGAGAGAAATCAGGGTGCACAATGTGACATTATTAACTGGGAGAAACTAAGGGTAGTAAATTCTCCTCCTCTTGGAAACAAAGCTTCATATGACACCTCCACCATATGTATAGCTCCTCAGGACCTGAACAAGCAGCACCAGTAAAATCCCTTAGGAATAATGGGCACATATCCAAATATTTCATTTTCATATTGCATTTTCTAGCCTTTGCATACATTCAGGTTTTCCAGAAAACTGCATTACCAAGTGCACTTATTGAACAAATTCTAAATTGTTTGATATGGACAATTTCTTTTTCCAAAAGCAAGAGACACCACAAAAACATTTGAGATATAAGGTTGCATTAGACAAGCATATAGTTGATATTTAATGTCTTTTTCAGTTATCATTAAAAACCTGATAAATTTTCCTCACGTGATATCCAAATCTTTTCAGGACCTAAAGATTTGAGCTCAGACACTCAGAACAACCCTAGGACTTCTAGTTTGTTTTGCTGAATTATGCTCCCTCTGTAACTTAGGGTTAGTTTAATGTGATTGTAACTGCCATTTATTTCAAACATGTACATTTTGAATAAGGAAAAAAACATCAGAGGAACAATTTTTTTTTTTATTTTGTAAATTCGGTGGGATGAGATAAAACAACACACCTGTCTGCAGTGCAACAATTAGCAGGTTTCTGAGGAAAGCTCTTGACAGTGAATGATTTAACCTGGAGAACAACCAAATTCAAGCTACGTTTTCTCAGTGCCAACAGTTGAGGCCCATATGCCACTTTCTGCTCATACCTAAAAATAACTTAACCATTCCCTGAAGCAGTTACAAAGCCAGATCACCCCATTTTAACCAATATGTAATCTAAGGGTACAACACCTTTCCTACTGCTCTGTAGTTGAATTAATACTTGTGCTTATACCCATTTACTGCTGCTTAATGGAGCAATGTGAAACGGAACAGTCTCAGCACAAGAGGCTGAACACCTCCCATGCTATGGCATCCTAGAGACAAATCAGTAAAACTTTCTTCAAGGTGGTACAAGTTTGTGTCTTCTGAGCCAGAGAGGTGAACAAGACCCAAGTGTCACATCCAGAAGGAAAACATTAACAAGGGGAATATTGAATTAAAATGCTGTCCATGGGCTGGGGGTTTTATCACCTGTACTTGGTAAGAAAGTGAAGATTGCATGGTCTACTTGAAGAAAGAGTTCAAGTCTGCAGCCCTGGTGAAGGAAGAGGTTTTCCCATGCAGAAAAACTAGGCAGATGACGAGCACAAATCCTTCTCTCTCCAGGACATTCCTAAGCAAGCAAAGCAGGCGTGCTGCTGTCTGTGCCCCTGACTGAGCTCACAGCCCTCCCATGTACAGGGTGCCTCACTTGACCTCAGGGCACCAAAACTGAGCACTGCAACCTGTGATTGCAATACTTACCCAATGGCAGGTGGAGTGCTTAAAAGACTTGCCATAATTAAAATTGAAGGTGTATGAGGAAATATGTTCCCTGCTAATGGCTAAACTATTCAAGCATCTTTGGTCTCCTCCTTTGAGAGACACCATCCAAAAATACCTATAACCAACCTGCTGGCTCCCTCCTGTACTGCAGCTGCAAAAATAAGGCATTAGAAATAGCAGCCTTCCCAAAGAAGATTCTTTATTTGCATTCCTGGCACAGTTCACTTGCACGGTCCACAAAATGCATTCATTAACAGATAACAAAACAGCAGAAGGAGGCTTTCTTCAAATGTTCCACTCCTTCCTGAGCACAGGGGGAGTCCTCCAAACATTTCACTGATTTATCAAAGAAAAGGCCCACCTTCTAGCAGGAGAGACATATTCCACTGCATTTTGTTGCTAGGCAGACCTCTGCATTTAACTGCAATTATTTATTTATATGAACTTCCTTCTTCACCCTCCCTACCAAGATGCTCATGGTGTTGAATAAACAACTGTACAATAAAAAAAGCATAAAAGCAGAAGGGCAAAATATTTAAGAGCAAAATTAACAGTTGTCACCAGAACTAAGAATGAGATGGCAAAGAGAAACCAAAAATAACTGGACTCCAAGGGGGCAGGGAGAAACACAGCAATTTTTTAAAAGAGAAGTCAGGCTGCTAAGATTGAGAGATAGCAATCAGATAAACCAACAAGTGGTGTGACCCCATATGTGTGAAACTGCCCAAAACAAACATTTCAAGACTCATATTTAGTTGTGGAGTTGTGAGTACTCAGAAGGCCATGACCTTCTTTTTCTTCAAGGTTCTTGAACATTTGCTATATATAGCACAAGTATTCATGATTTAAAATAAATCCACTCAGGCAGATTTTGACAGGATTGCTTGTGACATGTCTGAGAAAAATGCATTACTTTAAACAGTCTGAGGAAATAAACCTAGCAGATTCAGTGTATCATGCTACAAAATGTCATCTACTTTATGAAAGATATACATGGAGGGTAAAAAAAGAACATTTCTTTGAGCTTGCTTAGATAACTCAAGAGAACTGAAAATCCCAAGAACGTCGGCTGTGCTCTCTAGACCAATAGAGCACTCAGTGTTTAGCAACAGGGACTTCTCTGTGCTCAATATAGTTTTCTCTCTTTCACATTGAATGCTTTCAACTTTTTTCAACTTCTTTCTGTTCTCTAACCTATTTCTCAATGATTTAAGACTAAATATTACTTGAAGTTAGATCAAGGTCCCAAACGTCTTGCATTTGTTGAAAGTAACTGAGAATTTTTCTCTCCTTTACTGTTGTCTCAGGAATTCATTCTGTCAACTTCCTTGTTTAATCTGATCCATTATTTTTATTATAACTATTAACAGTAACACATACTAATTATGGTATCAAATACAATTAGTTATCAATTTCACATCTGCAAGTTCTTGATCACGTCTGGTGTCTGCTATGCACACTGGAGAGTCAAACCAGAAATGAATGCCTTTCACAACTACATCATTTTATATGAAAGGCTTTTGATGGTAACAGGTTAGCTCAGTTCACAAACACTTGTGAAAAATATAATATACTATAGGTTTCCTTTTCAAATGTAGTAAGCACTGATGTCCCTTATCCTAAACAGACAAAATATCTTGCCTGAGAAAAGAAATGCTCCTTATTATTTGTTAATCCCACGACCAACAGCAGTAATTACAGCCCATATAAAGACATCTCAGCTCAATCAAGACAGATCAAGTTTCTTGTCCTGCAAATCTAGTAACTTGGAATAGGTTTTGGTTCCAGAAAAGTTACATGAAGAGCAGCTAAAATAGAAACCTTAAATTTTTTATGTATTCTTGGTCTTTGTTTTTTTTATGTATTCTTGTGTTTCATGTATTCTTTCTTTCTCTGAAACTGGCAGATATCTTATTGTTGCCAGTAATTAACTTATTAATCTTGCTTAAGATTTACATGCTAAGCATTTAGAGCATGTTTCTGTTTCAGCTATCTTTCAAAATTCCTGGGTCTTCAAACAACTGAGCATATCATATTCTAACAGAGCCTTACATTGCATTAATGGTTAATAAAAATGTTCCTTAGGGTTTTAAAATACTTGTTATGACAGCATTCTGCCTTCTTGTAGCAACAATTGGTGATTACTTGAACAGAGAGTGCCTGCCACTATGGCAGTAACTTATGTTGATTATTATTTCAAAGATGTAAAAATGCCTGAAGGCTTGGAAAGTAGATACAAGTTTAATAAATATGGATATAAATAGCTGACTAAATAACCCACCACACAGATTTTATAGATCCGTTCTCTACAGATTTCAAGGCAATGCCACCAATAAAGGCAGAAAAAAGGATGAGCTGATTCTAGGGGCCAGCAAGCCCTGTCAGATTTTTAAAACACCCCACATTTCAAGTGTTCACCATGCTGGTGATGCCAGATTAAGAATTTAAGAGAGAGAGAGAATTGAACATTAAGAATACTTGCTCTATATATAGCACTCCAGTATGTGCTGGGGATTAGGTTGTTAACAAATTAAGCAAGATTTAGACATTCAACAACATACTGCTGGAATATATACAATCTTTTTTGACTCTGACCAATGTGACAACTTATACACTTGGATTGACATAGAAGAAGAGATCTGGAGGTTAAATCATAGATCCATGTTTTAAAAACTGTGGTTATTCAGAACAAATTATTTCCTCTAGAAAATTCCAAAATTTAAAAGTAAGATCAAAGTTTAAACAAGATACAATGCCCGAAGGAAAAGTGGAAAGGACTTCCTTATGCCAACATAACTTCCTTTACCTTTCTTCCTAAAAATCACAGAATCACAGAACCACAGAACATGCTGAGTTGGAAGGAACCCACAAGGATCATTGAGTCCAGCTCCTGGCCCTGCACAGGACAGCTCCAAGAATCCCACCCTGTGCCTGAGAGCATTGTCCAAATGCCACTGGAACTCTGCCAGGCTGGTGCTGTGACCACTTCCATGGGCAGCTGTGCCCAACCATCCTCTGGGTGAAGAACCGTTTTTTAACATCCAGCCTAAACCTGACCTGACACAGCTTCAGACCATTCCCTCAGCTCCTGTCACTGGTCACAAGAGTGAAGAGATCAGTGCCTGCCCCTCCTCTTCTCCTCACAAGGAAGTTGTAGCTGCAGTGAGGTCTCCCCTCAGCCTCCTCTTTCCCAGGCTGAACAATCCAAGTGATCTCAGTCACTCCTCACACAGCTTCCCTTAAAGACCCTTCACCATCCTTGTTGCCCTCCTTTGGACACTCTCTAATAGTTTAATATAATTCTTGTATTTTTTATCTTATCTTTTTTTATATTTCTTGTAGTAACTTCATCACAGTCTGAATAAGTACCAGCATATGCTATATAAAGTGTCCCTTTAAGATATACATATAACAGGTTTAAACATTTCTTTCAGTGAAAATTATCAAAAATGTTTTGATCATACAGGAAAAACTGTATCAATATAAATTTAATAGAAAAAAAAAGAAGTTAAATAAAGAACTATTAGATTCCTTTATGAAAAATTATTTCTTATCTAAACTTTGTACACACCACAAAGTAGACCCAAACCTCCTTGTAGCAACCTCTCAGTGGGCAGACGCTGTCAGGGATGAAGCACTGCTGCTGGAATGGCAGCAGCATAGGGAATGCTCTCCTGACAGAAATTCCTAACACAACTGTCTTCCACCCCAAAGCACCAAGACTGCAGCACACCCAAGGAATGCACTCAGCCTGGTGGATCTGCCCATGTGCACCAGTGCAACACATTCAGAATATGTCAGAATTTATGTGTGTGCATGCTATGACTATGGATTTTCTATGATTTTGGATTTTCCAATCCATTTGACCCTTCAAGATTACTTTTACAACCAATGACTCTGACACTGATAAAGTTTCCAGGGATTCCAAGTAAATGCTTAGATTTACTTTTGCCTGGTTTTTGCCTCACTGCCTTTCTCACCAGCCTTGAGCCAATCTCACACAGGACATACAAAGCAAGGACCCTCTACAGTCTGCACTGCAATATATAAGAGAAAACCAGACAGGCAGCCCAGTAATCATTACTTTCCAAGGGGTCTAAGGACTAAAGCTTCAAGAGTATTTGCTGCTGTAAGTCACAAAATCCTTGTCTAATCTAGCATGCATCTGAACCCTCCCAACTCATGGCAGTGCCAAAACCTAACTCCTTTCTGAGCACCCTCCCTTCAGCTGGTAATGTGTAGGATCCAGTCTTGCTGGCAAAGCCAAACTAAGGGACTACCAAACCCTACTCAGACCATGGAAAAGCAGTTTTAAATCATTGGTTAGTCTGAGAGAGTCCCAAGTCCCTTATGTGTAAAGGCATGCCCCCCATGAGGCAGCTCAGGGATCTGAAGCTGGCCTGGTTTCAACCCACACCAACAGAGCTGCCCCAGGGTACCTGGAATGCTGGAATGCACCCACTGGGACAGGCTGCACCTTCTGATCAGGGATCTGAACCCCTAAAAATGGACACATTCAACATTCTGTGTCTATTCAGAAAAGGACAGAAATATTCATTTAAGTAGAACTGGGACCTTTTCTTGCTGTTGCCCCTTCACATTGCCAGATTTTCCACTATTCCCTCTGTCACCTTAAATCCCACAGACTGATGCTTTCCACCAAGCTCAATGAATTTTCTTCTACTATTTTTCAACTGCTTTGTTTATCATCTAATGCATGTCTTCTCATACAAGTTGGGTGCAGCTTCATAGAAATTAGCAGAGCAGTTTCACATGGAACCAGTATTAGGCTTTTTTCTATAAGTATTTTTATGGCTTAATCTTTTGAAATATAACTCAAATATTCTCAGATAATTCTCATAAAGTACCTATACTCTCTAGAAGTATAAAAACAGTTGCATGCTACCAGTCCTCTGAAGATATGAGAAATTCACCATTAACTGTGTCCTTGCTCACACCCTTAATAAAATATTTTTAAATACTTTCACTGTTATTATTAGTAACAGTAATCTGTAATGTGATTCTTTCTCATTGATCAGGACCCTGCTGTGCACAGTGCAGCAATGCCAAACATCCCTGTACCAAAGGGTTCATAATTTAAATATGAGATGAGAAACCACACATCAATACAGAGGAAGTAAAAGGAAAGAATAAAAGATTTATATTCCACAATTATGTAAGTGGTGTTTTAGGAAAGGAGAAGAAAGCTTGCAAGGAGTAGTGAGAAATAACTGTAGGCAAGCAAGGAACAAGCACTGAATGTACAATCTGTGGTTTTATAAATATCTTCTATAACATGTAGTCGTGACAATAAGAGTCCTGACTGTATTCAGGTACAAGATGCCATTTGTGCCTTGTTTTCATTTCTATACTGTTTGGTTGCTCAATTTTGGATTAATTTTCCAGTTCCTATACTGGACTTTTTGCTGTGTTTTAATTCTCGGGGGAAAGCTCTCTATTCTATTTTCTCACTATCATTCTTTTCCTTTTCTCTTTACATTGCTTTTACTGATTCAACCATATGCAATACAGCTCTGGCATCCTGGCTTCTTTAAAATATTATCATCAAATAATAATGAAAATTGTGGATGATTTAAATAATTTAAGTTTGATAAATTATCGTCTAATGATATGTCAGAGAACTATATAAAATGTTATTTTCTTCCACTACTTTTTGTGCAATGAAAGACTAATGTAATCATTTTATTTTCTGTAGGTATTTTGTCCATATGTATTACCTTGGAATTCCTTTAAATTTTCTAGCTTGGAAATCCTGCCGTCCATTTCTGACAAGAGCTTTGATTGAATTGATGTATTTCTCTTGGCTTTTTTTTTTTTTTGCCCCAAAAATGTGCAGACCTTACTGCATGGCATCATGACACTAATATTTCCTAATAGTTTCCTCCAAACTTGCATATATTTGCAGATCTGTGCTTAGTCCCAGAAAGGCAGAAAATCTAGAAAATTAGGAATTTGTATAAAACACTGCTGAAAACAATACTTTTTGTATGTGATTCTAATAAGAAGAGTTATATCGAAGAAATAAGAAAGTTTGTATCACATGGGAAGAAGCTGCTTTTTCTAATGACTAATTGCTTGCTCTAATGAACATCTTTTGTTGCATCTGAAGTACTGTTGTTACTTTTAAGAACAGAAATCTCATCTCTCTCTACTTGATGTGATGTAGATTTAGACCCAGGCACTAATATATATATATATACAATATATCTGGCTAGTTACATAGCAAATTTTAGACCTGCTGACCCCTAACTCTTCATTTTTTTAACCCTGGTAAACTAAAATTTTGATATATTTTGTCAGATGATTCCACTATTATCAATCCTACCAGAAATACAGAATAGCTCGTACACTGGTATTCGTTGATGTGCTTTGATAATTTCATATTGCAAATTATATGTTATATTGTAAACTTCTCTCTACTCTCATAACTGTTTATATTACTTTTTCCAGTTCCTCTCTACAAGCAAAAAGCTAATTTCCTATTTACATCAGATGATACGTGGTCTTGGGTTAAAAGCAATTATTAAAATTCCTCTGATCTCTTATCTCAGAGTTTAGAAAGGATATGTTTAGAAGTGCTACACAGTAATAAAAACTTTGCACTAACAGTATTATAATTCTGTAAAATTTTTCCAGTGCAAAGATTTCACTAGTTGTCATATACTTTTGCCTGCAAACTGCTCAACTTCTAGCAGTTGGTATTATAAACCATAAAGACACCATTGCCTGAATCTTCTCAGTTCTCAGCTTGTAGAATGGCTATGGGCAGCCCCATCTCTGATGGATAAAATCTCCTTTCTTAAGGATCTCTTCCAAAAACATCAACTCTTCTCTTTCTCCATTGAGTATTGAATTTCTTATCTCTCCTA
This sequence comes from Agelaius phoeniceus, assembly GCF_051311805.1. Lineage (NCBI taxonomy): Eukaryota > Metazoa > Chordata > Aves > Passeriformes > Icteridae > Agelaius > Agelaius phoeniceus. The sequence continues at coordinate 17,504,292 of NC_135265.1, forward strand.
ATCATTAACCATTAATCACTCTTCGTGGTGCAACACTTAAAATCTGAGTAGATGGTTAGGAAATACCTAATGCATTCATACATAAAAGAAGAGAGACTGAGAAGAAAAACCAAAGGAGAAAAAAACCCCATAATTCAGCTCCTGTATTATTCACAGGGAACAGGCTTTGAGATGGAGACTCTGTCTTTTCCTTTTGCTCCTTTTGTGTTGATGCAGAGTAGTCCATAAAGTGCCATGGAAGATGATAGGAAGGATATCATGTTTTATCACTCACCTGTACATATTCTACTGGTCAATGTCTTATTTCAATCTCATATTCCAAGGCACGGTGAGTTATAATGTTGCCAGTTTCCCCCTGACAGCATTGGTTTACAACTGCACTCAATTTCATACTAGAAACAGCATGGTTGACCAGCTTATCTAAGCTTATCAAGTCTTGCTTAAGCATGAACTGCTTCTGCTTTCATTTTGCTTCAGATTCTTGTTGATGCAGATGACAAGAACCACAAAGCAGGCAGCAGCTGAATCCAACAAGTTCAGCAAGATTAAAGACAACCTACAGGCCTTTCACTTGACTACAGGTGTTGCTCCTTGGGTCTTAGGTATGAAAGCATGAGTAAAAAAAGAGAAAAGGCATTTGATGGAAAAAAAGGAGTATGTCCCCAACTTTCACTGAAAGATACTTGGATAAGTCAAAAAGAATGACTGAAAATTATCTCCCACCAACATGCAGTCTCACAGGTGGTAAACTATTAACAGAAGGTAAACCACTGATGCAAGGGCTATCCCCTACTGAAAATATGTATGTGGTGACTAAAATTTTTAATATTTTCCTTTCTGGCACAGCTCAATCATGGCTCATCTATACTATCAAAACCACTTGCCTCTTTGGTTTTATAATTTAATAAAAATGTGATATTGTGTCTTTCAATATCTTTCCTGTAAAAGTTCTATCACAGATTTTGAACTAATACATGAGAGTGCCTTTTTTTTCATGTGTCAATTTTTTCATAAATTTAAGTCATTAGAGAAAAATTCAAACATATTCTAAGCATCTTGCTATTGACTCAGCTCACTTGCCAAGTGATCAATGTGGTCATCAAAATGTTTGGCTGAGAAAGTTATTCCTTTCTAGTTTATATGCCCTGAGACCCAACAGGAATTATGTAATAGATATATAAAAGACTAAACATAAAAGTGTTATATAAAAGACTTTCTTCCTCTTTTCTAACTCCAATTCAGCAGAAACAGTGGGCCAAATGAAGCCTCTCACTGATTAAACTTTTTCAATCAGGTGTTCTTCAGAATTTCTTTGGCATGGAAGTGGCTCTGCTGTGTTCTCCTGCTCGAGAGCTTGCCAAGCACCAAAGGTTCAGCTTTAGAGAGCAGAGCAAGGAGGATGGATTATTAGAACATGGTTCCAGGCTTTAGTAAGGAACATACTATGAATATGTCCCAGCACTATTTTCCTCCCTTGGAATGCATTCACATTTTACCCTCTGATGATTTTTGTGTTTCAAAGCATTTTATGATCAGAAGAGTGTTCCCCACACTTTCACTTCTCAAATGTAGCACATTTTCACCTTATGCATTCGTTACTACTCAAGCTGTATCAAAAAAATTTTACATCCCCTGACTAAAAATTGTTCACTATTTTTCAGGACTGTACTCTGGTTTTATATCACTTCTTTGAAAAGAGTATATTAATGTTTTATCTAGAGTTTTATCCACAAATTCTTGTATGTATAAGTTTACTCATGCAACTTACTTCAGTGGAATTATGAGTAAAGAAGAAAGACCACAAGATCTTGCTCTGCTCCCCTCTCTACAAGATTAATTTCTCTGAATGAAGGGCTGGCAAGACTGTACCACATAAGTGCCTACAAGCAATGCAAGATATTAATTTAAAATAAAAGGGTCAACAAAAACCCGACATAGCAGTTGGCTCAGGTCACTGGCTGCTGTCCTTTTCTCTCCTACTCTCAACAAGCCCTTCACACATATACTTGGCTATTCAGTGAACCCAGACTCTGAAAAATGTGCCCTTTGAACTTCTCAAAAAAAGCTTTCAGAGTAACAAAACCAGCAATGCCCTCCCACAATACCTACTCCACCTTCAAATCCACAGAAGGGGAAGACTAAGTTTTGTCATTGTATCACAGGTAATGCCACAAGGATGAGCAAGATGTGAAAGAATAGTAAAATCAGTACCTGTACCTTCACTGACCTATCTTCAGCCTGCCATGTATAAATCCCATGATATGTTCCAGCAACATCACATATTTTATCACTATCCAAAAAAACTACAACCATGTGACTTTACTGCATGCCTGCACACTGCCTGATTGGGTAGTCTCCATCCCTGCAGGTTTTTAAGACCAATAAAAATAAAGCCCTTAGTAACCTTGTCTTGTATGAAGCCCTACAGCTGACTGTCCTTTGTGCAGAAGTTGGAGTAGAGGCCTCTTGACATCCCTCCCAACTCAAGGAGAACACAGCACACAGACACACCCAAACACAGAGGACATACACAAATACTCCTCACCAAATTCCACCAAATTCTATATCTCTTAGAATTTATGATGTCATAGCTCTACTATGCTCTAGCATAGCTCGACTGAGTTTCCACTACCTTAAACTTTTGTCATATACACAGAGATGCCAATATGTAACTAAAATCAGAAGACATATAGCTCTGCCTAATCACAGTTCTTAACGTGGATAATCACATATACAACAGCCTCTACTTATCTCCCTGACAGTAGCTGCCAAATTTTTTAGGATAGCTATGTAGATTAGTGACAAGAGAACCATGAAGAAATACCAGATGTATCTTATTTTTCTGACATTTTAAATAAATATATTCAAAAAGCAGAAAATATCCAGTGCTTGCTTCCTATCAGTAAAAGCAGTCATAAACATTTTTCTTAGCATGGTTCAGGGCAAGGACACAAGTGTTTCCAGTACCTATGAGGTTTCTGTACTTGGTAGCCTGTAATGCAGAGGCTAGACTAGTTGACTTCTGGTTTTTGCATTTAAAGCAAGCTGGCTCTCAAAAAAAAGGTATTGGTTTACTGGTTGCATGTTAACTCCAAAAAGTATGTTCATCTGAGGAGGACATTGACCAAGAGAGACCAACTACTGCATCAGCTTCTGCCTGGCTCCCTCACCTCTATGCCAAGCATACAATGTACATATAAAATCTTTGCAACATGGTACTTAAAATCTGCCTTTTGCATTGGCTGGATATCTAATCCACTGTGATCCAAATAAAATTAAACTACTCTTTCCCAGAATATTGTGGAAATCTGTAGTGATTATTTTAGAGCAGATATTGACACTGTGTCGTTGGACTGCAGTGACATGAACACCAAAGCATGTTCTTTACCTGAACAAGAACAAAATGATGAGTGTTCATTGTAAAAGCTTTGAACACTATTTTGTGAGTAAAGGCAACGTGGTTATATCCTGAAAAAGAATCAGTCTGAAACATCTGGGGTATCAGAGCAGACTTGCAGCACTAAATGTGTTGGAAAAAGCAAACTTTTCAGTTGGCCTCAGTGCACATCAATATGTATGGAATAAACAGTGACTGTTCTTTTGTAACACACCCCTTATTTGAGGGACAACTGCATAAGAGTATTTCACAGTGTTCTCTTTTCACATTCATTAATGTCAAAACCAGAGCTTTCCAGTGACCTTGCTCTGCTCAGGACTGCTATCACTAATGGACCTACCATAGTCTCATGCTCCCAAACTTCACTGCTCATTTCTTCCATGCTAATGCACATAGAGACCATTTTAAGGAAAAAAAAAAAAAAAAGCACATCCATATCTAAGCTCCATGACTCCCCACTTTCTATTACTTCTCATAATACAAAAGGGTAGGTGATTTTAGCTTGAGTGTGAAAGAGGGAATAAGACAACCCTAGAAACAGATCTTAACTCCTAACACATGCAACAAGATGTCTGAGCACAAAGTTTATTCCAGGATTCACTACTCAACTACATGAGCATTAGGAAGTCAATGCCCCCCAACCCACAGCTCCATTTCTCTAAACTGATAACAATATTGACTTTTTATAATTTGCAGCATGGAAAAACAGGGAAAAGATGTAATGAATTTGGAATTTTTTTTTAGCCAAAGGAAGGGAAGAAAAGAGTGAAAGAAAAAAAACTAAGTTTTTTAGAAGACGCTCTGCAGCCTACAAAGCCAGTCTATCTTATCAGCTAGCTAACATCACTGTTACAAGATTCAGCCTCTGTCTAAAACCTTTCACTTGCTAGAATTTAAATCTAGTACTTCTTATCTACTATATCAACAGAAGAAGAGAAGAAATTATTGAGATGAGATGGGGAAGAAATCATTCCCTTGGTCTTTGCATCAACATACTCACTTAACTTTAATCACTGACTGTAGAAATTCTATCATATCATTATATCATGCAATCCATTGTATGTATTTTGGAGTTTCAGTTAATGTAGACTAGCAGTATGGGAACTATTTAATATACCAGATAATCCTAGCTGCCTAGGGTGGAATTCATCACTATTTGAGGCAAGTACCTCAGACTTTATTTATAGTCCCTGAAGTGTTGGCCACGATGCACCTCATCTTCAAGTCCCAAGTTTAAAACAAGTCATAAAAGGCCCAGTTTCTCTCCAGGATTAGGTGAGCATAGGGTGATTGTCTCAGCTATGGATGCACACATAAGAAACACAGACTCACAGAATTTCATTTGCAAGGGAGCTTTGCAGGTTATCTTGTCCAGCTCCCTACCCAAAACTAGACGATGTTGCTCAGACCTGGGCCCAGTCAAGTCCTGACGCCTCCAAATTTCATAAACTCCGAACAAAGAATTTTGGTAATTGACAATCCTCACAGTTAAAAAAAGTTTATATATAAAGTATATATATAAAAAAAGTTTATATATAAAGTATATATATAAAAAAAGTTTATATAAAAAAAGTCTTATCAGAATCTCCTATTTTTCAACTTCATCTGTCCATCACAGATGTCTAGAATCACCTGAGATCTCACCCTTATAATGCAATTAACAGGCTACTCTCTTACAACACTGTGCTACTGCTCACTTTATTGGAAGGTCTTTGTAGCAAGCAGAGTTTTTAAACTTGTGTGAAACTTTGAAATGCGTGTTCCAAGCATTAGCAAGACAGGGAGTTAAGAAAGGTCTAAAGGATTCAAAATAGTGTTTCTGGACAAGGAAAGTAATGAGATTCCTCCCCTCAGGTGCCAAGCACAGAAATTAAGGGGCTTGTCCATAACATGGTTGGGTTTTGGCTTTCAGTTCAAAATCTAAGAACAAAGAAATATAAACAAAATCAATTAGAAAGTCTAGTGTTCATTTGGAGGAGATCCATTGATAACTGGAAAGACTAAGTTAAGGGAAATTAGAAATGTTACTATGAGATTACAGAAAATATAAGAAATGAGAGCTTCAGAAATGTGAGCTGCCCAGCAAGTTCTGAGTAAAATCTATGCATTTGCAATAGACAAAGCTCATCTGCCTGCTTATAATTCAGGAAAGATCAGTGTTGTTATGAGTATAGCAGAACTTGAATAATAAATTTAGGTGCAGACCATCATTTGCACTTCCCATTTGGTTAGAAGGGCATTGTAACAGCTGTTTTTCTCACCAAAAGCAGCTGACTGGTGATATTATTTTTCAATTAATGATGTTATACTATGAATAGATTACTGCATGTAAGCATGAAAACAACAACAATTAGTGAAAGAAATTCAGCAATGTAACAAAGTAAGTTTTGGTTTTCATTTAATTGGAGGGTAGGGAAAGTCAGAGATGGAATAAACCCCTTCTAGACCCAGTGAAATTTGTATGCTGAAGGCTCTCAAAACAATCTGAGCCAGACTGAGTAAACAGATCTAGAAAGAAAGAATTAAGGCAGTGTAGGAGAGTGGAGAACAAAGATGCCAAAGACTTAAAGCAGTGCAGAGAAAATCTAAGGGGATTTTGTTTTTTAAACAAGAGTTTAATTTTGCACTGAATCCTAAAATGAATAGAGATTTCAGTTATTTAGAACTGAAATGCCACCCCTAAGTATCTTTACATTGTTACATGCACTAAGCCAAGCTGTGCAATTCCACACTTGGTTGATTGTGAAAGCAAAGCTTTTTAGTTTTACATTCCAAATCACAATAGAAGAAGAGATGATACCGAAGGAAAACCGCCTTATGTTAGAAGACAGCACCCTACTGCAGTGGTGCTTATGAACTCCATTCCATACATTAAGTCACATTTCCTACTATCTGTGGAAAACACTGCCTAATTTGGGTGTATAAGATGTGAGATCTATATTAACTAGTCTAGAGCTCTAATGTACTTCACTAGCATAAAATGAGGACCAAATCAAACAGTTGAAACAATGACCTCTGGGCACATATTACTATGTCTTTAACCACATCTCTAGGTCACAAAATATTCCCCATTCTTCTTGAAAGCAAATAAAAACACCAAATAACATGAAGGGGTAAATAAATATAAGCCAGTAAAAATAAAATCCGTTTTGCAGGTCCATGACTTATGACCAACACCTATATTGATAATATATGCTCTACACCCTGCTATGAATGAATATGTGTGTGAATGTCAGCTGGTGAAAACAAGACTCTTTCAAAGCTTGGGTTTTCTTTCTTGTGTCATTCTTCTCTACTTTGTGCTCCTTTCCCAGACAATAAGCAGGTGAGCACATTTAGATTCTGTCCATGTACAGCAAAACATCAAGAGTTCACATTCCAAGGACCCACCCCTCTTAATTCACACTTTGCACCTTTTCTTTCTTAAAAAGACTATGCCTTATAGCTTTCACACATTTACTGTTTCACTGTCTTGCCCTGAATCAGAAATTGATGAAAAATCCCTTGCAGTTAATTGAGGGACAGAGATATTGGAAAGCTGATCTTTCTGATCTTCTTTGATTTTACAAAACCATATTTTTCTGGTCGGTGAAATCAGGATTAATTTCTCTGTCTGAAAATGCAAAGGACCTCCCACTATCACATTTGCTACATCCCTCCCCTAAAACCCTCAAAATAGAAATGATAAAATTGCTCTCTTTCTTTTCCCCGAGTCTGTAGGAGTAACAGCCTGATTAGTAATTCCCTGTATAAGAAAGATGAGTGCCCCAGCAAAGAGCGTGGGAACATAAAACTGCTAGAAGAGAGAAGCCAAGTCTTGCACTCTGCCTATTCATTTCTAATAGAATGTGTTCTCAGTGGACAGTTTGATGTAGTAGGAGCTTGAGATCTGCAGAGAAAGATCAACTCTGGTCAAGTATCTACATCCTATCTGGGACACGGGCTACTCAGCAATTTCCAGCAAAAAATTGTTTCCTCATAATACGTCAAACTGTTATTTTGCACTCATTGTACATTAAACATCCTTAATGTCAGTGACAAAGAAAAAGGGGCTTAAATGTCAGTGAAGAGCTGAGGGGACACTTGGGTTATTGAACTGCTCCCTCCCAGGACACCTCCTTTCTTCTCCCTCTGCATTTAAAGATTGTGGATGGTCACCAGCTCTTGCATCCAACACCACTGTCCTTCAAGTCACCTACTGAGAGAAGCCTTTTTCCACAGCAATATCTCAGTGTCCCAGGTGCTGAGCACCTGAAGCCAGCCACCAAAGGATGTTTGTCCTTTGTGAAGCACAACAAATGGAGGACCAAGACAAGAACTGGGAAATGAACTGAAGGATGGGTGACAGGTGAGCAGACTGCAGACACAATTCTGATGAGCTCTGATGAGGCTTCTCACACTTTGGAGCTGGGGCTGTGCTGTCACTGACAGATTCTAACTGAGCACCTGCCTGGGGAAGCCAACCTGGCCCAGGGTTCTCTCAGAAAGCAAAGAGGAGACAGCCATGGAAAGGAAACCCCCTGCATTATGCTTTATGCCATGAATTTCTGTAAATGCTCCACAGCACCAGCTGAGGAAGCAGTGCCTGGGCTTTCTGTTCTGTTCACTGAAAAGAAATATGAAAGAAGCTCTGAAAACCCATGGGAGATGTATTTATTGCAAGTTGCAAAAAACTTTTGTCCAACATGAAAAAACCAAAAACTTTAATTTCCCTGACTTCTCCAAAGTGAAGGATGAAAAAATACATAAAACTATCCTAGAAATGCATACACTTTTTCTTTAGAACTTGAAAGGCCCACACGATTCAAAAAGGAATGTATAAAAATTCCACCAGGGTTTGTGTTTATTTATAGTATTCTTCACACATTCTACTGCTGTTTATTTCCTACTTGTTCTGCAGCTACTGAAGAGTTTTGTTATCCAGCTCATCTTTCAGTAACTACATGATCATCTGTAAAAGCACAAAAAATTCTGACTACTGAGGGAAAGAGAAGATAAACATATTTTAAAATAGTCCACAAATCCATCTTTTATTGTCTCCCAACCTACATGCTTTCTACCAACTTTGTTCAATATACAATATTGATGTCTTGCTTTATCTAGTCATTATTTTGGATTTATGTGGCAATTAACAAGCTCAGTTTTCCTGGGACTTTTGGAAAGAGAATGGACACATATTCATATGAGGTTTCTGGTATATTTCTCATGTGACTATGAAATTACTTTTTTCCCCACTTACAGGATAAGGGTAATGCCACCTAATTTTCCCAAACACAGGGTGCTGAAGATGCCATATACCTTCAGAAACATCAAAATAAATGCCAGTAATGCACTGAAATAATTAATCTCATTTATGCTACATTACAGGGAAATATTTGATATAATCAGTGTCTTCCTTTTACATACCTTGCTTTTTTCCCCCATACCACAGATCACAGTGATATTGTCTTTCAAAGCAAAATCTCATCCTAACCAAGAACACCCAAAAACTTCCAATTAAACCACTGGCAATTTTTACCAAATTGAAAATGGAGAATTATTACAAATATAGTAAAACATTCAAGTGTTTTTAAGGCTATTTGAAGAGCACAGCACATTTTGTAGTCAGATTAAACTAAAAATTAATAAATAGTTTTTACATTTATACTTTCACCAGAATCATTCATACAGTGTTTTAAAACATCAGCAAGGGTATAATTATTTTTTTTTAAAGTTATAGTTTGACTTACTGGGAAGTACAGAAGAAGTGATCCAAAAAGAATGGTTTCCAGCAGCACCAGCCCTGAAGCCCTGATACTCTAGAAGACAAAAACCAACACAAAATGTTAGAAATTTTTCTCTGTGTGTCATTTTCATAAAGGTACCTTCACTTTTGTCTGTGTAACACTTCCACAGTAATGTTTATTAAGCTGTCTGCCATGCTTGCATGCTCCACACTCTTTAAATCACAGGCCTGTAACAATGGCTGTGTTTTACAAAATTAAATTTAAAATATCTTTTTCCAATGTTAAATACTATGCAACAGACATTACCTGGATTTGAAATTGATTTGATTTGAAATTGCTAAATTTGTTCTCAAGTGTCAAGACTTAGGGATCATGGGAATTATAGACAGGAATTTAACCACAGAATTTGCTCTGCATTGTTTAAATTTCAAGAAGTCCATAATAAGTATGAATAATCTACAATTTTACTGAATATAAAGTGTGGTCTTAGACTGCAAGTGTATCTACTTTCCCCGAAATTTTTGTACAAAGATGCTGATTCATTAACTTCTCAGGATTGTAAGATACTATGTCATTTCCTCACCACATGTTGGTTAAGAAAACCAACACGGTTTTCTTAAATCTTAAAATTTAAAAAAATCAATTATTTTTCCTAATACAAAGGGTATTCCAATAAGTTTGATGATTTATGTGCAGGCCAACTGTGCCTTATCTTCGAGACAAAACATCAACACTTGGGAGAAACTGAAATGTTGAGGGTTAATGACCCAGAATCAAGCACTGCAAAAGCAGGAGTGCTTTGCTGGCATGTGTGAGGTTCAGCCCAGGTGCAGAGGCTGTGAGCACCAGAGGATGACCACAACATATCTTCCTCTTTGTTTAGCAAGAAGCTGGGTTGGAGTCACACACAGGAAGAGGCCAATGAGAAGCAGACCCAGAGAGGTGGGATAATGCTGTTTATCATGCCAGTGCCCTCCCTTCCACCAGTGGCTCAAACATACAAGGTAGAGGTCAGTGAGCTCATGTCTCTCGTGACTGAAAAATACTCAAACCACTAAAAAATATTTTCTTTTCTTATTATGCACAAAGCATCCCTATATACCAGAATGACCAACAAAGCAACTGAGATGAGCTCCATATAGAGAAGATGGAAATTAACTAAACCATCTAAAATCCATTTAACTCCCATGTAGACATTTTTTTCTAAACAAGTCTTTCACATCCTGATCAGTCTTTTCTTATCAAGCTTGTTTCTGGGAAGCATAATCATAAGATAACCTGCTGGGACAAAGAACTTCAGCATTTCCAGCTCTTCTTCCATAACAATAAATTATCCCATGATTTCTTCTCACCTGTGTTCTGGTAGGGACCATTATCTGTGAATTCTATTTATTCTGCCTCCTGCCCTAAAAGAAGTGTGGCTTACAGAGCAACTCTAGAATTCAAAATGGGCTTGAATCCAGGTTTTGACTATACTTTCACCTCAGTCTTTGGTACCAGGGGAGCAGGGGGTTTCACCTAATGCTTACAGATTCTCTTCTAAACAGGATTCTTTGGCAAATGGAATATACATTCTAGCAGAGATGAGTGCTATCCACAATGATGAAGAAAGGCTCAAAACTTCCAATACAAAATAGTATAACTATCTTTATGTAAGTGTAGAGAAAATAAAAAAACAGGTTGTAAACTTTAGTATAAGAATTCTCCCAAACTACATTTTTGAAACTGTTGGTTTTCTCTACTGCAAAGAAAAAGAGCTATTTTAACACTTGATTTTAAAATATTTTTATTTCTTCCATAATGACCACTATAGCCCAAGAAGTCCAAGAAGAAAAAATTATCCAGCACTGAAACTTTAAAAACAGGGATTAACTAAAGAGAAGGCAACCAAACTAAAGTAGAATGTTTCAAAATTAATTTACTAAAAATATTTTATTAGACATACAGGTATTTCCAGAACTCTGTGAGTAACAGTGTTTCCACTGAAAGCTGAATCTTCCACTGTACAGATTTTGCAAATACAGGTCCCTAAGGCACGTGGCTGGGGGCAAGATCACAAATGCTTTATGGGCATTTGCAACATACACAGCTGTGAATATGCCCACACACCTCAGGAAAAAAAGCCTTTGCTCCTTCCTCCTTTAAGAGAATAAATGAAAGAAAGGAAACCGATGATTGCCCAAAGTCTCCACCAGCCAGTGTCCACCTATACAGGCTGAGCAAACAAAATTCTCTAATGGAATTCACAGAAATTAGGGCATTCTAGGACACAGCCCTGAAACTTCAGACACTGAGAATTTCTTCCACTTGGGTGTAATATTTGCCTGCTTTTTCTTTTTTCTTTTTTTGCTTTTTTTACAGCTGCTTGGGGTGTTTTGCATCTGTCTTGCTTGTTGGCACTTATTTTGATTTTATTTATTTATTTCTCTGGCTGTTCCTCTTGTGTTCAGTTTGTTTTTTGCCATTTTGTGTATTCATCTCCCATTCAGGGTTTCATTTCTATCTTTACTTACTTGTGTCAGTAGAACTGTCCTTCCTGGATTTCCTTGTCTTGCTCAATGGTTACTCATTGCTCACACCTAAGCAATACTGCAATTTATTTTGTTTCTAGCTTCATACTAACTTCCATACTTAGCTACCTATACCATTCACTTATCTAGGTCTGCAAAGAGTGCTGTTTGTGAAGGACTGATTCATGCCTTGGGATTTGCTCAGTCTTCCATCCATCCATTCCATCCAGGACACATTAGCAGCCTTTGAGATAAACAGTCATTCCTTAACCTTGAATCTCAGAAAGTAACACCATTTCTGTGAAAAATCCCATTAAGAAAGGAAAGTCATACATGCCTCTTAGCCACCGCTAAATGGTCATAAATAAATCTTAAATAATTATTTGCACAAGGGAAATTTTAAAAAGTGTAGCTGCCCAAGTTGCATCAAGCATAACAAAACAAAAGCTGAATTGATGTATAAACAAGCACAGAAGAGATCACATTTCAACTGTCTGTGGTCCTAAGCAAACCAGGAAATACAACAGCATTAATTAGCACTGAATTCCTGAATGTCATCACATAAATTAGTGATATGAGTGTCAGAGTATTTTCATGGTGGAGAAAAAAAAAGCCAAAATAAAATTAAAGTCATCCTGTATTGGTTACATTGTGTAATACTGAATTAACTGAACTGAATTAACTGTAGACTTTTCATGTCAGTCCAGGAAGACTGTAGGTTCCTCCAGGGCCACATGTCACTGTCTATTATATGAGCATGGTACCATGGAAACCTAGTGGGGGAAAAGGTTGGCATATTTTGATTTTTTTCACTTTTTTTAAACAGTTCTGCCACTTCTGTAATAAAAAGAATGACCAAAGAGGGCTGTGACTTACAGAAAATTTCCTTTCACAAAGGTGGTTTCACCAGAATGTGAGCTTGCCTTTCAGATAAATAAAGCATATGAGAAACCATTAGAGAAAAAAAAAATCAGACACATTTCTTCTTTAATCCCAACTTTGAATACATTCATATTTATTAAAGTGGAAAGTGTATCTACACTCCATGTGTAAGCACATATGGATACACGACAGAATGGTAGAGAAGCAAGGAAATACAGAGAATGGGCACAGGTTTGCTCTGCTGTGCTAAGCTGATAAATTGATAAATTTGAGGTGACTAGAAAAATTACTATGCAAATTGTCTTAAAGAAGTGCAATAAAAAGTGCAGCTAAAGGTAGATCTGAAGTGCTCGCTCTGCAGTGCCCCAGGAGGCCCCTGGTGGTGCAGGTCTGGCAGATCCATCCCACTCTGCACGTGAGGAAATGGGAGATGTGATGGGACCTTACAGGACTGTATTCCCAAATCTGTCTCTTCTCTGAAAACCTGAGTTTTCAGAGTTTAGAAAGGTGGTTCTTTACTTCTATTAAATTAAAGAAGTGAGAAGAGATTTTTGTCAAATTGAAAATACCTGGTCTGAAATGTTTTATTACCAGTTGTTTCTCTTAATAAAATACACCTTCCCAATAAATAAATTTTTTATCAGTATGACTATATTTTTGTCTTGATTTCCATGAGCTGTTTTTCAAAAGCCCATCTAAAGCCCTTTTTCCTCTGTCTTATCCCACATACCTTTTCCCAAACACAAAGACACTCTTATCTTTCTTAGTGAAAGAGCTGTGTGGAAAAACTACATTTCAGGAATTTTATCTCAATTAAAGTTTACTTTTAAGAAATAGAATGCACAGATTCTTCTTTCTGTTCCCAAGGCTGAGCAGTAGCAAGATGTTTGGCTCCTCTGTTAAGAAACAGAAATTGGACTTCCAGTTCCCAGACACTGATATCAGGAGCTGCAGAAAAGAGTGGAACTATTATTTCGTTGTGGTGGGCAACCTAATACTGTTCACACCTGGAAGAGGAGTACTGGGGACTAAAGAATGGGCATGAAAACAACTGGAAGGAGTCCCCTAAATCCTCAGTTAGCACCCTATAACAGTAGTGTCATAGGTTATTTATTGTCTTGATAATAAATTCAGGGACTGATTAGGACCACTACTCATGAAAATCTAAATGCTGAATTCCATAACAAGGCTTTGCTTTAATTTTATTATTGTTGGTTGAGGTACAAAATTCAAACAACTCATTCCCAGCTAACTGCAGGAAAAATTCTTCAATTCAAGGGGGAAAAAGTTATATCTCTTTTGAAAATTTCTGTGTGTCCTGCTCAACCTTTGATCACACTAATAAATATTTTTAACCTATTTGAATCATAGCCTCCTAATAGAATAGAGATTTCAAGTACAGAAATATTCACAGCAAAGACCAATTTTCCAAAAACAGGCCTAGAGTTACGGGCTGCCACTTAAACTGTACTGATAAATTGTCAGAATTTTCTGGCATTTGCAGGTTTTGTGCAGTACTCCTAAACCAAATAAATATAATCCTCATGTTCTCTCCTTTCCCTTTCAAGCCTTTGAAAAAGACTTACATGAAGGTCAATTTTTTTTCTATTACTAGTTATAGGTGAGCTCAAACAGAATATAATTATTATATTTACTTTTTACTTGGAAAAAAAAGTCAGGAAAAGCAAAGACAATCAATCAAAAAGCAATTTCATTACAAGTACAAAAGATTTCAGGCATCCAAGAAATCCCCAAATATTTAATTTTTCAATTCATGTGGCCCTTGATTCTTTCTGTTATCCAAGTAACAAAATCTGTTGAGATAAATCATGATGAAGGTAGGGTGTTCTGCATTTAGAAACATGGGCATTGCTGAATCTAAGTGGCACTACGTACAAGACAGACATTTGAGAAAACAGTGTTTGCTGGTGAAGAACCCTCACAATAAAAATGGTTAATGTCCCAGGGACATCTTTTCTTACAAGGGCAGAAATTCCTTCCTTGGGGACATATTGCTTAGATCAAGTCACCTGCTTCTCCTCAAATAGTGGTGAATATATACATCAAAGAAAATCAGTAATGAGGTGAACACCTAAGTTCAATTTCAGTCTATTCACAGATTTATGGTTAATTCAAAAGATGAATATGTACAATGACAATCATCAAAAATCTGGATCACTTAAAGTGTCTGTTTCACTAGATTTGCATTCAATTAACACAGAAATTGAATGAAGATCCAAATACATTACTTTCAAGAATAAAGTGCAATCTAATATTGATTAATCACCGAATCACCAAGAGATTAAATTGAATACAACACAAAAAATCTGATGAAATAGGAAACCAAATTTCAGGAGCAGGAGGCAGGGCTCAGTATGTTCCCCTGTTTAGTTTGCAAATAGCTTCAGAATACCTGAACTAAACTTCAGCTTTCTTATGCAACATGGCCTCACCTATTACAGAAGATAAACCACAGCTCAATAAAATCATCTGTATAAGTTGTAGTTCAATCACACAGAAATAAACAGTTTATGGTAAAAGGATAAAAAAACCAATCTGACTGCAAAGTTCAAGATTCATAACATCTCAGAGGAAACAAACTGAAAATGATGTGAACAGCGTTAGAATAAATCTGATTGAGGTAAAAAAAATTCTCATTATTTCCATGACTTAGAAGGCCAGTTAACTATAGATGAAAATCATTATAATAATTTCAGATCAGTCAAAACCCCATACCATACTTTGGAAGGTTTTAAATCCAACTTCAGTTTATTTTATTCACTTTTACTTTACAAGAGCCAAGTGCTAAACCACTCCAAATGAATACTTTATGATTGCATCTGAGAATTCCTAATCCCAAAAAGGGTGAGATTTTTCATCTCTTCAGAATTTATTAAGTTAAGTAACCCCTCATTAAGTTTAGATCATGGAATGTATGTTTCACTGGAAAAAAGCACATTTGTTTTTGAAGGAAATACAGCTATGCATAACTTAATTATTCTTCCTTCCAATGTTTTGCTCAAAGGCCCAGCCCCAGGGAAGTCTCACGTTAGTGCAGACCCTGCACAAGGAATTAGTGAAAATGGCTGTGCTATCTGCACAAAGTTAGGAGTTTAAGATAAGGGACAGCATATGGATAAGGGCAGATAAGAAGAGCAATGGAGCAACAAGGCAATATCACATTGCAGAACTAGCAATTATAGTTAGTCCCAGCCTATCATTATCCCACTCTAAGTTAAATACTTTGTCAGCACTTGAATCTGAAGACATGATATGGAGAGCAGGGGATGCTCTCAAAAAGCCTCCACCAAGCGTGAGGAAAGTATGAAGGGAACAAGGGGGGTTTTTCTGGAAAAGGTAACAAGGGGTGTTTTTTGGAAAAGGTAACAAGGGGTGTTTTTTGGAAAAGGTAACAAGGTGAGGCTGGTGTTGACACATCAGAGAAATAGCAGACGTTTCTTTTCAATTAGGAGATAGAAAAAGGCTCATATGGGAGCTGAAAAAAAAACCATCAGAGATACACAGCTCATGTATGGTGTCAAGAGGGAGATGCAACGAGGACAGCAGAAAGTGGCAGAGCAGTAAATCATGGGCAGCCTCACTGCAAACAGACAGGAGCTGTGACTGCATCTGCCAGCTGAAAGGACATGGCAATAGTCAAGACACAAAACACCAAGCTGAGACAACAAACAGGGCTGCAGACTGGCAGAAAACATTTATTAAAAGGGAGCCCAGAGGAGTTCAGCTCAGAAGGAGTTCAGCTTAGACATAGCCAGAGACACAAAGATCTCCAGAGTTCAAAATGACCTTTGGTAACAAGCAGGTTGCTACAGTAACTATGAAAGGAGTAGCTGGGACGTCCTAGGGGGAAGCAGGAGATCAAGGTTTCTTTTCTGCTATATTGAAGTTGATGAGAAGATGGCAGAGAAAAATGTCATGATTTTATTCCAGACAGGGGGAGGCATGGCTGTGACAAGGAAGGCAATAGCAATGTGACTGTTCATAGCACAAAGTTCTAATGAGAAGCTGACAGCATGAGCCTGCTCCTAAAAGCCTTCAACTTTTACCCAAAGAAGTGAAGAAAAGAATGAAGAACAGGAATATTTTTTAGTCTGAGTGATCGGTGTTCAGCTTGTACCACATGATATAGCCAAAACCAACCAAACAACCAAAATATTAAAAACAGCATTAAGTTTCTCTGAACAGTCTACCATTAACTGCAAGTTTTGCAGTTACAAATACGCAGTAAAAAAATGCAAGACTTTTCCTGGAATAAGGTTTCCAATACAGTTTTATTTCTACTATTTGAAAGTTCTCATGCTACATTTTTTTCTGGTTTTTTCTTTCCCTGCTTCTTAACTTACATTACTTCTTCCTTCTCTCTGGGTAAAAGTTCTAAAAAAACCTATTTTCTCATCTTCATCAGAGCTTCTTCTTAGTTAAATTGGTTTTTCAACATCAAAATGGGGTCTTACTACTAGACCCTTAAAACAAAAAGAATGGTCTACTTCAGACATAAGTCTTCTCTTGGAGAGGGAGGCAAAGACCTCATGCAAGCCACCAGGGACTTTGCTTTTGCTATTGATTGTACAAGGAAGGTTCACAGCAGGATACAACTCCAAGACAAATAGCAGGATAAATAAATAATGTCGCCATTATTCTGCTGACATGATACGAAATCTCTTCCCAGCAAATCTGTAAATGCCCATTCAGGAGCCCAAATGAAACTTCAGATAAATGCAACTGTCCTGAAGTTACTGCATCAAAGAATCAGTGGGGAAAGCTTATTACCATGTGACAGACCATTCAGTCTACTCAGACACTCTATAAGGGCTATAAATATGAGACTCAGCGGGAATCAGAGAGTAACAGACAAGCAAGAATCTTAGCAGTTTGCTCAGTTTAATTGATGACTTTGAAACAATCTTGGAAAAACTCTTCTATGAGATAATAAGAGATGAGAAAAGTTGCCATTGTTGGAATTCAAGCATTCAATTACTTAATTTTTCATAATTTATTTTTAAAGTGAAATCAAAGTGTAATAGAATTAAATGAACATAGGCCTTCAAGGCTGCTACAGATTTTCTTTGTTGACAGCTATATCCTTGCCAGCACCCTACACTGAAAGTGCACTACCAGATCCATTCATTTGAATTTGGGGCTCTGTGTTGCAGAGTTTTGTTGAATACTGGTAGAACAGAAGGTAGCAATGATTCACAGGGGGGTCTTATGCAGCAAAACATTAAGAAAGCAAAGGCAAGGAATCTGTTTCAATGTCAAACTGGAGCAAATGTGTCACAATCCATGGCTGATAGACATCACTTTGAAGGCAGTACACTCCTTGAAAAACCATGAATGTTTTCCTTAGGGCCCCCAAAGGTGTGCAATTCAACTTTGTAGAGACAAGCACTGGCTTAATATAAAGCTATACAGAGAAGATTGCAGCTTTTGAATCCTTAGAGCTGCAGCTGAGTATTGATGAAAAGCCATTTTATGACCTACCTTGTCCATTAGGAGTAGACTCTAGAGCACTTTTTTTTTTGCTTCCTACCATCCTGTCCTTCTCATTAGCTCTTCTTTATGAGGCTGAACTGAAATCAATGAACATATTTCATATCTAGATCTTTAGTTTCTTCACACTTCAGTTTTCATTAGTTTTCAAAGTGTCTGTAATTTATTTTTCTATTCACAAGTACTTGATGCCTCTAAACTGTGTATTAAATGCAAATTCCCATTCATGTGAAACCTCTGGCCTTATGAAGTGAATACACACAATACCCTGCAAACACTGCAGCCATGCCTACTGTTTTTGGGAACTCCAGCAGCCAGAACATCCTCCCTGAGACTCAACTGCTGCTGAAGGCTAATGGCCCCTTCACTTCTTATCTTGCCAATATGGCACTCTTAAGTTACTCATGTGGGAATTAAGAAAGTACAGCATCCCTAAAGGCACATCTTAACCACAAAGAAAAATGGGAAGGGACATGCAAATAAAGGAAATGAGAATTCCACTAAAAACAACAGTTTTGAAAACAACATCGGCAATGTCTTTAAACTTGCACACCTGAAGACTACAATAAAATTCCTGAGAAATCACAAGAAACGAGGTTCACACCCTAGGACAGGATGAAGAAAGGGTGTCTAATGCACTGCACAGAATGTGTATATGCTGAGTGAACTATCAGGTATGCCCACCAGCACAGCATGTAAAGGCAGCTGCTCCATCTGTGCAAAATCTTCCTCTATCAAGTTTCCACTTCAGCTGAAATGTCAGAAATTGTCATCTAGGGAGAAAAAAGCAGAATGTGCACCAAAGATGAAAACCATCCAGGCATAAGCACATCAAGATGCCACTGTGGAGCAAAAAAAAAAAAAAACAAGGAAAAAGGATTGGCTGATTTACATTAGAAAAAGAGGTATGTTTGCAAAGCCAGCATGCTTTAATATTTAAAGATGTATCACACATCAATAGCCTGTGATTACCTCATTCTGAATTACTGTATCCTATTGCGGCTGCAGTGAGGGAGAAAAGACATTCTTGATTTCTCAATATTAGAAAGGGGAACTACAGCATAAATTTGCATGTTGCCTTTCCATCTATGTGCAGTTCTGTGCAGTATTTAAAATTGCACTGCTTACGGAATATCTTCACAGTTTTGAAATCATATTTAGCAGAACACTGAAATATATTTACACTAAATAAAAAAATGGGATAGTGGTGGCAGAGAGTATCTAGCCACCCTGAACTCCAAAATAAAAATCTGTATTTGACAGACTAAAAACCATATTAAAACAGTCTGTAGCTATTATTTGCCACATTTCCCTCAAGAGAGAGAAAATTACTTATTCCTGTTGATGATTAGGCATATGGTCCTGTTAACTGTATTTACCTTGATTGGTGTTCAAAATGTATATTTTCTTCCTCTCATTAAAAGTATTTATATTTCTGTATTTCCAACAGTTCCTGAATGTTCATAAAAGGGGGGTTGGGGGAGGGTAGGGGTGGAGAAGACCAGTACAATAAAATGTCATTTAGTTCAAAATTTCCAATATTTGGAAATGGTCTTGAACAGGGCAAAGAGCCCTTCATTCCAAAGGGCTCTATCACAGTCCATCATTGTTAAAGCCATATGACAACACCATTCCAAATGACTATGTTGAACTCCAAGGATTTCTTCCACTATTTTTCAGAGCTGAAAATGACCTCTTCCAAGTGTGCTCACTACTACCAATTTTACCTTGACATGCTGGGTTTACATCCAGAGACACTGGCCAGAGGGGCAGCAGGAAGATGGAAAGCCCAGACCCCCATGCTCGCTCTCTGTTCCCCCATTTCCAGAACCTGGCAGCACCACAAGGTGATGAGATGAGGGCAAAGTAGTTTGGCTTTAGTGCAACTACTTTGGAGCCTTTAGCATTGATCTGAATGAGAATTCCCAGCAAACAAGACCCTTCTGAAAAGGTCTAGCATGAGTCAAGGCTGGCAGCAGATTCTCATCTCTCCTTCATCACAAAGTAGCAATTAGTCTCTTCCACTCTATGGCTGAGATCAACTTCTGTGTTCTCTTTGCCAGTAGAGGTTCTTGGCATTTCTTAAGGGCACTTACAATTCCTCCCAGCAGTTGTATTCTACCCAAAGCTCCCTGTTTGAGGTGCTGGGCTGCTGTGCAAAGGTCAGTTATTTTCAGCTCTTCTTTCCCATTCATTTGAAAAGGCAGGCTTATAACTGATGAGTCTTTGAGGTTGTTTGCAGGTAATGTCCTTCCACAGTCAAGTACTTTAACAAAAACATGATTACAACACAGCAGCTGGTTTCCTCTTTAAGGCTCTGGTAGATTTCTACCCCTATGTTTGGTCTTCAATTTTTTTTAAAATCTGATTTTTATTCATAGTTATTTAAATGTTCAGTTTCCTTCCAGTAGCTTTGCTACCCTTACACTGTATGTAATCAATGCTGCAGTGGTCATTCCCTGTTTCAGCTTTCCCTTGGTCCACACAGCACTGCTTGCACAGATGAATTCTACTATTTTGTTGATGCTTTTTCTTAGAAAATCACTGTTCAGCTTCTCATTCTTGAGAATATTTGTTTTAATATGATTTCTGTCCTTGTCTAAACAGCTACTTTTGTTAGCTTAGCCTCATACTTTTCGGACGTGTTTTTTGTGGTGAGGTTTGCATTATTAAATCAATACTAATGCCACAGCACATAAAGATGTTTGCTAGTATCACCTTGAGCTGTTTTGTTCCTTGGTTTTTCAACTTAGAGAATGTTTTGCACCTCTGTATGCAGCCATGAGTAAGGCTGAAAGTTGTTCTGTAAGATCCTCAAACTCTGTCAAAGCCTTTGACAACCAAGGGAGTAAGAGGAGCCTGTTCCTTTACAGACTCCCCTGTAAGGAGATTGCAAGTGTGTAAGACTCCTCTAAGACACATAACACAACTATCAACAGCATTGAGCCTGATCCTTGTTTTGCATCCAGTGTCCCTTTCTTTCTCTGACACTGCAGAAGCCTCACCATCTTCCAAGGTCATATTCAGGAAAATCACTCTGTCAGAGCAGTCAAAATAGAATTCTAACGTTTTCACTATTGAGGAAAGATCTCTTTTTCCCAGATTTCATCACACAATTCCCTCAGTGGCATTAAACTGGTGCTGTCAGGTGCTGTCAGCTTTTCTGATGGAATTTCACAAATTTTCATCTCCCTTGAGTTTTTGAGCCTCTTGCACCTTGTGCCAATACCAGGTTCATGGCTTCCAGCTTTCACTACTGATTGGCACAAGGGCAGTCCACAGAAAAGATTTCTTTGAAGTGATCCACATGTCTGATTTCCCTTCTGTATTATCTATGAATAATTTTTCCTCTTTTCTCTTTGTTCGGCACATTTCCCCCATTTACTCTCCAGCTGAAATGCTTTGCCTTTTCCCACTATAGCAGTAGCATCTCCTCTTTATCTATTATATTTTTCATCTTTTTCTGTGTTTCCCTACAAATCTTTTCACTAGTGGTTTAGCTTCTGCTACTCCTTCTGTGCCTTCTTCCAGATTTTTTTGTGTTCTTATCGTTTTGGAGTTCTTCCTTCTCTTGGCAATGGGCCACCTTTTCTGCCTGTGACTTTCTCCAGTTATGACTCTTGCAGTTAAATAACATTACTGCTGAGCTGATCTCAGGGCTGCTGAGTCACTTTCACCTGTGTTTGACAAAGCCTCAAATGAATTCCATGGCACTGATCAGAGCTTTGTCACAGTATCTTTTTGCTATTCCATTCTGCTCTTTTGGCCAATTCCAATGACTGTTGAAGTCACTATTGTGCACTTACATTTACAGGTTGGCAATGGTCAGATTGGTCAGTGGTACCAGTAGTTTGGATCAACTGTATTTTGGAAGAACAAGCTGAATTTTGTTCTGTCACCTATCAAATGTGCAAGTCTACATGAGTAACTACAAGGTTTTCAAGAAGAGACATGGAATCTAACTGAATGATGCTTTGCCAAGAGAACAAGAGATATTCTGGTTACACTCTAGTGTCCTACCTCACTTTATGGCCTGTGCTGCATTATTAAAGAAGCACACAGTGATCCTTCCTGATCTATCCTCCAAGTTTCCAACAATAAAATTATGACCTTAAGCACCAGATATTTCACCAAAACCACTGTGTTTAAACATCCAAAAATATAGAAACATATATAGAAAGATATATATATATAGAGAGAGAGAGAGAGAGAGAAATATCCTCCATGATTCCTTCCTATCTGAATTGCTTTATAATTTGGGATCTGTAGCATTCTTTACCAGTGAGTGACATAAAGCAACTAAAAGTTTTATAATGCAACTACTTCTTTTTTTAAAGACATTTGAGAGATTCCTTGAACATTTGAGAGATCCCTTGATCCTTAAACCCTCTAGTGATACCCTAAGAGGAACCATGAATATATATCTACGTTTGCACATCAACATCTCACTACTGCACATGATTTTATATGGTACTTCCTGTCCTGTATTTTCCTCTGCCACCCTTGGTTACCTACAAATAGTGCAGCTCACTTAGACCCTTGAGACCAAAATTTTAAGAGCTTTTGGTGGCAGACCTTGGAAGAAGTACTCTCATATCCCCATGCTCATAATCCCCCTTCACAGAGATACAAATAAATTTGTAGGGTATCACATTCTCACAAAAGCCCATTTCCCACATTTGCCCATGGACCCAGAAGTTTTGTTACTTATCACCATCTGAATTTCCAAGTGTGAAAGTTGGACCTACTGATCTTTAGTTCTTGTCACTATTATAAGGAGTCTTTATAAATACAGATGTCACATTTCCTATCTTCCATTGCTCCTCTACTGCTCTTAATGTAAACTTATTACACAATAAATAGTTTGGCAGTTTTTCTTGACAGAAGTCTGAAGAGGATTCTTCAGAGGAAGCTTAAGAAGTTCTAGAAGATGAGACTTAAAACTTCAGAGATTTGTAGAAGTCCCTCCAAAGAGAAGCCTGGCTTTTAAAAGCCAGTCTTCTGGCTTGCTGTAGGCTTTGCCTATTTATTACCATTTATTTTGTCAAGATCTGAGTGGGAACTCACAAGCTGCTATTTAGCAGGTTCTCTGTAGAGTCTTATTATTACGGCCTAGGTGAGTAATAATGATCTGTCAAAATGAAAAGTGTATCATCCCATTTTGTCAGTAACACTTAGGCAGTAATTGTCAAAAAGGTCTTTGTTCTCATGGCTGTGCTCTGTGGCAGTGCAGGGCTCCATCTTTCACCTGTGGTTGGGCTTTCAGCAACCGCCTTGGATCTCACATATATTTCACACTGTTGACAAAACCAGGCTGTGGCAATTTTTTTACACTGTAAGTACTGCTTGGTCATAAAAGGTACAACCAGTGTGATCTGAATAGCTGAGGTATTCCTTCACTTCCCTAAAATCCTTGTGATCTCTCTCTGCTCTTACTGATACGTTGATCTTTTTTAAGACAAAAAAATGTCTTGTCACTTCCATCATAAGCTGAAGGATGCCTATAGACCTTTATCATTCTTTTTGTGAATTATTATATATCACTGCCAAGGTGCCTGGGGTGTTTCTTCCCTAGTGCTTTCTGTTGGCAGACCTTAACTTTTCAGGACCTTAGTTTTTTGAAAGTAGTAATTACCAGGAGCCCCCATGAAGCAGAAGCATTGAGAAGCCTTCAGCAGTCACTTTTACTACAGAGGTAATTTGATCCCATATATCTTCTGATTTTACTGATCAACAGACAGATCAAAATGTCATGTATCTACTCTTCATTCCTTTCAGCACTGAAAGGGCCTTAACTGAACATCTTTTATTTTCAACTCCCATCTTTTGCTCCCTTAAACACTTTGAAGTTTGCTTCTTGATATAGTAGCAGTATGCTGTTCTTTCTGTTAAAGTGTTGCATTAAAAACTATTTTTTGCAACCATTTGAATATTGTAGTGCTACACGTGGGAGAGAATCGAAAGAAATGCTCTTCTCTGACTCCCACACAGCACAATGGAAATGAGCAGTTTAACACAGCAACTTTAATCACAGACATAGATACTAACCTAATTGTGGTTTGCTTCACTAACAGTTGGAAATTCTCAAAAGGGCAGATATTTTGAATATACTTCAATGTGTGTTCTCTCATATTCATGATTTTACGTCCTTGGCAGAGAGCACATCATAAGCTACTAGTTTTCTTCCTTCACTCCAAATTTCTGTCATTTCCCAATATAACCAGCAGTTTTCTTATGCAAATACTCATTGTTCTCAGTATGTTTGCCCTTCATACAACTTCTCACGTCATGGTAAACACACAAGATCTTTTTCATGCTGTACTAACAAGATAAAAAACACTAAAGGAATATCCAAGAAAAACTCAACTGAATGACATGAAAAGGAATGAAAAATCCATCAGTTTCTATTCCTTGAAAACATCAGTCATAATGGAAAGGTTTGTTTCACCATATTATTTCTTTTGTCTCATGTTTCCTTCCCTTTTCCTTGTGAGATACACATTTAGAGAAAAGTTAACTTTCCTGTAAGGTACCAAAACTGTAATTGAATCCATCTCTGGCCAACTGAATGAATGGCAGTGTCTCAAAGGCATAATTTTTCTTTCAGGGAAAAAGAATACTTTGTTTTATGACTGATTCTCACACATTCATATGTCATGATTACCTATGGTAAGAGGGAATCTGGAAAAAAAAAAGCACAAACTTTTTCCTAATGACTGAAAAGCACTTCAGAGACAACAAAAGATGTGTATATGCTGCTTTAGTATTGCTTTGGTATTAAAGATTCAGATTCCATGTGTTTCTTTATTCATAGACTACTTTGGAGAACTAACTAACCATCACAAATGTAAAAATGTGCTATTCATCACTAACAGGTTTTGTGAAACAGAAGATTTCTGTGTTATGTCTAATAAAGATACATCCTCTTACTGTAGCAGATATCTCTATCAGAACATATGCAGGTGTACAAGTGCAAGAGTGAAAAGTATTTCTCAACCTGTTTGTGAGAAAATATAAATATTTCCTATAAAAGAATCAATATTGTGGTGTGTAAAAAAGAAGTGAAGCTCATCTTGCAATAGCTGCATATCACTTTCTAAGTCTAGAAATAGTGTTCAATCACAAGAAATGCTTGTCACGATGTTGTTTAGGACATTAAAAGTGAGTAACATTAACAGATTAAAACCTCACAAAATCAGAAGGAAGTTCTTCTGCCAAGTTAATGTCAAGCAACTAAACAGATGCCTACAACAAACTTTTCATAACAAAAAAGCTTTATGAATACAATTAAGTCCGTAATTTGAATTATTTACTATAATATCATTAAATACAAAGACACTGGCAGAAACAGAAGAGATAAAAAAAAGGAATGTTACTGCTCGTTCTGTGATTTCCTGGCAGGATATTAAAATCTTTCAAAATGAGCCACGAATTTGTAACACAGACACTGCAGGATCAGGTAGACTGTGGGATCAAGTGTTCCAAAAACCAAAATGGAAATACTTATCTAGATATAGAAAGTGGATGAAGCTACTAATTTCAATAATGTAGCATACTGTGTACACCTACGTTTCCCAAATGCAGGTAGTGAATATATGCCATCTTCAGTTCATTTCTTTTAAATAAATTTGAAGTTTCAGAGAATTTTCTGCATTTACTGAGGCAACAGCGAGATTCCGAGATGTTACCAGATTTTCAGGGAGGTAAAAGCAGAAAGTTCATTAGCTTAGTACATAAATGCTGCATCAGCAATTTACAGATACTCCTTAGTATACTCTTGCTGTAGTGAAAAATTAATAATTTTTAACCAGAGAACCACATTTAAACTCTCTAGGAACTAGAATTATTCAGAAAGATTTCTCTTTGCCACAATTATTTTCCAGCCAGACACTCAAATATATTGAAACCAAACATCATTCCCAGTAGCGGTAATGCAGAGACTTTCATGATCCCAAGTTTCTAAAAACCCCATGTCCCTTTAGATATGTGCATATTTAACTGGCCTGATTTTCCAAAATTACTTAATAGTTTCCTTGATTTTTGCTGAACATCTATAAATGCAAGCATATTTTTGTGGAAGACACAAATTGCTCAGCTTTTTTTCTTCTTCTTCCCCAAAACCACATAAACAATTCAGGAAAACATTCCTGTTTGGAAATCCCATCCTCCCCTTGAGCTGCACTTCTTGCCTGAGAAACTGTCACGGACATATTTTCTGAAAAATCCTTTTGCTAGGATTTTTCTCCTGAGAAGCTGAGAGGCCTCAGGAACAAAATGCAAACAAGAATTATCTGCTGCTGTGGAATGCAACAGGTGCATCTTTGATTGGTCTCATGTGGTTGTTTTTAATTAATGGCCAATCACAGTCCAGCTGTCTCGGACTCTCTGGTCAGTCACAAAACTTTATTATCATTCTTTCTTTTCTATTCCTTGTTAGCCTTCTGATGAAATCCTTTCTTCTATTCTTTTAGTATAGTTTTAATATATCAATTTCTTTTAATATAATATATATTATAAAATCATAAATCAGCCTTCTGAAACATGGAGTCAAGATTCTCATCTCTTCCCTCGTCCTGGGACCCCTGTGAACACCACCACAAGGGACCCTCAAACTGGGAAGCTGTAGAACAAAGATGAACGAGCATATACTGCACAGTGAGGAGCAGGAACACCCAAATGAAGCCCAGGGGTTTACCTTGGCCTTGCGGAAGTGGTAGACCACCAGCATGCTGATGAAGTCCAGCAGCATGCAGAGCGTCTGGAAGGAGATGATAGCCAGCCGTAGATACTTGTCCTCCTGTGCATAGCAGGGAGTATCATCTGTGCAGAAAGAACATCCTTCTCTGCAGGGCAGGCAGGTGTAGACTTCCTCTGACAATTCACCACCAGAAAAGCGATTTTCTGCATCCTTTCCTGAAAGTATCAGAAGCACAAGGGGAGACACCTTTAGTTGGAGGGGAGGGGGAGTTCATCACCAGTCCTCTGCTGGGCTTCTTTCCCTCCCATTCTCTCTCAATAGATTACAAAATAGCTCACCCAGTGCTGCTTTTCTCACTTAACCATCCTTTGTAACATTCAGAAAACCAAGACCAATGAGGGAAAGTGAGCTTTTTAAACATCAAATGCTTTCCTGTTACATTTAAAGTGGGCTAAATTGGCACAGGAAATTCTATGAAGAATTTTGAATGGGGAAAAAATTACATTAAATATTTGAGAATAAGGAATGGATTTTACACAGACAGATGAAGGGCAGACCCATTAACTACCTAATGTTCATAGTACAAGCTCTGATCCCATTTCAGATTGTTCCTCAGTTTTATAAAAATGCTATTGAGTGAATTAATGAGTTTTAAATTAGATGAAAACCTTCTTAATTAACATTTACTCAACAGGCTGTTGCATGATTGCACTACTCTGTCCCCAAAGCAAAACCAGTGCACTTAGTCTAAGTATAGTCTTCCATTGTTCACACAAGCACACCAGGAAGTAGACACACCTATTTTGTCTAGGAAAATCAATTGCTCTTGAACTGACAACTCATCCATCAATGTGAACCCATCAAGAGGACACACAGAAGGATTCCTAATTTTTCTGATCTATGACACTTGCCCATAAACCTTTGTAAGGCTGCTTACCCTACAAGCCATGAATAGAATTAAAAGGTGAAAGAGAAAGGTGGGGCGGGGAGAGAGGAGGGGAGAATATTGTTAAATAAAAGGAAAAGAAGAATTTGTTGAAAATGTTTGTTATAGGTAAGACAGCCTTAGGAGCTCACAGAAACAACAAAATGACAAAATGTAACTGAAGCCAAATCAATGGATGTGTTATAATGTGTGATAACTCCTCTCACTTTTCACAATGCTAGAGAACTGCTTCAATTTCTTTGATCAAAATTCTCCTTCTCTGTCAGGGAAAGTAGTAAATCATGCATTGCTGAGTCCTTCAAGAGACAACCTATCCCACCTATGCTGCACATACACATGGGCTTATGCAACTCTCTTCAGACTTTCAGCTTGAAGCAATTGAAGCAGAAGGTTTTCTACAAGGGTAATTACTTCTTGCTTTCTCAAATCCGTGGCTAAATGTGCATGAACACACATGTGCTGCCAGGCAAAGCCTGGGAAAGGGACGGGGCCGTGCTCCTTGTCCTCAGTGTAGTAATGCTTCCCTCCCACATCCCAGAGTGAGTAAAGAACAGGATGGTATTTCTCACGCAGTTCGTGAATTTCTCCTTGGAGCTCTATTCTGAACTAAGATGTCAGAAACCTGAATATAGCAGAGTAGTGCTGACTCATGTTGCAAGTCAGTTTTCTAGATACAAGGAGTCAGCAAGAAGAGATCTTGTGCCTTTTTGACCCAGACTGTGTGAGGTAGGAATGGAAATCTTGGAAAATAACCATGCTTGGGCATACCAAGCAGATGGAGAGCCCCTAAGGAACACTAATGCTGAAGATATTCTAGAACTGGAACTTCTCTTCAGAGCACACACCCATGGACCTCAGCCCATTACCATTCCAAGAGCTGTAGCAGAAACCACCTTCTCCAAATTTAACATCAGATCCCTGCTTCTTAATCACAGCTAGAGCAACAGACCCATGCTGTGCTCTGCCAGAGACAGAAGTCATAGTCTCCCACTTCCCATCTCCATATCCAAACCAAGAGTGCATTCCCTACTATCCAAGTTTTCCACTTCATTTCCTCAACATTTAAGGTTATGTCACCCTTTTCACCATATATCGGTCCCTTTATCATTTCTACAGCTGCCTTCAATTAGCCCATCTCTTTAAAACCTCACATTTCTGAGCCCCATAAGCCATTTGTTAATATATATTTTATTGTGTCAACTAAATAAATTATTTGCAGTATAAAAACTTACACAGAGAAAAATATAGTTCAAGACCCACAGCTATGAGACTACTTGTCACAAATATTATATGAATAAGGCTTGATAATTTAGCATGATTCTAAACTTGATGCACTTTACTTCTGAAATGTTCAACCTTAAAAGTCATTGCAAATACACTATATTCCATTTTATCAAGCAGTTTCTTATCAGAATCATATGTGGGAGTGTCTTCATATGGATGCTAATCACACACAACAGGGATAACAGTAAATAAACAGTTGCATGTTGAAGTGAATATCCCACAGGTATGACTTTATAGCACAACAGCAAACTTTTGTTTAGATGTGTCTGCTGAGACTGGTATGGGCTGCACAGGGAGGTGGTGGAGTCATTGTCCCTGGAGGAGTTTAAGGAAAGACTGGATGTGGCACTCAGTGCCATGGTCCAGCCTATGGCAGTGTTTGGTCCTGGGTGGACTCAGTGATCTCAGAGGTCTTTTCCAATCTATTGCTTCTGTGGTATGGTGTGTTGTACACAAAGGAAGATCACTGATGCACATCTTCTGCACAGGCTGCCCTGCCAGCCAGGACTGATTTTTCTGTGAGTATCTTTTGACTATCAGATGAAGGTGGAGGTGCCTGAGGAGCAACACTGGGTGTGGCACTCAGTGCTCTGGTGGGGTTAGCAAGGTGGGGGTTGCTCACAGGTTGGACTTGGTGATCTCAGAGGTCTTTTCCAACCTACTGGATTCCATGTGATTGCTCCTTACAGCTAATAAAAGAAAGATCAAAAAAAATGGATCTACAATAAATTTCCCATAATGCAATGGGGAACAATTAACAATTCCTATGTGTTTGGAGGTTTGTTTTTTGGTTTTTTTTCTTCTTGACAAAAAGAAATATTTTTTTCAGCCCTTCTGAAATAAATTACTGGGGAAGAACTTTTCATTATATATACCACTGACATGGATCTTGTTCACCCACACCCTTGCCATGACTGTATGTCTCAGGGCACAGCTGCCCAAGGCATAGATGAACATTTCTGCCCTTTTTGCCTGGTCCTGTCCCTTCACCAGCATCAATGTAACATCAATTCAAGACACAGACAGCCCAAGCCAAGCCTAGAGTGCCTCTAACAGAACTGCTAGATGTTTCATTGTGCCTTGTCCAATCTCAGCAGTTCTTTAGCATTACATGTTTCCTGCAGTGAATAAAAAAATTTTTTCCTCCTCAAAAGATGACAAAAGATTCTAGACACAGTAAGGTGGATGGACAAGAAGTAACTTCTGCTTTGTGTAAGGTAGTAGCAGTTTCAGCACTGTCACAAATGAGATGGAAGCAAACACTGTGCTGCAGAAGTTAAAGCTAAAAATGAGGAAGGTGTAAAAAAAGAAAGAAAGAACAGAAATAAAATGTAGTAACCAAAGAATAAAAAGGATAAAAAGAAAGGAGAAAAGAACCAAGCAAAGTAGGTGGAAAGCAGGAATAGGGCACAAACGAAAATGAAGTATAATAAAATAAAACAAAAGCTTAAATGTTTCAGCTATTTCCGCTCCACCATATTTTTTTCCTAGCTCTTCTCTCTTCTATCCCAGTCTTTTCTGTCTGATTGGCCCATCTGTTTTTGAAATGTTCTCCTGAGGGTAACTCTTCATCAGCTTCAGTTCTCCTAAGGACACTTTGCCACGCAAGGGGTGCCTCAGCAGCTGTGACATTGCCAGCTGAGACCTTCCTGCAGAGTGAGAATGGCACCATAGACTGCTGAGAGCCAGGGCAGGGACTGCCTTGTCCCAAACCAAATCATCCTGCACTCCAGTCAGAGCTCAGCACATGAACACACAAAGCACAGTGCATGCTGAGCACTGAGCAGAACAAAAGACTGATTCTGCTCCTGTTCTATAATAGAGTAAATTAGGAACACTCCAGTCGCATCAGGGATGTTGCAGTAACTTGGTGAGAATGTAACTGGACCTCTTGGCACCAAACCCTGGTCATCAGCCATGGTCATAAGCCTCACCCCAGAAAGGGATCACTTAAGTCAGTGACAACCTTCATATGTACAAATATCTGCATGTGCAGGTTCTGTTGAAGAAACAAAGCCAAAGGGCAGGTGCAAAAAATGAAAATTCTTGTTGAACTGGAAACTCCTCTTGGAAATTTTTATGTGATCATGGCAGTGTTAGAGACAGCAAAGACCCATATTCAGACAAAAGAATCACTTCTGTTGCAGGGCATGTTCCACATCCAAACAGCAAGAGTTGGGAATTTCTGCAGTATATGGATGATGGATTGCTAAAGGGCAAACATATATATACAAACATATATGTATGTATGTAAAGGCTGAACAAAGCACCATTGCTCTGCTAAAGACTTTTCATTGCAAACCTGATTACCCCACAAGGCAGAGAACAGAAGTGCTTTAGAGAAGGGTGTTACAGGAATGTTAAAATATAAGTAATCATCAGTTGGTTATCCTATCTATACTAATAGTGCTACCTAAAAATGAGCCATTAGGAGAAAGTGCATAACCATGTACTCAAGTACTTACAGATTAATACAACTTGTGTAAATGAAACATGTTTTTTTCCTAAAATAAATTTCCAACCTCAAAAGACACCCTAGAAGTATGGTAATAACTTTGTTCCTTTCTAGTATTCAAGGTCCTCATTAACACATGCAGAAAAAATAGAAAGGTTTTACATATTTTGGCACCATCAGTTCTGAAGAACGAACATGGACTTGGGAGGGAAACGCCCTCCTACCTGGCTTCTTATTCAGTAAGAGAACAGCCTGAATTCCAGCTGTGTCCCTGTCCCAAACACTCTTTGGGAACCTGCAACATGTGCAGCCTTCCTGGGAGCAGCAACACCACGCTGCTTTAAGACAAGAAAGCAATTTGCAGAATCTTTGTGATTTGCAGAATCTTTCCAACACAGGACACTGTTTATGTCACATTGCAGGTTCCCACAGAGCCAACCAGCAAACTGTGCGGAGCAACATCTCTGCAAAGCCATTTTATACAGTTATCTTTCAGATTCAAACAAAAACATTAATCTGGGCTGAAAGCAGAACCTTTCCTCCACCCAAAAACTGGACACTTCAGACACAATGTGAAACTGCAGCTATCCATATTTTGCTGTGGCACAAAATCCCAGAATCACTGAGAAATGCTCCCATTTCAGGACACAATACAATCCAATTTCTCAATTGAGTGAAGTACAAAGCTGGTCTTTTTTTTCTATCTATCTCCTTTCTGGTATCTTGAGACCTGCAAATCTTTGCTGCCTCTTTATTTTCTTCCACTAGGAATACTTCCTAAATGATTAACATTTCTACTCAGTTTCATCTCTTTTATCATCAGATTTCACCAACCTAGCTCCACAAAGAGTTCTCCAGGTCAGACAGTTTCTGTCAAAGTTGCTTGCAGAATTTGTATCTAGAATTCCTATGTTAACATCACTTTGAACCACCAAACACATAGTACAGCCATTTTAGCCATGTCATTTTTTCTTCTTTTCTTCTTACAGAATGCAGCTGTGTGACAGGGCCAAGTTTCCTTTGAACCACAGGCTTTTCTCATTACTTCAGTCATTTCCAGTCTCCCTGTTCACTTTTTGAAATCTATACAACTTGGCAGATGGAGCTGCATCTGGATGAATTAAAAAAGTTCTTCACTACAGTTTCAAAACTCGGGTTACCTCACAGCAACAAAGGTTCAAATGAAACTGGCCCCCTACGTCCTACAATATCAGCATTTACAAACTTCTTTTAGACAAATTTCACTTTATTAGGAGCTAAACAGCCATTTTAAGGCTCTTCATTCTACAGCAGATGGGGCAAAGATGGAGGTATTGTGTTTTCCATCTAAAGACAAATTACTCTCCAGAGGACCCATGCTCTTGATGCTGACAGCAATTGAAACCTAGGTGACTAATACATACCAAGCATATATATTTTACACAACTGACATGAAATAAAGTTAATCTCACCCCTAATGGTCAATGTTGTTTTGATCTCAAGCCACATTTCTTGTGTGTGTTCTATGGCATTTGGTATGAAGTCTTCTTTATATGCTGTCTCATGGAATTAAATCCTAACTCCACCAGAACTCATTGCACTTCAGGAAGAACCAAACATCCTCCTTACTCTAGCAACAGATTCACACAGCCCAGAGAAACAGCACTATCACAAGGCTGCCCTCTGCAACACTTTATCATATGAAAAGACAAGGGAAACACTCAGCAGATAAACCGTTGAACAAACGGTGCTATTTATTCCACAAATATGCATAGGAGACATTATCTCCCATATATAAATATATGTATGTATGTAAATTAAGCGATGATTGGTACTAGAGGTATTTCTCTTGGGAAGCAGAAGCAGCTGTTTTCACACAAGGCAGGAGATAACAGACACAGTCCTGGACCAAGCTCAGTGAAAGTCACTCACTGCCATTCCCTGGATATCTCACACAAACTGATCTCACAGTGAGAGCTGATGACATGAACCCATGAACCTCTGGCTAGAGGACAGTGAAAAGAAGCTGGGCATGAGATGAACCTGAAAGCAGGAGGCAGAGAAGGATGCCTGTTACACCTCCAAGCAGCAGCTTTGCACCTGTCACTGCAGCCTGAGCTCTACCAGTACAACTGCAACAATTTCAGCACAAAATCCATGCAGGATTTGGTCAGCAACAGTAACATGATGACAGTAACAGACATCAGCTTTGGGCATGCAGTTTGTCTGTCTTTCCTAACATCACCCAAGTTCTGCTTGTCCTGTTGTGGCAATTCAGTCTAAGAGCCATACAATGTGTGTCCTGAGCGTGTTATCCATACATCCAGCCAGACTCCCAGGCTTGAACCATCTCTATTCCCTCATCAGCATGTATTAGAGTTTGGATGCTCCTTTGAGTTCTCCTTTGCAAATGAAGTAAAATGAAAACAATTAAAGCCTGCACAAAGCTAGAGGCTAGGGCATTCTAATTTCCTCTGGCTAAACAGAAAATTAGTAGATTAATTTCCAGAATACTTGTGCATGAGCACAGATGCCAGAAATCTCTATTTCCCCTTAGCAAGGCTTCTTTTCATGTTTTTTAATTTATTTACAAATCAAATATTCTTCAAGTGGGTATGTTTTACAGGATCCTCAAGAGTATTGTGAATGACAAACCAAAGGGCTAGAACTCCTTAAGTGATTATATAATCTGAGACTTGCCAACCACTGGGATTTTACTGTATAACCCTGACGAGGATAAAAAGCAGCCCTGCATTATTAATGCTAGCTCTGCGTTCTTTTTTTTTTAACTGAAGCAAAGGCACTTACTCTGAAAGCTGTTCACTGAGAAGATGTTGGGATGATAGAATCCAGCCTTGCAAATACATTTGTAGGCTCCAAGCACAAATCCAAGGCCTTTAATTGGCATGCACTGTGAGAAAGGAAAAAAAAGAAAAGTCATGCAGATGATCACACAACTGTATACTCAGATGTACATTCAAGCATAAAAACATTACAAGATACTCTGCACAGACTTCTAAGAACAAACAGCACTCCTTCCAGACTGACAGTATTTCAGTATTTCCTCAGCAGCTTTTCCCATAGTCATATATCACTCCAGCTTTTTTGCCTTGTTGTTCATCTCCAACAAACAGCAAAGACAGCTATAATCCAGCCTGTCCCACTGATAAACTGACCAAGTGACAAATTTGACTCTTGCACATTTGATTGAGGCAGGACATTAGACAGCTGTGGCTTTTTTTTCTGAAGGGTTTCCAGCACTTTTCCCCAGCACAGCAGGTGGGTTTCAGGCAGCTGGAGCTCACACTGTGTGAGGAAGAACAGGAACACCTGCAGCTAAGCCCCAGCCTTCTGCTGGCAGCACATGCTGGTGCCTCCACAACAACAACAGCAAAGTGGAGCTAGTCCAGCTAAGAAAAAGACAACTACTTGTTAGAGAAAATGGCTGCAGACATAAATCTGACCTGGCTGAAAGAGAAAAAAATCTATGCCAACAGGAGCCCCATACTTTTAAAATATCTTGTAATTTTTTGAGGTAGCAATATGCGAATCAAGTTTCATTTAAACTCAGTTTCACTGTTGCTTGCTTTTGACATCAGGTCAGCCACAGAAAATTCATTACTATGACAGAACATCTACTGTCAGACAATTTCTGTACATCAAATGGACTTTGCCTAGTATAGAGGGAAGAAACAGTCCAGCAACATAAAGGTAGGAACACTTGTAAAATAGTGATTGCCAGAACAGTTTATTTCACTTCATCAGATGAAAGCAGACTACCAGACTAGATGCCTTTCCCATACCAATAGTGTAGGTGTCCCATGAATATGAACTAGACACTAGCAGCTCCTCAGTGACCAATTGAATGATTTAACTAAAACAGCCTCTGTCCTCTCACCTCCGTATTTTTCACTTGTTTGTGACTGTGACTTTAGGAGATGCTTCAATATCTGCCTGTGCCTAGGAGGAAGATGCAGAGGGCAGGGCTCAGTAAAAAATGCCTGAGTATAAAAAAATCAAATGTACACAAGAGAGGACAGTCTGCACTGTAGACACTCTAGAAAAACTCAGGGAAAAAAAAAAAAAGCTAAGAGTTTCTTATTATCTCAAATCTCAGCTTTGTGACATAATTCTGCCTGATGTTAAGGAAGCCACTATGGCACCATCTCTCCTTGCACCCTTTGCCAATCTGATGGCAGTGCTGTTGGAAACAATTAGCAAGTAGGAAACTGGTATGCAAGAACACTGAAAATTCATTCAGCCTTTGCATAAGAATGAAAGAAGGAAAAAAAAAAGGAAAGAGAAGGCCCTTTATTTTTTTTTTTCACATTATTTTCACCCTGCAGAAATGTGACTTTTGACAGGGTAGAGGATGAGACAAATTGAAGGGGAATGAGTGTGTGTGCAAGTCTGATGACAGCCAAACCTCTTTAAACAAGCACAGAAAGGTAGTTAAGTAGTAAAAATTCTTTTTCAGATAAAAATTTTCTTCTGTGTTCTGGTTTCTTGCTTTGTAAGATGAAGGTACATGCTGCTGTAGAGACTGCATTTTCTTTTTGAAGAAAAGGAAGAAAATAAGTAGCTCCCACTGTATTATGTGAATGCTGCAGCACCCCAAGTACTGTATTCATAATCCTTTGCCACTGAACAAATTTAAAGAATCACAGAATCACTCATATCAACTATGCTGCAGGTTCATTAATCTGTTCTGCATTAAAATCAATGCTTTACTGATGAATCTTTCACAGACATCCAATACCCACACCAAATAAAAACCTGCAACTTTTATTTTATTGTCTCTGGCCAGTTTAGAACTTGAAAATGGACAAAATACTTTAAATGCTGTTACCTTTCACTGGTCTAGGACATTATCTTTTTTTCCAGAATTTGGCAGCTGTAATACAGCTTAAAAACCATCAGTCAGATTGTTTCTTGCAGTCCACATGATCCCAGGCAAAGATGTAATAGGGATCAGAATATCATGTTGATAGGTGTGATGGAAAGAAAGAAGCCTAGATCTCTCAAGATGCAATTTCAAACTCTGAAAATCCACTGTGCTCAACATTGCATGGAAACAGAATTATTTACAGCCTGACTCTAAAAGAAATTGCAACACCTAGGCAGGAAAACCACTAAATACTATGAGGCCAAAAATGAGAAAAATACTTTCTCTGGAAAGAAAAAACTCCACTCTTTTTACAAAAGATTTAACAGATGATATTTTATTAACCAGTAGTGGCAAATACTATGGTGAAAAGGGAAATAAATAAACTGTTTTCTGCGGTACAAAAGGAGTTTAGCAAACAAAGTCCGGACTTGTTTGCTATGTTTATTTACAGATAAAGGCTTTTCCTGGATGTCTGTAGGTGAATCTACACGACACAGAGCAGGCAGAAGCAAGCAGCTTTTATCCTTGCCCTGACAAGTGGCACCTGGTTCAGGTGGCAGACTCTGAGCCCAAGCCCTGCAGAGCTGTACCAGCCCAGCCCAGAACGGGCCATAGGCTGCAGACCAGGAACCCAGGGAGCACAGGAACTGAGTGATGCACAACAGGCTCTGCAGACACTGCCAGTAAAATATTCATCTGCTGGTAGGTTACTTGGGATTTGATCCATATGGAACTTAGCATTGAATAAAAGCAGATGTGTGAAAAATACCTGCTTCCACATAAGCAAAAGGAAGCAAAAAACTGACCTGGTTTCAAATTTCATTATAAATGTGAAAGCATAGCCCTGGGAATAAACCCACCATATCCTGAGCATTTTTGCCTCATCAGTAGTCATCAGCTTTTGAAAAATCATACTTCAATCAATTTAGAAAAGCAGCTACCTTAGGCTGGATCAGAAGCTCCATTTAGGCTTGTATCACACCTCCTGTGCCAGCAGCCAGTGTTGGGGCAAGCAGTGAAAGATGCAGGTGGCTACTGAGTGATCCTTCACTGACATGCCCTTCAGGACACCACATTCCCAAATGGAATTTGTATTGCTTTAACCTCCAGTTCTTATAGATGGCTTGGTTGCAATTAAGATCAGGTTTATCATCATGTTTGCTAAAGAGAGAGTAATAGGTGTCTGTAGAATTCACAGAGTGCATTTATTCCACTTGTCTGTTCCCTGCTATTACATTTTCAGCTTTACAGTATTAGTATAATGTAATGATTCCAAATCTTTTAATAGTAAGCTTTAAATCATATGTTCAGCTAAAAAAAAAAACTTAGATATTCCATGAATATTTATCTTGAGATTATTTATAAACAAATAACTCCTAAATCAACACAAGATTCTAACACATTTAAACACAACATCTAAAGCAGTTTTTTAAAAGTCTGTATTGGTTTAATTTTATGCTGCTTGTTGTAAAGGACGAAGTTGGTAAAATCTAATGTGATAAAGATTATCTCTGTTGGAAAAAAAAGAAACCCTTCAAATAACCTGTGCAATTGCTTTGGAAGTCTGAGCCAAATCTTCTGGCACAAGAGAGACAAAGCCCTTCATCAGATGTGATTAGCCAGAAACCAAGTGAGGAAGTATTCAGCAGACAC
Organism: Agelaius phoeniceus; assembly: GCF_051311805.1. NCBI lineage: Eukaryota > Metazoa > Chordata > Aves > Passeriformes > Icteridae > Agelaius > Agelaius phoeniceus. Next base: position 17,542,221 of record NC_135265.1, read on the forward strand.
ACAAAGCAGGTGAGCCACCCAGAAGGGGAGAACAAGGCAAAAACAAACAAGTAGCTTCAGAGAAAGCAGGTGGCATCATGTCCCACATGTAATTTAGAAACTCAGATAAAGGACTAAACAAATCCATACAGTGGCATTCTAGAGCAGAGGGGGCAAACCAGCAATTTTACAATATAAGAAAAAAAAAACAACCAAAAAAAACCCAACTAAAAATGCACTAAAAATACAGCAAATACAGCCAGCCTTGAGTTGGGTACTTCAAGTTTTTCAAAGAGCAGCTTTCAAAATCTGTATTTCCACATGCATACAGTAATGAGCTTGTCTCCCTTTTCTAAAGCCAACTTCTTGTTCAAAGGATGTAGTAAGAGCAATGTCATGATAGATAAAGTTTAACAAAGATAATACAAGTAAGCCCATGTTTCTTTGCTCTGGTTAGGGGCAGTACATAAGGGATTTCTAGAAAATGCAATGTATAGAGTAAGTTTGTACCTGGCACACAATAGCAGCAGCAGCAGGTTGGTGCCCTGCAAAACCCCTTGCAGGAGGATTTTTCTGATGCTGTTTACCACTCAAGTGAAGCACATTCACTCTTTAAAAAAGCAAAAACACCAAAACAAGCAAACTCCCCTACAATAACAAGAAATAAATTAAAAAAAAATAAAATAAAGAAGATAAAAGCCAAAGTCTTTTGGCCTAAGACAGTGACAGCTCTGTCATTGAAAAGGCTTTACCCATTTTCTTTTCTCACTTCATTTACCCTTCAAGCCCAGAGTGTTGTGTTACCGTGTTTGCAGTGTGTCACAGGTGAGCAGTGAGCACACCACACGTCCCAGAACCTTGAGCATCACCTGGAAGGCCCTGCTTGCCTCCAGACAGCTTGGGAGGCAGCCAGCTTGCCAACCACACTGCTCATTAGCTTTTCTACTCCAACAGTACATTTTGGTTCAAAGAGACAGGACAGGGTTGGCCACTCTCTACTTTTACTGCAGGGTTACTTAGGCCCCTGTAGTTCTCCTCCTCCTTTCTGAATGCATCTGTGGAGGTAATTACTTTCTATATTCAAGTTAAAAATGTGTTTTCCAGCAACAGGACACAGAATAAATCTGTCAGTCTTTAAATCTGAGTCAGTCAAAGCACAGCAACAGCTGATCTGATTCACTTTAGAGCAAAGGTAGTTGTCAGGACAATATTTGTCTTTATAGTTTGATGCTTTGCTAAAAATTCTTCAGTGCTTTTTAATTTGATTTTTCACTATTCTGCTTTTGTTAAGCGTAGGATGAGAATAAGTAGAGATGGACAGGAGCCTCAGCTCATTCACACAAATAATGATAAGTGACACATGACTACTGACAAACCATGAGCAGAAAAGTTAATGTCATTCACTAAATATAAGGGACTGTAGAGGCTTTAATATCTAATTAGTCTCTTTTGAAATGTGACTCAGTTGGGTGATCAGGCTTGTGTTTGAGGACACACAGGACTGACTCCCTTCTGGTTCTCCTTGTCTTCACTTCAGCCATGATGATGTTATCAGCCCACTGGTGGACAAACACTACAAATACACAAGCTAGCCAAAAAAATAATGGTGGAAGTGGAGCATTTTGCAAAGAAATGAAGAGAGGAGATCAGAAATATGTACAAATCATAGTACCTTCTTGGAAGATGGTGAAAGGGGACTAAGTTTAATTGAGCAGTGTTGAAGGCAGGTTACATGGGGACCATGGTGGGGCTAAGGAGCAGAAAACCCATCAACAGCTGTTGCCATGCACATGGAGAACCCAAGTCAGCTTACAAACAGCTTCCCACAGTCAGGATCCTTTACAGACAGCTCAAAGTACAACAATTACAGCAATTTTCAGAGGATGGGTAGCTTGGACACTCATAGGGTCTCAGTAATGATATTTTTTAAGACAGATTTTTCATTACTGCTGAAAATATCTGTGTAATCTACAATCAGACTACTTCAAAAATAAAAATCTCTTTATTTTATAGTGTGGAATTAACATTGATAACCTGAATATTATTTTGGAACACATTAAACTTTGCTTCTGGTTAACATACTAAACAGTAAAATCACAATGTCTCCTCTCCTAGAAAACTGCACTGCAATTACAGGGGAACCTGTTAACAGACACCAAAGGGACTGAGAATTTTATAGCCATTAAATAATGCAGTGTAATTAATTCAAAGGCACTTTCTCAGGGCCAGATATCCTTGGCTTTGAAGATGAGTTAAGACATTTTTCACCATTAGCACAGGTTAAACTTCATTTAGAGCAAAGTTTAGTTCACTTCCTCAGGGTCTTAATTAAGAGAGAATTCTCTTCATAATGTCTCTACAACCCTTCCTTCCTATCACTAGGGTAATTCTGGGCTCTACATATGGCCAATACTGGAAATATCCACCATTATCTGCAGTTCCAGAAGCTGTCAAGTAATATGCCAAAACACACAGAGGTCCTTTACCTCTGGATGTCTGGTTCTGCCAGCTAGTTCTGCATTCATCTGTAGCTTGGCAGCAACTGTTGCAAAGTTTGCCTGGAAGATGAGCCACAGAGTGAGACAGGGGATTAAGAAAGCTTGCCAAAACCTGCAAGAATGTGAGTCATTTCTGAAATAATTTTGGGGTGGGGAGGAAAGCTGTATCTATTCCTGATCCCTACAAAAGATGCAGTGTTTTAAGAAATGCAGAAACCCCTAACTTTGTATTCCTTACCGATGAAAATTTTTTAATCAAATTTTCAGTTGGCCCATCTCTGCCAATAAATGCAATTAGTGGCCCTATGACAATGCAAACTAGTTCCATTCTGAAATCCATTTTACACATTTATAAATTTTATTAAAAATATTTATTTACAGTACTAAAACCAGACTTTCATATTTTCTTCCATAGGTCAATAGGAAATACTAAAATAGCCAATCCAACCCAGTAACTCATCAAGACAATTGTGGTGCTTAAGCACAGAAAACTTATTTGGAATAGGAAAGAGTAAGAGGAGGTGGGGGTGCACAGGAATTGCACAGCTCATCCCACAGAAGGGCACAGCCAAACATCCAGGAGACTGCACTGTTCTTTGGAAAGAGTCTGACTGTTGAAGTGCTTCCAGCATGGACAGCCTGCTGGCCCTGCTAGCAGGAAAGGGAAAAAATTTCCTATGGTTCATCCAAAAGCTAACGAATAGCTGCTATAATCAGTAGGTCATTTAGACACACAATTCAAGGAGGGGAATAAAATGGTGGAAAACAGTGCATGGTATCTTAATAAGTTAACATGGATAAAATTGCTAAACCAACATTTTCTAGCCAGCAGATGTATCTGTCATTTCTATTGCATTTCCAGCAACTATTCATGTAATTACTTCTTTATTCCTAAAACATGATTTTTAGGCTGATTCCACACACTAGCAAGACATACATAACCACATTGAAAAGATCTGCAACGCTTTGTGTCTGTTTTCACAGCCCACAGTCACTTTCTGAACTTACTGCCTGGTTCCAGACAGTCCAGCAGGAGTCAGAAACTTGCTAAGTTCCCACAAGCTTCCTGAAAATAACATCCTCCTGGAGAAGAGATACCCTCTGAGTGTCCCTGCTGAGGGATACACTGCATCATGAGGACATATCTTTTATTAGACACCAGAGAATGCTCTTTGAACACTCCACAGTCACAAGGAAAGCTTTAGCTGGCACTGGTGCCATCAGTGAACAGCATAACATCCTCATAGACAAACTCAGCAAGTGTGGACTGGATGAGAGGACAGAGAGGTGGACTGAGAGCAGGCTGAATGGCAGGTCCCAGAGGTGATAACCAGTGGCACTGGGTGCAGCTGGAGGCCTGTCACTAGTGGGGCCCCCAGGGCTCAGTACCAGGCTCAGTATTGTTTAACTTACTCATCAAGGCTTGGGTGAAGGGGCAGAGCCTCCTCAGCAAGTTCACTGTCAACACAAAGCTGGCAGGAGTGGCCCATACCCCAGAGGGCTGGGCAACCCTTCAGAGGGACCTCAACATGTTGGAGAGATGGACAGAGAAGAACTGTCTGAAATTCAACAAGGGCAAGTCCTCAAGAAACATCTGGACACAATCCTGTGCAATGTGCTCCAGAACAACCTGGCTTGAGCAGGGAGTCTGGACCAGATAACTCACTGTGGTCCCTTCCAACCTGACCCATTCTGTGATCTGTGATATTATGAAGCCAGGCTATAATAATCTGATGTTCCTGTTCCTTGGTATTCAGCCCATCTTTAGGACTCAGCCTACTTTTCCAGAGGCACTGACTACTCAAGACCTCCTGGAGTCTTGAGTTGAGTCCAACTGAGCAAAATTGAGTAAGTTATGTTCCTAGTTACAAAATTAATTCTTACTGAAATTCTACTTCAGGATTTTGTGTGAAACCTGGTTGAAAATACAGCTATATAAAGACTCCAATTTTAATATATTTGGTCAGTTTTTCCCTTTTATAGTGGTGTCACATTAGACAGAAATTGAAGGAAAATAACCACCTCACTAGTACTTGAATGAAGACACAGCATCTTCTACTACAAAACAGAGTCTGACATAATTATTGCATGAGTCTTTCTGTCTATTTACTGGCCATTGGTAAAACTAAACTTTCTGCTATGTTCTGTCCATCAGCAGCATGCATTTTAAAAGCACATTTCTTTAATTTAAGACAGCCAAATCCTGCATCATAGTGTTTGCTCTGTCCACAACTTGATCAATAGCCTCTCATTAATTTTGCTTCACTCTGAACTGTAGCCTCTACAGTTTGACAATGTGTCAACTCATTGGGAAAGTTAATCTTACTTACAAGATACTATCAGAATATGAGTTTTTCTACTTGTCAAGCATATTTCCATGTTCAGACACAAGTCTCCCATCCTCAGGGCTGGAATGTTCCTCAGGATTAAAGTTCAAAGCACAGTTTCTGGGTTTAACCACGATCTGAGCTCTGTTGAATTACAGATTATTCTTGATTGCTTTCAATCCCACAGTGAGAAGAAGCACCATATTGTTGCTGTCAGAAAAAGATCCTCTCCAAATCCCACTGCTTGACAGCTACACCTTCACACTGCTCTCCACAGCCTGGAGCTGCACACTCACCCATGATGAGGCACAAGGCCCACAGAGGTGCTGCATGTCCCACTAGCACCATGAAAACAGAGCACCCACTATTTGCCAGCTATTTGATAGCTCATTCCACCTCTGCTTCAGCACTAGGCAAGCACAAGAGTTTTTAAAAATGCTCTGGGAAAGACAGTTAAACTTTTGGGCAACAAATCAGAAAGAAAATGCTATAACAATCTTATATGAAACAGCAACACACTTGATAAATTAATATCTGTCTAGTTGCTTACTGCTTCTCATCCAGGACACCTCAGAGATTAGGCAGGAAAATGAAATCCTGCTTTTTGCTCTGAATACTTGCTTCTTTTCCTGCAACCTTTTTCAGATTTGATGAAAAATGTCCTAATTTTGAGTAGCAATTGTTCCATAGGCAAGTCCCCACTTCTAGGTCTAAAGCTAGCTAGAGGGTTGGTGATCAAGGCCCATATATGAAGCCATCATATTCTAGACAGACACCTTGAAAATATTTCCTCTATTCTTCTGCTTCACTCATTTCAAATCTACAGTTACTTTTTTCCAAAGCCAATGTAGCCTTGATGACTCATATCTCACTCCTCCATTGCCTTCTGGAGCTGGGGGGTTTGGCCATGGATGTAAATTCCTTAGAAGTTTCATTCTAAAGTGCTGCTTTTGATATTTAATGATGCTTCTCCATCATTATTTTTCCTTCAGGTTTGCACTTATTCCAACAAAGCTATTCCTGTGCCCTGGTGATTAAAAGACACTTTTCCCTGTTCTGCTCAACTGCCCTTTCCTGCCCAAGCTGAGCTCCTCCTTCATACACAGCTACAACCTTCTTCCATTTAGCATTAGGGAAGCCACACTCTATAAAGCTGTTCTCTGAAGGTCACAGTGTCACATGAGCTTTGATACAGCCCTGCAAGGAGCATTCAGACTAAGAATAAAGGTTGTCTCCAGACATTGATAGGAATGGAAATACTCCCTTGTCCTGTCTCCAACAGGGAGTCTCTGTGCCACAGAGTCCAACCACACCCACAGGAATTCTAAGGTGCTGTCTGCTGGAGCACATCACCCACAGCTCAACTGGTCCCAGAGCCCTGCAGCAGCTTTGTGACATTCTCAGGGCAGGGGATGCATGGACTCCTAAGTGTGCCAAGGTGGCTCAAAATCTTGGTAGCAGCCTTCCTCTGCTTTGAGATCTTTAAACTTTCTTCTTGTAGAAATATGAAGTACAGATTCCTGCATTGTGAGAGCTCCAACCAGGACAGCTTTCTTCTTGTAGGAATCCATAGTATAACTAATCTTCACCACAGAAGTGCAGCCACATTTAATCAATCTTCTGAGATGCATAACACTACACATTCCAAAGTGATGGTTAAATTCAAATGTAGGCTGGAAGGATGAGATTTTTTGTTTGGTTTTTTTTTTTTTTCAATTTGTTCAGTACGCTGCTTTCCCTTGGTTCAGCAAGGCCCTGTTTTTGAGCCAAGGTCCCAAACCTTGGGACAGATTGCCCAATTCCAAAATGAGTTCCCTGCTAACCCAAACAGCAGATGGCCACACCACAGACATATACAATGATGTTCCAGCTTGCAGCACAAAGCTAAAGCAAAGCATCAAACAATCTCTGGAACCAGAAACTCTGGAACTTTGTATTCTTTCTCCTGACAGGATAACTACTGATAACACTATTTGAAACACACATGACTGCAAATTTGGAAGCCCTTTTCCTAGAAATCATTAAGAATGCCAGAACATTCAGCAAGTTTACTTGCACAGTAATTATTTCTTCCTCAAGCACTAGCAAGAAGAGTGGTAGAAGAGTAACACTAAAACTCGGGAATCAAAATAGCCTTTAGGCAGTACAGTACCTATCACTCACCAATTCTATTTAATGAACTTGCATGAAAACAGGGCTTAATGAATAACAAGTAACATGGTACATCATCGAAAGAGAAAGCAAGCTGGAGTTTTCTCTCTATTATTCAGCAGCTGCCAGGAGCTGATTCACAAAGCATGATGGACTGGATCTTTTCTGACATCATTAAAATTAAAAGTGAAATTGTTTTCCATTATTAATTATAGAAATGTCCCTCTTGTTTTCAGAGCTCTCAGAAATGGTGAAACAGCATCTGGTAGCAGTACACAGTAGACAAATAAACCTCAGCAGACAATAGGATGCTTGGAAGAGTTTGCCTCAGACTGAACAAAATGTCAAGTTTACTTTCCATGTGACAGAGCAAATCCATTTTTATTGGAAGCCACTACAGAAATAGCACCAAAGACCTGCCAGCCTTAATGTGACACAGGCATGTGCACACAGGCATCCACCCCAGCTCTCTATCACTACTTTTTAACTCTCATTTTGAAACCACTTGAAGATGTGGCAACAGGTACCACTTCTATCCAGCAGCAAAATCCTGGAGACCAGGGAAGCTACAGCTGGGACAAATCAAGGCAGAACCAAGTCCTTTCCCACAACCATAGATTTTATTTGGTAACATGCAGATGTTGTAAAGTTCACAATGGAAGAGGAAACGACTTACAGGTTAAAACAGAAAATTTCTGGTTAGTAACTTCATTAACCTGCACTTTAAAGGCATCAGATTTTGTTTCACATTTATAAATAAATACTGCTCACCATTTCCTGGGTTTACAATTCCAGAACAACAATATTATAGCACAGAGGCTTGTAAAATTACCTTATTACTATGTTTTCTGTTATGGCTTTCCCCTCTCTGTCCTTTCATCTCTCATTCTGCAAAATGCAACACATCACAAAGGGCAAGGGACTTGTGACCCAACTGCCCTGAAAAGCCTCCCCCCTCATCCCCAGGAACAGCACAGAATCTCCATTGCCTCCCTCCAACAAACTCCTATTTCAAACACTTATGAAGCAAGACAGGAGCCCAGGAACCAGCCCATTTAGTCTGAAGAGCCTTTCCAGTTCAAATACATTGACCAGTATTTTTGCCAACCTTCTAAAAGTGCAAATAGGAGACAAACTGGGTCTTCCAGATTTCTATCCTGAGGCTTGAAAAATTCCATCTCAACCATTCACTTTATTAGAAGAAACAAATACAAACCACCAGGTAAATTGTTTTAAGATGGTTCTGTATGGTAAGCAAATGATGAACCAGTAAAGTTTGTGGACAAGAGTTTCTATTGAATTTTCTTGAGTTTGAGCAAACTCTCAAAATGTATTGTCATTGTTCCACAGATTCCAGGAAGCTTCTGAATTCTAGAAACTAATGTTGTAATTCTATAATACAGTGAATACAATCCCATAATATGATAACTATATCCAAAAGTTCAATCTTAGTTATCTTATCATAGGATTGCATTCACTGTATTATAGAATTACAAAACTGCATGAATGGACCATGGCAGAAGCTCATGGTGAAATTCTACTCTCACATCAACCTTTCAAGTGAGTCAGCTGCAGAATATGTAATGAAAACCCTAAAACCCAGAGGCAAGGTTTTGAAAGCTCAAAAAATTCAGAAACATCAGAGGAAAAAGCAAAGCATTCTCTGTTGGCAGCCCTGCAGAGCCTGCAACCTTCCAGGTCAAGTTTGGAGGTTCTTGGCCAGGTTCAAAATGTTCAGGAGTTCACAGGCATGGGCAGTCCAGGACAAATGCTTCCACAGACTGCCAGTGGGACCTAGCTACTAACAATCCTTACTTATCTCTCACCAGGAAAATGTTTCCTTTACTTATTTACTTATTTCTTATTCACTTATTTCTTATTTACTTATTTCTTTCTCACTTGTCTTGTAGATGATACATCTTTTCCTTATCTATGGGCTTCTCTGGGGTGGGGAACTTTCTTTCTTGATCCCACTTTCAAATTCTCAAGACATCTCAAAGTTAGTGATTTCATACAGCCTTATACCATAAGAAATGTTATGGTGAAGTAGTCATATATACCAGCTTATTTTTATATATATAAAGTTTATATATATATATAAACTTTATATATATATATATACCAATTTAGTCAGCATCGTACCCATAGGGAAATATAGAAAAAAAAAAAAAGAAAAAAAGGAAGGTTTCTTGCTCTAAAACCACTAACTTGCTCGCTCTAATGTAATATTTTTAAAGTACTCCTGTGGCATACAGAAAGTCACTTGACAAGCTAAATTGTACTTGGGTTTTGCCATCTTTTGAGACTGTTATGCTGCTTATAATTGCTCTGACTTGTAAAAAAACCCCCAAACAGTTAATTTTGATAGTGATGCTGGTACTGACAGAGCAAGTTACAGACACTAAAATTAATTCTATTCAAACTAAAGCAAATTTGGGAAATGTGTTGGGATGCACTCAGCATTTGGCTCCTTTTTAACTTACAATCCACCATTTTTATAGGCTTGAGGTAGAGCAATTAGTGTTGATGAAGTTCCTTGTTTAAGGACCAAATGGAAAGAAGGGAGTGGGGAATTAAACACCACCACCAAGAGAACAAAGCCCTCCAGCAGCAGCCAGGGGAGTGCCAGTGCCCCCTCATCTGCCTCCAGCTGTCACAGGTGAGACAGGAGCAGGCTGGGCCTGGAGGTACTGCACCCATCAGGCTTTTTCTCTCTCAGTCTCCACAGCTACAAGACAGGTGATTTAACACAGAAACTACCTTCACCTGCACTCTGTAGCACTTTACAAAATTTTACCCAGGTATCCTTACAAAATATTAATATTCTTAAAACTGTCTTTCCCTCTAGAAATACACCACAGGCTTCTCAGTCACATCTCCTAACTCCTATTATAAAACTCCAAAATAAATACACAGAGAGCGAAAAAACCTCATCTTGTACTAATCTCTTATCAATGAAAGTAAATATTACTGTTAATTTACAATAATAAAAATGGATTATATAAATCCACGTGATTACCAACCATATAAAGTTAATATAAAAAAGGACCCCATCCAGTATCTTCCTCATACTTCTTGTAATCTCTAAATCTTCCCAACAAAGCCTTTTATCCTGTGCTGCTGAACACCAAACTAGAACTGAGAAAAAACATATCTGAAAGGCAAACAGCTTCCAGTGGCATATCAAAAGCAGCTGAAAATACACAGCACTTCATTGAAAAGGACAATTCTTCAGGAAATGATTAGTGGCTATTTTTAGAACCACAACAATATGCATAGGCCTGCACAGAACAAAAGACATGTACAGTCTTTGTCACACGAGGTTTATTGTAACAGACACTTGAAAGACAAAATGAGAATGATCTAATTCTATTCTCATTTGCCCTTATTTTAAATAAACCAAAATTCCAGTGACTCCAGTGCTTCCAGTCACCTCACTGAAATTACTGGATAATGATGCTTGACTCAAACCCACCTTGTCTCCTTCTGCTTTTATACTTTCATTTATATTTAATTTCTTTAACATAAATTCATTTGTTCAAGCTACTAAGAAGTTATAAAGCCTAAACAATGAAGATAACCTCAGCATTAAGTTCCACCTTTGACACCAGCTTCCAGCAGATTCTAGAAGGATGAGAAAGTAGGGCAGCCCTGCTACTACTGCCAATTAGCAAATAACACTCATTAAGCCACATGAGTTCCCAGGTCCCCACCAAATTCCAGCATTATCAATGAAAAGTTTCCTAAAACTTTTGAATGCCAAAATCTTCCTTTTCAATCCACAGCTTAAGCAAGCCCCTCTCCTTGCTGTAAACTACAAACTCGACTTGAGGTGACCACCAATTGCCAAGTTTTATCAAACAGCTGGATTTCAGTGTTAGCAGGTGGGAAAAAAAATCTCTGAGCTATTCTTGAACTCAAAAAAGTGGATTGTGGGATCTTTGAGGGATGAGGAGAGTTCTAGAATTCTGGGAGTGCTTTCCATGAAAACCAAAGACCTTTTGGAATATTTATTTATAGCATCACTTGAGATTACATAAAAGCTGGCTCAGAATAAAATCACAGAATAGTTAAGGTTGGAAGGGGCCACTGGACGTCTCTGGTCCAAGCACAGACTCTCTTGTCCTGCTGAAGCAGGTTCCCCTAGAGAACATTAACTGGGGCTGTGACCAGGTGGTTTTGAGTATTTTCAGTGGAGGACACTCCACACCCTCTCTGGGCAGCCTCTTCCACTGCATGGCCATCACACAGCAAAGAATTCTTCTCATGTTCAGGTGGAACTTTCTGCACATCAGTTTTTAGTTGTTGCCTTTTGTGCTCTGCCTGACTCTCGTTTTATTAGACAACCAAAATAGCTATAAAGTTGCAAAACCCTCTGTCTGAAAAAAGCAGTTTCACTGGCAGAACTGACAGCCCAGACCCTTTCCCTGTCAGCAAATTAGCTGGTTTTTACACAGCAGTAACACTCACCTGAGCTGTGAGAATTTCCCATTTCAGTCAACACCCAGATCTTTCCACAGACAGCATCCTCACCCTTTACTGTGTAAAGGGTGCTTTTTTTTTTTTTTTTTTTTAACCTGTGCTTTTCATGCCCTAACTAATTTTTCATGAGAGCTGCCTGCTGGACTGGAAATGGAAATGCCCCAAAGCACAGTTTGGGTTTGCCCTCTCCCCCTCCTGTCTGCAACCCATTTGCTGCCTTGGGAGGTTTCCCTACCTTCACAAGCTGAAATTGTTCCAGTTAAAACTTTCTCCTTCCCACTTCACATAGTCCTTTGTTAAACTTTTCAATTCAGTGCAAGACATGCTTCTTAATTTATACAAAAACTGGGGGAAAGTCACTAAACATTTTTAGGCATCCACCCTGGAATTCATATTCCTTACACATCTCCTTAACTGGATGTGTCAGCAGCTCCTTAGAAATGAAAATCATTGCTATATTCTCCCTATTAGGATTACATTTTTCAGATTTCAGTCAGGATTCAATATATCATCCTTTAAAATAACTTTGCAAAATTCTATTAAACCCTTTCACAGAGGTAAGAAGTACTCTGTGCTTGAATACACTAACTTCAGATAGATGTTCTCCTCATTTGCTCTAAGACAAGTAGGTGTCATGACTGCATATGTCTTATGGCTACAACAGAAATTCCTTCTTTGCATGGGAGAGTCTGCCACCTTCCCTATCCTGATTTACTTCTTATTCTGGAATAAGCCCTTGGATTCTCATGGCTGTTTTGCTGCTGTAAGAAACTACCAAAAAGAGCAAGACAAATAAAATATAGCCCTAAAAGAAGGTGCATAACAAAGCTGTTATCCTGTGAAGATGTCAAGCATTTCTCAGATTTGGAGGAATCATTTATATAAATATTTAAGCCCTCAAAGCCAAAACATTTACCAATCATTTAGACATAATCATCTTGTCACTTACACAGAGCTCAACAAACATGTCATTGGGGAAACCCCACAGTGTAATTAACATTGCCTTGAATGACAACTGAAGAAAAACATTTTAAGCAGTCTCATTCAAACCTGAAAGGCGGCGTCTACTATGTCAACACTCGCTTCACCAGGAAGATTGATTTTCCCCATTATTTCTCTTAATTGTACACATGTAGCTTTCAGTTTGATTTCACTGACTATTCTAATCATAGCTTGACTTTGATGTTTTCTGTTTAGCAGTGCAGTCCAAAGTTTTATTCTCAGGAAAGAAAGAGATCAAGACATTGCCCAATAGCACAGTTAAGAGATCTGATGGTCAGAATGGAGTGGAAAGAAAGGAAAACTTACTGTTCGTACTTTTTATTAATTTACTTTTTACTAACTTTCAATTTTGTAGGTAAAATTTTCAGAGCAGTAACCAACAGTAAACAAACCAAACAAAACAGCAAATGCTGGTTCCACTCCAATAATCATTATAATTTTCTAAATGTACTGTCCAGTGTTCTGAAGGAACTGTAGCCCCACAAAGCTCTTACTTTTCTGTCAGTGGTGGTAAATTTCATAGACCAAAGCAAATTGCAGTTATGTTTACCTAGGTTACAATATATTCCTTCTACATTGACTGCAGAGATGCAAGCAGAGCTGTCAATGTACCATTTTAAAATATAGACACAACTGTTCTCTAAGCAGCACAGCTCTAAGCTCTGAGATGCAGCAAGGTCTCACCAGCATATCTGAATTCTGCATAAAGTACTATTAGTGTCTGATGAAATATTAATTACAAGAATGCAGCTGAACAGCATTTAACTGGGGAAAGGCCATCAGCAAATCGCAATTTTTCTGCCAAAAAATACCTAGCACAGCACTATGTTACTTTCTGCCCTATTTAATGTGGATCACAAGGAGGTAGTAAGTGGTCTGGCAGCATCAGTCCCACCCAGTGGCAAAGCTGTGGTCCATGGTCCCCCCCAGTTAAACCAGACAGAATCCTGCCTTAAAAGCATGCCTGGGGGATGTGAGTATTATTTATCTCAACAAGAGCAAGAGGAAAACGTTCAGTTCCAAAGAGGAGTTAAGCCTGTACATGGGAAGCCAACAGCACAGATGTTCCTGACTGCCCTGTGCTCCCCATCCCCTCCTGCCTGACAGGGGGTTTGGGAAGCTGTCCTCACACCCAGCTGCCTGTTTGGGGTCCCTGCTGACCTGCAGCCACCCACCCTCAGGAGGAAAGAACCATCTCCAGCCATCCACACACACTTCCTGCAGCCATCCTCATCAGCAGATCAAACTGAAGACCCTTCCCACATCTCCTGTCATGCTCAGCTGTTTCATGCCCTGTCCCATGGACTGCACCAGATCTGCCTGCAAGTGCTGATGGCAGCAATGCAGCTGTGACACCTTTTCCCTAACAAACCTGTGTCATGTGAGGGATGTATCACAAATACTTGAATGCTACCAACTGAGGAGAGCAGAAGCAGGGCCACCACTGAAAAAATGAGGGCCATTCCTATCTTGATTCCTATTTTGCTAACTTACAGCTATGAGATATGGGCTGAAGGAAAGCTCTAGTACTACCTTAGGTCAAGGCTGAGCAAACATTTTTCAACTATTATTTGCAAAATAAGAATTGTCTGGGTCATATTTAAATTATTTAACTGTCTGAATCCACTCCAGTGAAAAAATACTGCTGAGGAGAGGGAGAGCTTAAATTTTGTATAATTAAAACACCAGTTCAATAATGGCTGCAGAACTGGTTGTTTCCAACTGGGCACTGAAAAACCAGGAGAGCCTGCACCTACCATTGAACTGTAGGCATCACAGGTACAGGTCCTTCTCTTGTGTTGAAGGACCCAAACTTGTATTTCCCTTCCCCAGAGACTGCTCCAACACTCAGAATTATTCTGGAAGTAGTTTGTCTCAGATTCAATGCAAAATAATGACCTCTGGGCATTTTAGTTCAAGTGTCTAAATGTGCCTTAGAAAAAGCATCTTATCTCTCAAATGCACCCTTTAGCTACCAGGCAGCAAATCCATTCACACCTCCTTGGTGCTTCCATGCCTCATGGCAGCACTCTAAGTAATTTATTAAGTGACACTTAGTAGGGTATAGTTGAAGTGTCCCATTTCCTCACACCAAAAGCCCTGTTACATTTTTTATCACACACTTCCCTCCTCAAGGTGCCCTCTCAGTTTTCATGTTTCACCAGACCACTGAAATATTTTATAGCACTCACAAGAGCACTGGATGGCAGAGACACATGATCCCTGCCCAAGGAACTCAGAGCCTGGAGAAGCAGGCAGGGACAAGGCAGCAGGACAGCAGAAGCACTCAGTGTCAGCATTTCTGAGCTCTGGGATATGCCCTTCTCAGGCTTTTGCCTGGGAATTCACTTAGTGCTGCATCCTCTCCTGTCTGCCTCCTAGAGCACTTGCCTTTCAGAAAGAGGCATCTTCACAGTCCTGAGCTGCATCTGCAGAAATCACTCTGCTGACCTTTTTTTTCCATTTTTTAATTTCCTTCCGAATATTTTTCTGCTTCTGCTATTGTTGGATCAGTTTGATATGATTACCACTTTTGATTAATGAATGAAGAACAAACTCAAACACACTGTTCTTCCCAATAACACAGGTCACATTAATTGCTTAAGAGTTAAGAAGTCATCAAGCAGAGGCTTGTGTGAGCTATTTTGCAAAGAAACTACACAATCTAAAAAGAACAGCAGCTCAGGAGGCATCTTTACATTGCCTGGAGAAGTTGGACATCCTCCAGCAGGATGAACCAGCTCCCTACACCCCAAACAACTTCTGTCCACTTCCCCAGGCACTTTGTCTCCAGAGACCTGTGTCACTCATAGAGCATTTTTGTGTCATCAGAGCAGCTGCTAATGGAGAGCTGGTAAGCTCCAAGGGAAATAGAAACAAGGCATGCAGGCTGGTAGAGCACCACCACACTAAGTGTTCCCAAGGGCTCTGTGGGAAGTGCTTCTCCCACCTGGGCTTTGTAAGAAACAGTGCTGCAAATAGCATCACATGCAGAAGTAAGAAACAACACTTGGGGACAGAATTTGAGAATGTTTTTTCAGTCCTCTCATTCTTTGCTTGCAGCTGCTGTAAATCCATGTGAAATTGCTCCACGTGGTCCAACTTCTTCAGTTTCTACACTGGCTTTTAGAGTAACAGAAGCAGCTGACTGTGTTATTTTTTATTTTAGCCGTTGCCTCTGCATTAAGTAGGTTATGTTGAATGCTGAGGGAGAACGAACAAAAAAGATTTCTTCTTAAAAGCTGTCAGTGTAGGATTAGCTTACTAGGAGATGAATGATGCCAAGGAATCTCACACTGGACAGCCTGGATTCAGGCACTCTGGAAATGCAGACACCCTGGGAGAGCACAGGCTTTTAACTTCAGATACACTGCATCCTAGCTTACACTTGTTGTTACTTCTTATGATTTGTTATATGTTGTTACTTGTTGTTTTTTGTTACTGCTCATCTCCATAGAAATGAAAGGATTTACATCTTTTTAAATAATTGCTTTAGAATTTTCAAACATATCTTACAAAGGCAATTTAAAGCATTCAGCCTGTTTAAGCTGAATGGTTAAGCTGCTAGAGCAGAGAAACAAACAAACCAGTATAAATCTCTTCTTTTCCTAATGCATGTTTATGTTCTGCATACTTCAATTTTTAGCAATACACTTTTTAAACTGATAAATGAAGAACTATTTGAACATTAAATCTAAGAATAATGCACCATTTCTCAGGAGTCACAAGGAAGAGTTTAAATTTTCTTCTGTAGTGTTGCTCTCCTTTCATTTCCTATGTTTCTCAACTTTTTACTGTGGAAATTGAAAACAATACTGACTAAGAAAGCCCAACAATTAATTCCAGAAGCAGTGATTGCAACAGAAAGTTGGTCTAATAGATTTAAAACAGGCTAGTGCTGCAATGTCCCTGCCTCACACAGTCAACAGTCATAAATTCTAACTCATTCTTTGAAATCAGAAGCAGGTTGCTGATGCAGACAGATCCAGTTACACCTGGGAGGTAATGAGGTGAAGTCATTGCATGGGAGAGAAGAAAAATACATCCAGCTGACTATGCAGCATTTAACTCAATGGCTCCCTAGAGGGAAGCATCAACAGCAGGGGTGCAGCTGACAAGTGAAATGCTGCTTTGTGTAACACTTTACTACCCATTTCTGTGCTATAGGGATAGCAAATTGTCAAAAGGCCACAGAGGAACAGAGCTCCATCAAAGCAATCTGCAGAGGTACCCTTTGTGGTTAGCAGGCAAGAATTCAGCAAGCTCATGGGCTGGCACAAAGCTTTGTCCCTTGAATTTTGTTAGGAATCATTTTTCTGAAAAATGCCTGTCCAAGTTGTGCAGTGCTTTATAGTACTGACAGAATACAAAGTCCCTGCTTTTAAAACTTAGACTGTATAAAGGGTGCTTGGCAATAGGATTTAACATCTATCCTGCTACTCTGGGTGCCTTTGTTACCATCTAAAAAAAATCTCTGCAGTCTGGTTTCTTAACAGATGTACCTCATCTTTTCCTGTGAGCTCCACTTCAATCATCCCACATGGCTGGGACTCTGACAGCTTCTCCTGCCTGAAATACATGAAGTCACCCCACATCTTTCACCTCATGGAGAGCTTTCCCCTTTCCTCCACTCCATTCTCTTCATAAAACACTCTAGACCAGAACATATCTGTGCCTACACCATCATATTGACAAATGGCTCAAAATTTTCTGTGAGATGACCTAGTAGTCACACAACATGGTTGGTGAATATATCTTTTCCATGGGAATCCAGACTAAAATTACAATAGAAATACATCCAACAGTAACACAGTCTCCCCCAGCTCCTGTCACTCACAGACCTAGGTTGTTGTGCTTATTACCCACTGAGCTATGAGACTGTCCCAGCTCAACCTGCATGGCTGACCTCCGAAACACTTCCAAGCCAACCTCCAGTTTAGTAAAATTGTGATATTGGAACATGTTGACAAATTTGACAAGGTCTGATTCTCTTTATCCCAGGGCTGCACTGAAGATGATTAAAGAGAGCTCTATTTCAGCATTTCTTTACTGTTGAGCTTGTGGATTTCTGGAATCACAACTTTAACTGTGTAACCTGGATAGAAAAGTGACTGTAGAAATATGAAAGTTTCCTATCAGTTTCACATTTTATCAGTTTAAAGAAATCATCAGAAAAAAACCCATTCTTTTCCTTAGAATCTCTACCATAGCTTCCACATTCTGTAGAAGCATCCCCTGGCTGAAGATTGGGTCACCTCACTGCAGCTAATAAAGAGCATGTCTCCTTTGTCCAGCACCCCCATTTGAGTGAAGTACATCAGATAAAAGTCATTACATTAGCACACTAATAGCTGCTGCAAGCAGCCAACAACAGAAAGAAGATGGGCACCTACTGACTGATGGCATCTTGAAAAGACAGAGAACTGCCTAAAATGTGCTTTCTGAGCAAGGGATTATAATATAATTTCCAACCATTTCAAAGCAGCAATGAAGCAAGCATCATTATACAATCCAAATTGCTTATCGATTGTTAATTAATTTGATTATCAGCGGCAGAAACCAGCTTCCTGAGCAAAATTTATCCAGCAGCCTCACCATCAGATACTCTACCCTTCCCTCCTAAAAAAACCCCACAACATTAATAATTGCCATAATTGTTTCTTCATGAACCCTTCCCAACCAGGGAGGTCACTAATCTGCAGTATAAAAGAATTTGTCCTAAAATCCGAGTGTCCAAAGATAATACAAAGCAGCCTAAACAGTTTGGTAAGTACCACTGCCCTACTCCCAGCCAGAAAACACATCAGCATTGGATCCATCATCTGCCACCTTTGTAGCCTTACAGCAAGCTGAGCAGCTTTGGCAGCATCATTTCAAAAACACTGGAAATTTGAGAATCACTGGAAATCTCTTTACAGCTGGGGGGCTGCTGCACCTTGTTGAGACAGACCTTGTTAATCAGACCGTCCTCAATCCTACCAATGCAGATGCAACTTTACAGATATGAGAATGGATTACAGAGAAATGCTTATGAACAAAAAAGTTACTTTCTAGCCTTGTTTTCCTGATGGATTCAATTCAAGACATTCTGGTTTGCTATGTTTAAAAGCAAGCACACAGCAAGGAACCTCCATTCTTTCTCCCACATATGAGGAACATTGTTTTGCTGTTCCCTAAGCAAAGCAACAACAGTGTCAAAAGATTTCTAGGAGAAATAGACGTCAGAGTCTAGGACACAGCAACATCTATTTTCTTTTTCCTCTTGGTAAGTCTCCAGGGTTTCAACAATTATTAGATGCCTTCACTAAGGAAGAGTTTCAATGTCAGAACAGAAACACATGAATAGCAAGAAAACATACGAATTGAAGTGTCAATTCACTACGGTAATTTTATAATTTAAAAAGTAAAATAAAGTTCGAGGTTGACTAGACCACTATTAGGTTTTGCCATTATTCTTACTCACAGATAAAAATGTCTTTGATTTATGAGCTGCTACTCCTTCTAGTGAAGATGCAGGTAATGCATTTGCATTTGTGCTTAGCTCTCCGCTTGAACTTAGGATTTGCTTTTTGTTGTATTGGGAAATTCCAATAACACTCTAAAATTATTTTTAATTAGCAGATATGTATTTACACTTTCAGCTAAATTAAGGATTTTTGTTTTGGTGGGAATGACAGGGTTTTTCATTTAATTTCTCAGTGGATGTGGACTGAAAGCACAGAATGCTGATACTTCTCTAGAAGTGACTATCATTAAGAGGATTTAAATTTTATACATCTTCTTCATTTTTGGTTGTACAGTTCAAAAAAAAGCACTTATTTAGAATAAAATGCTTATATTAGGACCATTGTGCTGCTCTCATAAATAAGTCATGATTTCTTTAACTCTCTATCAATATAAATAGCTATTATTCCAAATATACATTATCTTTATCACTCGTAAGAATGGCTATAAATCATTAAATGGAAATTTGATACCTTTTCATAATATTTTTGACATAATACTGTGGAATGATTAAAAGCTTCAATGAATCTCCCATTATTTAAACTCCCACATACAAACAGCTAAACAGTTTACCAAAATAAATAATGGTGCAAACAATGAAAACCAAATGACAAATGCCTAATAGCTGGATATTTGTAAGATAAATAAGAGTACAGAACATACGAGACAAATACGTTCCAAGAAAACCAAAAGAGATAGCTTGAATTTGGAATATTACATTGTGGAGAAAACCAAGAAAAAACACGTCTACAAAGTCAATTTCTAAAACAATCCTGTGCATTTTTCAGGGTTTTTTTTAGTTAACTAGTACTCATTAAATAAAAGAACAAAAAGAAATTAGTAGTAAAACCTCTCTTGTCTTATTACAGCATTTGAAATATGCCTTAAACCAGTATCAAAATGAAGACGCTACAGATTTCTGCAGAAAAATAGTTCATAGCATCCTTTTTCTTTTTTTCTTACTAGATAATTGGTTGCATTACACCTTTGCTGTTTGTTGTTTACTCCTTTCCCATTTCATCACTACTTTAGAACTGCTAGATTAAGGTTACTCGAGTAGTGGTAGTTTGCTTCTTTTATTTTTCTCTTTTCCTTCACTCACAAGATTAATTGCATATTTATAGATATCACAAATCTTTCCCAGACCATATGGGAATAATTTCAATCTGCCCCAGGATCATTTCTGTCATTATTGGCTACTCATTTCCATTAGAAGCTGTCATCCATCCTGTTATTCACCATAAAAGTGAAATCCAGTATTATCTCTTCAATGCTTCACAGTTATGCTGGGCTTTGTCTCCTGCCATTTGAGCAATTTGTGGCAGCAACAAGACCATCAGCTTAAAAAGTTTTCAGAGAAACTCTGCTCATTCAAATGATGCAAAGCAATAGACATTCTACCAACTGGGTTATTAGACTGCCATGAGTATGTTTATGGTTATGGTTATGGTTATGTTTGTAAACCAGTGATCCCAGAGCGTGGAAACCAGGCCACAGAAACATGAGAGATCGCTGGTCTCTCTGCTGTCACTTCTAGACCAAAAAAATCATCTTCCCATACTTAGAATGCTTTACTTGCAGAAGGCATGAGTGTGTCTCAAACACAGGATATACCTGACACTTTTCAGGGGACTACAGCGTGAACTGTGAACAGTTTGTCCCCAGCTCTGCCACAGCTTCTGACCGATGGGAAGGAGCAGCTGCTCACTGGGTGTTTTCAGCCCCAGCCCTGCCTCGTGCCATGGCTCCCAGGAACCCCCTTGCTCAGTCACAGGTCCTTCCTAGGGGGACATCAGCCAGAAAGGTTGCTCCTGGGAAAGCTGGGGGGAGCAAACTGCAGCCTCACTTCCCTCTTGTGATTCCCTTTGTTTTCCGATTTTTCCAACACAGCTCACCAAGATGTACACCATGGCAGCAGGTGAGGACCTGTCCTCATGACCATCTGGTGACACTCCTGGGGACATGCCAATCTTGGTCTCCATTGCAGGCTCCCTGGACTGTCCTTTCATAGCCCTGCCATCAGCTCCATTTCTGAATGCTCTCTACTGGCTCCTTTTCCTCCATTTTCTCAAGTTATAAACCATAAACGTTACACATCTACTTGCCCTGAATTCTGTGACTGATTGTTCCATTACAAATCACATCCAGCCATATCCTGTTGCCATTTCCAACTAAATTATCTGGACTTTTTAAATTTTATTTTTTCACATAGCAATAGACTTTCTAGTACAGCTTGTGTGACCACATCTTCCAGTTCCACCCCACGGTCCTGAAATTCATATTTCTGCAACCCTTATAGGACTGATTTATCTCACAGCAGAAGCAAGGAAAGAAATTTAGGATGGCCCAGAAAAAAATGAGATAAGCAAAAGAATCACACAATAGTGTCTGTAATTGTACAAGTCTAAGGCTGCTGCCTCTTCATTCAGGACACAGGATAGATGGATAGACCAGGATTTGGGACAAATCTCAGGGCTGACAGCGCCTGCCTTCTGATTACCTTAGTTTTGTTTGCTGCTGTAGTTGAGCAGGACACTGAAAACGAGGCAAACCTTCGAGAGGGTTTGCAGGATGATTTCATGGTTCAGATAACTATGAAGATCAAGCCCGTGCTGTGAAGGGTACTGCAGTCACTCTGGCAGACTGGAGCTCACCCTGCCAGTGAGCTGATCCAAGACTGTGCACATCCAAAGCACAAAGCCCAGGCTCACGTGGCCTGTGCAGGAAGTCAGGCTCTTGGCTGCATGTAAGGTGTCTGAAGTCAGTAGAGTGAAGTATTAATAACATTACTTCTACTGAGGTCTGTGTGGTTGAACCCCATCACAGTCAGGGATGGCTCCTGCCCCGTCTCAACAGCTGCTGCAAGGAAAGTGTGCAGCTCAGGGCACTCCTCCTGAATCCTCCTGGCAGCTATCCTATCAAGGTGTGGAAAACAAGAATTTTCCAAGAGGTAGAGACCTGCTAAAGCCTGGGCACAAAGGATTTTGGTTAAACTAAGCAGCAGAGATCAAAAGAAAGAAACAAGGAGATGCCATTGGAATCACACATTTTTGCTGCTGTGAGGAAAGCCAGCTGAGGCAGTCTGATAATCACACACGGTACAATCAGCCAGACAGGAGCATGAACAAGAAAAGATGGCATACAAACAAAGCTGATGAATAAAAAAGGGAAAATAATTCCAGGGAGAGCTATCTTAATAGTGCCTCTAAAACTTCTGTGTAAACAGTCCTTCAAAGGTCACCTCATGAGAAATCTGAAATAAATGTTAGCCAAGAGTGCTCAGCAGCCCGCAGCTTTTCACAGACTAGGAGCACTCTGCACATGGAGCACCATCCTCATGGGCTGGCCAGGTGCTCATTCACCCTCCCAGCCACACAAGTCACACCTGCCCTGACACCACTCAGCCCCAGCAGCAGGAACAAGCTCTGCTGGCTTCCCTGCACAGCCACCTAGTCCCAAAGCTCTCTGCACACACCAGCCACATCTTGTGTGGAGGTCACCCCTGTCTCTGGCTGCTGCCTTTGCCAATGGACAAAACCAGCTGCAGTTCTTCCTGCTATTGTATTTATATGCAATAGCACTGCTCCACATATTTCTGCGTGGCCTAGCAAACACAAGGTGTGTTGCACACTTGGTTTTACTTACCCAATGCTAGATCTAAACCACTATTCCCAGTGGTGTTTTATAGTTGAATTAACCTGTAAATATTCTAGGATGCACACTGTGCTGGTTTATTTTTAAACAGGCAACTACTGCATTTCATTCTAGCAAGCCTTTCCCTTCATTCTCATTAAAGGGAAAAGCTGTTTTCACAGGGATTCATTGAAACTGAGTAAAGGATGCTATATATATCTTATGAATCCTGTGTGGTTCCCAGCTGTCAAAAGCCTTCAGAGTTAACAAAAAAAAGGAAACACCCAGCCAACATTTCAAACCACTTGGGGGAAAAACCCCAAAACCCAGAAACAAGAGTTGGGTGTTCATACGTTCTTAATGACTCCAATGCTAACCTTTGACTGAAGCTCTGAACAGTTTGATGATCAGATGGCATGTACCACAGTGACAAGAACTAAGTGCCCTCAGACACAAGTCATTGTTTTCCTCCCACTTTTTAGGATCTCTGACCCTGCTCTGCAGTGATCATACACTGCAGTTTTCCTTTTATCTAAAAAAAAACCCTGAGAAGGTTAGAATAGGTGAAGTGATAGTGCTGTAGACATAGCCTACTTCTCTTTTTGTGTAGCAGTTCTCTGAAATACTTATAAAATATGCATGTTTTAAGCTTCTTCATGGCACTGACTATTGTGCTAGTTAGCTTGATGAAAGCACTGCAATAAATTTAAAGAGACACTATCAACTGGTTTGACTCGAATTCAGCATAGGCTTGGAACTGTTGGCTGTTAAGTCTAATAACTACAAAAATGCATGTTGCAACAAATAATTTTAATTGAGAATAAACTGAATTCCTTCAAATTACCTTCCATAATGCTGTGAAGCTCCTTCCAAAACATGACCATGACAAAACAAGTACAGAGTAGAAAGAACTATGCAAACTCTGTTATGTAATCGAAATGATGTCATGTTTTTAATTACTTTAAATGTTTTGCTTTTTTTGCACATTCCCAAGCAAAGATCTTTCTTTGCTCTATTGGTGCTATTTTCTGAAGAGATTGTTCTAAAGAAAAGATAATACTGCAGGAAAGCTCAAAGATCTTGATTAAGTCTGAAAACTTTTTGGTCTCAGTGACATGACCTTCCCCAGCCTTCAGCTCTGGTATCCATTACCTCAGTCCACTCAGGATGACATCCAAAAACGGCAGGTGGACTTCAGCCTTAACACTCACTCCATTACTAACCCAAAGAATGACCCACTCTCCCATCCCCTGCTAAAAAGTCAGAACTTGGGTCTCGGAGTCCTGAAGGCCCTTGGTCTGTTGACAGTGTCCCTTAACAAGAGCTCACCAGGTTTTACACTCTTTGAACAGATGCTGACACCTGAGGAAGGTGCAGAACTCAAGCACTCCTGACCCTACTGCAGCTGCACCTGGCAGGCACAGTGGTGCTGACAGGTCCCTGCCCAAGGCAGCTGCTGCCCTTGCCTAGTTGAGCTTCCTGCCACCATCCTTCTAGCTGGTTTTGGAGTAGAGCAGCTGCACAGGACACAGAAAGACACAGATTTGGGTCCCTCTGGTCCCTCATGGTCCCTCTGGTTGAACCCTCACCATATAAACCCCAAGAAAAAGCATAAATCACCAGACTCTGCACATGTGACAGGAGATGGAGGGCAGGAGGAGGTAAGAGTGCTCCTCAGCCATGTAGCTGAAGTAGTATTAAAGACAATTAAATATTCATTTTATGAGACCCAGAAATTACATTTTCAGGAGGAAGAGGACAAGTTTCCTCCAGATCTAGTGAGGTCTCTGACCCTCTGGCTCCAGAACAGAGCTTTCCACCTTTTTCTCCCATCTGATTGATCTTGGTTCCTTGGTTAACAAGGAGCAAGTCGAGGTTAGTGTCCCACCTTAGACAGCCCTAGCCAGGTGGCATGCTACTCCTCTGATCTAGTGGTTTTCTATTAACTCAGAAAGAACTGGAACCTGGTCTCCTTCTTCTTGGCTGAGAACTTTAATTACTGAGCTATTGCAGTGCAAGGAAACTAGCTAGAACTGTTCCTCCAGCTGTGTTTTAAATTAAAAGAGTGGGACATGGTGAGGTTCCATGGGAAAACATAAAAAAAGGCTGCCCATGATGCAGGGGGGGCTCAGCATGACAGAAAGAAACCTCTTTGCTGCCTTCAGTGACTTGCCAGAAGTCATAAAATGGGGAACTGAATCTTTATCTGACTCCTAACCCTCCCACACACCCCCAGAGCCCTTTCTGCTGCATCTTCTGACCTCCCAATTTCCAGTGCTGGAGAAGAGCTCAGCCACCCAAGATTCCCCAGCTTACTTCAGTTTGCCTTGCAGGCTCCTGAGGCTCTTCAGCACATTTGAGAAAAGGACAGTGGAGAGAAAAAGCCAAGCAGGGGAAGATTCAAAGAGACAACCTGCCCAGCATTTGGGGAGCGTTTTCAGAGTGCGTGTCTGTGGTCATATTATCAAAGCAAAACCCAATTTTGCTGTTACCACTGTTCTCTAGGTTCTTTGAAAAGAAATACCATCTCAAAAAATGATAAATATTTACTCCTGTAGTTTATACAGCACATGATCATTCTCCCACTTTGGCTTTTGCTATACCTGATGACATGCTTCCTACAGCTATTGAAAGGTAGAAAGGCTTCTTATTTTCAGTCATCAGCTATTTCAGCCTCTTAAATATTTTTCTGTCTTTCTCACAGTTAACTTGCAAGGAATTTCTCTTCAACATCTCCTGAACTGCAGTCCAAGGAAGAACATCAGCTAATGTCACCAGAATAATCTATCCTTTATCACCATCATCCACTTCCTGTCTCCCCCAAGAAGATAAATCAAACTATCACTTGAAGATTTTCCCTCTCATTTGTTACCCCTCCCTATTGCTTACTTAAAACTCTGTGCTTCAGAACATTTCCAGTGTACAGCAGATACACACTGATAGAGAGTAGGACAGTCTTAATGCCAGAAAATTTGGGGTGACTCATCTTCATGAAAGCAAGCCATGTGAGTCACAGCCATGATGACTCAGAAGCCTGAGAAGAAGGCACCTTTCTGAGAGGAAGAATTGAAATTGTCCTACTTTTCCAAATATATAACTTAGAGAGAGCTTCCCATAGGGGCAGATTGAATCAGGGGGAGGGGAGGAGCAAGGAGTGATGAGTGTTTATATCATCAAAAAGTAAAGAGACAATATGTATATTATGTATATTATGTATATTATTGAGAGAAAAGAAAAACCACCAGCTACCTGGTGATTTGTCATAATTTATTAGATCTTCAATTTAATACATAGCTTCCTCCTTTTCTTGTTATAGGAAATTAAATTGAGTTAGGTTTTCTGTTGAAGTGCTTGTTTGCCTGACTCCATTGGCCCTTCAATAATGATTTCATGAGTGACCATGGGGAAAACAAAACTTCTAAGACCTTCATCAAAGCTGTCAGCAGAAGTGGATAAATAAGACACATCGAGTAACAAATTTCAATGGTTTTAGATAGAAGCATAGTTGGGCATTTATTCACTGTGCTTCACACAATGGTAGTAAAAGTATCAGACAGGATAATCTGGAACAGCATGAACTTATACGTCTACTTATCATAATTTACCTATAAACGAGAAATGGTAAGTCTGCTTATCAGAAACTGCAAAGATCTAAAGTCACAACCCAAATGTGATGGCAGAAGTCCTGCTAATTCCCATCTATGAATCATATGTGATCCAGACTTTGTGAACCACAATGTGCAACATTTTCCTTTTCTAAACAATGTGAAGATGGTCTCATTCATTTTGTTACTGTTGCCCACAGGGTCTGCACTACTGTTTATTAAACTGCCCTTTGAGTTCTTCCAGTGTTAGAATCACTCTATTCTTCAAGATTCAGCCCTTGTTGCCACATTTGACACTAGAAATCTGATTTTTCTTCCTTCAAATTGACCATCATACCCATGGCTATTCTGGCAATGTCCTTTAGGCACACTGTCTCATAGACTAGACTAATCAAGGGCTGTCTCTAAATCCCTTCTCTTTCACCTGTTTCCCATTCCCCTAAATTTCTTTTAAGTTAAATATGAGGAATGGAAACATAAAAGTTATGAAGCAATGCAGCTTCACTTAACACCTCAGCACAAAGGTTAAAGCTAATACATTTTACTCAGGAAGACTAGGAATATCTAAATGAACTCTTGAGGGCCTTCCAGTCTGAATCACTCTGGGAGTCTATCAGATTGATAGTCACAGTGCCTCAAATAAAAAGCAGCAGCAGTCTGTTACCCCAACATAATTTTGACATTCTTCTGAGACCACATCAACATTTGAAGGCACAGCTCACAGCACATGCCTAAAGCACAAGCAGTCACACAGAGGGCTGTGCAAAAGGCTGGCAGTGTTCAGATATTTCCCAAGGAAAGGAGGCACATAAGCATGCTAAACAGACAGGTCTTGCAGATATTCCCTGGAGAATCTACCTGTTGTTAATTATCTTGAATATTTAGCCTGACAGTAAGCAGGGCTGGCTCCAGCTGTCACTGCCATTGCTGCCCTGGCTGTTTATTCTGCCTCAGACACAGCTGAATTACTGATGGCCTTATCATCATCACCTGGCAAAGGTGGGTTTACATTAAAGCTCAGGATTGAAAATTGATGCAGGTAATGTACCTGGCCACAATCTCTTGGTAGCACCCTGTGGCAGGAGTGTAGATCCCTGAGAGCAGGGACATACAGAAGACTGGGGGTAGCAGTGCTTCAGTCTACCATACAGAGGGTTGCTAGGAAATATCTGCCAATTCCCTGGACTTAAATTCAGATAATTGTTTATCTTCCTTTGCATGCAGGTGAAGTAATGCTCCACTCTGACATTTCTATTGCTACCTCAAAGGTATTTGTAGATCTTGGTAATATTTTCTACAGCAGCCTGTTCTTGTGTGTGTTCTGATTCCAGGTTGCCTCAGCTCGATACTTGAAAAAGCCCTGTTAACAAACACACCAAGTGCCAGCTCTCCCCAGAAGCAGGTCATGGGGAGGAAGCTGAGCCCCCTGGTCCCTCTGCACAGGAAAAACATTCAATCTGCCTCCCTGACTCTTCTTCATTAGGAGATCTGTGGCAGGCGTGACATAGCAAAATTTCCACTGCCTAATAGAAATTTTCGGACCATCTTCTTGCAGGTTTTCTACTTCAGTTGACACAGACATATTGCCCTTCAGTTCTCTCAGTTTTCCATACTTTTTGGTTACCTCTTAGAAACAAGCTTGAGGTGACACCACAAAGCACTTATCTTGAAGCAGCAAGTAAAGGCAGCTTAGAAGAAAAAGGGTAAAAAAGAAGTACAAAACAAGCCGAAGTGATTTCTAATCTGTGTGTATATATGTGACTGCATGATACTGCTACTTTTTCTGACATACATTACTAGAATCAGTGGCTTGAGGGCTGTCTGCAGAAAGAGAAACAATTGACTAGAGATCCACAAAATCCTCTGACACAAGTGTGTATATATTTGTAAAAGTGCTATTTCCCTGAGCACAGGAGGAATCGAGCAGCCGGAGGCAGTGGGTGTGTTGATGCTGCAGGACGCAGTGCAGCACACAGATACCATCTTTAAACAGGCTGGCAGGCACCCTGGGAAACAGGGCTGCCACAGCAGCACAGAGCACCAGTTTGGACCAGCACATCCACCCAGGATGGCATGTGAACTCCTTAAGACATTCAAACCCTTTTTTTCCATTAATTCCTGGTTCCCTGACTGTAGTGCTGAAGTCACAGTCAGTGTGATGGGGGCATGCTGACACAGGTTGCAATGGTGCTGTTCTTAGCCAGTGTGCAAACCACGTGGAAAAGGTTCAAGCAGGAGCAGAGGCAGAGCTGCCTGACCATGCTCTCTGCAGAGCAGTCAGGCAAGCACAGCCAGGATTGAACTCCAGGCTGCTCCAAGAAAGCACAAGTTTCCTGAGCCAGAGTGGCTCTTCCCTAATTTGGGTGCTCTTTTATATTTAAGCATCTTCAGTGTCCCCCTGCTATTATTTCTCCCACTAGCCAGAATAACTTATATGAGACTTCCAGAGCTATTGCAAAGTAAGGCTGGGATGGAGAACTGCATGGAGTCACTGTAGCTTAGAAAACACACTTACACCTCAGCAGGTACACACATATTCTCAAGGAGAACTGATAAACAGAACTTCAGCAGCTCCAGGAGCTAAAATCTGGATTAGGCCTTGGCTCAACTATGAGCCCTACAGTCTCCCAGTGCAAGAAACTTTGCTCTTTCCTTAGCTCTTGTCCTTCCCTCTGCAAAAACTCACTCAAAGATGCCAAGTGAAGAGTGAACACGTATTATCCCCTGCATCACACCCCACCTTTACAAGCTGCTTCTGCAGGCAATTGATAAGATCCTGAATTACATCAACAACAGAAATGGGAGCTGCTGCACAGCAGTGCTAATGCCTCTATTAATCTACAACCTCTGTGAAACCAAGGCCAAAATTCATGGTCCTCACTTACAGGACACTCCAGGCACAGCTCAGATCAGACATAATTAGCAGACTGTGTGTCTAATGGCATCAATACTATTCAACACTGAAATTACTTCAGAACCTCAACTCACAAAGGCTGTATGTTTTAATTATAAACCTATTTATAGCCTTGATAAGAGGATAAAACTAAGTCCCTTCTGCCCATCCCTGGCTGCTGAGCACATGGATGCTAAAGATCTCCCTTGCATTCAGGGATCAGGATAACCCATCTAAATTCTCCAAAACAACATTGCTGACAAAACTAAACTCACAACTGTTGGCATTAGGTTTGAATACAAATAAATAAATCTTGCTATAGACATCTGTCTATACCTTAAGGCACTAGACCAGTGTCATATTAAATTGGAAAGAAAAGGAAATTGTAAATGTTTTCCACTGCTTAAGAACACAGCTCAGAATACAACGGTATGTACAGTAGTTATATACATAACACATAGACAACTGCAAACATGTTCTGAAGAAAATTACAAGTAATACTTTTTATAAAATATTCCTTACTACAAAATCTGCAGAATTAGATTATATTGTGATTTTTCTTTTTTACACAGCGAATTGGAACATAATGTGGTATGTGGATAAAGGAGCATATTTGACTATATCTTTCATATCCTAGATGTTGGGCTGCACTGCAACTGGAAGAATCTGTGGAAACCTGCAGTAAGTCCTGTTCAGAAGTTATCTCTATAAAACCACTTTACAGTTTATAAATTCTGACAAAGTAGGTGACTGTACCAAAAATGGTGTCACCATATTGCAGGCTGGAATTACAGCATGATCATTCATTTGTAATCAGATTTTCAGAGAGAGAGAAAAGTGTAAGAGAGATGGGTGACATTAGGAAAAACAACCCCTCCCAAAGTATTTTCTATTGCAAAACATTCTCAAGCTCAGTATCCAGAAATTAACAGAAGAGTTACCAAAAGGTCAGGTGAGAATTAGAGAAAAAATAAAAATAACTAAGCACAGCAAACAAGGAAGAGTCCTGCTAAATTCAAAAGTCAGAGATGCGTCTTTCAAAATCCTGCCTTGCTAAGCCTTCCTGAATCAATAAAGAGATAAGTGAGATAACTTCCTATCACCTTGTCCACAATTCCTAGTTCAAAATACAGGTTGGTTGTGCAGTCTCAAATTCACACTTGCATTGCAAGACCTAACATCCTTCTCCCTATCCAAGAGTTTTGCAATTAGAGCTTCAAGAAATACCCTGCATGATGAGCAGAAGTCCCAGAACATTTGGATGGGACTGCTCAAATGAACATCAAGAACATCTGTTCAGAAAACTAAACCCATCTTTGTGTTTTATATGAGTAATATGCTAAAAATGGGTTGTAAGTGGCCAAATTGTGTTCTCAATCAAACTTAAATAACTTTGGTGATTTCAACACTACCACGTAATTATCTCAGTTGACACGCAACACTTCTGGCCATTGGCAAAGAAGTTGCAATATTCACTATATCACAGGATGAGGCTTTCCATGGTTGATATTCTCTCCTTTCATTGTCTTTTCTCTGGTAATTTTATTTCCTGCTAGTCTTCAGTCTACTATGATTTAGCCATTTCAGATCACTGTGCACATTTTTCACCAAGTTGAGAATTACAGTTTGAAAAAACTGCAGTAGGAAAAAGGCAGAAATGGACAAAGGACAGCATTTGCATACATTTAATCCACTCAAATAACTCCTTCGTTCAGCCCAAGAGCAGAGTATGAGCTAGTCACAGCCATGAGTAACAAAGTGATTACCAAAGGAACTAAGGAATCTCTCGATGATTAATCATCAATTTCAGATGGTAGGTTTCTCTCAAAGATACTGAGCTCAGTTACAATTTATCAGACTTGACAGCTTTTACTTACGTCTTAAAAAAGATGAATTTCCTCCATAACAGGAATTATTGAGTGACGCTTTGTGCTTTGAATTATGCAGGTGATCAGACAAGTTATTTGTATTTTCTCTTTGTGGCCTTGAAATTGGTGAGCCACAGCTGAGGCCATGATATGTGATTTGATGTGGCCTAGACTTTACAAATTAATATTTCACTTTGCAGACTGGTCTCCATCCTGAACAATTTTAAGGTGGCACACTTCATCAAGTTACCAGGTCCTGACTGATCCCAGCACCCATTATTCTTGCACAGTTTTGGTTCAATCCAAGTCCAAACTTAGGAAACATTTCATGTATGCACAAGCAATAGCCCTAAAGTAAATTAATAATCAGGTTTAGATTGTATGGGGGAAAAGAAAACAAAACCCACCCATATTTTCTTTCAATAACATTAATATATTCATTTTTATAACTATTAACCTGCAATTATTTTGAGATAGAGGAATACTAAGTGATTTTGTAATCTTTAGCATATTACATTTATGCCTTTGAAGAACTCAAAGATTAAATGTTACACTGCAAGATTTGGTGAACTCAAATTTCCACAGTTCCCCAAGAAAATCGTTCAAGGCTGGGAAAGTTAATATCTCATGGGCCAGCAGCAGCAAAACACTGGCTGTGCTAATGGAACACAGCAATTCTCAATTACCTAATGGTAGAAAGCATTTTATTCTATTCCTGGCAAGTGGCACAACAGCAGACATTAAAATCACATAACTTCGTTTTTATAACATTTTTACTTTCCTTTCCCCTTATTTCAATTTGGATGCAATATTAGCAACCAATATTTCAAGTGCAGCCAGAAATAGAAATCAGATCCTTGTACTAGCCAAAAATAGCTTAAAAACATTTCAAAGGCTATGAAGCATTAACCTTCCCTTTAATTCTTTAGAAAAATTGTTATATACTGGATCCTTAAGTTATATTTGAACTGGGAGGAGGCAAGATTAGAAGCAGATATCAAAGGGTCACATCTCACAATTCACAGCAAGTAAATACTCTGGCAAAGGCACAAATGATACAAGGTTACATAAGAATTTCCAAGTATACCCTAAGAGCTCTTTCTGTAGCAGCACCATAAAGCACTTTGTAACCAACTGCAATAAACTCATTATCTCATTGCTGTTACTCTGCAGTAACCACTGTACTGAAAAAAATGTCATTAAAGCTAAATTTGACCAAGGCAAGTAAACAGGGACCACACAGTCCTTCTGTGATATCACACTCCAGTGGCAGCAAAAGGGGATAAATATAAGGCTCTATTCAGGTCTAATCTAGAGGAAATTTAAATAAAATTGTCCTACTTTCTGTCTCATTCTAAAGGATTCTCAAAATTGACCAAAAAAAAAAGATTAGAATATCTTTCAAAAATTCATAGAAACAATACAGAAGTTGTAGCAATCCCACTACATATGAAATCTGAAGTCTCTATTTTTTCAGTACCTACATCGAGATTTAAAAAAAACCCAAGAATTTTTATTTAATACTTTGATCTTAACAATCTTACCCTGTTCCAATGGGGGTGTAGAATGATATTCTGAATTTTGTAATGTTACTGTCCAATCAAAGCTTCTGTGAGAAACCATGTCCAAGTTTCCTTCCAAACACAGTGCAAACCCAAGATCAGAGGAGAACCCAGAGCATCTCTCCTCACCAGTGAAGGGATTTGTCACCTCTTTGGCATTACTGCAAGGATCATCAAAGGTCTTATGGTCTCTTGACCATTTTCATCCAAAGAAACCACTTCAAGTGTCTGAGGGATGTTGCCAGCTGAGCACATGGGCAGTGGAATTTTTGGCTGTGTTATTATGACAGCTCAGCAAGGTCTCAGACAGTTTGATATTTCATACATTGAAATAATATATAGTGCACATGCCAACAGCCAAAACTGCTGTACACTGAGGAGAGACTATGCTAACTGCACAAACTCATAGAAAAGTTAAAATAATAATGATGATCCCAGTAGTACAGACAGGGCTGAGCAAGCAATATCTAGCAAAGCTAACAAAAATAGAATGCTTTCAATTAAACTGCTGTACATGTTGCTTTAACTGAAAATAACTAGATCTGGAATGATAGTATATATTTTTTGTATACCATAATAATTTGAAACAGCTACAGACTTTAGGTGTACAAAAATATGAAAGAATAAAAGGAGCAAAATTGCCATATTTTTTCACTGGGCACAAATAGGCACGTGGAGCATGAAAAGTAGCAATTGCCTGATGTGATACACTGGGAGGTGCACTGGGTAAGAAAAGAGGTATAAATCAAGATGCTGGATAGCAAAGCTGAACCTGTGTGGGCTCCTGGAGGTGCTGCATCTGTGGGGGAATTCTGCTGTTGGATCTGGTTCATGGTCCTGAAATTGTAGAGGCTAAAAGGCAAGAGCAAGCTCACAGCTGGCCATGGAAAGCTGCATCATGCAGAGGTGCTGTCAGCTCCAGAACAGAGTACCTGCATACTGTGAGAGCTGCAGAAAAGCTACTAAGGCCTCTTGTTGGTAGGAATAACCAGCTCAGGACAGGCAGCTCAAAAAAACTGCAGAGAACAGAAGAAATGGTCATCTACTCCATTTTTTCATCCTGAAAACCCAGGGTTGTGTGGAAAAGCCTGCACCACCTGCAGCACAGCCCCACACGAGCAGAGCAGTGGGCCAGGCATGCATTAGGAACCACTTCTGGCTTGAGGGACAGCACAAGTTGACTGCAGCAGAATTCCAGAAGCTATCAGCCATTGACAATCAAAAGATAACCACATATGCAGCAGACTTAGCAGAAAAATAAAATGCAGCCATACTCAGCAAAAGGATAAAATTTAGTCTACCTATGTATTTTTGTGCAGTTTGAAGCATGGATGTTCAATTTTAATAGAAATTTTTATAATGTTTCTACCTCTAAGACCTCCCTGCGCAGTTGTGTGTGTCCTATCCAAAATTTGCTTTCAAGAGGATCTCTTAAAAGAACCAACATAGGTTTAGGAGTCAGTAAGGTATGGTGATAGAGAACAAGGGGAGATATCAGAAAATTAACCAAAGGAGAGAAATTTGTTACTGTTTTTAACCCTTCTCATTCTCCATAAAGCCAGAAAGCCACACTGTGCCAACAATTCTCCTACTTTCTGTTCCATACAGCCACAGACCTCATCTGCTGTTATTATGAGCATTCTTTAAAGAAAATTATCAACAGGACATGACAGCCACGTTACATCAGACCCACAAGACACTTAGCATCCAGTCTGGTCCCATGGATGGGAGGAAATGTAGGAAAGCCCATAAGGTCTGTATAAATATACAGTGATACTCTTCTACAACACTCCCCCAATTGCCAGCTCAGTAGGAAGAGGCCTCATTACTGAATTTCATAATCCCCATTTGATTTATTCCCCATTTGTTTCTGCTTCCCTTCATGTCCAAACAGTTTTTGAACATATATGAACTTTTAGCCTCCACAGTGCTCCCTCTCAAGGAATTTCAGTGCAGAACTATTCAGCAAGCAAAGGAACCCTCTCTTCTTCTTGCCACCTGCTTGATGCCTTTGGTACCTTCCTTCCCAGAGTGCCACTATTATGGAAAGAGAAAGTATCTCTGGTACTTATTCTCTGCTTGTGAGGGAAAGACCAAAAAAGTAAGACAGATCTTACTGCAAACAATAATAAATGAAGAATGGTGTTCTCCTAACAACCTGAAGAAACAAGCCTCTCTTCCCTGGGACAGAGCTGTATCCAAAAGGCTGCAGCAAACAATTAAAGCTGGTGGCTGTAATTGTAGTCAGTAGCAGAGACTGCAGGGCTCTGCCTGCCTGGGCCCTTGTAAGAAAGTCAAGGCATTGCCACAAGTGTCACAGCCAGAGAGGAACCTGAATTGTTTCTGGGTCTCTCAGCCACATTGGGAGTGATGGGAGGCAACATTATATAGCTCCAGTGTGTATTTATATCCAGCCACTTAACAAGAATTTTACATAAATACTGAAAGAATATTCCCAGGAGAAACAGAAATGTTCAACATATTTTCACAAGAAGCCTCCTTCTAACTGCATTTCTCAGGTGAACATGGCAGGCAATTAAATAAATATGTGAGGGTCAATAAGCATGGACTAAGAAAATTTAACTAATATAGAGCTAATCCCAAGGAAGGGAGTTGAAAGTAATGAGAAAATAACCACTCTACAATAAGAAGAAAAATTGCAGAGCTTTTTGTCACCACAGGCATCCACTTATGTCATATCATCCTGGGAGACAGACAGTGGATTCTGTTTAAAAGTAACCACTGCTATGAATATACAGGGACAGAGCTGACCTGTACCTGAGAGCCCAGGAAAGGCACAGTCTGATGGCACACTGTGGGAACAGCACACCTTGGGCTTGGAGGCAGATGTCAGCCACCACAAGCATTCCTCCCCCGTTCCAACAAAGAGTACAGCCCTGCACTTCTTGCACACCACACACAAAATTCCCTGTAGACATCCAGTCCATATTGTACAGAAGTGTTTTTAAAAAAATCTCTGAACTTAAGAGATATTCACCTATTTTAAAAATAAAGCTCCACTTTGATTTTGCTGCATATCATGTTTTAAATTTTAATGGGTTTGCATTTTTCTGTTCTGTTATTTGGAGAGAGGAATAAATACCCTTTTCTGTTAATCTTTCTTTAAGCAACTGCTTCTCCAAAATAAAATGCAAATCTTCAACAGCTCTGTTATGTATACACATACACACACACCAGAGCCATGCCTTTTCACATCCACTGTTTTAAAGACAGCCCTCACTCAAAATCAGGCACATTCCCAAGATAGTTTTCAATAGTCTATCCATCTAATGAAAAATTGTGCTGTTTTCACTAATACAAAACAAGAACAGAGATATGTTCACCAGGGAATCCAAAATCTCTTCCCTTTCCTATTTACTCACTATCTCAGTTTGCTATTTATTTCATAAGCATCTCACACTATGTGTTTCATCAACATGAAATTCAATTTAATGCTTAAATAGTAAAAAGAACCAGACATTCATAACAAGAACAACTTTAGATTTTTCATTCTGATTTTACTCCCATTTGATTTAGTTTCAATTATTGTCTGTTTATTTTTTTTTGATAGATGATTAAATTTAGGAATGATGCTTGATGACAAATTGTGCGTTCTTCTTTTGAAACATTATCCAGTGGGTTCTGCTGGTGTTTACCATACCAGACATGTATTCCAAGTAGTTTTTTCACTGATTCTCCAGCTTGGCAAAGTCCTGCTTCACTAGAGGAGGAGGTATTATTGATGCTTTCAAAATGACAGATCCAAGCAAGTGAACAGGGAGGAGCAATTCACAATTTTTTATAAAAAAGCTGGAGGCAGAAGAAAACTATTTTTCCCCTACAAGGGGTGAGGAACTAAGACTTTTTACCCCAGTCAAGTCAGCACTGAACTCTGATGAGCCTTAAAGAATTTTGTGTGTGTCAATTTTCACAGAGAAATCACAGACATGAATATTAATAAATAAAGTTAGCTGTTTTGCTGTTCTCAGCATAGCAGAGTATCAGCTCTAGGAAAACAAAATTTCGTAAGACCAAAGGCCTACATTTGTTCTACAGAGTTATCTTTCTTCTGTTACATTAGAGACAGCCTAAGCAGGTCATATTTGCTTTCCTGAAGTTTTGAAATGTGCCTATCAAAACCCATTACTACAGCAGCAGCCATTCCTACCAGAAGCCATTAGCCAGCAGGAAATAACAAAACTGTGCAGACACAGGCAATAAAATAGAGCAAAAATCAGAAATGTGCCGAGACAAGAAAAGGCTAAAAATATCAATGAGCAAGTTTCCAGATATAACAAAAAAAAATACAGTCATAGAAAACATCCATTTTTCAGCAGATACTGGTTCTACATAGGCAATGGTCACTTATTAAAAGCAAAATATATTACACTATACATGAATAAACTCTCAGAACTTGGTTGAAAAAGCTGAGAATACTTTTAAAGATCATAGGTTTACCCTTTCTGTGCTAACAGAGGCAGATCTGCTTCTCCCAGGCCAACAGTTAGATCAGCATGAAGAACTGTCCTAACTCTACAGACTGTAAAGGATTCACCAGTTTTCATAAACTTTTCAATTTATGTTTATGACAAGATTTATTTTGAACCCCCAGGTCAGCCTTTTGGAAATATTTAACTGTATCACAGAGGAGAGAGAGAGAAGCATTTGGATGACAAAAGTAGCCCAGGGCAGAAGCAGGTCAGCATCTCCAGGATAATGGAGATCCAACTACCCTGTTTGGAGTGTGGGCCAAGATATCTAGAAAAGTAGTTAGAAAATATCCAATCCTAACCAGCCAGTGAATTGTTCCCACAGCTGATCTTAAATTGTTCAATTGTTCACTTACTGTGATCTCTATGCTCCACATTACTGACCAAAGAAAAAGTGTGTATGGGTATCTCTAACACAGAAGAAAAGGGTGATGATATGGCCACAGAGCAGACAGGAACAGGATGCTGCATCTCTTTAGTGACTCATTCATTTGGCTGGACCTTATTAATTTGTAGATCTTCAAAATTAAATGCTGTCAATTTTAAAAGGCCACAGAACATGCAATAATCAGTTTTATCAAGAAAGATTTATAATTAACAGCAGCAGCTAATATTTAGAGGCAATTCAAACATTCAGTGAAGAACCTTAGAAATACAAAGTCATTTTTTCTGTTACTAAACAGAAGTGCTTTTTCTTTTCCTGTTTACAATTTTTGTGCATTTTTTCCCTGTATTCCTTATGGCCACTTAGTAGATGTGACAGGGACCTGTTCTGTGTCAGGCTCCATAACCCAGTGTGGTGATTACATTTCACATTCGAGCCCCAGAAAGCACTGAATTCCTACAGCTGCAGCTGGAGGGAGGGGAGGGGAAGGGGGGTAGTTTGCAGAAAGAAAATCTCATGTCCTGAGAAACAGCACAAAACCATCCTGACCATCTCCATTAGGATGCCAGGATATTCTGTTTTCAGTGCTGTGGTTGCTGGTGCTGCCAGGCTGCTGCTGACACTACAAAGGAAAGAGAATCTGTCCAATAGGTTACACTGTCTTCTGCTACAGAAACCTCTGCAAACATTTCCCAAGTTTATGAGCAGGACAAAATTCTACCCAAAATGATGACTCAAAATTCTTCAGTTGTGAAGAATAACAAGCATTAACTCCTAGAGGCAAGAAATCCAGGCCCAGCAGTCTGGGTAGCGTTACTCGAGTCTTCTGATATTTAAATGAAAACTGGACTTTGGATAGGCAACTCAGTATATATTGAGCATACCTAATTTGAATGAATAAAATCAGTCACCTTCTTCTCCTAGCAGCAAATGCTAAGTAGTTAATATAAAAAAGCTTTCACAAAAGAGGAACATACAGGAAAC
Source organism: Agelaius phoeniceus (assembly GCF_051311805.1). Taxonomy (NCBI): domain Eukaryota; kingdom Metazoa; phylum Chordata; class Aves; order Passeriformes; family Icteridae; genus Agelaius; species Agelaius phoeniceus. The sequence goes on from NC_135265.1 coordinate 17,580,584, forward strand.
TCCTCCTGATATTCTAGGAAATGTAGAATCAAACTTGGAAAACCACTGTCTAAAAGGAAGGCATAATCAAGAAAAAGTGCTACCAAGACTACCTAGGAAAAACAGGAATTTCATAGCCAGTTAAGAAGGTTCACAGAGCATGCAATCTGAATTTTACACCTAAAGGAGCTAAAACAGATGAAAGAGTGTCAGAGAAAGCAGTTACACAGAACATGACTGAAGTTCAGGCCTTCAGAAAATCCACAGGAATCTTCTGACCACTGAACTTGAAATGAGCAAAAGGAAACACTGAAGGGTTTCTGGATGATTCGAAATCAGTGATCAAAAATCATAACCAATTACTCTTGACTGCTATCACAGCAGAGTTAATCCTGACATATATCAAGATGGGGATACTGCAAGAGTGAAGAGACAACATTAATATCACATTGTGGCATTCATGAAGCCGTAATTAAAAGGTAGCATCTTGTCTTAGCATCCAAATATCAGAAAACATAAAGACAAACAAAACAAAGAAGTCAAAAACTGCTATAGGAATGAGTTAAAGGCTGGGAGATAATGATAATCTAATTTATTAAAAAATAAAGTAGCAATCAATTATTTTTAAAAATACTTTTCTGCCAGACAGACTTGTATTACTGGTTGCCTTTATCCAACAAAATGTTCTGAGTCATTTCAATTATTAGAAATTGAAGTTACATAAGCTCAAAATGTAAATAAGTTTATTACTTTTGCCAGCTAGAGACTTTTGAAACAAGCTCTTTCCTCCTGTAATTGGTAAGAGATGACTCTTAAGAAATTCAACTATGACCAAGTACCTTTACAGAAACCTTATTGAAACTAAATGAGTAATTACAAACGTGCCGTACAGACAAATGAAATTTTTTAACTGAAGTGATACAAAACCAGTGGCTCCTCTCACTCCCAAGTTTCAAAATTCAGTGCATGAGGGCAACTTCATTGATTTCACGTAATTTATCCAAGATTCACTTCAATATACCTGACATGCAGCACTTGCACAGTGACTCTGAATAACACATTGTAGCTGACAGCATCCAGTTCCATCCGAATTAAGTGTATTTGGAAAGTTTTAAGAGAAAAGGGATACCTAGGCAACTGATATTATTGAATATTGCCTCAGAAGGGTCTTAAGTAAAATTATTTGGTATTATTCCACCTGCTATTTTCAATGATACTTTTTAAGTGCTGCAAAATGTAATAGACATACCAGTGACAGGCCAATAAAAAAATAATCACAGGTGGTTCAAGCAGGTTCCACCTGCTCAGGGAAGCATCCTAGCTAAATACTGGAGCATTATGGATCTGAAAGTGCAGTTCACTTCAAATTTCCATTTATTTTACTTTTTCATATCAGTTACAAATATACAAGCACGATACTTGCAGTAATTCATATTCTAATTTCTCAAGAGACGCAAAAAGCTAAGCTAAAATATCAATGCATTGAGAATTTATGAAAACCACTTCCTACTTCACTAAAGGCTCCATTCAAGGATACCAATCTATTTTAAAATTTTCTTTTCCAAACATTTTGATCCACTTTTAAGACAAAATATGTAAAAAAACTAAAACATTCCAGGCAAACATTCCAGTCACCTGAAGTACTAACAGATAACATAATCTTTGACTATAATGCCACAAAAAATATTACATCATCTCTGAATCCAGCCATGGTGAAGCACATTCTGGGATGTGTGCCCATTCTTGGTGTATACATTTTGTGACAGATCAGTGGTATACACTAGAGTAACACCAGAGAAAGACCCATAAAAATGAGCTGAACACCAGAAAGGGGGCTTTTCAAGAAGACTTACTTCATGATAAAAAAAAGGCTGAATAGTTTAGATTTAAACACATTTTCACAAACAAAGCAAACTTCATTTGATTTCCAAGTATTGATAGCACAAGTTAGCCAGCAGTTAAGGAGATACAGAATGAGAGACTTCTTTTTGCTGAAAAACCTACCATGCCACCAAACAGTTCATTTTCCAATTGAAACCTAAAAACAAAAGGGGATTTCCCTCTCAGGAACATGGTGAGACTCTTGGGTCCCTTTATTTAATGAGAAATTATTGAAAGCTATTTTCAAGCCTTTTCTTTTATCTTTTCTTTTATCCTTCTACCTTCAGTCTCACATCTTGGCAGTCTTCAGGTTTCTTTAAATAAAGAAGTATTTTAGGCTGAATAGTACTTTTTGCAAGGTCTGGTATTAGCTGATTCCAAGGGATTTCTTGCTGAAAAAGTCGGACTCAGTGATCCTTGCAGGTCCCTTCCAACTCAGCATGTTCTGTGATTCTCTGAAGCTGTGCTGCAGAAGTGGGTTTTGGGCTTTGGCTTCTTTTCTCAGGAAAAGGCTGCACTGAACTGTTTCACAAAAGATGTAGCAAAAAAAGCCTGGGGTACTCTCTTCAGTCATAACATAAGAATGGTTCTTGTTCAGTCCCTATGCCTGCTACCACTCCATGATTTTTAATTCTCTCAGTAATTCAGTTGGTGCCTTTGATTTCTGTTTGTTTCACCTTGAAATACTTACAGTCTTTGTATCCTGCAAAGGTAGGAGACTGTGAAAGAGCAGCTGCAGTCTATTACAATAATACAGTGAAAACAACCGCGAAAACTTTCCTGAGAGCAAGAGAAAAACAATCTGAAATAAAAGTTACAGCAGACTGATGGAAAATGGCTATGCCTTCTGTAAAAATGGATAGCAGACCCTTAGGGGTTTTTGACTCAAAAATATAAGTCTGTTTTTAATGTTCATGATAGGTAAGGCTAGCTGTGACTAGGGTGACAATAAGAATAATTCCTCCTAAGAAATAAAACAGCACCACTATTCATTAAAAAAAAGAAAGATATAAATAAATTATTTTAGAAGCCAAAAAGACACTCATAAAACTAGATATTTTTCTTGCCCTTATGAACCCTTAATGAAAAATTAATCTTCATCCAATGGCAAGCCCACTGATCTTAATGAGGACAAGCTGTGGATGCAGAGGGCAATAGATCTTATCTGTGTTAACCACCCAGTAAATATTCTTCTTTCCTTTTTCAGCAAGGAATCCCTTGGAATCGATTAATACCAGACCCTGCAAAAAGTACTGTTCAGCCTGAAATGTTTCTATATTTTAAGAAACATGAAGACTGCCAAGATGTGAGACTGAAGGTAAAAGGATAAAAGGAAAAAAAAAAGCTTGAAAATAGCTTTCAATAATTCCTCATTAAATAAAAATTGATGTTTTAAAATGTACGTTATCTTGTGTAACAAAGAAATAAGGATTCCTAAATTCTGCAAGTCCTATATTAAACAGCACTTTTTTCTAATATCACCTTGCTATACCCATTAGCTTGTGAATTGAAGTGTAACTAAGGTAGAGCAGGACAATCAGCATTTTTCTCAGAAACTGCAATGGAAATTGTCCTTTGTTTCATTAAATTTGTATTCATCATGTTTCTAACAACAAAGCTATGATACAATTTACACATCATTCTGAATATTTAAAAAGCTTTCCATATTTCATATTTTCCATATTTCTACCAAGCAATAGTAGAGACAGTGACCTACATCAGTAAGGAAATTCTAGTATTTCTTTCTGGTCTATTAAAACTAATACTCAGTTCTACTACTGTGACAATGCGTAAAAAAAGTAAAAAATAATTGTGACTTTAACTCAGTAGGGAGGATATAATTTTTTGCCAGAGAAGAAAGACTGAAAATATTCTCAGTTGATAGCAAATGAGAGCCACAGGGCTCAACCCATCTCTGATTTCCTCCATGTCCTCACCATGAAACAAACTCTAAACCTGGTTTTCCTTTCCTGAGGAGTCTCACCAAGCTCACTAGATGATAGATAAGCACTCTCAGCATTCCTTGTATGCCTTTATCAGTCTTCAAATAAAAATGCCTTCCTTTGTGTCTGTCAAACATAATTAAATCACTTAGTGTTCAATTACTGAGACAAATGCTGACAAATCCATTTGATTACCACAGACAAGGCTATGCCATCCATTGGGGCATTTTCCTCAGGTTTTTTCCTCTTGATATTGTTCATACTTTTTGGACATTTCTTACGAGATGTGGTGTCCTGTATGTATTTATGCAACACTCAGGAAATCATAACTTCAGCATGACCTGGAACAACTCAGATGCCTATACCTAACCTAATGCAGCACAAAGAGCTGTGTGAATTGATGTAAACTGCCCCAAATTCCATATTACCCATCTTTCTTCACTACCACTGCTAACTGGTTTAGGCAGATGAAAGTTGTCTTATGGACAAACTTTTGTCACTTTTATCTTTAATGAAGTGTGAAAATATCTCTTCCTATCAAACAAACCTTGTCAGTATTACAAGTCTCCTCCTGAAGGCATATAAAAATTCACGACAAAGATGGGTAGCCCACAAATCCAAAGAGATGCTCTTGTATACTCTTCCTATTGAAGACAAGTTTTACAGTGTGCTAAACTCATTTCTTCAGTCACTTCCAAGCCAGACTTCATATCAGGAATGCACTTAAGCTTGTGCTGAAAATTAAGGTGGCATTTCAATACCATTGAGGTTTAAGTCCTTCTATCCTGTTCGTAATGTGTTCCTGATCATGGAGTCATAGAATGGCTTTGGGCTGGAAGGAATCTGAAAGATCATCTTGTTCCAGCCCTGCTGCAAAGGCAGGGACACCTCTCACTAGACCAGGCTTCTCAGGGCCTCATTCAACCTGGCCTTGGACATTTCCAGGGATGGGACATCCAACTTCTCTGGGCAGAAGAGGTCTGACCTAGGACCTTGAACCAATCTGAGAAAAGATTCAAGGTCAGAGTCTTGAATCACCCTTCATTTGAGGGTGGAAGTCAACCTCATTGTTGGCTCCTTTATTGCTGTTTCTCCTATTGTTGTTTGCACTGTTATACTGAAACAAGGATTGCTTCCTAACATGGTGGGATTTTTTTAAATAAAGTCATTAAGGTCTTACTACCCTACAGCCACTAAAGACAACACAGATAATTGTAATTATATCCCCAAGAAAAGCAATTCCTTAATTTTTTACTACACTCATAGAAAAAGAATATTTAGACTGCTCAGCACCTGTCACAAAGGAACTGAACTTTCAAAGTCCCTAAGAGCTGAGCTCTGCTTCCAAAAACAGTTTGTGTATTTATAGTTATGCTTTCTGATCTCCTTTTCTCATTTTCTGGTGGGAATACACAAACTTTAAAAAAAAAGAAAGGATTTTAATTATAGCAATGGTTCACAAATAAAAATTCCATCTTGGTACAGTCAGCATACAGGGTAAGCCCTGGTGGCCTCTTCACAGACTACATGTACATATTAGTTTGCTTACCTTTCTTTACTGCTACCTAGTGATTGTTATAGCTAGCTAGTGATTAATTGACAAATACTGTAGGCAAAGTGCATAAAAATACTTGGGAAAAGTAAGTTAAAAACAACACCTGGAACATTAAAACAATGGACTAGAAAATGTTAAGACATACCTGCAGTTAATACTCAGTGTTAAACAATACTGAATTGTTCAAAGTATTCTTAAGCTTGGTCCTGCAATAGACCTGAATATGAAGAAAGTTCAGGAAATCTTTCTCCCTAATTTTAGCAGTAACACACACACAAGCTCAGAGAAAAATGCTCTTCAAGTTCCTTAAAGACAAAGTAACTTAGTTTCAGGTGGATAAATGAATTTAATTCTTATTTCTGAATTCAACCCTTGGTATCTATACAATACACTAATATGGTTGGACAAAGATAAACCTGATTTTTTTCTCGTATAAAGAAGCCAGAGCACAGACTAATTTTGAGATCTTGAGTTTGGATGGGTAGAAGTTAGAGTGTAGAAAATATGCAAAAAATCATGAACACAGAAATTAGGTAGTAGGCACAAATATAAAACAGCAAGGATGGGAAGAAGCAAGGTTTTTAAAAATCTCTGAGTCATGTTTTGAAACTTTTGGGGGAACTAATCACCTTACCCATGCCAGTTGCTAGAACAATGCCTCAGGTTGAATGTGCCCAGGAACATAGGACTTGGTGATGAACTCACAGCCTAACTCAGCAGCAGTTCATGGAATCTGTGCAGTCACATTCAAGTAAACCCTGTGTGAGCAAGGGCAAAATGTAACCCTTTATCAGCCTATCAGTATTAATCTTCGTGGTAGAATACCATTCCTCCCATCAAGGTAGGAGTGAGGTGTGAAGCAAGCTGCAAGATATGCTTGCTGCCACAAAGAAATTTAGTCGGGTTCTTTCTTAGAATGCCTAATTCTCAAATCAAGTGTTTCTCATTCCATCCAGGCATGCAATTATGTATCCATTACTGACTGCAGCAGCAAAACAAATCTGCTGCTGGAGTTCTGAATTAAAAGTAGATCCAGCCTTTTCACTTTGGGTAAACTGACCCTGACCCTGCTTTGACATTCTTAGCACACAGCACTGGCAAGAACATTGTAAAAATAAAAAGGAGGGGAGAAAAAAGAAGAAAAAAAGAGCTACTTAGTGCAGGACCAAGGGGGTTTTATCTTCTTCATTAAATGGAAGGAAATAGATCATATACAAAATGCATGAAATGGGAGCAACAGAGATGAATAATGCATCCATTACTTGTTTGCATAATGGAGTTATTTGATCTACTTTGACTTCTCAGGCAGGGCAAAACCAAAACATAATGGTTTTCCCACCTTCTTCCAAGGAAGTCCTCAGAAACTCCTGCCCTTTGAAAGGCCACAGGATGCTACAGAACACTAATGAGCTCCCAGGTGTTGTAGGCATGCCTGTAAAATACCACAGGTGACTTTGCCCCAGGGAAGATACCAAGGACTGGGCACCTCTGCCTGGCTGAATGAGTGAAGCCCAAGCACTCAGGCAGGAGGTGGCAGGCAAGGGTCCATTTGTGCTCAGATGGCAGAGAAAATTTGTACAGGGGAAAGAAGAACAAAGGTATTTCAGTGGGGTTACTCTGACAGGTTTAGGGTCTTTTTACCCATAAACAACACATACTTTTGTGAACTTTTAATAAAGCAATTTCTCTCCAAGTGTTTTAGAAAGCTCTGGAAACTTCTAAATGCTTTCAAATGCCTTTGTCACTATTTTATGAATTCAAAGGCTGTTCGATAATGTTCAGTCATTTGAACAGCAAAGTTCTGCAGTGAAAGGTTCAGTCCTAAACTGAAGTCAAGGGCTGCATTCTCCAATGAGGAAAAGTCAAACACCTGACCAGACCAGCTTCTGTTGCCTTTACCTGTGCAGGTACACATAGTACTGCCCATCTTTTTTATTTTTCTTTTTTTCCTTTTTAAATATTTTAAACTACCCTTGGAAGGATGACATGCACCTCAAAACCCAAATACACCCTTCCTCTGTGGCTCCTCTGCATTAATTTTCTGCTAGGACATTTTGTAGTAGGGAAGGAATTTTCTGCTTCTCAACTGAAGCTACTCTGCTGTCATAAAAAATTACAGCCAAACATCAGTGACAAAGAGGTAAACTAAGATATAACTCTTCAACCATAGCATATTTTCCCCCTCACTTCATCCCAAAACAAAAGTTATCAGTTGCCAAATTTCTGTGGTCCTACAAATAGTGCTTGAAGTCAGTACACCAGAACTCAGAGGGTTTGGTCCAGCAGCTGAGCTGGGCTGCCACACTGTTATAGTGACTTTCATGTAGGATTTTAGGGTGTAGGCACATGGCAGAGTTGAAAACCCTGAGATCATGTGTGGACAAACTAACTTTACAGGTGCTCATCAGCATTGCAAGGGGAACAACTTCTTTTTCTGCTTTATCTGAAAATTGCTGAGGAATCCTTGTCTCCTGTAATGGCAGAACTATATTTATTGGGTTAAAAAAGTCTTATTAAAGGACAATTTCAGCATTACTTTTATTATAGCTAATCTAAAATTAACATTAAACCCAGGGACTCACCAATAAAAAATACTGCCTGACAGAGATTTATATACAAGTCTAAATTTAGTCTAAAATGTAAGTTAGTTCGAACCTGCGTGTAATAACTTTCTGCAGAGTGCTCTACTGAATAAAAATGGCTCATTTGTCTTAATAAAAACAATTACATTAATACAATTGCATTTTTCTCAGTTTACATATTTGAAACTTAATAAAATAGCTTTTTTCCCCATCTGATTTAGTTAATATCATCACTTTATGCTCTCTCAAATAATATAGAAGTAAAAGGCTCCAATCATTTATCTTCCATTATATTTTTTAAGCTAATATCTTTCCCTCATTATTTCTACATATGAAAGCACCTTTTACTTACTACTGTAAATTTTGAGTTCTAGGGTTTATTTTCCTTCAGAGAGGATCTTTCATTGTCACCTAGAAGTTGCTGAGCTGTGTTGTACAAAGCAATAGTACATGGCTTCTCTGTCAGAATTTGCTTGGGTGTATTGACAAACTGGGCATCAGTCCTTTCAATGCACATTTCAAAATGAGGAGTTTTTTCAGCACTCCTTCAAAATAGTGTTTTGATCTATTCCTCTTTCTCCCAAAGAATTGTTTGTCTCTGTCAGAATGCCATTAATGAGCTTTCAGTTCTGATGGTCCTGAATGCTGAGGCAATCTAATCTTCACAGGAAGGGCCCCTGGCACTGTTTCTTCAGGAGAAATGATAATGAGAATATATTTTTTAATATGCCAGAATTGCTCTAGTTCTACAAAGCTGTGGAAACAAATATTAAGAACTCTTGCCTAAAAAGCCCACTTTTACTGGGAAACAGTGTGATGGGTTTTACATTACAGACATAAGGAATCCAGACATGTTTCTTGTCACAAAAGTAAAGTGCTCCTAAAAACAATTGTAAATCAGACTAGACAAGGTAACCAAGTATACTGTACTCAAGCTGAGGCAAAGGGATAGGAAGCTTGGAAAGTGACTGCTCTTTCTCATTACTTCAGTGAAAATATTTATTAGTACAGCTAACAGCAGTTGAACTACCCTGTCAGCCTCTGTCCCTGAAAGGTATGCCATTAACTCAATTCTTGTATAAGGATAGTAATTTAAAAATGAGGTTGTACTTGGCAGTCACTTTTGAAGCAATTTAAATATCTTTAGGTGTTTTGACAGCTCACCTACCTTCCAATACATAACCTTTTTCTGTCACTCAGCACAGTTTCTTGAGTCAACTCTCACAGGATCAATGCTAATAGTAGTTTAAGACAGAACCTACCTCCTACAAGTAGAGAAAAATAGCAAAAAAGAAAATTTAGTCTAATGCTCACTGTTCTGACTCTGAACTTTTTCCTTACAGATGGCCACAGTGACTTGAGGTGAATGAGCAAACTGCACAAGCTGCTTTTGAAAAGCTGGGATGTTTCTTTTATCTGTCCTGAAGAAGATTCACTCAGTTCATGTCTGTAAAAGCCAAACTGTCAATCTCAGGCAGGCATCCAAAATCTAGTTGCTTTTCTTCTTACAGACTATTTTCATGAAGAGATGTGACCAGTCCAGCGGAGCTCCCCAGGAGGAGCACAGGACCAAAGATACCTATGATAAAATTCGTCATCATTTTTGAGACTTCACTGTATATTTTAAGATAAAAGCAAGTGTTAGATGATATAATATGACCACCTACAATAACAGACCACATGGATTCAAATAAAATATCTCTGTCTGGATTCCAGTGGCATGGGAATGGCTAACAAGGGTTTTCCAGGAAGGTATCTGGTCTGCATTTAAACACGAGAGAGAGAAGAACTTGGGCCATATTTGTACTTGATTTTCCTGGCTAACAATGCAAATATCCCCAGCATGGCTAGATATTTGCACTCAGAGTCATCGGGGCAAAATAAATAATCTTAGAAAAGCTGCAACTCTGAAGCCTTCCAGTGGGTTGTTAATCTAGAGAGGAGAAAAGCAAAACCAGATTCAAGGCAGAGTTGCACACAAGTAGCAGCATTTACATCTGTATACTTCCCAAAACAAGGAATTCAGCCTAAACCCAAAGCTAAGCTGAGACTGCAAATTAAAAAAAGACTGCAGATTTAAGAAAAATTTACACAGTTGTTTGGAGTTGTTTTTTTTTCCAAAAAGGCAACATGTGGTGTGGGATTTGATAGGGGGAGAAGGTAAAAAGAAAAGAGTCTGATTGTCCCAGTTATGACACTGTAGCAAAAGGAAAAAAAAAATTATTGGTAACATCCTTTTAAAAAGAGGAAGAAGAAAAAGACTCCTTTTAACCTGCACAAGGGTAGTCCACAAGTCAGAATGAAAGTCTGCCAGAAACCAGACTGATCTTAACAATTTGGATCATGTCCACAGAACTGTATTTACTAAGAGCATGTTGCCAGTACTGATGGCTAAACTGAACATAAAGATCAATAGTACCTGGAAAGGTGATAGAGAGAATGATCCCCTGAATGATTAGCCTTTGCTGCAAGAGGGAAGAACATATCCCACCTGATTTCATTTTCCCTCCAGGATCTAAAATGTCTTTCTACAGAGGATGCACTCAAAAATGCTGGTCACAGAACAAAGCACAACTGGAGCTCTGAGGGCCAGCACAACAGGTCAGCAGCTCCACTCCTCTCTGCCAAGATCACAGATTACTGCCTCTGTTCTTCAGCATCAACAAGGATTCACATTTTATTAGTGAGAAGTGTCTGCATGCTACAGACTGAAAGACCAATTCCTAATGTAAAGCTACTGCTATAAAGTCATACAGCTATGGATGATCAGAATGGATAATTACAAACATTCTCACACCTGCAACCCAAAATTATTTGGGACTTAACCAAGGCAAGAAATAATAGGGAAAAAAAAATCCCTCACAAAACACTGTTCTTTGTTACAGAGTTTGTAACTTTGGAGAAAACAAATGGAGTGGAGCAAGAGCACTGTCAAATGCTTGATGTTCACAATGGACAAGTGAGGGGTTCTCTTCTTATAATAATGTTATCCTTTCATTCTTACTAAAAAGGTGACTGCACAGCTGTTGTATGGAATTCATGCTTTTCAAGCCCTCCTCTTCTTCATCACTCTTTCCTGGACAGGGCTTTGAAGGTTGTGGCCCCAGTTTATGGGGGCAGCTCCTGTGGCCTCAGTGATGTACACAGTGCCCCACCCACCCCAGCTTCCTTTTCCTTCCCACATCTGTGACCCATGGCAGTCATTTCTTGTGTTATACACATACAAATTCAAACACAGTTAATGTAAAGCCTACGGAAAATCCAGTGAGAAGGACTTCAAAGTTGACACATCTCAACTATTACACATATTTCAACATTTTCACCATTTAGCAGTGTTACAACAAAGATACACAAATAGGGAAAACACTTAAATTTGCTGCAGTATGACAAAGATTCAAAATGTCTCTCCATATCATCATGTAATCACCAAAGAAAATATTTTTAGGTCACACTTGTAACAAAAATGACTGCTATAATGTACCATTTTTTAAAAACAATGTTAGAAAGCAGTTAGAATAATCCACTTATGCATAATTAAAAGCAACACTCAATCACCTATGGAAATGAAACATAGCTGAAATGTGCATTAAACATGCAAAAGTATTTCTTCCTTAAGTACCTCACTGAATAATACTTCATGACAATTGCTTTTTATTCACAGTCTATGTAGCAATAAAGTGGTACCTTAGAAAGCAATCATTATTAAAGAGAAAACCCAAATTTAATTTTTAAAACTCATTCTACTACCAAGAAAAAGAAAAAAATCAGTCTCACCATTTTTCACAAAAATACTCCCAAATATTTATATCAGGATGACAGCAGCATTTTATTTAGCCATTTCTTTTAAACCAGCATCATATATCAGTTATCCATATAAAAGTTCTGTATAATTAAGCAACCAATAAATGCCTCCTTCAGCCAGTGTATTTACTTTGAAGGGGGAACAACATGAATTACGGAGTTTAAGCTCTACAGAGCAAATATTTGCTCTCATATGCTTAAAATCAATTTGTGCCATGTCTTGTATATATTGGAAGGTAACGGTGTCTTATCATGGCTGGTAGAAGTCTACAAGTTCTGGAGTGCTGCTTTCTTTGACTTCCTTTCTTGGAAGAGAGATAAGATGGTTTGGCTGAGCTAAAATAACACCATGACTATCCAACAGCATAAGATAGATATGATTAGGGATGGAACTGGACAAATGGTATCAAAAGTTTCTAAACTTTTCAAGAGAAAAAAAAAAAAACATGTAATTGGTGGGGCTTTGACTGGTAGATGAGTTTCTAGAAATGCTCAATATGTATCACAAAGCCACCTGCCATTATCATACAGCAGAACCCTCTCCAAGTGTCTTTTTTACATTTTCTCCCCATGAGAAAGGATTAAGACTAATGCACATTTTTAATCAAGTTTTAGCAGTCCTTCAAATTATACAATTTCCAAGAGAAGCTACCTGAAATACATGTTTTCATATTTCAAAATTACACTTATTAAAAACATTCATTCAGGAAAATGCACTGCTCATGTTGCTTCACTGTATTTCAGTATCAAAACAAGGATCAGAATGTCTTAATTTCAAAAGAACCTAGAACAATTTACTAAACACCCCTCAGAATCCTCTAATTCTAGGACAGTATTCTATACTTGTAGTCTATTTGGAAAACTCCCAATTTATAATGCAGCATTTGTAGTCCAATCAAATGCACCACCAAATCTATATTTTAGATCTTTCATCCACTCAAAGATTTAACCATTATATACTTAGATAATATATGAAGGGATAAAAATATTTAAAACCTTGTGCAAGCAGCAAGCCAGCACAATCCAAAATTTAATGTTACCTCTACTAAATCAATTTCAGAGAAGTTTTAAAAGTAAGTTAGATGTTTACAGCTATTATCTAAGAAAATAAGAATCTGGATATATTTATTCCCTTTCTTCTATTGTAGTAGAAAAAAGAAATGTTGAGCTTGTTATAGAAAAAGTGTCTAAAGCAAATGATTTCTCAAAAAACTTACATGCACATCTTCACACACTTATTAGAAGTTTAATAGAAAAAAGTGATTAGCAAAAGTAGCTGGCAATGGAAGAGAGTCTTGATACAAGTATAAATAAAGCAGACTGGAAATGCAAAGCTCAGAAGGGATGCCATGTTTTCTGGACTAAATCAGACAGGAAAAATGAATCTACAAAGGATGAGAGAGCAGCTAACCACAGAATCACAGCAGCTGAGCCTGGAAGGCACCTCTGAAAATTATCCAGCCCCAAGTTTTACTCAGAGCAGGCTCAGCTAAACCAGGTTGCCCAGGGCCCCACATATCTGAACACCACCAGTGGTGGTCACTCCATCACATCCATGGACAACCTTCTCTGCTGCCTGACTACTCTCACAGTGTAATCAAAAAAGGGGTTTTTTACTGATTCAGTCTGAAGCCCTACCTCTTGTCTTGTCACTGACTACGCCTGAGAGGAGTCTGTCTCTCCTTTAAGTAGAGAAAATCCCCAAAACTTCTCTTCTCTACACTGTCCAGTCCCAGCTTGCTCAGCCTCCCCTCATTCAAGAGGTGCCCCAAACACCTGATGACTGTGGTGGCTCTTGGCTGAACCCCTTGCAGAGCATCCACATCTCCTGAACTGAGGAGCCCAGTCACAGGCACAGCCCTGCAGAGGAGGCCTTGACCAGCTGGCAAAGCTCTGCCTAACACAGCCCCAGAGGCTGTGCAAGCCTTGCAAGAGCACCCTGCTGCCTCATGGTCAACGTGGTGCCCACCAGGACGCCCTGAACCTTTTGCACAAAGCTGCTCCCAGCTGCTCAGCCCTGCAGCCTGTGCTGGTGCACAGGGTGAGGTGCAAAACAAGGACCAGTGTCCCCTCTCAGCCTCTCTAACATCTCAGCACAAAGCTGCTCTGGCAGGATGCCTCTGTGCAAAGGATTAAGCAATTCACAGCTCCAAATGCATGTTCAGACCCATACATTTATATAATGTTCATATATGCAGACATGCACACAGGTTAGCTGTAAATACACATTAATATAAAAACATACAAAAATATTTGAGGGTTGCAAATATTTCAGTTTATTAACTGTAGAGAAAGTTCAATTTGTTTCTCAGGCCAAGCCAACTGAGTTAGTTTTATTTTAAAATGTACCAGTAAGACTATAACTGGTTATGGTGGCTATATGGGACTCACTTTGCTTAAATTAGAATGCACAGTTATATCTCTTCATGAATACTTCTTTTCTCTAGCCAACCATATTTGAAAGAAGAAAAACTATTAAAATGTTTAGATGGAATTGGTGGTGAAAAAAAAAGTAGCTATTACATTCTGACAAAAAGAGTAGAGTTCAGTAAGCAAATCCTACCACCTATTTCATGCAAGTAAATGAAAACTGGTTGACTTGAGAATAGTTGTGGTAAATCTGGGGACCAAATTTAACTTCAGAGGGATTCTGATCCTGTAGCAAGAAGAAAACAGCTCAATATAACAAATATTGTCTGATTGGTCTGTAAGCAATATCTACTTTCCCTCACCATCTTTTATAAGTAAAGGAATAATCAAAGACAATAAATATCTTGCTTATCTTAGGAATTTTATATACATAGGATGTTAGGAAGAAGTGTATTTCTTTTCACTACTTTTTCAGTGATAGAAAAAAGAATAAAATCCTTATAAATGAACAATAAAGGAACGCATCAGGATGAAACTCAGCTTACAAAATAGTCAAAACACAAAAAGGCAGTAATACTCAAAAATCTGAAGATCAAAAATCAAATATTCTGCATTCCCATATTAGTACTGATGCTTAGTACATTCATCATCTCAAACAGGGATGGACAAAAAAGTATTAAAGAAACACAAAAGATGATTCTAAGGTTAGTAAAGACTAAGAAATTTCCCGACATCAGTCCTTGATAGCCATCAGTTTACAGTACTGGCAAATGCAAACCAGAATAAAAAGTCATACAAATTACTGAGATTTAAACAAAAGCATAGATAACCAAAAAGCAGTAATTTTTCATTTGCAAAAAAAGCACTGACCTCTCAACAGAAGTCACCAACAAAAGTGACTGTATTTGAATGTCCAGTGTTATAAAATTGTGCTTAAAAATAAAGCTAAATTAGTTTCTTCCCATTAAGGTTATTACTATGATTCAGTACATTGTTTTGAATATAAAGATTCAGCAGCTATTGTCTGCAGTTTTTTCTTCATGAGAGCTTTAATGTTTCCAAGATAACTTTAATTTGTTATAGAAAAAACAAATGACCTTTATTCTCTAGGCTAAATTAAACTTGCCTCTTGTGTAGGTATGATGAACTATGAAAAAAGCAGGAAAAACAGTTACTGCAGTTGATAAAAGCTTTTTTAAAGTAAGACAGACAAGTTTTTTTCTATTGATTAACCTTCTCAAGTCTTGAAAAAATAACCTAGTTTTTTTCAAAGAAAAAATTAACTGAAGTATGTACATATGAGCAGAATTTTCCTATTCTAACTATGAAAAAAAACTCTCTGCATTTATATAACATCTCTTATTACCTGAGTAAACTGATAGTTAACTCAAGAACAGAGTCTGCACAGTTCATAAGCTGTGTCCTTTGCAATGACAGCAACAGTGTTTATCTAAGAGGAGTTTGGGTGATTTAATTTTTGACCAAAATTCTATCACAAGTCAAGATCCCAAGTCAAGAAAACTATGAAGCTCATCAGACACAGGTTTCAGAAATATATCAGGATGCTTAAGTTTTGCTGGAAGTATCTAGATCATGGTGTGGGTACCTGCTGTGATGCACCCCAAAACCCATTCTGAAGATGATCCAGCCTGAGCCCTGGCTGGAGCACATCTCAGTTCACATGCTTGGCACACACCTCTCTGCAGAAATCAAACTCTGGAGAAAGTAATTCACACACCTGGAGATCACTCTTCAATTCCAGTCTATCAGTTTGGAGATAATAATTTTGCCTGTGGGCCAGCTGTAAAATGGGGGTAATAATCTTTTTATCACCTTACACGATAAGCCTGTCAAATCTCTCAGACTGGACCAGATGCTTTGAAACCAAAATGCTGCATATTTATCTAACTGCATATATCTAATTGTGCTTAATGCTACTAGAGGCATTTTTCAGACATTGTACAGGCCTCTGGACAGAGTGATAACAAATGAGGACTCTGAATGAAGCTGTGCTCTGTTTATGCCTGGGTTTGCTACAGCTTCTGCCCTTTCACTCTGGAAAGGCAATTCACAGCCAGCCTGCCATGAGGATGGTGCAGCCTGGCTCCAGTCCCCACGGTCCTCACTGCAAGGTTTTCTGTGCCTCCCAATACACCCTGATCTTCCTTCTCTTGTCCCAGCCACAGTTTTCCAATCTCTCTCTTCCCTGCATCCATCCCCCTCTCTGCAATTTCCCCTTTGCTCCCACCAGGTATATTTTGCTCATGTTCCACCAGCCAACTAAAATTCTGGGCCTCACTTCTTCCCTTCCCAAACACAACGGGAAGAAGCACCAGCACAACTAATCAGCATTGCCTGACAGGATCATCTGAACGTCTCTGTTCAGCAGAGAAAGATCCAAAAATTGCAGTCACAGATCTGAAAGAACTGGAAACTGATGTAATGCTACATCACCTGTCATATGCAAGATAAACCAAAAATCTCCCAGCTATTTTAGTTTGACAGACAACATCACTCAGCCAACCACTTACCCCTTTTCATGTTTTAACTTTGGGGGAAGGAAAAACAGAAGCAAATAGAACTGACCCAGATGAATTTAAATGCTCAAGTTAAGACTGCTAGCTAGGATGAAAGGAATGTTTGCAAAGGTTTTCTTCTTTGAAGAAAACATTGATAACCAAGATTAGCTCCTGAAAAACACAGACTCATTTAAATTTTTTGTCTTTAAAGCAAAGATGCTGTAGCTAAGCAACCTGGCTCTTCCTTAAACTGAAAGCTGGTTTTCACAGCACCTTGTTTATCACTGAGAACTCCAACAAACCTCCACCGTATTTTATGTAACAGCGTCTGGGGGAGTGCCAGATTAGATCTGGTTTACTGTCATAAGGGGACTTTTCCCATGAATGCAGATGATGCAAAAGTTATTTTTAAAATAGCATCCAAAATGGTTTTTTTGTGTCTACTGCATGCTCTTCAAATACCCTGAGCTCTTGGAGAGAACATGTCTGCTTCTGACTCCAAGACGTGCTGGCTATGTTTTCTTTTCCTGCATACTGAAGTGAGCCACTGCCCTTTCTTCCTAAGTTCCCCCCTTCAGCCCAGGATTTGATACAGCATTTAGTATTTGTTTTCTACCACTAATGATGTTGTTCTAAGACAAAATATATCCTGACATGCTCTCTGCTCTGGTTGGGTACTGTTCTTATCCTGCGTTGAATGCAATCTAGAGCTTCAAGAATGATTATTATTTCCAAATTAGAAGCCAAGTATAGTCCATAAACCTATTCACTCAGACTGAATCACCAAACAGCTTTGATCTCAAATTCTTCTAATTCTGACTGCACTTTCCCTAATGGATAGGACAGAAAATACATGCAAGTAAAAAGCAAAATCAATGACACCAACTATGACCCAGTGGGTTATGACTTCAGATGCTAATCTCTTGCCACAGTTCCCCTCCCACAGACTGTGCACATTAATAGCCTTTTCCCAGTCTGACAAGGGCATTGAAAAGCACTTGCTTGAAAAACCTGGAAAGCATTGGGTTCTCCCCACCCCCTGCTCCCAACCCACTCCCATTACAATTCTATTTTTAACCAGCCCCCACCTCCCTGTTCTTCAGTTGCTTGTAACCTTGCACACAGTATCATAAAATATGATGGACCAAAATGTTTTGCTAAACAATGGAAAAAAGATTTTTGGCTGCACTGCTCATTTGTTTTCCCTTCTCAACTGATTTTGTGTTTGTGCACAATAAATAAACACACAGTAGGCCTATGCATCCTTCTACAAACACAGATATGCAGCCACTGTACACAGACAGCACTGCAGCTTTCTTGTTTACTCTGCTTCCCTCATTTCCTCCAGATATTTTTGCACGCTGTCATTTGTGGAATTCTGTTGAAACCCAAAGGGATGTCAGCTGAGCCTGCCTCACTCTGCAAGCTGTTGGCAAGCTCATTAAGGCCAGGGGAACAGTGTGGAGTCTGCTGCCACTGCTCACAGACTGATGCTGCTGGCTGGAAGGACCCGGCCGGGCTCAGGGGCCACACCAGCTGATTTCTTCAGATGCTCCTCAGCCTTGACATTATTGCTGGAGGCTCCACAAGGACTCTAAAGTTGTTACTAAAAGTGCCAGCAGCTGCTGTCAGCATTTATGGAGAAGAAATCCAATATAGTATAAGTCTTCAAGGGTTTCAAACAGGGTAAAAGTCCATGTTTTCTTGCTCCCATTACCAGCCTTGACTGTACATTGTACAGCACTGCCTGTACAATGAAATTACTTTACATTTTTTATTGGGTAACTACACTTTTTTCTGTTTGTTAATTTCAGACTGCATCATTTTAGGATCTACCCAACTTAATTATTTCTAACTCTGCAGATATTACCTGTCATATTTGTTGCAGCCCCAGAGAACCCAAATATCTTCCCCAATAGTTTTGGGGAAGCCATTGCCTATTTGGGAGTCAAGGTAGAAGGCAGGAAGCAGAATGCAGCTCTCTCTCACAAAAGCCACCTGGCCATCAACCTCTTTTTGGCTGATCAAGTTATTAAAAGGAGAAAAGCATAACAACTGAAATAGACTTTAGCCATGGCTGCAATTTGGATTTCCTGTGTTAAGTATCACCTTACTTCCTGCTTAATTAGGTTGAGCCATGTCCAGTTACCCTGTGGTTTAACAAGGGCACTCTTGTTCATCTAGGCTGCTACAAAATCAGGGATGCATGTGTACTGCCCACAAAAGAGAGCAAATCAGGAAAAAATCCACTACATATTAGAAATTCAAGTAGTTGAATTAAAAATGGGGAATTCAAAGTTCTTAGTGCTTGGTTTTTTTCGGTTTTTTGTACTTGAGGGCACCATACATAAAGCAAGATATTTAAGATCCACCAATCCTAAGGAACACCTAAATCTAAGGACAGATGGAAGTTTAAGGAAGATAAGTATGTCTCAGTATTTTGCATATTTGAATCATAATATTCCTAAATCACTCAACCTGACACTGTTTTTTTTTCTCCAAGCAAGGACTAACACTTTAACTATCCCATCACAATCAGGTTGTTCTAGATGACCTTCCAAAGACAAATCCCAGTGCCACAGTTAGCATCATCTCCTAATACTGAGATTAATACTGCCAGACTATGTGAAGGCAATACAGTATTTTCAACAACAGTCTCTATTTTCTGGAAGAAGTTGGATCCCATCCATGCCTTCCCTTTTTTTCTGTCTAGCACATACAGACCACTGGCTTACCATATGTTTCCATGCACCTCCATCTCCCTCATTTCAACTGATTTTTATTTAGAAAATAAACACTTCAGAACAGCACAGAAAGTAGGAGAATTTGTCTGCCATGTGTCTAGTAGATTTTAGCCACTATAAAAGCATTTTGATTAATCCATAACTTTGGTATTTTCCTCCCATTCTTGCATAAAGTCACTCTCTATTTTTATGGCATTAGGAAAGAAGGGAGCTGTATTTCCGAAATTTTAAATATTCTGAAATATTGAGCTTTATGCCTTTGGTTTAATGGTATTGGTGGCCTGGCCACATGGTACGGACTATGAAGCAAACACTTTCAGAGCCAAATCAGAAATTCACTATGGCAAAGGCTTATCAAACAGTCTGCACAGAAGCTATGCTGCAGTAAAGTCACCTAACAAAACTGAAGTGAGCAAAGAGGGTCTAACTAGAGCAGAATTGGAAATCCAGAGATCTCCTGGATTCTCTTCCTACTCTGCTGGAGACAGACTTTGTAAATGGGGGCAGAGCACTCAACCATCATCAGGTATTTGTTTAACTGCCCCTAAGTAGATAAGAGAGAGTACAGGGAATATGATTTCATTGGCATTTATAAGCAAAACTGTATGGAAAATATGGCTGCACAATTATGTAAGTTACCCTTATTGGACACAGTGGGTTCCAACGAAACAAGTATGGAAAGCAGCACATGGGATCTTCTCTTGGGTTCAACTGTGGCAGTTCCTGCTCAGTAGCTGGTACAGGCTAACCAATGTCTGCATTAAGTCAAGGGCTTTGCAGTTTCCCATGCTCTGCACAAGAAGCAAGCAGAGCCTGGACCTGAGCTGGCCAAAGGGATATCCCACACCATGGAACATCCTGCCTGGTGGCATGGATAGAAGCTGGGAAGAGTTGGGCAGGAGGGGTCACTTGCTGTTGGAGGACAGGACAGGCATGGGTCAGCAGGTGATATTGTGCATCACTGGTGGTTCTCAGGTTTAATTTTCCTTTTTTCCCCCCATCGTTATAAGTAATAGCATATTTTGTTATCATTATTATTACCATATTGATTTGTTTCCATTATTAAACTGTTTTTATCTCAACCCACCAGCTTTATCTTTTTTCCCCAATTCTCCACCCCACAGCAGTGGGGGCAGGGGAAATGAAGGAATGACTGCATGGGACTTAGCTGCCAACTGGGGCTAAGCCACCAGAGACCTAGGACTGGATTCTTTCCCTTTTATTTTTGATTGCAGATATGCAGTTTACAATCCCACCCCTCTGCTGACATATTTTACTCATAAGACATTAGGAGAAGGAGGAGCACTTGCCAAAGTATATTATCACATTTGGGATAACTAGAATTTATTAAAAAAAAAAACATTTACCAGATCACATGGGAAATGGTATTTTCTTCTAGGAAGAAACAGAAGTGACTTAAAAAGTATTCCCTTAAATTCAGAAGTCAAAAAGTACTTGGCAGAGAAATAAATTTTTTCACTTGCAGAAATACTTAGTCTTAAATTAGTCTTTATCAAAGACTTGATTTTGAATTTCAAGTTTATTTCATGAGAAACATACCAAAAGAAAAAAAGATGTTTACAAAAATTCTGAGTTCTTCTTGCTCAAAAATGTTAGCAGCTGAATTCATCAAAACCAACTGTTTTTCTAAATTTAGACTTGGCTTTGATAAATTGGCATTTTACAGAAAATTAGGCAAGCATCTCCTGACTTCTGGTAGACAAATGCGAAATTTCCCTACATTTTAGTTGTCCTTTCCAAAAGTACAGAAGTTTACAAGGTACCTACTCTCACAGAAAACAAATGGGCGCCTTTGAAATCACCTTTACAAAGGAGAATCAAAAGAAAAATCAAAATGTATTTTGTTTAAAAGTTTCATTGAATACATATGACAGGCCAGGGCGAAGGATCCATGATTTGCTGACAGATGGAACCAGACACAGACCTTCAGAAGAAAGCGGAAGCAGGAAGGAGCTGAGCACAAACATTTTAGTCAGCTCTGTCAAAATGTTGGCATTTCTACTAAGAAGGAATTACAGTATCCAATTCTGCTTGTTATTCTGTAGCACTCTATCCATGGATTTCTGAATAATTACCATTAGCATTTCAGCTACTTCTACTAGATTTTGCAAAGTTATC
Organism: Agelaius phoeniceus; assembly: GCF_051311805.1. Classification (NCBI taxonomy): domain Eukaryota; kingdom Metazoa; phylum Chordata; class Aves; order Passeriformes; family Icteridae; genus Agelaius; species Agelaius phoeniceus. The sequence continues at coordinate 17,602,097 of NC_135265.1, forward strand.
CAAGCAAAAGTGACACTGACATTAAAATCCTATTTTGATTTTGAGCACAAAATAATTGTTTGACTTGCAAAGCAGAACCTCATAAATTATTTCATTGGTAATCTTTTTCCCTGTAACTGTTATCTCTTCACAATAACTTTGCTTCTGTTTTAACATCAATAATTCTGAAATGCAGGCAACTGCTGAAACTCATGAATCCCATAACACCTCGCACAGAAAGATTCCTTCAGCCCCACAAACCACATTCGATGTCTATAAAATACATAACATTTATCCTACAGAACAGTGCTCAGTGAAAAGATTTGTTACTGAAGTGAGGTCCCTTAGGGACAGACATACCTCAGAATTGTTGAGATGACACCTGTGTGTCCCTGAGAACCATCCCTCGCTCGAGCACTGGTCAATGTCCACCTTCTGCAGATTGATGTCCACTTTGACAACACCTCTGAAAACAGAGAGGAAACAGCCTTGAACACAACTGCAGAAATAGGTTAGGCTTTTTTTGTGATGCTGCAGCCTGAAAAGCAGAACTACCTCTTTCTTCTAAATATAGAATTTGATAAAATGTCTAAACAAGAAGAGTTTTGTGCTCCCACAGCATGGTCACAGAAACATTCTTATTTTAGACTTTACTGAGATGTACTATGGACAAGAGCTCAGTAAACCTAACATATTAAGACTAGGGTGGCAGTTAAGAACAAGTTGTATGTCCAAACAATGTAATGCCCTTCACATTTTACTGTGCAGCAAAGACCCAAAATAAATACAGTGAAAGAGCTGCACTACTTTTTCTGAAGCTAGCAACCTTCTCAGGCAGTTCTGCGTGCAAGGTACCAGACACTGCACCTCACCCCATATCCAGCAAAAACTACATTCTCCCCTTTGCTCCAGGGAACCCTATTTGCCAAAACAACTGGCAAAAGCCTTTTTTGTACCCTCCCCAGAGACAACCCAGCCTCCAGAGACATTCAAGCCTCTTCTCTACAGCTCAACATCCTCCTCCAGCAGGCACCCAAGCACTCTCCCCACATCTCTGCCAGCTGGCCCTGCAATAAAACCTGATACAGCATCAGAAAGCTGCACAAGCCACCAATAGATCACTGATGTGTGTGAAGGGAAAAGTTTCCTACACATACATGTCCTGAAGGACCACCTAAATTGTGTAAGTCCTATACCAAGAAGTCTCTAGGTTTCATCATCAACAGTTTACCTCAAAAATTCTTTTGAAAGAAAAGCTAACAAGCCAATTTCAAAGCTGACACTCTGTTGTGTAAAAAACTTGAAAATTATCAGAAGAAAAAAGGTAAAAGACTGTAGTTCTATATCTTTTTTTTTAACAAAGCCTTTAAATATTTACATATTCTTCAGAATTACCTAGGACATTTATAGCATCATTTTGTCAGAGCATGTCATCTATGACTGCTTTGCTGTAGCCCAGACTTGACAAAAATGTCAATATGCAACTTCTAGTTGCTAAATCATTACACAAAATCATTCATAGTGGATGAATGCTCTGTGCTAATTTCTTACATTCAGAACACCATTCCTTTCAAGTCAATCATTTCAGCCACTTGGGACAGATGTTTTCATTTCTAGAGTCTGGACTCCCCCAACTACAAACACCATCATCTCCCTTCTTTCAGGCTGTGATCCAACAAGGACATGGCCCAGCCTCTATCTCAGAAGCACCTCATTCACCCCAAAGTGTGTTCCCTCTTTTAATTAATGCTCATAACACAATAATAGTAACAAGATAGCTAAAGAGCCATATATTTGAGAAGATATGTACAAGCAAAATTAGAACATATGAGTGAGCTTGATCAAAACCAGGAAAATGCTGTTCCCCCATACCTGACCCCAGTACAGCAAGAGTCCACAACAGCTAAATTTGGACATTGATCTTCAGGCATGCTATCCAGTAAATGGAAAAACACAACTATACCCTGTAAGTGGTCAGAAGAATGCATGAGAAAATTACATAAAACAGACAGTAGGAAGTTAGTACAGGAGCACTCAATCCCACTCAGTCTCCTGACTAGAATCTAAACAATCTAATTCTGGGCACATTTAGAAATTGCTTGAAATACTTAAGTGCTGGTTCTAGCAAGTTAAATTTAAAATAGCACACACCACACTTCTGGAATATTCTGATATATTTCTAGTTTTTGCCTTTGTACACTTGTTTTGAACAGCAGTTTCACCAGGGACTGCTCAAATAATGTTTCTACCCCAAGGAACTGTTTTCTCCATGTTCTAGGTGAGCAATAACCTTGAGAGGAAAAGCTGCCATACTGCACAGATTATCTCTTTAAAATGCTGATGTCAGTGGATTACAAATTTAACCTGGCAAGAAGGTGCCATAGCACTGGAGACATATGCCCATAGCAGTAGAGACAACAGATCACTCATCTGGTCATGTGTAGATCCCACCAAGCATGTTCCCAATATTTTCTGGACCTTTGTGAGCTAATACAGATATTAGTGTGTGGGCTGAGGACAGGACCTGCTCTGCAAATGAATACTCCCCATGGCTGCAGACAGGCACTAAGCAGGCAGCAGGAGCCGGACCAACATTACTCCTTGCTCTCCTAATTCATGTTACACACCAGTCACGTTGGCAAAGCTATCAAGGATCAGCATCATCCTGACTACTCCAAAGAAATCATTTTATACAGTAGGAAAAGCAGTGATGATTTAGCTTTAAAAGAAATGCAACCCATTCACCTGAAGCACCTGACAGAAGAAGGTTTCATTTCCTTTACATGGAAAGTTTTTCCCTTGAGTACATTTTGTTTTTAACTAGTAGGAGAGGAAACTCACCTTTCCCTCCTCAAACATTTCTGCAAAGACAAGTACAGATTTCAAATATAGGACAAACTAATCACTGCCTAAAGAGAAGATACCACACAGCAAACTCTTAAAGGTGTTTTCACAAGAAAGCCCTGTAGAAGCAGAATGCCAGTAAAAAAAGGATATAAATATTTTCCAAAGAAAACTTACCTAGAGGTTACTTGTGAGAAAGACAACACACACAAGCCAGAGAGATTAGGGTCATTAAGTACACTGAGAAGGCATCTGAGTATGGCCTTGTACCAGAAGTGCTGCAATTTGGAGAATTCATGTCATGTTCCAATGGGACAAGCATCAGAAAGCAGAACACCCTAAAACGCAGAGCCATGTACTGGAAAGAAAGGAATATACTTCTGGACTTCACACCATTGATTAAAGAACTTACATCCTTTGAAAGCTCTTTAATACAATTACTTTGTTAAAAATAGATGTGAAAATCAGATTCATACAGCAACTATCAAAGCAGGCTCTTAAATTGGGGGTTTTTATACCTTCAATAATGGAGACTTCACCATCTCTGGGAAATCCAATCTAGTGACTGACCAAACCCACAGTGACCATACAAAAGACTTCTGATGTTTAAATGATATTTCTTGTATTTCAATTTGTGCCTCTTGGGCTTTCCATCCTTTCATTGAATAAGGCTGAGAAAGGTCTGTCTCCTCTTCCTTTACAGTTTTTCACCGGGTACTTACACACAAAATGCCCCTGGAGCCTTTTCTTCTCCAGGCTGAACAGTACCAGCTCACTCGGTCCTTCTTGTACATCAGATGCTCCAACCTTTAACTGTCTGTGTGGCCTTGCACTAGGCTTGCTTCAGTACATCCACATCTCCTGTGCTGAGGAGCCCACAAGTGGACACAGCACTCCTAATGGGGCCCTCCCACCAGGCTGGGGAAAAAGGAAGAATCACTTCCCTCAACCCATTGGCAAAACTTCCTCTCACCAGCCAGGAGGCCGTTGGCTCTCTCTGCCCACAAGCACACATTGGTGATTCATGTCAAACCAGTGCCCACCAGGAGTGTATCAAGTGTCTGACTTCCAGATGGTCACCAGCTATCTATACACAGAAGGCTACTGAGTTGGTAAAACACAATTTCCCCCCTCAGAAATCCATGCTGACTACTCCCAATCACATCCCTCCTCTTCATGTGTTCCAGAAGGGGTTTTCACAATTATTTGCTCCATCACCTTCCCAGGGAATGAAGTGAGACTGATCAGCCTGTCGTTCTTGGGCTTTCCAACATCTTGTCACAAAGTGCACTTTTCCATTCAGCAACTTTCATTCCAAAGACTTTAAGGTCATTGAGTCCCAGCCATTTACCAAACACTGCCAAAGTCACCACCAAACGGTGTCCCTAAGTGCCACATCTTCTAAATACCTCCAGGGATGGTTATTCAACCCTGGCAGCCTGTTCTGATGCGTGACAATCCTTTCAGAGAAGTGAGTTTTCCTAATATCCAATGAAAAACTCCTCTGACACAACTTGAAGACGTTTCCTCTTGTCCTGTCACGTGGGAGAAGAGACCAACCCCTACCTCCCCCCAGCCTCCCTTCAGGCAGTTGTAGAGAGCAGTAAGGTCTGCCCTGAGCCTCCTCTTCTCTGGACTAAACTCCCCCAGCTCCCTCCTCGTAGGACTTGTGCTCCAGACCCTTCACGAGCTCCACTGCCCCTCTCTGGACTTGCTCCAGCCCTTTTAACAACTTTCCTAAAATGAGGGGTCCAAAACTGAACAGAGGATTTGAGGTACAGCCTCAGTGATGAGCACAGAGGAATGATCACTTCCCTGGTCCTGCTGGCCACACTATTGCTGATGCAAGACATTCATGATCACAGTCATGCTCAGACAGAGTCTCCATATTCCTCCCAGGTTATCTGGCCCTCTTCCACCTGCACTTTCAATTTATGCTTCAGTTTTGTCAAGATCACAGTTAAGCCATCCAAGCTCAAAAATATTTTCATAATACTTCTTTCAGAAATATTACAAAATTCTTTCATTTCAAACTAAACACATGTTCCTTTTGCTTCTCTTGTACTAAAGTTTTTCTTACAAGAAGGTTTGTCTTTCACAAAACCCAATCTCCATGAACTCAATGCAAACTTTTTTTACCTACACTCTTCTCCCATCTGCAGCTCTTCTGTAGCACAACCTGAACTTTTGACATGGCTAAGTTTTTCTGGTTTTTTCCCTTTTCTCAGAGCTTTGTGAGTTTTTGGGGTGAAAATCTACAGTAAGAAGAAACAGGACAGTGCAGGAGCAGGAAAGCAATCTCTCCTTACAGTTACAAGGATTTCAACTGTTGGTCCCTCCATGGTGCAAATTATTACTCTTTTTTCACTAGACCTCTGCAATACATGTTTCATAGTAACATCACAGTTCTGAAGTAGTACAGGGTCTGAAACTACCTGAGGATACAGTGCTTTCAAAAGCAAAGTTTCTTGAAGCATATATGTGGCATTTATAAAAGGTGTCATGATGGTACAAGGGTTCTATGAGTTCATTTGAGATCCATTTTAAAACACCATCTCAGACTTGTACCCCAGTGCTATACACAGAGCACACTAATATGTACACGATAGATTTCTGAAATTCATCTGTGATTAATACAGTAGCTGGCACAGCCTGTTTAGCCACCCACATTTCCAGTTATTTTTGATTCAGCATTCAGAAAATGGATCATATGAAAGAACACATCCTCCTAGAATGTATATGGACCAACTCCCTGTGTTATATTTATCGAACTAATTGGGAATAATTGCAGTGTTGCTATCTTGGTGTAAGCAATCAAGACAAATATCAAGGGTGTAAGAGTAGACTCAGCCTGTCAGAGTAGCACATTCATCCACACTGGCAACGCTGCCTGGCTGAACACAAGCCACAGCCATAAGTTAATAACAATATTAGTGGTAATTGTGGACCATCTGGCAGGTAAGTATATCCTGTTAATCTCCTTGAAACAATAGATATTTGTTTCCTGACACAATTTTACAGTCCTTACAAACACAAAAGAGATACCTAAGGATTGCATGTCCATGTTAAACATGCAGTTAAGAAAGAATTAGTTGAATTATATATAAGATAATCACTGAAGAATGATGTCATCAAGGATTTTCTGTCAGGTCAGAGGTTTGATTTAAGAGGCTTTAATGCCTGTCTGTATTTCCAGTACTACTGTTTGTTGGCATGCTGCTTGCCTTGAAATCTGTGCCAGAAATTGATTTAAGCTTATTTTCCCAAACTACTAGCTATCTTGATAGTTTCAGTAGTTATAATATTTCATTGTAACAACACGTTGTAAAACCTATCTACAGAATATTTTTTTTGCCTCTACTGTTACATCATAAAAAAAATCAGGGGGAACATGTTCATTTTCTCCCAGTCAGCTTAATACAGAATTGTACAAAATAATAGCCTGCCAACATTTAAATGGTGATAAACAGTATCCTTGTGCTCTAGATCTTCAAAAGCTTTTTTGGCACAGAGGTCATCACAGCTCAGCTAAACACACAGTTTGCCCTCCAAGTTTGTACACTCACTTTTGTGCTCATAAGCATTGTGAGCACTTTTTAGGTATTTAAGGTATAAGGGATGGTTATCACACACTGAAGTGGGCATCATCATCCACATCTAAACAGCTGCTTAAACACTTGCTGTCACATTCATTCAGCCCTCCATGCTGTCCTTCATGAGTCCTCTTTACCAGAAAACAAGGAGCTAAGAAAAACAAGTTCTCTATAGCCATCAGAAATCTGCAAATGCCCACTCCTCTAGACAAATACACACTGTATTTTGCATAGCCAGTATTTTCAGGGCAGATGACATTTCTGACCACTCTCATTTTGGAGGTTGCCACTTTCAAGAATATTGATCTTCAAATACTGCATACCACCTGACACCTGAGGCTCCTCCCATGTACCATCAACTCAGCACCCAAAAATAACCCTGGTGTTAAATTCACAAATGAATTTCAGCCATAAATCTTACTGACAAACAGCAGGTTCTGCAGGTTCAAATTGCCTTGGAAAGTTCAGATTTAGGATTCTGCATCACTTGGACATTGTTAAAGTTGTTACCGTGCACAGCCAGCCAGACTCATAAAAGGCTACTGGGACATGAGACACAATTTTGGCCTGGTCACAGAGTTACCACCAACTCCTTACTAATAGGACAGACACTTCCCTAGTTCCTCAGCCATAGCATGACTGCTGCTTTTCAACACACATTTTCATAGGAGAACCAGCTTCCAGTTAAAATAAACTGAACAGTAAGGTACAGCAGTGTGGGCACATAAATTAGGATTCACCTGCAAAGAAAGTCTCTCTGAGAGACAGTAAATTGAAACAGTACTACAAGGGCAGAATACTTAAAGCTGAATTCTATTGTGTGAAGAATTATTTCAAATTAAATCTGCCTTCATATTTATGGCATGCAGTGCTGCCTCCCTGGAGATATCCTTGCAGTTTAGTCAGAGTTTCTTAGATACTCTGGATGGTTTGGGCTTGTTTGTTTTTTTTTTCCACTTGAGGATGCTCAAGTTGTTGCTAGCATCTTAACTCTGTCACAAAGCATCACCTGGTATAGGAATGCCAGGTGTCAGTGATGGTAAAGTACCACTTACATTAGATTATATCTATGAAATTAGGTCTTGGAGCCAAATTCAGGTTGCTTTTCTTCTAATGTTTCCATTACCATCCATGGGGTCAAACAGGCAGGTGGAAAGAAAGAGTCCCAAGGAACAGAGCATAACAGAGAAAACATATTAGGAACACAAAGAGCTTTTGAAATAGAAGAATTCTACACAGGATGGGTGGTTGCAGCCTAACTATACTAAATCCTGTGACCCTGAAAATTTATTTAAAGGTAACAAGGTCATTTTAAAACTCAAAAGTAAGTGGAAGCTAACCTCAAAAAAAAAAAAAAAGAAAATTGAAAGGCATAAGCCTGGTCAAGGAGGAACATACAAATTGCAAGAATGTAAGACAAAACCAAGATATCAAGATATTTTTAGAAACCAAATGTTAAAAGGATAGGCTCTACTAAAAACATTTCAAATACCTCAGAAAGTGGAAGGCTGAAGTAGAATCTCCAACACAACACACAAACAAGATACAAAAATTGCTCAGAGCAGAGACAGCTTTTGACAAAAATGAATCATTTTCATTCGTATTGGAAGAAACAACAAAACAAAAATCAGCTTTTACATGCAGGGAAGTTAACAAGTTGGACTTCACAAATGAGTGGCCGTGACAAAGTCTGCAAGTGATAAAAATGCTTCATATAACCCACAACTAAACCTGGCTGAGGCAGAAAAGATGCAATAAAACACTTTGGAAAGTATTCATTCAAGAATCTGGGATCTCCCAATGAATTTAGATTCACAAAGTGAGTTTAAAACTAGAAAACTATGGAACCCAGAATAGATGGCTATAATGGAATATATAAATATATTATAGAATACAATGCTAAACTACATTGCAAAAGACAAAAATGTGTTAAAACAGGACAGTTTAACATATACTTACTATCCAGTCATTCAGATGAAGTCTGAAGAAAACAATTTCTTTTTGTTGCTTATCACTGGTAAATTGGACATAACCAGAATAGAAGAACTTGACATTTTTCTTTCAGTACCTGCCAGAAGCTGCTTTTGGAGCAAGGGCCATGGAAACCTTTTATTTGACCTAACACAGCAATACATTTTTTCTCACATTTAGGAACATTTCTATCTCAGCCCACACTCACAAATAGAATAGATGACAGTTCTGGAGCTGAATCCCAGATAGCAAGGACTGCCACATGTCCATCCCCTTCAAAAGAGCTTTGATAACATGCTGTGCTGGAAGTCTGGCCCAAGGGCGATGGGGGTGGAAAACACAGGAGTTGGAAACAGAAGTGTGACCCAAAAACCCCAAAATTGTTTTTATTGCAACCTAGCATGCACTATGTAATTGTGGACATGAATGTAGTATGTGTTTCAATCCTCTCACACCATATTTAACTTCTTTCTTCCAAGACCCTCTTCTATTTCTCCAATACTGAAGGAAGCTGAATCATTGTTCTGAAAGAGAAATCCATATTTATTGTTCCCTTCCTATGTTTCATCAACATCCGGTTTTCTATCCCTCTCCATGACCTCATATGAAAAATGCTGGCAGGGACATAATTGATTGCCTAGAAAATACTTAAAATATCCTGAGGGTTTCCACAAACAGACAGCATAATAAGAGACTTCTTTGTTTTAACTTGTTTTCAGGAACACAAATCCAAGACTTTCAGAAATTCTAGAAAATAAATTATTCCTTTTCATTTTTGAAACCTGTTCTAAATCCACCTACACCTTCAATCAAGGGCCAAGACATGTTATAAAAAATGTCAACCTCATAATTTAAAAATATTTTCTGCGTTATACAACTAACATCATATCACAATAGCACAAAAAATTTAAAAGTCTCAAACAATTAAAATCAATTTTCTCTTAGCTCGGTACTCAGACTAAAGAGAGATTGGGGGAAACTAAAAAAGGGGATAAAGGAAGAAATTAAACCATGTCTCAAAGAAAAAAAAATTACCCAATTTTTTTTTTTTCATGTCTACATTTGTTTGGGGTTTTTTACCAAGCAATTTAATAGCTGTGAAATATTTAGCAGAATAATAAATCATATAATACAAATAATCCCTAAGGAATTATTTGTTTCTCATAAATACTTCTACCTCCCTGGTTTAATCTGCCTTTAGTAATGTTTCTTTAACTAAGAGTGCCATCATAGTCTAATGCTGGAGTGGTCCAAGTAACTGTTAATGGTACAGTAGAAATCACTACATTACACTGCCTTTAGGGGAGCAACAGCTCAATTTAACTGTGTAGTAAAAATTATCTTTGCATCAAGGGATATCTTTCCAATAACTGAGAGAAGTAGTAAACCTCTGAGAGGCAGAAAATATTAAGATATAGCACAATCTGGCCAGACTTCAGAATGAAGTTACCTGTAAATGATCCAGAACAAGACTCCATTCAAAATAAAATAAAATTAAAACACAAAACCAAAAAAAGAAAAAAAAGAAAAACAAAGAAAAACCAGCCACCTCCAACTTACTCAGCTTGCTGATTGAGTACCTTTCTGCCAAAACAGACATTATTCCATTGGATTCTCCCTAAAAACCTTTAAAAAATATAGTAAATGCTGTGCTGGATTTGGCAAAAACCTGCTGGAATATGGTGGGAGGGGGAAAAAAGTCAGTGCTTCATATCCTGAAGACAATCTGACCTCCACAATGAGAAATTACCCAAGACCAATGACCAGTTCCCAAAATGTAGATGTATTTCAACACAATGTTAAAGAAAATGAGAACAGCACACATGGGAACATTTTGAACTGCAAAAGCAGCAACTCATTCATCAGAGTTTGGGGATAATTGATGTCATTGCACAAGCCTGAAACAGTGCACATGAATCTGACTAACCATGCTCAGGAAATATTGGAACAGGACCTGAGAAGAGGGACCATGGCAACAGAGAGCTTATGACAGAGACTAAAGAAAGCCAGTTTGTGTAGTCTAGTAAATAAAGGTGGTGAAAGGGCCACTGACTATAAATAAGTCAGGGCAGTAAACACCAGCCAAGGGTGCTAAGTCAGATGGAAGACAGTTCTGGACCAGAACAAATGAACAGAACTAACTGGGAGTGAATAAATTTAGATCAGCAATCAGGAGAAGTTATCCAACCCTTAGGTACAGCATACCAGTGAACTGAAGAGTCAAGAGGGAAACCCATCCACTTAAGGATGGAGATTTGTCAACTGATGACATTAAGTGGGCTTGTGACAGCAGAAGACTGACTCAGTGACCCAGGAGGACTTTTTTTAACTTGTGTGTTCCTATTAGCTGACTATTTGTCATCTTTCTTCTAGATGAAGACATGACCTTTCCCACTTGTCTCCTGGCCTGCTAAAGCAACAAAGACCTCTAATTTCTTTCTCCAGGCACCAAGAAAATATTTTTAGAAAAGGAATTGTATTTACAACATGCAACTTCTTACACTTTTCCACTTTCTCAGTAGGGCTGCAAGGAGGACAGCTGGGTCATCACACGCCATAAAATATGGTTCATTCTGACCATGTGATAGCAGCAGAGGAGGGGCACAGAAGACCTGGGACAGACGCTTCTGTGCTCTACCCCCTGCAGCACTACAGTAGCTGAGTGATTAGGCACATTAGGTTGGGAATTTCAGCTGCAAATGGCATCAGTTTAGACAGGAGGGATGGGTAACATCAAGTGATTACTTTGAGTCTCTGTGGATCCTGATTTCTGAACGAAAGCCTACCCTGCACCTTATAAGCAGATAGCAGTAATGTTCTCTCCATGCATTTTGGGTGGAAAGACCAGCAAATGGAGACAACACAATATGAGCAAGCACTGCTAAGAAGCTGCAGAGAGCCAGCACTGCTAGTTTGGCATGGTACTAGGCTAATGTGGCCCTGAACAGCTTCTGGTACATTTATCAATACAATCAATTTGCCTTTGGTTTCTCCACTTCATCTCAGTTTTATCTACAGTGTTGGTCATGGCAAGACAACCACATCCTCTCCTTGGCCTTCAGTTGGGGCAGTGGGGCAGCAATCTTTTGGGAAGGGGAAAGGTGAAATTGAAGACAGATGAGCTGTTTGCAGGAGCCCCCTGGCCTGTAACACTCCCATCCTCAGGCCAAAAGCACTGTAACTCTTCACAATGTTAAGAAAGCTTTGCTGCTTTGTGCTGCACTTTGGGAGCCTCACTGACAACAGCACTGCAGCAGCAGCATGCACTGAACACAGCCAGTAGTAGTTACCAGTACTGCCTTCATTATTCAGTACCAGTATTGCCCACATTGACCTCTTCCCATTGCCATGCCACAGGAACAAACCCTTCTGTTACTGCCACAGAAGAGATACCCACATTAACCTCTTCCCATTGCCATGCCACAGGAACAAACCCTTCTGTTACTGCCACAGAAGAGATAGCAACAAGGAGCAATAGGCTTTTCCTTCTGTAATGTGAAAGAGCTCTCTTTCATGGATATAGCATGCTCCTGGAATGTATCTCACCCTAATGTACCATGCCTTAAACCTAATGTGAGCAAAGAAAGTACAAAAACTGCTGGAATAATATTAAAGAGGCATACACTAAATTACCATTAATGATATCACACCAGACTACTAAACGGGAGGAGCATGGTAACTGATTCATTAAAATGTTTCTAACAGATGGTTCAAAGATAAATTTTTGGGAGAACCAACATAGCTGCCCCAAGACATGGAGGTTAATGAACACCGTTTTTTCATATGGGCCTTAAATAAGAATTTAAAGTCAAAATATTGTGTCACTCAAAGACTGACAGTGAGAGGAAGTACAGCTTTCTTCAAAAGGCATCTTATAGTAATTCACACAACTAATTTTCCAGTAACCACACTAGATGTTACATTTTTCTACTATGTGCTCATGCTTTAAGCCATTTTTTCTCTTAAAAATTCACATTGAGGCTGTGTACCTATTAAGTAATGAAAACACTGTGTAAATATTGAGACAAACTACAAGTCTTGGAAATGTATTTTGTATATACCATTTGCTGTGTAGCTGAGAAGTTACTTTCTCAATATCCCAAGTCAGAACCTTATATTAAGGCCCATCTTTCATCTAGCATACCTCAAATCAGAAACACAGGAACTATCCTTCAGCCTTGCCAGAATATGTATGTATTTATAATTTTACTTCTTCTACCTGCTTCTTTAACCGTTTGGCAAAAAACATAACCTATTTTTTAGAAATGCTTACAAACTCATCTCTGTTGATACAACAAATCTTTGTTAGTTTTGTCCAAACTGTTCAGGGTAACAACAGCACAACACTTTGAACTTGCACAGCATACTCCATCTCATGATCTTGTAAATATGAAGTGGTTCTCCAAGCTTAGATGAGCTCAGTGAATGCCCCTTGAAGTGTGAGAGTTATAACAACGGCAGTGACCCCCACGTGGCAAGCAGAGGCTGGGAAGATGAGGCAGGGATGGAAGGCAGGGCTCTGTACTGCATCCAGGAGGACATCTACTGGTTGCCATGGCCGGCCAGGGTTATGCCAAAATAGACCTGGTGTGTTCTGCACACCAAAAGCCTACACAGCAGAAGCCTACAGCACCGAGATGCTTCCTGCCATCACAGAATCTTGGCACAGAGATGGGACTGGAGCTTTTGACTCTTTCTTAAAACATGGGTTTACTTCCTCTTCAGTTAGGTCAAGATTGAAGCTTCTTTGAGTTAAACTTTATACCAAAATTTATATTCTCAGAGAGGTGATTTGTAGCTGCCACCATACCTCCAGCCTAGTGGTTCTGCCAAACTCTATCTCCAACAAGAGAATATCAGCCTACATTAACTTTCATCCACATCCCAAAGTTCATCAAACGTTGAACATTGCATTTCAATGATCTCTGACGAGCTTCCTGACTTCTCTGGACTCCCTAGGGTCCAGAAGAGCTCTACAGTAGACCTATTCCTGGGTTTTGTTCTCAAGAGGAATTTAGCAACAAACAGCCAACAGCTGAGCTCATTTTACCTTAACCCTATCATCCCTATAAGTGTGAAAATTTCAGGGCAAGAAGTAATTCAACAGAGAAATAAGCAGCCATTATCCATTCAACAAATTTTGGGTTTTTTCAGGAATTTATTACTGCACTCATATCTCTTTGATCACACTGGATTTCAGACTAAGCCAAGAGAAACAGCATTTGCAGATATTATTGCCTTGCCTCCTAGGTGTGGCAAAATCTCTGGTGTCAGCTACCTTCTTATCAATCTTTACCTGCTACTTATTGATAGCACAAAAGAAATCGTGTGCTCCTCTCTCATCCTAAGAAATGCCAGCTGCTCCTGGGCAGTGCACATTCCCCACTGGACAAAGTTACTGAACCCCTCACAAGAGTGCCAGGGGAAAAACTGGCATCTCACACTCCACAGGTTGCTCTCATTCTTTGAGCAAATCTCTCTTTGGTGTCAAAATACAGACACAAGAAAGAGCCTTTTTCTATCTTCCTCTCTGTTAGCTGCAGTTCAGGGGCAAAGTATATAAAAGCAACAAAAAGTATATGAAGCAATAAAAAATAAGCAAACCTTTACCTATGCCAGGTATCAAACATAAAGCTGGAGGTGCAAAAGGAAAGCTCTCCTTCTGCCACTTCATCTTATAGCCACGTGAACTATGACAGAACAGCAGTCACCAGCACTGATTTACCTACATGTCTAATACCACTGACCAGGCTCGAGCACCCCACAGTGGATGTGCTCTGGAGACCAGAAACAGCAGTTTACCAGCACTAGTAATGTCATTAATTACTGGGAATGTTATTTCCCAGCAGGTTAAAAGCATAGCTGGGGTCCAGCTAGGTACAATTTCACAGTATAATAAGAAATAACAACTCAGTGAGCATTTTCCTCTTGCAGACACAGATAAACTTCAACCGGCATCAGCTGCTCGCCTCTCCCCACAAGCCCACCAGGAACGTAACCCACCATGCACGCCTGCTCCAATGGCAGCAGGCAAAGCAAACGCTGTCTTACAGACGGAGACGACTGCGAGTCTTTTAAGGAGCAACAGCTCCCGAAGGCACAGCTCAACAGGAAGGCCTGAGGCTGCTCTGCGCTGTGACTGAGCAGCCCGTGCGGCTGGGGTTGATCAGGTCACCCAGAGAGCAGAATGCCCTTCCCTGGGAGGGGGGGGAAAAATCAAAACCCCAGCCTGCTTCCCCCTCCCCTTCTCGACAGAAAGTAAAGGGAACACTCCTCTTACCTGAACTCGGGCAGGAGGTTTGGCCGCAGCCCATAAAAAGCCGCCGAGAGAGTCACTAGCCAGCCGGGTTTGTAATTCCCATTCTCACACTCCAGGTATGGTGAGGACCACCGGATGTGGTTCTTATCAGCAGTGAAGCTCTCCCGCCTCTTCCAACTGTTTTCCAAAGTTTTGGGGCCCGTGTTTAAGACCTTCCTGTGCAGATGTGGCCGCCACTTGCGCTTCAAGCTGTGGAACCACTCTGTTTCCACAGAGGCGTTGGCCAGGCGGTGAGCCGTGGAGGACAAGTCCTGCAGGAGGACCTGGCTCTCGTGCCTGCTGGCCTGGAGGAAAACCTGGGGAGTGGAGGAGAAAGGCTCCGTGCTGAAAGTGATAGCGGCCCTGGAGATGTTGGGGTCCTCCTCCAGCAGGCTCCTGATCAAGGCGCGGTACCACTCCAGGTCCTCCTGCAAGTTCTGCTCCCGCGACTTATTGCTCTGGAGGATCATGTTGAGTAAGTTGGTGGCGTGGGTGAGGGTGCCCAGGGCGCCGTGCAGGGAGGGGTGCGAGGTGAAGCGCGACTTGCCGGCGAGGCTGGCCAGCTCGTACCGCCCGGAGCAGTTGGCTCGCCGCAACTCCCGGGAGTCGCCCGTGTAGAGGAACGAGGCCACGTCCTGGGGCACCTCCTCGGCGAGCCGCTGCGCCAAGATGGTGCTCTCGGTAGAGCGGCTCCGCGGAGCCGGCAGAGGCTCCCGGCTCTTGATGTGGTTGTAAATAGGCTGCTTCCCTCCGAGCGCCCGCTCCCGGCCGCGCACTGCCTGCCCTTGGTCGCCGGCAGCCCCCAGCCCGCGCTGGGCGAGGAGCAAGAGGAGAAGGAGCCGGAGCAAAGCCATGTCCCCCGGTGCTGCCGGTCGCACCGGCACGGCGAGGCGGCTGAAGATGAGCTTCGCGCAGGCGGCCGCGGCGCAGGGGTGCGAACGCGCAGAGGCGGCCGAGCGGCAGCGGGGCGGAACGCGACCCCCGGCCCGCGAGTCACCTGTGGCGGTGCCGCCCGCAACCTCCCCAGCGCGGGGCTCCGCACAGCCCCACCGCCGGCGCGGAGCGGCGCGCAGCCCCTCCGGCGACAGCAGAGCCGAGCCCTCCTGCGCCTCCTCCCGCCGCGGCCACCGCGCTCACTGAGCTCCTGCCCGGCGCAGCGCGCAGGGGCGGCGGCGCCCGCGCCCGGCGCAGCGGCGGGTCCCCCCGCGGCGCCCCGCCGCCGCCCGCGCTCCGCCGCTCCGCATCCTTCGAGCGCCGCTGCCGGAGAGGGGGGCCCGTGGCGCGGGACTGCCACTTGCTGCGGGGATCGGCGGGCGGGGCTGCTGCCGGGGAGCCAGCGGACAGGCACCCGCCTCCGCTCGGCTCTGCGAGCGAGAACGCCCGGCCGTGGGAGGACGGATGGTCACCGGGCGGCTCCGCCACGGGCAGCCCCACACCGCGCGGCGCTCCTCATCACCCGCCCTTATAGGTGTACGCCAGGCAGCGGCCGCCCTATGTGGCCGCCTCGCCTGTCAGTCAGCCGGCAGCCACTCACGGGGCAGGAGAACGGTGCCATGCGATGCCGGGGGAGGCGGCGCTGCTGCCGCGGAGAGGCGTCGAGGCACCTGGCTTCACCTGCAGCCGGCTCAGCTTGGGACGAAGGCGGGGCAGGCGCCCGCCCCGGTGGGAGCCGCTCCGCTTTCCCGGGGCTCGGGAGTGGCGGGCGGGGAATCCGCGGGGGCTCCGCCGGGCCCGGGGGTCGCCCGCGGCGCGTGGCAGCGACACCTGGTGGCCGGGCCTGGGGCGGCGCCTCCGCGCCGGGGGCGAGCGGCGGGAGCCGCGGGGCGAGCGCGGGAGCGGGGACGCGATGCCCTGAACACCCGGCTCCGTGTGTCCCCCTCCGCTGCGGGGAGCTGGAGAAGCCCGGCGCTGCGGGGGAAGGCAGTTCCAGCCGCATCCGCAGCGTGGGCTGATGCCTGTCAGAGCTGCGTGCCGTTGTGGGGAAGGCGCTCCCGCTTCCAGTGTTTCTCGGGTGGGTGGAGGGGGCGCAGGCTGATCCTCGGCTGCCCCCGGGACGCGTGGGATCGGCCGGGCTGCCCAGGAGGGAGGCGTTTGGCGAAGGGAACGACGTTTGTGTGGGAGTGGGCAACTGCGCCTTGGGGATCTCCGGGCCCGTCGCCCGCGGGCGCCTCGCCCGGGCTACCCCACTCGCCCCGGGCACGGAGCGCTTCCCCCGGAACGGGCGCTCAGCCACCTTCCCTCTCCCTGCAGCTACGGTGGCTGGCTGGCTGTATTTCTGTAACCATGATCTTTTTTCCCTTGGTGTTTTAACTGCAAGGTGCTAATTCCTACCGCTGTTTTCAAAACTAAGTCCTTAATCCAGTGGCTTTTAACATTGACCTTCAGAGCACCTGTGTGGAGCTGAAGCAGCACAGGCTGATCGCTCAGCTTTCCTCCTCTGTGGAAACCCCCTTGGAATAAGACAAATGCTTAGAAGACATTGTTAGGATTTTCCAGATAAGCCATCATGATTAATAATAAGAATCTAGTTTAGTAAAACATTTTAGCATGTGTTTAACTTTGTACACTTTCTTTGGCAGAATTATGCACCTGCTCAATATCTTACTAATCGATGAGGGAATTGTTACAGGAGACAGCAAAGGGTGAGTTTTGGAGGAGGTGGTCCATGGCAAAATCTCCTAACTACATTCCATTCCCACTTAATATAAAATTCTCTTTTGGAATTCAAAAGTGCAGATGAAAAGAGTAGTAAAAGGGGACCATTTTTTTTTCCTTTTCTTCCCCCCACACACATGCATGCACATCCTAGAAGATTTCAGTTATGCAGAATATATTATCTAATTTTAAACCACTGACATGACAAGTTATATCTGCTCCTTAAAACATAATCTTATTTTAGAATTATTTGAAATGACACTTGACAGAATAGTCACTCTAAGATAGCTAAATGTAAATTACATTTGCAGTCCATATATCCTAGTGATGCTATGCACTTTGTCTTTACCTATGGACACCTTTAATAATTATAATATAATTGGTTAAGAGAGAAAGTTATAAATTATTTTTTTCTCTTGCTGCATGCAATTGAAGAGGATATTCAACACATAAGAATAATTTACTTGTACTGAGCTTTTCCTCAAGTGAATAGTTTGTGAGGTTATTTAGAAACCGCTTATACTGAGAAGCTCAGAAGCTGATATTTACAGTTTAGCACAGCACAGGGAGTCTGTATTTCCAAGTCTGCTCTCAGCAAATACCTAAAGATGCATCATTTGCTGTAGATAAGAGAGAACTAGGGCTTTTGACAGCAGCAGCTCTCAGGGCTGAGCTAAACTAATGTGGGATCTGTTACAGGGAGAGATATCACTGGCATAATAAATAAACATATTTTTTTAATGTTGTGCCTGGGCTGATTCTCTTTATTGACAGACAAGGGCTGCTGGAAAGGAAAGGAAAGGTTAGTTCCCTGTTGGAAATTCACTTTTCCTACTTTAGCCTGACTATTAATACCTCTCTGAATTGCACTAGGCCTGCTCATTGGCCACATTCACACGTTCTCAGGATAATCAACTATGCCTTTAATGTACTTTCATGGTAAGTTCCTTGTATTTCCTGATCACCTCATGGTCCTCCCACATACCCTTCTACAGTGGCACCCACCACTGCCCCTGCCCCTTGTCCTTCACTAACATCCCAGAAGCTGCAGTTCTTAACCCAAAGGTTTGCCAGGAGCAAAGACCCAAATGGGTTAGTGCACACCTCCAGATGTTGGAAGTCTCCCTTAATCTCAAGCATTAGAAGTCTGCTCTTTTTCCTATCAGTCTGCTCAGGGTGTTTGGTCTCTCTGCTGGCACTTCTGAGTCAGAGGGAGAGGATGAGGGGTTTATTGAGGACTTTCTCATTCAAGGTGCCAGGATCATGGCTGAGTCTTGTACACCTGTACCACACAGGGTTGAAAGAGGCCTCCTTTATCCTGTAGGGCTTCCTTCTGCAGTCAGTTCAGAGCTGATCCCAAACAGCTACTATGTACAGCCAGGTCCAAAATGAAACACAAACAGATTTTAAGCCATTGCAAATGTGCATTTTCTTACAGCTTTGTAAACACTGTGCTGTGGGACCCAAAGCCTACCATTCATGGCCCAGATACTAGCAATATGGAAATGTAGTATCCTCCTAGACTAGGGAAATCTACCAAATATTTTATTTACTAAGGACTGGGAGAGGTGTAGAAACCTGTGATCATTGTATTTTTTATTTTAATATTAAAATGCATTAATATTTCTGGACTTTTATATGTAATCAGTTGAGTGTGTCAGAAATCTGTTCAGCTGTGACCAAGACAATGTGAAAATGGACTGGGAGTCCCCTGAGACACAAGGTTACTGTGACTGAATAATGTTTCCTATGCTCCTGCCTCAATTCTGTCAGAGGTGCTGCATCAAGCCAGCCACTGCAAGGAATCAGGAGGCATCTGACCACTGTCCTGAATATTTCTGAGTTGTTACAACTATGGCAATTCCTTCACTCAATGTGCTCGTACATGAAGCATCTCAATTCACTGTATTGCCTATCAGGACTGAAGTCAGCTCTACATGAATCTAATTACAGTGTAGAAAGAACAGCAGTGCAAAATGTTAGCTGTTATTAACAGACCAGAGTAAGTGTAACCTACTTTCTTCAGATATGGCCTATGCAAAAAGATTGTGGTTTATCTGAACTGTCTGAAATGCTAAAAGCATCACAATTACTGCATTGTTAAACCAGTTGGGAGCAAGGAAAGACTGTTTTATTAGTATTTGTCCTAAACTATTTAGGAGATGGTACAGAGAATATACACAAGAGTAAGTGCCAAAACTTTTAGCATTGTGTTGTATTTCTCTCACAAAACAGAGACAAATTGCTGCTTCTGGTATTTAAAAACACATGAAAAGCAAAGTATTCTTAAAAGTACTCCTACTTTTAGCTTGAGTACTTAAACAAATAACATTCTAGCAGCAATATCAATATTTTTTGTCTGTCTGCCAATGACTTCTGATCTCTTTAATTAATTTCAGGTAAGTTTGACAGAAATCTACAAGCTTCTACAAATGTACATTTTCTACAGCTGGATCAAAGAAAGCAACCCATGTTCATTTTCGTGCTGAGGGAAAAGCTTCAGAGTGAATTCAACACTTAAATAGTCTCTTTGGTCTTTCCTTTGGCCACTCATATTGGCCAATAAGCATAAATACACCCCCAAAACAGCTGGAACATGTGGGACAGCCTCCCTATCCAACAGGGAGGGAACAGCCAAGGGGGCTGATGGGGTGGAACTCAAAAAGACAAGGGGGAGCTGCAAGTGCTGTTGACAGTGGGCACAGAGCCATGAGACTTCAGGAAACAATGCAGAGAGTCCACGGGGGCTGGGAGAAATGCTGATATTACAGAAGAGGGTGAGAGAAAGAGTGAACACAAATCCACTGAAACCAGGCTTTGTTAGTTCTCTTGTTTTCTCTCACAAATGAATTTAAACCATCAGCTGAATATGTCAGGAGAAAATAGTCAAAATGCAGAGTACTGAAATTCTTACTTAGAAGTGGACAAAAGAAGCAGCAAGAATTTACCTGTCAGTTAGTGTTCACTGGTAGTGGGAAATGCCAACCCACTGGACATTTTCTTAGAAACATTGGGACAGAAGGAATCTGGCAGAGGTTGTCTAGTAGAGCACTCCAGCACTGCAGCAGGACTATGTACAGCACAACTGTCTCTGCCAGGGGCTGGCTTGCCTCTCTAAGAGAACTTCCAGTCAGGTAGATGCCACAGCCACCCTAACTACCTTCTCCCACATTTCATTACCTTAGCACCAGGTGTGGGGTGAGAGAAGCCCATAAAGTCTTCTTTACTTTCTTTGTTTCTTTGCCTTCTTATCAGAGCACAATCATCACAAACTAGTATCTGTCTGCAAAAGACCACTTTGACTTCCTCTTTTTTTTTTCTTTATCTGGGCTAAATTAATCAAATTTCTTAACAGGCTATGTTACAAAACAAGCTGTGTTTTGCTTTCCAAAACTGTTGTTGGCCCTGCTGTTCTCTTCTTGACTATCCATTCTGTTAGCCTGCTTCTCTAGGCATCCCAGACAAGGCCTCCCATTATGCATCATCTCCAGAACGTGTAAAATTCTCTCTTAATACACCCCACATTGAGGTCTGCCTGCTTTTTCACCTTCATCACAGTATTGACCACTACTCAAGTCTGTAATGCTGAGTAATCCTCATAACCTTTCAAAACATATTGCTTCCCAGTTATCTATTATCTATTTTTATTTGAGGATTTAAGCTCTGCTACCCCTGGGTAGTTTTTTTGTTCTTGTATTTGCTGAATTTTACCAGTGATTTTAGGCAACCTCTGTTTTTTTTCAAATTATATTTAGTTCTTATTCCATTTTTCAAAATGTTTATAACTATCTCTTTTTTTCTTGTACTCATGTGCTAATGATTTGACCTTTTATTTCCTTAGCTAATCTGTTCATTAACCTATTTAATAGAATGTATCTTTTGGGAACCTACTAAAAACATCTTCCTGTTTTGATAGTACACAGCTGATACTTACTTTTGAGAATTAGTTCAGGAGCAATTGCTTACCCACTCATGAATCACCTACACAATAGTTCCTTAGCTTACTGAGGAGAACTTCAAGCTATGTAGTGAATGCTGTTGATGCAGATATACAGCATATCTACTGCTTTGTCACTATCCTTGAGGTCAGTTATGAGTCAAAGAAGAAAATTCAGCTTGTTTCATGTGGAGTTTTCTTGACAAACTCAAAATGGCTAATCTTAATGTATTATTTTTAGGTGATTACTAAAAAGCAGTTTAATAATTCTTTTGTGAGTCTTCTGGTGATATCTGTATCATTAGTTTCTTTATAATTTCTCTCATCTCTTTTTCTGAAAATACACAGCATGGTTTTTTTCCAACTTTAGAATCTCCCCCCCAAACACTTGAAATAGCAAGTGGTAGGATATGCTTGAAAGATCACATCTCCAACAGAGAATGTTATTCTAGATTAGGAGAAAATGTCAGAAAACACATTGATGACTTTGATGCCTAATTGTTTGTGGAGGACTTGCATCTGATATGCAGGTGTATCTGATATGCAGACTCTACAGTTTAAATAAACACTATTCCAAAGCTTTGTTCACTTGTTCACAGTTGGGAAAAGATGGGGCATGCTGAAATGCAGGGCTAATTATAGTCCATATAAAATACAAATAAAACTACAGTCCACTCTGCTTGTACTTTACAGACATGATGTAAATATTGTGAAACATTGTGCACATAAACTGAGAGCTGGTGGTGCCTCTGTGGCAAGGACACACAGGGAGAGCAGCACTGCAGCTCAGAACACATACCCAAAGCAATCAAAACCCTGAGCCAGTTTCCACTAATTCTTAATTTGAAATTAAAACAAATGTAAACCAGAAACTCCTGTGTCAATTAAGGCAGTGTGCAGCAAATGGAATAAATTACTGGCATAGTACCTGAGCTACCTTCAAAAGCAAATCCCACTTCCCCTTAATTTCCAGTGCTAAATAAGGACATTAAGTGGGCAACACCTCTAATAATGGTAGAAGAAGATTCAGTGCTAAATCCAAAAGGAGACATTAGTGTTTCTGGCCCTGTTTTACATAGCCTAAAAGCTGATATGAACTGCCAGCCCCTGCAGCAGAAGAAGCTGCTGAGCTCAGACCCTCAGCCATCCCTGGGTGAGCAGTAACACACGTGGAGAGGAGGAGTGCTCAGTCCCCTGCTACTCTTTCTTAGCTGCAGCAAGAGCAGCATTCACTCAAGGGGTAAAAATATTTAAATATTTTTAAATATTGTCCCTAACCACGTAACTTATGTATTTGAGTACAGATTAATGGATGTCTGCTGAAGCACAGGCAGAGGTGGTAGAAGTGCTTATCTTTGGATTAATAGCCAGGGCCTAGAACATTGCTATGGCTAGTGAGAGGTAGAGACCCTTCTCAACAAGAACTTCAAAACCACAACTTTGAGGAGACAGCCCAACAGCAGTCCAGCACCTTGTCAGAGTTAGAATGAAGCAGGCTAGAAATGAATGAGAGATAAATGCACTAAGATGAGATAAAGGAAGAATCACCTGAAAAAGAAAGCTTAAAAATCGTTATAAGCATCAGAAAATAACATGTCTACCAGGCCATGCTATATGAAGTAGCTAAATTTCTTCTGAGCACCTTGGTTTCAGTAATTAACTAGTTGATTACAACCAGCATTCAAATTAATACAGTTCTTTTTAACAAGAACTATCAGGGAAGAATAATCACTGGGAGAAGAGCACAGACAAGGTGGGCTTTTTTGTTCTCTTACAACAAGAATAACATTCATAGTACTTCCAACAATATCTGAAGAAAAATTAATTTTGTTATCAATAAACCATGAATGCATACAATCCTGATCCAGTGTGTACAGCAGAAAATTGCTGGCTGTTTTTTTCTTCCTTGCTGCTTTAGGGATTTAGGGCATTAAAAATATTTTTTGAACTTTCAAAGATGTAACCCACAATATGATGGCATGGTAACTACTTTAGATTTAACTTTATGTCTAGATGAAGTATTCTCCCTCCTAATTATTATACCAATTACTTTTTTTTTTTCAAATATATTTTAAGGAATCATTTTGCCTTTTCTCTCCGTTACATAAAACAACAAATTGTCATCTGATGTAGATTAGCATATCTTTACTGAAGCCAATGAAATTATATAAATTTATATAGAAAAGTATTTGCCCACTCATCTCATATACAGAAGGAAGAATACAGAATTCCCATTAAAATGTTACAAAAACCTACATCCTGTTACATTTTGTTCTAAGAATTTGCAGATGTCAGCTAATGGAAATAAACTTCAAAGGGAGGAATAATTTGAATTAATTGGGAGCTAAATCACAATCTCAAAATAAGTTCTGTTTGGTTGCTTTATGCTGTGTTGTTAAGTGGGTCTTTTAACAGCTTTGCTGTTTCATGTAGAGCTGTCCACTTGAAATCAGAAGCAAATAGCAGAAGCTACTGATCATGGACCTTGAGGTTTGAGGCAGCCCTTGATTTCATGCTGATAAAATATTCAAAATAAACCCTCAGTTAAAATCCTGCTTTTTCTCTTTCTTCTTGGAAGAAACAAGATTTATGGAAGAAAACCAGACTATCCTGTCTCTACCCCTGTCCATCTGCCCCATTCCACATTCAACAGAAAAGCAAGAGGTGAGATGGAGTGTGGGATCTCAGCACATCGTTCCCGATGTCCAGAGATGCCAGGAGAACCCTTGGGGGTCTCGAAAACCCTGGAATGTTGCCAAGAGTGCTTGGTGGCTTGATTTTGATCCATCCACAGAAGTAACAAGAGTCTGAGGACAAGAGAATCACTTTAGAGTAAAAGGTGTAAAAGAGACACATTTAGAGGGTGAGATATAGACTTTAAGGTTTTTGGTACAGGGGGGTTATGGAGACAAGATGGAGAGATCGGGGCGTGTCTTGTCCTTCTTCTTTCTTCTTCTTGTCCTCCATCTCCTGTGATGATGTTGGCACTTGGGGATTGGTTTCTAGTGAAGGTGCACTTGCTAACATGGGCGAAAAGCATTGGGAAATAAAGGTAAATATTGTATACGTAGGTTTTAGTATAAAAAGACATGACCGCCCCGTGGGTGGTCAGAGAGTGCCTGTGACTGCCTGCAGATCAGACCTCTGTTGGGCAGACAGAAAATTTTTGTAGATAAGAAATAATAAACAACCTGAAGACCGAAAGCTGAAGAGTCCAGACTCGTCCTTTGCATCGCGCCCACCAAAGAACCACCCTACCCGTGTCGGGGCAGAGACAGACAGCCGGACCCGACAATGGAGTATATTTTTTTTTAAACAATGAATGAGAGGGTCATATCAATGATATCAGAGATGGAAGGGAAAAGTGGAGGCAAAGAAATCTCATTTTCCTGACTCTTTTTTTCCATAACTTGTAAAAACAGAGGCTCTGCTGTGGTAGGCCAGGGACAGGCGCTCGGAAGATTTCGGGCTGTAACGGAAAGTTACAGGAATCCTTCTACCCCCCTCCCCATAGATAAGGATCACCCTTGGAATGTAGCCAGACGTGTAGCCCCCCTAACCTATGCATGCCAGTAACTTTCCACTCCATACTAACCCTAGAAAGTATAGCCAAACCCCTGTCTGACGTAGAGAGACCCCTTAGTCCATAAATACCCTTAAGATCTCTCAATAAACGCCTTTAACCGTCCACCACATTGGTGTCAGCGTCCGTTATTGGCCACAAGGGATCCCGCAAAGGAGATCGGAGTGCTGGGCCCCAGAAACCAGGTCATCACGGCCTTCACAAGAAGGCAACATAGTGGTGCCGAAACCCGGGATCAGGACGGAGGGACGAGTCCGGGCGACGGGAGTACTCCTGGCCAGGGGACAGCACTCAACGCCGGAACGGCCATAGCGAAGAAGGGGGACGCCCCAGAGACCCGCGATTCGTATGGAAGCGATAGCGAAGGTCGTAAGTCTGATACATATGCAATGGGGAATCAAATGTGAACTCAGGAATTTTAATCTCGCATTGACGAGACTCCTAGAAGTTGGGGTCATTTCTCGACCCATAGATATATTACACCCTGGGGTGTGGCAGAAATGTACTGTCGCGCTAGCAGAGGACACAAAAGCCACAGGCAGCAGCAAAAGCCTGAAAGCGTGGGGGAAGGCAGAAGCCGCCCTACGCAAAGCATTAGAAGAACAGGAGACGTGGAACGTTGCGCGCTCCTGTTTGTTAATCGCGCCACAGCAGGGGGAGGGGGCGGGAACGCGAAACCCCCCTGGCGGTGACCCGATTGAGAGCGGGGAAGCGGGGGGGCCGGGCGCGACCCATCCCTCCTCCAGCCCAAAGCCCCCGGAGCCCTCGGAGCCCCCGGGGGACCCCCTGACCCCTTCGGGGGACCCGCCGGGGCCCAGACCACCTCCGGAGCCCCCCGGGGTGCCCGCGGACCCCTCGCCCAACCCTTCCCCGCCGCTAGCCGACTTAGCGCAAGAAGCGGAGGGACTCGCACGGTCCTTTTGGGAGGGGCTGGCGACAGAAGCCCGAAATATCGAGAGGGCTGGCGCGCGGGCGAGCGGCGGAGGGGAACCGCCGCCCTACCCGTTTGAATATGGCGCGGGTGGCCGGGGAGAGGGGTGGAGCCCGCCGGCTCGCGGCGGGACGAACCCAGAACCGCGGCCAGCCGCGAACACGCATGCGCGGGAAACCAGCGCTGAGCCCATGCCCGGCCGAGAGCCGTGGATCCCAGCAGACGCGCATGCGTGGGGGTGCAACAAAGGGCAGGCACTCGCTTGGGAGCCGCGCCTACTGATGCCACCATATATGGGAGAGATCCCTCCCTGCGGGAGGCAGGGCGAGCCCAGGGGGCGGCACCGCCAGCAACATCAGCACCGCCCCCGAGGGGAGGAGCGGGGCCGTAGCCGGACAAAACGGCAGCAGAGACCGGAAGTATATTGGCAGTCGACTTCCGACTCTGAAGGGAGCCACAGCTCCCCGGATCGCTCTGCGGAGCCCACCGAGTCCAGCAGCGACTCGGAAGCAGAGAAAACAGAATCAATGCGGTTTCGGACGAAACCAATTAAAACTCTTAACACAACCGGGAACCAGCCCCAATACGAACTCACCGACTGGGGTAAAATCAAAATCGAATGCGCGGAATGGGCATCCGCAGCATCGGTGCATGCCTTTCCGGTGAGAATTACGGGACCCCAGGGGAACCAGCAAAGAACGTATACTCCCGTTAATTCCAAAGATGTTCAAACAATAGTAAAAGCCATTTCAGAAAAAGGAATTAACTCAGGGGTGGTTTCCACTCTCGTGGATGGTCTTTTTAGCAATGATGATTTACTCCCTTTTGATATAGTGCAAATAAGCCGCATGCTTTTTGATGGGGCGGGTTTGATAATATTTAAGCAGGAATGGACGGACCAATGTGCAACCATGCTCGCTCAGACGGCGGGGGAAGGGCAGCCACTCCACGGGTCGAGTTTATCTAGGTTGTTGGGGAAGCACGACGAAGTGGCCACACCCCAGCAACAAGCTGCCCAGCTCCGGATCGAGGAAGTCAGGGCGACTTCCCGGGCGGCCCGAGAAGCTATACGCGCCGCATCCAGGGTGGTGGCCAGACCGACACCATGGTCGACCATCAAACAGGGGGAGAGTGAAAGCTTTACACAATTTGTTAACCGCCTTCAGGCTGCCGTGGACTCTTCTAATTTGCCCGCTGTCGCAAAGGGCCCGGTGGTAACTGACTGCCTTCGGCAACAATGTAACACCGTAACCAAAGATATATTGCGTTCCCTACCAGCCGGGGCCAGCCTGGCTGACATGATTAAGCATGTTGTGAGGGAAGAGCAGTTGGCCCCACTTCAGGCAACCGTACACACCCTAACCAGTGTGATGTCCTGCTTCAAATGTGGTCAGTCAGGTCATGTCGCGGCTAACTGCCCCCAGCCGGCACAGCGTCCCCAGGCAGCACCCCCGCCCCAACAGCGCCCCAGAGGGATCTGCTGGAGCTGTGGGAAGAGAGGTCACCTGGCTAGGGACTGTAGATCCCGGCCCCGGGGAAACGGGAGAGGGGGGGGGCGTGCGGGCCATATCCAGCCCCCTCCCGCTACGGATGCGAGACGGCCCATCTATGTCAACCCACAATGGGGCAGGGGATCCTCATACCCTATGCTCCCACAGGAGACGGTCAGTATTGCACCCCCGCCAGCGATACAATGGCAGAGCTATGCAACCGCACCCTCGCACCCCCCATCATCACAAGCCACGCAAGCGCAACAGGGCCAGCAGGAGACGCCCCGAACCGGGACCCCTGGGTGGCCCTGGCCATGAGAATAGGGAAGGAGCCCCCGAGGGTGGGGGGGACATGCCGCCTCTATGGCAGCCAGGACCCCCACATCGTAGGGCTTCAGTTTTGGGTAGACACGGGATCAGACTGCACGATTCTCCCTCAGCGACATTGGCCCAGACATTGGCAGTTTAAGGAAGTCCCCCCAGTGAACGGGGTGGGGGGACAAACCCGGGCGTGGAAAAGCACCCAGCTGGTGGCTATCACACTTCACACAAACAAGGGACCAGAACAGACAGTAGCAATTTACCCCTACATTTTGCAAAACTCTCCGCCACTAATAGGAAGGGATGTCCTTGCTATGCTAGGAGTCAAGATTACAAATTTATCATAGGGGCCACTGCTGTACACCCTCAGCTGCCGATCAAATTGACTTGGAAATCATCAGATCCTGTTTGGAGGGAGCAGTGGCCTTTGTCAGAGCCTCGAGTGGCAGCTTTGCTGGAACTGGTCAACCGTGAACTGCAAAAGGGTCACATAGAACCCTCCACCAGTCCATGGAACACCCCTGTGTTTGTAATCCCCAAAAGGTCCGGAGAGGGTTATCGTCTCGTCCACGACCTGAGAGAAGTGAACAAGACGATTCGACCCATGGGTCCGGTCCAGACACTGCTACCCATGAATTCAGCCATCCCTGAAGGACAGCCATGCGCAGTACTAGACATCAAAGACTGTTTCTTCTCGATACCCCTGCATCCAGACGACAGAGAACGCTTTGCCTTTTCCGTCGCGTTTCCAAACGGTAATCGGCCTAACCTCCGTTTCCAATGGCGGGTACTTCCCCAGGGCCTAGTGGACAGTCCGGTTATCTGCCAGATCACCGTGGACAGAGCGCTGATGCCAGTCCGACATTCCTACCCTGCCGCAACCATCATCCAATACATGGACGACATCCTAGTCGCTGCACCATCGACGAGCCAGGTGGACCACCTGGTGTCTGCGATCACAGAAACCCTCCGGGCCAACGGCTTCGAGATCGCCAGCGCAAAGGTCAAGAGAGGACCCTGCGTGACCTTCCTGGGAGTGGGAATCACAAGCTCCTACGTGACTCCTCCCAAGGTAAGGATCAACCGGGACATCAGGACACTTCACGATGTGCAATGCCTGGTGGGATCGCTGCAGTGGGTCCGCAACGTCGTCCTGATCCCCCCCGAGGTCATGGATCCTTTATATGACCTCCTGAAGGGACAACACCCCTGGGACATACACTTCACGCCAAAGGGCGGGGTGGGGGCACTGGCACAAGGGCCTTCGGAAAAGGCCCGGCCGATCCAATGGGTGGTCCTCGGGAGACCTGCCCGTGCATTCTCCCCAGGAGTCGAATGCGTCGCTAACCTCATCAGGAAAGGCAGGAAACTCGCCCTGAAACACCTAGGAACTGAGCCAACGAGAATACACCTTCCCTTTCGCAAGCAACCGTCTGCAGAGTCACCCGCAATTTCAGAGCACCTAGCCCTTGCTCTCACCGGCTTCGGAGGAGAAATCTCCTACTCAGCAAAACCGCCCTGGACTCGGCTGCTGACCATCGTCGACATAGACATACCGCCAAAGGTCAAGGACCGACCGCAGCCAGGACCGACAGTCTTCACAGACGCTTCCTCCACGACTTCTACGGCAACGGCAGTGTGGCAGGCAGGAGAGCAATGGCATTGCATCAAAGCATGTGACCCCACACTGTCAGTGCAGCAACTGGAAGCAACAGCAGTAGTCTTGGCGTGCGGACTTTTCAAAGATGAGCACCTCAATATAGTAACAGACTCTATATTCGTGGCAAGGCTTTGCCTAGCCATGGCAGGACCAGGTGTGTCAACATCTACAGCAGCCTTAATGCTGGAAGAAGCACTCTCTTCACGACAGGGCACCGTATCCATCATTCACGCCAACAGCCACGACCCAATCAAAGGTTACTTCCAGACAGGCAACGACAAGGCGGACGCCGCAGCAAAAGGCATATGGACATTGCAGGAAGCTCGCCAGCTGCATGAATCACTCCACATCGGGGCCAAGGCCCTGGCGAAGAGGTGTGGGATTTCAACAGCAGACGCAAGGCATGTGGTGGCTACCTGTCCTCACTGCCAGAAGTCACCCCTGTGGACCAGTGGGATCAACCCGAGAGGTCTCAAGCCTTCACAAATCTGGCAGTCGGACTTCACCTTGTGTCAACTGCTGAAGCCCCGAGCGTGGCTTGCCGTGACGGTGGACACTTTCAGCGGAATAATCGTGGCCACACAGCACCCCAAAACTAACTCTAAAGCCACAATTCAGCACTGGCTGACAGTCATGGCGTGGCTTGGCATCCCCAAGCAGATAAAAACTGACAACGGTTCCAATTTCACCTCCAAACCAGTGCAAGAATTCGCCTCGAAATGGGGCATCACACTAGTACAGGGTATCCCCTATAACAGTACTGGGCAGGCCATAGTAGAGCGGGCGAATCAGACCCTGAAAACCAGGCTAGAGGTGTTGGCAAAAGCAGAGGGTTTTGCCAATTCTATTCCCCCGGGAGAACAGGCACGCATGCTAGCAACTGCTTTGCTAGCACTGAATCAGTTTCCCAGGGGGGATGAGACAAACAGCCCTGTCCAGAAACACTGGGCCACCAGAGCGCTAGAGGAAGGCCCACAGGTTGCAATTAGAAATGAGCTAGGTGAATGGGAACAGGGCTGGAGGTTGATGCTCACGGGACGAGGGTACGCAGCTGTCAAAAAGGACGGCGAAATTAGGTGGTGTCCACTTAGGTCAATCAAGCCTGACCTTCACAGTGGGCGGGACAAGACTGATGAGAACTGTGAGTTTCTATTTACAGGACATGCTTATCGGCCGTCCCCGGGATGCGTACGTTCCCCTCCCAGAGGAAAGTGACAGCCCACCGAGCCACCGGACAGCACCTGAGAGACCCACACGGGCGGGACCCAAGCAAACACGGTGTTTCTGCGTGATCATGCTATTGGGGTTTGTCACCGGAGGACAAGCCAGCCCAGACTACTACCCTCATCAGCCCTTCAGGTGGGTCATGCAACACGTCGCTGGTGACAAGGTGCTCAGAGTCATCACCACGCCGAACGCCCCGTCCTTCATGCTTCACATCACCGACCTGTTTCCGGGACAACCAAAGGTAGACCCCTATTCTTCACACGCCACACACATGTACCTATCTTACTGGTGCCCAGCCTCAAACCCAGGAAAAAGTTATTGCAATCGCCCAGGGTGGGGATACTGTGGACACTGGGGCTGCGAAACAATAGTTACAGACGCCAGGCCGTCAGGACCTGGGTGGGACCCACAAGAGCCCGACAAATTCCTACAGTTCACCTGGGCGCCCGCAGGTTGCAAAACACCCGTCTTCCTTCAGGGAAGCTTCTATCGAAACCAACATAAAGTCCCCAAATTTCGGAAATGCACTCACTATAACATGACAGTTCTGCAGCCGAACCACCCTAGCTGGGCCGTGGGCAAAGCATGGACAGTAGTCCTTCAAGGGTCAGAAAAGTGGGTGAATGTGCGAATCACCAGATTCCCACCGTCAGCACCCAGAGCAGTCGGGCCCAACAAAGTGATCAAAAGCACACAGAAAGGGAAAAATATGACCTACCCCAAACCCTTACCCACAAGGGTCACCGACGTCCTGACTGGCGACGAGGAAGCCTTCCAGATAGGCCAATCAGCCAGCTCAGGCTCGAACCCAATCCTTCGCATGTTAGAAGCTACCTTTTTATCCCTAAATGAATCTAACCCGAACCTAACTGAGTCCTGCTGGCTTTGTTACGATGTTAAACCCCCCTTTTACGAAGGAGTCGCTTTAGATACCCCTTTCAGCTATTCCACAGCCGATGCCCCTCGCCAGTGCAGATGGGACACACCCCGCAAAGGAATTACCCTGAGTCAAGTCACAGGCCAGGGCAGATGCTTTGGCAATGCAACCCTAGCTAAGCGGAAAGGTGACATCTGCACCGAAGTAATTGAGCCCGACAGGAAGAATAACAAGTGGGTAGTCCCATCCGCATCTGGGATGTGGGTTTGCCAGAGATCTGGAGTAAGTCCCTGCGTGTCTCTTGCCAAATTCGATAACTCTAACGATTTTTGTGTTCAAGTTCTGATCATCCCTAGGATCCTGTACCACTCAGACGAAGAGGTGTACCACCTTTCCGAAAATAACAACCGGCTCCACAAGAGAGAAATATTAACAGGTATAACTATCGCAATGCTGCTCGGCCTAGGAGCAGCTGGAACGGCAACAGGTGTCTCAGCCCTAGCAACTCAACACCAAGGACTGTCCCAGCTGCAGATGACCATCGATGAGGACCTGCAGAGGATCGAGAAATCCATTTCCTTTCTAGAGAAGTCAGTCTCTTCACTCTCAGAAGTGGTCCTGCAGAACAGGCGAGGACTGGATCTCCTGTTCATGCAGCAAGGAGGCCTGTGTGCTGCCTTGAAAGAAGAATGCTGTTTCTACGCTGACCATACAGGAGTCGTTAGAGACTCCATGGCAGAACTCCGAAACAGACTGGCTCAGAGACAGAAAGACAGGGAAGCCCAACAGAACTGGTTCGAATCCTGGTTCAACCAATCACCATGGTTAACCACCCTCATCTCTACCCTAATAGGTCCATTGGCAATACTGCTTTTAGCTGTTACCTTCGGACCATGTCTGCTGAACAAGCTAGTCTCATTCGTTCAGGCCCGCATAGAACGGGCTAACATCCTGTTCCTGGGACAGCCACAATTCCTGTGAATTCAACAGGGAACGCTGCCAGTCACGAGAGACTTGCCTGGCAGAAACTTACTCAGGTTTCCCAAGACCCTTTTCCCTAATCAGATCTCAACTTCCTACCTCATTTTAGTGCCTATGTATAAGACTACCTCGTTCATTTGTGAAAGAGGGGGGGGAAGTGTGGTAGGCCAGGGACAGGCGCTCGGAAGATTTCGGGCTGTAACGGAAAGTTACAGGAATCCTTCTACCCCCCTCCCCATAGATAAGGATCACCCTTGGAATGTAGCCAGACGTGTAGCCCCCCTAACCTATGCATGCCAGTAACTTTCCACTCCATACTAACCCTAGAAAGTATAGCCAAACCCCTGTCTGACGTAGAGAGACCCCTTAGTCCATAAATACCCTTAAGATCTCTCAATAAACGCCTTTAACCGTCCACCACATTGGTGTCAGC
The DNA here is from genome assembly GCF_051311805.1 of Agelaius phoeniceus. Taxonomy (NCBI): domain Eukaryota; kingdom Metazoa; phylum Chordata; class Aves; order Passeriformes; family Icteridae; genus Agelaius; species Agelaius phoeniceus. The sequence goes on from NC_135265.1 coordinate 17,634,877, forward strand.
GTCCGTTATTGGCCACAAGGGATCCCGCAAAGGAGATCGGAGTGCTGGGCCCCAGAAACCAGGTCATCACGGCCTTCACAAGAAGGCAACACTCTGCTTTAGTATAGGTCAGACAGACTTCACTCTGGCCAAGAAAGGTAAGGTGTTGGAGATAGTACAGTGAGAAAAAGAAAATAATGATACAGCCTTTTGTCCTAGGTACAAGGCACCAGAACACCCATGTTTTTGATTTAGGAAAGCAGTTTTAATGGACAAGAAGGCAAGGGCCAGATAAGCTTTGGGCCAAACCTTCAAAAGTCATACAAACCCTATAAAGCAGGACAGCAGATGAGAGATGAGATAGTCATTTGCTGTGCCAGTGTTGGGGTGGGACCTCTGTAAGGTTGGTCTGGACAGTCCTCTGGCATTGAAGAGGGAGGCATGGCATGAAGAAATAAGGCAGACATTTATTTGTGTGTCTTTCAGATCTCTCACTACCAATGCCCTTTACTTGCAGCTGTGGTGTTCATATTTCCCGATGTGGATCACTGGTCACTGGGACCTGTAGTGAATAACGATGCACAGAGCTACATCATTCATAGAGGTGGTAAAGAGGTCTTCTGGGGCTAAGAGCTTTTGGTCTTTGAACTCAGAAAAAAATCTCTATAGAAGAAATAATCTCTTCAGCCAATCCAGCTTTCCTCTAGAATTATCTTCAAAATTAATGTCAGTTCAAGAGCAGAAGGGAATTTTTTTACATGTCTATAAAACTGGGGAGACGTGAATCTATGTTTCAACTGAGCAAGGATGACATTCAGCAGAAACTGCTTGTTCCCCACCAATTCTAGAACTCAGAGGCTATTGAAAAGATTGAAAGCTAATACTGATGAGATAGAGGGAGGATTCAGCCATTATTGTCAGAAGGAAAGCTATTTCAGAGGAACATTTCAATTTACCTTCTCTAGAAAGAGTGATGATTTCCTATGAAAAGAACCCAAACTACTTTGCAGCAATAGAAAAGAAGGATAACTTTTTCTGCATCTAACTTCATCCTGCAATTCCTCTCTCTAAGTCATAACATACCTAGTGGTTTAGTTTTTGCATTGACTATCTCAATTACTTTTTAAAGGCTATTCAAATAGTAAAATCAAAACAAAGGTATGTCAGTTATACATTAAGTTGTAGCTTCAAGGACTTGTTCATATTCAGTTTTCATCTAATAGACTCTTGATACTTGCTTAAGTGCCTATTTTTCACAAATCCTGTCCAACAGTGTGGGATGGGTGTACTTGAGTTGTCTTGGCAGTATTATCCAGCTGTTGTTTCAATCTATGGAACACACACCAAAGGCAGACAGAGGGGAGGACTTGGGACTTAGAGTGTTGAGAGCTTTGTTACCCATACCTTCCCCTCTCTTTCACTTAATGCTTGCAAGGGACAGCATCAGTCCAGTGCAGGGCTAGATGTCTCTCTTCTGCCAGGCTCAAATACTAGCTCTCTCCAGGATCAGTGTGCTTCCTGATCCCCACTGTGCTCCAGAAGGAGAATGATGAGCTAGGTCACTTGTTAAACTGATGTCTCTCCTGACTCAGCTGCACCAAATGCCTAAAGGCAAGGAAGCCACATCAGTGTCTCCTTTTCCAAGAGTGTAAGTTCTGGCCCACTGTGATTGTAGCATAAGTAACAGGACTGAGTCTGCCAGTTTTCACAGACAGACAATATTTTTACCAAGCATAAGTTTCTTTTTCCTTTACTGAGATACAGTAAATTTACTGATTCTGAGTAACCTACATAAGGACATGCAGTTCTTCACATAAAATAGAATTCCATAGCTGTAAGAGAAGCCAGCCAGCTCTAGGTATTTAATTGAAACACAAATTACAGCTTTCAGAGCAGTAAAAATACTGATGGTAGTAAGATAATCCAGGGACCTATTTTGACAAGTACACTGTTGTTAGTGCTACTTCCCTATTCAATATTGTTTTTGTTTTTTTTTTACTTAAACAGTTGGTCTGTCTAAACTCCATCTTCATTTTCAAATAGATGCAAAGGCTAAAATCTATTTACACTGCAATCAATAGTAAACCACTCACAGATTTTGCCAGAGTCAGTATTTTAGCCTACATTGACAAAGGAGAGACACCATCAAGTTTTGTACTGAAGCAATGCTGTGCCTTGCAAACACTTAATGTCAGAGAGGGGCAGATATGGATTAATGTAGCTTTTTGACATTATAAGTCCTTCATTCTGTCCACCCTTGGTGCACATTCCAAAGTTTGAAACAGCAGCTAGATAAGAGACAGATCAAGTATATCCAATCCCATAGTGCTGGACAGGATTTGTGGAAAGTGGGCTCCCTTCACAGATAGCTCTGCTGAGGACAATTCAGGTCAACGTCTTTTTATCACTTACTTGCAAAAGAATGTCATCTGGTTTGATTTTATCCTGCTGTGATTAGAAGACACATAACCTTCAGCTTTTCTTTCAGCATCAGTCATTTGTAGCTAATAATTTCAGCAAGTGTAAGCAGCGTCTGTGCTGCTGATTCTTCTGAATCATGATGTTTTAATTAGAAATCATTTTGGAAAGTGAGACTTGGACTCTGTAGGTTTGGAAAATTCACAACATTCTACTTTCTTTTCCTAAAAGATATCAAAGAATTATGTTAAGAGATATGTAAATCATCCATTCTCTTCCACAAGCTGGAGAGGCATCTTCTGTCTGATAAGCCAGAACTTATCATCCATCTTACCTCAGATCTGCTATTTATACTGCCCTTCTGCAAATGTGTTATCACTGCCCTGCACACTGTTCCAAGGCATTTTCCACAAAACCTGCAGACTTCCACATCCAAAATGAGCACAACCCCGATCAAATTTATACAGAGGCTGGAACTGAGACTTCACTTTGGATAGCTGTGTGTGGGTGTGTGTGCATGTATGTGTATTTGTGTAGGTGTATCAGCATTCATTGCTTAAATTTTGTTCCTGCTGTAAAAATGACTTGCATAGAGGTTTATTTTAGTACCAAATTGCAAGGTTAGTTCATTTTATAAGATGGCAGTTAAACACATTGGGAGAAGGAGGGAAAATAGATTTTTTCCCAAGATCTGCAGTGTCTGTGATCCTCTGCAACAAACAGAGCAGAACAAAATTCTGGTGACCATTTTGATGAAAAAGTGAATGTGCTCAGTGAGCCAACAAGAAGCAGTCAGGGAAATCAAATATGAGACTGGATAATTTTTTCCTCTTCCAGACATTCCATTTGACTTCCTGGAATTTTATTTAAGACAGAAATATTGTACTTAAGGGGGTTTAATGCTTTTTAAAATTAAATATGCTAAATTAGTTTGTGTAAAAACATTTCTTTATAAAAATCAGCTGCAATATTTGGTGAGTTCATGCTTTTCCTAAAAGTAAAAGCAGCTGTAATAACTTTCCTTCTAACTCTCTAAAGAAATATTCTATAACATTGTCTGAAATCTCCACAAAGTCTGCATAGAAATAACCACCACAAATGAAGACCAAAGTGATGCCTTAGGTTTTAGCTCTTATATTTTTCATATTCTGTGCTGCTTTAGTGTGTAGTTCTGAGCTTCATAATAAGGGATGTTAAGTCCTCTTCACAGAGTAGGTAGACAAAACAATTCCTTTCCTAACTGAGGACCAAGGACAACCACCCAAATTTCAGGTCCAAGAGCATAAACAATGTGGACTAAAGAGAGAAAAAACAAAAAGGATGGGACTTCATATAGTAGAGGTGGCCTTTGAGTCATGGAAAAATGCATGCATTGTACTTGAATATCTGTATAGAGGCTTTGCCCCGGGAAGTCCCGGTTGCCCTTGATGGGCTGCAGCTGCGATGTCCTTAATTGGGCTGCAGCTGTGACTAATGAAGATAACTGGAATAAAAGGGGGCAGGTCAGCTAAGCAGGGAGAGCCTTGGAGGAGCTCTGAACTGAGAAAGAACAGTATGCAGAAGAAAGAGTGTGCTGTGAAGATCTGCAGCCATAAGAACACACCGAGGAGGTATGGACTTTAGAAATCCAATACCAGCAACAGTATGGGACTCTAGAAATAGAACCACAACCATTGGTGACCCCAATGTGATATTTGGTAGAAGATGAGACAGCCAAGAACTGTGGCAGCCAAGAGCTGCAGTGATATTTGGTAGAAGATGAGACAGCCAAGAGCTGCAAAAGAACATAGCCTTTGGGTCAAGGAGCTGTGAAAGAGTATGGCCTTTGAGCAAGGAGCCATGTGGGTTGTACATGGCCTTTGAGTCATGGGGGAAATATGTGTGTATTGTACTTGAAGTATTGTATGTAAAACCTGGTTCTGTAAGTAAAAGAAAAGGGGAAATATAGTAGAAGAAATGTATTGTACTTGAATATCTCTGTATAGGCTTTGCCCTGGGAGGTCTGGGTTGTCCTTGATGGGCTGCAGCTGTGATGCCCTTAATTGGGCTGCAGCTGTGACCAATGAAGATTAACTGGGATAAAAGGGGGTGGGTTACCCAGTCAGGGAGAGCCTTGAAGGAGCCCTGAACTGAGAGAGAACAGCATGCAGAAGAAGAGGTCTGTGCTGTGAAGATCTGCAGCCATAAGAATGCACCAAGGAGGTATGGGACTTTAGAAACCTGATAACAACAGTATGGGACTCTAGAAATAGAACCACAACAACTTCATAAGCTAAAGCTATAACTGGACAATTAACTCCAATATGCAAATGGACCAGAACTTATAAAAGTGAGAGACCTCGTGACTAGTTGTCCATTTTGTGACCATTTTGGGTTCATCTTGGGGTGTAGCCCCGGCTGGGCTCTTGTACTGCCCAAGGTGTATCCATTGAGGCCTTCTAATAAGTACCTACTTTATTCTTTACCTCTGTCTAGCCTCTGTTCTAGGTCAGTCTTGACAAGGCTTCAAAAGAATGAAGACCTGCTGGCTTTAGGGCTCCATTAAAGATGGGAAGAGAAGGGAAGTGTGCCTTCAGAGCCTGTGCAGTACTGTAACTTATGCTGGGAAGCTCAGCAGCTGGCAGCTGGATTGGGTCCCTCCATCTCTGCAGTTCAAGGCAGAAGGACTCTCCTTTCCCGCCCTCTGCCCAAATGCAAAATTTTCTCTTGACATTGTGATGTACCTGTTGCGTAAAATTCACATCATCTGCTTAAAGCCCATCAGATCCTCCCTCTGCAGCTCAGTGTCAGGGTGACCTTTCCACCTCCCAGTGGTACCCATCCTCCAGGAGCGTGTATCCCAGTGGCCCCACCCTGATGCAACCACAGAATTGTGTATTCTTGCCTGGGATTCACCAAGGTCTGCCTGAAACCAGGCATAGTTAAAGGAGGAAGAGGCAGCACCATTCAGTGTGATACAAGCTCAGCTTTGGTGTCTGGGAGTGCTGCTGCAGATGTGTCTGCTGTTGCCTTTGTCTTTGCTGAGAATGACAATGCTTTTGTGCTGGTGAACTGTCACATACCAAACACATCAGGTACCTCCATTAAACAACCAAGTGCTGCAACAAAAGTCCAAAACTGGGGGAAAAATTCCTTCCCTTGCCCTCTTGTCCTGGTGAATAGCTTTGATCCTCTGATACTAGTAAGTTCTCTGTTTTTGTCTCTTCTCTTTCACTCTTATATATTCAACTATGTATGTACACACATGCACATCCACATGATTTAAACCCTATGGATTGTCCTAGCCATATTCCCTTTATAGTCCATCCCCATCTACATTTTTCAGCCCTGAGAGACTCGGTTGCTCAGAGCCAGTGTTTTCAAGGACAGGAAGAGGAATGTGCAGCATCTCACACAGCTGGGAAGGAGCAAGGGGCAGGAGAGGAGGAAAAGCCCTTCCAGCATTCCTATTATGTCCGAGTGTAGCACCTAATGAAGACTGCAGTGATGAGAGGCAAGGGTTAAATCAGCTAAGCCCCAGGGCACACCCTCTGACTGAAGCTTGCAGAACTTTTATTTTTTCTCCACAAAGGTGTGCAGCCGCTTCTGCTGTGCTTTCCACTGCTTTTCACTACACTGCAGATGTTCCCCTGTCACTTTGCTCTAGGCCATCAGACTTGATAAATTCTTATTGCAAACAGAAGATAAGCTCCATGTTTATCAAAGTGGAATGATACCAAGCCCATTTTCATTTCTGCTACTCCAAGAATATGCATTATGCATACATTTTACATTTATGCCAGTTGGACTCAATTCTGCATCTTCCTGTCAGCTGAAATTATTACCTTTGTTTCTGGCAGGGATGTGATGATGCTGTATTTACCTGAACAGGCTTTTAACTCATGATACTTATCAGCTGCCTAGTATTTTCTGGTTTGAGCCACCTTGGTTTTGATAATGAAATTTGTGTGGTCCTATCAGTAGCAATGGTAAAACACCCTCCACAGACTCCTAATCTTTCATCTCTCTTGAAATTTTGGCCCCTGTGGGAGTCATCTGTGACAGGAGGAGCAAGGGCACAGTCCTGAGCAGCACCATCCAGCCTGCACAGGTAGTGCAAACCCTGGGAGGGTGCTGGCCTTGCCCAGCACTCCTTCCATGGCAGTTTTAGGACATTAATGCCAACCTGGGAACATTTCCAACAGGCTTTCTGGTCACATCCATCCCATTCTGGTCTATTTAGCTCTATAGGTGCTATCTGCACTGGGCCAGTCAGTCTCCAAGTGGTCCCCTGACTGTTTCATAGTTTGAGACAGCCTATAACTCTCATCTGAATTTGCTCTTGTCTTTCCTATTTTCACTCCATAAATTCAGCCATTTCAAGCTTAGCTGTACATCTTTAAACAGGATATCTCTGTCTTTTTATCCCTCCCTGCTCTGCATCCCCACTTGCAGCCAGCCCTTGGATGTTGCCATATTGATCTCTTTCCTGTGTTTGGTTTTGCCAGTTAACCACCTCTTACCATCTTCCATTTCTTGTCATCTGAACACTTTCCTTCAAATAATTTGTAAATCCCTGGAGAGTACCCTTCCTACTTTGCTTTTTCCCTTCTTCTCCTTTTTTTCCTGTTGATTATGGTGGCAGAATCCTTGTAATGGCACATTTTATTGTAAAGTGATAATATGTGATGGTAAAGGTTTTAAATCTCACAGTTCTTTTATTTCTCCCTCATTCCTCTTTCTCTGGCTATCTTCTCCATTGACTTTCTTTCCAAGCCATTTCATTTTCCTTTCCCACATTTTTAGAGCTCACCAGCACCCTGCTATTCCCTCTGCAGCTTTGCAAGCTTTGGAGTTTTTCCCTTCTTTTTCAGAGGCAGTGGCCACTCTTAATCTTTGCAGGAACTGTTAATCTCAGTGCAACACCTGTCATCTCTTGTGCCCCAGCTTCTCAATTTGTATCTGGTCTGCACTTGCACAGTCTAGTTTTCAGCTCTTTTTCCTGGTGTCTTTCATGGCTTTCCCCAGATCATTTTTATCTGTTCTGTACTGTGACTCCCTTCCCTTTTATCCCAGAGGCAGAAGGGCCTTGTTAGCTAGTTCTGTTCCATAGGAAATTTTCTCTCAACATTTTCTTTTAGAGAATACCAGATTGCAAACACTGTTAAATTTAGCACACAGCTCTCCAGATCCTGACGAGTTAGAGCACTGGAGAAAGGTTTGTGCCCTAAGAGTTCTTATTCATCCTTGGGGTTAGTGCCAATCAGTTTCCTCTAGCTCAGAGGTTTTGGCCCTCAGTTTCTCTCTTTTTCCATGTCTGTACCTCTATGCCAGTTTTGAAAAGGGTTATTCCCCTAAAGCTTTTGCACCACTGTTCTCAGTCACTCACTTTTGCCACTAAAATGCAACTGAAAGCATACTTCTTGTTCTAGGATTAAATAATTTCTCAAAATTCCTTAGTGGTGGAGTTTCCACAGCCTTCCCTAGCAACCAGATGCCTGCCCCAGTAACCTTGCTCCCTGTCCTTGCTTATCCCTGTTACAATGTCAGTCTATTTTTCTTGTGCTAACACAGTGGATATGGTGAACTATTAATTCCTTCCTCTTTGCAGGTACCATTTAGATTTTGCACACATCCACTTCCAGATTTCTTTTCTCTGCATTGAGCTACCACAGGGACTTCAATCCTTTTCTTCTTAGGTAATATTTTCTAGAGCTCTGGCCACTCTTGTGCTCTCTCCTCAGGTCCCTCAGGATCTCTCGCCCTGCCAGATTCCTGCCACTAACACTGCTTTACTGAAAAGAAGCCTTTGTCTCTCTGTTAGTCTGCCCATTCCCCAGTAAATGTTGTACTTACATTCCTCTCTATTAGAGAGAAAGTCTCAATGCTCAGATCTGTGGTTTGTATATATGATCTAAGTCTCAATTCTTGTTAAAACATTTTGGGGCATTTGGAATCATTCTGATATCATGTAGCACATGCTTTCTTCACTCCTCAGCCCCCTTTCAGCAAAGGTATGTTGTTTTTTCCTAACTCTTAATTCTCTTAGCAGTGACTTTGGGCTGAGGGCACCCTTGGTTTCACTGTCTATTCCTCTAGTCTGCAAGACTTTACTGCTGAGAAGCTAATTTCATTTTCACTAGCAGTTTTCTTTTTCCTAAAATGGCAGGGGTAAGTGTTAGGGGTTAGTGGCAGGGATTTGTGTTATCCATCAGTATTTCATTTCTAGAATTTCCTGAAGACATATAAAGGGCCAAACACACAAAGTTCAGTGCTGAATTTCTATTTGAAATAACAGAAGTATATAAATCCACCTACAAGTGGTGACCTTTCAGGATTTGCAGAATTAGATCACATTGGAAAAACTCTGATGGATGAAAAATAAAAGCGTAGGGAAAAGTAATATCTGGGATCCCTGGTGTAATGTTTTCAAGAAAAGATTTTATAGCAGTTACTTTACCCCTTGATTTATTCACACCTTTTGCATTTATCCTCAGGGCAAAGTGCTCAAACTGCTCATAAAAAAAATCCACATTTGGACAGATTTTTCCTCTAATGAGGTGCTGGCTGCCTGTGGTAGATTTTTCTGAGTCCAGTCTACCTTGTTGTGACAAAGGTTGCTGCTAATGTTAAACCTGTAATTTCCCTACAATAACTTTGTAGGGAAATTACAAATTTCCCTACAATAACTGTAGAAAATGAGGATAGCCTGAAGGGCAACACAGTAAAATATATGGCAAGAATTTACTCTGAGTGATAGGTAAGGGCTGTTGGAGGTGAATGTCCACCCACAGACACACAGAGTAGGTTAAGGTCACAATGTGAAGTTTTCCACTTACATTTTTTGCAAATCTCCACAGGGAGTCTATTCCACTTCTTAAAATTAGTTTAGACATTACTCTGAGAGAACTGGAAAATCTGAAATACCACTTTTGTGATAGATAAATCCAAGAGAATGAGCAACACCACTTCTTGCACTCAAAATTCCTTCATCTGTAAGTTTTGCTTTTAAGTCACACAAGGTCAAATAAGTCTTTCTAAAACTTGTCCATTCCCCTCCTTTCAGTAGTTTTGCTGATGGCTAGGCCCAGAAAGTGTTGGTGACCCACAGAAGTGAAAGGGAATCCTCTGACATGTCAATGGAGTTTGCTTTTAATCCTTAATCTAGAAATTTAGTTTTCACTTTGTTCCTGCTTTAGTGTTAGCAACCTGCTTGGCTATGAAGAGCTTTTCTAGGAGGTTTATCAGCAAGAATAGTCAATGAATTAATTAATTGCCCAGAGAGGCAAATCCCTGGAAGTATTCAAGGTCAAGCTGGATGGGGTTCTGAGCAACCTGATTTAGTTGAAGGTGTCCCTGCCCCGAAGGTGCCTTCCAACATAAACCATTCGATGACTCTGTGATTAAATTAATACGGCCCAGTCTTAAGAGTGGAGCCAGCAAACACCTTTGGGGAGGGCCAGGAAGGGCTCCTGGTTCGGGTTTAGTACCCCGAGCATCCCTCCCGAGAGGCGGGGCCGCGGGCAGAGCGCGGGCTGTAGGATATGGAAACAACATTAGGGGGAGCTCCGTGCCCTCCTCCGCCCGGCCGGGAGCGCTGAGCGAGCAGAGCGGGGCCGCGGGCAGGGCCGAGCTGCGGGCAGGGCCGAGCTGCGGGCGGAGCCGGGCCGAGGGCGGAGCGGGGCTGCGGGCAGGGCCGGGCCGGGCCGTGGCGGGGGAGCCGGGCCGGGGGGCGGAGCCGAGCTGAGGGCTGAGGCGGCCTGCGGGCGGGGCGGGTTCCGTCTATCCGGGTCGCCTCAGGCGCCTTGCGGGGCAGCGAGCGCTGCTCAGCGGCAGGGTCAGGTTCGCTGCAGGTGTTTTCTTGCTAGGAAAACTGACCGCCAGCTAATCCCACCCCTCAAAGTGGCCAATTACCAACGATGGTTTCACCACTTTTGACTGAAAAGTCAGAAATGCCACAGAGTTAATTACTGTCTTTACGTCCACCACCGCATTAGTTAATGAGACCAATTATTAGGCATGGGCACTTCACGCTCCCAGGTTGTGGCGCTTATACAATGAAATGTTTTGGCATTTTCCCTGCAGTTTTCAGGGCTTATTACCCAGACAGTTTACTATAGTAATTATGCAAGAACGTTTATTATTTTCATACAAGCTGTAATGTGCATAATTTCCTTCATAAATAATCATTAGAGAAGAAATGGAGGAAAAGTAGAAGAAAAGTTCTGATTCAAAGGAGTTGGGATGAATTTGAGTTACAGAGAATGAATGTGGGCAGATCACAGCGGAGCAGTTGTGGGGAAGGGCAAAGATGGAAGTTCTAAGGAAATGGAGGAGAGACTGGAAGAGACAACAAAGTCTGTGCAATTGACTGCTAGTATTTCACAGAGGGATTATTAAGTCTTTTCTTTTTTTTTTTTTTTTAATGGGACAAAAAGATCAACTCTAAGCTATTTCAACAGGAAAACAATAAAATGCTTTACACTAAATGGTATTTTACTCATCTTTGAATGGTTCCTACCCTCACGATCCCCTGCAGACAGCCGCAGAGGTCGCACAGCAGCCCACAGCTCTGCCTTGAAGCACGTTTTAAGCACCTCAGACAAAAGGAGGAGGCTTTGTGTTTGGGTTCTGTGTGCACCATCTGCTGAGAGGAGACACACAGACTTTCAGAAGGCTGCCAGCTGGCTGGCCATTCCTCTCATTTCAAATAAACATTCAACATGTTTTCAGTAAATTCTGAATGATAGAAGCCTGCTTTTTACTTTCTGCAGTTCTCACTGGAGAGGGTGAGAGCTTTTTTTTTTCTCTTGGCCATGTTACATATTTCCAGCAAGATGAACTTTCACTTCAGATTGTTACTATCTCATAAAAATAGCCCACATGGATTAATATTCATTATTAGGGTGTTTTATTATGAACTGTAAAGGTGTAATTAATTCTTTGAAGCATACTAAAGAATTCTTTGAATCATACTAAGATCACTTAAAGATCACTTACTAAGCTTATACCTGAACTACTCCAAGCATGTTCTAATAAATAATTTTAAAGAGAGATTTTTCTTCCTAATATGTTTAATTTATAAAAAGTGAGGAATGCAGACAATTCTGGGGTGAAATGCAAACTTTGCACTACCTTCACTGGATAATGATCCAAAATGACAAGCAAATGTCATATCTAGGTACAGGACACTAATAAGTGTACATCATTCTGTATATAGCAAAGACCCTACAGCCAACGCTGGGTGTCTTCAGGGGGAAAGATCTCAGTTTTATGTCTGGGATGATGCTCATCATCCATGGACATCCAGATGTCCATGTTTTAAGTGAGCAGGATGGAGCATGGCATGTCTGGCATGGAGGAAGATACTTCTGTAATCTAACAGCAGCACAGACCTGAACCACACAGCCACACTCAGCAGGAATGCAATTCTAGAACACCACTTCCAACTTTTTATCTCGATGTGTCCTAAATAAAATCATGGGGACTACCAAAGTTGTTGGAGTATCTGATTCTCCCTGCCTCTCTACTCAGTGCCTGTGAGAATACACAAGCAATCAAGTTATTGTTACTAGAGGAAATTCCAGAGCGTCAGCTATTGTCTGATAATTGCTCATCTGAATGTTCTTCCTTGCAGGATGTGTGAGGTCATTTTTCCCTCTTCAGCTCGAAGATAAGCAGTCTCAGTCCCCTTAATCCAGAGAGGTAGGCTCAAACAATTGCTGTGTAGCCCCAAGATGTAACTCCCATTTTGTCTCCTAAGAATCTCTGCTGATATGTGCTGAATGACCATAGAACCTCCAGTTATGAGCACACTAATTCTTAATTTCAGATTTTTAATCTGTCCTGGCACTCTCTTCCATCTTCTGCTTTGCATCTTGCATAAAAGAATGTTATTTTTTGTTCAATTTTTTAATTTTATGAGGTATTCATTATGTAAAAGGTTTCATTGTATGACCTCAAGCGGAAGTATCAGGTTTATGTCAAAGGACTCAAAGCAGTTTGGGGTGGTAAAAGACAGGTGGACAGAGAACATACAAAACCCAGTATCCTTTGAGAAACCTGGGTTAAAATGCTCATAACAGCCTGATCATTCTGACAAAAAATAAGGTCAATAAGTTTTTTGGGGTAGATTCTCTTATCACCTCAGTGAGTTTATGTGAAATTATTCACATGCATAAATACTTACAGAACTTTACCAGAGGTCATTTCACATCATTCACTGTTCTAAGCTCATCTTTTCCTTTGGTCATATATATTGTTCATACATCAAGAAGCTAAATCAAAAGCACGGTGGTATTTTAAAGGTTTTAAATCCTTTGGCTTAAGCCATAAGACAATTTTCTTCCCAGGAGAGTGTGTAATTTAAAAAAAGTTCTTTCACCCTCCACCCTCCTCAAAAATGTTAAAAAAATTAATATTTAGCTCATTTCCTTTTGGGGTAGAGAAATAATGTGAATGAGAGTACATGGGAGATTTGTGACCATTAATTTACTGGCAATCTCAATAGCATGTCCAGTCAAGAAGGAAGGAAGTATAGTTCATCTCAATGGCAATTCCTATTGTAAGAAGTGTTTAACATGCTGAAATGGTCCGTATGACCATGAAAATGCATCCTCATGCTACTAAAAACAGACTAGGAAATTCTTACTTACAGAAACATAAACAAAAAAAAATCCCAAAATAGCATAAAAGAATGAAGAAAACCATTAAGTTAAGGAAATTCCAAATGAAGGTGGTAACTACATCAGGCAGTGGCACAACAAATACAGTGCACATAAATAAGGCAAGACATAATAAAAGGTAGATTTACTGAGATGCATTCCGCACAACTCATATCCTGCTGCATTACTTCCTGTCATTAATTACCCCATCTACATCCAAATAATATCAATCAGCCAACTACAAGTGCAAGTTAATGAGCAAAATGTCATACTCTGGGGTCAAGTTCCTTTTCCTTCATTTGTCTTCATTAGCAGCACCTCACAAGGCTTTTCCACAAATAGAAGGCAGTGAATTTTAAAAGAGGAGATTTTAAAAGTCGGACTCAAGAGTGCTCAGAAATAAAACTGCTGGATTAGCCTCAGATTAGCCTTATTGTTATTAAATGAGATTATCAAAGTGAGGTGTCTTGCCTTCCTAATTATTTTCACCACCTGTAGTCTTGACTCATTTGTTGGCCCTGAAGGATCCACAGAAGCTTTACCAACTACTGCCTGTAAAGTGTGAAAGTGTTCCATCCCTGGTCACTCCTGCACAGTACACTGCAGTCAGTGAGTTTCTCCTCACAGCCTCCTATCCTTTCTTCCTGCTCCATACAAACAGATCTCATCTCTTTTCTTCCCAAGGACAAGGCAGGAACAAGACAAGCAAGGCCACCACCAATGTCCTGTAGCATCTGCACAGCAGTGAAAGAGCAGTGCAGATGAGGGACAACCACACAGATGTGCTGCTTCTCCATAATCTGTTCCAGGAGTTTCAGAGCCCTCCAGTTCTGTTGTCCTTGCAGAATTCACACACTAAGACTCTTCTGCAGAGTCCATATCCTTTAAAAAATGGACAGGAGCTGGAGAGGCAAACAGCAAAGTGAGATATTCCTGCATTCATTCTTCCAGGAAATCTCTGGTTTGTGTAATTTCTGCTTATGAGCTGCTGGGGAAAAGGAGAAGGCAGTGTCTCTGGGAGCCCTTCTTTATCAGTAGCCAGAGTCAGTTTGAAACCTCTGCCCTTGACCCATAGGTGCAAAAATATATCACAGGCTTGTAGTCCTAGGAAATATTCCTGTCACCACAGATACAAGCCAGTATGGGGTGGAAATGCAGCAGTTGTATAATAGCTTGAGCAATTTGCACACTTGTGGGAAAGTTGGAAGCATCAGCATCACTGACAGGCAGCACAAGTTGGAAATGTTGCAAGATTAAATGTGCACACAGCACATCTCTGCACTGAGGCAGGGATTTCTGGGTTTTCCAATGACCCTGTATAGAAGAATCTCAGACTCATCCCTCATGAAAATATATGTTTCTTCTGAGCTGTTCCTATTCTACTTAGCTCTAACACAGAGTCTGTTTATAAAAGAGCAAGGTGATAAATGACAAAAAGCTGTTCTTGCCTTACAGTGCTTTACTTGAGGAATATAAAATAGACTTACAGGGATCAAATGGAGTCAAATAAACACAATCAAAACCACCCTGTAGTGTGGTTCTGTCTACACATAAAGGAACAGGAAAAGGAGAAAAGATTTGTGCACTTGGAGTTAGGATGCTGAGGATCATTGTGTCAGTGAAATTCAAGCAGTTGGTGTAGTTAGATCTCTCCAGCCCGATGGAAGTTGAGGGCACTTGCAGACTGAGGTGGCAAGGCATGGTTCTTTGCCCAGTCCACTGTTAGGATGCTTTTCTGGATGACCTTGGCCAAAGACCTGTTTCATCCTCTTCCTGCTGCCAGTTCTTTACTGTTTCATCCTCTTCTGCTGCCAGTTCTTTAAGAAGGGCAGGAGCATTTTAAAAAAACTAACAGTAATATGTGGTTTTTTCATTGTAGATCTTTCAACACTGACCTCTCTAATGTGGTGTTCAGGACCAGGTAGGGACTGATCCCTGTGTTAATGGCACTCAAAAGCAAGCTGATGTTTGTGAGGATGTGACTCACCCTCCCAGGAGAACCACTCATTTTGACACCCTTTGGTAGCCCCAGTGCAGCCTTCCAGAGAGCCTTTAAATCACCCAAGTTAAAAGCTGCAGCATCCTTTTGAAAAAGAGCATTTTCAAAACAATTGTAATTACTGTTTGGTTTTATTCTTAAATCGGAATTTAATTGACAACGGCTCCTTCTAGAAAACTGTTCCTTCTCAGCTGCTTGGCTTATCTCCTTGTCTCCACACAAAACCTCTCAGCCCTCTGAGTCAAACGCTTTCCAGATCTGGGTCAGGTCGGTGGAGCGATGGCAGGTCACTCCTGCTCAGAACAGGCCCTTCCCTGATCCTCCTGGGGCACCACTGAAGTGAAGTCAAACCCTGCCTTGATGGCAGCTGCTGACAGCGAGAGCAGGTGGTACCGGAGGGCTGCAGGCACCTCATGGCTCAACCACCCCTGCACAGCAGCCTTCTCCAAGGACAGACAGACACCATGGACCGGGGACAGGAGGCACTGAGGGAGGTCAGTGCCAGAGCATGGTGCTTCCACAGCACCAGGGCCCAAAGGGAGGTAATTCCCCACCAAGGAACAGGGATAACTGAAAAGTTCAAGAGGCACAGTCCTACCCAGAGGCTTTTCCACACAGCCCAGCTGGGCATAGAGAAGAAAGGCTTGTCTTGGTGTTTTTTAATTTATAAGAAGGCCTAGCTACAGAGCCTATTTAATAGATAAAAAAGGAAAATTAATTTATTAAATTTTATCATCAATTTTCTTGGCAAATCTCAAGATAATTGAAACACCAGACTCTAGATAGAAAATTATTTCTGCACAAAACCAGATGCTGAGCTGCTGGACTGGTCTCTGGAAGATTAGCCCAGCTCCTCATAAAGAAGGCTGTGACTTCTTTTGAAGAAATCTTCCAAAAGTAATTTGAACAGTTCTCTCATTTCTGATGTTTCCAGATCCCTAGATGGTCTCTGTGAAAGAAAAAATAGGCCAGCCAATGTTTTGGCCCTGCAAAGAATCTGTATTAGTGAGACTGTGATGGCCCTAATGTGACAGCTATTTATTGCTATTGATTTTCTGTGGAAAATGGACAGAATTGTGTAGCCAAGCCTGATAAAAGGGATATAAGAAGGATTTTTATACCAACTGTGTACCTTGTCAGTCATTTATGCTGGCAGATTGATGCTAAGTTAAATAGTTTTGGAAATCTGTCTATCAGCAATTCATGAATCTCAATTAAAAACTTCTATTACAAACCCTCATGCAGTGGCAGTACATATTAAATCCCAGTATGTATGCAGTGGCAACTACATATTAAATCACAAACTTCAGTTTGTGAGGATATTGTGCCTTTCTTGCCACTGTCCTTCCAGTTCTGCTGGGGAGCAGATGCCAACATTAATGACAAAAGGCAAATTCCAAGATTTGCTAAAGCTTTATGTACCTCCTACTCAAAAGGAAACCTTCTCCAGCAGAGAACGTGGCCAGCTGAGTAAAACCAGCTAGTGTCTACTCAACGCTGTGATGACTTGAAACATCTGATGGCCTTGATCAAGGGTTACATGACAGGCTAAAGTGAAACCTCAAAGCCCTAAATCTGTGAAGCTTTACTGTTGCATGTGTGCCACTGAAGCAGTGGTGTGCTTGAGTATGGGGCAGGTCAGTCATCAGGTGTTGTGCCTGTCTGTGATCCCTCAAAGAACTGACAGAGGCTGAGGTGAGCCAACTGTGGTACATGAGCACTGAGCAGGACACACAAACCAGGAAATTGTTACATGTGCCCTTAAAATATGTGCAGCATAATAATATTAATTATTCAATATATTTCAATATTCAGTATTATTGTGGGCCTTGGTATGTTAAGTCATAGTAAGCAATCTAGATGCAATTTAAAGAAGGAGAGGTAGAAGAATTTGAGTAAATGATACCACAAGCCTCAGCCTGACTTTGATCATTCTAATTAATGTTAATGCGAAATAAATTAACAGGAAAGCATTAGAGGCAAAGAGTGTCAGATGTGAGTGGTAAGCCATGACATCCTATCTGCTGGATTAACAGAAAGAAGCTGGACTGCAAACAGCAAGGAGGGATATCTTGAAAAGAGATAATTTCTTATTAGAGGTAAGCTATAAAAGGAAGGAATCAACCCAAATCTGAGCTCATGTTCAAGTGAAGATTCCTATCAGCAAATGGCTTCAGAGCTTCCTTAGAGCTCAGGTAAATTCAAGTAAGAATTCTCCCCTGCCTGAGAACTGGCCTCTTTATCAGTGAATGATCTTGAAGGTAGGGCTCAGAACTGTAATTCTCAACTCCTGGGCCTCTTATCAGAAATTTAGTACTGAAGCCTTATAGGAATTCTTTTGTTTTAGCAGTAGCAGATCATCCTTTTCCTACTCTTTTCCATCCACAACTGAGTGCAACGTTTCTGTGGAGGGCATTCCTATACTTCCTTCCTTTCAGCTCATGTTTACAGATCAACAGCTGCAAACAATAGGATCCCACTTACATTTTAGCATATTAACATTAATGTTAAAATTAACATATTTAGCATACAGATAATATAATTAAGTAATTAGAAAAATGCGTTGTAGGAATATGAAAAGTCATACAAATGTATTGGGAAGGAAGGATTGTGGAAGGGATGATCATTGGCTGCATCTTGTGGCTGATCAGTTTCCTGCTCTCATCAGGGTAAGAAATCTGCAGTGCAACTCTGCACCAGGCTGAAGGCAGGAAGGCAGAGGGAGTTTGGTCCTAGAAAGATGTGGCTTTAGGGCAGGCTCCAGCACAGCTGCCCGTGATGGTGGGGGAGCAGTGCTCATGGTGACCAGCGTTCGTTGTCACTGGTGGCTGGAAGGGGAGTCAGCCCTGGGAGGGGAATTTTTTACTCAAGATGGTGAAAAGAAACCACCTCCTCAGCTGGTACCCAGTAGCCAGGGATGCAAATCCATTAACCCTCTAAGACAAACTTAACCAGCCAGTAGTTAAAGTTCTGGGGAGAGATGTGCCATGAGATGTGCCATGAGATGTGTGAGGCCGACAGTCTGTGCCTTGCAAAGCCGCAGCCAGACCAGGTGGACACCAGGCTGGAGCTGCCCTGCCAGCACAAAAAGGTAAATCTCATTGTCAAATGCAGCTATCAGGCCAGCATCAGTGCTAGGACAGGACCAGTGGATGGGGTGTGACCCTCCAGTGGATGTGGGAGTGCAGGGGAACAGCTCCAGCATGCCCTGGGAAGTGCTGCAGAAACCCTGCACCTATGGGGATAAAGCAAATATTTCCAGCAGCTCGGTGCTGCTCAGACCTGGGTAACCTGATCCCGTTTATGTTGTGCTCCATTTGAGCAGGAAAACTAACAGGTCTTTTAGATGGAGCCTGATGTCTGTGTTGGGAGAACAGGGAGCAGGAATGTGACATGAACCACTGAAGCAGTGCCCATCTAAAGGGGCACGGGCTGCATTCAGCTGAGTGCCCCACAGTTGCTTTGGCCTGTCTGCAGCTGTGTGGCACAGCATGGCCACAGCTCGCTGACTGCCACCTCTGAGCCAGCTGCCCTGCCCAGATGACTGCAGCAGCATGTTCTGGCTCTCTGAGGCAGTGCCCACAGGTTCACTGAATTTTGAACAGCTGGACAAACTCACACATGCACAGTGCTTGTCACTGTGGTTCCTGTCATCACAAGGAAAAAATATCAGCATATGAATTTGGGTGAATCCACAGCTTGCAAAACAAACAAAAAGAAATACAAATATATTACATAGAGAATCTTGTGATTTTAAGTCAATCTGTCCTCTAGGGATCAGGGCCAATGGTATAAATACAGCTAAATGAAGTCTATGCAGTGTTTACTCCCTTTTCACTGCATGACCTAAAAATCCAAGCAGTAGATATTCCCACTGGACACCATTCTGGCCACCTGCATGTTGCCATGCTTATGGTGCCAGTGCCTTGTCCACAGTCACAGCTCCTGAGGTTTTACCTGTCCTTTTTTCTTTCCTTGTCTTTCCCAACATCTTCTTTCCTTCTCCCAGGATCTGCCTTTATACCATCCCAAGCATCCAGCTCCAGGCCCAATGAGCAGCTGTGTGTCCTGTCAGCTGCTGACAGTCATGTTTCCTTCCCTTGAAGTGGGGCTGGTTCCTGGAACATTGAAGCTGATTAAAACTCTTCACAAGATCAGTTGATTGATCAGGACAACAGCAACATTGATCAGCAGGAACTAGAACATAGTAAGTATACAGGAGGCCCTGAAGAAAATTTTCTTTAATAAATAACAACCTCTCTTTCATGAAGCCTGGAAGTGTCTCAGTGATGACTACTGAGCCAGCAGCTTCCCCTCCAGCCTCCTGGCACAGCAGTCTGTTCACTATGCTGAAAACACTCAAAGAGATTTATCATGAAACCAAGAGAAAGCAGTAACAAATCCACGATAGAATAAAGACATTTTTTACAGTGGAACAACCTTCCCAAGGATATGGTAGAGTCCCCATCACTGGAGGTATTCAAGTTGGGCCAGTCCCAGGGTGCTAGATAGGGTTCCTTTTCCCATAAGAGGTTGGACCAGAAGATCTTTTGTGGCTGCTTCCAACATGAGCTCTTCTATGATTCTGTAACAGAAGTGAATATGAGGTCCTGAAAATATAAAGCAGGTGATCAGGCTCCACAGGTTTCTGTTACTCTGTTGGCCTTCTTGGCTGTACCTCTGAACCTACTGCAGCCTGGTGAAGAGGGCAATGCCAGCCTCTGCATCCCCTCAGCTGCAATGCCTCTTTTCCCAGGCAGCTGCAGCAGCCACCAGGACTCAGCAGGAGCTGGGAGTTTTGCTGTGTACCAGGACCCCAGGCCAGTGCAGAGCAGCTCCAGGAGCAGAGACAGGGGTGATGTCTTCAAGGCTCAAGTCCTCTCTCCTTATCATGATATGAGATACAGGGAGTCTGGCATATTTCTGTATACAGAGAAATCTAATTGGACTCGTTATAGCAGTATTTGCATACATTAGCATCACCACTGACACAGAGTGGAGTTCTTATTATATAACTGCCCCTCTTTGGAAGGAGCTGTCCATCAGCCACCTACAGTGCTGGCAGGAGGCATTTCCTTGGCAGAGGGGCTCCTGCAACCTGCTCTCCTTGCCATTTGTTTGACAAACAGTATTGTATCAGCCAGGGGAGTTAGCTAGCTGTCACTGTGATGACACATATCTGGTCTATCATTAAAAGGGAAATCTCTCTGAATTTATATGTGTATAAATGAAAAAGGTTTTTTTTTCAGCAACTTCTTAACCTAGCTAAATTCTGAGCAAAGTGATCTAAATTTTCCATTAGACATTTTGTCCTTTTTTTGTAAACCATAATGGAAACTGTGAGCACTTCCATATACGACTTTAACCAGAAGCATGTGCTGAAGCAAAATTTATTATATCATCAGTTATTCACAACCTTTTGCAATGTATGGAAATTTATAAGATCTGTAGCATGATCAATAAGTGGGTGGTGTATTCTGAGTTAGGAGACTTTTCATAGAATCATAGAATTGTTTAGGTTGGCAGAGACCTTCAGCTTCATCGAGTCCAACCAGTGATCCAGCACTGCTGAAGTCACCAGTCACCTGTGTCTCTAAGTGCCACATCTACGTGGGATTTAAATGCTTCCAGGGATGGCAACTGCATGGCCTTCCTGGGTGGCCTGTTCCAGTGCTTGACAGCCCTTTTGGGGAAGAAATTTTTTCTAATATCTAGTCTGAACCTTCCTTGGAACAACTTGAACCTGTTTCTTCTTGTTACCTGGAAGAAGACACTGGCTCCCAACTTGCTTCAACCTCCTTTCAGTTACTTGTAGAGAACAGTAAGGTCCTCCTTGAGCCTCTTTTTCTCCAGGCTGAGCACTCCAGCTCCCTCAGCTGCTTCTGATCAGACTCGTGCTCCAGACCCTTCACAGCTTTTCTGCTCTTCTCTGGACTCGCTCCAGCACTTCAATGTTTTTTTTTGTAGTGAGGGGCTTGAAGGGATTGGATTAGAAACTAGACTTTTAAACCAGTTTAATGTATTTTTTTTCTTTAAGTGGAAAATGAGCATACAGGATGACAGCCTGAGGAACCTTATGGTAACCTCAGCCCCTGACAATGACATCATCACCTTTGTATGCCCAGATGAGGTCAATTCTGCTGATGGAAAAAGAAAACAGAAGATTTCTGAAACAGAAATTGTGACTACTTTTTGATACAGAGTTTGCCTGGGATGTTTAAAACAAAAGAGAGATACTACATTTATAATTTTTATTTTAATTTTTTTCAAGTAATACTGTGTATTTGGTATGCAAGTACATGTCTCGTGAAAAACAAACCATGTTATCAGCCTGGAGGAGCACTCCTTTATCACAAAAGTGTCCTAACAAACAGGACTGAAGGTCACAGATAAGGAGCAAAACCTGACCCATTAATACCAACGTGGATATCACAGCTAATGAAAACATCAGAGCAGCTCCTCATCCTGCAGAAGCCAAGGCTTGGCAGAGACACATCTCTCTGCTGCACCAGAGGAATTTGCTGATTAGACTCCCAGGGCCTAATCGGTAAATTGGGTGCTGATGGACCCTTCCAAGAGACTGGGGGTAAATTCATTTGTGACAATCTCTGTGAGAAAAGCAAAGCAGCCCCTGTTCTCTGCCTCATTAGGAATAAAACTTGTAATGGGAAAATAATGGGAAAGGTGGTGAGATACTGTCAAAGCCCTGTCAAGGCAAAAGCCAAATGTCATTTCTTAGGCAATGCTGCTGTATTAAACAGGCTCTGTATCAGAGTGCATTATGTAAAGGAGGGAAGAGACAGACAGTTTGACAGCAATTCAGTTACTTCAGACAGGCAGATCACTGCCCAGCTTTTCTAGAGAACAAGTATTTTGCTAATTGATAGGAAATGCCAGTGAGTGAACCTCTGAATCACAGACCAAACTCAAAATTTCCACTGAAGGCATCTACCAGTTACACTGAATGGCTGTAGTGGGCAGCGTTCTCCTGGGGTTTCTTGGGGCTGCTGTGGGAGGGAGAGGGTGAGGGGGCATAGGTGAGAGGTTTTGAACAAGGCTGTTTTCTTCTTTCTCAAGACATATGGGGATTAAAGAGAGAAGACACAGTGATGCTCTCACATTCTCATTTAGGACAAGACCAGTTTGGTACAGCCCTAACCATTTCCCAGCAGTGGATTGCACATATGGGTAATACATAACATGCTCAATATGCTTTCTGGAGACTTCATCAGCACAGAAAAGGAGTCACAACACAGTCAAGCTTGGAAAGTATGTGAGAAACCATTCTAAACCCAAGAGGAAGGGCATCAGAGGATGTACTGAAGTGAATTCGACCACAGCATTCTTGAAAATGTGTTCTGGGCTCCATTGTGCCTGCAAACAGAGGATCACACTTCTGCAGAGTGAGAATATTCCCAGTCAGACATTTGGAGTCTGCTGCAAGCTCTGAGACACAGACCTGGATCATCCATCCACTGAGCTTCCTCTATTGGCATAAAAACCCCCAAAACCCAACCTGTGTCGGACATCAACAGAAAAATACAGGTGGCTTTATTAGTTACAACCTGTTAAAAATAAGCAGCTTTTAAAAACAAAGCCATGATTTGCAGAGTGCAGAGATAGCCCTTCAGAAACAAATTGTTCTACCCTTTGTTCCCCTTGAAAGAAGGTGTCTGGCAGCTCCCTGTACCTGGTATCCCACAGCCCCCTCTCTGGAGAACATGGTGCTGCAGAGATAAAGAAGCTCTTGCAGCAGCCATTGCTTCCCTCCTAGATAAGGATGACTAATAACTCACTCAGCAGGTCCCTCTATTTTGGAAGTGCCATTTTTAAAGGCTTACAATTAGTAAAGTCTGATGAAGGAAAATACCATTTCTCTGGGAGTGGCAACCAGCTGAGAAAGCTGATGGCCCCAGATGAATGAATTAATCCTCATCAGCCTGTCCCCAGAGCAGTGAATCAGCAGAGGTTACCAGGCTCTGAACAACAGCCCACTTTTTCCAGAGCATGAACCACTGTGCACTGGTACCCAGGGCACTTTTAGGGAATGAGTCCCCTTCCATCCACCAGTGTAAAATCCTGGCATGACTAACCTGCCTGTGAGACTACCAGACTGCTGAGCCCTAATGTGAGATTGTTTAATTGGTCTCTTGGTCTGATTTTTACTGAAAGCTACACCAGCTGGATGGGCAGGGAGAAGGAATGTCAACTGGAGGAATGTCAGCTGTCAGCAGCCAAGCCAGAGTGCTCTCAGCAGAAGGGAGGGCAAAAGCATCCTCACCCCAGTGCCTGCTGCTTGAGCCACCTGGTTCTAAAGAGAGGCAGTGCCTGAGCTGCTGCCACTGATATTTCCCCAAAGGTGTGCCTCATCCAGCAACGTGGCTGGTCTTGGTGCCTTCAGCTGCTGTTCTCCAGCACTGCTGCTAATGCACAGGACAGAGGAAGTGCAAGCACCCAGAGAAATCCCAGCAGCAAAGGCCAGGGCTGGGGATGCCTTTCAGGAGGAAAGCTCTGCCTTTCCTGTCGCAGAGAGCTTTTCTGCAAGCAAATCCCTCAGGGAAGCAACACCAAAATCTAGAGGCAGAAAAGCAAAGTGGATTTGGCAACTATAAGGAGTGTCTCATGCATCTGGTGAAGGCAGCAGGAGGGTTTGGCTGCAGGGGGAGCTACCAAGGGGCTCCCTGCTGCACTGATCCAGGCACAGCCACTGCCAGCCAAGGAGAGACAGGAGCAAGCACACAGTTCCCTGCATGCCAGCAAAGGGAAACAACAGTCACATTAAACCCTGCAGACTTCAGTCAGCACCCGCTGCTTACGCCAAGAATTTCAGGCTGCAGATAGGGGTTGTATAGATGTTTACATGCAGCATTTTAAATCAGTTCCTGTGACTCATCATAATAAAAATATTTTTCTAGCTGAATGTGGGCATATGAAGATTACCTTCGGAACAGCAGCCACATTTAAATACTGCCATGTTGTAAATATCAATAATTAAATAGTAACCATTCTGAAGATCACAGGAGATGACAGCAGACTATACTTATGATGCTGAGAGAAAAGGGTATTTTTCTCTAATAGTTCTGAGAATGTCTTAGAAAACCATCTCATGAGAGTGCATGTTTTCCATAATCTAACTAGTAACCCCTCAGCTTTCAAGCAAAAGCAATATAGAAGATTAAACCAACTGTAATTTAAAAAATTCCATTAAGATAAAAAACCTCGTGAAATGGCACTTTCATTCTGCATGTGCATGATCTCTCCTGATTTACCCAGCCACATTTCCTACCAAAAAAAGCTTCATCTGCCAGCCCCACAGAGGCAGTAGCACAAGAGGAGAGCAGCAGATTCTGTCTGCCCTTTACATCATCAGGAAAACTGAATGCTGCTTTCTATCTTTCAGCTACTGATGTGCACACACTGCAAAAAGACAGCCTGGCTTTCCAGAATACAGGTGATGTTTAAAAGGATTGCAGTGAAAAAATGTCAGTTGTAAGCTGAGCAAATAGTCTGTGGTGTTTATTAAAAAGATAACGGGCCACCCCACAATTGGTAGCTTCAGTTACAGCTCTCATACTGCTCGTTTTACAGAACAGAAGGGGAATTGGGAAATGGTACTGCAACACAAAACTGGGCAGGCCACCATTTAAAGGCAGATTAGGTAGCTACGTTATGATCTGCATGAAATGAGCTGCTAACATCACCCCACTTTGGAGGCAGTAGATACTCCCATTAGAAAAATCTCCATCCGAGCTATCATTTTTCTTACTGGAGGCAATTTAGTTCCAAACCTCCATCTGTTCCCAGAAATGGTTCTTCTGTGCAGCCCATGGGCAGGCAGGAATGTGGATGCCCAGTCTGCACTCCTCAAGTGCTATATCCATTCCACTTCACCGGCAGGCACAAGAATTCACCCTCCTGGAGTCTCAGGAGCAGCACTTCTAACCATGCAGCAGCTCTTTTTGGTAGAAGAGCTGCACCAGCATGTGCTGACATGGCACTGCATATGATTACAACCATGTACCCCCAGACATGGTCTTACTCCAGGATGAAGGTTTGGTTTTGGGTTTTTTTTTTTTCATTTTACCACTGTGGATTAGAAATCAAAAATCCCCTTATTCCAGAAGTGGGGTTTCCCCATGGGTATTTATTTCTGTGTATCCATATTGGCTTCATGTACTAGAATAAAAATATTGGTGACTGACAAATATCCCTAAGCTGTTTGGAAGTATAATGTAAACAAAAGAGCCAGGGTAAAAGGGAGAGAAAGGATTGGAGGGAGAAGAGGCAAAGGGCTGGTCTGTTTCACTGCTCTCCAAACAGAAAAATCTTGGAGCTGTCTTTAAAGTAAGATTTTCATGGGATGCAGACATCCCTTTCACATATGCTTTATCAATTCCAAGAAAGCTGATGAGAGTCTCCTTCTGAGAAAGCAGGTGGCTCTGCTCCATCCAGCTCTTTGAAATCACCTAATGAGATAATTTCATCCAGGAGACAACTGGAGAGCCCACGCTGCACAGCAGCCGCCGCGCGGCAGAGCAGGCGGAGAGTGAAGGGCGTTCAAGGTTTCAAAACCACATCCTCCCTCATCTGGACATAATCAGATCAGTGCTGAGGTGGTGTCTGCAACAGCCCTTGTCAGCTCTGAAGACAGAGCGACCAGTCTGTCAGTTGGCAGCCGGTGCTGAAACGGGGAGCACTGCAGTCCTGGAGAGAAAGTAATGAACCTTCATTTCCACTGCTGTCTGCTCTGTGACAGATAAAAACTGCACTTCACTGCCGAGTTTGCCAGGTGATAAATTCAGGTTCCTTTAAGGTAGGAAAGCTGGAAAATGCCTGTGAATGCTGTCAGCTGTGAGTGCACAGCAGTGACCCTGGCAGTGCCCCTCCTGTCCAACAGGAACTACGGAGCAAGTATAGAATCATGGAATCATTCAGGTTGGAAAAGACCTTTAAGATCATCAAGTCCAAGTGTTAAACCTAACACTGCCAAGCCCAATACTAAAGCATGTCCTTAAGTGCCAGATCTACATATCTTTTAAATACCCCACTGTGCTGTGGAAGTGTAAAAGCCAAGCAGAGACCTCACTCCAAATGCTCTTAAAATTCATGTAATGTCATACAGCAAATGCCATCCCTATAGTGTCAGGAGATCTGTTCTTTCAGACACTAATCTTTTTATGCCCTTAAAGGAACAGCCTGTCTATTTTCTCAGTCTGGCAGCATTTCTCCAGTATATCTCTGTATCAAAAGCAGCATGAGTATCAGGTTGAGGCACTTTTTTCTGCTCCTCTGCTCTTGTGAGACACCACCTGGAGCACTGAATCCACCTCTGGGATTCCCAGCACAGGAAGGACATTGACCTGTTGGAGCAAGTCCAGATGAGGGCCACTGCTTGACCATCAGGCTGGAGCACCTCTGCTATGAGGAAAGGCTGGGAGAATTGAAATTGTTCAGCCTGGAGAAGAGAAGGCTCTCCCTTCCAGTACGTGAAGGGAGCCTACAAGAAGGATGGAGAGAGAATTTTTACAAGAGCATGTAGTGACAGGACAAAGGGCAATGACTTCATATTAAAAGGGACTAGGCCTAAATTAGATAGTAGAAAGAAATTCTTGTCTGTGAGAGGGACTAATTCTTGTCTGTGAGAGGGACTAATGAAGTTGCCTGGAGAAAATGGGACCTCCCATCCCTGGAAGTGTTCAAGGCCAAGTTGAATGGTTTTGTGGAAGGTGTCCCTCACCACAGCAGGGGGTTTGGAACTTGATGTTCTTTGGGTCTCTTCCAATACAAACCATGCTATGATTCTATGGTCTCCCTGGCTCATGGGAAGCCAGTTGGAGTTCAAATTCTTTTCCTAGTTTGTCACATCCTACTCAGGAGAGAGTGTCATTGCTGGTAAAACAAATTCAAAATTCATGTACTAGATTTACAACCCTTCCTTGGTGTCAGGTTTTGGCTGGGCAGGAGATGGGAGAAAGGTCTTCTGTTGTTATTCATCAGTAGATGACTTAGGACATAAGCAGAGCTCTTGACATATCCCTCTTATATCTCCTCAGATTTACAGCAGGACTGCAGGGTTTGGTGGGCTGATTTCTGCCAGCAGCTATTGCTTTTCCTGGCTGTCCACAAGTGATTATCCAGGGCGGAGGAGTTTGAGGTGGGAAGTGCATCCCTCAGGCACTGCTGAGCATATTTAAAGCAGGAGATACTGGGTTCAATAGAGGGGGCTTTATACAGTAGCTGCTTCCTGCTGAGCCACAAAACACCAAAATAACACAAATACCAACTGTTTATGTCAGAGTTTAGGTTGCTGTGCTGCAATAAGATATAAATTTACTTGGTTTTGATGAGGATAGTTATTTTTCTAGTTATACAGACAGCGTAGGATTTACATTCACTTGAAGATAGATAAGTGAGTTTAGAAATGCTAGTAACTGGGGGAGCAGAGAGGGAAACTTCTTGAAGGCAGAGAACAATGGAGAGCTAGAACAACCAGCCAGGTCACTGTCTCATCCCCTGCTGTTCCACAGCCCAGATGGTGTCTTCCCTTCCAGATGCCAGCCCCTTTTCTTTGGCAAAATAGTGAAGCATTTGCTTTGTGAAAATCTTAGAGAGCTTATTGCAAAATCTCAGTGTCTGGGGGTTAGGAGTTTCTGACTGAAATGCATTCTGTGCATGACCTGTCTGAATGCCAGTTTGTGGGCTGGTACTGCTCTTTCAATAGATACATCTCTTCTTTCTCAGTGTTTTTCCTTTCATGTATCAGCAGGCAGGGAGAATGGCTTGCTGGGCTTGACATGTCCCTGAGATTTGCTAACAGAGCTCTGCAAGGAGACTGTGCAGACATCTGTCAAATGGCAGAGCATTCTTGCTCTCCTGTCTATGATGATGGGACAAAATCTGTGTCTCCCTGATGAAATTGCCCTGATGGGGAAAGAGAGCAGGAGCCAGAAGAGAGTCAGGATAGGACATGAACCTGCACTGCAGCTGAGGCACTTTCCTTCTGCCTGTCACTCAAGTTAATGGTGAGAAATGATGAATTATGATTTCTTGTTGTCATTGTCATCTACAAAATATGCTGTGTTTAAAAGAGATTCATACAAGTATTTCATTGCTTTAAACATCACTGCATATTGTCCCAGTATGAAGAAATAATGTCAGGGCTCTGTTTTGATCAGAATTTTCTCTCATGGGACATCTACTCTTTATTTTGGTCATATATTGAATCCATCCCAACTAAAACCCTTCAGGAACAGCACCTGAGCTATCTCTAAAGGGATATAGTGATTCCATTCCTGAACCCTGTCCCCATTCATTGTGGGGAGGATCCCACTGTGGCAAGCAGGCAGGTGCAAAAGGGCACCCTGGCTGGAGAGGCACTAAGGGTTGGCACAAGGTTTTGCTGTTCCTGTTCTGCAAAGCTCCCCAAAGGCTCAAGGACATTCTTTGAATTCCTTTCTCCCAGCACAGTTGTTTGATAACCCATAAATAGCTCCTTTTTAAACACAATGCTGAAAGCCCCGTGTAATGAGCCAAGAGTGAAAATGTTTCAGTATTTAAACACTTTATTAAACTTGTGGAGGCCAAAAGCTTCAGTGCTCTGTTCAGATTTAAATTAAAAAACAAAACCAAAGTCATATTCAAGGAAGGCTATTTAATTCCCAAAGTTTCCATAAAACAGGGTTGTTTTCCTTCAGTCATTACAAATATACCTGCAGAGCATAAAAGGTCATGAAAATAGCAGGACTGAGCTGAGCTGCAGCCATTCTTTCATGAAGCTGTCTTGGAGATTATGGCCAGGGTCCTAACATTCAGATACCTAAATATAGAACTGTGCATACTGACCATGGTAGAATTGCCAGGAGCCTTTATGTTGAGAGCTGGAATATGATCAACAATTTCTAAAATAATCTTTGTGATGTCTAATTTTGGGCACTAAAAAGCAAATCCAAGCAAGCACAAGTTTCTTATGGAAACATTGAGATTTATTTTCTGTCAAGTGTCATTCATGGGATTGCTTTCTTCCATAGCTGTGAAGGCAAGATGAGGGAGCACTGACCCTGAGCTTTCTTGGTATTAATATCATACAGTATTACTTATAAATATCATACCAAGACATCCAATAATAACATGGTTATCCCACTCTGTTCATTCAGTACATCCTCCTAGCAACATGAAGTCAAATTTTGACTTAAAGGCAAAGCAGTGCTTTTGGAGAAAGCACTTTGCAAAGGGAAAGAAGAATGTTTTGTCCTGAAGACTTTCCACCTGTGTCAACATGTGTTGCATTAACTGCCAAGCACAAGTCCTGGGATGCCCTTCTGTTGTGCATGCCTGTGCAGTGCTGTGCTTCTGAACTCCCTGCCAAAGATTAGCATTATTAGCAGTAATTTGATGTCACTGGATGGTAATCCATGATAATTAACAGAGTAAAATACCTGTTATCAGCTTGCCTGTGCAATCTAGAAATGCTGGTCATTTTATGCTGCCAAAACTAAGCCCTCTGTAACACAATTAACATTTCACATTAAATGCCCCTGAGTATCAGGGATGTTTATTTACTTCCTAATCCAGCCTCACTCTGAAGCATGTGTTTACCTTTCCACCTGGGAGTATTCCTTTTAAATGACACAACTTGTTTGATTAGTTTCAGTACAGGTTAAATCACCACAGAAGATGAGGGTCTCCAGGAGAAACACCTTCCCCTTCCCTGCTCTCTGCATCCCATCTATCCTGGTCTAAGAGACTGAAGATATATTGCACTCATTTTGGTGACAGCTGCTATAAATATTAAGAGGCCTGTGAAGCTAGGAATATCCAGCAGAAAGCAGCCATGATAATAAGTCATGATAAAAGTTTTAGAAATGCCTCACAGCTTTTCTGCTAATGTGTCTTTGGTGAGGATATAATCATGAAGAGCAGTAAACTCACTTCCAGACTGGTCTCTCTCACACAACTGTCTTGTACTGATAGGTGGTGGTTGAAGGTGCAATTGGGTCTTGTGATTGTTTGGCTTCCTGTGTCCAGGTATGGTATTAACCTCTGCAGTCCACTGAAATGCAGCCTGGGAATTCACTGATGGGACATTCCCACCTCACTTTGCAGAAAAAAAAAAAGTCATCTGGCATCCCTGCTCAGGATGCTGCCATCACTTCCAGCCAGGGAGAGGCTTGTGCCTCTCTGAGGTCTCTGCTCCCACTTGGCCCAGCAGTGCTGTGCAGTCACAGACTGACATGGAGGAGCTTGTTCTTCTCCTGGACTGACTCTGTCTCCTGGTTCTCCCCTAATAAAATGACTTCTTGGTTTAAGATATAGTCTATTGAATTTTCTTCCAGCTTTAGGAAATTAGATTTGGTTTTCAGCTTGATCTGTATCTCTGAGAATTTGACCAGTTTCTCAGTCCAAATGCAAGACCAAACATCATGACAATTTTCTTCCTTCTGTGGGGTGTAGATTCAACTTTTTCCAAATGTCTTTCTACTTTTAGTAGAAGATTTTTAATCATTCACTCCCACATCATTAAGGATACACAAATGAGCAGGAGCTGTGAAAGATGTGACCACTAAATATTTGAGAAAGACCTTTAGCTGGTACATATGCCATTTCTCCAGCTGGACAGGGAGTGCTGCAGCTGTAGAGCAGCTGAGCAACCAACCCTCATGGTGCCTGGGCCATGGGGACCTGGCACAGTGTGTGTCACAGGGGCTGGAGAGTGGCTGTATGTCACAGTGACAGGCTGGAAAGGGCAGTGAAAAGGCATCCCCAGCCACACAAATCTGGAGTTTAGACAAACTCAAGTTCCCCCCATTTTGAAGGAATGCCAAGAACTACTTCTAACACAGAAAAATGGGCACATTTTTATGCCCTTTGCAACATTAAGCCTGTAAACATGAGAAAACTGCAGGTCATCTTATAAGCAAGAAGACAGACAAACTCCAAAAAGACTACCAGGTTGCTGAACAGTGTTTCTCAGGAGGTGGCCCTCTGGCAGTGCTGGGATCTCCCAAGTAGCTCTCACATTTTCACATGTTCCTAGGCATGGTAAATGAGAGGGAGGTTGGTCTAGCATGTGTTGCTCCTTCTACCTCTGGCTCCCAGGCAGCATCTGCTGATACTCAAACTTAGTAGCCAAACAAGGATTCAGATTAATTTATAAAATTATACTAAGATATTGAAGATAAAATATTTATTTTCCTTTCATTTGGGATAAAATGTAGTATAAACCAGCCTCACCTTCAGGAGTAAGACTGGCTCTAGTAGAGCAGTCAGCAATAGCCTAGGCTTACAGACACACTGGCAACTGTTTGACTACCAGTCAGGAAAGGGAATCCCCTCCAGGCCAATGTGGAAATGATGGGTGAAGAGAGAGCATCTTTGCAGTGGTGAGATTAATAGCTCATTTGAAAGTTTTTACTCAAATCTACTCACTTCAAAAGCTCAGCTTGGGGACCAAGAGAGATATTTTCCAACAAAACATTAGTCTCAATTAACAAAATGTAACCGGGATAAATGAGCTGAAAAAACCAGAAGCAGATAAAACTGGTGAGGCCATTAAATCTATAAAAGGAAGATGCTGAAACTTGGAAGGTATCTGAATGCAATCCTGCAAGTATTTCAAGTCAGGGTCAGAAAGGGATAACAAGGCAGTTCCAGGCCACAGAAGCTGAGTGGCCAGACGGTGTTGACACAGACAGTCAAACAGCAGCACAGCCCACAGCAAACACTGAGCACTAAGGTGGGGAAGAATTTTAATGAGCAATTTCAGTCTCATACATGCTAGGAAAAAAGGACTTGGCATTGTTCCCAATGACAGTGCCCTCCAGATCAGAGACTAAATCACAGCATCCTCAGGGGAGGATGAAAAGAGATGGCAATAGAGTGCCTTTCTTTTTATCTTTGATCCTGATGTACAAATAGCAACATGTGTGCATGCATAAGAGCAGCGTTGGAGTATAACAAGCAAGCTGAAGAATAAAATAAAATAAAATAAAATAAAATAAAATAAAATAAAATAAAATAAAATAAAATAAAATAAAATAAAATAAAATAAAATAAAATAAAAAAAAATCATTGAAAGTAGTGGACTAAAATAGAACCACAATAAAGTAACATTAGATGATTTTAAGGCATTAATCCAAAGGTTAATGAACATTTATAGCAGGTTGTGCACTCTTAGGTAAACAATAACTTATTTGGCAAGTAGAGCCCCTTTAAAATCAGACGATTTTCTGATGTCTTCAGCAGGACCACCACCCCAGTTCTCTCAGACGAGGCAGATGTAGCAAAGCAAGTAACATGACGTTGGATGACAGTCCTGCCCTCCAAAACATCACGGAAGAACCGGCATTCGCAGTGAAGGCAAGAGGAACAAAACGCTCTGTTGACATCAGGAGGCACCGCAAAGCTCAGCTGTTCTCTGCAGAATGCCCGCAGGATGTTATCAGCGCAGGGGAAATGAGTCAGACGCTTGCCCTGGAGCCACGGCACGGCAGGCGGGGGGAGCCGGCAGATGATGCTGGGGCTGCCTTTCTGTCCGGAACACCTTTCTGTCTGTCCGGTACACCTTTCTGTCTGTCTGGAACACCTTTCTGTCTGTCCGGAACACCTTTCTGTCTGTCCGGAACACCTTTCTGTCTGTCTGGAACACCTTTCTGTCCGGAACACCTTTCTGTCTGTCCGGTACACCTTTCTGTCTGTCCGGTAGACCTTTCTGTCTGTCTGGAACGCCTTTCTGTCCGGAACACCTTTCTGTCTGTCCGGTACACCTTTCTGTCTGTCTGGAACACCTTTCTGTCCGGAACACCTTTCTGTCTGTCTGGAACACCTTTCTGTCCGGAACACCTTTCTGTCTGTCCGGAACACATTTCTGTCTGTCTGGAACACCTTTCTGTCTGTCTGGAACACCTTTCTGTCTGTCCGGAACACCTTTCTGTCTGTCTGGAACACCTTTCTGTCCGGAATCGGGCAGGGAACGGAGGGAGCGTGCCCCGAGCCCGGCCCCGAGCCCCAGCCCCGGCCCTGTCCGCTCCAGAGCCGCCTTTGCTTCCTGTGAAAA
Source organism: Agelaius phoeniceus (assembly GCF_051311805.1). Taxonomy (NCBI): domain Eukaryota; kingdom Metazoa; phylum Chordata; class Aves; order Passeriformes; family Icteridae; genus Agelaius; species Agelaius phoeniceus. The sequence continues at coordinate 17,667,968 of NC_135265.1, forward strand.
ATGTGTATTTTATGATTGGCTTTTCGCAAATATTAAAATGAATATTATATGTGTTGTGTTAGAAAGTAATGCTGTATTTATTCTCTTAAGTACTGTGTTAAATATAGTTTTAGGTTATAAAAAATTGTTAAAATAGAAGCTATGCTACGTGGGATGCTTTTTTAAAAGAAAGGACTCGCAGCGAGATAGCAGCCACAGGACACCTAAATCTTTCACAGAAAGAGAATTTATTGCCCTCTTATCAGAGGAAACGAACTTCTTCCCGCCTCGAAGGCGCTGTTAGGATTCAGGATTCGGAGGAAGAAGCTGACGATGACCAGACAGAATCCTGTATTTGAATGGAATTTACGCATCATGTATGAAGTGTATGAATATGCAACAGGCTGTTGTTTTTAAGGGTTTATCCTCTGTTAACGGGTGTCCTTTTTCGGGCTTTTGCTGCCCAGAAAAAGGTACCCGGACGTCCGTAACTCTTTGTTTCTATTGTCTCATATTGTCCTAATTCAAATTGCCAAATTATTATTACCCTAATTGTATTACTATTTTTATAAGCATTTTATTACTATTAAAGTTTTAAAATTTTCAAAACAAGTGATTGGCGTTTTTCACATTCCCGAGCGCAGCCCGGGCTGCCGCGCCGCTGTCCTGGCTGTCAGCCTGCCTCAGGCTACTGAAGTATGGTGAGACAAGTCGGCAAAACTCCTGGAAAAAAAGCCTACTAATATTCTTGGAGGGCTGAAAGAGAAACGTGCAGGTTATTCCTGCAGCTCTGCGCCACGCTCTGCCACGGGAGCCCTCCAGGAGAGCAGCATACCGGGTTTGAGGAGCGATTGTGCTGCCGCGGGATCGTTGGCTCGGCCCCTTGTGAGAGAAACTCCCCAGTGGAGCGGAGGAGCCAGGGAAGGCCAGTTTGCTTCATCTGTCACTGCCACCGCTTCTACAAGGACAGGCCCTCTCACTGCTGTGCCATTCGCTTCCACTTGATCCTGTTCGTGGTTTCTAACCTGCTTTTTATAAATCAATGTCCTGCAAAAAACCCTGAAATTGAGCACAGTGGAGACTCAGTGCTGATATCCAGATAAAGAAATGCCCATTAAAGTGTGCATGGGTCTGTGTGGTTCTGGATGTGCAACCTGACTGCTGTTCACGTGCATTCAGATAAGGCAGCAACTCCCTCAGCAACTCTGAGGCTGCACAGCAAAACCACCTAGAGTGTCACCTGGCACTGGACAGACACATTCATCCTTTCAAGCTTCCTATCAAAATAATCAGGAATTGGAACACTTGAAACCAACTAAGTCTTTGATAGTAAAGATGCGAACTCTTTGTTCCCCCACCAACTTGGGAGCTGTGATATTTTTTAACCAACTGGAGAGGTTATCATAATTTTTGAAAGCATAAGGTAAATCTTCTACTAAAAAGGTTTTACATTATTTGGACTTTTATTTTTCCTCAGGTAGAGTCAAAAACCTTGACTGTTTTCTACATCAGTGGCCTCCCTCAGATTTTTCACTTAAAAATCAAGATTAAATTTTGCCTTGATAGATTATTTCTATTATTTATTTATGAATTTTCCTGTAAACAAGACTGACAGCTTAATGGAAAGTCATCTCCTGTGTTTCTCAAAGAAGTAAGTAGCTGCTGTCTCAGAGGCAGCAGCAATTGCTTGAATGGCAATGAATTGCTTGGTAACAGCCAGTGCAGGGCTTTGCTTTTCACTGGAAATCTGTTCCTGACTAAGAGACTAATTAGCTACTGCCAAAGGAAAAGGGAGACTTGCAGAGCTGCTCCTCTGCTCTCATTCCCAGTGATTTGCAAGATGTTTCCTGACACCTTCCAATCTCTGACCGACCTGATTCCAAAGTCCTCCTTGGAATGTTTGCCTATCTTCTGTGTACCCTTCCTCTGTGAGAATTTAAACCACACTGCATTTTCCCTGTCTCTAGGGCAAAATAAAACCCTGAATGCTCAGCTAACACGGATGAGCTTTCCAGCTGGGCAAAGGGCTTTTTCTTTGGTTGATCAGTGAACTGTGCTTCTAGTAAAATATTAGGAGTCCTGGGTGGGACAGAGACCCTGGGGCTCCTCTCTCCTCTGTGGGCTGCCCACAGCTCTCCTCAATCTAGGTAGTCATGCCAGGTTAACTTTGCCTTTGAAACTTTAGGAAATCAAGACTTTAGATCAAATCTCTGTCTGCTAGGTTCTAAGACAATCCTCTCTGGAAGAAATGAAGACCCAGCTCATAGGGCTACATAGATACACATATGCTCAGAGAAGATAATAGGAGGAAATTTCAGGAGTAACTTTTCTGTGAAGATGTAATGAAATACTATATTATAAAGGGTATATATAGGGAAATTGAGCTAAGGCTGCCTTGGAAGGTATGACTTGGTTATTTTCTAGTAGCTGAATGTTTTGACTTTGGAACTGTAGCACTTTTTCAGCTAAGTTTTCATGTGCCATATTAGCAGGGAACTTCAGTAGCTTCAATCACAAACTTGACAAGTATCTCCAGTGACCATGTCCCTTGTTGTCTTTCAGCTTCATTACACTCAGCAAGCATGATGGAGATGGAAAGAGTGAATGAGAATTTTAATTGTTTTGGAAAGCATGATGTCCTGTTCATGCTCACATTTAGAGCCACTTAATGGGTAGCTATTTTAGGCTGTGTAAAACAATAATGAAAAGGTTAAGAGGGAATGTCATGGATAATTGTTTTAAAGCTAATAAATATATAATTAATTTTAAGCCTGCATTTTGCAATAGTCCAATCTTGCTCCCACTGGACTCCATGGCACTTCTGTGATTCACTTGAAATGAATCAGGTTGCAGAGTTGCCATAAAGTACAATCCAACACTTAATTAAACCCTTTTTTCTGACATTCCAGGGTTGACATCTTCAAAGATGCACAGTAATATTTCTCCCACACAGATGTAGATGCTAATGTTACACAGTCAGTCACAGAGCCAGGTGATGAACAAAGCTAAAATAATTTATAACCTGCATAAATAAATGAACTTCAATGAAGTTACAGGTTGTATTTACAGTGGACAATTTTTAATTTTTATTATTTACAAGAGATGTTCAGCTTCTTCTTGCAATCCATTTTTAAATGCTGTTTGGAAACTGCATTTTCTTTTCCCAAGTAAAATATATTTTTTTTTTCCCAAGTAAAATATTATCTTATCTATATGCACAGTTAGCATATCTGTTATTGCCTTCCCTAAATGCCCAAAGTAGCCCTAAGGCTCTCAGCAGTGCAGGTAAAACCAGTCCCTGCAGGGAGTGGAGCAGGCAGCTGTGGTATTGCAGCAAGGGAAGAGGGTGGTTGGATGACCCAGTGCCAGGTGAGGTTAAAGAAGGAGTTGAAGGAAAGGTGTATGGTAGCTCTGTGAATGAATGCATGGCTTGGTTGGTTGGTGGGTGGTGGGGTATCAAAGCAAGGCGTCCCCGAAGAAGGGGAGAGAGAATGATGATGAAGACTCCAGCTTATCTGAAGGCTAATGAATTGCTTTATTATACTATACTGTGTACATTGTATCTAAACTGAATCTGCCATGCACTCACTCTTGCTCAGCACTGCTCACTCTAATTCTCTGGTGACTGTCCTGTGACAGTCCAACACACACACACTTCTAGGCCCTGATAGGCCAAGGGAACAAAACATCCTCACTTTGGGTAAACAATCTCCATATTGCATTCTACTTTAGCACAACACAGGCACAGCAACTGAGATAAGAATTGTGTTTTCCTCCTTCTCTGTCTCACAGCTTCTCTCTGTTCAGAGGGCATGTGAATACCACAGTGGGGTGGATGTTTGGATGGACACTGTCACCCAGTGGGCCAGGACAGAATGGAGCAGGATGGGATGGGGCAGGCAGCACTGGAAAGCAGGACCCAGAGCCCTGTGCTTGCCCCAGGTGTGACACCCTCAGCAGGGCAGCTGAGCTCCCCAATTTCCACACCAGGGAGGCCACATTAGTTTTGCTGCCATGACAGTCACACAGGTGGCACGTGGCTTCTCCTGCACCTCAGACTCAGGCCTGGCATCTGCAGATTTTTGAAAACCTTCAATGAATCAGGAGTGAATTTTCACAGTTTTCTCTAAAAGTGCCTGGCAAACGCAGAAAATGCACCCACAGCTTTCATCTTCCAACACAGACTCTGAGCTACTGTGTAATGGGTCTTTTTTCCATCAGGGCAGCCATACCAGCAGTTTGCTTTTAGGCATCATGCCAGTCCTCTAACACACTCTGATTCCCCTTGGACAGGTTATGTACATCAGTGGGCATTTGCTTTGCATCAATGTTCTGGGTTCTGGTTCACAGATGAACAGTGTTGGAACTTTTTGTGGCATAAAGGCACTCAGACTCCTTCTGAGAGCACTATGGTTTCTAGTAGTCATGCTATACTAAGCACTGCTGATTTTGTCTCACAGCAAAGAGTTATTTCCATTCTGCCTGATAATTCAAAGTGTTTCTTTTGGAAATTATGTTTTAAAAGACTCAGCAAACTGAAAATTAGCAGCGATTTTCTTTTTTTTTTTCTTTTCTTTTTTTTTTAATAATAAAAGCACAATAAAACCAGCACTTCCAAAAATACCCTTGTTTATGTATCAGTTGCAAGCCAGAAACTGCTCTCAAATTATCACTGCTTGTAGGAAACTGCCTTAGCTTTACAGATACCAGAACAAAGTGCTTATTTTTGTTATCATGAAAGAAAAACTCCTATGTCCTTCAGCCTGCCAGTATTTCAAAGCCCATCTGAAGCAGAGCAGCAGGTGTAGCAGTTTCTCACAGTCAGTGAAAAGAGTGATGATGAATTGCATATATTGCCCCCAGATCCCTGCCCCTCCTCCAAAAGCCAATCTTTCAGATTAGGCAGAACACAAACAGGGCTGCACAGGACCACCTGCTCTCCCTTGTGCTACATAATATGTTCTCTAAGCTCAGATGTGCCTGGAAATGTAGTGAATCCAAGTTCAAAGGAGGCAGCTAAGGGCAGAGGGGTATAATGGAGTGGGCTGCAGGAGAAGATAATTTATTTTCCAGTTGATAGACTGCTGTGAGTCTCTCTCCAAAATGTATCTTTTGCCTCTTTAGCAAGTGCCCAAAGGTAAATGCTATTGTACACCATGTAATAACATTTCTGCCTTCAGCTTACACCAGAGACTGGTTTCCTTAGAGGAGTTTGGGCAGCAGCAGTTTCTACACAGCAGAAGCTCACAGTGTGACTAGGAAGCCTTTTATTCCTGAGCACCTTTATCTCTTTCTGGTGTACAAGATTCTACTTCTCCAGGTTCCCAAGTGATTTAACCATGTGGGCAGTTTAGTTCACTGGGTATGTTTTTATATTTTGTCTGTATCTAGTTCACACTTCGTAGCTTTGGAGACCTCTCAATAGTATCATGTCTCACTGCTACTTTGGATTTAACATTTATGGGGTTTTGTTGTATGGAAAATCATCCAAGTACAAAGTTTATAGGCCAGATTGAGGTCATACCTTTCTCTGTAATAAACAGCTTTCAACATGACTGTAATTTTTTTCCAGATTAAAAGAAGCTCCTTTTCACAGCTTTCCCCCCGTTTTTGGCCTAATTATCAACCTAATGAAAAAACTTCCATTTATTCGCAGCCATTGTACTCGCATCTGAAATTTTGCAAAAAGCTCTAGAAAGCTATTGCACTTCCCTTGTACACCATAACATTATTATCTTCAAATAATTCCCCTACATTAATGAGTTATGAACTTCTTTCTTACCACTACAACCACTTCCCTGTCTTTTGCCTCTGCCTCTTGGTTGATTCTCCATCACTTGTTTATTCCTCTCTTTAGTTAAGAATACACAGAAGGAATTTCTTCACCACTTGAAGTACAAAATTATATCTCTAATTTCTTTGAATGCTAATATTTTCCAACCTCCAAGGTTTTTCTTTAAATGTCAGTTGGCAAAGCAAATAGCAGGCATTGTTCATGTATTTAAATCTACAGCTGAAATCCATACAATGCAGATATAATAAAAATTTGATTGGTATTGGTATTGATTGGTCTGATTGCAACTAGTGAAGTAGATGCAACTTCCACTGTATGCCAAAATGGATACTCTGATTTTGTTAATCAGACATAAATCCCACTCCAAATCTGGTCCTCAGAACTGACATTTCAGGGACAGCTAAATTGTCAAACATTTTATGTTTGCATTTTCATTTAAAAACAAACAAATAAAACAATCAACAAATAACAAACCAAACCAAACAAAACCCCCTCAATTAAAAAATATGGAATCAAGGTATACTTTCAGTCCACCTTAAATTGCCCAGGTCATCTGTTTTGTCCAGTGCCCTTCTGCTTGCTTAATTACCTGGCAGCAGAAGTGAGATGAAGAGACTGGCATCAAGAAGCACGGTGCTGGTAGAAAGGGGCCTGGTCTAAAGGACACGAGAGATAAGGAGATGCAGCATCTCCACTTTGGTCTGAGGAGCTGCAGAGCCCATGCCAGAAGCAACACATATATTTCTTCCATGTGCAGACCAAGTGAAAACCAATAGAAGTTCAGTAAGGCTTTGGCTGCATATCAATGCCATCCATACAAATAGTACATCCAAACATGAAGCCTCTAAAGGCTACTCCCAAAATGACACTCCCAAAATGAGATGATTTCTTTAATCAGAGGGTTATGAAGGCAGCAGAGAGTCTGCCATGCTTAAATGTAGTGTGCTTCTGTAGACAGCTGGTGACTTTGGCTGTGACAGCAAGGTGGGGAGCCTCTGCCAGGGCCCAGCAGTGACTGGTGACTGCTGTGGTTGGAAACCAGAGTTATTTCCACCTGGCTTGTATAAGCAATAGTGCAGAGCGTTTTGTGTCCCCAGTCCCTATCCCAGCCCCAGACACTCACATCAGGGCTGAGAATGCTGCTCTTGCTTCTCCAGCCCTGATGCCAAGCTGGGCACCTGTGGGTGGCCAGGGGGCTGGCTGGTCACTGCAGCCACTCCAGGGCCACCACACCATGCCAGTGTGGACACTGGGGTCAAGAGCAGGGAGAGAACAGTACCACATGCCAAGTGTGCCTTGGGGGATGTGTGATTCACAGAGTGAAATGAGAACAGTGAAAGGTATCAAGAGGCACTTTTGACTAGAGGCTGATCAGAGAAGCATTCTTCAGACAGGTCAGGAAGGAGCTGATGAGATCAGGAACCATATGGAAAAGGAAAAGGGAGAAGGGAAAAGAAAAGCATATGAAGTGGTTTCTGTTGCTTTTTATTGGTTGCACACTTTATATTTAATAAGAAATGTCTTTCATTCATGTCAAAATACCCCAGTAAATCAGTACAGGTCCTCACAGTTGCAGAGGTTCTATTTTCTAAGCCTTTGCTTTCTCCCTTAGATTTTTAGATTCCATGTCAGTATTTGTCCCCAATCCCTGAGACACTTTCCAGCTCAGCACATTCAGTTCTTCTTGGTTTTACTTTTCTTATCTTGCACAGTTTCAGTTTACAGACTCTCAGAGTCTCTCAGACTCTCTGAGAGTCACTCAGAGCTCAGGGACAGCTTCCTCAGTGACAGTGAACCAAGGTCAGGCAACAGAGCTGCACAAAACCAGCCCAGGGTCAAGGGCAGCTGAGCCCTGGGCTGCAGAAGCCCTGAGCCTGACAGCACAGCTCAGGGAAGTCCCTCTGTGACATCAAACTGGCTTTGAGTAGGAAGGACAACAGATCCCATCTGGAGTGATGATGCAGCAGACTGGTAGCCACAGGGATCTCTTTCTTCACTGGGATGCACATCTCTTTCAACACATGATCTGAGATGCACCAGTCAAGATGTCTCACACTGATCAAGCAAGCATGATATTCCATGCACACAACAAACTGAAATACATATACAATCTGTAGGCATGTACATTATATATACATGTGCATATATATAAAATCATACAACTTTAGATAGACTGCTAAACCATAAATCCTCATTCCATGTTAAACACTATTTTTGAACAAAAAAGTTTAAATAAAATTTTTAATTCTTTCTTCCTCTTTTAGCTCAGAATTTTTGGCAGAAAAATGTAGAACCACTCCTCTCAGCCCCACCCCACCTTCAAAAAGCAAACTGTTCCCTCACTGCAGCAGGCTTTTACACAAATCTCTCAAGAAAACCACAGCTCCACTTTCTCCACTTTTATAGTAAGACATTAAGGCTAGGAAGCCTTAGTCATGGCCATGGTTAAAGGAATTATTTAAAGGGTCAGAATTTCATTCTTGGGTTTTAATTTACAGACACTCAGCAGATTCGTGTCCAGCTCCTGAGTATTCACTGGATCTGATTTTTGCTACTCTTTCCCTTCATATTGACTTTCTACATAGTGAAGTCTGATTTTAAAAATTTTTGTATCATTCATTTGTGAATTTGGATAGGAGTAAGGTGGAGGAAAAAACCCAGCATCCCCTAATCAATTTGAAATCTTGCAAAAGTCACCACTTTCAAGCTTTCTGAGGAAGATGTAAATTTATCAAATATCCTCACACTCATATATATGCACCTCTTCTCCTCTTAAGTTATAACAACAAAATAATGTCTTCTGGTTTTCCTTTTGAAAAAAATTGTTGCATACATACACTTTTCCTTCCAGTCAGAACTCATGGCATTTTTTAAAATTCTGCTGAAATAAGTACAGTGACAACACAGTGTCACAGCACAGAATGACAGTACAGTTCACAGAACTTCAGCATGAACATTTCAAAGGGTACCTGATTCCAAAAGGGAAATAAAACTCTTGATTTGCATTCCAAGTACCAGCCTGAAAGGAACTTAATTACATTAACTACAAAATGCTTATTACAAGATTATTTTTAAGATTCTGGTATTTTGAGATGTAATATAAAGAGAAATTTATCCTATAAAGACTGATTTTTAAATATCCCATGAAAAGGCTTAGAGAACTAAAAACCAGTTATGCTAAAATGACTTTATGATAATGGGTGACAGTGAAGAATTTGAGTGCATAACAGAGACATCTGCTTTGCAAACAAAGAAAAATTAGTGAAGTGGTCTCAATGACACTCCAAATGTTGCTTATTTCATCTGTCTATCCTCTAAAACCAGATCTACACACAGCATCATCCCTAACAACATTTAATACAGCTATCAAAAAAGGAAAAAAGGAAAGGCAATGTACAGTAGGGAATTTAGGAACAAAGGACTGGGACACTGTTTCTGGGGAACTGGAGACAAATGCATCATAGAATTGCTTTCAGAAGCTGATCAAAATACTTCTTAAATTAAAGTGACAAGAAACTCATTGGAGGAGAGTTAAGGGACACTGGAGGTTAAAGAGACCAATTTTTGTCTTTTTGGTCCCTACCCACACAGTCACAGTAGCCATAAGGCACAATAACTCATCAGTTGCTCAGCTGCACAATTACTTTTAAGCTGTTCCATTTAAATGTAAGTTGATTTATGAAGCAGATCATGCAATTAATACAAGGGAAAAATCCCTCACAAATGAAGATGATGCTTCTGCTGCCCCTGAACTGACCAAAGAGCCACCACCATGGGGGGTGGGAGATCCACTCTTCACCCTGGGGCATAGCACAATAAGCTAAGTTCTCACAGAAGGCAAATTTTATTTTGGACAGATTTTTAAAAAAAGTGATTTATATTTCTTCCATCAGCTGTCAGCTGTGCCTTGCAGAAATGAGTAACAATTTGTTTGATATTGGGACAACTTAGTAGTTTGTGAAGTAGTTTTCAGCTAGCTTTTATACTGGCTCTATACAGTGCTGAAAAGCTCACTTTGCACTCAATGCCTTCTGCCTCTTCACAGAAGAGCTTCATCACTCTGCATTTTGAACAGGGGTTGACTGGGTATTAGGTTTGATTTGTCTTTACTAAAAGTAATTCCATTGTCAGGCCAAACTAACACAGTAGATAACTCTGTTTTGCACTCAGATCCCTTGGAGAAGAAAGGGACCTGGACTTATAACTATCTCTTTTCACAGTAATAAATGCATAAGAAAGTAAGAACTTTACCATCAGTGACCTAGGTGCAAAAAGAACAAGGTGATGGCAATTCAGGTGCTGTACACTGGAATCAGGACTAAAAAGCAAGATTTAACAGTTTTAAAATGTAACACCTTTTTTCCTCTTGTGAGAACAGTTTTTCCATTTTCAGAAATCATAAGTGTATCATTAGCACCCAATATAAATTCAGAGAATCCAGCATATGCTTTTGATAACAGATAAAATAAAATAATACCATTTGGAAGTACATTAAATATTTAAGTATCTGATAAGTTTCTGACATGTGTAGTTGCAGATTTCTGAGGCTGACAAAGTGAAAGGGAGAGACTGAAAGAGATTATGTGACTAACTTGGGGAAGCAAACCTTGACCCCTTGTCTTCCACCAATTTAAAACCCACATGAAAGTACTTTATAAATCTAACATTTTTAATAGGCAGATCTGGTCATCTATTGAAGGTAAACAATTCCAAATTTCCTTTGTAGTACAATCATTCCAGAAAAGTCTTTCATCAAAAAATGTTAGCCAGAGTGATAAATCACTCAGAACAATAAAATCACCTGCATTAGCAAACACAGCTTCTGTCAGTAATTGTGTTTCCTTGCCCTAGGCATGAGTTTGTTACATATGGGAAGTGATAATACTTGTGCTTACAGTTCCCAGTACCACATTTTCCTTTCCCAGTTCACACTTACTCATACATATGCTTATCCAGCAGCAGTTACATAAGATGCAATTCCAAACAACATTTATAATCCACCTCTTGCAAACAATAAACTGCATCAAATTAGCCCCTGATGTGCTTTGTACTATCAAAGCAATTTGCAGATCCATCATGAAGTATCAGGACTATTATTTGTCTGCAGTCAGTACAGCTGTTTTTTTCTGACAGTGTTACCTGCAAGTGCTGGGTTATGTGAACTTACTGTCACATAACTGAGAGACCCTTAGGCAAAAGCACAATTCAGCAACCCCCACTGCTGGGAGTTGGAGTACATATCTGTCTGATCCAACATCATGAGATGTCCCAGAAGCATCAGCAATGCTCCAGACTACTGATTTCTCCTGGTGATGTCCATCACCCCCTACACATTACAGCATTTTTGGGGACCTGAACCCTGCCCTTACCTTGACTAACTGTTCCCTTGCATAGCTGTTCAGTTCTATCTATGGACCAAAAGCCCTTCCCACATGGCAGCCATCAGAGAAGAGAATGTTTCTTTCCTTTTTTTTTTTTTTTTTTTTTTTTTTTTTGTACATTTGCTTTTCCTATATTTAAACCTCCTCTGTGGGACAGATTTATTGCTCTTCTCAGAGGAATGTTGCCCTCATTTACTCACCTAGTGCTATGCCTAACTACTGTTAAGAAAATTCAGTGTATAGCTTAAGTTGGAAGACAACAACAACAACAACAAATCATTTACTTCCTCATTAACACTTCATAATTATTATATATAACTTTCTTTGTCTGGCCATTTCCACATCCTGGAAATAGTAATTTTCACCACACTTCTTTAAAATTTGCAGCATGTGGGAGATGTTCAGACCCTCAAATTTTACTGGCACTCAGCATGAGATACTACCAACTGAGAAGGTTTGCCTCTAGAGTCCTTGTTGCCAGATTCAAGCAGCAGGTAGGTTCTACCAGCTTGATCATTCTGAAAGTGGTGTTTTCTGACTGACAATTGCTTTCAGTGAACAGGAGTTCATACCCTGTTTTGCAGAGCCACCTTTGAGAGATGGTAGAAGTACAACAGAATGTTAGGGAAAAGAACATCTGCTCAATGTCAGAACAGTGCCCACTACCTCAGCAAAGACTGTCATTAGTGCCAGCCCTGGTGCAGCCCCTGCTCTGTCCTTTCAGCTGTGTTAAGTGAAAGGAACCAAACCCAGAGGTCTGAGGCATCGGGGGGGTCAGCACAGGGAGCAGAGGGATTAGCAGGAAATGTGCACACACATTAGAAAAGACTCCACAGAAGTTTTGCTACGACAAAACAATAACTCAAAAACCAAGCAACTCATATTCCTTTCTGTTGCCTCGAAATAGACTTGGAAAAAAATCCACAATTTACATTGGATTACAGTTTCAGCACAAACCTTATGTTAGGCCTTTTTTTGCAAACCAAAATGCAAGTAGGGCACCAGCTAGAATGTAAATATAAATGATTATTTAGCTAAAGTCTGATCTTACAGAATCAGCAAAAAAAGCAAAGATCAGGACCTTAACCATGGGGGAGAAAAGTATAATATGCACATCCCTGCTATATAAAATCCAGTGCACTTGTATTGGTTTAGCAGATTGTATTATATTCCCTTCATGCTTGTATTTAAAGAAAAAGGGTAACAAGAGGTATTTGGATTTAGCATACAAAGACTACAAGAAACTGAAAAAGATATAAAGCCTGAAGAAAAGCAGAGAGGCCCACTGGCTCTGTTATCAACCTGGATGACAGGCATATGAAAATAAGTTGCTTGGTCATTTTAACATTAAAATATAAAAAATCCTCCCCTGCAGAGCAAGACATAATTTATACAGCTTTTCCCCATGAACACTGTTATCTGCCCTTCCTTAACCCAGAACTCACTACAAGCTCCATAGGCTGCATCATGTTCAAAACACCAAACACTGGGGCCTGCATACAAGACCATGGTATTATTTGTGCTCTTGATTTAAAGAATTTTTAAATTATTATTTTAGACTCTTTCACTAAAGCAAAATTGATTCCAGCTTTAGAGTTGAAAAGTGTCTAGTAGCATATAATGCCATGAATGAATGTGCTGCTTTGTAAACCTGAAACCGTCACGTATTTCTGGATACTCCACACATCAATGAGTATTAACCTAATTGTAATTAAAGTTTCTTAAATTACTCTTAATTACACTTTATAAAAATGAAATCATAAAAAGCTCATATAATATTACAAATGCTTATGACTGCCTCTCAGAGCTCTTCAAAAACTGCAAGAAGTGACCATGTCTATCAAACTCCTGTTAGGAATGCCACCTTGTGGATAAAAGCTGTATGGAACAACGATTCCAGGTAAATTTCGCTAAAATTTTTAGTTGCAAAAAATGGTTTTACAGAAATAAACTGCTCTTGTGGTGTTTCAAAACTGCATCAAATTCTTTTATTAACATTTCTGGTAGAAAAATACTGTGAATATGGCTCATCTGTATAAAATGCTAATTAATTATGCAGGGAGAACTGGTTTCATTAGGAGATGGGATGCATTTATTAGCATTTTAAACAGAATCAGATTGCCACAGACACTTAGAAAACAAGTCCACTAAATGCCTGCTCTATTTAGATATAATTTAGTGAATTAGTTTAAAATGTAATGAAAAAATACACTTAAAATATGTTGCTAGAGCAGAACCTATTAGTACATTTTGCCTTCTCTAAGCTTTAATTGGTATATAAAAGTTCAAGTTTAACTACAAAAAGGAACCATTGGATTTTTTCATTTGTCATATAAGTCTTATTATGAGCTGAAAATGAATTTTAAATGGCCATTGGATTGCAGGTTGCTTGTAAAAGCCGAGAAAAAAGGAGCCCAAAAGCATCTAATAAATTTCAAAAGATCTCCAACTTTTAAAAGCTTGAGAAAATAAATAATAATTAGCTACATTCAATAAAGCTGACATTTACACAGACACTTTCCTCCTGTGCTGTTCACCTCATTTCCATAATGAAAGTATATATAGCCCAAACCATCACAAGGCGTATTGTATAATGAAATTTAAAACTAATGAGCCATATCCTAATAGCCATGAGTCAAGTCAGGGTATGCATTAGTAGCCCATTTGCAATTCTCTAGAGACAGAAAGAACAAGGCTAAACATATCCAGTAGCCTATTTTGCTCTGTTTATGATCACACCACAGCAGAACTGAAATTAGTTCATAATCTCTATCTCTGAAATCTCTGTGAAATGCTGTTCATGCTTTTGTTAAAGGCAAGTTACTTCTGGGGCAGCCAAACATGACTCGTGATTGTTTGGTTTGACCTCTTTTGTAACATGGTCTGACTTGTCTGAATTAGTCATCTTTCCATCAAATCACATTTTTTCAGGAAATCATCTAATATGTCCAGACTAGGGATGCCTTTACTGTTTTGTTAGGTACTTTTATCTCTTTTTGTAACATGTCCTTCTGCTTAGACTTACTGGATCACTCTTCCTCTGCTAGGTGGAACAGCTCTTTATTAACAATTTTTCTCCAAAGATGGTTCATCTAGGCTGATTCTTCTTTCACTAAACTAAGCAGATTCTGGTTTTTGAGTCTCTCATGACAGTGCTTCTTTTTAATACTTTTATTGCTCTCATGACTTTTCTGTCCAGCTTCCCAGCATTACTGAAAATTGTGACTACTGAAATTGAGCATAATATTCTTCCAAAAGGTTACACCAAAGCCAAATACAGAGAGCAGTATTTCTTCCCTGGCAGTATTCCCATTTCTAACCTCAGGATCTCACTGGTCCTTTTGGCCACAAAGCATGCTGAAATTTCATGCTCAGTTGAAAATGCACATCATCTCCAGACACCATTCAAAGTCAGCATTTCCTATCACAAATTTTTCAACTTGCTAAGTATGTTCTCAAACCTCTATTCTCCTAAAAACACAGGTCTACTTTAGGCCAGAGTGAAATGCAAATTGCTTACAGCTCCTAACCAAGCAATTAATCTTGCTCTGATTAAGTGGCTCCTTAGTATTTAAGTTTTGTGGCATCTGGAGATTTGAACAGTCATTACTTTATTTCCTCCTATGTTCTTAATAAACTCATGGTTAAGAGCCAAATCCTGTGTGAACTCACATAACAAATCTGTTTGGTCTTTTCTTTCCAATTTACATTTTGAGTTGTTTCAGGTTTGACTCAATTATTGTCATGATGAATTTTGAATCTGGGGGTGATACCCTCCATGTTTCTATAACAATAACTCTTTAAAATAAAAAGAACTATTTAAAAATCTAAGTCTATTCCAAATACCAGTGACAAAATATCTAAATAAAATGCTAGAGTAACAATTCCTGTGCTATGTAACTGATTTTGTGAAACTTAAGATACACTTTTTATGAAAAATGTGTTCCTATGTTGTGCAAGGAAAACAGAGTGGCTGCTCCCCTTGGTTAAATTTTATAATATCAGACACATGCAAGTAAATCAGGTGTTACCTTAATTCTACTGAATAATTTTCCTATACTTCCAAGAAGGAAACCAGACAGCATCTTAAACACTTATCAGGAAATAAAGTCTTCTCAAGTAAACGGAGCAAGCAGCTTAGATCTTGGTCCATACTGAGAGATCTTGGAAAGTTTTAGCTAAGTTGGAGAACAAGACCACGACAGCTGTCTTTTAGATTTCTACATTCTGAAAAAATCTGAAGAAACAAGCTGAGCACATTTGTAACTGCTGTGAAAAAACACAGTGACATTTAAATCCTCCTTAAGCTGCTAATACATGTTCAGAATCAATGCCCCATTCACATTACTTTACTGACATTACTGCTCATTGTGGTTTCAACCATTCGAATAATTTTTAAGCCCATGATCCTGAAATGATATTAGAAGTGTACCAAAGTTGCTCCACATCAGCTAACAGACAACTAGCTCATCTCTCCACTGAACTAAACATGAATAAAAAACATTAAACTATCAGAGATTTCTTTTTCCATACCAATCATCAGAATACAGGCTTTTCATGCAGCACTGGACAAGTCTGTGGTGCAATGTAAACAGAGTCTTTTGACATTTGCTGGTTTTGATCTGTGTTTCCATTTTTATACATCCTTCCTTCCAGAATGATGCCAAATCTTTATCTCAACAAAGTGAATTACTAGATTATCACCAGCTATACTCCAACTTTCAAGGAAACACATCTTTCAAGACTTAAAAATATCAAACTCTGAAACCACTTATTTTAGTGGATTTTCTTTATAGCAGACTGGTAAGAACTTTCAAACATATTTGCAAACAAAGAGCTATAGTGCTATATAAATCCTGCAGTGTTTATTTAGGAAAAAATACAGTGGATACAAATGAGTAATGTGTATTTCAGGTATGCCAAATATGATATACTTAATAGCAATATCTGTTCTTGATGTCCTTGAAAGCAAAGCTGACCTTTAGAACAACAAGAATCTTCCCTCTAGAATTCCATCAGATAAAATATTTCATCACCTCAAAAGTGTAAATAGCAATTCTTTTTATATCATAAAATACTAAGAAAACAGAATTATCGTCTGATGTTCTATTCATCCTTTACCTCATGTCTTCTCCCTGACAAGAAGGGCTGTGACTAAAGGCAAGTAATGAGCACTGTAAATATAGATGTTGTATTTCTCCTTACATTTGTTAAATTTGTCCCTGAGGTTTTTCATATAGTAGGAAGTGTTCAGCAAAGATTTATCTATACAGAAGAATACCAGCTTAACTAAAGCAATGCTATTACTCTGGGTCAACAAAGCAAGTAGAAATGTGTAGCTCTGCACACTCACACTCTCTGTCAACCTTGATTTTATTGACTGATACTGCAACATCCTGCTAGACTAATAGGAGCAAGCTGTGTATACAGCAAACCTAAATGGCTTAAGGAATCTTACTAACCAGCACAATATAGGTTTGCTTTTCTGTACCATTGGCACACTACTTTGCCTTAACCAGTTAATTGGAAATAATGTATGACAGCATTCAGGGTGCACAGTGTCTGCACACTGAACACACAAGACCAAAAAAAGGGCACTTATGCCCAGTCTTTAATGCCTTTTGAATCTTTCATAATACTAACAGTGGGGGAAAAAAAGGACCATATCAGTAGCACAAGATTTGCTGAGCCACAGTATATCGCTGACACTAAGAAAATCTGGGCTAGGAAGAAAGGAGGATTGCTTCCCTCACTATCCTCTGTACCCACAGCCAGCTATTCTGAGCATGCTGCAATTTTTTTTTCCTTCCATTGCTGCAGGCCCTGCAGGACAGAAGATTGTACACCACAACTAATTGTGAGCATTAGCACCAGCTCACAAATACTGTGTACATCCAGGATCACAACACTACTGGAGCATTTTATAATGTTCATTACTAGGATCCACAAGCAGATGTAGTGCAGGAAAATAGTTTACTGAAGTTAATGAAAGTCCAAAAATTAATTATTTTTTAAAATTAGTAAATACTACATTGTAAAAGCCTTTAGGCATTCTGAGAAATGTATTAATATTGTATGTGTTCATTACACACTGCCCTTAGACACCGTAAGTCCCCATTGAAAGCCCTTTCCTAAGTACAAGTGCTCATTTTTTTACTTATTTAGTTTATATCGACTGCTATAATGGCTCATGTGATAGGAAAGCAGCAACCAGAAATTCAAACCATGCTTGGGCTACTGCCACGAACTTTAAAATAATTTAGTTGTGCCAAAATAAATCTCCTGCTAGTTTAGCTCTGAATAGTTTATCTAACACTGAGTTATCTCAGGGTAGGATGTTGGCTTCTAGTCTTATCTTGTTTAAAATCTCAGCTCTTCCCTTTCAGGTACTTTCTACAAAAACAAGCTCTTTGAAGATGTTTCTATTAAGTATTGTAACAGTTTGTGACAAACAGCCCTGTGATTTAAATGGCATTAAGCCCCATGGAACCAAGTACTGCAGGATTTCCACTGAGTCCTTATGCTGAAACCAAGCCCTGTCCCAGTAATTCAATCCAGGCAATTGGGTTTGTTTGGTTTTGGGTTTTTATTTTCAAGGTTTAGAATTCTGGTTTTGTACTGAGCACATCCAGAGAAAGCATTAATTTTTTTTCCACTTGGAATTACTGTAAGAATCAGATTGAAACATCCAGAAATACAAGGTGTATGCTCACTTATCACTGATACAAGCAGTGCTCCTTTCTTGGCAATATGCTGATGTAACTTTTTCTTACAGGACTTGGATTTTTTTTAAATTACATAATCATGATCTTTTCCATGTCGTATTTGGAAAATGATGAAAATTCCCCTGCCCTAAGAGGACATTGAATGAGTCTGATCTTTTCATACTACAGGAGCTTCAGTGGGCACTTCAGCACAGCTGTCCAATACTTCGGTGGTGGTTAGGAAGAGATTGGAGGCTCTCTCTTCACAAGGAGCCATATGGAAATGACAAGGGGAAGAGGAGAAGGTTGTACCAGGAGAGGGTTCATTTTTGTATAAGAAAGAAATTTTTACAGTGAGAACACTGGAACAATATCCCCAGGGATGTGGGAGAGTCTCCATTGCTGGAAGTTTTTAAGACATAACCAGAGAGGATGCTAGATAATTTCATCTGGGCTCCCTTTGTCACAAAAGGTTGGCCAAGATGACTTTTTCAGGTCACTTCCAACCTGGTTTGTTCACAATTCCATAAAAACAAAAAGTTATTTTTCAAAGTTACTGCAGAAATAGTGAAAAAGGTTTTAGCAAAGAACCAGAAAGGTCCTAAAAAAGTATCTAAGAATGGGGGAATCTAGAAAGCTACTGTGTCACACCCATGTTCTCAGCTACATTTAATAATACTCTATACATACTCACTGTGGCAAAGGCACAAAATCGTGCTGGGGACTTTTACCTTCAGCTGGAAAAAATGACAATTCTTTAAAATAGTTTGCTAGATGGTGTCTTGTTCACTTCTAGTGTGGCAAAAAGTACAAGCAGGCACACAGAGGAAGCTGTCAGATATGACAACAGTTCAAAGCCTCAAGTGAATCTTGACATGTAGGAAATGTTGCCTATTGAAGAGGCAAAAAAATGTTATCAATTACCAGATTATTTGAATCTTAGTGGGAAACACAACTTCCCATAGCTATATGTCCTTACATCTGAAGACTCTTAGCTCTTTACCTCTAACTGCATGCCACTTAAACCTTTCAATACATCATTTTACCATTTCTCATAGTATGAAATGTAGTTTATGTCCTTGTGAAATATAATCTTCAATTAGTAGAATACATTTCTCCATAACCACATGATCTCCTAGGACAATCCAGTCTAATTTTTCTTCAGAAAAAAAAAAAAAAAAAACAAGAGCAAAGTGCCTGTCATTAGCAAAACCACACAGATGTATTTTGGGTTACATAATGAACACTTCTGATGCTATCAGACTGGAATTCATCCTTCACCTTCCTTGATGAGATGCCAAGTAATTTGGGAAGCCTCTTTCTTACATTAATTCATGCAAAGCTCGAATAGAATAGAACATCAAGGAAATTAACTTAAAAAAATATGAAAACATCAGTAATTAGAACAAGAAAAGCTATATGATCTCCAAGATAAAACATAATACAAAAAATATATCTAAATAAATAGTGAAGTCTGTTTCTTATTTAAGAAGACAGATGTTACCACTATCAGATTCTTCTAAAGTACTAAAAAAGGATTTTAAAGTTGAAAGTTCAAATAAAAAACGTCTAGGAAAGAGACTACAAGACATTGGAGAAAGAGCCACACCTCAAATATATTAAAAATATTTAATTAGGTATTCTATTTGACACAGGAAAATATTTGTAAAAAAAAAAAGCATTAAAAACAAAATTACCAGATTTTTATATTTTGACATTGGCAACACAATACATATAAAACATTATACAAGAAGGTAATATATCACAAAATTCAATGGTTCAAGGATTAACAATACAAGGGTATTTTAATCTTTGTAGTGAAATCAACCCTCATTAGTAACATATGAACACCATTATATCATTATGTTTCAGTGCCCTAAGTGAAATGAGTTAAAGTTTAATTAAACATCCACTGACCAAACGTTCACATCATTGTTGCAACAAAACCAGAGCTATTAGTTCCAGAAAGGTCAGACTTCATTATCTGTCTCCTTCCATTGAGGATGCTTCAGCACTGCCAAAGAGAGCCAGCAGCGCTGGCATCTCTGCTGTGTATGGTTTGCAAAGTGGTATTCCAGTTTTTTACACTCTAGATTCACAACCTTTCACTGCCACTAGAAATCTCACACATGTTACTTACAAATACTGTTGAAAGCTTGACAACTGAATATAAAACTGTGAGATATGCTGTGGACTGGACACAGGCCAGATGAATGATGGCTTTCATAAAGCATGCAGCTTGTTAAGAAGGTTTTGCAATTGTGGACATTGTATCAGTTGCTCAAAAAACTTTCATAAAATGATTTTGAATTAAGGTTTCTATATGGGACATCAGCACACTCAAATCAGCAGCACAGACCTGGTGATCCCCATTTCCTGTCTTTTTCAGGGTCTCCAATAGGCCCCAGTGGATTGGAGGCAGAGCGCTGTAAGAACTCAGCAAGTGAAGCTGACTTAATGGATTCTGATTTATTTCTGCAATCCTCAAGGCCCTCAAGATAGCAGGTGCAAACTTAGAATAATGAGCTGTAGATGAAATAATAATTGGGCAAGTTCTATCTTGTAATCGATCTGCAACTACTTTAGCAACAGCTGTGTGTGTATCCAAAATATATCCTGTAGTACTGTACACAGAGTGAATGGCAGCCAGACAGTCCTCATCAGAGCACCAGCCAGCCACTAAGTCCTGCTGAAGCTTTCCAAGTAGATCTTTCTGCAGCTGGAAGTGGCCCTGATTTTCCAGCTGATTAAATAATTGTGTCACCAGTTGTCCATCTTCATTAGCAATCAGGTGTAAGTATCGCTCAAGATTGGAGGACTTCAAAATATCTACTGCTGGTGAAAAACTGGAAATTAATTTTCTTCCCCTCAAATCATAAACACCTGTTCTTATGAATTCAGTCAAAACATTGTTTTCATTGGAAGCACAAATACATTTCCTAATAGGAATTCCCATCATTTTAGCATAGAAAGCAGCCAACATGTTGCCAAAGTTTCCCGTAGGAATGCAAATATCTACAGGGCTTCCAAAAGAAATAATACCCTGATGAACGAGATCAAGGTATGCAGAGGCATGATAAACTATCTGAGGAAGCAGTCGTGCCCAGTTTATGGAGTTTGCTGCAGCTAAAGCTGTTCCATATTCTACTGTAAGAAAGCCAGTAAAATCAGAATTAGTAAAGATTTGCTTTATAGCTGTCTGGCAAAAATCAAAATCTGATTTGACACCCACTGACCAAGCATTTTCCTTCTGACAGCCAATCATTTGTGATTTTTGAATTGGGCTTACTCCATCCTCAGGGAAAAAATTCATCAGAGCAATTCTCTGTTTGTCAGTGTCATGGAGACGACTAAAGCCATCCAGAACAGCACTCCCCGTGTCCCCAGAAGTAGCTACCAGAATCAAGTAATTGCAGCTTCTGGGAATGCAGTGGGCAAATAAATGTGGCATCAACTGTAATGCAAAATCTTTAAATGATGCTGTTGGTCCATGAAATAACTCAAGAAGGAACTGATTGCCTGCCAGATGCCTAACTGGGGCAACTTTAGAACAACTAAAGTTTTCTCCATAAGCAGTTTCAATAATTTCTGCCAGCCTAGAAGCAGGAATATCAGCAGGATGTATGCATCTTTCTAGTATCACCTGGGCTCTTTCAACGTAAGTTGCTTCTATCAGACCTTGCCATTCTTCAGCAGTCAATTTTGGAAGTCGTCTCTCGGGAACAAAGAGTCCTCCATCAAGGGCTAAGCCCTGAATAACAACATCACTGAAATAGAATTTATTAGAGTCTTCTTCTGTACTCCTTCCAGACCTACTAGACCTTGTTGAAATGAAAGTTTCCAGTTCTGAGTCTTGGTATCTCTTCACAGCATCAAGTACCTTTTCTGCTACGACCTCTGCTGCAACATCCCTGCCACAAAGAACACGGATGTCAAACCATCTTTTGTAGAACTGCTTCCTAAACTGGAGTACATCTTTGAGAGAAATACCAGGAGACAGCCCCACGATACGATCCATCTGCTGTGATTTCAGCCTGCTCATAAGGACTGTTGTGGGCACATCCAGATACACAACTATTCCACTTTTCTTTATGTGCTGCATGCCAGCAGCATGCATTGGATTGGATCCACTAAGGGAAATGACACTTCCAGATGCTGAGAACTTCAACAGGGCTTTTCCTTCCTCCTCTAGAAATTCCTCATAACCAACATCCTGCAGTTTTTCTGACACGCTCATATTCCAGGTTGTTTCAAGGACATCATCATCTATGTCTATGACAGGGCAGTCCAGTTTCTGGCCCACTATTCTCCCAGTCGTTGTTTTCCCAGCACCTGGAGGTCCCATCAGGATAATATTTTTCTTTCCAAGAAGAGAATGACTTGAGAACCATGACTTCCATATCTGTGCAAATGCAACAGGTCTTGAAAGCATGAGTTTTAAACACATGCTAGAAAGACTGTTCTGGGTTATTAGTCTTAAAGGCTGATACTGAAAAACGTGAAACATCTTCTGATGAGTTATTGAGGGTTTTTTTCCAAGACAACTTGACAATCCACTTAACTGCTTCAGAAAGAAAACAAAAAACCAAACAGTAACTATCCTTGAGAAAAAGCCCTCAAGGATATAAAATTCAGAACAAGAGATCAAACATAAATCCAGCTATGACCTCATCAGTGCCAAGGAGGTACTTTTCAGAGTAAGACTCATTTCCCTCTCCTCCTGCTTAGTTCCAGCTTGTTTCCACTGACAAACCCAACTTCAAAAAGTTCATGTCCTCAAGGTAAAAAAGACATCCAATCCTATTACTACAATATTGTTCGCAAATAATATTGCTTATAGGAACTAAAAAGCATTTTGTTTTTTCTTCTAGAAGACTTGCTTTAACTACACATTCATAAGTAATAATTAACTTGGTTAGCTTCTTGTAATCAAAATGATACCAAAATATGCATTTGTCCCACCTCCCAAGAAAACTTTAATTATTTTTAATCCTTTCTTTTTAAAAAAAGCAAATGCAAGACCCACTTAAATACACAGATAACTCACAGTCTTGTGTAACAGCAAGGCTGGATGAGTTGCATTGAAATCTCTTCTGAAGGCATGGAAACCAAGCAAGGGATTTTTGAAGAATTCCTATACTGGAACTGTATTGAATATTATTTGGGGATGGAAAGAGGAGGAGAAAGGGACAGACAGACAGAGAGAAATCATGAGGACCCTCTAACAAAAAAAGTAACTAAGAAGGATGGATTTCCAACAAAGTGAGAGAGTCCCAATGTTGTGCTTTGTTTACTTAGAAAAACAAACACCAATATCTGCACTAATTGGAGCACATGAGTTATCTGTGATGTTTAGAGCAAAAGGGGAAAGACTCAAAATCTCCCTAAAACTGTGAGGTGGGGGCAGGGGGAAGAGCATTTGCTCACTTCTATGGAAAGTTGAGCTTACAAACAGTATATCTCTGTGTTTGCACTGAGTGCTGTGACCTGGAGAATATGCTGTAATTACAAAGCATAGATCAGAGTAGAGATGGGCATATAATGCTATCCAGTTTTTTTCCTCAATCCTTGTAAATTATAAAGGGGTCAGCCTGTGTAGATGCAATATAGTTTTATAAAGCTTTAATAAAAAAAGGGTTTTAAAAAAACTTTATAAACCCTTAATAAAAGGAAAAACAAAATGCAGAGGGTAATTGTAATATCCAGTATTGCTCTAAAAGTGTACTGCAATAGTAA
Organism: Agelaius phoeniceus; assembly: GCF_051311805.1. Taxonomy (NCBI): domain Eukaryota; kingdom Metazoa; phylum Chordata; class Aves; order Passeriformes; family Icteridae; genus Agelaius; species Agelaius phoeniceus. The sequence goes on from NC_135265.1 coordinate 17,691,562, forward strand.
GCGCTCTAGTGCATATATATGTATCCTTTTTTTTTAGTGACAGAAAGAGATCTTCATATTAAACTTGCATTATGTAAAAAAGTTATATTCAGGAGTAAATAAACCCAAAACCAGTATATTTTAGCGACTTTATTTTTTGAACATAAGAATCACCTCAAGCATTGTGTGTGTGAACTGAGGGAGTGAAAACCACACCAAGCACAGAGTCCTGCCTGCCATGTCCTACTCCACTACAGGTTAACAGGAGCTGCAGTCAGTTGGTGTGCATTACTCAGATAATGGGTGTAACATCTGGGCTGCCATATGAACTTAGGCCATAGGTATTGTTTAAAATGAACTTGAGTTTTGCACTCACCCACATAAAGTACATGTACGTAGAAGGCCGCAAGCATTGAAAGCAACCCGTTTTTTAAAATTATTTTTTGTCCACTGGCAAAACTTCAACAGTAGAAACAGCCAAATGATCCACCCACCCCACTTTAGATACAAACTCCACGCCAAAAGGGTGGGGTTGTTGCGGCAGAGCTTACACCCATACCTCCAGTAACGTTTTGCTTTGGCTATTCAGCTCGACAGAGACGCGGACAGCAGCTATATATCTTTAGGCGTGACCCACAATTTTAACAACCACTGCGGGTGACAGGTGCTCTAGTGAAAACTGGGCCTTCCTACTTGCTTAGACACGAGACCAGCCCCCGCACCAAGCTCCTGCAGCGGCTCCCTGAAGGAGTCAAAGCGCGGATGGGAGGAGGGAGAGAGCCGGACGGACCGGACCGGACCGCACCGCACACACCCACCCGGTCGGCCGGCACTGCCCGGGCTGCGGGCTGCCACCTCCGTTCGCCCTGTTCTGCCCTGTCCTGCCCCATTCCCCTGGTCCCGGCTGGGTTCCACCCCCCCTTCCCCTGGTCCCGGCTGGGTTCCACCCCCATTCCCCTCGTCCCGGCTGGGTTCCACCCCCATTCCCCTCGTCCCGGCTGGGTTCCACCCCCGCCCCCCGGCGCCCTCAGCGCGGCGCGCGCACGTACCGGCGGGGGCGGGGGTTACCGCTGCCACAGGTACCGCGCACGCGCACTCCAACGGCCCGGCGCGCCCCATCTTCACCCCCGCGCCGCGCCGCGCGGTGCCGGCAGCAGCTGCGCCTGCGCGGCCGTTCCGCGCCTGGCGCTGGAGCAGGTGGCGGGGGTGGCCCCGCCCCTCATGGCGCCGTTCCCCGGCGGTTTCCCCGGCAACCGACAACAGCTGCCGGCCCCGAGCCCCGAGCCCCTCAGCGAGGCGGCGCTTCCCCGGTCCGAAGCCCCACAGGCAGGCAAGCGCTCCCCTGTGCCCGAGCTGCCGCGGCGGCAGCATGGCCACGCAGAGCGCCCCGGAGGGCGCCTGTGACCCGCCGCCCCGGCCGAAGCCGCCCGCCAAATCTGACGGGTATGTGGGTGTCACAGAGCTGCTTGCGGGCAAGGGTGACTGGTTCCGGCGAAGCAATGCATCTAACGGGTAACAGGTTTTAAAAACCCCCAAACAAACTAGTTTTTCCATAGTTACGCCCCCTCCTAAGGAGTCACTAACATCAGGAAGGGCATTGAGGTGCTGGAGTGTGTTCAGAGAGGGGCAGAGAACCCTGGGGAAGGGTCTGGAGCACGAATCCGATGTGCAGCAGCTGAGGGAACTGGGCGAGTTTAGCCTGGTGAAAGGGAGGCTCAGGGTGATTTTATTGCTCTCTACCACTGCCTAAAAGGAGGGTGCAGCCAGGTGGGGGTTGGACTGTTTTCCTAGGCAGTTAGTGACCGGACGAGAGGACATGGCCTCAGCTGCACCAGGGCAGGTTTAGATTGGACATTCGGAAGAGATTTTTCACAAGAATGGGTGATCAGGTACTGGAGTGGGCTGCCCGGGAGGGTGGTGGAATGAATCCCTGTCCCTGGAGGTGTTTAAGGAAATACTGGGTGTGGTGTTTAGTCTAGTTGATAAGATGGTGTTGGACTTGATAATTCAGAGGTCTTTTTCAGCCTAATTAATTCTGTGATCTGAGGGTTTATGGTCTGCTCCAAGAAGTGATGATTTAAGTTTGGTGTCTTCAGTGGCATCTTGTTAGTTCATAATTTACAAAGCAGCCCTTCTGTGCACAGGAATTACATGACATCTTTGTTATTTGCTTAGAACAGCTCAGTGAGCAGCTGAAAAGGTGGGCTTTCCAGTTTCCATGCTTTCCATGTTTCGGCTGTATCCTCTGACATTGTTTCTTTTGCTTCCTTTTCTTACCGCTTGCCTTAAAATATAAGAAAAGGCCTTTTGCCAAGAGCTATGCAGACGTGTTGTTTTTTTCAAGTCCCTATTTATATAAAAGGCTGTTACACTTAGCATCCTTAGTGAAAGGGCAGGTCGTAACTCAATAGTTTTAAAACAAGTAGATGTATCAGTGACACTCATTAGAACAAAGATAGTTATCCTGTTTCAGGTTAAAGGATTCAGACTTGTGAGATTCCTAGTTCTGAGTCTTTCCCATGTAAAAGTAGGTCTTTAAATTTTGTTTGTTTTCATTGTGAATGGGTATAGTTTTGGACAGATACTTTTGAAGACAGAGGAAGGTGAAAGGACAATATGTTGAGGCATGCACACTAAATCCATTCCTGATTTAATACTGTTCAGAGATTTGGATACTCCATGACCATTAGGTTCAGTTTAGGCAAGAGATTCCTTGGCTTAGATATAATCTGACTAAATCCCCTTCTGATCTCATTGACTTCTGTTGTCACCACACTTGCAGCTTAGGGTCACAATTTGACAAATATTCAGCTGGTAACGGGACTATTGAACCTGGTTAATAGCATGATTTGGCCAGTTTTAACTAATGCATACAAAATCTACTTTGTTGTATGGGGGTTTTTTTCCCAAATGAAATCATATATATTTCACCCTCAACTGACTATTACTGCAACCATCCTCATTTTCCCCAGCTTTGATATCCCAAGTTGACACCTAAGGAATAGGTGTCATCTTCTGTCTTCTTACAGATGTATTGTCTCTTTTTCCCTCGCTAAATGATGAGCAAATTAGATTCTGATGTTGCTCATAAACATGGTTTTTTCCTTGCAACTCTCTCTAACCCTGTGATATTGAGCCACTTCCTTGAACTGGAAAGTCACTGAAAACATAAAAGATCCCCTATCTCTTCATCCAAAGGTGTCTATAGCTGTCTACAAATGATGGCTTCACCTCATACCAGTATGTAAGAAACTCAGTGTTTTCTCATGTATTTTCTCATTCCAAGACTGTGCACATCACTAGGTCAAAATTTGAATAAGGCCAGTGCCTTTCTCTCCCATGTGCTCATGATGCCACTTCTAGAAAATGGTGAGGAATACTGCTATTTATCAATTTGGTGGGTTTGTGCAGTGTCTATAGCTGTTTACCATGACTTTACCAGAAAAAAATTTAAAAAAACCTCATTCCTTATAATTAGAAGTATTTCAGGAAGTATATATGATCTTATGCAGAAAATCCTCTCTCTGATTTTGGAGACCAAATCTCCAAAAAACAAAATAAGTCCACAATTTTAATGAAGTCCTCTGACATGTTCTAATGTTATGATCAGGTACAAATATATTTATTGGACATTTGCAGCTCATGGACAAGAGCTTTTATCAATGTTGCTACTGTGATACACATTCAGTGGCCCAGGATTACATGGTTTCTTTCCTCCTATTTCAGTATTTCCATAGAAAGGACTGCACTATATGTCATCTTTTTTGTTCCTTTTTAGCCTTACTTGAAAACATGACATTGTTTTCTTCAGAAACACATTTTTTTTCTGTAAAAGAAGCACAGTTTTTCATGAGCTTTAGTCTACCATAAATTAATATGACATATTTCCTAAAGATGGGCAGATTATAAAAGTACAGTGAGGGAGCCTTCCCTTCAGGAGCAGGGAGTTCTGCTTCCTCAGGCAAACATCTGTGACAGCTCAATCCTTCAGATAGAGGCAAGATGTTGCCAATCAGCTAATGATCAGCATTTGGCTGCTTTTGAAGATTTTGATTAAAGCAGAAGTTACCATGCCATATGCAACATTTGACCAAAACAGCAGTGTGTGTATACCATGTTCATACAGCTTTTCATGTCTGAGCCCCCACTGATTTTCACATCAGCTGTTTCAGTGCCAAACCCACCCCTGATTACCATTGTTCAGGATCACAGCTCCTGTCTGTGTAACATAAGGAATCTGCAGTGTGCTGTGCTATTTCAGAGCAGTCACCCCCCTCATCTCTCATAAGTGTCTGTAACAGATGGTTCAGCAGGAACACTGAGACAGTGATACAGTGGACAGTAATAAGAAAAACTGATGATCAAGGACATCCTGTACAATTCTTGACTGCATTTGACATCTTTTCTCGAGCATAAATCATAGAATCATAGATAATGCTGAGTTGGAAGGGAGCCATCAGGATCACTGAGTCCAACTCCTGGCCCTGCACAGGACACCCCAAGAATCACATCATGTACCATAAGGAATTCATGCAAGCGATACTCAAGTTTATTTACAAAATTTAGGTTTTGTTGGAATTCAGAATGTCTGTGTTCAGCGTATATATTTGGTATTTATTTCCCCAAGTGTGATAATTCTGACCTCAGAGACACAAGAGCAGAAGGAAGAAGCAAGCTAACTTGAGAACCAGAAAGCTCCTTTGTCACTGCACTACTAGATTTAGGCTTAGCATGGAGGCTGTGTGAATTATGGGCTTTATTTGGGAGAGAGTACAAAACAAAACAGATTAGGCTTTTGCCATGAGCTACTGCAAAAAAGTATATTCTTTGAAGAACATTTTCTGACCCTTCTTTATGGATATTTTTTAACCTCTAAGGTATATATCCAAACTTAGAGAACTTGTGAAACATGAAGGAGACAAAAATAAATCTCAGTGGAAAACTATGGGGCCAGCAAAAGTTGCAGTGCCATCTCCAAATGATTTTCTGCAGAAACGTTCCAAGGAGTCCAAGCTAGCACCAAGTAAGTGTAGACAGAAAATATATGCAGTAATGTATTTTTTAGAGTAGAGAGTTCATCTTTGTGTCTTACAGTACTATGTTATGGGCAGCTATTGGGTTGTAAAAACAGAAGTACTGGTTTGTGGTGTCAGTATCAGGACCCAGCTGTTGTAGGAATGAGCTTTGTCACTTGTGACATTACACTTAGTTACTGCCAAAGAGGAACGTGAACTCAAATGACTTGGATCAAATCATTATTTCTGGAAATGATAATGAATTAGAGTTATGTCTAGTGGGAAATATGATGGGAAATAATTATTCTTAATTGCTTACTATAAGTGAGATTACTCAGGATACTACTGAATTTCTGTTGGTGCCTTGGAGAAAAGATTACACTAAAATGGAAGAGGGTCTATATTCTCTGGAGAAAGGATTATAAGAAGTTGTTTACAAGGATTAGGAAGCAGCAAGAGCAGGGCTCTTCCCTAAGGAGAAATAAGTCAGACATTGAGGCCAACCACCATGCAGACTGGGCAAAGACCTCACCAAGAGGGTGCAGTCCCACCATGTCAGGCAGGCCAGCAGAGCAGGGTGGTGAGGAAAGTCTGTCCTGTCAGTGTGTCCCACTGACCATCAGGCAAAATTGAGTTACAGGCCAGGCCCCTCCACTGACTCCATACAGCTCTTCAGGAGCAGGACTAGGGTCCTCCACTGATTCCATACAGCTCCTCAGGAGCAGGACTAGGGTCCCTCCACTGACTCCATACAGCTCTTCAGGAGCAGGACCAGGGTCCTCCACTGATTCCATACAGCTCCTCAGGAGCAGGACCAGGGTCCCTTCACTGACTCCATACACTATTCAGGAGCAGGACTAGGGTCCCTCCACTGACTCCATACAGCTCTTCAGGAGCAGGACCAGGGTCCTCCACTGATTCCATACAGCTCCTCAGGAGCAGGACTAGGGTCCCTTCACTGACTCCATACACTCTTCAGGAGCAGGACTAGGGTCCCTCCACTGATTCCATACAGCTCTTCAGGAGCAGGACTAGGGTCCCTCCACTGATTCCATACACTCTTCAGGAGCAGGACTAGGGTCCCTCCACTGACTCCATACAGCTCTTCAGGAGCAGGACTAGGGTCCTCCACTGATTCCATACAGCTCTTCAGGAGCAGGACTGGGGCAGACATGGCTGGGACAGCTCATCCAGGTATTGACAGGTGAAATGGGGCTCCTGAGCCCAAGGGGGTGGGGTGGATGCCCCAGGTGAGACTGGACAAGACCATTATTCCCCAAGGGCTCTGACAATGAGCACCTCTACTAAAAGTAGTTATAATTACATTTGAAAAAAGTCCTGTACTGCTACAGTTAAGAGAAAATGATTGTCAAATAAGGAAAGTGCATTTCAAACACCATAGTATTTCCTAGGTTATGAAACTTCTGTTAGGCCAAACAAACATACCTCACAGTTCATTGACAGGCAGTTCTTTCATTGTAGATACTGCTGGGTTCTATTTTTATGTAATTCTGTACATAGTTTTTCCCTTTTGAAAAGTGTAATAATATGAAATAGGAAACCTCTTCAAATTTTTTGCTGAGAATGTTTACATGCTCTATTCACAGAAAAAAAAGAAGAGGATGGTAAAAAACTGCTCCCATTATCAGTGCCACCCAGGACATACCACCCAGTTACTCGCATTAAAAAGAATTTTATAAGTAAAAATGCACTTGCTGTTATGACAGGGGAGCCGAAAAAGCCTCGACATTTTTGTGTTGATACAAGACAGGGAGATAAATATCTCCTTGAACCTTCAGGACTTTTTCCAAAATACATTAACAAAAAGGTATGTTTTATTAAATTATATTGGAAATACTATTCATAATGCCTATTTTAATTTCACCATTGCATAGATACCGTTGCTGTTTGTGTTAGACCTCTTGAATTCATGGAGAAGAAATCACTGGCACTAGATTTGTGCTTTGCCTTTGCTCTGTTTTCATTTGCATATGCTGTCAGCCAAAAAATTTTGCAGAATGATTGTTCTAAAGCAATGGCATATGTCTTGCATTGGGAACCCAGCGAGTGTATAATGGGAGACACGTAATTCTATGATGAATGAATGTTTGCTGCTTAGAAAAGACAGACAGGGAAGAAGAGAAGGAGGGTTGCACTTTGAATGAAGGAGCTGTTCAAATATATGGAGTTCTTCTATGAAATTGGTAACAGGCTGGTTGAGCCTGTGGGTCAGAATCAGAGGAAAGGCCAGCAACTGTCAAAAGTGTGTTTGTTGTGGAGCACCCAAAAAGGTGAGGAGCTGAATGAAAATCTCTTTAAGCAACTTGAGGAAATCTTCAGGTCACAATGCAGCTTCTTATGGAAGACTTCTCTCTCCTTGAAAGCTGCTGAAAGGATAACAAACCCAATGGCATGAAAGCAATTGAAAAAATTTCCTGAAGCATGCCAGCAACATCTTTCTTGACAGATGGTGCATGAGCCAGTCAATGATCATGCTCTTCTGCTACTTACAAACCAGGAAGAATTGCTCAGGGGTGTGATAATCAGCTGTAGTCTGGGTGGCACAGAGCATGTAGCAGTTGCAGACCCCCTCCTGTTCAGGGAGCCAGGTGGGCACTGACTGCTCAGGAGAGCAAACAGCAGCTTATTGAGGGTAACTCATGTGAGACAGCTCTGGAAAGCAAAGACCTTAGGAGAGCTGACATGCTTTTAGGGAGAACCTCCTCTGTCCACAGGAACAGTCCATCCCCTACCAGGAAAATAAGATCTATCAAGAGTCTGGCTTATCTAAACATGTAACCCATGACAGAGCATTAAGAGATGACATAACTCATGACAGAGAAGATGCCAAAAAGAACCTGAAGCTCTTGCAGTACTTTTCCATGGCTAAAAATGGATATAAACAATACTAGTCATGGTGCTACCTGACACTAAAAGATTAGTGAATAATTTTGCATTTAGTAGAAAGAAGGTAGACTCTGATATCTTTTGGCTAGAGGAGCTTCATTTTCAAAGGTTAAGGTAAAATAGGTGTGTTTCCCCAAGAATGTCTGGGATATTCAGAAGTTATTTTTTTCCTCACTGAAACACATAAGTGTGGGATAGTTTATCCTTCTTAATTAGTCTTAATTAGTCTTAATTTTCATGTATGTGTTCTTGTATGTTGAAATGTTCAGCAAAAATCAGGATACAGGAAGACCTTTCAAAGACATTCTCTAAGGAATGTTTCCAATCATAGAAGCTAACACTGTATAAAAATGTAAAATACTCACTGTCATGAACAGGTTTCAAACTCCTTGCTCAGCCATCAGTTCTTATGAATAGACATTTTGGATTCTGGATTCTTTTGTCTTCTAAGGTTGTGAAAATAAATTGAAAGGAATTATTTATATGTTTTTCTCAAGCTAAAAAGATGGTCGTGTTTGACACTTAAGAACATGGTGACTTAGGATTTTAGTGCTCAGTAGCACAAATTGTCATTTCAAGCTATTTTTGCAAATGGATGGATGACAGGTATCTCTTTGTTTCCTTCTTAAAAGCACATATAAGGAATTTCTTCCTTCTCCTTATAGAATTATGGCGTTTTACCAAAATACGTGATACAGAGAAATGAAGAAATGAAGAGAGAGGAGGAAGAATACCAAGCCAGTGTTTTGGAGCAACTCAAGAAGAAAGCTATGAAACTACTATCTGAAGAAGAAAGGACAAATGTTCTGAAGGTGCATATTTTGATTTAGTTTAATTAGTATAATGTCCAAAAGATTAAATGCGGTAATGTAGGTCCATATAAATAATAAAAGTATACTTTTTTCGTTTTTTAAGTGAAATGAATTAGTTGGCTACTTTTTCACTAGATGGAGCTGTAGAACAGTTGTATACAACTGAAAGGAACTTATTTAGCTACAGTTTTAATAGGTTTCAATTCTGTTTGGTCCTTATTCACATTAATGACTTGAAATTTCAGTGAAACTTCAAAGAGCAGAAAATCACCAATATGGATTTAGTGACACTTATTAATGGAGAAATAATTTTTTTCCTAATGCAGAATATTGCTTCTTTTACTGGCAGTTTCTATCTTCACATTGTGACCTCACTGATTAAAGCATAATGACTTGCTTTAAAATGTGGCAAAAAAACCCAGAATTAAACTGCAGTATAGTCAGAACTATGACTGAAAATTTTGTATTTTGTCAAGTTGTTCTGTATACTGTCTTGCATACAGTTTTTATTGCACAAGACTTTTTAAAGAGAATTAATACCATAAAAGAAGTAGACCATAAAACAGATATCCGGTTCTGACCTAGAACTGGAATTTTTCTTGACCACTTTTTAGACAAATTTCCTATGAAAATGAAGCTTATATGTCTGTGATGTCTGTATATCAGTCTGTCCCTTAATAACTTGCTCTTAGCATCCACCTGAAACAAATTAAAAATAGATGGACAGCTCAAAGATGCTGAATGCCCACAAAAAAAAAAATCTAGAGAGAAAATAATGTCTAACTTGCTTGTCTGAAAGACAAACGGGTTAATTGGCAAGGTCTGAAATGTCCAGCACAGTGGTCTTTTGCGTATACAACAAACAGTAGAAGCTAGGAAGGAGTATGGGAGAGAGGTGACAGCAATATAAAGAACAAAACATATTTTTTATATTGCGCTGACAGCAATATAAAGAACAAAACATATTTTTATGGTGAGAAAGGCATAGGACAAGCTGATGGTCCAACAAGTTAACAATGCAGCAAAAATATATGTGCAAAAAAGGCATGTGAGTTCAGCTGCTCACCATTCTGCATTTAGTTTGATTAAAATTATGTTTTATATTTTTCAAATAGAGGAATGTACTGGATTTTTTTTTTCATTTTTAAATTTTTTAGATTGTTTTTATTAACTCAGTATTTCTTTCCTTTTTTTTTTCAAAAACATTTACCTTTCCATGGGCTTACTTATGCATTTATATTGTCAGGAAGAATCAGTGTCCCTAGGGTATGTGGCTTCTACCCAGTGCTCAGCTGTAGACATATGGCAACTTCTGTCCTTTAAAATAATTGACATTGCTACTGAACACATGTGCACTATCTGATTTGAAAGAATACGTGGCAATAGATGCCTGAGACCAAAATCAACCCTCCTGACCTTACAAAAATAAAGGGAAGTAATTTGTGCCAACATTTTTTGAACTCTTCATTGTGCTTACTTTGGTTGGGATTTTATGAGAATAAAAAGTGAACGTTGATAGATGCAGTACATATTTCTCACTAATCCAGCATGAATTAGAATTCCATATATAGAGCTGGATATTCAGTTTGTGATCTAGCAGTAGGAATAGCAGTCAGCATATTACGTTGTTGGAGGAGCTGTGAAGGAGATTTTTATAGATTCATGATCTGCTTTTGATCTCTCCACTTTGTAGGGATAGAGCAGTTTTGGTGAATGTATGCTCTAATGTTTTAAAATTCACTGTTTTCAATTATTTCCAAGCCAGTTCTTACTAATGTACATAAAAAGAATTATTTAAAGAATCTATGAATGACTTTTTAATGAAAGTTTTTGAAAAGATGAGATTTATTTTTATGCCTATATATTTGTAAACTGCACCTGATGCCTGGTAGACTATGAAACTTACCAAAGTACTTTACAGCCTTGGATAGCAAAAACAAGTATCACTACCAGACAGTAGGTAAATATCCTTGTTGCTCTAAGTTTCACATGTAGCAGTAAAGTTTTTAAGCTTATGAAGATTTTTGTAATGACCTTTATGAACAACACTTAGATACTTAATATGAATATGCAAAAAGGATGAATTTCAATGCAATAAATGCACTGGTTTGAATTGTTAAAATATTAGTTCATAATAAAGATTAGATTTTTCTTAGTGTTGTCAGGAGAGTTCTTTTTTTTTGTAAATCGATTTATAGAGTCAACAAAAGACAAGTTTTTAAGCACAAGAGCCCTTAAGTTCTGAAATAGAAACAACAGTCTTCAAAGCTAAATATGTATAAAAATAAACCCTCTAAATTTAACTTCAGTATGTTCATCAGTTAGCCAGACTGCGAGAAAAGTGTTTCATAATAATGGAGGAGGTGAGGTTGGAAATCACAGTGTGCCATAAAATCAGGGTGCCAATTGAATCCAGTTTTGGTTAGGGAGAAGAGCTGAAAACTTTGGTTCCCAAGAGAGTAATTTCACTTCTTTATTCGTGAAGATACATTGTGATATCCTCTAAGGTGACAGAACTGAGAGCCATAAACATTTATGAGAACTGTTTTCTCACCAAGAGGTGTGTTATTTACTGATTGCTGTCTCAGTTCCTTGTTAGTTGTGATTATTAAGTTCACATATAGTTTTCATGGAACACTTGATGCACTAGATAAACTCTACTAAATCCTCACATACACGTGGATAGCATGTGTAGATTTTGATTATACTTTTGAGGAAAGTAAGAGCAATGGTTGCAGTAATTGTAAGAAAGATATATAAAGACAAGATGTAAATTTTATTTTTCTACCACTCTCTGGTTCCTTTTAGTGTATATTGGTGATAAAAGTGTTGTCTCTGGTGTCTCTGTGTCTCTGACTTAACAGATTTATGAATAAGTTTTGATTATAGCACTTTTAATTTGTTAATGTAGAATTTTAGTCTCAAGGTTTTATATATAGAGGATATGGTTTGCTCTGTCTAGAAAGGTAATTCTTTGCATAGCAGCATGCAAGAGAGGTAGTAGTTATTGTTATTGATAGGGTCAGTGACAGTTAGGGTTTTTAGTCCAAATGATAAAAAAAAATTGCTGATAGTTGTTACTGTAAATGTAGATTAGAAGGGGAATGCAGTTATTCAGTGTTTTTTCAAAGTAGTTTATAGGAGTTAAAGTGTTGTGGAATTAATTTGGTGACCATGGTCTGAACAAAATCACGATTACAGAAAATTAGGCTGGTGGTGAGATGGCCTGAAACTTTGCTGAATTTTGCTCAATATGGCTGGAGTTCCAAGCATCATAACTCTTAAGGATTTAATTGATTTGCTCCAATTAAGATGACTACACATTATTCATGTACTTATCTATTATTTTTACATTGCAGTAACACTTAGCATATGTAATATAAATTAAAAAACCAAGTAGTTTATGTACATATTGTTCTTACTTTTTCTCATATATTTCCTTTTCATGTAATGGCACCAGGCACTGAAAAAGAACTGGGAGGAAATAAATCGTGCATATCAAAGTCTTCCAATAGTAACAGACACCAGGTACAAGCAGATGCATAAAGAAGAGCTGGAATTAAAGCTGAAACAACTGGAGCATGACATAGCATCAATTGAGAAGCATAAATGTGTCTACATTGCAAACATATAAGGATTGTTGTTCAGATATGGTCTCTCTTCTCCTTTTTCCCTGTCCCCACATCTCCAAGAAGTGCCTCTCTAAATTCTCAGAAGATGCTACTGTCAAATATTTAGAAGGAAATGTTCAACTAAGTATGTAGCATCTTAGAAAAGTTGTTACATGTAATTCTCATCTGTACAATTCGCAAACATTTTGAAATAAAATGCTTAACTCGACTTTGAGTATGAATAATGAATTTAATTTATTATTCTTTGTAATTTTTATTAACTACTAGGATTTCTATAAACATCATACAAAAAGCATATAAAACACTGTTTCTTATGTTTGGAGTACATCTTTCCTTGCCTAGCCAAAACAAAAGGAAATAATTTGCTGCAGAAGACAGCTTGGTAAATATAACTTCAGGATGGAATGGCTTCTGGACTATATATTAAAGAGATGTTTTGCTTTACTTAAAAGCTTGAGTAATTGTATTTCTAAACAGCTTGGGTTTTGTATAACATTTTGTGTACTTATTTTTTGTTACCAAAGCCAGTTTTTAATGTGGAAACCTGTAATAATACAGACTTCACACAATACAGACACCACATGTGTGTTTTCACAAGTACATAATGCTATAATACTAGAGTAAATCTACAGTTAAATTAGAAAAATGTGTTTTGACTGGAATTATGTGTGTTGTTAGAATGAAAGCAGTATACAAGCATCTGAGTCAAGACTTAGACAAAAATTATATCAGCACACTCTCTTGCAATTGTTTGCATAGGAGGAAAAAATGTTTTTTTTCCCTGCTGCTTAACCTTTGCTTCATAGAATTGTAGGTATTGTTTAGATTAGAAAAGATCTTTCTCAGCCTTTCAGAACACAGCTTTTTCTGTATGGTATCAATCACTACCACCAGTAGCTGTTATGACATCACCATATCTGACATCAGCAAAGGATAAAGTCAAAAATTTGAAATTAACTATGAAAACCCAAATTTTCCCATACATTGAGTTCCTTTCCTAAATTTGTCAGGGAATGGCTTTGAAGACTTCACAGTGATTCTAGCTCTGTTTCTTGTGCATGTTATACTTGTCTATGACATACACTAGGAACAGGTGGGTGAGCAGGAACGTGAATTTTCTTATTTGTAACTTATTGTTAAGCAATCATGCTTATTTTTGAAGGATATAAGCTGGAAGAGAGCTGCAGATTTGTAAAATATGGATTTAAAAGAAATCAATGTGTCATTCAAAAGAATGACACATTGTATATTTTAATAAAACTACACTAAATTGTTAGCACTTAATAATATGTGGCATTGTCTTCTAGTGAAGTACCTGATGCCCCTCTTAAGAAATTCAGTGTAATCAGAAAAGGCTATTTCTTGGCTTGAAATTAAAAAAAAAAGGGATTTGACTCCACAAGAGCATGCATTCCCACTGCCTCCCTGTCAGCCTTTATTTGCAAACTGGCTGATTTAGGTTAGGATCAGCATTTGGTTCTTCCACTTATCATCAGTGCTAACTTTATGGAATACAAAATAGGTGGTGGCCTATCCCAAAATTTGCGATGAGCAGCTAGGCCACACTTAGAAACATTCCTCATTCACCCATGTAAATGACTGGTTTTTGACATTGTCAGAAGTATGTTAATCCATTATTGGGAAATTAGGAAGTGAATGGGAAGGGATGCAGAAATATTCCTGCTTAACAGAAGAGGAAGAGACCAAAGCCAGTGTCCTGCTGCAGCTGAGTGGACTGTCACTAGTGTCCTTCAACAATGCTGTGGCATTTTTTTCCTGAGCCTCATAGAGCTCTTTGCAGGTAGATGATGAGATGTGAATTGCTTCTATGCACCCTATGGAGAGGCTTTTGGTGTGTATTCCATGGGACCCGCCTATACCTCTGATTATGGAGAAAAAATGCAATGAAAATCATTGAAAATGCACGCAGAAGGGTAATGTTCTTATCCTTTAGCTCTCTCTGGGAAATTTGACAAAATAAATTTACAGAATCCAAAGAATGTAACTCTGTATTTATATGTTCAGGAAATGCCAGTAATTGAAAGTATAATGTTCATGAATCAACTAATATGTACCATTGGTATAACAAAATGAAAAAGGTGGATAAACTCAATTGTTCTGATAGAATTGTTCCCCCATAAAAGCTATTAAATATTAACAGAAACAAGTCTGTCTACAGGCTAAAAAGAAGCATTACCAGTTGAAACATCCTTTAAATTCACTAGTCAGTTACTAATAATCAATGAAATAACAAAGACTATAATCAAACTGCTTCAGTACTTCATAATTATAAAACTGGTAATTTTAAATTGTCCATATTAAATTGGATAACCATAATAAAACATGAAAAATGGGGCATGAATAATCTATTGTAACTCAGTAAGAGTTATGTTCCCACAAACTGAAAATATTTCCTGTTGGAAGTTGTGCATGACAAAGCTGTGTATCTATTTTTTAAAAATAGCAACGTGAAATTATGATGAATATCTCACTGGCTTTTCTTGAGAATGAAACTATTTATATTCAGGAAGGAAGGGATCAGATATGGCATCGTCACAAACAGAGGGAGTTCCTGATTGCCTCGAGCAAACATCAGCTCTGACAGGAGCATGTGGGCTCCATGTGGCTGATCTTAGACCATGGTGGGTTTCTGGGCTCTGCATGCATTCCTGGAGACTAAGTCTGGGACAGTTCTTCAAAACCTAGAGAGGTAACCTCATTCCCCTCACAAAATTCAGTGGGAAAAATGGGAGAAATTCACCACTGAATTCATTTTCATAGTCTCTATAGGCAGTTTTTTTTGTGGGAGGGCATGTTCTGACCCCTTGTATATTTTTGTGGAAAATTGGTATGGCAAACTGCTGCTGTGATGGCTCTGCCATGAAGCTAAAATCTAGTCCTTTCATTGGCATACATTTCAGGCAACACAATATATCTAACAATTTCAGACTTCATGAAGGCAGACATCTTTCAGATAAGAAAATTTCACATATATGCAGATTAATAGCATCCTAGATAAATGCTAGCCCTAGTCCACACTTTCATCCTCAGCTTTAGGATGCTTATAATATTAATGACATAATTAGAGGGGAGACAGGTGGCAAACCCTGTTATTAAGGTCATCTGACATTTCCCATAGTCAAGGAAGGCAGCTGCTGAGCCCTGCAGCATTGTCCACCCCAGGTGTGTATTGAGCATGACTAAGCCAAGGGGGAATGGCCTTGCCTTCCATGAATGGCCATCCAAGGTGGTGATGTACACATGACCACATAAATGCCTAGATTGTAGGATTTTTCATACTATATATTCCTCCTGCTCCTTCCTGTCATGCAAAGTTATGTAAATAAAATACAAGTAAATTCACAGTGTTCACCTTCCCAGCTAAGAAGTGGCATTATGGTAGGAATACAGCATGAGTTATTTCTTGTGGTTTTTTCTTTACTGTTTAAAAGGTGCTGATATAAATATGACTTAAATTTCAGCAAGTTATGAAACACAATTTTTTATAGACTGTACCTGCACAAATAGTTGTAGACAGGCAGACATAGCCAAATAGTAGCTGTATGCTGGTCTCGTTGATGCTGCTAGGAGAGTGAACTTCTGTTCAGTCACAGTACCAGCCTGTGGTATTAATTCATTATGCCATGCCAGCCTCCACATTGACTACACAACATGAAGAAATTCACAGAAATATGCAAACACTGGAATAACTTTGTATTCAAATCTTTCCTCAAATGTCCTTTGCAGTGGTGCTCACCAAAACTTTAACAGCAGCTGAGCTGCTGGTGAGCTGAAATAAGGCTTTATCTTGCTGACCTGTGCAGTTTCCTCGAACCCCCCTGGCACTGTAGCCTGTTGTTTCTTGTCTTAGATTGTTAAGCTATCAGTCATATGAGTTGTGTTTTTCTCTCTTTGCTTAGTGGCTGACACAATTTTGTCTGTTAGTAGAGCTCTTGTGTGCTTATAATAACAGTAATAATAAATATGATCATCTGGGCATGAAGACCATGCAATAAGATTCTTGTTGTTTACTAAAAGGATCTGTTTTCCAAGAACACTCATGTCATTTGTTTCAGCAACTGGAAAGTAGGAGTTGAAGGAAGAGAAATGAGATTTAAAGCACTTAACTTATTCCCTGGAGCAATATGATTTATTCATGTCTTTGTCATAGCATGTTTTTAAATGCAATGGTAAATGACTTATACCTGGCTTTTCCACTGGTAACCATTAATACTGCATTTCTTATTTTTGGGATTTCTGACATGCAATTTGAGCTCATCTCTTTTAAATACAGGATATGTGTGCCTAAAGTTAGAACTATGATTTGAGCCTAAACAGCACTATGGAATAGTTTAAAAGCTATTGGTTACTCAAAATTAATAAAATTAATTCGTTTAGTCTTGCTAGGTGAGAGCCCTCATATGGAAAATTCGGGTGACTCAATCCTATAATTCAAATAGCTGCTGTAAAAATGGACAAGTACCTCTAGAACTGTTCTTTGAGGCCCATTCTAAAGGATCTCATGTTGCTTAGAGGTCCATATTCAAGCTGAGGAAGCAATGTAGTAATTTCTCTTTGGAGGAAAAAAACTCCAGTAGTGTTCTACATGTGGTCCCAAGCACTGCACAAGGAAGAAACAACCACATTTTGCTGTTTTATCAGGAGGAAGGATTTGTCTTTTACACAAACAATAAAATTAGTAAATGGTCGAAATCCAGCATTTCAGCACCCTAGGGTTATGGGTCATTCTGTGCTGCAACAAAACACAGAGGCTGTCCAGCCATGAACATTCACTGTCCTATGCTACAGGAGAACTCTTGGGACTCTGTTTTTCAATAACTTTCGTTACTGCACTGTTTATTTTAGGCAAGCTGTGAAGTATACAAAATTATATCAAAGATAACTGAGCTATTCTGTGGGGAAAAAAGCCCTTAAACTCTTACTTGTTTAGGGTTTTTTTTAGACACTTTGAATTCTTTTTTAGACACTTTGAATTCTTTTGTCTGGCAGACTTTTCTAGACTTTAATTAAGAAAAAAATAATTTAAAAAGAGGGATGAAGCCAAGTGAACAACCTCCTTATAAAGAAAACAAACTCTAACAGTTAAATACATTACATTGGGTGTGACCCACGATATAGTTACAACTCCCTGACTAGTTTTCATGGTCATGCATGATGAATTTGTCATAGGATATGATGTGAGCAGCATTCCTTGAAAACAGTGCTTTATCATTCAAACATCAGTATGTCTAAATAGCTGGTTAGGGCAAATATTTCCATAATATTATAAAGAATATAAAGTTTATTCTAGTATTGAAGGACAAGAGGAAATTTCTGTATGTATTTGTTTCAGCTATAAGGACTTTATATTAATAACATGAACCTGAAAAGCAGGAAGGGTATCTTCAGGAGCCAGGAAATTGCAAAGCAAAGCTTGCTGCTCTAGTTTGGCACAGTGAGATTAATAACAAACAAAAATGTAGTTTTGTATTAAAGATGTTTATCATAGACCAAATAAGTCAAAGCCTGGGGTTCTGTCAAACAGTGCCTAACAGTGATTTGAAGGTTAAAAATATTTGAAAAAATAGACTAGCATCTTGAATGGCAGCTTTTAGCCATTTTCTTGATATCAAAGTTACTGCAGTTAATTTTCAAAGCCTAAGTCAGTCTCACAGACTCAGTACAGGTTAACTGTGACCAAGCTTCCCTTGTAGATCTTAAATGCTGAAATTGCTTCAAAGCTAAACTTTCCAGTTCCTC
This sequence comes from Agelaius phoeniceus, assembly GCF_051311805.1. Taxonomy (NCBI): domain Eukaryota; kingdom Metazoa; phylum Chordata; class Aves; order Passeriformes; family Icteridae; genus Agelaius; species Agelaius phoeniceus. Next base: position 17,709,667 of record NC_135265.1, read on the forward strand.
TAAAATGATGGTAATTCTGCTGAAGTTGAAGTAGACAGGAGCCAGGTTCCAGCCTGCAGTGGTGCTCTGTCACCTGCTCTAGTACAGGAGTCAGAGAGAACAGTGTGCATCTCTTCTGCTGCCCATCACAGGATGCTCCCCAGCCCTGCAAATGGGGCAGCATTTCCTATGGCCTCTGTGTTCATTACTGTAGGGGAATGGCTTGTAATCCTGCTTCATGTTCTCCCACATGTCTGGAACACTGTCTGCCAGACATGTTCTGCTGCACTCAGGGTCTCCAGCAGCCACCCTGTGCACTGGGTCACTGCCTCAGGTAATACACAAGAACTCAAAATTCTGGAATATATTAAAACTGGATATGCAAACAATTTAGAATTGTTTCCAGCATGCCCTAAAGTACTGTACATATGCTGGACTTTTGCTTTTAATAATCTGTTCAGTAACCATTTTACCCAAAAATGTCTTTCTCTGCCACAACTGGGGGTGTGTGTGTGTGTGTTGTAGCTCACTTGTAACCACTATGAAATGCAAGTTTATGCTTGATAAGATTGTTTACAGTTCTGCTGTTCACATAACAGCTGCAGCAACAGGCAGAACAAGAAAAAGAGCTCTTACTTCATCCCCTAATTGGCAAGCTTCTACCTAGGTAAGCCATACCTCTTGAAATATTCTGGATTTTCATGCTTTTCTTGTCTAGTTTTGGTGTTTACATATTAGACTGAGTTGTCAAATATTTGTTATAGCTTCTTGGAAGCAGAATACATAATGCAGTTGTAAAGGTTGCTCATGGGTAACTCCATAATGGTATTTGCCTTGGACTGTTTTCCTATATCCCTGCCCCCAACCTTTTATTTTCAGTATTTCTTTACATTACAGTTGTGAAAGGGTGGGCATATCCTACTTTTATCAGTAACATGGTAAGAGAGGAATAGATGTCTAATTGAAATTATAAAGTTGTGTAAAAGGCCAAAAGCATAAATATATTCACATGGGATTTGTGTATCAGTCTTAACCCTGCTTTGTTTCCCTGTGTGTCACTTCTTCCATCTGGTCCTTTATGGCTCTTGGCTATGTGTCCAGACCTACTTGTTAGTATTATCTACTCTTATTTTCTTTGTTCTTCTCCCCTTTGATCATTTCCCCTGGTTGTATATCTAGAAATGTTTATTCTTTTCCTCCTATTTTTAGTTCATAAACAAACAGCTAAACAAAGATTAGTAAGAACATTCTTCAGAATGTTTACAGGCTTTTTCATAGTTAAGCCCCAAATATATAATATTCACTAACCATATTTTGGCCCTAATTAAAATAAGTTTTGAAAGTCTACTGTAAATTCATTCATTCTATACCAGTTCATACTGTAAAAGAAAAAGCAAACATTCAGTAAGTATACATTGCTCCATAACAAAATCCTTAGCAGCTTCATTTCCATCATGCACAAAAAACCTCATTAATTCTGGTTTATACTAATTCTGTGAGTTCACAGAACTATGAATTTGTGTCATTTGCAACAAAACTAAACAAAATGTATTACCATTTGTGCCAATGAAAAAATCTTCCATGGAGAGCAGCTTTGTGGGTTGGCTGTGTGGCTGCTGACAGCAGTACTATCAAAGTGTACCCCAGCTAAATTTATCTAGGCTTTAATTTCCTTAGTCATATTTATTGTTATTAGCAAGACATGACACTTCATTACACTTTAGTGAGCCCTGTAAAATGCTGGAAGATAAGAATATCAAAACAAAGACTCGACAGACACATTCATCCAATCTTGATAGGAAGAACAAACATCTCCTGCTTGAGTTTTCTAGCACAATGCTGGAGGAATTTATTTTTTAGTGTCCTGCTCATGTTAATGCTTTTCAAAGCATTAATCCTGTCTGTAGTTAGTCAGAACAATCCCTCATATTGCAGTAGTCTGATAAAGAATATGGTTAAAAATACAGAAAGCGCTGATAGCAGTAACCCAAATAGTCTGAAAGGTAGAAGAAAACAGTCCTAATATAGGAGTGGCAGAATTTGATTTGAGTTTCTATCTGTAATCTAAATAGCTTCAGAGCCACAGGGTTCAGCACTGTGACATAAATGCAACAGCAGCTTCATTGGCAACTTGGTGGTAACTGATTCTGACTGGGCTGGCTTTAGGGCAAATATGGGCTTTGGGAGGCATTCTTCCAGACAAGGAGAGTCTTCAAATCCTGAAAAGTGTGGATACATATCAGGAGCATTTAACCCAAAGATCAGATGAAACATTAAACTTTCTTTCTCAATAGTTATATGAAATGTTGACATGGAATCGAAATGCAAATCTATTTAGGGATTTTGTCCATTATGAAAATTTTTATTTGATTTATGTAGGTTTGTACAAGTCGGCATATGCTGTTTATCAGATTCACTACTTATTATTTTACAGGAACAGGAACTATTTTTTCTCAGTACACTTGAGTGTTGATATACAGGCACTACTTTGAGGCAGATATATTCTGGAATGGACTTCTGACACTTCGTAAACCTTGTCTTTTGTTCTTTCAGACATGCTGTCTGTTGTGGCAATAGCTCTTTAAAGAACAGTTCCTTAATTCATCAAAAACCCCTGGCTTAATATAAGAAACAAATCATTTATCACAAGATAATCTTCAACTGTTCTAATACTTCACCAGATTTTAATTAGTGATTAATTTATAGAAGCATTCTTAACACCAGATTCCTAAGAATTGTCCTATCAGTTCTAATGTAAGTGCATTAACAGGATGCACCTGTAAACTAGTCCACATTGGACACCAAACTCCCTGTGTAGACATACCCATAACTTCTCCCTGGATCCATCTGTTGTGACCAGAAGTGACAATGACCACATTCTAGAATAGCAGTGTTCCAACCTGAAATGTTTCCTACTTGGTTGGTGAGAGCCCCTCAGGTAGCACTTAGAATATTTCACTATGCCTAGGTCTCCCTTAAAAAGAACGTTTTCTTCCTTCAATATTTTCTAGGATAGAAAATTCTACCAGCAGAATTCTACCAGCTGTGTATTTGACAGATTGATATTAGAAATTCTACCAGCAAAATTCTACCAGCAGAATTCTACCAGCTGTGTATTTGACAGATTGATATTAGAAATTATAACCAACTTTCAATTCCAAGAAACTCAAAAGCTCTATTTTTATCCACAGTGGGCAGAGAGGCTTGCTACCATTTTCCACAAAAGACAGGATACAAAAAGGATGGAGCAAGTCCAAATTTGAACTTTTATATGGGAAAGTAAAGGTAGGCAATGATCAGAGTAAGCCAAGGAAAAATCAAGCTTCTTCTGATCTGTGAGGCAGTGAAAGCAAAATATTAATAATAATTTTAACAGAATTGAAAGGGAGTGGCAGAGAGCTGCAGTGTTCCTGGTGCCTGATCTGTTTATCTCCAACTGCACAGACAGCATAGGCAACACGGGCATGGGCTGGGGGCAATAGGAAGACACAGCCTGCCCCAGCATGTGCACGGTGGTGGGAAGGAGCAGCGACTCCAGAAGACAGCGAGGATGGAAAGTATGATTACTGAACTGTTGGAAATTTCATTTTTCCTTCCCTGGAGTACAAGAAAATCCAGTTAAAATCCAGTTTAAACCACACCAGCTTAATATTACCAATTAACCCAGGCCAGGCCCCCTGGCCAGCCCTGCCAAAGCCTTTCCACCATTCCTACCGTACCTATACCTGTACAGCTTCCATCCCGCACCCCGCATTGCCCATCCTGCATCCCGCACCCTGCATCCTGAACCACCCATCCTGCATCCCGCACTGCCCATCCTGCATCCTGCATCTTGTATCCCGCACCGCCCATCCTGCATCCCGCATCCCGCACTGCCTATCCTGCATCCTGCACCGTCCATTCTGCATCCCGCACCCTGCATCCCACACCGTTCATCCTGCATCCCGCAACGCCCATCTCTCATCCCGCAACCCGCACCGCTCATCCTGCATCCCGCACGGTCAATCCTGCATCTCGCACCGCCCATCCTGCATCCCGCACCCCGCATCCCACTCTTCGCATCGCCCATCCTGTATCTCGCACCCTGCATCCCGCCCATCCTGCATACCGCACCCCGCACCCTGCATCCCACACCCCGCATCCCGCATCCCACATCCCGCACCGTCCATCCCGCATCCCACACCCCACACCCCGCATCCCACATCGCGCACCCCGCCCCGCGCACCCGCACCCGCCGCGGCCCCGCCCCGCCGCAGCCCCCCGGGCGGGCGGGCGCGCGCAGGAACATGGCCGGGCAGGGCGGGAGCAGCGCTGGAGGCCGCGGCGTTGTGGTAAATGCGGAGCGCGGCACGGCCCGGCCCGGCCGCTCGCCCCTCGCCGGCCGCGGTGCCTCCCCGGTCCCCGGCTCCCTTCCCCAAAACCCCCCGGAGCTTTGTGGTGAACCCCCGCGCCCTTCCCTTCCCTTCCCCCGCTTCCTCCGCGTCCCCCGGCCGGTGCTGGGGCCGCCTCCCCTCACCCTGCGCCGGCCCCGGCCCCGCTGCGGCTGCCGGAGGGGGACGGGCGTGTTGGGCTGGGCCGCGCCTTTGGCTTCCGCCGTGAAAACACGGTCCGGTACCACCCCAGCGGCTCCTGTGGCCGTGGCCGTGCTTCCCCAGGCTCCTCGAGTACTGGGGATGAGGATCCTCGGGCATCCCGAGGTGTCTTTCTCCCACCGGAGCTCTGAGAGGCCGCTGGGAGTCTGCGGGCGCCCTGAGAGAGGGTTGGGCTGCTGCCCGTGTTCTGCCGGGGTGGGAAACAGCCCGAACCTTGGCCGTGCGTTTGGAGTGCCTGTAGGGATGGATAAATGGTGCAAAAATGAATGAATGTGATCCTACTCTGATAAACACCCCAGATTCTCCTGTGAAGCAAATGCCATCACTGCCACCACCTTAGGTATGTTCTTATTTTAGTGTGGCGTTAGGATTTTAACAGAAAGTTCACAGGTCAGCCACCCAGATCGTGGCCCAGGGCCACCTGTGTCAGCAATGGTCACACTGTCCAATCCAACATCCATCCCCTGCATCCCCCTTCTGAAGGACCTGTCCCGTGTGTTCGAGCTCTGTCTGAAAACACCACACATCCGCCACGTCTCCTGACACCTGTGTGATAAATTACATTCCTTAAGTGGGTCACATATCACCAAACAATAGGAGGTTATTGCAAAGAAGGACATGAACGTGCCTGACCATGTTCCGCTGCACTGGTTTAATTTTTTCTGCTCAACTCCCCAGAAACCCCACCTGCAGTAAGTCCAGTGCAGCATCGTTTAAGTTACAAAAGCTGGACTTTGCTTCATGCTGCTTGGAGCTGAGGACTGAGCTCAAACCTCACCTGTGCTCACTTTGCCAGACAAGAAAACAAACAACATTCTTCTAAACGTATTGCAATTGAATGGCTTCAGCTTGTCTCTTAGGCTTCAGGGGAACACTTTTGTATATTGCCATGTATTTGTATTCCTTTTTGTATCCATTCACATCAACTTTTTAAAGACTTACTGAAGAGTATCTGCTGGGCTATTCAAACATGCAAAGCCTGAACTTTAAAAGTAGGTCTTTCTTTCACTGTAGGAATTTTTTTACACACGAGCATGCCAATGTGTTTAGAATATATATTTACTTATCCAGTTGAACACTGTTTTCTTTCTGAAACAATATAAATTTTTTCCTTCATATTTTCAAGGGCCTTTTAAATTCTTAAACAGAATAGTCCTAAGAATTTACAGTTACTTGAAATTTGTCTTATAGCATAACACTGTGAATAGCTTTAGGATAAATGAGAATTTCTTAGGCTTGTTGGGAAATGGCTGTTTAAAAGAAAGAAGAATGTGAAAAAGGCTTATTATATAAGAGAAATAATTAATTTGAAGGTACACGTGAATTTCATCTTATTTGTCAAATGCCAGCAAGCACTTGTAAACAAGAACTTCAATATTGTTGTAGTGTTACACTGTTAATGTTCTCCTGTTCTAGAGAACCAGAAGGATAAATGGGACAATCAAAATTTCATCCTGATCCTGTTTTATAAAGGATTTACTGTAACCTAAGTAAAAGTTATTGGTTTGTATGAATTCTAAAGCAGCTTCTATCCATTTAATTTCATCTGCATCACACTGAAACCCTGCAATTTGACAAGAATGCAGAAGTAACAACACTGACAGGGGTTGCTAGTGGGTGTTTGTAACACTTAATGAAATTGTTTCAGTTTGTATTAAAATGCTTTTGAATAGACCGTTCATTGCTAAAAAATGTTTTAAAAGTTTCAGCCCCCCCATGCACTGAAAAAGCAGATGGGAAAATAGTCTTTGCAGGCCGACTGCAGCAGTGTTTCTGGGACAAGATTTGCTCTAATTAAAAACCTTGCCAAGGAGGATATTTATAATCTCCTGTTTCTATGGAAATGAGGAACACAACTAAGTAACTTTTTTTCTTTTGTGTAGTTTCAAGGCTTGTGTAAGTCAAGGGAAGAGCTTTCATTGATTCCAGTGATCTCCCAGTCATGCCCTTCGTGGGCAAATATTCAGTAGCAGTTGCCAACGAGGAACTTTTTTGATGCAGAAATTTTTGGGTAGAGTTAAGAAAACATGCCATTCAAGGTGTCTGTAGCTGTCAAGGAATATGCAAAAAAAGCCCCCAGGCAGCACAAAATACACAAGGCAAGACAGTGTTTCAGTACAGCATGAGCAGGGCTGTGTCTGAGTTAAAGAGGGGTTGTGGAGGAACAGCTCAACATCAAATATGTTATCTTAGCCAAAATTGTGAGAAACCATTTATTGCTCTACAATAAAATGGTAAACAGAGGTTTCAGTGATGGTCCTTCAAAGATTGTCTGTAGCAAAAATGCCATTAAGACATGCACTGCACAATGGCAAGTTTGTCATCATTTCTCCATGGACTCAAGATTCCTGTAGCCAAGCTGTAGAAAGACAATGTGTGACTTGAGGATTATGATTGTAGGGAAAACCTATTAGGTGTTGCTTTTTATCTTGAACCAGTATTGAAGCAAAGCTTTCTAATGATTTCAAGGTACCTTGTGAACCTGCAGGTCTTGTCTTTCATAAGGAATAGGGAAAATGTTTGTTTTGGAGTTTGTTTAGTTTCTGTGCTGGAGACTTTGCATTTCATAGCTTTCTGAAGCCTTCAATTGTTGGCTAACTTTTGACCTTCTTAATCTCTACCACCATTGTATGTTGTGAGATCTAATCTCTGTATTCTGATACTTACAAAACCAATGTATATTAAGTCTGTAAATTATTTTTTCTGTGAATATATGGATTTACAGACTAGTTTCATGGTGAGGTGAGGTGAGATGCAAACATTTTGTAATCACTTATCTTTGATGACATCTAAATTAAGAACCTCACCTTTAGGAAGAAGTACAGTTTTTCACTGATTTGTACAGATATCATCCATGAACCATATAAATTATTCTCCATGTGCACTGTTTCATCTGTAGAATACTTATCTATTTACTTATTTATGACTTTAAGTCATTCTAAACTAGAAATGTACCATTTTAATATAGAATTTTATGACTTTTAATTCCACCATTGAATCTCCCATTGAAAAATCCCTTCTTACTGGCAATATATTGCACTTTGAGTTTGAAAATACTTAGAAACTTACTTTTGCCACTAGTTTAGTATTAAATATTTCCTTTGTCTGTCTAGTTGTTTGTAATTTCAGGTGAGATTTCCCACATTCTGTGGGTAAAAAACTGTAGCATTTGATTTCTGAGTTATACTGAGAAGCAAAATGATTAATGGGAAAAGCAAAATATTAAATTGTAACTGGAAGAAAGTATGGCACACAATGAATCCATCCAACAGAGTGTACTAGAATGCTGATTCTGTATCAGTTACATAATGTCAAACACCATGAAGTGTACTTGACAGTTCTGTTTGATATTCAGATTTCAGACAATTGGCCAGGATACAGTCTGGATTTGTTCACTTATCCTCAGCACTACTATGGTGACCTGGAAAATGTGCTCATTCCTCATGGCATTATTGTTGACAGGTATGTGTAGCTTGAATGTTACTAAATAAATTGTTTGGTCAGTAGTATTATTCTTTTTTATAAAGGCTGTCATCCATATACAGTGCATGTATGATCTTTGTCCTAAAATATTATAAGTTAAAAACTTGGATATTTATATTTGGAAATTTAAATTAGTACATTTTTGTCTGTGCTGGAGTTCCTATACTTTTAACATACTAAGTGATCTTTGGAATTCCTGGAAATTTCAGCTGAGTAACAGCTGAAATTTCAACAATTTGAGGAACAATATAAAAAAGGAAAATTCATCAAAGAAGTGTTTCCTAATAAGAGGTTTTCCCCATTCTCAGACTTGATAAAAGATGATAAAAGACTGTTTTATTATACTTCAGTAAAGTAAGTGATCCTCATTCTTACAACACTAAAAGGATTTATATATTTCAGATCAAATGAGATAATTTAATATTTCTAATATCTTCTATTTCTCATATAACAAAATATACTAATTATTGCTATATGGAATTTACTACAGAATTAAAAATAAAAGATGTGGAAATTAAGCAACAGGTGTTTCTTATACTTATCTTCAGTCTAGAGCTTATTCTTTGCTTCATGCCCAGATTTCACTACAGTTCAATCAATGTACTTATGTAGGGTCAAATTGATTTTTGTATTACAATTGATAAAGAAAAAAAACAACCAAACCCAAAAAATGTAATAATGAAATACATGGGATAAATTATAGGATTATTTAATAAATTGCATCCTGTTGAAAAGTCCACTCTCATTGAAACTACTAATCTAATTCAGAGATCTATCAAAGAATTTTCTGGTGGAAGTATTTACAGAATATAATGCACTGAGCTGTTTTTCCTCAAAATATCAAACAACATTGTTAAGTTTTCTGTTGATACTTCATTACATCTAAAAATGACCCAGTACCCTATTGGGAGTCTAGAAATGCTATCTTTAAAGTTAATATTTATTATTTACATTTATTATTAAGATTAATATTTCTTATTTTTATCTTGAAAATGTAAGTAGCATTGTGTGGCAGAAATGTGTATATTTTGTTTCCAATCATATTGTGCTTGCCATGCAGAATTGTCAGAGAGGATAGGTTTGCTTGGGAACCCCACAGTTCTGGGCTCACTGGAGCATTCTCCCAATTATTTGCCTGTGTGTGACCTTGAACAAGTCACTGAAGCTCTTTGCACTCTTCATTTCTGATGTATAAAGCAATGAGCTGTACAGAATAGTGATAATATACACTCTTTATAAGCTTTTCACTGATTATCTATTTCTTTCTAGTTTTTATATGTGTTTTTATTAAAACTGTAAGGGTAGCATCTTCCAGAGCCAATCAGCATGAAAGTTTCAAATATTCTTCCCTATCTTTCACTTAATTTGTTGTTCTTGTGCAGTAACTAACATAACAAGTTAGGGGTTTGTACAGGTATATTTTAAACTGGTAATTCCTGTGAGGTAAAATGGAAGGCTAGTTCACATTCTTTTCTCTTGAGTCTCTGACATATTTATGAACCCAAAATATGCTGAGATGTGTAGGTGCTGTTTGTATAGCTGGGGAATTTATGCATTTAAGGTTAACTTAAATGGTTAGTTAAATTTAATTTGACTTCATGCATCTAAGGTTAACTTAGAGCCAAGTGCTTTGCATCTTGCATCCATCACTCTGTCTGTTTGGATCTGCCATCTGTGAGCTGGCAAGCATTGGAATGGACTATCCTGGAAGGTGGTGGAGTCACCGTTCCTGGAGGTGTTCAAGGAATGACTGGACATGGCACTTACTGTTATGGTCTAGCTGACCTTGTGGTGGTCAGTGGAAGAGTTGGGCTTGATGATCTTGAAGGTCTTTTCCAACCTAAACCACCCTGTGATTCTGTGAAGTTGGGCTTCTTGAGCAATGCCAGTCAAGCTTTATACTCAGCATAGTGTGTGTAAAGCATACCATGAGCTTACAGCAGCTGCATCTAAAGTTATTTTATCTCTAATTCTTTTCTGCCCAGGACAGAACGACTGGCAAAAGATATTATGCAAGACATTGGAGACAATGATATTGTGGTTCTCTGTGTCCTCAAAGGTGGCTACAAGTTCTGTGCTGATCTTGTGGAGCACATTAAAAATCTTAGCAGAAATTCAGAAAGGTTCATCTCCATGAAAGTCGATTTTGTTAGACTGAAAAGTTACCACGTAAGTCAACAACTGATTTATGTAGATTCTGCTTGAATGGCATAATAAATAATTGACTTTTGCATGTGAGATCTCCACCTCCAATTATAAGAAAAACTACGTGAAAAATATTTTTGTTTGAAAAACCTGTGAAGTTTTTTTTTTATCATTGTAGATAGTATGAATGAGGATATTGTTTTATTTAGTCTGCCTTTTACTTCTGGACAGAGAAGTATTCAAATTTCATTCATGTAGAATGTCAGCATTTGTTTGTTCTCAAAATCCTCAGCAGTTCTGTCAAGTTAATTTCATGTTACTGTATTTTCCACCCCCACATAGTTTGGCATAACTGCAAGGTGGTAAATCTATGTCTTCTTCTAAATGTTTAATGCTAAGTAAATGAAATGCTTTCATCTTCATAGCATGCAGTTTTCATAGCAGCAAAATATACCACCAGATGATGATAGTGTTCTGCAAGAAAATGCAACAAGCCATTCAATCAAATCCAGTGTTGAAGTAATCATCAAGCCCTCCTGTTATCTTCAGAGGAAATTATGCAATAATAATTCATCTGTGTCACTGAGGATATAATAGTGAGATGACCAGCATTTTTTAGAATCTCTAACTACAATTTCTTATTGTAGCAGTTATAAATTTATATCCTATCTTGCAGTGTATGTTTCACAGTGAGGGAGCATTTCTATAAGTAAGTTGTTGTAGAAGTGTCTGAGGAAGTACACTAAATAAATAGAGTGATAATAAGGTGTCTTGCAGAAATGCAACTTGCTGTGTCCAGTAGTTCCCACAATAACTCTATATCCTTTCCACAGTTTGTTCGCTGGCATTTTCTTCTGACCCCAGTGACTATAAAATTTTCCTAACTTTCACAGATCTGGTCTGACTTTTTTTCAGAGTGGAAAAAAAAAAGTGAATGAGGACCTTTTATAGCCTTTAGGTTAGAATTTGGTCCTAGGACTTCTGTTTCAAGAATTACTTCTAAAAGGCACGTGTGAAATACTAATATTATGTATTCTAGGTAGTCAGCAGCATTACAGAAATAATTAATAAATTATAATGTTATATTATGTCCCACATAATGGCACATGGAAATTTTACTCAGTTTTTTTTGCATAGTTATAATAGCACTTCAGTAACACTGCTGAACAAATAGAGGAATTACTTAAATTGGGTTTTATTTTGCATCTGGCATGTAGGTAATACACATGCTTTTCCCACAGAGTTATCTCTCTGTGGGAAATTTCTTTCCTTGGGGTCAAATCTTATTAGCCATACTAACCCATAAGCAATGAGCAGCAGGAGATGTGTACTGCAAAAGTGTGTAAATTTTCACCTCTTTAGCTTAGGAAATAATGTAAAAGCATGTTATATCAAGCTGAAACAGCACTAAGAATTTTGTTATGCAAGGGTGCAATTACCAATACTAAGTCCTAGATTATCTTAGCACTTAGTGGCTGTGCATATTTTGGGTCCTAGCCTAATGCTGTATCAGAAAGGTAGCACCTTCCAAGAACTAGTGCCAGCATCTGCATTTTTGAAAACATATTCTTTTTTCTTGTATGGACTTCCAAATAGGTGTCATGTATTAAGAGGTTGAAGCTGTCCTTGATTTAGTGCTTGGATCAGTTCTTGATACCTGTCTGGTCTGAGAAGCTGAAGGACACTGCAGTAGAAATTTGAAATTACATTAATATTGGTAGATGCAGTCCATGAGATGTGCATAAATGTAATGCTGACTAAATCACCACATCCTTTGCATCTTGAATTATTGTTGTGTCCTGTGCAATTGCAGGTTTTGGAGAATGTCCCCTTGTCAGCATAGCTGGGCTCAGATCACTTAAGGAACTTGCTGTACCTAGTCTGAGAGACTCCTTATCCCAGCCTTACATAAAACTCCCAAATTTCCATGTTAGTTTATTCTGAAATAACCTGTCTTTCTCAGTGTTTTACACTTTAATCAGAGGTAACAATTACAGCTTTAGAGATAATACTCTACTTAAAATCTTGGAGCATCACCAGTTCCCCTCCTTTGTTCTCTTCTGTGTTTGCTGTTCCACTTTCTAGTAAGACTTATTATTGCCCTCTCTTTTTATCCCTTTTTCATTTTACAGACACTGTTCTTCTCACATTATTTATCCTGATTCCTTTTACTAACTGTTCTCTCTTTCTCTCCTGAAGGGAGTCCTGCTGCTCTCAATATGCTTCCTTCAGACATGTCTCCCTTCCCCCCTCCAGCTGTTTAAATCCAGCAACTAATTTCAGCTCAAACTCATGGGATTTTTGTATAGTCTCATTCCAGCTTCAATATTGAAAGGTTAGTTGATTTTTAGGGGCTGTATTTCAAAGTGGGATTTCTTGGTTTAACAAGAAAGGATAGCAAAAATGGGCTGTAATTGTGACCCAGAGTCAGATCTTGGCATCAGTGAAAGTACCCCTTAATTCCCAGGTATCAGTGGAATAGGCTGTACTTTGCTGTTTGGCATACAGACACACTTACAGGAAAATATGATTGCAAATATGACCAGTTTTATATGGATCTTTGTTTTTCAAACCTGTCATGATGTTACAGAATTTAGACTTCAGAATTTATACTTAATTAATATGTTAGGATTTGCTTTCATATTAAGTAGCTGAAAGCTGGGCATGAGTCTTCTTTGTAAGATTTCTTCCTGCAAATGAATCGAAAAAAAAAAGCATAGTACATTTAGATTCTCTGGATATTAATGAGATGAGTGGCTACTTGTACTGCCATAATCAGGATGGTTTTATCTGGTTTGCAAAATATTGTCATATGTGCCTGAATATTTTTACATGTTTGTGAGAAACTTTCCTGTATTTTACAAGGAGCAGATTAAAAGAAAGCACCAAGATAATAGTTAGAAAATATGATTTCAGGAGTAAACAGATAGGAAGCATCATGTGGAGTTAAGGATAAAAGTCAGGAAGTAGATGGAGAGGAAAATCAAATCAATTTTCCAGATGGAAATATGAATGAAAAGCAGCAGCTCTGAGTTTTAAGAGGCAGAGAAGAGAACACATACACTTTTTTGAATGAAACCTTGAAAGAGTAGCAAGGCAAGTATAGTGGGTAGAGCAAGAAGCACTACAATCGTCCTGATGGGAAATGTAATGAAGATATAGAAAGATGAATGCCAAGTTTTAGGGGAAAATACTGTATTCTGGCAACACTGACATGAGAACTGATAGAATTTAGCAGCTTTTTAGATATTAGGTTCTAAGACATTGGATTTGAATATAAGTCAGGAACAGTGGAATTTACTGCAGAGATTTTAAAACTGGATGAATAAAATTTACTATATTCAATTTTTACCATGCTGATTTTTTCCCTGAGTGATTGTTCCTCCACAGGGAATCAGAGTTCTGAAGTTGAAAACGGGTGAGGGTTTCAGTTTGAAGGGAGAATTCAAAATTAATTCAAAAGCATGATATGTTGAAGTCACAGATGAAAAGTAATGGTGGAAGAAGTTGAGTTGGGGAATGCCATCTAAGGAGAATGTGGCCCTAGCAGGAGAGATGGTGGAGCCAGAAATTCCATAATATATTTGTGATACTGATAACTTCAGGAGATTAAAGAGCTGATTAGGAAGAATCCAGAGGGAAGTAAAACAGAGAAATTAGGAAGATGTTTTACTAGGCTGTTTTTAATTAAATGATAGGACTAGACAAGGAAGTATGTTTGAGGATGAACCAAAAGAGAGAATGAACAAAAAAAATTAGAAGGATGTAGATATCATGAAGAGAAGGGCTGAATAGGATATGTTTTAGTAAAAACACACACTATAAGAAGTGTAGCACAAGAGTAGACTATTCATAAACAATAATTAGAGCTTCTATTTGTTAAGTGTGGAAGAGACAATTTAGGACAAGCTGAAAAGGTAAAAGTTGAATTACAGCTTCAGAGAGAAGAGGATGTTCTGGTTTAGCAAGTCTAATCTCCAACCAAGAGATGCAACAGTATCACCTAATCCTGTTCCATGGCTAAGCCAAATGGGACCTTTAAGTCAAACCTCAATTTTTAAATGGAATTGGAAAAATTTAGTAGAGGAAGTATGCAGACTTTCTTGAGAAGTTCTCACCAGCCTCTCAGAAGAGAGGGTAAATGCATGTGAGTTAAGACTTCTTTGGTGGGTAGATGATGAAAGCTAAAAAGAGAAGGAATCATAGTAAGAGTCATCGTTGAAACGGGTGGTAGGGCCTGATGGAAGAAAGGAGAAACACCACACACTTTTATTAGGCACACATTTATTAGGCAAACACCACACACTTTTATTAGGCAGACCAGCGTGCTTTCTACATGCATTGCTACCTGTTCTTGTAAAATGTTTAGTATTCCCATATGGTTATCCATAGATATCTATCTAATTCTCTTAATTACTATATTTTATGAAATAGATATGATACTAAAGCTCATATCTTGGGGAAGGACAAGTGAATCTTGGTGGCATATCCTTTGTTCACTGAAAACCATGGAGAGGTAAACTAGGAATGAGATTGTTACTTTTCCTTAAGTATTTTGTGATTTGTTTGGTTATATGTGTGGACTATAAAGTGGCTGAAGAGCATCCATCTCTGTTATTTTGAAATGACATTGTTATAACAAAATGATGTTTTGAATAACTTTGGGGCTCCATCTGGAGCACTGCATCCAGCTCTGGAATCCTCTGTACAGCAAAGACAAGGATCTGTTGGAGGGGGTGTGGAGGAGGCAACATACATGGTCACAGGTTTGGAGCACCTCTGATGACAGACTGATTCAGTTGGGTTGCTCAGCCTGGAGAAAAGAGGCCAGTATCTGAAAGGGGCTTACAAGAAAGGTGAAGAGAGACATTTACAAGGCCATGGAATGATAGGACCAAGGGGAAATGCCTTTAAATTGAAAGAGGGTAGTGTCGCTGACATCTTTTTGTGAAAACTTTTCCTAAGATTTTTTCTTTTCTGAGAAGCTGAGGCCTCAGAAACAAAATGTAAACAATGGTTATCTGCTGCTGTGGAATGCAACAGGTGGATCTGTGATTGGTCTCCTGTGGATGTTTGGATTTACTGACCAGTCACGGCAGAGCTCACTCTCATGCTCTGTCTGAGCCAGCTGCCTTTGTTATCATTCTTTTCTATTCTATTCTTAGCTAGCTTTCTGAGGAAACCTCTTCTTCTATTTCTTTTTAGTATAGTTTTAATGTAATATACATATCATAAAATAATAAATCAAGCCTTCTGAACATAGAGTCAACATTCTCGTCTCTTGCCTCGTCCAAGAACCCCTGTGAACACTACCACAAGGTAGGCTTAGACTAGATAGAAGGGAGAATTTTTTTTTGTTATGAAGTTGGTGAGGCACTGGAACACGTTGCCCAGAGATGTGTTTGATGCTCCAAATATGAATGAACTTCACAGGAAACTTCCAGAAGATTTGGTCAATTCATGTAATTCTTTCAAATGAGTACATTATTTATGGTTTCCAGAACATAGCTAATAAAAAAAAAGTAAAAATGTGACTGCTGAATTGTAATCCATGTACAATGGTTGCATTGAATTCAGTTCACAAACATATTCATTGATATGATCTGTTTCCTCTTCAGCCTCCAGTTGTTTGAAACATATTTACAATTGTTGGTTATTAGTCTTGGCATAAACAGGACTATTAGCGCTGCAAGAATCTGAAAACAAGCAACAAAACAAGAATTGTTTAGTAGAAATCTGAATGTTTTTGCTATATGAAGCCATCTCAGTAAATAGTTTTGCTAAATCTCCCTACTGTAGGAGTAAGGAAACAGAGGGATTTTATAATGAGTAAGTTGAAAGCTTGGTAAATGGAGTAAAAGAATTTCTTTTTCTGCCATGCAGGTTTTCTTCTCATACACCAAATGAGTGTACTTGATTCTTAAAAGACTCCACAGAATGAAGCATCAGACTATAATCAGAGTGGAATAAAATGTACAGTCCTACTTTTCATAATAACCTATTCTTATTCAGTATAATTTTGCTGTATGTAACTTGGCTTTTTTAAGATCACTATGAACTTTGCATTTAAAAATAATATGCTGAAATCCTGCTGAAAAAGCAGGTAGCCTTAAAATACTGTTATTAATTTAATAACACAGAAGAAACAACTGTCTTGCTTGCATTTAGTGATTCATGTCTATACCCAGACTCTACACCAGTGTTACAATGATTGTTTATCTCCATTGCTGTGTCACACAGGAGAACACAACTTATGATCTCCTGAGAAAAATAATCATGCTGAGATGAAAGAGAATTCACATTAGTTTTTGTACTTACAAGTTTTCTTTTGGGCAGGTTGTGAGTTCCCTGTATTTTGCTCCACTTACACAGTTTAGCTGATGACTTCATCATCATATTGATGCTGAGTAGCCATGGAAGAATTACAAATTGGAGCCTACCTGATAGAATGAGTTCCTGTCAGCTTTAAAGCCAAGTTCTACCATAATTTCACAGGACTGAACTCCAAATTATCTGTGAATCACACATTTGACCTGCAAATAAATAACTTCAATATAGGCAAAAATGTGATTTAGTTTGAAAATTAGTGATTTGTGGTTTATTTAGTTTGGAGAGAGCTTGTGTGTGTACTAGACATTCAAAAACTAAAATATACTCTTAACCTTTTTCAGGTCTTGCAGTCACCACTGCAGACAGTGAACAACTCTACCGAGAATTTTGCAGCATGATATAGTTTTAGATGTTAATGGGCAGCAGAAACATGACATAATTTAGTCCATAGAAGTTAGCAGTGTCAAGGTTGTTGCTGTTCTGAGAGATATGTTCTGTTGATTGTAGATGGTGTTGTCAGAGAGATCTCTTATGGGCAAGCTAATGATGAGAGATTTGGGAAATCTGCTCCTTGAATTGCCAAAGGAGTTTCATCTCTGTGCACCTTCTGTCTCTATTAATGGATAAAATAGCATTTACCTTCTGGAGCAGTAGTATCTTTTTGAGTGAAAGTTCCATGAGATGTTCAGACCTGCTATAACAAGTAAGTAAAAGGTCTTTTAGTGCTCCAAGCCAAAGACAGTCCCAAATCTTAAGCAGGCATTGGTGCCCTCCCTGTACCTCTTATACTTCAGTTATTTTCCAAAATTTAGTAAGACCTGAGATGATTTAGAAGGTGATGAACAGTGGAAACAGATAATATTTTTTGTGAATTGAGTATTTGGAGATACTATAATTCACAGTTCTCCAAACTGTGTTGAAATGTTCCTTTTTCAAGTGTTAAGACTTGTTTAAAAATACAATATTCTTCATGAAAGAAACAAAAAACCCACATCAACATACAGCATTGTCTTACTGCAAAATATCAGCCTCAGAGACACTCAAACTTTTCAGAGAAATAGCTGAAAATGTGTTAGTAGTGGAAGTCATCCCAAAAGCTTATTCTTGCAGCTAGCTGATGAAGTTTTAAATTCAGAAAAATGTAATGAGAAGAATGACAGTCTCTTTCATTGAATTGTGGGTGGTGTTGTGAGAGTAGCAGCAGAATTCAGGCACTTTGAGAGTAAACTGTCCTGCCAGGTTAATGTGTACATCAGGTACAGTGGCTTGCTGTGAAAATTCAGGCACTGGAGGTGGGTCTCTTTTCTGATTGCACCTGCACTGGCTGGAGCAGTGACTGTCCCCATTCCTCAGGGACTGCAGTGCCCTCCAGGCAGTCACACTGGCCAGCTCAGCTGCTCCTGAGCTCTCTAACCTGTTTCAGCCCAGATAACACCACTTAGGAGAGAATTTCTTTTTGGACTGCTTGAGCTTGCTGGATTTGTTTTTAGCAACCTAGATGCACACATGCATGTCAGTAGCCCCTGCCAGAGGGAGACTTACAAGCAGCTGGGGACAGCTTGTGGGCAGTAAATTCTTTAGTCAGCACAGATCTTGCTGGAAAAAATGAGTCTGCCCATAGTCAAGGGACCCTCACTACCATGTGTGCAAGCCTCAGACTCACTCACTGCTTTACTTGAGAGATGCTCCTCAAAGGTATCACAAGGAGTGTGGATATTTCAACTCTAGTTATTTTTGTGTACAAGGCTAGTTTCATAGTGTTTTAAGATAAACTGAAGAAGGCCATACTATATGGAATAAAATGTAAACTTAAAAGTCAGGGTCTTGAAATTTCTTAGGTCTGGAGGCAAATGTTCTCCTTTCACACACATGGCATCTACAGCTTCCATTTAATGTGGTGGCAGAGTTGTGAGATATGAGAGCTTTAATTCATTTCTTGGTCAAAGAAAGTGTTTTATTTAAAATAAAACATACAGTTTTATTTTGTGCTTAGGGGCTTGAGATGCTGCTTCTAATGTAAGTAGGCGTTAATTTGTAGGTATAGTTCAGGAAAGGACATAAGTCTATCATACAGTCAGTTTATCCAGTTTATCTCTAATGTAAAACTTACTTATAGAGGATGATCTTTGTAACTGTATGCATCAGATAACACACCTACATATCACTTGAATATGTTAGCACCATCTGAAATCTTAGTGATTTTTTTAAAGTATGAGTAAGTGTGTCAGTGACTCACATATGAAAGATTTGAGGGAACCAAACAACTCAGCCAAGGGAGAACTGAGTAGGAAGTGGCCTGATTGCTATGGGGACAGAACTAGAGCAGATGTGGCAGTGAAGGCAGAGTGATACTGAGCTGTCCTACAACTTTTCAGAAGTATCAAAGTATTGTTTTAAAGCATTTATGGAGCATATTAAAGCAAGTAACTACATGCTTTTTAAGATACTTTTCATTTTTATCTATCATTTCCAGCTTAGGTATTACCTTCCTTTATACTGATATGTGATTTTTAGCTATGGAATTCTTGTTTAAAATTTTAAAAAAAGATTCATTTTCCTCTCTTGTGGGTTGGTGCTATATTCTTTTGGATTTCAGATCTAATATAAACTCCATAGTGGTATTTTCTAATGTTTTTTGAGAAATTTGTGGCCCCAAAGGTCACATTTTTCTTAAATCTGTAATGTTTTCTTTTGAAACATGTCTTCTAATTTGAAATAAATGTCTTGGATTACAGTATATTGCATAGGGTGCTACTACAGTACTATGAACTTAGTATATATACTTAGAACTACAGTATATACATAGGTACATAGGTACTATGTATAAATGGAGTTTAAGGTGTGAAGTTCCTTTTTCTTAAGTTTTTTTATATGAGTGGAGTTTTTTGTGAGCCTAAATCTTTGGTAATTTTAAGCAATCCAGGTTCCTGAAATCTTACCATTTAAGACTGTAGATGTTTTTGAAACTTAGATATTTAGAATAGATTTTGAAATTTAGAATAGATTCAAAGCATCAAGGGATTTTCTTAGAAGCATCCAACAGTTCATTTTTTCAAAGAATTAGATTGCCCTGGATAGAGTATTTGTTGTAAAGCAGTGGTTTCTTATAAAGCCTAAAATATTGAAGTGTAGTTTAGTAAAATGTTTTCTTTCATATTTTGCCAAAAATATACCAAGCCATACTAAGTTATGGCACTTGCAGCAATACTATATGTCATCCTGCTTCATGGATTTTACAGTGACAGGGAGATAGGATCTTACATGTCAGATAGCTCCAGAACTTAATGGTACTAATCCTGTTGTAAAATAAGATCTGATGAGTTTGAAAGGACTGTGACATGTTTATGCACTGGAAAAATATCACATTACTTGGATGCTAGCAGTACCATTTAATATGGGAGTTTTTCATATTAAGATCTGAAATGGGGAAAAATTAATGAAAAGAAGCCAGAGGGTTCTAATTTTTCTCAAGGAATTTGATGACTCCCTTTTACTGGCATCTTAAATGCTGTTTCTTAAAACAGATCATAACATGTGTAGTGTTTGTGCAGTGTCACACCCCAGTGGGTCTGTGAGGCATAGACCAAAAGGGTTATTACTCTAAAGGAATATGGCAATAAGAGGAACTCCTCTGTAATTGCAGTGCTGGTCTGTGTGACAGATACAAAATTTTTTCCCTCCTCATTTGATAGACAGAAGTTAAAATATTTAAATAAAGATGGGATACTATAAAACAACTGTGCAAGAAAATTCACAAATATGTGTGTGTCAAAAGTTTCCAAGTTGTCATTAGCCAAGGGACTAAACAGAGTAGTATGGAAAAGAGTGCTACTCATTTGTGAGAATCAATGATAAACTAAGCTCCAGATTGCTGGAAGGGACTAAGCATTTGAGGTTTTTATCAGACTCATCTTCTGTGAATTTGCTTACACCTATTTATCTGTTTTCTCAGCCTGTGGCTATTTGACTAACTTCAAGATTCTTCTTCTATCTCTGTTTTATCATCAGATTCTAGGAACTAATGATAGTCTGGGTCAGAAGGTTAGCACTTTCTGGTTATTCTAGAGAAAGCTGTTTTCTCTTGTGCTTGCAGAATCCCCAGGTGGACAGGGTTTTTAGTACAGAGCTACAAATTCACTATATATTTTTTCACAATGTTCATTTACTTTTGATCGTTAATTCACAACACAGTTTAAAAAATGAGGTAAGATCATACATGTGAATCTAGTAGTGTCTGAGCTGGCATGCTAAGATCCTCTGTTGAAGCTGGGAAACATGACTTCTAGTTCCACTGCTGTAATGTTAATGCATTTAATGCTAAATAATAATTGTGCAAAAGACAGATACTCCAGTTATTGCAGACTTGAATCCAAATGGACATTTTCCTACCCAAGTCCAGTATAGTTGGCCATAGCATGACTGATGACCTCAATGACTTTTGCATTACTATAGCAGGAGGGGAATTTTCCTTACCGTCTTTGGCTTATGGAGCTGAGAAGGAAAAGCATCCTAAGTCTGCTATTCCCAGAGTGTGGGCTGGTATTACATTATTATCACAAAAAGTACACACCCTTAGCAATGCTCCTGGCAGCCCAAAAGGAGTACCTGTGTAGGACTATGGCAGTTCTGGAGGGTATGCTTCCTACATTTTTCTTTTACTTGTAAGTTTTAAGATTTATTTGCTTCCCATCTCTAGAGAAAAATTATGTGATTGGAACCTTACCTTACATGACTGAAGAGCCCTGAATAGTTCCTTTTCTCATCCTGCAACACACACAGATTTAATTTCTATGTTTTAAATATTATCTTAGAGAATAAAAATAAGCTAGAGTACAAGCAAATCTCAGATTATAGTATGTGAAAACTAAGCTGAGTTTTGAGGATTTATCGTGTTTCTGATATGCATACAAGTCAAAATCTTTGTTATAGTATGTTCTTGATTTCAATTCTTGCTGAACTTTTTAAGTGTTTGGGTGCTGTTTCTGCCATATGGTGATATGTGGTGTTGCAATCTTACTGCCTTATTCTTAAACAAAAAAAACCATTTAGCCAATGCTAAGCAAGTATAGAAAATTTAATTGCTAAATCAGAAATTAAAAAGTGAAATAATTTATTGTCTATAATCCTTATTAGCCAAGTTAACTGGTCTGAGTTCTGCTTCGATTTATGACAGTTTGGCCCTTTTTTAAGATAGCTTACCTTCCTTGGATTAAATACAGAGAAGGCATGCAGGAGCCCTGGTACACAAAAAATTGCTGAGTGTCTGAACAGATGATTACCAGCAATTCCATTTATGAAGTTTAATAATTTACTGTTTCCCAGAGTGTTGTTTAAGCTGAATGACCTGCCTTTCTTTAACAGTAGGGAAGAAATATACCCAGGTGTTACCACAGGTCAGCTGATAAGGAATACCTTGCTGTCAGTAAGTTCATTGTTTGTCTTTCTCTGTCCAAAGCCAACTTCCTCATTGCAAAACTCTGGCCTTCCCTGGAACTGGCTAGACTAGCTTGAGTTTGAAGCAGTTCCAAACCTGAGGGGTGGAGCTTTTAGTTAAGGAATATCAACAAGGAAGAAATAGAGTAAAAAATAAGTAAATCTTTACATGAGTTACATTGTAGATCTACCCCTACAGAAGTAAAATATGTCTTACACTGTGGTAGCTAGAACTCTGCTAGATATACATCTACAGCAGTCTAAAACTTGCTATCATGTGTTATCCTGGCAATGGCAATAAGGCCAGGCTCAGTGCAGCACAGTTAGTGGTGTGGTCAGCTCAGGAAAGCAGCTTTAAAGCTCTCAGAGCTGCTCAAAGCTGTCAGTGCTTCAGTGCACATGTACCTGTACATCCTTGCAGAAAGGGGGTGTTCTGGCAGTGGGTGTGTGCCAGTTTACTGCATTCCATTCCCACTTGGCTCAGCATTGTTGGATTGTTTGCAAGGTATTCAAGGTACCTCTTAAAAATAAATCAGCCACCTGGCACTTGACTATTTTGAATGTGGGTGTACCCCAAAGGTTGCCTTTGGTATACATTTGGTTCTGGGTAAAGGAAGGCAAACTTTCCAGTCTTTACTGGGAAGTGATTCACATCATTCCCACTCATTTGTACAAGTCTCCAGATTAACAGTACTCACTACTTGCCCTCTGAATTAGTTGTTCCTGCTTAAGCCTGGATAGTCCCTCTAGCTGCCTGCCATGAAAACTGACAGCTCATTTTCTACCCTTGAGGTCTTTTGTTCTTAGCTGTTGTTCTTGAGAGAAGAAACCCAAAATTGTATTGATTCAGGTGGATGTTGTTTCTAAGTACAGCATTTTATATACTACACTCAACTTCTGCTGATTCACTGAGGATATTTCATAGCCATACTTCATATATCAGTTTGACTTTACCTATTAGTCAGAATAGGTTAACAGATCCTGTAAATGCCATACTGACACTTCCCCACCAATTTATTCATATTTCTCAGGAGGCAGGTTGCAAAGCAATTAAGTTACATACTAGGATCCAAGGGACAACTGAATGGTCTGTCATTGACTTCTTTTTGGTCAAAACCTTCCTGGAAACCCAAGTTGTAGGAGGTGGAATGATGCTGTGAAGTGAAAGAGCTGCCCTAATGGGAATTCCCAGGTTGGAGAATCTGCTGTATCACCCAAGGGGACAAAAACAACATAGAACAGGCCTGATGGTCACATTCTTTTTTTTTGAGTTTCCCTGATGAATTTTGGGAGAAAAAGGTAACCACATTTTCAAATAAATTCTGTATGAACTCTGCAGACTGTAGTAATTAGATGTGTGATAATGACCTTGTGTCCATATTTAATAATTTAGTTATGCATTTAAACTGTTTTGTTAAAGCTGCTTTTTTGCCATGATTAAAGAATCTTTGTTTCACTGAGCCCAGTATTAATGTATTCCAGATTCTTTTTCTTCAGAAGAGTAACAGATGTTCACAGTTTGGTGCAATTTTCGGATGAGCAATGCTGTTTATAATGAATTTTCCTGAGACCACCCAACTCATTTCACTTGTAACTTGAACTATGTCCAAGTGTTGATCTCAAGAGATGTAAAAGAGATGTAATAATTCTGTGCCCCACCCAGTTCAAAACACATGACTTAGTATAGATGGAATTTAAATATGTATACATCCAGTCTACATAGAAAGCTAAAGTTTTATCTTGTATGCCATGAAAAATGGTGGTGGAAATAACAGTCTTGCTTTAATTAATCAAGTATTCCTAGAATTAACTAAAA
Source organism: Agelaius phoeniceus (assembly GCF_051311805.1). NCBI lineage: Eukaryota > Metazoa > Chordata > Aves > Passeriformes > Icteridae > Agelaius > Agelaius phoeniceus. Next base: position 17,733,445 of record NC_135265.1, read on the forward strand.
TTATAAAACAAAAATGAACAAGTGAAAAACAACAACCCAGTAATTAAAACCAAAGAAACTGAGATTTATTCTGGAAAATGCAGATTTATTAAGCACTGAAAAAACCCAGAAATATAGCTTGGGATGAGGTATGGGGATGTGACACAATGCATCACGTCTTGTCAGAAACAGCTGCAATAAATTTTGTGCTACATTAACCAAAATATAGTATGATTTAGAGCTGTCTCTATCCAAGCCAATATATTTCGTGTCAAATATTTAAAAAATATTTGGGTTGATAGGGTTTAGGGATATTATAAAACAAGTATTGAGGAACTTTGGGTGACAGAAAATGAAGCTTCAATTTATATTTCTGCATTTATAAGAAATCTCAGAGACTCAATTATATCAGTTGGAACAACTCACAAAGGAAGAAAGAAGGTCTGAATGACTTGAGACCATGAAAATAAAACAAACAGTTCTGAATTGACATGAATTGGTACTGAATGAAACAGGTTTTTTTCTTTCCTGACATTCATTGTACCTTATATTTAACATTTAGTGCAGTGTTATTTTGAGATTATAAACTGAGAACTCAGAAAAAAAAATGCACTGAGAGGTTCCCATGGCAACCATAGTGTGCAAATTATCTATGTGAACATTATGATCAGGGTAATGTCACACCATGGTATTGAGCCTTGCTGTTAGGCAGGTATGTATTTTACAACATGAGTTAAGTGATAAATGTAGATAGTTATAAGTGGCATTAAAATCAATTATCTGACTTTATTTTTTTTTAACAAGAGAATTGCTCTCCAGTGTGATGCAAGGAATTTCTTTAATTTTTTTGAAAATACCTTGGCTGGAGGATTCTGAGCTGCATATAGAAAAACCATATAGAAAATGATTGGTTTTAGGGACCATGAATAGCCAGCCTTATCCTTTGCCAGCTCTCATTCTCCAGTAGAACCCCAGGGTTTTCATAAATGTGTGCAGTTGTGTCCCAGCAGCCGATGTGTGAATGCAGAGCCTGACGGGATGCTGTGATCCCCCTGCTCTCAATGGCTTTTGTGTTTGCTTAGCTGCTTGCCAGCAATGAAGATGCTATTTCAGCATCTTCCTTTCAGCTGAAGCCAGAAATACCAAATGCAAAGGAAACAGTGCTGCTGTGAATACTGTGTAGAAAGAGAGGGTTTGGGGTTTTTTTTTGTGAAAAATAAATAAATTCATTAATCATTGCACCTCACTGTTATCTTTTTTTCTCTTTCTCTACTAGCAGCTTAAGGGCAAACTGCCTCTTCAGTAATTCTTGTGTGCTGGTTGCTAATGAAATTCTACACTTTCTCATTTGGAAATGAAAAAATATTTTGTCAGTGCCTTGGTTACACATGCTGTGGTAGATATTAGAAACAATCTGCTTTTTATAGTCTTATAATAGTCTTGACTTGAATACATGCCTGACTTTTGAAGAGTGACCTGTCTTGCTTTACAACAAAAGACTTATGCTTTTAAGCCTGAGCTTAAAATCTTCTCAATCTCCACTTTTTACTTAGTTTTAAAATAATCTGAGAAAATCAGTTACTTGCTTTGTTGTTGTTTGGACTTTTTTTTCTGTTTTTCTTTACGAAAATAAAAGAAATATTGGAACTTATATTAGAAAATGTATGGGATGTAACCTTCATTGCTGCTCTAGCTCTGTTTCCTGGGAAACAGATCAGAGCAGCATGAAATTTATCTAAAGCTCCCAGATCCGGTGCAGGAAAAGTGAAGGCAGGTCTAAAAACTGTCTTTTAAAGCAATGACTGCTAAGGACCTCTTACAAAGCTGTGGTGTGAGAGTTTTGTGGAGAGTAGAGTCTGAGTGAAAGCCAGGGAGCCTTTTGGTGGCTCTGCAGAATGCAAACTTGGAGAAATTCTCATCTGGGCAATTTGACAACCTTTGCTTACACTTACTCAGGAAGGCTGGTTTAACTTAGACAATCCATTCCCATGAGGGCCACAAACAGTTCCTGGGGTTGCCAGGTTGCTTGTAGTCAGGTATCTGCAAAGGTGCTTGGAAGTCCCCAAACTTGTGCCCCCTGGGCTGTGAGCATGGACAGGTGTGGTTCCATCTGCACAGGGGCAGCTCTGACCCTCTGAGTGCTGCCTCTGCCTGTCCTGATTTGGGAAGGGAAGAAGAACAGCTCTAAATCCTTTAGTCCAGTAGATCTTTACCATGTTTTAAATCCTGATGTGCCACTATTTACCTGTGGAAAAACATTTGTCTTCAGAGTGCTGGATTTAGGAAATAAAAGCAGAGAATCCAGTATTGTATATTTGTCAGTAGTTTGTAATGATGAAGCTTCCTGGTGTTACAAACAGTAAACAACAGTGTCACATTGTGCTACTGGAGCTGTTATTAAAATTGGACTAATGCTATCTTCCTATGGGTAGGAAGATTAGATTAGCACATGCATCAGTTTGGTAAAAAACCCACATTAACTATACTTATTTCTGCTCTTGCTTTTTCTGAAAAGTTCATATAGCCTGGCCATGACTGTGTATTTTTTAATTTGCCACCTTCTTTAAGGCCTCTTTTGTCTTGCCTTAAAAGTAGGGCTTCCATGTGTCTCCTTTTTGTGATCTTAATTTCGTGTTCTGCTGATAATAAATTGAAGCTAGAGCTGGTTGAGAATTTTCCATCAGAAGGAATTTCAACTAGAAATGTCTGTAAAACAAATTCGGTAAAAAAAGAATTCTTTAAAAAATAACTTTTTTAACAGGAAAATCAAAACATACTATTCTGTCACATTTAGTTCAACCTGATTGGCCATATTTAAGTAATTGACCTCAAGGATTTTATCTTTGAGTCAGTTGAATAAACAAAGCTCTGGAAACCGTATGGCCCACTGAAAATATTTTTGATAGTAAGTGATAAATTTTGCAAAACTTTTTTCCCCTGAGGAAAATGAAGTGAATTCCTCCAAAAAGAGCTGACATGTAAGCACATTTAGCCTGTGTTTCCAAAAACTGTTCCAAACCAAGAATGTGCTTACAGGTGTTTGGTCAAGTGTTGAGATGCTCCTGTCCTCCCATTTTGAAAGGGATAAATATGTTACTCAACCCTTGTCATACTAAGAAATAGCAAGCAAGGGAACACTATTCTAAAAAGAAAGATGCAACTTTTTCTAGTCCAGTAAGCCCTAGAGTTTGATGTTGGCTTAGAAACAAGCAGGAGACACAGGAAGCCACAAGAAGAAGTGAGAGTGTGGTTTTCTTGTACACCAATACTAACAAGCATTAGAAAATATTCATAACTAAGACTGGTAATCAAGATTTTTTTTGAAAAAAGGTAACATTTATATTTTTATTTTGTACAGTTATAACCAATTTCAAATTTTTTAATTTCTTCTTTTAGAATGATCAGTCTATGCAAGATATGCAGATAATTGGAGGAGATGATCTTTCAAAGCTGACTGGCAAGGTTTGTTCATTTTATATTTAAGAAAGAGAATAAATTCACTAAAAATACTTGAGAAGAGCTATATAATTTTTGTCAGATACTAATACTGGAATCAAAGTTATTAATTCTTCTGTATTAATTTGCTGTGATGCCACTGTTTTCAGATTGCAGATGCCCAAAAAGGTCAGAATGTAGCCTCTCCAACCTTGTGCAGGATTTCCCAGTGGTTATACATGTACCATCAGTGAGACTGTGGGCAAAATTTGTGCTGTAATGTTTCCCCTTAGCTTGTTTATGTCATGGAGCTTTGGGTTTTTTTGCCTTCAATGGGTGCATACAAGCAAACTGCACAGTGCATATCTCTGTTGAATTCAGCATATGAGTTTAATACCATTTTGCCTACTGCACAAAATTCAGTTGTGGAGCCTTTCACTCAGAGAATCAAATGGAATTTTTTATTTCAGCATCAGGCTGGCTATATGACTGAATCTGCACTAAGCCTGAGCCTTGTGATAAGGAGAGAGTGGTTTGAGGCAGTGAAAAGGCCATTTTCATCCAACCATGGTAATACAAAGCAGTACTTTGAAGAAGAAGGAAGGCTGATTTCATTAGCCAAATGGTCTGTGTGGCAAATGGTCCAAAAAATGGATTCTTTACTTATGCATTAAGGCAACATAATATTTATTTTGTTATTTGTACTGTATGTGCAGTCACTGTCTTATTAGGTGGTTCTAGATAATATCAGTTTCTTCAAAGCACTCAAATGGAGCACTAGCAAACTCATTTGTTTTGTAGTACTATAGCACACAAGAAAAAGAAGAGGAAAACAACTTTAAATATTTCATTAATATTAAATAGGGTTTGATGCAACTAGAACTGAAATTTAAAAAATGCTGTTATACTCAGAATATTTTAGTGATATGTATGTACTCAATTTACACTTCTAAATACTCCTGCTGGGTGTTGTTTCCTAATTACCACTAAAGCGTTAATCATATTCTGGGGAAATATTAATTAATTTGCTACTTTCTAATATTCAAACACTGGAGTTACCTGTTTTTCTGTGATGATTTTGCATATGTTTCTCTACCTCACAGGCAGAACTGGCAGTGCATCTTACTTAACATTTCTCTTTTTGAACATAGTTCAAACACTTTCTAAACTTCCAGACTCAGTTCTCCTTCCCCATCTTCCAATCCCAAACTTCCTTGACTAATGGTTGCAGATATTAATATTATTTCCAGATATGATATTTCCAGTTTCACTTAAATTCACTGGGAAAACATTATTTTTTGCATGACTTTCATGTATTTATCTGTTCCCACATGTGCATGAGAGAGAAGGAAGATTTCACCCTATTAAGTCCCGCTCTTATCAAAAATTAAGTAAATTTTTTTCTTACAATGAAAATCCTGGTAATCTTTTTCTCAGTGGCATGGCTCTCCTGTTCCCAGGTATGGAATGGGACACAAAATTTGGCTGTTGGGAGGCTGAGAGATACTTGGGGAGAAGACTGAGCAGCAGCATAGTTTAAGGTAGCTGGGCAAGGAGGCTGGGGTCTTGGGTAGGTATGAGGCAGCTGCTTTGGGAATAAATTGCTGCTCAGGAGGGGAGCCCAGAGCTGGAAGCTGGGTGTGAAGGCTGAAGTGGGGCAGGAAGGGAGAGCTGGGACTGCCGGGGGAGCAGACACTCAAAGGGCCTGTTTGGTGTTTGTTTGTATGTGGAGCTGTCTGACACAGCTGATGTAGGAATAATGAAATAGCATTTTTGCCAGAACACGTGAGAACAGGGTTCCCTTGAGACTTATTTTACTGTTTGAAAAGCTGGAATGCAAAGCTTAGGCTCAAATGCTCATGCTTGCATGTCTAAAGTTGGATATGTGAAGGAGTGGCCTTATGTCCATAGATGCCAACTCCTCCATCTGTTGTTGACTTCAGCAGTTAGAGCAAGTATTCAGCACATTTTACTAATCAGCCATTTGTGGGCTGATTCAGAGCCTCCTACAGGCCATGTAAATCTTTTCCTTGAAGTGTTTTTAGTACCTCTCTTTAGCTGCTGCCTTTTAAAACTGCTGGTTCAGTAGGCATCCAATGTCACTGAGTGAATTAGTTGAAGACTTACTCAGAGAATTCAACTTCTTTGCTATTGAGCAAGCTGTTCCCACATGCTTGGAGTATTTAATAAGAAAAGATTGTAATGATATTGAAAAATTAATATACAGAGTTAAATCTCATTAACTTACTGATCATGGAAGGTGTTTCCTAAAGCACAGGTGTGGGCTTGGAATATGAGTTCCATAATGTTTCTGTAAAATTGAAAAGTATCAATAAAAGTAAATAATTTTGAAACTTACAGAGAAAAGATTCTGAGATTTTGATGTTGAATTGCCTTTCATTAAGTAATAATACCTGGAACCTCAGCTAGCCTATAATCTTTGTGAAGAACTAAGGCATGTTTGCTGCCTATTGGAAAAACAGATTACTGAGTGAACATGCTGGTATATAATAATGTTGGGGTTTTTTTTCTGAGAAAGCCTAAAGAAAGCAAAAAAAATTAAAAGCTAATTAGAAAGAGGCTGTTAAGGAATAGTTCTTAGCTCTGTTAATAGCTCTTCAGAATAATATCTCCTCTATCCCTCTCTACAATATGCTTTTGTTTATAAAATTATTATAAGCCAAAATGTATAATGGCAAAAATGTATAATGATCCAAACCACAGAAAAGAGAAATATGAGAGTTGGCATACAGACCCAAACTGCCCAAATTGTTACCTGAAGAAAATCATCCCCCATTTGAAATTATTCTTCTGTGAAGAAGGTCACTTAGGCAAGAATGAAGCTTTCCATGGCACACATCATTAATTAAGGTACTTGAATAATGAAGCCTGATATAGCTTAACAGTCTGATGCTTTGTAAGCATTTCTATCCAGAAAAAAACATAATTTAATAGTCTCTCCTTTAATCATGTAAGTAGTGAACATAAAGTTTCTCAGTATCTGATTTCATAGTAAAGTAGTTAGTTTTCAAAGTTACTTTAAAGCTGAAATGCCCACTTGGGTAAAATTTATCATTAATGTTTGTAAAGGGGAAAACATTTTGAAAACAGGAGATAATAAATTACTGTTCAGAAGTCTGTTTCACAACAAGATGGCAATGAAAATGTATGGAGATTAGGTGAAAGAACAAATAATATAACCCTGCTTTGTATCAATACTGTGACCATACTGTATAATACTCTAAAAATTCCTAACATATTTTCAACTATTTGTGACATTTGAACAAAGTAAATTTTAAAGCATCTAGAAATTTCAGTAGGTTCAGCTGTACCAGAGTTGTGAGTAGCACTGCTATTTATCTCTTATACTTGTATGCATGTATATTTTGTCTGAGGAGCTTAGGAGCTGGTCTTGTAGTCCAAAATCTCTAATGACAGGAATAAGTCTGTATATCACTCCATATGTAAAACATGTCCTGTAACCTTTCAAAAAGCTCCTATACCACTTTGACTTGTCTCCTTGCAAATGAGACAAGTTAGATAAGATCATAAATTTAAAGTTTATATATTTTTGCAATTAAATACTTATTACAGTTGTATAATATATTTGATGTCAAACTTAGATCCATATATACACTGTCATATATAGAAATATGCTATTTCTATATAGCATAGAAAGTGAACAAAATAATCATTATTAGTTTTTAAGTTAATAAGAACTTCAAATTGAGACAGAGTAGTTATACATTTAGTACTATACAATTATGGAGCCAGTGAATTTAAAAAATTCTGTCAATTCTTATGTTCTGTATGATTTCCCCTTGTTCATATTAAGTACATGTTGTTGACAGGCAGTGGTTTTGTCATTTTCTGTGAAGTGTAGAAGGTCATAAATAGCCATCAAGAAAAAAAGGAAAATTAGTATTTGTGTTTTCCCTGAACTTGGTTGTGTTAGTTTGAGAACTCCATCCTCACTCTGATGGTCTCCTAAAATGACTGATCAGCTCATACAAAAAAGAACTTTCACTCTGAAGAAGATATCCTCCATGCAGCTCTTCTCAATTCCTTCTGGCAGGATTTGTGCTATAAAATCTCCAAACTTCTTTTATATGTCTTGCCTAAATCAATTTATCCACTGTCTACCATTTTCTTGCCCAGCTTGTCATTTGGGAGGATGTTCCAGGAACATAAGGCATTCTCACTTTCTTTTCTTATGCCTCTCGTTTCATTCCTATTTTATTGAACCATTTTCTATGCATGTCATAGGCTCCAGTTTTGAGAGCTGTTTCTCTGTCATTCTCCTAAATATGTTAGCATGTCAGTATTTAATAAACCATGCATGTGGCAGCTGTCTAACACAATGTTTTATTCTCTAGATTAATATACATATTATTCTCACCATTCCAAGTTTGTTTCTCAGAATTCTGTTGGTTCTATACTTATTCTCTCCATTAGTATTCACTGTGTTGACTAATGTTGTGATTTCTTCCCCATATGCATTCCTTTCCAGAGTAATGCCCATAAATTTGCAGAAACAATAATGCCATTCTCTTTAGAACATTATGTACATGAGAGACAATTTATATGACAATAAAGGTATACAAAATTCACTATACACTTTGGCAATAGTCATGTCCCCCACTCACCTCAACATCTTACTTTATTCCTGTCAGACATGCAGCCTTGCCTTTTTCATCTTTTCAAAGGTTGATTTTATGTGTCTTGAAGCAGTGCACATCTTCAGCACCTCTGCTTAACTGCCAGATTTAGGCACTCCTGTTGTTCTGCCTTTTTTCTTAATTAGATTTGATACTGTCTATTCTTCTGACAGTTGCCATCCTTAACTGTTTTTTCTGAAGCAAAAGACACTATCTTTTCCTTTTCCAAAGTCAATCACCTTTCTTTGCACTTTTCTTTCTTAGATAATCTGTTCTACTGTTTATCATTATTTTCTTTTGATGTTGTTGTTTTGGAGAAAGGAAATAATAAAAAACTTTTACAGCCTTCCTATCCCATTTTTCACATGGGCTCTGCTCAGCCACTATCTGCTTGCTTCTACATCTTACCTGTTCATAATCCTATTTCACCTATGCCCAGAAAATCCTCATCCAATTCCAGATGACCAGAGGACTGTACTTCTTCATGCAAGTGAGAAAATGGAGACATGAGTCATTCCTGAATTACCTTTAGATTAATTATGGTAGTTTGCTCTATTTTTATGCACAATAGCCATGCTGTGAAGATGGCTGCAAGTGGAACAGGAGTGTGCACAGCATTTGACAAATGCTCTCTAAGAACAAAGCATCAGGTCCTCCATTATGTTCCCACTCTGTTAACTCTTAGAGATTTTGAACTTGTTTTGCACAATGTAAATAGCTGGAGTTTGTACACATGGACTCTTAACACATTAACCAGTTTGCTCCCATCAGCAGCTTCTACTGATGAAACCAAGTGTCTGAAAAAAACCATTTTTGAGATGTCATATCTATCCTTCCAAGTATGCTGAAAGATGTGGATGAACCCAACAGAAAAGATGAAAATCAGACATATGTGACTTTTTCTAGAACTCTGTAGAAAGTTCCTAGCTAGATGTTTCATTTTACAGAAGTCTTTAATATTATTTTCTGACATTGTGATGAAGTGTTAATATCTGTGGATTTCATCCCTGTGTGCATAACATAAAATTATTTCACTTTTCACAGGAGTCCATTTAGCTACCTTTGAACATCTTCACTGAAACTTTATGCATTTTTATTTAATTTTTATTTGATGGTGATTCTTCAGCTCTATGGCACTGTCATAAAATGTCTTGTTTAACCACTGGTACCTGAGGTTCCATAAATACAATGCTAAGAAAGCAAGTACTGCATGTGTGATGAGTAAACTGATAATCCATTAAAAATTTAGTTTGAAGAATCACATTATCAATTTATGTCATTCTGATGACATGGAGTACATATGAAAAGGTGTCTTCAGAAAGAATCTAACTGAAAATGTAGACTACTGAATGGAAATTTATTTAAAAGGAATCAAAATACACTATATTGTTGCTTTTTATCCCCTTACTCTCATAAAACAAAATAAAAAAAAGAAGGAGAGATTGATAAAAAAGATTTTGTGGGGGGAAGGTAGTAGGCTGTGGGGTTGTTTTTTTTTTACAAATATGCTTTCACTTGTAGTACTGGACAAATAAATGAACTCACCTTTTCTTGACACTGTGTATTCATGCAAGCTTTGCAAGCTGGTATAACTAACAACATGTTACAAATACTCTCAAGTAGTTTAAGAATAGTTCTATCTAAGAAAGAGACAGGAAGGAACTCAGGATATCAGTGGGGATTTGAAGATAAAAGTATTTCCATCAGTCCAAATTATGTCAATCTTCCCACATTAAGGTTCATTTTTTTCCCTTTGTTTTTTTCCTTCCCAGGACAGTTAATTTGCCTGATCACAAACAGGGCTTTGTTTAGAGATTCCTTTATCTTAAGGCCCAAAAGCATCTTCTGGGTGATTAGAATGAAGGGTCCCAAATGATTATTTCTTCACTACAGTACCTACAGTGTATCTTTTAAACTACCAACAATTTTGATTTAGAGGCTTGATGGAGAAGCCTCCATATATCAGGCATGTTATACCAATAGTCAACTGTCATTGCTGCTAAAATGGTGAACCTAATTTTCCTTTCTGAATGTGAGCATTTTTTTGTCTTTTACTGTGGCCTTTTTAAATACCTTTGCCTACTGGATTAAGCTGTTTGCCATTGTCAAATTTATATTGCCATATGGTTGCATATTTGCCTATCACACAGTCATTACTTAAGCTTCTTTTAGATAAGCTAATCCATTGGAAGCCTGCTGTACAGTACTGGCATACTGTAGGATGTAAATGATACAAGGTTTGAAGGTGGAATTAACAACATGAAATTATTAGTAGGCAACTGATATAGTTGGAAGAAATGAAATTTCAAGCATGCAGATCCTTCTGTTGGTCTGAATAGAATCAGCAAACGTCAAGCTAATTCTAGATTGGTAGAAACTCTTAATTTTAACCTAATGTGGTAATCAGACAATTTGGGATAAGAGAAGCGATTGCCCTCCATAATCACCTGCCCTGTGACCAGAGGGGCAGATAAAAATGTTAAGAATTCCTCTGAGCTAAAATAAGAGAGGAAATTATCAGCTGTGGAACACTGATAAATGAGTTGAAGGGCAGCTGCAGTGGAGGATTATAATGTGCTGTAAAGCACTATTTTATTCAGTCCATGATTTCGAGTGCATACAGCAGTTCTGAATTTTTGTTCCCAGGCTCAGCTGTTGAAGGTATTTTGTGGTCTCTCTCAGGCTGTGGGCTGAAAGGTCAAAGTTCTTTTGTGAAAAATGTTCCCCCACTGGGAAATGGGCTGTTAATTAAATAAAAGCTATTACTTCCTGCTACAAACCTTACTTCACTCTAAGGTATTTTTTTCAGTTCTCAAATAATTTTTGTTTTCTCAGTTTTAAGTTCTTCCTGTTCTTTTCTTTCTACTAAAGAAAAAAAAAATGTGTGTATGCTATTCTGCTGATTTTATGCTGAAACATTTAAGGAGAAAATACCCTCTTTATGTACCTACCTGATTTTCTTGCTATATATGTGAGGGCTGAGTTTGTCCTCTTAGCTGTAGTGCTGCATTAAATGCAGCTGTTTATTTGATTATTAAAGTATAGTTTTGGCTTTCAGGGAAATACTCCCCCTTTCTAAATGTGCAGCTTAGAATTTTTACCTTGTTAAAATGTCACATTTTGTATTAATTCAAAGACACAGTTTTCCTCAAAGTCTTACTCTGTGCTAACTTCAAAGTACTACTATTTCATAGCAATTTTCCTTTGAAAACAGTCTTCTGAATGGAACATAAAATCCAAGTCTAGAAAAAAAATTGTTATTCTTTTCCAGGAAGATGAAAAATAATTTCCATAGCAGTTACTACTGTCAGGCAGGAGGCAGACATGCTCTCATTACTCTGCTTGGTCTTGTTAGCTGACATTGTTCCATTTATTACTGACCTGTGGGAAGGTAAACAATAGAAATGTATTGACTCAGTGCTGGAGTAGTTTTCATCTTACTGCAAATCAGGATTTTTTTTAAATGTACTGTAAAAACAACATACTTTCCTTCACTGTATAAATGTGTGTGGCTTTTAAAAGCAGGAAATAACAGATTTTCAATTTTTGCATGTTTTCTGTTCATTATTTTAAAAAAATTAACATTCACAGACAGTTCTCTTTAGCAAGAGAGACAGATTCACATGCTACCTGGGGACTAGAAATTATTTCTTCCTTATTTTACATAGTACTAGTATTGTCAAGAACCTCCTTTTTCCAGATGACCCAAGACATGCTGCTATGGGCCATTTTTACTACTGTCTAGAAATGTATATGAAAATGCAAATTTTATTTTTGTGGAGATCCAGCTCACACCACAAATATTATTTCTGCTCAGTTCAAATGTTCATGTACAGAGTTGCAAGTTGTATGTGCCCTGATCTCTCAAAACTGGAGAATTTTAAACTCCACAGCACCCACTGCTCTTTAGTGTTTTTATAAAAGATCTGGACTCATAAATTGAATGTACATTAAGAAAATTTGCTAATGATGCTAAAATAGGAGGGGCTATGAACTCCCTCAGCGGTACAGGGGCCTTACAGAGAAATCTGCATAAGCTGGAGAGCTGGGCAAGCACCAGTTGTATGAAATTTAACAAGATTCTCCATCTGGGACAGGGTAATCCCTATTATATGTAAAGACTGGGGAATGAGAAGCTGGAGAGCAGCAGCATGAAAGGGACCTGGGGGTCCTGATCCATGGCAAGCTGAACCTGAGCCAGCAGTGCCCTGGCAGCCAGGAGGGCCAACCCTGTCCTGGGGGGCATCAGGGACAGCATGGCCAGCAGGGCAAGGGAGGGATTGTCCTGCTCTGCTCTGCTCTGCTCTGCTCTGCACTGGGGCAGCCTCACCTGAAGTGCTGGGGTCTGCCACAATGCAGGAAGGACTTCTGACTATCAGAGTGTGTCCAGGGCAACCAGGTTGGTGCAAGGGCTCAAGGGCAAGACTTCTGAGGAGTGGTGAGGTCACTTGTGTTGTCCAGCCTGGGGAAATGAAGGCTGAAGGGTGCCCTCATCACAGCCTACAGCTTCCACAAGATGGGCAGTGCACACAGCTTTCTAGTGAGCAGCAACAGGACAGGAGGAAATGGAATGAAGCCATATCAGGGGAAGTTCAGATTGGACTGTTGGAAAAGGTTCTTCACTGAAACTGTGTTCAAGTCAGTGGAACAGGCTCTCCAGGGAAGTGGTCAGGGCCTGAAGCCTGTCACAGTTACAGGAAGAACCTGGTCAATGTCATATGGTTTAGTTGTAGGTAGTCCTCCAAAGAGCAGGGAGTTGGACTTGCTGTTCCTTATGACTGCCTTCCAGCTTGAGATGTTCTTTGACTCTGTGTTACACCAGCCTACCTTCTGCCAGCTACCTGGTAAAAAGCTGTGTAAACACAGAATGAATCACATCCAAATCTATGAGCTCCCAGCCATCCCTCTGAGCTATCAGTAATGGCAGCTGATTCTTTTGCAATGTTGATTCTTTTCCAGTGACTCAATAGGAAGGTGTTTCATTCTCTGAAGCCAGCATCCCTTTTTATTTGGACTATGTATGAAATCTTTCCAGGACATATTTTAAAAAACTGACTGTATTCTGTCTCACTCTAAGATATATTAGCACCATTATTAGATTTCTGGATGTACTTCAGAGATTGTATTGGTGAACATGGTTCTGCTCAGAAATTAAGCCATCTTTAGCCTAGTCAACATGTCAGTAAATATTCCTATACCCTGTTCTCTGAGTTTCAAAAGTAGACAGAACCCAGAAGGCTGGATTACTTTTCTTTTCATGTGGTTTCCTTCTTTGTAATTGCTTCAAATATATCTGAGAGGACAAAACATTCTTGATCTATGTGGTATGGGAGCTACAAACACACATACTTGAGAAGGATCTTTTCTTCAGTGTTCTTTAGCATCCTGTTTGTCCAGCTATCAGTGACTTCTGCAGCACCACAAGCTGATGAGTTTTACCAGTCCCCTGCACACCAGCTCACATGGGGACTCACAGTGAAGCTGAATAAGGTCTTCATGTAACTGATCTTTCACAAGAGATGCTGGGCACAGCCAGCTGTGCCTTTAGGATGACATCACTGACAATGTACTAATTTGTTGTATCCATTGCATTCTTCTTTCATCCTCTGCTATCCATCTGATCAAGGATAAGCTAATCTATTTCAACCAGTTTTAGTTGGACATCACCACTATCTAGTCTGGGACACTGTATATCAAAACATTTCTTGGCAGTTTGCTCTTTTACTCTGCTATTCCATCCCTTTTCTGAAATCTTCTATCTGTAGACTGCTCCAACAGTAGAAAGGCAGGGGACAGGCAGCAACACAGTCAGTTTCCCAGCACAGTATTTTGCAGGAGAGAGTTTGTGTACCAGAGGATGGCAAACCACTCTGAATGCCTTCGGTCGTAAGCAGCAGTTAATGACTGAAAAGTAGGGAGACTTTAGGCACAGTAACCCTGCATAATGATAACAGAGATTAAAGTATCACTCTGAACAGTTAGGATGCCTGCTTACTTATAGTTACAAAATGTTTTCATATCTAAATATTTTATAGTGGCTTTTCCACTGCAGAGGCCTTACCTACATGATTTCCCTGTAGTACAGAAGATCCTCATCTGAGTTTTGGAAATAATGAGAATGGGCATAATACAAAACAGCAACTGTGTTTTCTGGCCTAGACATCTTATAGGAACTTCCCCAGTGTATATGATTTGCAACAGTTGGACTCCTTGACTCTATGGATGAGAGACAAAGTCCACCAAAATCCTTCCTTGTCAAGTTAGTCAATAAACATGAGATCTTACACATCAGCTGAAGTCATGTGCAGGTGACTATCACTCCTATAGCCAGACAAACCTTTCAGGCATGTCTGGATCCACGTTAATCCTCTTTCCTTCATATGAGTCATTTGTGATAAGGAGACATAGACAAAATTAAATTTCTATTAGATGTGTAACTGGTTGGAAAGCTGTTCTCCAGAAACAGTTAATTATGCTTCACTGTCAGACGAGATGCATTAAAGCATGCTCTCCAGGGACTATACAAAACTTAATTCATGATTGAAAAGATGAAATTAGCATTTAATGGTACTCATACTACCTGGAAAAATACTACAAGATATTATGATCTTAAGAAATTATTTTAAGAATTTGGTTCAAAGAATGACATGTAACAACAATAAAGACGAATACCAACTTCTGTGTTTATACAGAAATAATCTTTTGCATAAATGCAAGTGAGGGAGGACTGACTCAGCAGCAGTCCTGGAGACAAAAGATGGATCACAAGCTGCACATGAGACATCAGTATATTTTTATAAAGGATGTAAGTGTTGTACTGGGATACATAGAAAGGAGGATTACTTATAAAGCATACAAAGTGATTCTTTTATTCCTCTTGACACTGGAAAAGACTCTGGTTTGGAACACCACAACTGGAGAAGGATTCTGACCAACTGGACCAATTCCAGAAGAGAACAAAAGAGTGATCAGAAAGCTAGGAAATATAACTTGTGAGAAAACATTAAATAAATAGAGGCTGTTTAATCTGAAGAAGAGAGGAAGTATGTCTTTCAAATATAGAAGAGAAAAGAGAAGAAAAAAAAGCTTTTTCCATGTTCTGTTCAAAATAAGTTCAGGCCAAATATCAACAGAAGTTTTCTTATTATATTTTTGCTCTTAGATAATGAGGTATTGAGACATATTCCCTGGGGAGATTCTGAAGTACTCATCATGTTCTAGAAGAGGTAAATCATATATCTGTGAAGGATAGTTTAAAATTTCTGCTGTAGCCCAACAGAAGATGATCTTTCATGGTCTCTTCAGACATTTTCTATTATGTCTATGATTATTTTTTCTCACAAGTTAAATAGTAAGGACTGTGTAAGGACATACTCCTTATTGTTTAACCCAAATTCCATGACCAAGGAGGCTGCTGTCCCCTCATTCTGTCCAACTTCGTGATTTCCACATGTGAGCAAGTAAAAGAATCCCTTAATCTTGACAGAACAGCTGAAGCAACTGTGGTAGCAAAGAAATTTATTTGTCTGTGTATGAAATGTCCCAGGACTTTGCTTTTCTCAGTCTGTCACAGTGCACTAAGTGATGCACAAATAGATGCTGATGGCCATGACCTGTGTCCTTGGGGCCTTACTCACACCTGTGGGCACAGGAACACCAGCTCAGCCCTGGGCTCTTAGTCCATGACTGATCTGTGCTCTATGGGTACCAACCTTCAGCTCAGCTGCAGCCAAACCTGTACATTACTGCAAGCATTGGCCCAGACCCTGACTCACAGACTGACTTTGTTTAACCTGTCTCAAGCCTATGGACCTGCCTTGAGATCCGTGGGCTGTGTTTGATCATGGTTACTCTCACTGGGTCTGGTACTAAAGGGTTAATTTCCATTTTTAGTTCTGGGGAGATTCTTTCTTTGTCAACTCTTTTGCTCTCTCCCTATATTATATATATATGTGTGTATGTGTGTGTATAAACAAATCAGTATTTACATATATCATCAGCTGCACAGGTTCCTTGGGGTGGTTAAGCCATTACTCCTGCACATTACCTTCAGGTGTCCAGTGACTGAATCAAGTAATTTCCTTATGCCCCAGACCCAGGTGTCCTGAGCTAGTCCTCAGAAGTGTTTTTCCCACTTATGACTTCATACAGGAAGCCAGATGAGATCCAAATTGGTTTTGGATCCAAATGGTTTCCTTCAAAAACTATGTTCCTACACACCTGTCATAAGCTTCTCCTGAACATGGTTTTGGCTCTTCATCCCATCTAGACAACTGATATACTTCCATTCTTTCTTGAAGGGAGAAGTTTCTAGAGGCAGGCTATCTTCAGACTTTTGTTGTTAAGAGGCCTTTAACTTTTTGCCTTCACAGGACTAGCTTGAGATCCAAACTTGTTTGTGTCAGCAGCTGAGAGGTTGAAAGTCAGGAGTGCCAAGCAGGATAACCACCAGTGAAACCTGTTATGAAAACACCAAAAAGGAGCCTCCCTCCAAGATTAATATACATTCCACCAGAGCTCAGTTTAAATTAGTGGCTTTCTTGAGTGGTATCTCCATTGCTGACATTTGCTCAACTGCTGCCAGGAGTTCCTTCCACACCTTTACCAAGTGTTTTGCCATTTAAAAGCATCCAGGTACAATACAGTGTGTGGTAACATGTTTCTGCAGTGCTTAATGCATGAAGTATGCCATGTTTCCCTACCAAGCACTGTGAGTGTTAGGAATAGCTGCAGTATGAATATAAATATGGATAATCTATATTAATAATTTCTGGTTTGAGTATTTAAAGCTATTTATGTATTGGTTAATGAAGCTGTTAAAAGTGTGCTGGTTGTGAGCATGCTGCTTTCACACACTCCTTGTCTGTGTGTCTGTCTCTCTTACTCTCAGCCTTGGGTTTTTGTTATGGAAAAGGAAGTCAAACAGTCTCCTTTTTATGTATGTAGCAAAGCCAACCAGCCTGAGAGAAAGGAAGTGGAATGTAAGCTAGGCTGGTGGATACTGCATGGATATGAAACTATGTGGTCTCAAGGTTTTGCAGGACACACAGCGTGCACATCCATGTCAGGTGTATACACTGATAGATAGATAAAGGTATTTGTGAAATAACTTTCCTCTTGCTACTGCAGGTTTCACTTCAGAAAGTAGATCTTAATGCAAGACTGTAAGAGTCCATCCTTTTGATCATGCATATGATCATGCCTACTAATAAATAGATTTTTATTTATTCTAATAAGGACATTGCATCTTAATATTGCTTTTAGTAGAAGAACTGAAGTCTCCTTAGACAGTGTACTTCCTGGAACAGTGATGAACCATTTCAGCAAAAAGATTCAGCCTGTGTGATGATACTGTCATAAAGCTTGACATCACTGCTCTTGGCTGGGCCACCCCCCTTCTCTTCAAATAATACTGATTTCAGCAGCAGTATCTGAAGAGAAAGAGGGTGCTTTGCAGTATGAGAGTGGGTGTTACAACTTGGCCTCTAATCCTTTACTGTGAAGTTGCTTGGGTGTGGGTGGAGGGAGGAAGAGCATTTATTTCAGAGAAAGAATATTATTGTTGTATTCTCATACTAACATTGGAAATAGTATTTTAGTGAACTTTAGGGTACACTGCAGTACACAGCTAGAGACACTGGAATGAAGTAAAGCTCATCCTATTTGGATTTCTTCCATCTAATTTTATTTTCCAAAGCTACATCCGTTCTTGGACAAAGAGGATAATCTAGACAGAGCTGAATTAAGTTGTGGTCCCTGACTGCAGGGCTAGCTCTTATGGCTGGCTCTTTTTCAGGGCATAGAAATGAAACAGGAAACTCCTAGTATCCTACTGTGTTGTACATATGTACATGGACCTATCTTCATTTCCCTTTTTTAAACATTTATTTCTTTTACTATGTGAATATTATGTAATTGTATTCCTTTTTGTTTGTTTCTTCCAGAATGTTCTAATTGTGGAGGTAAGCTGGGTGTTTATGTCATATTGTACTTAGATAAAGTCACACAGCCAACTTATGATGGGCTGTTCAGTTTCTAAATCCTGTCAGTGTTTACACTTCTCTCACTGGGAGGTGGTGAAGAGGGAGAGGGGTTGATTTGCTTAATGGATTCTCAGTCTTTTTGCAATTGCATAACAGATCAAACTACATTGCTGTCACTCTAACTGGTGCTCTACCTCATGATACCCAGGAGTCTTTGTTTCTGCCTTATTTGATTTGTTCTTT
The DNA here is from genome assembly GCF_051311805.1 of Agelaius phoeniceus. NCBI lineage: Eukaryota > Metazoa > Chordata > Aves > Passeriformes > Icteridae > Agelaius > Agelaius phoeniceus. The sequence goes on from NC_135265.1 coordinate 17,751,743, forward strand.
CTGTGGTTTCATCAACTCCTGTTCTTCAAGTTGTTCTGTTCCTTGGAGGACAGTGAATCAACGGCAGTGATGCCCTGCATTTCTCAGGTGCATGACTTTGAAATAGTGGCCCTGCATATGCTTTACAGCCCCAGGGCTGTTCACAGTCAGGTTGGGAGTGTCAGTCCTTCCCTCAAGGCCCCCAGCTCCTGCATCCAGCTCTCCACCCAGCAGTGTCCCTGGGGCACAGCCCATCACAGAGCTGTTGCTGATGTAAGTCAGCAGTGTTCAGTTGTAGAGGGAAAGAACATGTCACCTCACTGCTGCTACAAATTCTCATATAATTAAGATAGGTGATTCTCTTTGAAAATGTTGAATAAGCAACTGGGACAGCTAGAGAGCATATTAGGATCTGCCTGGCATTTCAGAACCAGTTTGCTTGTGTGGGAAGTAAGCTGGACAGTGTGTAATGAACTATATGTATACTGTTGAAATTTCTTTTCTTAGCAAAGGATGGAAAAAAAGACATCAGCCACAGAGATGGCTGGTTACTGGAATAGCTGCTAAGAACTCCAATTTACTCATTCCATCTGCTTTAACAGAAATTAAAAATGTCCAAGCAAACTGGATATTAAACAGCTGGAGGGCAGAGACAAGGTGTTGCTAATCTACACCAAAGTTCAGACCAACAGCTGCTCTCCATGGTCAGTTTTCTAGCCAGATACCTATTGATCTCATTGAGATGATATTGGATATGGCAGCTCTGGAGAAATCCCATTTGTACTGTGCTAATACAACAAATAGGGCAGATTTAGCCCCAACATGGAGACATGGTGACATACTGTGATCTCAAGCATAGCGTGCAAAGTCTAATGCCTGCATCCTTGCAGTGCCCAGTAGAGTCAGCTCCAGTCCCAAGTTACATCCCAAGTACTTGCAACACAGCTGTTTTCAAAAGGAAGTGGACAGTCCTTGAACTGATAATTTTATGAATAGAAAGTGCTTGCTTCAAACAGTGTAAGCTCAATTATAGCTGTTTTTGGATGTGGTTTAGAATGCACTGGAAAAATAAATCATTTCTACAAAATAAGGATGTGAAGCTTCTCATTGTCCAGATTTCCTCCTTTCAGCTTTCCTTTGTGTTTTACTTACTTTATTTTTCTTGTTTTATAAGGATATTGTTGGAACTGGAAGGACCATGAAGGTTCTGCTTAACAATATAGAAAAATACAAGCCGAAAATGATTAAAGTGGCAAGGTGAGTAAAACAATCACAAAATTTAGTAATTAATTAGTCTAGTCCAGCATATTTTCCAGAGTAGATTCCCATTCAGACATCCTGCTTTAATTTGATGCTGCAGTATGAAGGAGAGCTGTGCAGAGGAGCTGCCTGGGTCACTGAGGGGAGGGTGAAGGAAAGAAGGGAAATACTTTTGTATTGTTCTGCTTGGCAATGATCCTCCAGCCATTTCAAAACTGGCACTGATGGACCAGGGAGGGGAATACACCCAGCTCTTCCCTGTAGTCGGGATGTTGTCAGGAAGAGAAATAGAACAAGAACAGGGACTCACATGGCTCAGATTTTTGATAACGAGAATAGTTTTATGTTATTCAGTTACATATCTAGATTTAAATGGGGTTTATTTTATTTTTAATTACAGTTTGTTGGTGAAAAGAACATCTCGGCCTGATGGGTACAGACCAGATTGTAAGTGTTCTGAAAATCTCTACTTGACAGTAGAAGTTACCACTACTCTGTCACTTGCCTTTCATCACATTCTATGGACTGCTAGAAGCATTGCAAAATACCAATTGTCAGTGGGTCTATGGGATGCAATGGCAGGATTTGTATAATTGCCATTTGGAAAGCCTACCCGACTTAGGTCTTCTGCAGAATATAAACTTTACTGGGAAATTTTGAAATGGTTTAATTTTATCTATGGAAGGTGAGTGTTTTATCTTCTGTCTCTGACAAATAATATCGAAGAGAATATCCATTTCTTCTTTTTCCTTCCTCATTGCATCTCTCTGGAGGATCTGCAGGATTCCATCTGAGCATGAAAGGTGTTTTATTGGGACTAAGTATTAGCAAGTTTTACATTTTTTTATTCAGAAAAGCACTTCTATTTTTTAAAAGTACTATTGTTCAAAGGGAAAACACTGATATTATAATTAAATCCCACCCCCTAAAAAGCAGAAGATAAATTGGGCTTTTTAAACTTTCTCTTGCTGCTCAGTTTGCACCACACCAGCACCACTTCTCTCTAAATTACTGGTCTTTATACTGTGTTATGATGAAGCTGTAAATGGAGCTATACCAAGCAATTGTCATTTTAGACTTATTTAGAATAAATGATGTAATAACAGGTATGTGGCTAAATACGAAAAGAATAGATCCATCTAGAAGAGATCCACCAGTATTTGCTACTGAAGAAGTCTCTGGTCAGCTGAGCTGGGGAGGAGGGTAGAAGGAGAGTAGGCAGGTGAGTACCAGGAGGCAGCATGAAGGATTTTGATTTGGGATGTGGGAGAGATGGAAAATCTGTGAAGCAAAAGTTACTTAAATGTTGGGCATGGCTGTGAGGTTTTAGCCCTGTTATCTGAACTATGGTCCAAACATTTTGTTGTACAACTTTTTACACAGTGGAGTGGTATTTTTTAACATTTAGAATTTAACCCAGTAAATTAAGGCATATATTTGACTGGATTCATTAATGTTAAACATATAAAAGAGGCAATAAAATTACTTCATGAAGGGTAGCTCTATATTTTTATGTATTAACTTTTGAATGAAACAAATTTTATCCTTGTTCATTCATAGTGTGATGAATTTTATAAAACATCAGAGATCTCTTTTGTAAATCACTGACAGTGGTGTAGCATTTCCTCACTCACCTAAATTTACAATTCCAAAGTGCACATAACCTCCAGTCTTAAACAACTGAATAAATTCCTTACTTGAATACCTGAAGAATTTTTTATGTGGATCTAGTTTTGTGTCTGTAAGATTGGGTTTTCCTTCAGTTATTTAGAGAACAATTTGGAAAGAGTCTAATTTTTTTTATGTTGTGCTGATATTGCACAGACCTTCACAATGAAAAAGATGCATGTCTGTGCTTGGCTTCAGGTATGTGAGTTGTATAACTGAGGTGCACTGCATGCATTTACTTTGTTAAGCATGTGCTTGAATCTTCATAAGGTTGGGGCTTTATTTTAAAAGCATTTGACATGTTTTGGTAGCAGAAAATATGAGATGGATTTTGCTATTCTTAGCAGAAAATATATAGATCTCTGAAAGTTACTTCTGATTTAATATTCCACATTTTTCTATTATTACTGTGATATGGGACAGTAATCTTCACACATAGATAGCAGTGGAGCTTCCAAATGCAAGCAGAATGTTCCAGCTCTGATTTTGGCTTCCTTCCTCAATGTGCCAGTGATAATTTTATACAAAATTATCCTCTCCTCTTCTCTGACTGTTCACATCCCTTTCACAAGTACTCTATGGCTGGGAACTGGTTATGGGGCTACTGCTGACCATGATGTCTCAATCAAAAGTAACATAGCCCCAACTGACTACATATAAGTAGAGTTTGGTTGTTGAGACCCACACATTAATTTAAGGGCTTATAACTGCTACTGATCTTATATTGATGGTGTTTGTTATTTGTCTCACTACAGATTACGGCTTTGAAATTCCAGATTTATTTGTGGTAGGTTATGCCTTAGACTACAATGAGCACTTCAGAGATTTAAACGTAAGTTTCTTATAAAAATAGTTTTAAAAGTCACTGATCTACATTTTCCATATTTATTCTCATAAATATCCCACAATTTTTCTCCTCCTGGGGGCCCTGTGGAGGTGAGTCTTTGACGTGGTTGGGATTTGGGATCCTTTCAATGAGTGCAAAACTCCCTGCAAAACCTCAAATAATCCAAAGGAGTTCTTGCTCAGCACTGTGAACAGTTCCCTCCCCCTAAGAGTTCCCTAAATTTCCATCTTCTGTGAACATGGGGCTTTTCAGGTCGACCACTGCCAGGATGTGCAGAGACAGCAGCAAAAGTGAAACACAGGCACAGGTCAGACTGAATTTGGGTTGTCTGAATAATGTGTTGCCTGTCCCTTTTCTCAGAGAAGTGAGGATGGAAAAAAGTTGCAAATCTTTCATTTGCTTCTTGTGGCACTCCTAGGGGAGCATCTCAAAGCTGGGAATTCCAAGTGGGAAAACTTGCTGTAGCTAGAAAGTGAAATCAGAATTCATTTCCAGTTGTCTGGAAAGGAAAGAGTAATCTTAAGATCACCAGGTTAGCCAAGCCAAGTATTTGTAAACAATTATTAATAATTAACAATGTACTCAACCATACTTTTGCAATATGTTCTGTTTTTTTCAGCACATATGTGTTATCAATGATCATGGCAAAGCAAAATACAGAGTCTGAAGCAGTAACATCCACACCTGAATATTTCAGTGAAGCAGAAATTTGACTACACTCCCTCAAGCATCTCCCAGAAAAGCAATTCAACTGGCTTGTGTGTCTTTCAACTCAGTATAATAAGGGCTTTACTCTAGAGATGCTGATGAATATTTACAGAAGTGAGAGGTCTTATCTAAAATGTGAAGCATAGGACTTTTACAGTTACTACCTTTATTAAATATTAAAATTACCACCTAAGATGCCTTTTGACTAATAACTTGTCTGCCTCAGGTCTCATTGTGAACACATCTTTTCTTTGCTCAGTTCTTCATTCCACCTATTGCAATTCATGTACTTCACTGTGTTGCACAAAATAGTTCAAAAGTGCCATACTGTACATGAGGATTATTTTACAAGATTTTATTGACTTCATCATGCAAAATTAAAAGCATTATTTTGACTTAATTCCACAATTCAAAAGTTTCAGTGGAAGTTTTGTGTTGTTTTGCAGTTTATTACCCACTCTTCAAAACAAAATTTTAGCTCTCAGAATGTGCAGGTCAAAATGAACCTTTGCAGGACACTGCTGATCCAAAATAGGAATTTATCATGGTTCTGGTGTGTCATGTAGCCATAGATCTGACCTGTTTAATGTGCTGAATTTTAATCAAGACAAACCAATGCCAGGCAGGTTTGAATTTCTGCATGGTATACCTTTCTTCTCTAGGATACAAAGTATAAAAATTAACAGTGTTCTCCTGAGATTATAGTCTTAACTAAACCTCATTAAACACAAAAGTTTAATGTTAGTCAGACAATTATTCAGTTATGATTTGATTTTTGTAACGTGTCTAAGTAAGTAGAGACTTTTTGTAACCATCTGTCATCTTTGAGAATACAGGTCTGACAATGCTGAAGAAGGCTTGTATAGAAAAAAAAGAAAAAAATATATAGGACAACACAGCAAACCAGTTAATGCATGAGTGTTGCAGACTGTAGACTCCTTCCTTTATAGATCATGTTTGAAGAAATTTGTGAGTTTTATGTACTGTATTAGCTGTGAAAAATTTAATTCTGTATTAAATATAAGTCTTCTTAACAACTTCCCGAGGGAAACCAATGCAAAGTAAGTAGCTGTGTATCAGTAGCTTTGCTCTGAACTGTGAGAGGCAAATTGTTACTAGCTGCAGATTCCTATAAACTAATAAAGAAACCTTAGGAATACTTATTACATTGCACAGTTGTTTGTTTTCCTGCTTCAGCATATTTTGCACATCCCATAAAAACTTTTAAAAAATATGCATTTACCTGGTAATCCAAACATACCATAGGTATGTATTCTGTAGCTGATAAGCTATTGTTATTTGGATAAAATCCATGCATGATGTTATGGGAATGAAAAAGATCAAAGAATTATGGTGATTGCTAGAGAAATGCCTTAGCTCATTTCTACTCCTTTAACTTGTATTTTAAAAGAGTTCTGTTGAAAAGCTTTCCCTCAGAGTAAATTTTTTCTGTTTTAGAGAATAATGCATACCCTTACAGACCCTGGAAGAAGCTGCTGAAGAATTTAATCCCTTTTTGTTTGATGAGAGTAGAAAAGTTTTTCTTAATGCTTCTGACTGCTCTTGGTAGTAATGACACATTGCACAGACTGACATGCTTAGACTTAGGCTTAGTCCAAGACATACATTAGGTTATTTTTTTCCCCTCTCTTCTTGAAAAATTACAGTCCAATTCACCTTGCTACAATTATCAGCTTTCAGCAACAGCAATAAAATTTAGTGAGAGGGTTAGTGTAAAATTAGTGTGAAAATATGAATAACTGTAGATATATATAATTCAGACAGTGTTAAAAATCTTTAATTGGAAGACTCTGATTATTAAAATCTACATACTAAAAAGAAAAGACCAGATTTCTAGATATTATGAGAACTGGAATGTTTCTTCAAATTCCATTTCCTCCTGTCATCATATTTTTAACATTGTGAAAAAGGAACATACAGATTTCATTAGTGAATTTGCATGTGGAATTATTCTGTGAATAAGGGGGAGGGGGTATTCTCTTCTAATGTCATATTGAATTTTGAACCTATATGTATATGAGCATCTCCAGGTATCTCAGCTGCCATCCACATTACTCTTTGCTTGAAGCACTTCCACCTGAAAAATCAGCTTTCAATGACTTTAGCAATCAGACTCTGAAAATCATTAGTGTAACTAAGGGAACAGGTAATCATGCATGTATGACTGATTAATATTGGGCTTATTGGGTACTCTTTGGTGTGCTCAGAGAATTTGTTGTCTTGTGTTTTGGTAATATTGTTGATTCCACTCCTTTAACTAAAAGGCCATTAAGCATTTATCAGTTGTGGTTGCACACTATGACCCACAAAGCTATGTTTGGGTTTTTTTAATCAGTTCAGCAACATTTGTTGCATAAGAGAAGATGTTCTCTAAAATCCATTATTTTCCTTGGACATTGTGTTTATGGGCAGGCTTCCATTTTTATCTCAATTTTTCTTCTTGTGCACTTAACATCAGCATCTTTTCCCCACCTGTTGAATACAAATTAGCATGGACAGTAATTTTGTTTAAAGTGACATAAATACTTATCAGCCATCAGGTTTTAAGATGTATTCATTTATGTCTGATTCCAAAATATCCATAGGTGATTTTCTGGAGAGAAGGTCAAACTAGGAAGAATAATTCCCGCCCCTTGGTTAACTGAATATAAATTAGGATTTCATGTTGCAAACCACAGATAGAGTCTAAATATCTAGTAATTTCTGCTTAAAAACAGAATTTAAATAGTCTAAAGGGTCTGTAGTTAAGATATTTTTTCAGTTGAATCAGCTGCTGTACTCTTCTAGTTAGAGCTGGACAAAGTAGGAAACAGTGTCTGTTTGAGTGATTGCTATTACTGTTATATTTCTTCACCATGTTATGCTAATCCTTGAAGTGTTATTAATAAATTTGTAAAATGTAAAATTCCAACATTTCCCCGCAAAATAGAATATTAACTGTATGTGATATTGAGCTGCAGAACAGCTTCTGATCTGTGAAAGCGTGAAATCATCACAGTTTATACACTGTTTATGCACAGTTTTATATATTAAAATGCTTAACTTTGAGATGTACTTAGGTGATGAATCATCACTATTGATGATCTATGTAAATTGATATATATATATAGATGATCTATATCTATATATATCTATAAGAATCTGTAAGAAAAATATTTATTTAAATACAAATATTTGCAATTCTAAATTTTAATATTTATACTGAAGAAGGCTGAATCTGCTTCTTTGCATATCTTGCATTTTGATTTGCTCAGATAACAGAGCAGTGAAAATCCCTACTGTAATCAAACTTGTTGTAGATACAAACTGTAATTTATTCTAGCTACCTTGAAAACTTTAATTTTCAGTTTCAATTAAAAATCAGAGTCTCAAAAGAAAAACTTTACAGGGTTGTACAGCAAGAGACAGAAGGATTCCTTGCCCTTTTGTAAAACCATCATATTGGAGAATGCTTTTTCCTTCTTTTACTTTTTAAATCCAAAACCTCTCATAATCTAAATATAAAGATCTGACATGAATGCAGTATCTCAATGTACTGGGAAAAGTATCCTAAATTCTTCTTCTCCTCCTTAAATTGGAGGGAGAAATGTAGATACATAAGTTAATGTAGGTGTGTGTTACCTCAGCTCAGTCTTCCAAAAGTCAGCTCTGGCTGTACCCTCCACATGATGAAGGTGGCTGTGTCAGCCTCCTCCTGTGCTTGTCTCAATGTCCCCATTTGAAATCTTGTAGGTGAGAGAAGCAGGCTCTCAGGTGCTTTAGTCATCCTTTCAAAACACAAAATACAGTGGAGGGAAAATAAAACTTTGTATCCTAATTTCATGCAATTTTCACAGTTACTTTTTTAATGCCATGTGCTTTCCTCTGGGCAGGCAGCCTTGTCCAGCTATCCCAGTACCTGGCTGAAATTTTTGTACCATTAGGGAATGACTGCTGTGCTTGCCAGGGATATTCAAAGCACTGACAACACCACAGCAACACTTGGACAGCTAGAAAATTTTGGTCACAAGCCATAAACTATACTGTGGAATTATTTTGTAGTGTTAAAAGGATTATTATTTATGAAGAAACATTACTTCTAAATGATTAGAAGGGAAAGACACCCCAAATAAGGAAGGCAACACAAACAGACTGAGGAAAAGTTGTCCCTTATTTTTCAGAAAACACACAAAATATTTTAGAAGGGAAAAAAAGGAGACATTAGTTGTGGGTGAGGCTCTGTGAGGCCTTTGAAGGCTGTCAGCTGTAGTTTGGATGCCTGTGCTGTTATGCAGAGCTGGCTGACCCTGCCTTCCTTTCTGTCAATAAAGCAGAGCTTGGTTTCTTTGTACCTTCTCATGGACACATGCGTATCCGCAGCTGAACCTTTCACTGCTGCCAGCAGTTGTTTTGGAACACCAAGGGGTTTCCAAATGCAGAAATTTAGACTCAATTAGTTAAATACTTGCTGTCAAGCCTTGTTCCTTCTGCTGTTGCATGGAGCAATGAGCTACTGACAAACTATTGGAGTCTGCAGTAGAGCGATTTATGTCTAATACTAAGTTTTGGATACTGTTCAGAGGATGACCTTTAGTTTGTTTCAGGAGTGGCATGAAAGTTTTCGTCTGTTTTTCCATAGCAGAAAGAGACAGAAATTACTTTAGTACTGTAATTCTAAAAGTCTGTCTTCAACCTGCATGATTGGGCCTCTGATAATGGTAAGAAAGTGTTGTTTCTAACCATGACACAAAATTTCATGAAATGAACTCATTACTGCATGTGCTCAAAAATACATTGTCCCTAGTGTTAGTAGAGCTTTGTACATTTATCAGAACTGTTAAGTCATGAGGTTACACAAGGGACAGCTATTGCTGGAAGACATATGTTATGCCTTCATAGCTATTGAATTTGCATAGAAAAACATTGGAATTTATCTAAGATGTTTTGGAACCAATGCCAGAAAACAGAGTTATCTTGAAGTGCCTTTTCTCAGCAATCTTCCATTTTCTTAAATTTCTAGAAGCATTACTGTCTTTTCTTCAGATTTCTTATCTGCAGTTACACATTGGTTTTATACTCTATTCTATCACAATGTCTTTTAAGCAAGTCCTTGACAGTCCTGTGTTTTTTAAGGACATTCACAAATGCTTTTTATTTACCAGGAAAGTTCAGCCCTTTTTCTGAAACATTCAAGAGCAGATTTTCAAAGGTGCTTATGCATCCAAGAAAATTGCATGGGATTTCACCTGCTTGGACAGGTGCCTAGCTGCATCCTTCAGTGACCATGTACCTTTGAAAATATGTTTCTTGCCTAATCTATATGTTTGAAAATATGTTTCTTGCCTAAATTCATTCCAAGTTATGTTACTGCATATTTTCCCAGACTGGGAAAATATTCAGTAACATAACTTGGAATGAAAGCAGGAGGATATCACACAAAAAGAAGAGGCAAGCACAATCATGTCATTCTTTCACGTGGGCATGAATATCTCTTTGTCTTTCTGAATCATGCAAGTGTTTAATTGATTTATTTGTTTGGGTTTTCATGAGAATTATTGTAGTAGTGTTTCTGCTCTTAGGAAATTTGGAATGCAGTGAGAGTGCTCAAAATTTAGGTTTTGGAAATAATAACTCGGCATAAACATTAGCACAGAGAGACAGAAAACAGATCAGCTACAAAGGAATATTCAACAACAGTGGCAGCAGAGTCAAGGGGAGTAAAAAATGAAGTGTCATGAAAAAATCCTAAGCCATAGAGTATTGATTGGAGTGGATCCACTAGTGGGTGTACAGGCAAGATATTAAAATTGGTTAAATATGACCTGCTGAATGAGTGTGGAGATGGGAGCTTTCTGCTGAGAGCCAGTTTGGTCCTGGGCCCATTTGTGCCATATGGGAAAGAATCATAATAAACTGAAATTGTTTCTCTTCCTTCAGAAGCATTTCAGATAATAACATGATGCTATTAACTGTGTTCAAGCTTTTAACTACAAACACACAACTGAAGCTTCCAGTACTATTTTGCCTAAACTGTAGACAAGACAATCTCAGCCCTGTAAAGTCAATCTCAACCTCTCTGTTTTAAATTTAATCAAGTACTAGACACTGATATTACTCCATCTGTGTAGATTCCAGTGTTGTTCCTCACAGCCTCTCTGTCCTATTTTCTGAGATTTTAAGATCTTTCCATCTCAAGCTTTACCGCTATTCCTTACATCTTAATTTATCCCAATTCCTCTTAGCCTATTAACTAATTTACAAGCTTAGCAGATGCTGGGAGAGAGATGAAGAATGATCTGCAGACAGACACTGCTGAGTTTGCAATCCTAAGAGAAAACAAAACCCACAAAGTGCTGAGATACTCTGTGGGGTGGCAGTCATTGGTCTTTCATGGGAGATTTTAAGAAAAGTAGCAAATATCTAACTTTAGGGCGGGGAAAAAAATCTTTCCTTTGTATCCCGAAGTGTCAGAGTGGAGGTGACTGGCTTGCAAGGCATGGAGGGGGATTTTGTGCCACCACCACCACTGTCCAGTGTGGTTTTGTTTGCTGCCAGAGCTTAGGCAGCAGCTGGGGCTGGAGGAGCAATCCAGCCACTGCGACACAAATCAGCACAACCAACATCCTCCTTTGCTGCAGCTTTTCCAGCTCCAGCTCTCAGACAAACACAGAATAGGGTTTATCCTGGTCAGGTCTGGCACATTGTTGATTCTGTCAGGCCTCAGCCATATCTCACAGCAGTCTAGCCAAAATATGCTTCAAAGTATTTTAATATTTTCCCCACACAAGTCACAAGCTGGACTCCAAAGCTAGCAAGTGTTTTCCTGATCATGGTCTGTTTATTTATAGAAAAAGAGTCAAACATAAAAACACATTTCCTATGCAGAAGGGAAGAAGGAAATCAAGGGACATCGTGGCACTGCCGCAGGCAGATCTGAAGTCTTTGGTTGGGAACAGATTTACCATGGTTATTTTCCATCCCCTAAACTGTGTTTAGACTGTCTCAACTTCAGCAGTCTCTGAGACATGTAAATTATTTTATACAGAAGGACAACAGTGTGAAGCCAGAATAGGCAGTGAAAACTGTATGTAAAGCTACTTAGGAAGAAGTGCCTGCTCTCTGTGTTTGAATGGGACACTCACCCCACACATACAAGCCCTGTTCCTACAGAGGAATGCACCCCAAGTTAAGCCCCTATGGAGTCTGAGCAAGATTGTACCAACAGAATTTTCTTAGTATAGGTGTACACATGAACATACTATCATTTTCAATATGGATGTTATTCCAAATATCCTTTTTGAGTCCTTTTGCCTCCTTTAATATAATGACATCAGCCTAAAATTAGTAATGGTGGTACTATTGTTAACTACAAGAATGTAAATTTTGGGCACAAAATTTCATACATCCAGAAATGTGATGAGAAAGCAGCCATGCAGTTTGAAGTAAGGATCACCACAGGTTCATCCATCAATGTTTTCTTGAAGTCTCTGCTACTGAGGTAAATCTTCATTACCTGAGGAGACAAAGGCACATAGTAGCTCTTCTCAGCCATTATCAGGCAGACTTTCCAAATTCATAATAATTTACAAGGCCCATTTCTAGTAAAGCAAAAAGAGTAGAATATAAACTCTTGTTTATTAATCATAACAATCATCACAGAGAACAGCTGCTTTATTCTCCTCTGTAGTTCACCAGCCCATGAATTCCAAGGCTTTCTCCCTTGAGGCTCTTCAAGACCAACCTGGCCAGCCTAAAGCCACAGTTTCATCCACAGCCATTATCCTGACAGAGCAGCCAGAACCTTTGTGTCTTCCACCTTAATTTGCTAAGAGAAACCCTTTCCCAGCCAAAGCACTAAATGATGTAAAATTATTATCAATTATGTAGTGCAGGAGTGGCCACAAAGTACTGGGTATCAGCACAGCCTGTGGGGTAGCAGGCTTGGGTAGAACTGGGATGGGGCTAGTGCCATTTTACCCTGCCAGTTTTGGAAGGGCTGGGCTGGGAGGATAAGCAGGACAAGCACAGTCTTTGGTTTATGCAGCAGCCAGAGCACCTCATCAGAAGCACAGTGCTCCCTCAGGGCTCAGAGCCTCTCATGGCAGCTCCCAGGGTCAAGTCCAGCACCCTGCTGAGATCTCCTGCTATTTTCCAAGCTCAGCTCCCAGTGTTGGAGCAGATGGGATAACAATTTAAAACTGTAAAGGTGTAGGAGTTAGCTTTTCACCAAGAACAAGCTCTAAATAAAAAATGTCATCATGCTACCTTTATAAACATCCCTGCCCTTCTCCTGAGGGTTTGTGCTGCTCTCCCTGGCTGCTGTTGCTACCTTGGTTCAGCTTCTTTCCAGAACCAGTTTTTCTCACCCTCCACTGGCTCTCACTCTTGCCCAAGACTGCTTCATAAATGTGTGTTTTACAGCTCAGAATTACCATTCCTGACCTACCACTCCCTCCCAGCCTGTGGCTACAACTGAAATAATAGGGTGAGTGGGAAACTTATTTTGAAAATCAAGAAAGTAGGTGATTTCCATGTTTAGGTTTAATCAAAATTATAGTACCAAGACATGTGAAACACCAAGGCCTGGCTGACGTTCTCTGCTGCTGTTGAAAGAAGCTGCTGCCTTCACTCCTTCAGACAGTTTTGATATATAAGGAAAGGTGGTGTCCTAGTAGGTAATACTGGAGTTATTGTAAAAATGGAGAGCAAACAGATAAAGATCTGCCAACTTTTAAATAATTATTTAAAAATTTAGAGTTTGGAGAGATTTTGGCTTTTTTAAAAATTTTCCTCTTCCCTGACACACTTTGCAAAGGTCCCTCACCAGCTTACTTTCAAGAGTCTTCTAATTAGTCATTCCAGGAAAAAACACATTTATCATTTGTTCTTTTGTCTGTATGTTCACCTAAGTTGAAATTCTTGGGACACTGTCGTCACTCTTCTGAGTTAATTCATATCAAATTTGCTCTAAATGTTAGTTTTAAAATAGGCAGTTAAACATTCAGGTGTCATTATCTGCATCAATTGCCTTCTGAAAGACAAAAATAATTCTTATTTATGTATAATGGTCTTATAATAATAATAGTTATTAATAGAAATGTGGACATAGAAAAAAGCTCAAAATAAAAATCAGTTTTTTATAACCCTGCTTTGATAAAGTATCAACTAAAAGATATTTTTATATTTCTCATAGTCTCAGTGATTTTCCAGAATTCTACCAGAACCTCTGTGTTCAATGTTTTAGGTCAGTAAATTTAAGTCATAGAATTCCTGCCTCACTGCGTATCTAGTGTGCTTCATTAGCTCTACTTTACTGACCCTAGAAATTCCAGTTAGGGGACTCCTCACAGGTCTGGTTTTAACTTAGGATTCTCACTTTTTATACTTCCAGCAAGTGTATTTCAAAGGTGGCAATGCAGGTTGCTCATCCAGCTTACCTTTCCTGTTGCCCTCCCTTGTGCTTTCCACAGCAGGTCAACGCTCCTTATTCCCCTGATACATCTTGCCTGTGTTCCAGTGGATCACGTTAGGGTCTGAATTATCTCAGCAACTACAGGATTGTTTCCTCTTGCTCCTGTGACATTTTATGGCACAATAAGGCAGCCTTGAAGTGACAACAACTGGCTTTAGAGGAATATCCTTCATCATTTCAGCCCTTCCGGCCATGACAATGGGATAGAACATGCGCTGGGCCTCATCTGAGTTCCTGCTGCCGATTTCTGTGCCAATGCCAGAGATTGCTGAGCTGCTTTTCCCGGTACATTGCAGTCAGCAGCTGTCTCTGCAAGCCCAGGTTTGCTTTCTGGACTGGCCAGGCACTGCACAAGGCTGCTGAGACCCCCCCTCACCCCCACCCTTGGGGCTGGTTCTGCACACAGGCACGGCACAATGCCACACCACAGTCCAGTGCCCTGGGCCCCCTGCGAGTTTGCAGCACCTGGAGAAACTTCCCCGCTTCTGGGTTTAGTCTGTTTCTTCTGTGCATCGGCTCACTCCTCTTTGTCTCTATAGAGCTGTCAGTCTTTTCAAAAACAAGAACTTTTTTTCCTGACAAAGCCAAATTCTTGGCACATTCTTTCAGAATTCCTTTGAACATCCAGTCAGCAAACAACATCACAAACACTTGCCTGCCCCCTCATTGTTTCCTGACCCTGATTTATGAGAGGTCAGTGTGATAGATGTTTAAACTAACCACAGGCTCAGTTTATGCCAGGCCATTCCATCTAAGCTTTCATCTCATATTAATAACAATTTAAAAAAATTCTATTGCAATTAAATTAAAAGCAACAGCTGTATGCTTTCAGCTCCCACCCAAATATCAGGTATTGCTGACGGCCAGATTCCACCCCTCTTCTCCTTTCTGGATATCATCTTCTCTTCTATATCTTCATATTTTCAGATGAGTCTTGAAAAACATGGAAGCTCATCTAATTGAGTGGACAGCTGAGTGCAGTGGCATCCAAGAGAAAAGCACTGCATTAGATAAGACTGTTACAGGTTGGCCCTTTGCAGATATGTCTGAGCTGGCTTTCACAGCACAAATTCAGGATGTGGGCAAACCCACAGATTTTCTGTTTCAAAAATTGAGAAGTTACAGGCATTACTTTCAAGCCATTAGGGAGTTTGCCACAGCAAAAGAAACCAAGGTTCTGCAGGGGCTGCGGTGTCCTGGTTTTTCATCCCCAGCAGAGGCACTGCACATGGCAGAGTGTCCTGCTCAGCACCCTGAGGGGATGCCCCATCCTGGGCCTGCCAGGTGTGCTGGGGTTTAGCCATTGGCCCCTTGCCCAACAGATCAGCTGCTAGATCATACTCTGCTTGCAGCACCTTGGCCTCTTCCTATTCCCACTCTCTTTTTCTCCCACTGCATTTCTTTTATTGTCTTCCTGTATCTTTTGTTGTATTTCTAGCTCTGCTTTGTCTTAATTTTGCTGGAACCAGCAGCCTTCTGCTGGACTCTCAGACTGAAGGATCTGCTGCACTTCCTTTCTGGTCTCACAGGACTGCTGCTGAAGCTTCTGGCAGAATTTCTTTCTTTTGGCTTTTTTTTCCCCCCAGACTCTACTGAAATAGCTGTTTGCCTTTCCAGTAAGAGATGCTGCATTACTACCAGGAGCAGGTGGTTCTTGTTTCAGAAATTCCTGCAAAGAAACTGAAGCATGTGACATCTTGTGAATCACAGATTCTTGCTGTCTGTCCTGACAGTTTCTCTTATCTTTCTGAGCTGAAGGCTGATCCTTAAAATGGATAACTAAGTGATATTGCATACCATGCCACTACAGTCCAGCCAAATGATATCAAGACAAATGGCTTAGGTGGAGTCACTGCAAAATGCAGAATTAAAAAAGATCACTTGATGTTGGTCTAGACAAAACTTTTATATTTGTACTATTGCCTCCCAGATGAATTAAAAATTACATAGCCTTACAGCTCCTAAATCAGTTTAAAATATCCTAACGTTTTACAACCCCTGATTTATTTTCTTCTTCAAAAAGTTCAACTTGAGATCCTATTTGCCATTTTGCAGCCTTTCTTTGTTCCTGCCTGACAACTAGTATGCTGGTGACCCTAGCACTTCAGCTTGTTCCAGAACAACTGAGAATGTGCCCCCTTAAACTGGGCAATCTGTCCAATGAGAAAAAAAATGCATAAGGGAAAAAAGTGAGAGGTTATAGAGAAAACTAATTTTTAAATAAGTATTACAGAAGGTTATCCAAGAGTGGATATAGGGTTTAAACTTCTACAATTCAAAATCTGAATGTCTTATACATTTTAATATCTGTCTCTGGGCTCGGATGTCTCTGGCTAGGGTCAGTCTATTTGGCATTATCTGAACTGAGCTAGCTGAAAGGAGATTCTGCTGGCTCCAGACGAGTTCTTCCAGTTTCTATCACTAGCCATCACATAACAACAATAACTTTACACTTAGCTCATGAAGATATGCCAGAGAATTTTCTTCCACACCTCGCTGCAGTCCAGATGGGCTGGAAGGCAAAGCAGTGTCCCGGGAGCAGCCATGCCTGAGCCCATAGCAACTTTTTGTCCTACTTAGTATCTGAATGTCCTTGTTTCCACTGGTGTGCAAAGGACAAGAGCCTGGAGCTTGTGTTGGAGTGGCCCCTGATAATGTCAGTGCCACGGAGTTACAGTCATTATCCCTGATAACAGCAATGTTCTCCTGCTGCCTCCTCAGTGCATTCACGGTGAAAGAAGAAATAGTGTATCTGCAGGTGTTAGGAGCAATGCGTTCCAAGGATACTTCAGTCTCTCCCACCTGAAAAAATCCTGTCCTTGACTCTGGTTGCCCATCCAGGTGCTCTCTCCTCCTTGCTGAGGGTCTGCTCCTTGAGTCACTGCTCGTGAGTTTTCTTCAGTTCTGACTTAACTCTTCCCTGACTCAGCTCCTGCCACCTGTGCTCCACTGAATCAGTGTGCATGGCTCATGATGTCCACGAAGTTCAGAACTAGAGGCAAGGTCAGTCCTTCATTCTAATTTTAAACTGTCACCCTAAAAACATTTTAAACTGTTATATGTAAAACTCAGGTATATTAAAGACAGAAACTCGTGGGGGAAGGAGAAGGAATTGTGCATCTCTCTCAGCAGCTTCCTTATAACGAGGGCAAAGCAGGAACAGACTGTTCTATTGATGCTGCATTTCAGACTGAGCTTCCAGAAAGCCCTGCTGTCTGCTGAGGGTCCCACAAAAGCCCCTGCTGATTTATTTCTAGCTGTTACTACCTTCCTCCTCTGATCTGTCTCTTGCTTTCACAGGATTTGCTCAGGTCAGTCTCCATTCTTTCATTTGGCTTCCAGGATTCTATTTCTGCTTCCACATTTTTAATCTTTTTTACAAGGTGTTAAGGGATCCTTATTCTTTTTTCAGCATTTTCTGCAAATTCAAGAAATAGCTGTATTCAATCACCTCATCTTCCCTTTCTGTACTTTGCCTCTGAAAGATCTCATCATAAATACCATTTTGGCAGCTTTCTCCATGCTTATGATTCACCAGCTTTTCTACTTCCTATTTGTCACATTCAGATATTTATGGTAATCTTTTAATGCCACTCCACCAAACACATTTTTCTTGCAACTTCTGTGTCCTCTTATTACAGGAACCTGATTTTGGTTTCTCACATCCGTTCCTCCCACCTTGTACAGCTTCTGTTCCCATCGTTCTGATATGGGTAGGAAAGTGCTGATGGGTTTGTGTGGGGTCACCAGTCACTGTAACCTAAAAAATATGATCAAGTCTCAGTGAGGTTTGGTGAATGGAGGTAGATCAAGTCTTGGAAAGATCCTTTAGGACTAACTTGTACTAACTTTACTCATATTTTTGTTTGTTTTTTCTTTTTATTTGAGAAGGTGGACAAAACACAATCAAGCCTACCAGATTTTTCTAAAGACAACTGTATCCAACTGTGAAGGTGTAAACACAAAAGAGAGGGGCTGAGTTCTTGGCACTGACTGACAGGGAATAACTGGGAGTAATGAGATTAAACTGAACAAAGGAAAACCACTGAAGGTTGAACATCAGGAAAATATCCTGACTGTGTCTATCAGACCATGGACTAATTTCCCACGGGAAGAGGTGGAAACTCCATCTCTTGAGTCATTTAAAATTAGAACAGATAAATCACTAAAAAGCAGAGGGTTGGGAACAACCCATTTCGAATTGGAAGGGAATGAACTAGACAGTTTTGAAAGATTTTTTTAGTCTCAGTTTCTCTTCCCCTGAAATTAAATATCAAGCCTTGTTTAGGGTTTGCTCACGTGGGACTGACAAACCTGCAGCTGCATGTGTTCTACTCACTGTGGCCAGGTTGAAATGCTAATGTGACTCTGTCTGATCAGTTTTCTCTGCTGTGGCCACATCACAGCTAAAGCCTGGCAGGGTGACCAGAGGACTCCTGTACAGGCCCTCCTCCTCCCCAAATCACAGGCCTGGTTGGCCTGTCCCTGGGTTTTTCTGCCAAAATCCTTTGTCTTTGATGGATTCCTTGTTATTTCCTATAGCACATACCCTGCTGGGCTGAGCTCCCCTAGATGGCAGAGCTGAAGCAATTTACAATGCAAAATGCTTTACACAGCCCTTCTGGAACAGCAACTGCCATAGCCAGCCCTCTAATTTCTTCAGAGCTACTGGCTAGAAACAGCTTCTGTTCCATGGGTCACTTTTTGCTGCATGTGAGAGATGCTCCAACTCCATGTGCAGTAAGGCCTTGGCCCCAAAAGGATATTGTTCCTCATAAAGGATTCAAATTTCCAGTTCTCAAAAACAGCAGGCCAAAAAAGGGGTTCATTTATGGTTGTGTCTTTAGCAAACCCCCAGGGTCCAGCCACACTGACCTCTTGAAAAAAAACCAGCTATGATACGCTTGTGCAGATGCTTGGAAAAGCAACAAAGGTGATGAGGCAAGTTCAGAGAAGATACCAGTGACCATCTTGTGTGTTTGCATTTTCTTGCCTTCTGTTATGTACCACGAGGGGTTATCCTGTCAGCAGCATCAGTCACACAGCACTGCTCTCCCTGCACACAGCACTGCTCTTGGTCCACACTCAGCTCTTCTTCCAACTCACTGAACTCTACTGCAATGCGTTTTTTTGGGGTTGAAGTGCTGAGGAAACCTGAACACAAGCTGGGGCACATTTTGAGGATTTCTTCTGAAATTAGACACATAACTTCAAGTTTAAGGATTTGATTTAAAAAAATACCTGAGTTCTGTTATCTCCAGAATTGTCTTCATTTCCTATGGTTTGCTGAAGAGGACAATAGGTCAGGGGCTTTTTGTGTGTGTTATTTCTTTTTCATGTGGGCTACTGTATTTCTCAATTGGTAAAAGACTTTTTTAAACACTATTGTTGGAGTAGCACGAGATGCCTGACAGCTTCCCATCTTAGAGTCAGAAACAAGTTAAAAATACTGACAATGGTTGTGGTAGATCTATGGAGGGGAAAAGGGAATTCCTTGGGAAGCAAGAAGATTGATCTGAACTATTTAATGAGTCTCCTTTTATTACCAATCTGAAATTGTAAGTTTAGATAATAAAACACAATCCAAATCAAGAGCTGTGAGGACAACATAGAAAAAAAAATCAAAATCATCTGTGTTTATAAATGATCAGTTCAGAATCAGGCTAACCTTCTTAGCTCTGAATTTGTATAGCTTTACAGTTTGTTCCAGAAGAATTTATTTCTCCTGTAAGGATTGTTATGTTTGCATCCAGTCTTTTACTGATCATTTCCTTGTTACTCACTCTATGTTATATTTTACATTATTTTCATCTCTTTTTTTTGCTAAGTTTTATAATTTCTATTTTACTCAGTTTTGATTATCTCCAGCTCATTTCAAATTTATTTTACCGATTTTGTCAATTTTTGCTTCCTCCCTGTACCTGTCTTATCTTTACAATCACTGTGTATCTTTTTTGATTTTCCACAGCGCAGCTTCTCAGTATCAAATACTCATGTTGCAAAATTTCCCCTTGCATAAAGATCAACAGTAAGTTAGCTGGAAGTCATCTGTATTTCATGATATTTGGCACCGAGAAGTGCAGCTTTTAAAGAGCCTCCACCCTGCAGCTGCACCGCATCATTGATCCATTTAAATGCACTAATCTAGCCAAAAAGCCAATGTTTCCCATTACAACCTGTCTCTAAGTGACATCTATGTGCTAGTTTAGGAATAGATCTTCATAACAGAACTACTTTGGAGGTAAACCAGGAAAAGATATTCTGGTTCAGTGCTGAACACTTGCATGCTTTTAACCTGAAATAAGTATGGAGCTGTGTAGTTCCATCCAGTTATGCAGTGGGTAAAATAAACATTGTGAGTGTAGCTCACTGAATACAAATTCTGCAATTATGGGTTGTGTGTATGACCACTTAGGTGACTAGAAATTGGCTCCTGCATTGGAAGGGATTTCTCCACATTAAAGGAAAATTATTAAAAACTCTGAAATTCACAAGGAGTGAGATCTAACATGTGACTAATATCCCACAGGCCCTCAGGTCTTCATAAGAGTGATCATAACACTATGAAAGCTTCATGAAAGGAGGAGTAATGAGGCCTGATCTGCTCCCAGGCTGACATTAGTGTGTGAGATCGCTTCTGAGTTAGTTTGACTTTGTTGACATAGTTATAATACTGGAAATCTTGCTAATCAAGATGAAGGGTCTTAAAAAAACCCCACAAACTGGGACTTACAGGCCCTGTGACAGAGATACACTTTGATATGTCTCATAGGTGAAAAAAGGGTTTCTTACAACAAAGAAGGAAAACACACAGTATATTCTATAGCATATTCATTATTTCAGATATGTCTGTGTTGAAATAATGATCAATATCCTGTGCAGATCTTCTTCCAGTGTGATGCTGCCTTCCTACACTCTCCAGGAGCCAGTGGGCTGCAGGACCCGCTCCCAGCACTGCTCCAGCAGCTGTCACAGGAGAACGAGAGGGTTTTATAACAAGAGAGTGGGCAACTGTAATTTGGGCACTCAGGAACTCGTGGGAGGCTGTTTCTTGACTCCAAAGGCAAGTTGATAAATGAGAATATACAGTGGGAGAGGCACAGGCTCTGGAACACTTTGCAGGAACTGCTACCAGGCGATCCGCGGGGGCCATACCCAGCTACTTATGTCTTCTGGCACCTTCAGAAATACTATGGTTTCTCCTGAAGGACCATCTTGCTGCCAAATGCTTTTTGCATGTGTTCAATGGATGCCTGAGTCATAGATTCTACAGTGCTAACACTCACAAAACTAAGTTTATTTTTGATCTCCTTTCCAAAACTTCTTTTCTAATTCATAATTGTAGTCAACAGCACCTTTGCCATGCCTTTCCATAAACTGAGCCTTAAGATAGACACACAGTTAAAGCCCTGAGTTGTATTTGCTTTCTAAATTAACATCCAGGCTGTGATCAGTGTGGCAGTGCATGGATAACAAAGTTATTGTTTCAGGCTGTTTGCTGGCAGCATCAGCAGAATGACCCCAGCGGTGTCGGCTCAAGTCACACAGGACTGAAAAGCTCCTGCTCTTGGGGGCCTTTGTTCCCAATCCCAGTTCCATGAAAAGAACACCTCTCCAATCACTGTCTTGTCCAGGTGAACAAGATAAGGACTTAATCACTCCTTCCTACAGAGTAGTTTAAAGAATATTTGTACAGAAGTTCTTTCTGTGATGCTGACATACAGATACACAATGAATAAAAAACCCCCCAGCTCTCATGAGAATGTGTACTTTGAATTTAGTTTTAATGCATTTGGCACATAGTTTAAAATGTTTCTTCACCTCAAGAGAAGTCACTTATATCCTGTTTCAATATTTTATTTTTCTCTGGACTTACACACAAGTCAGTGAAAGAGATCTCCTAATAATTTCCTGTGATAGGGACACACTGCTCAATTTTCTATTATGATTAAATGGACCAAATTTCTCCATTGAGAAAAATTGCATGTACTAGGTATATTGTTTCCAGGGTCATAACCATTCTTGATATAGTTTGTGACAGCGAGACTGCTAAAGTTTTTAACATGATGAATGAAACTAAATTGAAAATCAATATTTTCTTTTACAGAAGCTTTCAAAATACAAGGCCTGGTACCTTGCTCAGAGTAAAAAATTCTTTTTTACTAAAGACAAACTTCTAGTAGTACAGATCCTGCAGCACACTTGCTCTCACCCCACAAAATGGCATGACAATCTATGAAGCTAAAGAATTAGAAAATAACTAATTAACATAATTGAAATGTCTCAGTTAATACACTTGGTTAACAGCAATGTTATGTTACCAAGAGAAAAATCCCCCTACACACTTGGATGAAAGCCTTGCTGTTACCTCATGTCATATTTATTTCTTAATATAGAAATAATTAATACTTTTATGTATACAGTTATACAGAGCAGAATTGCACAGCTGTCCCTGGCTAGCCATCAAAGGGATGTCTTTATACACAAGAATAAATTGTTACTTTTTCTGTAATTCTCCCAATATGAGGGTGGACAAAAAGAAAGCGGGCTAATATGTCATTGCAGTTGCAGTAGTCTGGGCTTTCCCAGCAGTCACTGGAGAGAAACAAGAGCCCTGAGAGGTTGATGCAAGCCATCTTCTGTGTGGTACAAATGTGCCTGGCCAGCTTCTTTGTCCTTCTTTGACTATTGAGGGAGCATAGCTGATCAGCTCAGATCAAATGAATAATTTATAGATGGGTAAAATCAGGTGTCATGAATACCATCCTCAGTGCCTACTGCATTTGGAGAGCACAAGGCAAGCAGAAAATTTCCCTTGCCTCAGGATATTAAAGGGTTGTGTTATTAAGCTCCCTGTTTGCCCAGAGAGGGAGTCCTGTTGCAGCCAAATTTGTAAGGATTTGCTTTCTCCTGGAATAAACAATAGTGGCTGTACAGGAACACCTGTATCTGCAACAAAAGCCCCTCATTCCTGTCTTCACATTGAGCTAAACTGAAGGTGAATAAAACATTCATATTTTTGAAGGAGAGTACCCAGCATATACTTCGATAATCCATTAATGTTTTCAATATTTCAGCAGTGCTCCTGCTCTGAATTGGAACCAAAAGAAGTCATTTCATTAAAAAGAAGAAGAGAGTATGAGATCCATTTAATTAAAGCTTTTCCAGCCAATACACTAAGGAACATTTAGATTCTGCAGGCATCTTATGTATAATCAATGGGAATTTCATGAGCAGAAACTGGAAAGGCTTGCAGGAAGCCAGTGCAGAATGAGCAAAGACTACAACAGACTAGACCCCAGATTACAAGGCTCTGGCATTTATCAGAGAAGAACCAAAATATTTGACTACCAAGTGGACCCTGTCTGTTGAAGGGTGTCAGGTGAGCCCAGCCATGGTGTGAAGCCCCCTGCCAGTCTGCTCTGCACCAAGTGACCCATTTGACAGGAATAAGGTGCTCCTGCAGGAGCAGCATCATTGACCAGCACAATCCCAGCACTCAGAAGTACCAGACTCCCTACAGCTGGCATCCCCTCCAGCTGGGTCAGTTGTTCTATACCCTCTCTCAATGCAGAGCAGCATGAAAAGGAGGGGGTGGGACACTATTTCATTAGTCCAGCAGTCTGTGAAATCACATTTAGCTTCAGATGCAGCTAAATCAGGGAGCTGTTTGAGGGAGCCATGTTCAGGCAGCACTAACCATCCTTTCCCAGTGATCCAAGCAATGTGCCTCACTCTCTTCTCCCAGCTCTCATCTTTGTTCTTGTAAGAACAGAATTGTCATGAGCAAGAAGAGCATAATCCTCTGAGCTGGAGTCAGAAAACACATCTTGCAGGAGGAAAAGCCAAAAGATGACTGCTGCAGTGTTTCCAAGTGGTTCACCCCCTTCGCTAAAGCAGCTAAGTATTGGAAGGGACTTGAGCTCTGCACAGATGTTATTTACCTCTATTTTGAAATGCAGAAATTTGCAGTAATCTGTTTATTTTTCTTTAACTCTTTTGTGCTTTGGAAGTATCACACAGTTCAAAAGGCAATATAACTAATTTTTAAGGAAATTATTGAGCTGCCGGTGTTTTAATAACTGTTGTTCTATAAAAGAAAACAATAAATAAGGAAAAGCAGATTAAATAAACATAGAAGCTATGAGCAGCACACAAAACAAGTCTTAGTGCATAGAGAAGCTTGACAAATGATGACTGCTGCAAATCTTTGCTTTTTCTCTGGCTTTCATCAAGATTTCTCTAAAACTTAGACCATGTCTCCAGAAGAACAGCCTGACACATTGCAAATGGAATAGAACCTGTTGCTCCTGCAGCTGGTCTCACAGGGGATGAGAAGAGCAAACAGGAATCTGTATACCAAGAGGGAGGGTTTTCCCTTTGAATGTATTTTTTATATTAATCATATCCAGTTACTCAGGCTAATTACCTTTATAAATATTGTAAAATACTTGTGGCCCTCATCTCAAGTAGTCAAGTAGACCTGAAAGC
This sequence comes from Agelaius phoeniceus, assembly GCF_051311805.1. NCBI lineage: Eukaryota > Metazoa > Chordata > Aves > Passeriformes > Icteridae > Agelaius > Agelaius phoeniceus. The sequence goes on from NC_135265.1 coordinate 17,776,168, forward strand.
TAATAATACATCCCCACCTGATCAAAAGGAAAGAACACTCTTAATATATCAAAAATATTAATCCCTGACCCTAGACATCAGGGAAAAATGCTTTGCATTACTGTGCTCATAGTTTGTTTTGTATTTTGCTTAGGCCCTAAGGACTGCCTTGAGAATTAAACTAACTTGGACTGCTTTCCCTTGCCTCCCTTGCAACTCTTTGGTCTAATCCTGAAAATGACCTTTGTGTGGACATACTTTGCATCCACAAGGAGCCATTTGGAGTCTGGCGCATATGAAACAGCACAATACTGCAGCGAAGAGTTCAAGTATATCTAAAGAGTTAAAATATTTGGCTGCTGCTTTTTTCTGGGAAAGCAGCTCTGAAATGAACATCTGAGGGTGTCTCAGCAGAAGACTGGGCTGAAAATATTCTGTAAACGTGGCTTTGTTCCTCAGCTCATTACTTTAATTTGACTTCTCCCAGCATTATGTTTTTGCTGATCAGATTTCTGGATTGATTTTTGACCAGATTTGAAGTTGTAAGTCCATTGCCAAACAGGGACAAACTGGTGGAGGGTGCTGATGATTAATTTAGTCACAATAGAAACGTGTTATACGTAATGCTTTCTTCAGTCAGTTCAAAAGCATGTTTCTTCTTTCTATACTACAGTTTGCTTAGGCAATCAACACAGCCCGCTCATAGAAAATTAATGAGCATTTCTGTTCATTAGTTGCAATAGTTTACATGGCTGGATTCTAACATTGGGGTTTTTTTTTCCGTAAAGGCAGATGAGCCACTTGGAACCTGAACCCAATCCTGGGTGTCTCTAATTCCCACAGTTGTCCCTGTGTTGGTCCCTAAAGCTAGAGCAGAACCAGTCATTAGATAATATCTCTAACTCCAAGCAGTCAGCATCTTCTGCAGCATTTGTTGAAAGGGTTTGTAAAACACAGAAAGAGAATGAATCGTGTACTTTCTTCTCCTTGAAAGCAGCATTCAAATATAGTCCTTTCTCTGGAAGCAGGATGTAGTTTGCTCAGGAATTCATAATATTCTTTTCAGGAAGCTATAGCAAAAGTTTAGTTCTGTTAAAATACCAAAGATATTCCTAATCCAGTCTCTTCCGGGAAATTTATAACCTACAGATATAAATACAATCCAGCTTGCCTCACACATTTGGTTTGGTTTTTGGTTTGTTTGTTTTTTATTTTCTTGTGGGGATCATGCTTCTCTGGATGCTGTCTCCCCATTTTCCATCTCACTTTTTAAAAGCTTCAGCAGAAAGATGGGTTGTGGGAAAGCGGTGAGGAAATAAACCAACCAACAATCCCCCCAACCAAGCAACCAAAAAAAACCCCCAGCCCAATGTAATATCACTTTCAGAGCCTAGTCCCCATAAATAGTAATCAGCTTACAGGTTTAGACACCTTCCGGCCTTTGGATGACTCCTGCTGTCCTAGAGAACATCTCTCGTGTCTCTTCAGTGAAAAGAGAGCTGAGCAGCGGTCGGTTGGTGTAAGTAGCAGCACATGAAGTCAGGTTTAGAAGCCAGTAAAAGCCAAGTACCTGGTTTCTACAGGGTATCTGGCAGTGAGGTTCAGATGAGCTCCAAATGAAGAATAAGCTCTTTGGACAGAGTAGGTAAAATGTGGGAGCAGCAACTGACACATTGCCTTGGGGTGGGGCACATCATTTTGGAAGGAGGGAGAGTTTGAATGAAATCCACATATTCATTCCTGTGATACATCTAATTTTTACTCCTGAGCTTTTCCTTAATGCCTGAAAGCAGTCTTGGTCCAGCCCAGTTTTAGAGGCAGATCTGTTATGTGGCAGAGCTCAGGAGAAAGCTGCCACAGTTTCTCTATCTAAAGGGAAGCAGTGGACAGTCAGAAAAAATTCAAGATGGCTAGCCTGAACCTTGGAGATGGCTGCCAGCACCTCTGTGCTACTAAAACAAGGCTTCACTAATCAGTGGATCAAGCTGCTGATTATGTGATAAAGCAAGGAGAGAGAGACAACACGGTTGTCAATTCCTCACCAGCTACTTCCACCTAAATTGTCAGTTCAGTAGTTAAATGAAACAAAATAGGGCTGATTATTACCTTCCAGTCAGAAGCACAGAACCAAACACAGCGCTGTTATTTCAGTAGAGGAGCTAAGGTGACTCAAATCATCATTTCACTTTTCTCTGTCATTAAGGCACTTAAACCTTTGCTGTCATGGCCAGTTTTAGATTGGATATTTATTGTGTTGAACTCTTTTAAACTGTGTGTGTGTGGGAGGGGAGGGTTTCTGAGGGAAAATGCTGCACATGTAATAGTCCCTGCTGACTTTTTAAAACAAGTTAACATTGTTTGACCTAATGTGAATAAACCCTCAGCACAACTGAGGCCGATGACTTTATCTGTTAGATTCTGGCTCCTCTAATTTAAAACAAATGAAAGAATGTAGATAGTTTAAGTGAATGCAGAAAAGACTGGAGTGATTTTTTTCCCCTCGACCTTTAAAAAATTAGGAAATCTTTCGAAAACAGGCACAGCATCTTTAGAAACACTGTCACTGTTGTTATTCCACAGTGACAGTTTCCAACAGCAAAGCATGAAAAACATGTTTTACTCTGCTCACAATTTCAGAGTGTGTCAGTAGATTTTCATTCCCAAGTTAAAAGTCTTAAGTGAGTTCTGCTGGGCTCCTCCTAACCATAATCTCACTTGCTCAAATTTTATACTGCAACCCATTCTCCTGGGCTCATTGAATTATACTCAGAATTGTTTTTGTCCCTGGCTGGATGATAGTAAATTCCTGCAGGCTTGAACAACTTTGTATTTTTTTTACAGAGTACCAAGTTTGTGGTCTGAGCTGAAATACTAATGCTGCAAACTCACCAAAATGTACCCAGCTCCAGACTCAGAAGAGCAGGGATGATTGTGTGAACAACCGAGGCTTACTGCTGTAAAAGCTGTGCCAGCCTGCCTTGGGGCACACTGGTAGCCTCACACAAACACCTCTGGGTCCAGCTCAGGAAGACTGGCAATGGATTAGGGATGCTGGCCAGGAGTAACAGTCATCTTCCTGTCCACTCCTGGCTTCTCTTTGTGCTTCAGGCATTGTTACTCTCTCCACATCAGGAGCGCCATCCTGACACAGATCTCCCTTTACACACAGATTTGTTGTCTGAGAAGACTACACTGAGGAGCAGAAGACACATCATCTGAGACACTGGTTTTCATAGCACAGGTTCCCAGAAGTGGACAAATGCCAGAAGCCAAATGGCTCCCTTCTCCTTATGGTGCAGCAGGATAAGAACTAGATGTCCAGACTTCTACCCAAGCTGCAATGTCATTCTCTGTTGGCACCTCCAGGCAGTGATTTTCCCTGAGAGTATTCTTGCAGAATTCTGTATGCATTTAAAATGGTGATACTTCTAGGAGGAATTGCCTAACACCCTGTGACTGATGGAGATGGCTGACTGAAGCTTCAGGATGTCAAAACCCTCTTTTACTATGGACCCAGTGGTAGGCCTTGCTGCAGTTCTCTCTGGCAGTGCTCTGAGCACTTTAAAAGCATCAGTATCCAGGGCCAAGTGAGGGAGGTGTGATCTCCTGTGAAGAGAAGACTGAAATAAAAGAAAGGAAACACATTCATAAAGGTTCAGTGTGAAAGGGGAGCCAAGATGTAGGCATGGCAGCAATGACATTTATTTCTGTTGCCTGAGTATTGGTGATAGGAACATCTATATAGCGAAAGGGGAATATTGTGGTATGGTTACCAAGAAAACAGCCATCTCTACTGATGTCTAAGATGACTACTGTACTAGTGCTGGACAGGAAACAGATGCCTGTATCATGACTGAATCAAAGGAATTTCAATGCAGAAATCTGTAAAGCAAATGCAGTTGCAGACAGTGGTCACATTACTGTATAGCTATAGTAATGATTTCATGGCTTTTACATATCTAGGAGGGACTGACTATTATCTGCAGTATCTTTGAAATACCAGTGAATGAAAAATGTGTGTGTAACCCAACCTGCAAATCCCCATGCTGAGAAGAATCTCCTGAATCGTTCTTGGGCACCTGTCAGCATCTTTGGGGGGCAGGGAGGCTATTAGGCTGATGCCAGTGATGAAGAGCCTGTAGCCAGGCACACTGTGGTGCTTGCAAACACTTCCTGCAAAGGTATTTCTTATGCCCATAACAATATAACAGAGGTGTCCACGTTCAGCCTGAACCTCTCAAAGCAGGCTCTGATCATGAGATTAAAGCCACTGGCAACTATAGCAGAAACTGTAATCAGAATGATCATTACCTCAGCAGCTCCTACAAGTGACAATTTCTGAGGACAAACATCAGTACAAACATCTACTTGCCTGAGGTGTACGTCCGACTACTCACTCTTCCTTTCACCCCTAAACTCAGGCCCTCTTAAACTTGGACCTTCTCCTATTTAACTTTTCAGACTTCTCCTTAGGAGAGAAGTCCTTATCCCAGCACAAAATACCCAAGATTTACTGCTATCTCCTACAGCTGCCTATCTAATCTATTTTACTCAGGCACTCCACACTAATCTAATCTAAAGAGTCCTGTAAAAAACCTGCTCTCACTTTAAGTTCTTTTTCTATCCACTCCTGTTGTTGTCTAACCCAAAGGTTGGGCATTAGGGACTGGCCATGGCTGGGTCTCCTCAGTGCCTGTGGCACCTCAGGTCTGACATATCATGGTGGGCTGCAGGTGGTGAGAAATGGGAGAGTTCAAGATGGCAAGGACAGCAGAACTGCTTGGCAAATGGATTGCTTCACCTGAGTGCAGGTTACAGGTCTGTGCACTGGTGCACATGAGAGAAAGGCACGCCCCTGTGCCCTGCCAGAAGCAGGTGCTATGCACCAACTGGAAAGGAGGCAGCTACCAAAACCATATTTAGTGTAATGAAATTCAGTCCTCCAGTCTACCTGGCCAAGTGAATTTTCATGTCTGCAAATTAGCCTCCAGAATATCTATATTCTCAACACATCAACACATTCACTCAGCAAATAATAGTTTAAGAAGACAGAGCCCAATAATTGTGCCACCACTGACCCAGGAGAATGGGCAGAACAGAATGACTGAGTACACTTTAGCCCCCAGACTGCAGGACAGGCTTAACTCTGCCTACCCGGGCAATTTAAATTAGCTGCTAGACTTTGCACTGAAGCATCTGAGATGTGCTCAAAGATGTCTGCAGCAGCTCTCCTGTGGGGATGATACTCTTTAGCAAGGAGTGATAATAAACAGTAGGACAGTGCTAACACTTTAAGCTGCTGCAGCTGCCTGCTAAGTGAGTATGTGTCAACACCTTCAGACTGGAAGGTGAGAAAGTGAAATTATAGCTTTCAGTTACCCTATTTCTGCTTTTGCAACCTCTTTCATTAAATAACTTTCAAGGATGGTTAGGAGACTCAAAGGTTTGCTTCTGCATTATGAATCCAAGATACTGAGCACATTTCTGAAAGTTTGTGTGTCCTTCTTCAAGCTTGACAACTTATGACATCATATTTACAACAAAAAAATTACAGCGAGATAGTCTTATACAGGAGAGTCCTAAAAACAGTCCAGTGTCTTGAATAAAAACATCTGCTGCTAAAAAAATAGAACACTGTAATATGAGGAAGAAAATTAAGTACACAGTTTAAAAGAGGCTTGTGCAGCCTGAATTTTCTTTTGATAATTACACAAATATAAACGTCTCAGTGATTCTAGGATCAAATTTTCCTCTGTTATATTTTAATCTCCCTGTTAAAGTTTGAAAGCTAAAGCTAGAGAAATTGATTGGCAATGCAAAAAAAATAAAACTGGAAGATTTCTCTCTGTATTGATGTAGCTATGCTGATATGGAGACTTGTTAGACACTATACTCACAGTCCACTTGTAGTTCAATCTCTCTAAGACATTTTGTAAATCTGACAAGATTCTAAATGGGTATTAGTTATGATGCTAATTTAGATTTGGAGGCAGTACTATGTTTCCTATTAACAAAATTATTATGAGTACATGAACTGGTTTTCTATACATCATGGATTCTTGATGGTGTTCTGTAGATTGTCATGATTACTCCAGTGCAAAGAACAATACACAGCCAAGCATATAGCTACACTTCTTGGCTCTGTTTGATAACAGAATCTCAACAAAAGTGTCCCAACTGTTCCCCTTCTCCACTCTTCAAAAATCTCAAGTGATTTTAATTCTGGTCTTTTCAACTTCTTGACAACCATTGTGCAAACAATATTATAACAGTTTTCTCTGGGTCTGGATAGCAAATAAATCTTTTCATGTTGTAGGACGGTGAGCTAGGAGAACCTTCCTGTAGATGCAGAGCAGTATGTTTATTCAAAATATATGTGTATAATCTCTGGTCCAGATCAGGTTCAGCCACAAAGTAGTCTTTAACATCAGAAATTTATGAGCAACCCAAATTCAGAAACTACCACACATTTTTAACTGTATATATATATGCCTTAAGAGATCCACAGCAACATGCAGTATTGAGGGCAAGCACCTGAATCAGTGTGACAGGCTGTGAGTCGTATCACCCTTTTATACTCAGCAGATGTGACCTTGGTTGACAATAATTAGCATATGGACCTTGAGACTTTTCCTCCAGCTACTGGAAATAAGCTTGTTCTTCAGTTCTCTGGATACCAGTATTCATCCCTGCTGACAATGCAAGCTGCTGACAGATAACCAAGACAGGCACCTCTTTCCAGAGACTGCGATCTCATGGGCAAGGGTAGCACAGTAAAAAAACCACAACCCAAAACATTACTATTGTTTTCAGAACACAAACTAGACACAACCCTTCGTTCCACTCAATTCTTTATCAATTCTTGAAAATGCTTTGTTTTTCTTTGTTTCCTGCCACAGAGACCTTATTTGTCCAACATCCAGGCTGGAAAACACCATCCTAAAAACCGAAAAGAAATTTCAAATCACATACTCCGATGATGATAAAGTATAGAAAATGTCTGCGTTTACCGCCTTCGTGGCTACAACAAAACCAAGCTCGCACCCCCGCCACTGGCTCAGGGGCAGCTTCGGCCGAGACCGTCCAAAGCCAGCCGAGAGGCGGCGGCGGTCTCGGTCCTCCCGAAGCCAGGTGCAGGTGGAGCTGGCTGCAGAAGCACCAAATCCTGCGTTAGGGCGGAAAGTCTGAGATCGTTGCTGTGTGATCAAGCCCCGAAAACGCCCAGGGAAGCAGCAGCAAACGCCGCCGCCCCAGGCCGCGCTGGCGGGCGGGGGCCGGCGGGGCTCTGCGCTCCCCAGCCGCAGGGCGGGTGCCCTGGACGGCAGCCGGGAGCCAGTTCCTGCCCTCGCCGTGCCGTCTGAGAAGGTGGGTGGATTTTTGGAGGGAAGAGAAACCGCCAGTCGGGAGGCAGGGGAAGGGGACATGCTCCCCCATCAGCAGAGGCAGCGGGAGCCGCCAGCGCCGGGAACGGCGGGGGCAGGGGCAGGAGTCCCGCGGGCCGCCGAGGCAGAGGGGCCGGCTGGAGGGCCGTGAGGCGGAGCCGCCGCCCTTCGCGGGGTCGCGCTGCCGGCCCAGCGGGCTGGGGGCGATGGTCACCCCTGTTCCAGTGAGGGAGGGGGCCGCCTGCGGCTGCGGCGCTGGGACTGCCCCGGGGCCTGCCCAGAGATGGGCTGTAGTGGGTCGGGGCTGAAGGGGGGCCGTGCGAGGGCCCGGGAAAGCGATCGCGGTGAGCGGCACAGGCGAGGCGGCGCAAGCCGCGCAGAGCCCTGTGCCTTCGGGAGGGCGCTAGCTGGAGCGCCCCGCCACTCCCCCCCGCCGAACCCGGGCCAGTGCCCAGGTAGCCGGGGGAGCCCAGGGAGGCGCCCTAGGGGGGGCGCAGCTGGCGCGGCGCGATGGCCCCAGCCCCGAGACGCCCCAATTGCCGCCGGCGGGGCCGCAGCGGCCGCCGGCTGCCGCTGTCGAAGCGCAGCAACGTCTGTGCGAGGGGAGGCCCGAGGGAGGGGCGCGGGCGGGGCGTGGGGCGCGGTGGTCTGATCGCGAACGGCTCCGGCTACGTAGACGGGGGGAGGGAGCGGCCTGCGAGCGGGGCAGACCCGCGTAAGAGACAAAAGCTCGGCACGGCCTCGCTGTTGTCTGAGGGGTCCTTTGTTGCCACTTCTTCATCAGAGCTTGTGCGCTTTCTGCTGCTGCCCCCCGCTCCAGTACGCCGCTGGATACAGCCGGGGCGGGAATCGTGAGCTGGCGGCGGCTTCCGCCCGGCCCGGAGAGCGAGCGGCCCCTCGGCCCCCGGTCCCGTCCTCCTCGTCCACCAGTTGATCAAAGTTCGGCTGGGCCGAGGCGGGGACCGGCCCTACCGCCCCCACCGGCCGGGGCTGCCGGACAGCGCTGCTCCGTCCTCGCTCCCTCCGGCGGCGTGTAGTGAAGTAGGAAGGATCGGACACCTCCCGCCTCTCCCCGCTTGCCCTCTCCTCCCCGCGGCTGGGGCTCTGGATAGGAGGAGCCGGAGGAAGAGGAAGATGACGGAGTGGGTGCAATTAGCCTAACAAGGGACGGGCGGCGGAGGCGGCGGCGTCCCCGCGCCGAGGACTGACACATCTGCTCTCTCTCCTCCTCCAGCCATGAAGGCAGCAGCCGGGGAGCGTAGCTGAAGCCCAGGGTCGTTCCGGTGCTCTTCCCTATGGCAACCGCGTGAAGGGCCGACCCGTCCCCCGGCGGCGGGGCTGGGCTGGCCGAGCCTCGCCTGCTGTGCGCGAGTGGCTCTGGCGTTGGTTCCCTCCTCCCGTCCTTTCCCTTCCCCGATGTGGGCTCCAGAGGATTTGCACCTCCTTTGTAACCGGGAATGAAATAATGGCGACCCGGTGGGCAGCGGGGCCACCCGACGGAGATGGAGACAACGAGCCCCCCCCGGGCGGCGGCAGCGGTGCTGGCGGCCAGGTAGGAACGGCAGAGGCGGGCGGGGCGCGGGCCGGGCCGGGCGGCCGCCTCCCGCCGCGGGGAACGGCTTGGCTGGAGCGGGCTTAATGGCCGCTCCCTCCCGCTCTCCCTCCCTCCCACTCTTCCTGCCCGCCCGCCCCGGAGTTGCTGGGAGTTGGACGCTGGGAGTGGTGCGGTTCCCCAGCAGCGGAGGGGAGGCAGCCGCCCGGCCGAGCGCTCGCCGCGCACTCGGGGCACCACTCCCGGGCCAGGAGGCGGCGGCGCCTTCGCTGCCTCACGGGCCGGGCGGCGGCTCCGCTTCCCGCCCCGCGGAGCCGCCGCCGCCCTCGCCCTCGGGACGGAGGTTTCCCCGGGGCCGCCCCTTGGGCCTCTCGCCCCCCCGGCCCCGCGGGCAGAGCGTGGCGTGTCGCTTCCACGCCCAACCTGCCCGTCCTGGAGGAGCGCTTCGCTGGGCGCTCAGGAGTACGGCTTCGTGCCTGTCACATTTCTATCGTGGTGGTTTTCACTAGAAATAAGGGTCTGGCCTCTGTCTGCTTGTAGCCAGTGCTTGCCACTTTCCTGTCTGCCCGCAGCCTCTTATATTAAGGATATTTCTATCCATAGCATTTGTTGCTGGAACGATCCTCTGTGTATTTAGTTCAGAAACTTAATAGCATGCCCTATGGTGGCACCATTGCGTGTTTTGACTTGCAAGACAAAGTTTTTAACGCAGAACCGTGTCTGATCCTTCTGTGCTCCCTATTAATAGTAATGTCTGTGAAACAACTATTAGCTCTAGATTGAACGGAATACATAAAATAGCTTCAGTAGATTTGTTTTTGGATTTGTCTTAAACTTTACTTACAAAGGCAAGCTTGATTTTTGTATCTCTCAAAATTAGAGTATGTATATTGTGCTGAAGAAAATGCTGATTTAAATCCACACAGGACTGTGAAATATATGCCCTTTATGTAGATATTCCCCCTTTTGTTTGCTGAAGTTGAAATACAATTGAGTGATTTTTAGGCATACAGAACTTTATTTTAAAAGTGTGGGTGATTTTTTGTTTGGTTGTGGTATTTTATTTTGTGTGATTTTTTTTTTTTCCTTAGGACACTGAGTTTTAGTTTACTGCTATCTTGAATTTACCCTTTTGCCTTGGTTTGGAAGTGTATGGTATTGTAGGATTTTCCTTTCTGCTATCACCTCAAATTAAGAGGTTCCCACAGTCTCTTAAAGCCAGGTGGGTTAGGTGAGGATAAAATCAGTCTTAAGTAAGAGCACAGAAGCTAAGGCTTTGTGATAAAATACAGCTGAAAAACAGTGCCATGTTTGGAGAACCTGTTCTTCAGTACTGTTCAAGTAGTGTGGGAAGAAGGAGAAAACTGCGTGTCTAAGGGTAAAAATTAATATCTGCTTTTTAATTCTGTAATGTTGAAGCTTCTGGTCTTTGGCGCTGGCCCTGGTCATAATCTACCTCTCCCTGTGGCGGTAAGCCTTAACAAGGCCTGTGGCACTATTGGAGCTCATCGTGTTAAAGCTGTCTAATTGGCGACTACTAATAGGCGTGGAATTGCAAAATGGACTGCTCTGTCTGTTGTTTTGCCAGGTACTTACATGTTGGAGTTAAAATGTAACTGGTAGAAAACATGTGCTGGGACCTGTGATTGCCTTAATCACAGCAGGCCTGATGTAATCTTCGCTTGAACTTAGACAGCCCTGGTGAATGTCTGATCAAGGTTGCAGTGCGTTCTCAGTTGCCTTCGTGTAATGTTGCTTCATGTTTTAAAGTTCAGTTTATTTTCTTACAACTTTACTTTCATAGATTTGTGTAAAATGCCTAGAGAGTGAGAATTTGTGGCTTGACATCTGCTCTGTTTGATGTAATAGTTACTGCACAGTGCTTCATGCACTATATGTGAACAAATCCCTTCAATTGAAGTCTCTCATGTTTGTATTGAACAGTAAGAATGGCTTTTCTGTTTAAAAGATCAGAAAACACCTTTAATGAAAACCAATTACTATAAAAAGGGACTTCAGGTTTCAAGAAAATTGCTGCAGTGACAGGGATTTCTAGTACTCTAATACTGATGTGCAAGGTATTAGCAATTTTGGGAAATGATTTATGGTTTTGGGACAATGGATCCCATATGGTGTTTGCATTATAATGCAGTAATTAAGTAATCTACATTTAATGCTTAGGTCTAGATATACACACAGCAGGCTGTCACGAGGAAGACTCCAGGCATAGCTGTTGTTCACCACAGTCAAGAGAGTGGCTACAGAAATAGGACTTAAACTGATTTAAAGTTTTTGGAAATGCACAACTGTAGTCATCAAGGTTTGAGCAAGAACTGAAAAACTTGTGCTCTGTGTTCAGGATCAGTGCTCAGACTAAGAAAGGGAATGTTTGACTGAGAAGTGGTGCTTCCGTGGGTCTTTGTGTACACAGGTAGGAGAATAGAGGACATGCAATTTGAGTCCTCTGGATACCACGTATGTTGGTTGATAATTGTGTTTTGTTTTGGAGACCTGCCTACTCTGATTAAGTTCTGTTTGGTCACGCCTTGCTATGTTTTCTATTTTTATTTTCACTTAATTTTTTTTGTTTGTTTTCCCTTTGACACCATATCTGGTGGTCCTCGTCAGTACCGAGCCCCTTCAGTGAAAGGATTGTTGCGAACAAAGATCGCACATTGAGGCTTGCAGGCTCCGTCTGAACATGGAGCGCCTGTTCAAAGGGACAGGTCACGTATTCTGGGCTCCTGGGGGAGCTGGCAGAGAGGGCCAGGGACTCTCAGGGCTGTTTGCCATTCTGTTTGAAATCTGACACACGTTTACAAATGGGAGAATTGCTGGGCTTATGTTCCTAAGGACAGATAAGTGAGAGCGTGTTCTTTCTGGCTTTTAGATTAATAAGCGTTGGCTATCTCTGTTCTGTCAGGTTGTAGCAGTATTTTGCTGGAGAGTTTAAGCCCTGCTGAGGTGCAGGCAGTACTGCTTCAGTCACAACATCCCACCTACAGGTCTATCCAGATTCGAGGCTGGAAGTGGTGTCTTCATTAGTGTAAATTTAATTTCCCATCCTTTGCCTAGAAAGGCAAAACAAAAAGTGCTTTTTTTTGCTTTTCTGTTCCTACTGTTTTGTGTTTAAAGAAGTGCTGTGTCTCTTTGTGGTATAGTTTACTGTTAATCTATATTAAAAGTACATTCTGAATATTAAATGCAGATTTAAGAAAATATTAAGCACAGTGTGTGTGGCCTTAAAAGGCAAATTTTAATTCTTAACAATAGTATATCCTCAGTTTATGAATAATAAAATGAATACTAAAATACTTTATCAAATAACTTTATTAAGACTGGTATTTTTCTTTTGGTTTGGTTATAGGTTTTTGTTTTGCTTAGCAGATGAGTTGTTAAAAATAGTGAATGGTCTTTAGTGATTCCCAAGAGTTTCTGTATTTGTCGAAAATTAGGAATACATTTCCAAAGACTTTTGTAAAAAAAAAAAAAGAGCAGCTGATCAGTACTTGCTTTGTAATCACAACTGTTCAATTTCAGAGAAGAAGAAAATCCACAATATTCTTACTCCAACACCTTATCAGAGAGAGTGCAACTGCATAAACTGAAGACAAGCATGTGCTGGGTCAGGAACCAGAGAAGGGCAATGATGGCACTAAAAATAGAAAATCATTTGGCTTCTCGCTAACAATAATGAATAGATCGTTTACTATTTTAACAACCCAGTTGGGATGACTTTAGTAAATTTCAAGTGGTGAAATTTCCCAGGTGTTAGGTCTCTCTACTATCAGAGCAGAATGCCAGTCTTTCTGTAATTGTGCCTGTAAACATGTGAACTGTTCTGGAACTCTCTGTTGTTGGATATTGCCTGATACCCAAAGGCCGGAGGGTTTAATCACAATGTTAAAGATCAGAATTAGAAAAATCCATTTATAAAATTTTATATGTCTAATAGTACACAATACTGATTGTTAAAAGTGTACATTACTTAGGGTTATAGAGAATTCTGCAAAAAGCTTCCATTTAATAAATTCATTATCAATAGTAGCCTTACCTGGAGTTTTGGTTGCAACTGTTCAAAAAGCTTGAGTCAAATCCTGTTTAATCGTGCAAGCATAATGCTGACTTCTGCTCTGATTTATGTCAGCATAAGCCTAGGATAATTTGAGAAAACATGGACCTCTTCCATGAAGAAATGTTAGGTGTTTGATAAGAGACAATATCGAGCAGGAAGTAGTTCCTTCAAGAAAATGAAGGTATCTGCCTTCTAATGTAGCTGTGTTTAATACGTTTTTCTAAGGTGACTTCTTGCTTTCCGGTTACACAACTTTGTTGATTGTACCACTTTGGTATAGATGTCTGGAAAAAAAATACTTTGGCAAGAGAAATGCAGTGGGCTGAAAGTATCTTGAACTGTGTCCACATGAAATAACTGCTCTTACTGCATGCAGTATATGCATTATACAACTGAACTTTTTTCTTTAACAAGTTTGACAAACATCAAAGCAATAAGTTGACTTTATCTGTATAAGCTATTTTTAATGATTTTTATTAAGATGCAAAAATAACGTCTGCTACTTCAGATGTATTGTTTAATGTAATTTGTATTTACTTACGTGCAAAAATAATTGAGAGGACAGCTGGAGAAGAGGAGCTATTTAATCTCACATACTTGTACTCACACACTTGTATGCATTTGTGATCTTTTCCCTCTTGTATCTTTGAAAACATCTTACTGGAGGTGGATAACCAAATCATAACTGAACAGTATGGACTCTGAAAGGAGTAAAAGCTGGTGTATTTTTCTTTAATTCTCTTATCACGTTCATATGTGACTGTGTAAATGATGATTATAATATAAACATGTACAACCTGTGAGCCTTATTAAGAGAAAAAAATTATCTTTCCAAGGAAGTCCAAGTAACAGTGTTAGGCTAAGCTGTTAGGAATATCTACTGGTGCTTCGTAGCTGCTGTTTTGTATTTTTTCTCTGATAACAAATGGAAGAAAAAATAAAGGTTTTCTAGCATTCAGAGGTTGAATGCTATTCTTCCTTGCAGTTGTTTGTGTGCTAAATTGCATAGAATAGGAAGCAGATATAAAAAATAATGCAATGGTGTTAAATGAAAGCCAGATTTATTGCTTGTGGTTAACAGGAGTCATTGTTTTTAAAAAAGCATGAGTTAGCCCTGGTGTAAATGTTGAGGCTTCTAAACTGCATTGAAACGATCTGAATTGACGGTACTCCAGAAGTCAGTCTGGTGGGCAATGTTAGATACAATTCCATGATTGTGGAAGCTGTCAGAGCCTATGATCTCGTCAAAACCTTGAACTTAGGGCCTTACTACAGAGGAAGTGTTTGTCTGCTTGCCACAACAGATAATGGATATATACTAAAAATATGTTATACTAAAATATGTTATGTACACAGACAATGGATGTGAGTTATGCTTCTGGTCAGATTGATTTCTTTCTACAAAAATCTTGTAACACTTTGCCTGCTTATAATATGAAATGTAGATTATTGTAAATGCTGTGCATTTCTGCTGTCCAAATCCTTCTTATGTCCTGTAATTTTTATTTTTTTGCAAAGACACACCATGGTATTTTTTGCCCATCACCCAGTAGTAGGCATACACAGTAGAAGTATAATGGGTAGGAGCAGTAACATCAAACAGGCTTTGATTGTGTTCATATCAGAGGCCTGACACATCTTGTAAACCTGGAAGTGCATAATCTTGGAGTTGCAAGGTGGGATTAAGCTGTTTTATGTATACAGTTCCTAGGTACATAAAGGTTATTTAATGGGAAGGCTTTGTCTGTGGTGTGTTTTTTTCTTTTTGTTAGGTGTTTGTTTTTCTTTGGTATGGGTTTTGTTTTTGTTTTTTTTTTTTTTTAAACCATGGTGAAATGCATTTTTCATTTACATTAGTTAGATGGGAACTCCAGCTTCTCCCTGTTTTGTTGTTTACTTTGATAGCAGGGGAGCAATTTTCTGAATTTACTGTTTGATGACTGCTGTTGGATTTGAAGAGAACTCTTCTGGGGAGGTGATACTGGAGTTTAGTGATTGGATCACTTGGGAATAGGATGGTAAAGATTAGGCACAACTGTATGCTTTGTTCTCTGCATCTCTGTGCTGGGAGGCTGGAACTACTGCATTTTTCTGAATTGGTGTACCCTGTTGTTCTGTATGCCAGGGACTTGTATTCAGCAGAAAGTGTTGCTGCTTTATATTTTCTGTTCTAGATTTTTGCACTGAGAACTTGTAGATAAGTGTTTTAATGAGGCCTTGGGATCTGTTGCTGCAGCTCTCTCCAGCCTGTTTGAGAGAGCCTGATAGAAATCACTTTAGTAAACATTTGGTGCTGGGCATGAGAGGTTCTGTGTGGGCATTCTGGAAAAACACAAACAGCTGTTTAGATTTTGACTCTGGCTTGCAAGTCTGAGTATACACCTTGGGGAGGGTAGGGAGTAGGCTTATTTTTGCTCTAAAATTCTTAATTTCCATTTGCCAGCAGCTGCTGCTTTGGTAAGAGTGAATGAGGTGCCTCCTTAGAGGACATGGCTAATTACAGATTGTCTGCTGGTGGAGGGGGGCACTCTGAGATAGACATTTTCTTTCATGTGTCTCTCATTTGCATAATGTGTTAGGACACACAGTATGGACTGCATTAAGCACTAGCAAATATGCTGTAGGGAATAATCTTGCACTGGCATCACTAAGTTGCCTAGATAACATAATCTTCATATTTTAAATGTTGAGGTTTATATTTGTCTATTTGAAGGCCAGGGACAAGAAATCAATAGAAAAAACATATAAACTGTAATGAGGAGAGAAATTTTAAATGTTTCTGAGTAATAGTTGCAGTTGGTACAAATAGGTTGAAAAGAGAAACCTGAACTTGTATGCGAATTTCGGTTTTTGTTTGTTTGCTGTGGGTTTTTGGTTTTTTTAGTTGGCTGCTTTGTGGGGTTTGTGGTTATTTTTGGGAGTTTTTTTTTTTATTTTACTTAATGTAAATGGCAGTGTGCCCTCCTATTTGTAGGTATGTATATCTCTACACTTTGAAATACTATTTCTTAATAAAAGTTCATTGCAAACCACTCACCCTTTAAAGGACTGTGTTTTGTTCTCTTCTAGTTAAGTTGTTCATCTTAATATTTGGGGCTTTTTGTGTTGCAAAGTTCAAGGCATAAGAGAGTGAACAATCCTGTAATAAAAAAGGTTTAAAAAATCAAATCTTAACTTTCCTGAAATGTTAGTGTTGAATACATCTGTGGAATTCTCTTAGTCTAAGTGTAAGGGCAGAAAAGTCTAAGATTCAAATGCTGATGTGGTTTAAAACTTTGAGGTGAATAGGGTCTTGGATACAACTTGTTCTGTCCATGGGGTGAGCTAAAAGAGAATCTTCGAACTCTCAAGAATCCCTTACAGATCACTTGGCTTGTGGCAGATAGATGCAGTCTGCTCAGTGATACATTCACAGCATTGAGGTGAACTATTCAATTTTGTAAACAAAACCAGAGCTCAGTCTACACCTTAAGTTGCAGTTTTATCATTGGGAAACTGCACAGGGAGAGGTGTTGTTCAAAAACTAGTTTATGGAGCTAAAGTCATATGGATTTCAAAACCATAACACAATTCCCATTACTTTTGAGAAAAATACAACATTATAACTTGTTCAGGTCTGTCCAGATGTAATAGAATGTGGAAGAGATTGCTTTCCTAAGCAGTTTAGCAGATACTTAAATACAACTCTTTCATTAAAGTCTGTGGTGGTTTAGACATGTTTAAATGTATATGTCCTCAGTTCCATAATGTTTAAGAGGGCTAGAGGTCAGTCAGCATTTTTAGGAGTATATAAAGCTATCAAAACTTCCTTTTGATGCAAGAATTGAGAACTGAAACATTTAGCTGTTGTCTTTTTGTTCAGCAAAAGATGCAGCAGGTCTAGTATGGGCTCCTCAAGCAGGTCACTCTTCTTACCTGTGGGTTCTGACCTGTGTTTTGTAAGATAAAAATCTGTTTAGAGTTATCTCCAAAAGAAATGCTGCAGTTTTCATGGAACAAGCTGTCCCATTGCACTTCATTCTTTGTTGTTGTGCTTTTCTTCTAATTTTGATGCAACTTGAATAGGGAGCCTGTGACTCCAGTGAAAAGCATTTCCATATAGAGCCGCAAACATTTCTTACTCATCAATGGCTGTAAAATCTGACTTGTTCCTTCTTGCATGCATTTTAAAATTTTATTATCCTCAATCATCATGGTAAAAGGTGAGTAAGTAAACTTTGCCCGGAGTAATCAATTTTCATGGCAATTTTTCAGGCCTTCTGCTCCATTCTCTGTACTTACACTGTTTTTGTATGGATCTATCTACATACAGTCTCACATTTTCTGTATGCTTTAGTTATAAATTTGTTGAAGTTGCTTCGGAGGTGCTTGTGAGGTAGGATTTAAACGTGATCTTTCTTGAGGAAAAAAGAATGAATGGCTTGTGTGCTACTCTGAGGGTATTAAAGTTTCCCATCTTGCCAAATTACCAATAATATGGAATTTGGAAGAGTGGAACAAGTGAACATGAACGACCTTCAGTATGCATTGCAGTCTGTGTATCTGAATCAGATGCTGAGTAATTCAGTATCAGTAAGTAGTCTGGCAAGCTGGTATTCTGATCCTGGTTTCATGGAGGTGATTTTACAACCTCATTTCTTGCATCTCTTCTGATGGCATTTTAATTTTTTTAAGACATGAGAAATAGCATTCTCACTTTTTAAAAATACTGCATACAGAACCAAAATGGCCCTTGTAGCTGAGTCTGTGCAACAAAGGGCTTTTTCTATATGAAGGTGTTATGAAATGTCATGTTGTGTAATGGAAGCTGGCCAATACAAGTGGCATTTTGTAGCCTATGCCCTTTAGGTGTTGGTTTGTTTTTTTTTTGAGTTCAAAACTGTAGATGGTTTTGAGTAATTTTCTCTCCATTTGCACTGTGACTGAGGCTATGATTCAGCTGTGTATCTAAACAGGTCTGGTAACTGCTGTTTTCATTAATTTAATGGCGATGGAGAGGTAAAAGTGCTTCTTTTGTTATCTTTCTTTGTAGAGAACTTTTGCCTGCTGATAGTTATTCAGGTTAGTGAGGATGAATTGTCTGTGCAGAAATGCTCAAGGACTTTCTTCAGCACTAGTTGATGTAAAATGTGCCTTAAATGCCAAAGTGTTATGTCACATAAAATACTGAGAGGTAATGATTAACCAGGAGCTCATGGGTGAAATTTTAAATGTTCTGGTAGGTATCTCCAAGGATTAAACAGCACCTTAATGCTTGGTGTTGTTCAAAAGAGTGAATTGTCATCAATTTCCTAATAATTCTGGACATGTTCTCTGTTATGCCTCAGTATATAAATCCATAATACATTTGGAGCTGATGTGTCTGGGTTTCATCTCTCCCCATTTTTCCCTGTCTCAGAAACAGTATAGTAGAGCTGGAAAAGTTGTGGAGAAAGGCTAACTATGATAATTGAATATATGGAGTTGTTTCTGTATCAGAACCAAAACCAGAAGCTGGGACTTGCCAGTTTGGGAAAGAGGAGACTAGAGACGGGTGATGTTGATATGTTGTAGCTTTCTCTGTTTTCATCTTGAATTTCTGTGGATCATCTCTTTACTATCTGCACCAAGAACGTGGCCGTGTCAGATGAGCATGGTGGGGTGAGATCAAGCAAAAGGAGATGGTCCTTTGCATAAATATTAATTAAACTTGTTACTCCACTCCTTAATATTACGAAAGCTAAAAGCATGTGTGTAGTCTGGATATATTTTTGAAAGAGCAATGCTTTTAGAGTTACTCTGTACCCTTGTAGTGGAATGAATTATGGATTTGTGAATAATTAAAGCTGGGAGGATAGTCTAATGGTGCTTGTTTCTGTGCTCTTTCCTAATTATTCACAGCTATCAGCATTTGGTCACTGTTAGAGCTGGGCTAGCTGAGTTTTCGATCTGATCTACAGGTGTTCTTACATGTTCCAGTGCTGATTCCATAATAGCTCATCAGGATTCCTTCTGCTTTCAGGAGGTTCTGTACCAAGCCTGATGAAACAAGGCAGCTGTTGGTGATCAGCAACAGGAAATGGAGTTTTTCAAATATTCAGAACTGGGCCTATTTTTGCTTCTTGAAGATACCAAACTTATGTCTTTGGTTTTACTTGGTTTTGTTAAAGTTGTTGCATCATATGGGTCTAATGTTCTCCAGTTTTAATAAGCTAAATGAAATGCACCATTGCCTGCTTTTGTGTTCGGTCCATCTCTTCTCCATCCCCCCTACCAGATGAATGAGAGCTCAAGGTGATTGAGGATTGTACACACAAGTTATTTACATATGCTGTCATTCTTCTATTTCTTTTCTACTTGTTTGCAGTCAGACAAGTGCTTTTTTTGCCTGTGGAATAGTTTTCTGTGCCACCTTTTTAGTGGACTGCATTACATTGCAGGACTTAATTTTTGATTGCAAGTCTTATTACAGCAGCAAACTCAGTAAACCGCTTAGATCCTGTGGAAAACTCCTTTCTCCTTTTGTGGTGAATGATGCTGCTGGGACTTCTGCTTGTTGTGGAATAGTTACTTCTCTTTCACTCTATTTCTACAGCTTAAAGGAAGGAAATAGTACTTTCAGAGGCTACACAGCAAGCTACACAGCTCCAAAGGAATGGGACTAGGTGATGTAGGGATAGGGAAAGGACTGGAGGGAGCAGCTCCATCTGGCAAAATGAGACTTCTCCCCTTCACAAGTCCTGAAAATCAGTTATCCAGAAGGTAAGATAAAAAAGGGTAAACTTCTACCTAAATGACTGGGAAATGAGATGGCCACAAAAATAGTTCTGTTGAGTTGGGGTTTTTGTCTTTTGTGGGTGGGTAGACAAATAACCTCCACCCCCAAAAACTATTTTTAAAGCTAGGTCTAAAATGTTAAAAGGTATCTGTGGCTAAGATGGTTTCTGGTCTTGTAATCAGTGATTCATGGCTGAGAAACTAAATTCTTTAATGCAAGTGAGTAGAGACAGTGGTAATATTAGACAGTTACTCAGCAAGGCGTGTTCAGGGTAAACAGTCCTCACTGGTAAGTTTGTCTGTGCAGAATCATTTTTTCCTTGTTTCATTTAAATCCTAGACTTGGATAAACTTAGGAAAAAATCTTGTGTTCAGTTAAGAATTCAGTGATGCCTGTTTTTCACAGTATCCCGGTGTGAGTTTGTTTGGGAAAAGATTTTCCCCTTGCAACTCCCTCAGCATGTTAACCTTTATACATTTCATGGCCATCATTCAATGTCTTAAAGTTTGGATAATGCAATGTCAGTAAGTGATGTAATGGTTGTCTGTAAGCTGCTTTGCAGTTCACAATGGGAATCTGAAGTTTGGAACCCAGATTTTTTGTGTGAGGTTCTGTGTCTTCTGTAAAGGAGGTGAAGCACAAACACCACAATCATCTTATTTTGGATAGTGCAAAAAAAGTGAATGATGATGTTTTAGTTGGAGGAGGGGTTTGTTTGTAGTTATTTGGTATGTTTTTTGTTGGTGTGTTGCTGTGTGGGTGGTGGTTTGTTTGGCTTTTTCTTTTTTTTTTAATTATTGGATTTTTTAAAAATTCAAACTATTAATTCTACCAAATGAGTTAAGGGGAAGGCATTATGTGTGAGATTAAAACCAGGATTTGTGGGAGTGACTTGACCTTAAATTCAGTTAATACTGTGGTGACTTTCCCCACTTGGATAATCTGGTCTGGCAGATTTTTCTTTCCTGCTTAGGACCCAAGATACCTTGAGCTTTCATTCCTTGGAAAGTGCCTCTACTCTTCCCTACTTTTCTAAGTGGGAAAGCTGGATTACAAGAATATGTCCTGAATTGAATGTTGCTAACCTTTTCAAGCCATGAGGAACAGTGATTGTCCTTCTTTGTGTTCTTTATCCCATGGTGCACTTGTTTTTTGTGGAACTTGATTACTTTATTGCAAAGACACTTCTCATTTGGGAAAGAAATACAACTAGTTGTATTTTGGAATGACTCACTAGAGAAGGATCTTCCAATTTATTCTTACTGCTTAATAAGGCTGTTCTGGCCTATGTGCACCTTATTTCACAGGCGTGGTTTTCTCTGTTACCTTTACAAATGGCTGTTACAAAGTGGGAGTAGCTTTACTTTTCCATTATACTGTTTTGTACTTTGTGTTCCAATGAGTTCTGAGAAGTTCCATTGTATTTATTGTTTTAAATGGTTGAAGTCCAGACTATTTTTTAAGTGCAGATTTAGGTTAGATGATTTCAGAAATGATAAAAAATATGTCAGAAGACATCTTGTGTTGTTTATGCTAATAAAAGTTTTTTTAATAATTGGTGAAAAAAAAGTATTTGGTCTAATTTAAAATATTAAAAAAGGGGAAATTACATTTATTCATACTTCATAAATTAAGTCTTTTCAGCTGGAGATGGTTCTGGACTTCAGCAGACTTTGGATTAGTGGTTCTAATAAGCGAGCCTTTGGAAAAAAACTTTAATTCTTTTCAAAATCACTTGTGACTATTCTGTTCTTTAATGCTGACTGCCTTTTGTATTATGTGCTAGAATATAAATAAATGAATTGTATACTTTCTTCAAACCTTCTTTTGGAGATATCAGTGTCAGGTTTAAGTAAAAATATGCCAAGCAACTAACATTTCTTCACTTGTTAGAGTAAAAAGCCTACAAATACTAGTTCTTTGTATAATGCAAGACCATATATGCTGTAGAAAACCTGACATGCTGTTATATATGAAGTCACAATGTGAAAATATGAAGAATATAAAAATAACTGTATATTGAAGCTAAACTCAGTGGAAGTAGATACATTTGTTTCAGGAACAAAATGTTTGTCTTTTTATGCAACTCCTTTATTCTTGCTCAGATTTAGAGGGTGAGAAATCTTGTCCGTATAAAGGAAATGTGTGAAGAATGAGGCCTGCTTTTTTGAATGTGTGCAACTTGAAAGTGTTGTAGGTATGTCTCCAAAACCAGATAAGACTCTTTGTTGTAAAAGTAGTACGAGTTGTGAATTTAAAAAATGTAAATTTAATCTAAAAAAAACCCCAAAAGCAAAACTAAAAGGAATTCATGAGCATCTTTCCATAGCAAGTCATGGACTAAAGTATAATTATACTTCATCTAGTGCCTCCTTCCAGCATTAATGGACTTAGTATGTTTTAAGAGAATTTTGTCTTCCTGGTGTGGTTTTCTTTTCTGTAGCTACCACAGGATTTTGCCTGGAGCCTGGAAACCACTGCCATACCTGCAGCAGTCTCTCTTGTGTGTTAGATCTATGACTTAAGAGTTTCTGGCCCTCTGAGAGCCATATTGAGGTGAATTTGTTCTCCTGTTTCCTCCTTCCTTCCATGTGCACATGTGATTATATATTATAATTGTGAAAGTGGTTGCTGAAGCCAGAGGAGGAATGGATACACTTTTGTACTTATATTGAATGTCCTGTGTGCATGGTAGCAGAGGGTATTGCAGACTGTATTTGTCATGAACAGGTAGGGGATGTTAGGGATTTGAGCTAGAATGTAGCACTTCACCAAAAACAGTATGGACCCGATTTGCCTGCAGCTCTGATTTGTGTAGCTTTCTCACTACTGAAGATACAGCACAGATTTAAAACCAGTTTGTACAGTATCAGTGAATCATTGAGGTTGGAAGGCACTTCTGAAGATCATTCAGTTCAGTAAACTGGAGCAGGCTGTCCAGGATGGTGTCTAGGCTGGCTTTGACCACAAATATGGAGACTCAGCAGCTTTTCTGGCAACATGTTTCAGTGTTTGATTGTGCTTACAGTAAAATTTAGGGTGATGGTGGTGATATTTATATGGGTTTTCCTCTATTTCAGTTTATTTCTGTACATTTTCTAATTTCATACTTGGCCTCCTGCTGGACCTCTTCCTGTTGTTCATAACCCCTTCAATTTCCAGTTCAGTTCACTGTTCTTTTTTATCTGCCCCACACTTCATTAGTTTGTCCATAAAAACATAATAAGAGACAGTGTCAAAAACCCTCCTGATGTTAAGGTAAAAAAATACCTGCTACTCTCATCTACCAAGCCAGCCAACTTTTTACAAATCACCATCAGACCGATTAAGTATGTTTTATTCTTGATAAATCTACCTTCTTGTCCTTTGTATGTTTGGAAGCCTTTCTTGTTGCCTTTCATGTCCAGTACCAGGTGAAAACCCAAGTGGGTTTTGGCTTTCCTGTGGGCTTTGGCTTTCCTAACCCCTATCACTGCATGCTCAGACAGTGTCTTTGTTTCTTCTGGATCACCTGGATTATGCTTGTGATCCTTGTACACTCCCTTTTTCATCTGAGCTCAGCCAGAATCTTCTTGCCCAGAATCTTGCTTGCCCATGCAGGCCTCCTGCCACCCTTGCTTGATTCTTTGCACACTGGTAAGGACCATTTTTGAGCTTGTAGGAGGAGATCCATGAAAATCAACCAGCTCTCCTGGACTCTTCTCCAGGACAGCCTCCTTTGAAATTCTTCCAGCTGATCAGTGAGCAGTTCTGTTCTGTGGAAGTCCAGGGCTGTGAGTCTGTTATGTGGCTTTGCTCTCTGCTCCCAGGATCCTGAACCTCGTTGTTCACAGTCACTGTAGCTGAGGTGGCCCCTGAACTTCACATTCCCAAGAATTCTTCCTTTTCTGTAAATACGAGGTTTAGTAGATTGCCTGTTCCTTTTTGGAGTAATAGTCACTGGTGTCAGAAAGGAACTGTTAGCACATTCTGGAAATCTACTGGATTGCTTGTGTTCTGCTCTGATGTTAATAAAATTATTGAAAATAATATGTATTTTATTGCATATGTTTTTGTGAATAACATAATTCTTCTGAATTGGTCTTGTACAAGGTAAAACCTTTACAGGCTGTTTGCCAGGAACTTGTACAGGGGAATTAAATGCAGAGAAGAGGAAGTTTCATTAGATGATTAATCTGTTTCATCATATGATATAATTTGAAAGCCGGGATGTAAATTTGATAAGAAAAGCAGTGAAGAGGTTTGGAAAAGGACTGTTAAATGAAACTGAAACAAGAGCTTGAATTCCTGCAGTTAAGTAATTTTTAGTTATTGTTGATGTCAGTTTAGTATTGTTGATGTAATTTTTGGAATCTGGTTGAAAGTATTTTGGTAAGTTGTGCTGTCTTTGTCTTGCTGCATCTTAGTGGGGTGCAGGTGTCTTATCGTTGTTTGACATGATATTTTGTGCAAACACACCCAGGTCATGGAACTTCTGCCATTTGGCCTAAAATTGCTGAATGGTGATTTTTTTTTTAAAAAGTAATTTCTCACTTGAAAGACAAGGTTAGGAAATATATTGTCTTTTTACAGACATAGTAAAAAATGAAAGCAAAAGCGTCCAGAAGAGAGGCAAATATTTTTGCACAAGCTGATTACTGTCACTTATGTAATGAGGAGCTTGGCACATGTGTAGTAGTTCATGATTGATGGGTCACAGTGTGTGTACTCATACTTGGGACAAGACTGGTAAAATACATTCCTAAGATATACTGTGAGCTTAATACTATGTTAGGTGAAATTTTTGCTAAGGGTCAAGACCTGCTGCTGGCTGAAAGAAGGTTGTGGTGACACAAGGCAGACTTTCTGCAGAAATACAAGCAACTCTGAATGTAATTTGTGTGACTTTGTTATATAATGAAGTCAACCTGTACTTTTCCACTGATAAACCTCCTGCTTGTTTCTTGGTTTCTGCTAGTGTGTTGCTTTTTCCCTCTATTCCACACATTCAGCTATGTTGTTTTTCTTTAATTTCTTTTTGAATATTGTAGTTTTCTATAGCTTGTTTCCTAGGATTTTTTGGCTGTAATATTGGTACTCCCCTGAGTACTGACAGAAGTCTGATACCTGATATGTTATGATTGATTTAGGGCTTGCTTGTTGAAAAGGTATGTTTTTCTTGAAATGGTAATTTCATTAAGTTTCAGTGGTACATTAATTTCAGACTTTGAATGTAGCTCTCACAGACTGTCTCAAACTTGTTGATGACATTTTGTGTGGTGTGTTCTTTTTCATACAGAGAATGTGTTGGTCGCTGAACAGTTTTTCAGTCTGTTGGAATACACTGGCTTGGTTGGGTTTATGTATCATATCCTGGGTTTGTGCACCTGAATTTCTGTCTCAGGTTGCTTGTATCAGTCTTTAGTTATTAAAAGTTTATTTGAGATTTTAAGCGCTAGTACATTTGTTCCATATTTACTAGGAGTCTTTAGAGTGGGAATTTTTTACCTTTTTAATTAGTTCTGCACTACAGTGCTGAACTTTTCAGTTAAAAAAATAATAAAAATATCCTTGACCCTTTATTCTATCCAGCTTTTTTAGACAGAGAATCTGTTGCTCATTGTGCTTAGTATTCAGTACAGAGGTAAGTTTTTAATGTGTGATGGATTATTCATGTTCAGTTAAGTCTTTGTGTGCCTTTGTATGTTGTCAATCACATCTGCCATGCATCTTAAAAATAAGGACCACTTTATGCTCTCTCTCATCCATTCTCATCCTCTTCCTTTTCCTACTGAACTGTGACTTCCTCCGTTGGTGGGGTTTCTTTCCATTATTGTGTGGCAAGACTTAAATGAGTAGAAGACTCAAGAAAGGCCAGGGAATTACGTGCTGATTTTGCAGCTCTGGAGGTCATTGATCCAACACTTCAGTGAGGGGAAAAAAATTAATATCAGTATAAGTAGTGCTGCTGGTGTAATTGTTAATTCTGTGCTTTTGTAGCATATCTGTTTGGCCATACTGTTCACAACGTTTCTAAGCATTTGTACTCTGTAATCTCTGAACATTGTATTGGTGTCATTCCCAGTCTGTTTGCTGTTGTGTTCTTCCCAGAAGACCATGCCCAGTGTTTGGCCCTCTCTGTGGGATGTGAGAGACTGGAGAGAGGGAGGGCGTTCAGGGCCTGGAGCGCCTGCCTGGACAGGAGGCCACTGAGCCCAGCTTTGCTCAGCCTGAGGCAGGGAAGGCTGAGGGGGCAGCTGGATGGGGTCTTCAGCCTCTTCAAAGGGAAGGGGTGAGAAAATGGATGTAGTAAGGGAAGCTCCAGGGGAACACAAGGAGAAAAAATTACTGTTTAGGGTGGTTAAACATTGGAACTGCTTGTGAGAGGTCCTGGAACCTTCCTCTTTGGAGACTTCTGGGACTTCACTGTGCGAAGACCGCAGCAGCCTTTTAATCAGCAGTCTCCAGTGTCCGTGATTAGGGCTATATGTTTGTTACTTTTTCTTGGAAGAAAAACATTGCTACCTTGTAAAAAGCCTTACTGGCGTGTCCTTTCTAATAAAAATGAGGTGTTTCTTAATATAGTTAGGTGATGAAAAGGACATCTGTCCATGCCTATAGAACTCTTTAGAAAAATTGGAATTAGATTCAATGCAAAACACTGGTGTGGGGCTTTTTTTCCTTTTTTTCCCCCTGAGTACCACCTGTATAATGCCTCATAAAGATTATATTTTCAGTATAAACTAAAGCTCAGTGAAATTGTGTTATTTTGGACTAGTCTGTTTTAGTGATAAAGGTGTTTTAGGTATAAGAAAAAAACAAGCAAATGATGGATCTTGGTTTTAAGCCTGTCTCAAGAACTTCAATGAGATGACTGTAGAGGATGTGGCTTTTCATCATCCAGCATGAGTTTTTACTAGGGTGATTATTAGGGCAAATTTACAGTTCCTCTTTATTGCCTAACTTCGCAGGATGAAATTTCGGTGAAGAATATGGGAATCAGGTTGACTTTGTTAGGACTGTTTTCTCTATGTGTTTCCTGTATTAACAGCTTTTTCAGGTTCAGCGCTCAGGAAAAATGAAGGTACAAATTTGCTTTCTAGAGTTTTCTTTCTTTCTTTATCCTTACCTTGGGGAATTGTGTTTTAAACTCAGTTCTTGGAAACCCTTTCATTGTGCTTTAACTTCTCAGTGTAATTAATTCTCTGTCAAGGTCTTGGGAATAAGGAGTAGAAAAGATGGATCTCTAAGAGTGATAAATCTGAAGGAAATGGTGGAGGTAGGATTTAGGCCATTGTACCACAGCCACCTTGCTTGGTCTTTATTTATTAGTGAGATCAATGGATGTTATTACTGATCTCTAAATAACATTAGTTATGTGACTATTTGTGTGCAGGGTTGGAGATAGGCTTGGGAGTAGCTCTTGACTTGGTGGGATGGAACCCTATTGGCCAGAGTTTTGGTGTGGCTCTGCTTGTACCTTTTCATTAATAGCAAACACCCCAAAATATTTTCAAGCTTAAAAAAAAAAGATTTTGCACAGCTTTCTCCTCTATAAAAAGCTGAAAGGAAAACAAAGTTATTTTATTGGTTTAGAAATTTAGGGGACTGTATCTCCACTCCCTACTGACTAAATGAGAATAAGTCCTTCCTTCTAGAAGTAGCTCCAGGTGAGGCTTTTTATTTATTGGTTTTCTGTTATGAATTGAGTAAAGATGGTATTTCTCAGAAACCAGTTCCTTCTAGTTCTTAGATAGAAAATTTTTCTCCAATCTCCTCCGAGGCCAGGCTGCACTTCTGGTGGCATTCTTAGTAGTCTCTGGCTGAAGTGGTTCACTGAAGGGGCAAGCAGTAAGCTGTCAGGCTGGCCAAACCCATCATCTCTAGAAATGTCATGTATGCTTGAGAGATCATTTGGAAAGTGGAACTTAGTATTAGTTGGACTTTTTGTGCTGATGAATGGTAATGTGCTAATATGAGCAAACTTCTGGTTTTTAAGATGCTTCCTGCATTTAGGGAAGCAAACATTCTCCTTGTCTTAACCTTTCAGAGGATATCTGACTTTTCTAAGAGTGTTGGAATGATGAATTGTGCCACCAGCATAGTGAGGTTTAAGACTGTAATTCTAAGCGACACATCATTACTAAGATCTACTTAGATACCATCCCCACAGAGCTACGTGTGTTGAGTTCTGTGGTTTTTTGCAATCAGTGTATTTCCCTTTAGTGGTAAGCAGTAAAAATTACCCTGGGTTCACAGTGTAATTGAAATGTTGAGGCCAGAGGGTGAAGCTATTGACTTCCTCTGTAAATGTAATGGGGCAGTGCTGCTAGTTGACGAAAAGCAGGTCTTTGCCAGTGCTACAGTAGTGTTTTGCATACTGTGTGTTTTTGTCATATAAGTTCCTTTTATCCTGTGGTTAAGAAATAAAAAGGTTTTAAATTCCATTGTATGAAAGAATTATTAAGTATTGTGTCAAGTCTCTTTTGTGCCACAGCTCATTTGCCTGTTACATACAGAAGAATTCAGACACTTGGCTTCTCTGCACCTTGGATCATTTACACATGCATTGTAGTAATTTTACATAGTAATTTTTCACATTGCATCTGCAAATACATTATGTTGTCTGAACTGTAAAACACCCTGGGATTTCAAATGTACTCCTTTCTTCAACGTAATGCTGCTGTTAGCATCTACCTGGTCTGTACTTCACTGTTTTGAATTTCCTAACTAGATGCTTAGACCTGGAACTATAACCTGTTAAAAGAAGTGCAACACTACCTTTGCTCTGCCCGTGTTTTCTGAATTTGAATTCTTGCTCCCTAGAAAACAATTATCTTTAGCTCTACAGACATACAAAAAATGAGGAAAGTCCAGTTCAATCTATTGGAAAATGTTTGTTGATCAGAAAAAAAAGAGTTTCTTGTTCCACCTATACTCATGATTTTTTGCCAAGAATATTTCTGATTCCTTAATTTTCAGTTATATTTTTTCCTAAAGGATGTATATACACATTATAAGATCTAAATGTATTAAAAGTGCTAGCTTACGATTCTGCAAGTTTCTTCTTTTACTTTTGATGAAAAGATCACAATATCTGTATTTCTGTAGGATAATTGCATGCTGAAGTAGCAGAAGGCACTACAGGTGAAAATGCAAGGCTTGTTTTCTTCAGGCAAAAGATAGTGTCAGAAGCAAGTGGTGTAATGGAGCAAAAAAGTAAAAATTCTTGAATCTGATTTCTTTTGCTCATGGCATCAGTCTGCCCATGTGTTGGTTGCTCTGCAGTTGCTCTTGAAGATCCCTGGCCAATTTTGGTCAAATTTCAAGGCAGGAAGATGGTCTCAGAGATAATGAAGTGCCTGGAAATTCAGAGTCACTCAGCAGGTAGAGGAAGCGAAGCCCTGGTTAATGCCTTGCACTGCAGGTGAGGTGGGGGAGCTGTTGTGGCCAGCCAGCACATGTGGGACTGCCAAAAAGCCATTCTTTCCTTTACAGGGGATCTGGCAGGACCAAAGAAGATGAGGGGGAGTTACAAGATGTATGAGACCGAAGTCAGTTCTACTACTCATGTAGCAACTTGATATGTTTAATTTGTTTCTAAAATAAACCTTAAGCCTTCTTAGAATTCCAAAGCTCCCTGGAAAATTTGCTAACTTCTTTTAAAGGGTATTTTCTTCCAAGTAAATCTACCTTTGGATGAATGAAGACTTTTGAGAAGAGATGGAAATTTGCACAATGTTGGGGAAAAGCTTTGATCAAGTCCATATATTTTATAAACAAAAAAGAATGGAAGCCATGAAAGTTAGTTTCAGATTGTGTCACATGACTGATCTGATAACACTGTTCATGCAAAACTGGGCTTGTTCCTAATAGAAAAAATTATGGAAAAACTGAAGGAATATCTGAATTTTTGAATCTCTTCCAGTTATGTAAATTGCCTTGAGAGATTACTAGATATCATAGAGATCAACCTCTGAGGTTTTTTAAAAAAAGACCAGTGTTTAGCATATGGAAGCATCGTTATGGGGTCTAAACTGAAATTTTTTTTAGTACAGGGAACAGGGGTGTTTGATTTTGTTGTTTTTTTGATGTACCTCATCTTCATTCAAGTGAATGAAAGCTTCATCAAGTTCTAGACAAGCCTCTGGCACTGTGCAAGTTCAAAATTTGGGGACAGTCAGAAGAGAAAGCTAGGCATAAGTCACCAAGCCGTATTAGTTAACAAGCTGTTTTTATTTAACTCTCCTTCTCTTGGGAGTGACAAGTGGTGATACTTGTTTCTCTGCTGGGTTCTGTATCTTGAGTTTGACAGGACTCTGTACTGCATTATGTTGTCTGTAATCAATACAAGTTGCCTGACAGATTTGAAAGCCTAGCCCAGAGTAGCTTTATTTGTAGCATATGTTAGCTGGTATATTTACACTTTACAAAAGGAAAGTAGAGGTGTGGGTGTGAAAAATGTTGCTCATTAGTAATCCAATATCTTAGAGTCTATGTCCCCTGCCCATGCATCTGCAGGAAAAAATGTGCTGGCAGAGGACTTGAGACTGCACTGAGTAACTCATTGTAAATAATGTTTCTACATGGCACCTTCCTCTGTAGCATTTGTGTAACTCTAACAGAGTGGGAGTTCGACTCAAGCTTTACATTTGAGGCCACAGGTGGGGAAAGGAGAAAGGCTTTTGGAAAGGCTCCTCTGAAGGTTACTTTGAGATCTCTGTTGGTGTGGAGGTGAGGTGGCCAAGGAGAGTGTTCAGCATCAGGGGCCTCGCCAGCTGGGGTGCAGCAGCTTTAAAAAGGTTTGCTCTGGCAGCTTAGGGTTCTTACTCTGTGGGAGACCTACAGGAAGGTAGTAAGGAGTGTAATGTTCACTTACAAGTTTTTTTTTTAGGGTTTTTAGAACACATGTACAATGACTGATCATTACTTGAATTTTGGGAGAGCAATTCTAAAATTGTCATTCTGAAGTCTAACACCTTGAAAAACTAGTGCTGAGTTTGAAGTGTTTTGACTCTGATAGTGCAGATGGTTTATCACTATAGAGATATCCAATCTCTAAGGGTAAGTTATAATTTAATAAAAACATATTTTTGTTATTCATGGGAAAAAAACCAAACCCCAACCTTGTATGTTAAGAATAGCAAAATAAGGATGTTCTGTGAAAAAAACATAAATAATACTATTTTATATGTTTTCCAGCATGCCCAAACTGATTTTCTGGGTTTGTTTTTTGGTTTTCAGTTCAGTCAGTGAACTAGTTAAGTGAAAGAAATGTTCAGAATTTTTTTGTTGTAGTTGAGATTAGACTTCTGCTTTCTGAAACTGGAGCTTATGTTTCTGACTGAGAGCTCAGTGCACTCCCTTTCTTATTTCACTGGTGGACTGCCTTCTAGCTGAGAGAAAAGGAAGGGAGAGGAAGCAAATGTGATTATTTTGCTAGCTGATAAACTCACATTCTTTCACACGTGCTCTAATGATTTTATTTTAATGAAGATTTTATTTTTCTCATTTTAGCTGGCTTCAGGAAGAACTCAGCTGTTCTGATTGCCAGTTAGGTGAGGGTATGTTAACTTCAAAATTTGTACTTGGTGTTGAAGGCCAATTCTGCTGTTATTCTCTGTGTATCAGAGTTGTGCTTTGAAGTAGACCATGTAGTCAAGTACTGAGAACATACCATTCTAACAGAAATAGGAGGATTTTATTGAAAATGTTGTAATATTTCAATAGTTCTTGTGTTTACCAACAGTAATATTTTTTACTTCTGGTTCTCTTCTTACAGTCTGAACGCAGAGAAGGCAGGGATATGTGTGTGTTGTGATCAGGCTGGCACTGTGTCTGGTGTGACATGGGTGTTGCTTTCTGGGATTGTCTTTCAGGCCGGCGGTTCTCTGTGCACAAACAGTTCAGCCTTCTGAGCACCCCTGGTCTCAATAAGAGGGTATTGGGCTGGAAGTGAAGGTGCTTCAAGCGTGGTCACAATTGTTGATTAGTTTTATCCTAGCCTTGTATTTGAGACTGCTAGATTGTTGAGAAGAGTTAAATATATTATAATAGATTTGCTATCTAAATAAATGTCCCAATAAATTGAAAGGATTTTCTCTGTAATCAATAAAGGTAATAGTGTGTTTTCCTGTGTGTTTCTATAGGGATTAATGTATGTAGGGATTCTCTTTTATTACAGTGGAAATTTTAGGGTTCTGAAGCCCTGTCTTAAGCTGGCAAGTAACTTAGGTCTGGCTTTGTGCTGGGATCAGAAAATGGCCGAGCTGATGGCATGGCACTGCAGTGTAGTGAAGAATGGAAAGACAGCAGGAAGTCCCTGTTAGAATTCTTCCTGTGGTGGTGCTCAAGCCAGTTGTGAACCCATGTGTGTTCAGATAGGATCACTAATACTGTAAGTGAAAAGCCTTCCGTAAAAGAAAATGTGTGTCATTGATACCAAAGCCATTACATTTGATGTGATTCAATTTAGATGCTTTTACCATCATTCCTGGGGGTAAAAAAAAAAAAAAAAAAAAAAGAGGAAGACCTACCTACTTGCTACTTGCTAACCTGATCATGGCTGCATCATTGCTGGTGTGAACACTGTCTTATAGAGATAGAGATTCAGATGTAACCTAGAAGCAACTGTAATGTATCTTACAGTTAGTGTTTTCATGGGGACAAATACATGGTGGTGGGTATGCATTATGGTAGGAATAAGCATTGCAATATTTTCTTTCCATGTTTTGATTGGACATGAAAAATTGCCATATAGAGACATTTCAAATTAAAGTCACATTGCATTTTGTCTTAGATTGGAAATGATGTAAAATAACCAGGTTGAATAGTACTAATGTGATCTAAAATGTATTTGACAAATAGACTTTTGTAAAATTTTTCCTAGATTTTGCTGTTTTAATCCTCTGCTGACATAAAAACTAAAGACAGTGAGAGCAAGTGGACACTGAAACCAGTGTAGTTGGGTGGACACTGGATTAAACAAGCAGGAATTTCCCACAGGAGCAGTACATTTGCCATCCAGGAAATTGCAGGTGGAAAACAGGTGATCTGCTCTTGAGAGACATTGAGCTTGTAGGTAGCAGTGATGATAGCTTCAGTAAACTTACATATTCTCAGGGGCTTGGTCTTGTTAACACTGTAAATGTTACCAAGTGCTTAATGGTGTGACAGAAGTATACTTTGCATGAGAGTACATATGGCTTTTATTTCTTACTCAGTCCTCACTAAACTTGGCTGTGCATTTCTTAAATAGAACAGTGTTAGAAGCTTGCTTCCAGTTTCTAAAGATTGCCAGCTGCTTTATGGAGTGCAGTTTGAGGAATCAAAGTATATTTGAGTATATTCATTTTTATGGGATAACATGCAAAATGATACTTTCCTATAGCTAAAGCTAATAAAAAGTCAGGTTTTGTTTGCATGTTGATTGTTCACTGAAACAGAGGGTCTGTAGCTGAATATGTCAGATAAAGAAAAGGAAATGCTAGAAGTTGGTTAAAGAAAGGAAACACAGGACTAGGCTACTGAAAATGACTATGGCTAAAATCCAAGGAAGTGGGCATTACTTGAGCTTAACTGCTGAACTGATTGCTCAAGAGAAAAGGACTTTTCTATGTTATGACTCAAACTGACACTTGACAGATCAATCCTGCTATTGCATGTCCTTCTTGGAAGCAAATATGATGGTGAAGTTGTCTTGAGAGTGGGTGCAGGAGAATTTTAGGAGAATTAGGCAGCCAAATTCATGAGTACCTTGCTGCATGAGTTTTTAAAACAATTACTAGAACAACTCTCTTTATGTGATGTAGATATTGTGAATTTGTTTGATGTGCTTACAAAATGCATTATAAAATACATTGTTGAATTCATCTAATGAGCTTATACAATGGTAAAATACAAGCTGCATTTATGCAGAAGAAGAATGACAGTTATGCTAATCTGTTATGTTCTTTTGCCCTTAGTTTCTGAAGGAAAAGTGATATGTCTTGTGTACTCCCTTAGATTCTCAGGTTTTGGACTAAAATACCAGTAGAATTGTAGCAGACTGGTATGCATGTGTTAAACAGCCTGAAATGGTACTGTGCCACCCTTTGTACCCTGCATTTCCCCCCCACCCCCCAAGGTTCTCTTGTGTTTCTAATTCTATGAACCGTGTTGCATCTTAAAAAGGAGTCATTACAGAGGGAAGGAAACACTCCAGATATTTTTTTCCACTATGGAAAGTATGGAGAGAGATGGTTTTTGTATTTACTTTTTCTTCCTTTTTTTTTTAATGTTCACAGATTTTTTTTTAACAATTTCAATGATAGGAAAGAACTCAGAATGGAAACATATTTCAACTTCTTCCTGCTGTTGACTTGGTTTGTAGGAACTTTTTTCCTTGTCAGTCTTTGTGACCTGAGCAATGAAAACACCTTTTCTTCAGACACATTTTTCCTTTTTTGTTACTGTGCACTTCTCAATTTCATTTGCTAAAACCCCCCCACTTTTCCACCAGAGCTTCACCATCATCACTGTCAGTCTGCACTTTGTTAGTAAAGGATTTGCCCTTTCAAAGAATTGTTGCAAGATCTGAACAGCATCTTTCTGGTACACACTTCACTGTGTGCTGCTGATGTGCTGACCCTTGTGTGTGGTTTGTGTATTTACTCATGTAGAAAAAGTATGTGGAGTTTTAGGGAAATGGAAGCCCTTCCTTTCTGTGAATATGAGCTGTTCCTGTTTCAGAAAGCTCACTGCAGTTTTGAGAGAAAAGTCTAGATACTTGAAGGGCACAATTTTAGGGAAATTGTACCTCTTTTCTACTGTTCCTTTTTAACCTTCTAGAATCTGCATACGAAGATGGAGAGTTGTGAAAGAGTTGAGGAAGTTGTTTCTGAGCTGGTTTTAGTTTAGTTACCTCAAAATATTGAGATCTTAAACTTGGCTTTTAAGAGCAGGAGAGAACACTGGATTTCACAACAGATGTGAGAGTCTTGACTTTTTTAATTTAATAAATTGCATAATTGAGGTTCAACTTCATTATGTTCTTGCAATTCTAAGTGGCCCCTTCATTATTTAAAGAGGCGAAAAGCTGCCCAGTGGTAGAACTTAAACCTGGATTTTTTTTCAGTCAAGTGTATGATAAGGAGCTCTCTGGGCAATGGAGTGCTGGACTCAGATTGTCTCTGGAAGTGAGTCCTTTGGTGCCTTCTAATGTTGAGTTATGTCATCTCTCATTCTCTAGTTATGCTGTGGGTGTATCTTTAAATGCTCTGTTGACCTCCAAATTGAAAATCCAGTGTGCAAGCATTCCTTTTTTATTTTGAGCAAAACTTTAAAAAACTTAATTGCTTACAACAAAAATTACTTCAGTTTTACTTCTGCATTAAACTTTTTAAAGAAATGGGTTGGTAAAATGAATGTAGAAGGCAAAACGGGAAGAAGACCTCTCTTGATTTGATGCCTTTTTTAAGGAAGTTTCATACATAGTAACTATGCTCAGGAGAAGTAAAAATGGTCTCTGAAAAAACATGTTAACAGTAAAGAAAATAAGGTTACAACAGGGGAGTGCTGAATTAGTGGAATTTGATTTAACATCATGCCAGGAAGGAGATTTATCTCTTGTAAATGAGGGCATTGTCAATCTGGCTGATGATGATCAGGAACAGTTTTCAGTAACAGCAGATTCAAATTTACAAGTATAAAGGCTGACTTGGAGAAGAATATTGAGACAGTCCATTTTAAGCAATAACTGCAATTTACTGTTGAAGGTGCTGCTCTTGCTGCAGTTTGTGAATTCCTTTTACCTGAGACACCTTAGTAAAGACTCAAGCTTGAAACAACTTGCCTCAGGCCATTCTTGTGCCCACTGGAATTTACAGGTATTTGGATACTAACCTTTGGCAGAAACTGATTGTTTCTGAAAGTGATCTCTTACTGCTCTGTATTGCTATTTATGGGCTTATCTGCTGTATTTAGACACTTTTGCATAAACTGCAATGGTGTATAAGCACTGTCCAGATTGTAGGAGATAAAAATAGATTTAGGATTTCCTTAAAACGGATTTGAAGATGAGTGAAAGGTAAAGGGTAAATAATGGCTGCTGACTTTATGGAAGGAGTTACACAAATTTGATTGAGATGTAACTGCTGTTTTAAAAATAACAACATACTGTACAGTAGGAGATTCCTAATACAATATACAGGTTGAGTGCTTATTAGGAAGTTGAGTGCTTCATAGGAAATAAATATGGAGTGATATTTGATGAATCTAAAAGTAGATAATTGATAGTAAAACCAATCACTGCAAAATTGTACTAAAATACTTTTTAAGAAGGTCTTGGTTGATGTTGATTCTAGTATAGAGCAGCAGTCTTCTCTTAATTTTTCAGATCTACTTTCCCTCTTCCCTCTGCCTTATTTAGTTGGTGACAGCATTTTTCCACAGTCCAACAAATGTGCAGCTGGCTGCATTTCCAGCCATGTGTAGGCTGCCCCACACGCTCTGCCAGCATCCCTGCTGCCAGTCCTGCAGGGTGCCAGGTCCTTCCTCATTCCAGCATTGCTGTCCTGGGGACTTCACTGCCTCAGTCTGCTCTGGCATCTCTGCAGTAACCCCCTGCTCTGTAAAACCTTCCCAGACATGCTCTCCAAGATTTCTCAAGCTTGGATAGTTAATGGTGTCTCTTGTGAGGAAGTGTATGTGTTCCACCTAGTAATAGTTGCTAAGCAGGACATTTCTTCTACCACATGTCATGTCAGCCCTGCTTCAGTACAGACCATCTAACTGGAGATGTTATTGTTCTATTTTTTTTTTTTC
Organism: Agelaius phoeniceus; assembly: GCF_051311805.1. NCBI lineage: Eukaryota > Metazoa > Chordata > Aves > Passeriformes > Icteridae > Agelaius > Agelaius phoeniceus. The sequence continues at coordinate 17,812,695 of NC_135265.1, forward strand.
ACTTGTGAACACATTAATTTTGTGCTGTGTTGCTGTTCTCCCATTTGCACAATTAGGTGTTGTAAAGGTAATAGAGGATCTCCTGCCATATCTCTCTTAAAATGAACCAGAATAGATTTTTTTTTTTGTGCACAACAGTGTCTTGGAAGTTTTCAGACTATTCACATTGGCAAGAAGGGAAGAGGTTGGCTTAGACTCTGGCAATAATTTCCAGGGTCCTTTGGATGAGAAATTGGAACAAGATTTTTTAATTTAGTTTGGTTAAAACAAATGAGGCCTTATTTGTATAACTGTCTCAAAGTGAGAGCTGCTCTTTGGCCACACCATTTGTTTTACTCTCACGTAGGAGTTTGTTTATTTCCAGGCTGCTTTTATAGCACACATTTTCTTTGCCATTTGAAATACTTTTCAGTCATTTGGCTATTACTGAACCAAGGGTCAATTGGCCACTTGTTCCTGTAGGCTTTCCTCCATCTTTTCCCAATACTTTTCTGTCTCTTGCATCTCATGGATGTTGTTAGATAATTGTATCATTTAAACTGCAGGTTATTCTAGGTTGGTTCTGTAACTAGTCTACAGTTTTATCCATAGTCACCAGATAAAATGTGTTTTTTTCTGCAGAAACACATTTCCTCTTTCTGAATCTCACTTTAGAATGGGAATATTAGGTAAGCAGTCAAGATGCAGTAAGTGAGGTTCATGCTAAGATAGGATTGTTGTTTACAGATTGCAAAAAAGGAATACATGAAGGAAGGAAGGAACTTTTCCAGTATTTCTTCAGTTTCTCAGGATCCCTCTGGTGTTGCAGCCCTCATCTGATTGTCATCCTTAATTACAGAAGGCTGCCAGCATATCTGTGCAACACTAACAGCACTTTTACAGGTTTAAAGAGAAGTCTGCTTTTTAAGAGTCCAAAGTAGATAAACCTGTATAATTTTTATGAACACTGTTAGTTAGGATGTTCTCCTAACTTTGAAAAGTTGCTTGTATTGTGCTGTTCTAAAAGAGGCATCCTAAGCTTTTGAATCTCATGTACAGTATGGGGAGCCATCATCACAACCATGCCTAAGGAAGTTTTAAGATTCATATGATGTGAATTATGACACCAAATTGTTTATTTTTAGAGTGATTTCAGCAGGAGCAGAAATGAAAGGAGTAGGGAAAAGAATAAGTGCAGTTTGAGAGTGCCTTTGTTTGCTTTAGTGTGGTTTCTTAGGATGTTCCTATTTCCCATATATTCCCAAGAATGCATAATTTGTCAGCTTCGGAAGTATTATTTTGAAGAATGTTACGCAATTCTGTCAATTTATCTTGTTGACTTGACACATAGTTAGGGTGGGAAGGGAGACTGAACAGGAAGGAAAGTCCTTGTTCCTGAATGCCGTTGCTGCATAGCTCTCATATCCTCGAGGATCACCCGGACAAAAGCTGAGTCAGAGCACAGCAGCACTGTGCACCACAGCCATGGCCCAGTTCAGGATTTTGGACTGCGTGATCAATCACAACTGGAGCTTCATATGTAACCTGTACTGTGCATGGAGTGATCAGGTTTGTAGTTTGCTTATCCTTGCATACAAGATGATTATGTAATTTAGTATAATGGGAGAACAAAAAGGCTCCGGCTGATCTCTTCTCCCCACCCCCAGTCTTACTGAGGGTGAACTGTTAGAAATGCTGCTATTTACTGAGGAGTTTTCTAGAGTTAGTAAGCATACAAAACATGGTTTGACTATATAATTGCTTTTTTTAACACTTTAAATACTTTACCTTGTTCTCTTTAGAGTCTTATACTTTGAGAAATTTTGTTTAATGAATTGCACAAAAAGGTAAATATCACATTCAGGAAGGGGGAGATATGCCAAGACAAACTAAGTTGTTAATAAATATAAAAGTGATTTGTTTTCTTGCTTTAAAAAGACTGAGCATCTTGGCTATTTCAAAATACTTGATCATGAACAGGATTAAAATAAGTGTGAGGGGGAGGTTGTTACTCTTTTTTTTCTTTTAATATACAGGATTAAATAAATCAGAGGATGCTATTCAGTTTTTAATATGGACTGATATACTTCTTATTCACTGCTGTAGAATCGGAGGGGAAAAAAGCCAAACAAACAAAATTGCCTGGATTCTGAATGAAAATGTTATAAAAATGCAATTACTAAAGCCTTTTTTAATAGTGTATGCAGTTGTAGTACTGCTTTAAAGTTACTCTAGATATTATCTGTATTTCTCATATAGCATTCAGCCAGTCACCGAAGAAAATTTATTTATTTTTTTATTTGGTGCAAGGTGAAGGTAAGCAATCCTTATAAAGTTGCAGTTTCAGTACAGTTACTAGACATGGGTGATTCAGAATTTTTTTCTACTATGCATAGAGGTCCTTTGAAATAATCTGCCTTTTAAAAATGCCTACAACCCCATTATGTCACATCTGTACTGAAGCTTCTTAATTGGGGAAATACACTGCAAGGTGATCATGGTGGGGTTTGGTTTTGTTTGTTTGTGGGTATTGGTTTAGTTCTTTTGTTAACCTGATTGATGGTGCCTGGGTTTTTCCAGTACTCTAGTTAATGTGACAGGTAAAAAGTATCTTCTGTTGAATTTGAAAAAACAGAGGAAACATGATACATTATCCTAAACTTTTAATTTTTACAGATGCCCAACTATTTGATCTATTTGCTTACATATGTATAAGAATTCACCTGTCCATTCAAATGCAGTATGACAATTGCTTCCCATGCTTTAGAGGAATCAAGACGAAATAAGAAAAGGCTTAGGATGTGGGCAGTCCTGCAAAGTTTTAGAATGCATTTGATATAACTAGAGGGAATGGAAAAGAGAATTTCTTTTTGATCATATTGAAGTGGAAGGTTTTAAAAAAACCCTAAACACTACCCCCTCACCCCAAAACCAAACCGCAAGCACTTCCCCTTTAAAAAAAAAAAATCCCCTCTAACCAAATAAAAAAAACCCCAAAAAACCAAACAAAAAAACCTCAAACAAACAAAACCCACCAAAACCACCTCACTTCTATGGAGAGCAGGGTTCACATAGTCTAAAAGCTGTTTCTTACCAATATGAAAAGAAGAAACAAGCTTTCGATCAGTATACCCTGAATTAATTGCATGCTTGAGGTAGTAATGGTGCAGAACTGTTTGATCTTGCTAGATTTTATTAAGTAGATTATGCAGTTATGTGTGTTTGGGGTTGTTTTGTTTACTTTAACTGAAGTCCAGTCTCTGTGAACTATACAATTTAATGAGCTGTTGCTGATACTTTTCTTTGAAATTAAACTGGAAGTTTGTTGATGGGATGGATATTCCAGTGCAGCTACTCTGTTCCTTCTGCACTGAAATGCTGTGGCAGAAGTGGAAGCTGCCAGGCCTGGGGAGAGGTGCATGCTGCTCTACACAGGAGTGCTGCTCTCCACCTTTCCCACCTCACAATGCCCAAGCAGGCTGCTGGTGAGAAAGCAGATGGATCACCTCTAAAGTTTTGTGTCACTAATAATATCTCAAATTAGGTTGCAGTCATTCTAAGGATTTCTTTTGTTTTTATTGTTCACCACCCACTCCCTTGGCTCTGGAGCAAGTATGAAATAGCAGAGATATTTTCTTCTATCACGGTGGTTTAAATTTTAGAAAAAGTATTTTCATGGTGTGAAATTAAAGTTACTATGGCTGGGCACAGTTGCCCTTTGCACTCTGATACAGCAAACTGTTATGTGTATTAAAATGTTTTCAAAGGATATGCAGTGTTTCATACTAAAACAAAACCCCTTAAAATAAAATTATTCTATGATGTAAATCAGTGAAGTTCTGTTGGCATCAGAGAATTACAGTTTTTAGTCCAAACATTGAATGGAATTGATGACTATCACATGGTGATCCTTAAAGAACAACTCAGAAGCCTTCACTCATAATAAACTTGATTGCTTGCAGTTTTTCATTGTTTACTTTTTGTTCATGGGAGAACTGCACTACCTGTGTTAAAAATATTTCTTAAAATGAGTTATTAAAAAGTGCCAAAGTGTCTTGCTTCTTGCAAGACAATATGTTGTCTGTGGCAGTTGTCTTGTGGGACATGGGGTAGATTGAAGTGTGACAGTCTTACTGGCAATTCAGAGCTCCAGCATGATTGCAGATGTAGAATTAGTGAAGCCAAGTAGCAGGTAAAAAGTCTGTATCTTATGGGGGACCTTGGTACAGGAAATTTACCTTGGTGGAAATTTATGTTTGGATTTATCCAGATTGCCCCCACAGTATCATAGATGATTAATCCTATTTTTAATATAGTCTGGTCTTAGTTTTTGTTGTTTTTTTCTTAAAGAAGAAAAAACAGAGAGAGGGTGAGAGTGCCTTAAAAACTTGAAGCACTTATTTTTTTTTATATGATAGTCTGGTGTTTATGGAATTGTAATCTTGGAATGATAACTTAGCATGCTAGCTGTGGTCCAAGAGGAGCTCCTCAATGAATGTATGGAAGAGCTACATAATATTTTTCCTCAGTAACGTATGGACTAGGCTCATCCTCAGTAAGATGTAATAGGAGCTACTCCCTCTGTCCTTGTAAGGATGTCCTTTATGAGCCTCCAGCACATGAGCAGACTCTGGAGATGCCTGGTATGTCATTTGACCTTATGGCCATGATGAGATGTAGTAGAACAAGTATGCCTAAAAGAATAAATTCCACTGCTTCAGATGTTTGGAAGAAGTACTGGTAGGTAATATAATGGTAGGTGATCAAGTGGTTTTGGATTTTTTCCTTCCTTTTATCACAAATGCCTTTCTTTCATGTGTTAGGTAGGAAACAGTAGACCACAAATTGAGTGTAGGTTGTCTTCTTACCAGTTCAGAGCATAGGTCAGCACTGTGCTCTGAAGAGAGTTCTGTTAGTTTGAGGAGAGCAGATCTGATCTTCTCCTGTGCTGTTCTCATTGGTTCTTTGATGAACTGCATCAGTTTTTGTTTTTTTGATCTTACTGCTGCACCCTAGCCTATAAAAATAATGATAATATTCTTTCAGCCATGTAAATACTTAAATCTTGGGTTTTTCAGCCAGGGGTATTTTGCAAATTCTGTAAACTTGCAGTTGGTCAAATTTCACTGCACAGTGTGGGCCTCATCTTTGCAGTTGTTGGTCTTGGAGAAACCTTCTCATCAAAGAGTATTTTGATGTACATGAAGGTTTGTTGTTATGTGCTGACCTGGCAGCTAAGGTGTCTGATTTCTGTCCTTTTAGCTGGAGTTCATTATTGCAGGCAGTGTGTGACAATGTGATGTTACAGTGCAAGCTGGGCTCTCACATCACCTTCATCCGAGCCCCAGAACGCAGCAGTACTGCAGCAGCTGCTGCACTGCAGCTATTTCCCTTCCTCTGGAGAATCTCCAGTGACATTAAAAATGCTTTTCAGTCTTCCAAATGTGTTATTTGGAGGATGAAATAACAAAGGTGTCTGCATTTCTTCTGAGATATTTGCAGCTGATAATGGTTTTGAAATGCGATATTTATTACCTTACTGTGCTCTTACTTCTATTCATCTGCCTCAGAGAGGGAGGGAGGCAATATGATAAAAATCTGTCTTGGTAGCAGTGCAGGGTGTGCTGTTTTCAGTTTAAGCAAAAAGTGTAAAATCATTGCATGAAACAGCTGGTGACTTAACTCATTGTGGAAATTCACATTGCTGGAGAAACATTTTGTAATGTCCAGAAATACAGGGAAATAATTTGGCAACAGTGAGCAATTCAAACCACAATAGTAGGCATGCAAAGACAAGTAGTTCTTAAATAAGCGAATAGATTTGTGTTAAAATAGATTCCTTCTCTCTCCCCACTCCAGCCTCCAGACAGAGAAACAAATGTAGATTTATTTAGTTCCCTCTATCAACCATTCTTACTGACATGCGCAGTGCAAACTGTGAGGAAATATATGCAGGTCACATATGATCGTGGCATAAGTCAATGTTCAGAAGCTTTTGGATTTGCAGTTAAACTGAAAATCCTGTGGACAACTTTCTCTTCTTCATCCTCTTAGTCACATCTCTGGGCATAAAGATTTAATATATTTTTTCAGGTTAATGACTTCACACTCCTTTTTTAAGCATTTTCCTGTGCATTGTATCTTTGTAAAAAGAAGTTATTCACTGAAAAGACTGCTTTTTTTCCCCCTCTGTTATATATGCACAATAGATTACAAATTTAGAGGTCGGTCATAATTTAATTTGGGTGTTTGGATATGTGGCTTTACATCTGGGTATGCTAATTTTATTTTATTTTGCTTTACAATGGACGAGCCTTTTCACTTCCAAGTTTAGGACTTTGAAACATAAGAGTGTGTTGATGTGCACATTATATAAAATGTTGAAATTAAATGTCTTGAAACACAGGACCAGGATTGTTTTTAAGTGGTGAGTTAGCAGGAGTTTATTAATGAAGTCACTGTATCAGAGAGCTTTAACACTGAGTATCTCATGTCATACGTAGAGCTGTTTAGAGGTTATTTTTGATGAGGGAAGCTGTATATGTGGGGTGGTAAAGAATCTTGACACACTGGTCTTTTTTGTGTTTTGAGCCATGTTCTCTGTGTTAAAAGTCCTATGCTGTTATTTAGCCTTGATCCATGCAGTTGTTTTTAAAACTTCCTCCATATGTCTTGGTAAATCGTCTACAAATGGAGTCAAATTCTGGAATAACAACTCATGTGCAATAGCCATGTTTTTTAGGTTACTGTTTAGGTTTGACATTGAGGGATCAAATCCCTTATCCTCCAAAGGCTTCTGTTTGGCTTTGGGCCGGTCAAGAGACTTTTCTGGTATACATGAAATAAAATCCCAAGTATTGAATTACCAGCAGGTACAGTGATGCACTTATGCAGATGATGTGTCTAGTCTCTAAATGACCTCATTTTCTTGTTTTTAGAACAGAAATGAGCATATTTTATGTTGCAAAGTTCAGTAGTTTCAGTAAGAGAAGGTCAGCCTCATGCTTACATTCATTAGAGAGCAGGTATAAGGATGCACTGTCCACTGCTCAGCTTCAAAGCAGTAAAGCTCTTACTCAGTGTTGCAGCTGCATCTGGAGTAACCTAGTACACATAGAGGTTTGCCATAGGGACAAAGAAGCTGTGTTCTCTTGGGTGGTTTGGTAAATTTTAACTGTGTCCCTTGGAGAGTTAATATTTTTTTGATTCAAGTCATAGTCTCTGGCTGCAGTGGAGAAAAACATTATGAAGGGAAGGAAATCTGTAGGTAGTTTCAGGGCTGGTAGTAGTTTCAAGTGTGGAGCATCATTTTATTGAAAAGGGGTCTGTGCAGGTGATTTTGGTGATTTTATATTGTGCAGTGGTTTTGGTTTTCTTGAAGGCTTCTGCAAAGCTATTTCACATGTAAATACATTTGTGCTTATACTGTGGTGGAAGTGTAGTGGAAACTGTGTGGTATCTTGTGTGTTTGGTGAAGACCAGGTTATTCTTCAAAGCAAAAAGAGTACAAACTTCATTGACACTCATTCCTATTTTTGCAGTAGTGTACTTAGCTGGGGACAGAGGTGGAGTTTCTTATTGTCCTCTCCCCATTTGTAGGAAGCAGAGTGGGTCATGGGGCCGCTTATAGTCTTGGATCTGAAAAAAATTCCTGTAGGTTGAAAGAGCCAGTGTAAGCCGGCCCTTGACAGCTGGTGACTATGCAAGGTGCTCTTACCACTTCTTTTATACTGCTGAGAAGATTCTTGTATCTTGCATGGAGTAACCTCAAACACTTCTTCAATGCTGAGGAGCAGAAGAATGCTTTGTCTCCTGTCTCTGATATTTCCAGATTACACTGTAAGGTGAGGACAGAGAATTTCCTATTCCTAACAAGCAATGACAGAACAAGCAGAAAAGGAAAATTTTCAATTTAGCTAAATTAAGATCACATGATATTTTGCTGTTGTGCTAGCTACCAGCCCTGCAGATGTTTCCTTTCTTTCCAGTTTAAGGATGTAGCTGTTAAGAGGGGAGGCTTTTGCTAATGGGTCTATAAGAAAACAAGGAAGCTCTCAATTTCTCTTTGTTGTTAATGTTTTTCTGACTAAATTTAATATTATGGACTCCATGTATGTTGTTATGAATAACAAAATTCAAGGTACAAACAGAAATGCATCGTGAAAATAGTTTGTGAAGTGTGTGAAGTGTTTCATTATATACTTTTTACTCTGTGTCTTAGTGCTGTTGCTGTTGTTTGAAATGGGCTGTTACTCTGTGGCAGTATAAATTATCTGAAATGAGGTGCACTTAATTAGCTTTGTAAAGAATCTCAGTCAATAAGTACACTTTTTGGATGTGTAGAAGCAAATATATGTACACACACAACACAGTATACTTAATTTTGTGTGTATATATGTATATAAAACTAAAATAGACATATGGTAGATTAATGAATTGAAATATGCTACACTTGGTGCGACCTTGAGTTTAAAGCATTGTTCAAAAGGTCCAGCTATCAGAACTACTGTATGAGAAAACCAGAGCTTGTGCTGCCTAGAAAAAGAAAAAAGTTATTTTAAGTCTAGGCACCACTTAGTAAGTTGTAATTTTCCTTACTTCAAAGTAGAACAACTCTTTCTGAACTCACCTGGCCTGGGAAGCTGAAAGCTTCTTCCAGTCAATCACGTATGTCTAGCTAGGCTCAGTTGGCAGAACCACTTGGGGTGTTACTGCTTTTAATCCAGGAGGGGGCATTTTTGAGATCATCCTTGCTGTAGAAAGCCTTCAGCTTTGCTTTTTGGGTTTTGTGGTGAGACTGATATGAGCACCAACTGCTTTACAGAGCCGCCTTTCATGAGCAGTAGAGTACAGTAGGCAAGTTTGAGCTGTGTAGTAATAACATGCACACATGGAGGTTTTTACTGTTTGTTTTCTGTGTATGCCTTGACCTTTATGAGAACTGAAATCCTTTATCTTGAAAATGCTGTTTCTCCTTTGAATGACTGTGTTTGCTACAATGCTAGTACTACAGAAGTAGACAGAAAGTACACAGAAACATGTATCCCCCTCTGTCCTGCTTCCAAGCCCAAGCCAGCTCTGTAGCCTGCATGGTGCTTGACAGAATTTTGTTTCCTTCCCTGTGCCTCCCAGCCATCTGCCATGCTGGCACAGATGCTTGGCTTTTGAAAGGTCGCAGATTTCCCACTTACTTCATGCACTGAGAGTAGTTATGTATTGCCATCTTAGCTGCCTTTCTCCTTACCTGGTCTTGGTTTAAGGATATGATTTATGTATTTTATTGAATTAGAGTTTTCAGTCCTGAGATGCACTTCAAAGTTTGGTGTCCTCACTAACCTCTGCTGCAGGCAAGCAGCCGCTGCATTTGTTATTGAACTACACCAGCTTCTATTCCATTTGGGTGAGATTCACAGTCCTGAAAGACAGGTAGGTTTGCTCCCAGGGTGATGTCCTAACACATGCCTGAATTCAGGTTGGTCAGGCTTAGTGCCATAATGGTGTGTTAAAGTGATAAGAGGTGAGCTCCTGTGAGGGACATACCTAGACCATGGTCACTCCATCAAGGGGTGCTTACATCTTTATTGCCATCCCTTGCTCTGAATTGTCTCACTGTGGGTCTCTGCAAGACCCATGAGGGGGCTAAGAGAGGGAGCGCAGCTCATGGAGACCACCTTGCTGTAGTTGGTGGCTGCTTGAGTTCCACCTCACCAACCCAGGTGAGCAGCAAATCGGATGAATGGCATTGCCTGTCTTCCCCTTAGTCTTATTGTGATCGCTAATGATCTGTTCCTGTTTTCCTCTTGTTTGATATTGAACCATTAATTGTAGTGAAAGTCTCCACTTGTAGCCATAAGGGATTTGCATCTTGTTCTAGTGGTAATTGAATTCTTCAGTTTGTTTGCCTCTATTGCCCTTCCCAGTTAGTGCATCCGACTCAGCTGCAATACAAGAGAAATGTTAGTGTTGGGGTGTCTCAGCAAATATTCTGCTCTTCATGCATGCATTATGCTTGCCTGGTAAGAGATGAATGGGAACCCCAGTGATTCTGAGTGCTGGTGCTTTCCCTGAGTTTGGGAGTTGAAGTGTTCCTCTGGAAACTCTGATTTTTTTTCTTCCCTTTCCCCCCCCTCCACTTCACAAAGAACATGGAAGAATTGTGTCCCCAGTTCCAAAACCAGACAGCAGTGACCCCAGAGTGAGGGCCCTGACTAGATCAGCTTTTTCTGTCTCTGTTAATGCTATCTATTGATGGTTTTATGTGTGTGGACTAAGGCTGTGTTTATCTCCACATCTTGTCTTGTGGTGAGTGTGGTTCTGTAGCTGTTTGATCTTTTAGAGCTTTGAGGGTTTGTTTACATCTGCATCTCCAGTTTCAGGTGCTTCATGATGAGGCAGCCTCCTCTTGGTAACTTCTGAAAACAGGCTCAGCAATTACCAGCACTGAGCAACCAAATCTTTCCTGCAGCTTCCTCAAATATGTAGCACTGAAGTGGCTGGGATGGAGACAGATAGCTTCTGTCTTATGCTCTGAGGGTCTTGCTACCAGTCAGAGATCTGTTGAGTGGGATCCATTCCTCTGTGGCCCATTCTGCAAAGAGGAATGGACCACAGGGAAATGTGGCCCACTTAGAGATGTTCTGGGATAGGAAACTCCTCTGTGCTTCAGTACATCTGTGTCTCAAACTGCCTGATTTTTCTGTTTGGGAAATGCTCCTAAAGTGTCACTCTGTAGATAAAGACTTTCTCAGTGGAGTGAACTAATTTCACTTCTGTGTATCAGCACACAGTAAATGTCAGCAGTCACATAAATATGTGGTTGATACTGTTAGGTTGAATGTATTGTGCTGTGAATCTGTATTGCATTTTAGTTGTATGTTGAGAGTTCAGCTCATTATTGGATTGAGGGAAATTTACTTTTAAATTACAGTGACTTATTTCTGCTTGGCAAAGTTCACTTTGATAGGTGTTTATTATATTCAGCCACGCCCAAGTAATGTTTGTATTTCTAAAAGGTGGACAAGAAAAAGGATGTACTTTTGGATTGAAGTAGGTAGAGCATGTTGGTAGGAACAAGGAACAGATACTTATTCTTTATTATCTGTAATCAGGTTAAATCTATACATAAATTTAACATTTTTCTTTTTTGTAACTTTGTTGCTTGCTCAGTGTGACGGGTGACACTGGAGTAGCATGCAAAAATGAATGCTCCAGTTTGACACTAAAAATACTGAAACATTTGGGAAATTTGTTAATTAACTGTACGCTAATTTTGATGTTAATAAAGAAGGGACAGCTTTGGTATTATGCATGCACTGCTGCATTCATCTTTGGAATTCAGCTGAGAGTTTTTTAACAAGTCTAGCATGTACAGCTGTTAAATATTCAATTGGTGTTTTTTTCAGGTTTTGTTTTGGTTTTTTGGTTTTTTTGTTTTTTTTTTTTTTTTTTGCCTCTCTTGCTTTCTGCAGATTCTAGATGCTTTTTTTTATGGTGTCAATTACCATCCACAATCTTACATTGAGGATTTTTATAGATTTCCTCATATCTCACCAGTTTGGCAGACTGATTTCTCACCATCCATGTGGTTTTGGAGAACAATGTTGATTATACTCTGTAGCTATCTTTCAAGGGCATAAAATGATGGAACACTTCTTTGAGGGAAGGACACTGTCAGTATATATACTGACAGGTTATATTTCCTGCTTGCATTTCTGTCTCTGTCATCCTACCTATTCAGGGCAAGATTACAATTTATTGGTAAACCTAAGAGTCAGTCAGAAGTTTAGACAAGTGGGTATTGGACACAGAAGCCTAAAATGATTTGGATTTGGGGTTTTCTGTGTTCCAGTTTTCCTGCTGGTCTCTTTGCAGTGAGTAAGAAATGATTGTATTTCCTGAGGCTAAAAAGGATGGAACTGATTTATTTGTTTTGAGAAGAGGGCTGTGTTCTGAATACCTGGAAGATGGATTTACTTAATGTCAACTTTGTGTCAGTAATTACTTTTCTTCAGCTGGGAATAACTTCTGTGTAAGATGTTGTTTGTGCATTCCAGTTTGATTTAAAGATACATTAGAAATTACCTCACTCCATCTTTAGACTGTTTCAGTACATGATCATGGTGACCCATTTCCCTTGAAATTTTGGTTTGTTAGCTTGAGAACTGAAAGAAAGACGCAATTTACACCTTGTGTGAGTGATCCTGCTATTTTACTAAGATAAAATACAGTCTTTGTATGCTCTATATGCCTTCCTATGCTCCAAATAAGATGTAGACAATGTATCTCAGAAAAGGTTGTATAATCTTTTATGTGGCTGCCTTGTAGTCAAGCTTTTTTCCTACATATTCTGTAGGTTTAGCCAGAAAAAGGCTTTTTTATTTCTTCCTTGTTAGCTTTTTTAAAGAATGTATTTTGTTGTCACATTAAATAAGGCAAGACTGTCCTAGAAGAGCCTTTTTCTCTGTAATAGCAGATATTTAACAGGGCAGTTAGCTAAGTGATAGTGACTGAGTACAAAAATGGGGAAAGCAGATGACCCTATACAAGAAATATCCCTGCTTTCAAGTCAGTCCAGCGATATTAGAGCATTTGGAATATCCTGTCTGTGTCTCAGGAAGATTTTAGGGATTAATAACTATGGTTTTTTCCTCTGGCTTATGTCAGTAGTTACTGAAAAGCCCTAAACATCATATATACGATGGCTGTTGAATCAGTAAAATGGGAAACGTCAGCTCATCTTCTATTCAGCATATATCAGTCTAGTTGAACAGCTGTATCAGGTATCACTTTTCTTGGTAGACAAGCTAAAAGTTGAACATTTGCTAGGTGCAGCTGAAGCAGGTGCTGCTTAGCACAGGCTGTGTCTCCATGTTGTGATTGAGGTTACTGATAGATAGGTCCAGTGGATGGTCTGGTGGTGGGGGAGGTTGGTTGGTTGGTTTGAGAGTGGGGGATTTTTTTGTTTGTTTTAGTTTGTTTTTTAAATACAGATGTAGGCTCTGAAAAATGTAATGTGGGAAACCCATACATCTACAATGAGACTTGTATTTACATAATTGATTTGTGAAGCATTCTGTATGGTAAAAAACACATAAACCAAAACAGTCTAAAAAGGTAGCAAATCTGGATGCCAGTCCCATGCCCCATTTCTTTAGGAATAATTTTGAATTTTGGTATTGAACACAAAATAAAGATAGAAATTGATTGCTTATACCAGCTTTAAAAGGGCTTGAATGATTTTTCCAGAATAGATGGTACAATGTATCAATTATTTCTTGTGTTCACAATTTTTCACCTTTTCAATTTTTCAGTGTTCAGAACTGAGACCATACCTGTTTATCTGTTTAGACAATCAAGATGACTATTTATAGCTTCGATTGCAGTTGCCTGCAACTGTCACGTAAGGATTTTTCGCTTGTACAGTACTGTACATTGAGGTCTGTAAATTGATCAGAAGATTAAAAATTAGAGGGACTTCAGAGAGCATGCAGGCTAGATGTGTTAGCTTTTTTAGTTGTTATTTTAGACTGATATAATGGGAAACTATTGCTTTGAGCCTTACTTTTAATTTGAAATAATATCATTTACAAACATAATGCTACTTACTGATTTCACATAATTCTGTTACTGCATGTTAAGCTGCCAGTGATTCATGTAGTTTTTTACAGTGCTATCTGATTTTTCATGGATGCTTTCATTGCTCAGAAAGAAGGGTTAAATACAATATTAAAAACAAGGTTTACATTTTACAGTGCATTTAAGCATCTGTTGTATGTCCTTGCAATTGCATAGAACAGGAAATGATGCTTTGAGATACTTTGTGCAAAAACGTTGTACAAAAAATTCCCCAGGGAAATGATGCTTGAATAATTTTTAGTAGCCTGGGATTCTTCAGTCCTTGAACTTGATTGTATGCATTCTGACTTCGATTTTGAGGACTGAATCTATAGAGAAATAAACATACAGGTCTTCATTAAGGACTATGGCACAATGATCTTTGGTTTGTTAGATCTTGTATGAAAATGAAGCATTCATTTCTCATTTCTTGTAATGCAAATGACTCTACCCAAAAGACAGATTCTCTTATGGATATGAGATACTCATGTATTTGTAACTTTGTACTTGATTTGCAAGGAAACCTATATGGACTTTGCCTTCAGTAGTGTGTACTTGTCTGTGCTAAACATCATCTGTTTCTTGCTTGCTGTCTTGCATCCTTGTTTTGTTTGTTTTTGAGAACTTCTCTTGTTCCTTTTTAAAGCTTTTTCTGGCAAGGGATATTCTGATGTGTGTGCTGTGGTTGGAAGTGTCAGAGGGTTACTGAACAGATGTTGATTCTCTTTATAAATCAGATAACTTGCTTGTTCGAAGTGGTGGCTAAAGTTGCTATTACTGAACATGTCTCACATTTATTACTGATACTACTGCCTTTTTCTGTTACCCTCTTGGCAGACCTTGCAGGAGGTCCAAGGCTGGCATGAAGTTCACCTTTCCCTTTTAGTGTGCTCTTTCAAGAAATAATTGACTGTGGGTTTATGAATAACCTCTAGTTCAGTAACCTGTGAATGCTAAAGGTTTAAATGAAATTACAAGGAAATTAGAGTTTCTCTTGCTACACTGAAATGCTGAAACTCCTGTTTCTACAAGTCAGTGAAGTTCTCTGTATGGGTCTATTTTGAACTGAGGTTGCAGTACTTCTGTATGTAAATTATAGTCTTTAGTTGTTACACATACTAAAACTACCTTTTGGCTGGTTAAGGAGGTTGTTGTTAGAAAAAATATGGAAGTATATTGAAGACAGATTTTTTCAGGGCTGCATTTTAAGCTTGCTGGTTACCTATTTGTAACTATGGGCATTTGCTTATGGAAATTTTACAATATCTGTGGTTGTTGGATCATTTTAAACTTTGCATCATGTGTTGTGTATAAAAATCTGAGAGAAGAAACAAAAGATTGCAAGGGAATGTTAAATAGATGGGTTGCTGTGAGTCACTTGATGGAGGAAATCACTGTCATTTTTTAGAGGCCAGTGATATTTTTCTTACTAGGAGCTATTTCTTTTGCCAGTTTACTAGGATCAAGATGTTCTTACTGGCTCCAGTTTCTGCATGTGTCCTAAGATTGAAAGCCTGAAAAGCAACACTTATATGTGCAGAACTGATAAAATGTTCTTGTGTTCAGAAGCTGAACAGAGTGGTTAGGAACACCTCAATAACAAACTCCATCCTTAGGCTAAAGGATTATGTAAATTTTACTAATCTTTGCATTGTTTGAACTTTAAGCTCAAGCCTCTCATCTTGGCAGTTCTGCAGTGCTCACTAATTTTTCGTTCATTAGTCATCTAATTGCAGAGTCTTCTCGGTTTCACACTAACACTTTAAAACATGAATGAAGATGATAGATGAGGACAGACTAGGCTGAGATGGAGTCCTTGATATTTATAACTGTTCTCTCCAGCATCTGCCATTAATTCTTCCAGGATGTTTGGAAGAGCAGGCTGTTGGGCTGCTCTGGTTTCTCCATATTTTCTTGTTCCTGAAGCAGCTCCATTTCTTGGCTTGACTGTAGTGTCCATTTGTATGTTTTTTTTCTTACTGAAAACAGGGTTGTTGGAGGTAGGGAGGCTGGTCTTTAGAGCACTTGCTGCTAGTATTTGCTGGTTCTCCCTGTTGGACAAAAGCAAGATGTGGGTTTCTGAGGACAGACTGTAGCATCTGTGGACAAATGTGTTGTGTTTTACATACCTGAATGAAAAATGTTGTTCTGGTGGATTAACTCTCACTAAGGAGCTGCAATATTTTCCTTGTAGTAATGTGTTGGTCTCCTTGTGGTTAGAGTGGAAATGCTCTGTGTTCTCTGTGGATGTTGATTGGAGCTGACTGAGTCCACCTTGCCAACTAGCACTGCAGTTTGAGATTCCAGCTCTAAGACTGAAGCAAAAGAGATTATTTTGGAGTAGGACAGGGAGAAACTGAGCAGTAAATTCTGGCACTGATCAGCCAGTTGCTGAGCCACAGCAGCAGAGCTACTGGAGGACAAGAAGACTATTATTTCTGTTTGAATACCCTTTGAATAGGCTATAGGCTCTGGTATCTAAATTTGTTTCACGCATCGTTGAACTAGAATCTTTAGAGGAGGGTCATAGAATTTTGCATGCTTTCTTTGTGACTCCTGCCTTTGAGTGCTGGTGTGGCACTCACTTGGAAAGTTGAAATGGAAGATTTTATATAAAGCTGAGAAAGTAGACATTTTAATATGTTGCTTGAGTCATAGGTATATAAAATTACCCATAAGAAAAAAACCCACCCAAGATTGCTTATTTCTGTAGGACTGTAAAAGGAAAGGGGATTTTTTTGCTTTTGTGTTTAGAATTTGCATACTGAAATGTTCAGAGACAATAGCTAAGGGTGGAAAAAGCAGAGGTGAAGTAATAGATATGACTGGAGAAAAATGTCTTGCTGGAGAAATCTAACCAATTGCATGTTCTATTTTACTTGTATTAAGTGAGGAGGTCATAGTCAAGAAAATCATCTCTGAATTGTGTGGGAAGGAGAAGTTTGTTTTGTACTTATGTATGTGAGATATGTACAGGCAGAAATGGGGTCCCGGAAGTCACATGTTTATCTCTAAATAGAAGGCAAATAAAACATGCAAGCTGTATGCATTTCTTATGGTTCCTTCAAGTCTTTCATTGTTGAATGCTGACTTTTTTAACCTCATTTAAAATTTAAGTTTTATTCTATATGCAGTATGACCAGAGGTGTAATGGTGCTGATTTAGCACCATATACATTTAAAAGTACTAGTGATCATCAAGTTATTTTGGTTATGGGGGGCGAAATTCTATTTTCAAGTGTACAGGCATGTCTGGGAATTCTTATTCTTGTTTTCTTTTTATTTTTCAATGATCCAAATTAAAACTCCTCTATCTTTTTCTCTTTTAGGCATCAAAAAATAAAGATGGAAAAGAGCAGAGTGAAGCTATATCACCATCGGAGGAGGAAGAAACTTTTGCTTGGCCTGGTCCTAAAACTGTCGTGCTAAGGAGGACATCTCAGGGTTTTGGCTTCACCTTAAGACACTTCATAGTTTACCCTCCGGAATCTGCAGTTCAGTTTTCTTTTAAAGTAAGTGGAATTAATAATGAATCCTTTATATAAAGCCTTGTACCTTTTAGGGTCATAAATCCCACTTACTTGAAAGTAAATGTGTTAATAGATCTGTCTTACACAGATGAAAGATCCCTTGTAAGGTGGGTGGGGTCATGACATTGTTTAATAGCTGTTTGCTGATCTGTTCCAATAAAATGGAATTTACTGAGTTTGTTAGTCAAAAATAATTGTATCATGGATAGGAACAGTGGTCATTGCAGAACAGGTAAGTATTTCTCTGTAGATTCTTTTTGCCCAAAGCCAGTGTCATTACTTAGTCTGTTCTAAGTTATGTTCACTTCAGAACAGGTAGTTCTTCAGAAGGGTAGGGTGTTTGGGGTTTGTTGCTGTTGTTGTTCCCCTCCCCAGTTGAAGTTTGTCACACCATCACATTAAGAGATAAAGAAGAATGTTTACCTTGGTTTCTGAGTATCCTAAGCTCAGCTGTACATTAGAAAGACAGATTGTGTTTCAGTGTTACATTCTTTCTGCTGAAAAGAGGATCTGCAGTTGAGATGAATATAAACAAGATATATACTGGCCTACATTAAAAGACAACTTTCTTAAAGTATTTTACATTTTTTTAAATTTAAAACAAGAATATCTGAATGTTAAGTAGCTAATTGGTCTTCCTTGCTCAAAGCATGTACATGTTCTTTTTTGTGACTGAAGCTTTTGAAAGTTGCTGTAATATGGGGTGTTGAGAAAAAGTCCATTTAATAATGAGAAGAATTTGGAAATTGAGAGAGGCTGTTTCTTAGTGAGTTCAGATAACATTTGCTCATTTTAAAGGCATCGAGTGTAGTAGTTTTCATGAGCCATGCTACCCCTCAGTTTTGCTTTTGCTTTTCCAGTCAGGCAGAAGAATAAATTCTTACCAGCTGGGGAATAGGTGATGACACTTTCTGGAAAGAGCATGAAGTGAATTGACTCATGTGTCTCTGCAGGTGTCTTTCAGTAAAGTTGTCTGTCTTTGCTTGCCCTTGGTGCCTGTAAGATTTCTTTTGAAGTAGAAAAAGCTTTGCAGAAGAAAGTTGGCACATTTTTCCAGTTTAGCTCAGCTATTCAGCCTTCCCTTAAATGCCCAAATATTTTTCCTTGACAAGGAGTGACTGAAGTTACATGGAAGTGAAAATGTTAGCAGTATCAGGTGATTCCAGCATTTCTGTCATTGAGCACAGGTAATAGCAGTCTCTGGTTGAATTCAGTGTGAAACACAGGAAGGAGGGTGGGGAAGCCTTAGCCTTGAGCAGAACAAATGACATGCACTTGTTAGCATCTCTCAACAAGAGCCCCTATTTATGCCAAGGGTGAAAATAAACAGCATAAGCAGGATTAGCTTCCTTATCTAAGAAGTGACTGGATATGTTCTGGAAAAAAGCCATCACTAGGTGTCTCTGAGGGAGTCAATATGTTTTTCACATGCAAAAGGAGACAGGCAGAAGGGAAGGGCATTATAAAAATTAAATACCAGTCCTTTCTTTCCAGTTCATATCTGATGGTTTGAGAGACCCAAAGCAGTTCATAGTGAGCCCAGCACCTTGTCTTGAAGCTCTTAACTCCCTCTTTTTCTGCAAGAGAGGTCTTCATGCCTTCTAATTTTTTTCTCTGTTTCTTCTCTGGCATGTTAGAATCTGGTTCATTCATTCCTATTTCTGTCTAATTTTGAAAAGGGAATAATGAGATGATTGGATACTGTAACACCTTTATTCATGGATTCAGTTACATGTAAAGATGGTAATGTTCATTTGGACAGAGCTCTTGTCCTGAACTGTTATGTTAACTTGAGCAGTAATATAAATTAACCTGAATGGTTATATTCTCTACTCTTCCTTTTAATGTCCATTAGGTGAAGCAAAAAAAAACCTACAGCTCTTACTATTTATGAGTATTCGTAAGGTGGCTTTTGTAGAAATTTATGTACCTGAGTTATGGTACAAAAGAATGAAATTCACCTATTGTCAGCCTGATCCTAATATGAGGCAAATCTGATTTCTCAGCTGTTCAGTAGGATCTTGATCAGATAAGGTTACCAACTAATTACAGTCTCTGTCATTGATTGTAAGCTCAAGTATCAGTCTTCTCTCTTTCCTCACTGATCAAAATTGTAAGTGCCTCAGAAGTCACAGATGTTTCATTTTGCACTCCTTAAAGGGAGTACAAGGAATATGGTTGGTTTTCTAACTGTCTTTAATCTTGTAGTAGCCTTGTCCCTCCTTCACACCTGAGGATGCAGCCACTACTGATATAAGACAGGAATTACAGGTGGATGTTGAAGAGGCCCTTAACATAACAGCTGGAGTCAGACAATCCTTGACCTGTTTCCCAGAGCCACAGCCCCTTTGTTATCACAAGTGTCAGTGGGATGCTGGTGTTTTCCCTCTAGATCAGTGCAAAAGTCTCTATTGTTTACCTGAGGGTAAAAAGCATTCTAGCTTCTTTATTTTAGTGTTTGTTAATTCCTCCCTGCCCCGTCCCCCCCAAGGTAAGCTTACCCTACGATCTCTTAAATTTTACAATAAATCAACATGAACTAGTAGAGGTAGTGAAAAGAAAGAAAAATATCTAAAATTGCTTCTGAACAATCTTTCCACATTCTTGTGGATATATATGTTTTTGATTTTTTTTTAATACCCTTTAATAATATAGGTTCCCATTCAGAAATACTGGTGAAAATGTCTCCATTCAAAGTTCTGCTCCTATTGCTTGTGTTTTGCATGTTTGAAAAAGCTGTTAATGAGTCAGGTGGAATCCTGTGGGAAGAGGAGGACAAGATTCTTCACAAGGGGGAACAGTAGCATCTTGAGAACATAGAGCATAATATTCTTAGCCTGCAGGGTGTGGTAAAGATCACACCACAGCTGCATATTCCATGGGACTTGGAAGATAAGCTTTCTATATGCTGGAGGATGCTGCTGTTTAGAAAGCCACTGAGGTGAATTTTCTTGGAAGCAAAGAACTGCATGCCAGAGGATGTATTTGACTGGAGAAGAGTGGGCATTACTTCATAAAATGTGTAATCCGTTCTCTGGTTAGATGTGCTTGAGGTGACGAGCTTCTAAATTTTGAGAAGTTCAATGTTTTAGTTGTTAGTCTGATAAAACCTTTGTTGAGTTGTAAAGCATTTTTGTTTATTGTCTGAGGAATTTGCTGCAAGGAAGGAGATCTAGGGAAATCTGCCTCCAAGATGTGGCTCACTGCTCTGAGTCCTAAAACACTCTTGTCTTGATACATAACCTCCTTATAGGACTTCAGGTGACTTTTTTATTTGTGACACACCTTCCCCATGTGAAAATGATTGGTTATGATCAATTCAGGGAAGTGAATCTGCATATTTTAAAATGGAATGCTTGTATGTTGCATTTTGATTATTTATATTTTTATAGCTATATATAGCTATATTAAGCTATATATAGATATAAAATTAAATATTTTTGTCTAATTCATTTAGCATTCCATATATATGTAGTAGTGCAGGTCTAGGTCAAATTCAGGGTATTTTGCTAAGTTCTACTATCTTTTCATGATTCCTGCACAAAACAATTATTTAAGTACAAATCAAGGGTCTCTTTCTCACTGTAATTGGCCTTAATGAACTAACTTTTAAACACTGTGATAGGTTATGGAAAAAACTGTTCTCTGGTCAGTCTCTTGGGAGGCACAGCCCTGTGTGGAAAATGACCTTGAAAATTGAGGATGTGATTCGATACATTTGATTCTGGCGGATGTACTTGACTGTGCTTCTGTGGGGACACACACCAAACTGGGAATTGCTACACATTCAGGAATGACCCATTTATGTATTGTGCTTGCCTCCTTTCCCTTAAGAAAGTGAATATGGAATGTGTGGAAGATTTCTTAAGCTAGCATTGCAAAAAGCAAGTGTTGCATAATGCCTTTAACATCAGGTGTTCATTAGGATTTGTTAGAAACACACAGTTTCTGCATGTGATGTTTGTTCTCCCAAGTTCATTTGCCTGAGAAGCAAGTAAGTGGTAGATTCTTCTCGTCAGGTATGGATGCAGCATATACTGACATCTTGCCACGTGTAAGGGATGAATGTAGGAGGGAAAGCTGGTTTCAAAACACTTGTGTTATAAAGCATTCATTCCATATTTCAAAGCCTGATCTCATTTGCTTGGTACCATGAAAAAATAATGTTTTGCAGCTGTTTTTGGTAACAGAACTTTGCATGACCAGTGACAAAACTGACAAAACCCACTGCAGTATTTAATAAATTATGATACTAATTTCTACATTACCTAAATTTTCTCTTAAAAATATTTGTTATATAGCATCAAACCAAGTAGCCTCCCATACATGTACTCAGATTTTTCACATTATGAGTTTTAATATTTCAAGTCCTAAAGATGTCTTTTCACTTGAAAGATAGGGCCACAACTCAGAATGTGCAGAAGTTACCTGTGTCCAATTCTGGGCTGTCGATTGTAGTTCAAAACCAACTGACTGTTACAGAGCTCCAAGAGTAAGCAATCATGGTACTAACCTTCTAGTGTGCCATTTTTACCAAAGTATAGAGCAGACAGGACTGTCCAACTTAGAGATACACTGTTTGGGCAGCAATAACAATTATCATGGCTTTTTAAAAGTAGAATATATGCTAGATTTTTCCTAACTCCTTATTTTGGATTTGGGAGAGTTCTTTTATTCTTTATTTCTTTGTCCCTTAAAGTTATCTTTCAAATACCTTTCAAAGCTCCAGCAGAATTTCGTATGCCTTGTAAGAAATTTCTTGCTGCTAGGACAGACTTGTCTTTTCCTCACCGTTATACAGTGTTCATATCTGCATGTTATTTCCTCTCTTTCTTCAAGTCTTTCTCTCTTGAATGGATTGCTCAGGTCAGTGTGTAGTTGCTTTGAGTCTGTATAATTTGAAAAGCATAGTGATTTTGCTTTAAATACAAAATAACTAGAAATTTTGAGTTAGTCCATCTAAAACTAGGAGGAAATATCTAGGTGAAAACTATTTCTGTGGTCATTTGCTTGCTCCTTCTTTCCTTCAGGACAAAGCTGTTCTAATTAGCTGAGTAGTTAGAAATATTTTTCAAATACTGCATATTAGTTCCAGAAATTGTATTTGATTAAGTATTTATTTATAAATAAATACATGAATTTATTACTCTATGAAGTTTAGAAAGCAAGCAGGTATTTTCCTTGTTAGATAATTTTGCTTCTTAAGTGCTAGAACTTTGTAGACAAGGTTAACCGTGATCTTCATACCAAAATGTTGACAAGAAAGTAACATAAGTAATATAAGTAATTGTTTTTTCTTTTTAGTGTAAGCATGCCACTTTCCCCCAGTACTTTCCAGTTGTGTGATTTTTGGGATCAGTGAGCAGAAGGAGACTCTTCAAGGTTGTTACTAAATAGTGTTTGGGTACATGTTTTCCTCTAGTAGCAGTAGTACTACTGAAGGCAAAACAAACTTGGTTCCAATTTCTGAAAGCATATTCAGACATTGCTTACAAAATATTTTGTATCTCTTGCATATGTAGCTTTGAATGGTGAGGTGATTAAAGTGTAACCTTTCCTGCCTGGTTTTCAGGGTGAAACATGTTTGCAACAACACAGAGTGCAGTATGAAGCTTCATGGTAGTGTTTCATGGGGTTTAGTACATTTGTTTTCATATAATCCTGTACATGTTGTTTCTGTGGGAATGTTTCATAGGATTGTGATCAGTTGTCTTTAAAATAGCTATTACTCTACATTCTCAGAATAAGAGCCTTAATTCTCTAAGTTAAATACTTGTGAACAAAGTAGGAGGTACCAAAATGTAGACTTACCCTTGTCTACCAGTTCACTTTGTATCTTAGAGCTGCCTATGCATTTTTTCCATTTATTGAATTTTTAATATTCACTCTTTCTTCCTCTTTAGGATGAAGAGAATGGGAATAGACAAGGTATGTCTTGTTTTTACTCTCTTATAGATCCAGTATATTGAATGCTTCAGCTGTGTAATAGACTTGAATTGCTACCTAAGAGCTTGAAATTTAAAATCACTTCAGTGTGAGCATCAAGCTCATTGATCAGTCAGTTAATTCTAGGTTATGCCAGTCAGCTCCCCTCCATTTTCATCGCTTTCTCCCTCTCACACTGCCTTTGTTTTCTTTCTTAATCCACTCATAAACTTATTTTTTATAAATTTATGCTAAATCTCCATCCCAGTTAATTGAAGTTTCTCTTTGGTATTTAGCTATTTTCTCATCCATGCTACCTTTTTGCTGATATCTTACTTTTCCTTTAAAAGAGTGAAAAATATGTTGATTTAAGGAGGCTGGTTTCCAGCTTGGGAACGCATTCCCACTTTGTTTCCCCAGTCTGTCATGCTGATGAGGTACAGGGGCAGTGGGATTATGTGCATTGGGTTCCCCTGGTGCTCTGCCTGCCTCCCACAGCAGTGCAGCTGGCTGGGGGACAGCATGGGCTGACTGCTGCTTCTGGTGGTGGCTTCTCATTTCTAGCAAAGCATGGGACCTGCTTCCAGTGTGCCTTTAAGCACCTCCTTTAGTTGGAAGACAAAGAATATGTGTGAATTCCTGTTTCCATTGACTTTGTGTAGCTGTGATATATTAGAAGCATTCTGGGAAATATGAATTAATTTGAACTTACTTACCTTTCTCTTGGAAGCAGATGGATTCATCCATTTCAGCCTCCTAGTTTTACTCAGCTGTCATCACCTGTGTGTTAAACAGTGAAAAGTTAATCTCTTCCTACTTCTTATCACTCCCTAAACTTGAAACATCCTTTTTCTGTTTTGACTTAGGAAAAGGCAGGTACCTTTAGGAAGGGAAGGGAGTTGAGTTTTGTGCCAAACCAGTATGGAAGACACCACTTGTGGCCTAGAGAAAAAAGTTCTGTGGTGTTCTTGTTCTTGCAGGGAGAGCTCAGGCAGCTAAAGATGTTATGTAGGTCTGTTTATCTAAAATGTTATCTGAGAGGTATTTTTCAGTAGAGAAACAGCAGTGCACGAATCCTTGGTTCACCATGAGACCTGTAAAGGTGAAAACAAGATTACTTTCTGGAAATTTCTATGTAGCTTCTAAACCCATGAATCATAGCTCAACTATTGCTTATTTATAGCACCATGGTATGTTGTATGCCTTGAAATACAGATCAGAGGGTACAAATGCCCTGAAAGGTAACAGAATTCTCATGAAGGACAGAAGGTTGGACTTGTCCCCCTGGAAAGAGAAGAAACAACTGTGAGGCAGAGGATGTAGATGTCAGTAAAAATTAACCTGCCAATTTTGTGTATTAACCTTTAAAAACAGCAAAATGGGACGAAGCATGTTAGACACTTTTCTCCAGCATTTGACATGCTCTTTGTGGGGGTATAAGGTGGATGAAACTCTTTATTTACATTGCTGCAGGTTGCCTGTTCCCAAATAATGGGAGCAGGCAGCTTGTGCGGAGCAAGTGAGGAAAGACGCACGTGTCATTTCGCGTGTTCGCAGCGTTGATGTTTGTTCAGCAGCAGCAGCAGCGGCAGGTGGGGCAGAAGTTCCGAGCGGGGTTAACCCGGGATTGCCGGAGCGCTCCGCAGCCGAGCCCGGCCCCGAACCGCTCCCGCTGGGGACGGCGCGTCCGGGGCCGGGCGCTGGAGCCACCTGGTGGCGGGTCCCTGCATTGCAGTCAGATTGGGAAACCGGCCGAAATTAGCTGAAAACGCCCTGTTGAGAAACACTTCTCTTTTCAGGTTCGTACCTGATAATTCTCTTAATTCGCGTGATCTTTCCTCTCTGAAAGACTAAGCTAAGGGGATCCAAGCATTTTGTTTTTGTGAAGCAGTGCGTGCCAGTACAGAAGTGGGTTTTTTTGTGTCAGTTTTCAGTGAAAATTTATAATTACCCGCCCTTTATGCTTTGCCCTTGTCATAGATTAAGCTTACCTGTTAAAAAGGAGAGTTTCATACCAAATTCAGCATTTATATATGTGATTAGGTGAGTGTGGATTAAAGCATCTCTATTGCTATTGCCTTTCATTGAGACCACTTGAATATTTTTCCAAAGGATCAAAGCACCTAATTAAGTCTAGAGGGCAGAAGATAAAAGCATGTACCCTGTTTGATGTATTCTAACAGTGAAAGAAATATTTTTTATATTTTTTTAGAGTCTGGTATAGAATTTTAGTATATAGTTAGATCAAGCTCCTGGCTTGCATTAATCTTCCTTTTGGTAAGCAGTAAAGTTTCAAAGCGTTTATAATGGAAGGTAATGCCAATTTGTCCAGGAGAGCTCTTAAATAGGAATGACACCAGAGGGAGATGATGGCCAAAAAGCAAGATTGGGTTGTTAGGCAAAGGAGTTAGGTGTCTCCTGGTCACAGCATCCTCATGGTCAACAGCAGGGACAGAAAGGGACCACCTCAGGTGTGCACATGAACAAGAGAGAGCTTACAGGACAACAGCATGGAGCTCTAGTGCCTTTTTCAGGAGCTGGCTGGAGCTCCTGCACACCCACCCAGAGGGTGGTGGGATCTCCCCCAGGAGAGGGCCAGGGTGCTGCAGTGGCTGAGCAGAGACACTTTGGAAAGAACAGGTTGGGAGACCATAGGGCTTGAGTTGCCTTTGTGGTGAGTTGTGAGGACAGCAGGGATGCATGGAGCTCTGGCTTGGGATGGATGAGGGGCTGGCTTAGAGCCTGTGTGCCAGGATCTGTGGGCAGTGTCTTGGTGGGTGTCTGCTGCTGTCCTCCCATGGAAGAAGTAGCCAAGGCTTTCTTCAGACAAGCCATGGAGGCTTCAAATATGCACTTGCTGCTTCTTGAGGGAGACTTTAGCACCCTGTTATCTCCTGGAAGGGCATCAAAACAGATTTACCCCAAATATTTTGTTATTATTTTAAGGTTATCAGTTCTTTTCCTACTTTCACTGCTCCAGGTTGTTGATCTTAAGCCAAGTCATTGAAAGGCTTCTCTAACTGGCTGCATTTTATCAGAAGATACAGATTTACCACTGTGGATTCATTGGTCACTGATTGGAAACTTTTATCAGCATATACTGCTTTCCAGGGAATCTCTGTTATACTGACCAGCCTGTATTACATATTTCTTGGAGTTGTTACTCCCAGAAATAACTTGGAGTATTTGTGTGTTTTGAGAGTGTCTTGCTGTCAGTTTGCCATTCTTCCTATTTTCTGGAGTTGCTCTGCTTCTATACTCAGTTATTTATTTAAGTGGTATCTCACAGGTAGAAGTCTTCCAAGAGAGCATATTAGGAATATTTGGAGCCAGACTGAAAAATACCTATACCTATTAAAAACTTAGCATTCTTATTGAAAACTTGCACCTCATTAGGTATATCAAGACCTAATGAGTGGAGCTGGAGGAAAAGTTCATGCCATTTGATTTGATTGTGCATTTAATATGATTCCATATCTTCTTGTCCTTCAAACATTACTTAAATTGTAAATGCCAAAACACAGGTTTTGTACATATGAAAGTAGTTTCTTGTAAATTGTCCTAAAACGTGTTTTCCTTTAGAAAGTTTTGCCTTGGTGATTGTGATTAAAGTGAACAGGGATAAGCATAAAGAAATAGACTGAAAGAAATTTTATCTTTCAGTAGAACAAAGCTATTTTGTGTCTAACATAGTACCTGGGGATCCAATATAATTAAAATCCAGTATCTTTTTTTCTTAATAGTATGATCTTGCTTTTTGTACTTTTATCTACATTTCTATGTAGAAGTACCTGTAGCAACTAGGAGTTCCTTTTCCCATAAAAATTAAAAAAAATTTAAAAAAATTAAAATCAAATAAAATAAAAATTAAAAAAAAAAAATTAGGTACATTATTCAGTGTATTTTTCTGGAGAGACCCAGTGTGTGCTTGTTAATGAGACCTTAGACATGTTTTCACTGAGAAGTCTAGAACATTAAATTTTATCACCAGGCTTTTTTTTTTTTTAATGTGCCTAAATATGTATAAAAGTTTCTACCCTTCAATTGTCTATGCTAAATAGTTGCAATTTATTACCTGTCCTTCTTCAGCTCTGTGCAAGTCTGCTCTGGCAGGGTAGAGCCTTTGAGAGAAGGGTGGAAAAAACACAGGAAAAGGTTTTTTTCCTGCATTACTGCTGCTTACATAAGGCCTGGAGTTTTTAATATTTCATTTCTTTTAACAGACTTGATTTCTGTAATGTAGTTTGTGTTCTCCCAGGATTTAATTTAATCCCATGTTTTTTAACATCATGGTCTATCGGCTCAGTCTGTTATGAAATAAACATATTGTGCCTGTGATGGTGGGAACAAGGTAGGTAAGAACAAGAGGATGAATGTGAAAGCAAATATGGGGAGAGGTCACAGATGGCTGGGGTGTGAGGGTCCAAGGCATATGGTAGTAGAACTAGGAGTAAAATAAAAGAGGTGTTTAAGAGTAATGCTTCAGGATAGTGGGACAGTAAATTGCCCTTGTCTGTGGATTTTTGATTCAAGTTAAATTTTTAACACCTAAATGTTGAGAATGCTAAAAGAGGGCTCACAGTTTTCCACTGAGACCAGAGCCTGATGATTCCTTGTTCCCTTACAGTACATCCAGAATGTCTAATCGACTCATTTTCCAGCTTGTCACATGTATAATGTTTCTCAGTGGTTTCTGTTGGGTTCAAATCATCTTTGACTTTGAATAAAAACATGAAGTGTAATTCTCAAGGATTTAAGGGAGAGTCCATAGATTGACCACTCTAGATAAAAATTGTATTGCTCTATGCTTATCTAATGACTACAGTAAATCCTCTAGACTAATCATAGATTAAATTTTAAACTTAAAAAGGTTTCATTTGAGAGAATTGAATGAAGTCATAGTAATGGCAAATAATGCAATGAGAAAACACAGTTTTGGAGAGTTTGTAACTAAGCTGAACCTGTGTTACATATTTTCCATAACATTCCCGAATTATTTTCTCATCTTCTCCCCCTACCTTGGCACGTAGATAGGGTTGAGGTTGTATTAGTCAAATGGTTTACAGAAAAGTAAGCAAAAGAAGAAATACCATTTTGGAGTTGCCTAATCAAAATGCCAGATGTGCTTTGAGAAATAAGAATGTATTTTTCCTGTGTTAGAGAGCTGAATGCCAAGTGTTTTTCTGCTAAATGACTCAACAGCACTAATTTACTTATCACATTCTTTCAGAGGCTCATCCCTGGCACTGTATTTCAGCTGGTGTTTTTCGGTTGAGTTGCTTTGAGCTTGACAGTGGGTGAAATAAGCTCTGTTGGAACTGGGCTGAGACCTTTGGGCTCCTTTTCCAGAGTGGATTGCTAGTGGAGAAATGCTTACTATGTATGAAATTCACTTTGCAGATTATAATATGCAGAATGAGCTGTAGTTGGCCTCCCTCAGTTAGATGTAATCCTGACAGGTTTGTGATTTATATTTAATTAAATACTATCTCAGTTAATAAATGTAAGTTCTGCTGTAGTTTCATCAACCTTTTTTGAGTAGTTTGGGAGATGATTAACAGGTTTTTGATTGAGTAATCGATTTGAAGCATTTGCCATGCTGTATCTGTTCCCCTCCCTTTGCCTGAAAGGCATCCCACGAATCAGTGTCACTCAGCATTGTTGAACCAGTGAAGCTCAAATGCCTTGGATACCCAAAAGCATACTTGTAGATCTTCATGCTCAAGAGGAATGTTCCTCCTGCTTGAGTCAGAGAAAGATGTGCATAAGAGCCTGTCCTAATTGATTAATCTGAGGTGTTTCATGAGCCTGATTTCTTAAATGTAAAAGTGTAAGTCATCCTTTTGCCATCTGCTGAGCATAGGGCTGGAAGTAAAAATGTTCTACAATAAGTTATTTTACAAACCTCTGTAGACTTTATTGAATCCCTGTGTTATGAGGATTTCTGAGCACAATTCAGCTGTTGTGAGCAGAAGAATTCTTTTTTCTCCCCTTGAGGAAGAGGAGCAATGGCGTGTTTTTAAGCAGTGGCTAGTTGGAGAGACTTTGTAAGAGAGTATGTACTACACTGTGTTTCAGCACTTGCTGGTTTGTGTTCTGCAGGTCAAAAGGAAGAGCTCTGTCAGCAATAGCACTTTGGCATGAGATTGTTTTTTCTTTTTTCCTTTCCTATTCAGAATGTAAAGGTTGTACTTTTCATAGTCTTTATGACTCAGATGTTTTAATCTGTGTTTTATATCAAAAGTTTAATGACTTCAGAGAAACGAAGTGCTTGTTGCTATGTTGTAGTGTGTTGGTAGATTAGATAGCATAACTTCTGCCATGTCATTTTGTTTTCCAGGTGAATCATAGGGCACTACAGTAATACTGTCTGGTCTGCAGGGAGTAATTTAAAAACTAACTCATGGTTACTGCATTTGATACAATACTACTTATGTTCCTTGTAGCAGTTGTATTTCAAACTAGATTTTTAGGGGATTAAGCTAGAATTGGTACCTAGATAAAATTTATTTCTATGTAAAATTTGGGGGAGTTAGGAGAAGCTTTGCAGAATATCACCTTCAGATGTAAATCAGTTTTAAATATTACCTAGTCTTAATTCTACTGTTCTGTTTAAAAGCAGTAGTATTTTTTAAAAGATTTCCTTCTGTCAGGGAGAGCATGTTTGAATTGTACTATTTTGTAAATGTGATGGTTGCTAGTGCAACATATTCCCCTCTGCTACTTGTGGCCTCTTAAACATTTGTCAGGAAAGCTTCCTTGTAACTTTGCAATGGGAGACTTGTTTTCTCCTGTCAGACTGTGAAGGCATTATTGACTTGAAGTCTCAGCTCATAGATCCAGGCAGTATAAAGGTTAGATCATGAATGATTTCATGATATGTGCTATGAATATAGTCTTTATTTTGCAGCCATTTGAACAAAAGTTAAAACAAGGCACTAATTTTAGTTTCTAGACTTTACTGTGATCTCTGTGGTTATTGTAGGTGGCATGTAGTCTCTGATTTATTAGAAGATTTGCATAGAATTATGAAAAAGCATATTGGCCCAGAGAAACCTTGTTTCAATAAGTGGGTTTTCTGTATTTGTCTTGCATTTGATTTATACATGTTAATGCTTCTTCAGGCTACTTTTTCTTAACTTTGGTTGTCTAGACTCAGGACTTTGTTATTAAGACTCTCCTGATTCCTTACTATCCTTGTTTAAGCCAATGAATTTTTGTCTTGAGCCTTCTTGGTACTTGGGGATTTATTTTTCTTTCCTTATTTCTGATGATGCTGAATCTCTGATTAAAAGTTGAGACTCCAGTTTGCTTATTCTAACGTTATATTTTCATTTGGATAACATCATTGAAGGGAGTCATTGCACTACAAGCAGTATTTTAGTTGTACTGTTAGCAAAACTACACTACTGTCTGGACAAAAACTTGCCTTTGCATTTATACTGACTGATGACCATTTAGTCATGCTGGAAATTTTCATGTGCTTACAAAAGTGATACAGGAAAGGACAACTTGATGGGCTTTTCAGTTTCTGATCAGCTGAGTTGTGTACTTACCAGCTCTATTTGCTTTTTACTTTTTAATGCTCTAATGTAAGACTACATATTTCTTTATAGCTACATTTAAGAGGGAATGTAGTACAAATGAAGTTCTTTTTACAGAAGTTGTGCTTTTCATCTGTGCTGTTTCCCTGCATATGTGAATGTGTTACTGGCAGCTCACACTTTGTCTGTTCTTTGTATGTGCATGATGTCTTATTTTTCATTTGCTATTGAAGATTTGGGAGAAATTGTTGTATTTGCTGGTAGCCTGCAATGTAATGCTCAATTACAAAGTATGTTTTGTTTACAAAAGTATGGAGAAGGAGGAAGGAGGCAAAATCATATGCAGTAATGAGCACTGGAAAAGCACAAATAAGGCTTGTATGTCTTACAAACTGGAGGTCTGAGGTGCTTTTACTGTTCTTTGTTGTATTACCTTGTCAGGAATTGCTGGCATGCTCCAAAAAATTGATCTTTTCAATATTAGAAACAAAAATCACGAATCCTGACCGTATGTAGTGCAGAGCTGGAGAACTTAGTGTAAAACACTTGGCTGTGATATTCTGTTCTAGACTGTGGTGTTTAGGAGGAGGACAGTTTAGGCTCTCATTTCTAGGCAGCATCTTGCTTTTGCCTGATAATTGGTGCAGACAGGACCACAGGGAGATTTAGGCATAATTAAATCAGAGTGTAGAATGTTAAATTTTGAGACATGAGGTGAGTTATTAGATAATCCATTTTACTTGAGATTTATTTCTGTGATGATTGAGTACACGTTTTCAAGATTTATTCCCCTCAGCTGGTCTGAAAAAGTACTGTTAGCTTCTACTGTCAAAAAATATTGCTTTGCTTTGCTTGAGTTTCAAACTCCAAGTATAAATGTACATTGAGGTTATGTATTCAAGGAAGTTCATTTCTATGTTACTGATTAAAAAAGATTTGGTTTGTATCCAAATGTGTAGAAGGTCAAGGAGAAGTGAAGAAGACTTATTTATCTACCAGAGCCTGAGAGTTCCAAGATTTTTTTCTTGTTTCTACTTGTATTTGGATAGTGCTGAATTGTGAAATGAATGTGCAAATGTAATCAACATTTTGAACCTTTTATCCTAATTTTTTCCCCTTAAATTGATTTTTAGTGTGGTGGTTGACCTTTTTTAGGAAGCAAGAATGACTGTTTAATATAGTCTCCTTCTGCAAGTAGGACAAAGAGCCAAGTTTAATATGCAGTTAGCTTTCTGAATTGATTGATAAAATAGCTGTAGAAATGTGAAGTGAGTGCCCATAATGTGCCTAGTGTAGCTGACAGGCAGGTCAGAAGTCAGATGTCAGGGAAGGCTGCAGGCTCTGGTCTCCCTAAACTGTGGCAAGTTTCCCCTCTTACTCAGAAGTGGGAAGTGTATTAAAGGAGTTCTGTGTTGCATACTGAATGGGAGTAGCTTTAGCTGCCTGACCTCTTGATTTGCACGTTCAGGTATGGGCAAGGCATAAAGCAGCACTTGAGTGTTAAGCAAACTAGTAGTAGGTCGCTAACATTTTTCTGAGGAGTGTTTTATAAAGGAAACTGAAGTGTGATGAATTAAATGTGCCATGGAAGCAGTATTATTTTTATTTTTCTTGCCACTTTAGGAAATGTATGTGTCTTCAGTAAAAGATAAGTGGCAGCACTGGGAAGGATGTTTGGTGGTCCTATAAAAGGTCATATTTTAACTTGATTCTTGTAAGCGGTTGAAGCAACCTTTTGTTCATGGCATCTGGGTAGATTAATCTTGGAGCTTCGCTAAACTTGCTGAAATGTTACTGGCTTTTTAAAGGACAAGACCCATCACATGTTCAGTGTCTATTTAAATCTGCAGATTAAAAATGACAGATATTAACTTTGGCTCACAAAGAGCATTTTGTATGTTTTGTAGCTGTATCCTGCTAATCAAATTTTAAGTATTTGGGGACTGAGCTGCCAGCTGGAGTTTCTTGATTTGTAATTCAGTTGCTTTATATATAGTATTTATCTGATTCTATCAAATAAACTTTTTGATTATTTGCTCCCAATCTGGAACTATTTTGAGAAGGCCATTTAGAGCCATATGAGTGAGCCATTTTGTTCAACTGTCTTATGGTAAAATGGCAGGACACTGAGGATCTGCACAATAAAGGCATTAGGCTAAAACCAGGATCTGAAAAATTGAATCAGAGTCACAGGGTGGTCTGGTTTTTTGCAGTTTGTTAAAGTTTTTCAAATGAACTTTGCCCACATGGAAACTGAACTAAAAAAAGGAGGTTAAGGGGGCACCTTATTAGTATTCAATAAATACTACTGTGATTTACTAAACATTTTAGGTGGAACATTTAAAGCTGTGGGGAAAGTACTTTCAAAAGCCTAAGACTTGTGCCCGAGTCAAAGGGTAGTCATTTCAGACGTGGTTAGAACCTAATAATGTCAGTTTTAAGGAGTTTCTTTTATCAGCAATGCCAATTTTAAACAATTCCTTTTTTCTCTCATGCTATTCCTTCTTTTTCTGCAGTTTAAGCCTCTCTCTCCACTAAGCCGGGGTTTTCTGCTAAACTGGAGCACAGACCCAGTTTATTTTTGTGCCTTGTCAGTTCCCTGGGCTGGCTGCTCACGCAGCCTCCAAAGGTGGCATTTCCTTAGCTGGGAGTGTGCAGCAGGGATGGAAACTGGAGCCAGGAGCTTTGGGAGTGGCCAAGGCTTCAAAGCCAGCTCTGGCACTGTAAGACTGCCTGGGTCTGGCTGGAGCCTTTCAGGCTCTGCCGCTGCTTCTGTGAGCACTGCACCATGCAGGGCCATAATGGATGCATTTATTTATTTATTTTTCATTACTTCTGGGTGAATATTTTCTTTGTGAATATTTGGGGTTTTGGGGGGTTTGGTTTTGGTTTTTTAACTTCACTGGTGTAATAATTCCATTGGTGAAACTGTAGGTGCTGTGAAATGGCTTACTCCAGCTGTGTGCAAATGTAGGACAGATACACTGTATTTCAGCCTGCTGTATAACCCTGGAGTTTTTTGTTTGTTTTACTGTACACACCCCCACCCTCCTATCTTGATTTTCAGAAGCTGTGGCTACTTAGCAAAGAATGACTTAGCTTTGATGACAGGCATGTAAAACCAAAAGGTGCCTGTGTTTCTGGAAGTATAGGACTTAAGTGTGTATTGAGAAAGCAAGAAAATACAGCTGTACATGGTTTTTAACTACTATAGATTAACTTGAAGTTGTGTATATACAGATATATACAGGTATACAGCATGAGCAGACATATGCTGTGCATTTTATTTGAATTATAAATTTCTTTTTGGACTGTGGTAAATCTTCAAGAAAACTTTAGACTTCATCTTGGAGTTTCTGAAAAACTGTGTGAAAATCACTTTTGTGGTCCATGAGAGCTGCAAATCAATGCTATGTTTTTTCCACCTAATGGAAGATTTTAAAATTTTATTTTTCATTTTCCATTACATTACTATTTCTTTGTATGTCTCTGTGAATGCAGCAGAGACATACAAAGATGATTGCATCCCAAAGTATTTTAAAATGAAAACATTGTAATGCAGTGTAATGAAATACTATTAAGAGATATTCTTTCTTTCTCAGGAAAACAAAGAAATAGACTGGAGCCAATGGATACCATATTTGTTAAACAAGTTAAAGAGGGTGGACCTGCTTTTGAAGCTGGGCTGTGCACAGGTACTGTTCAATAGCATGTTTATGTACATGATGTAAAATACATATGATTTAAGTTGCTACTACATAGTTCTATCTTCCATTTAAACCTTGTTCTTTCCTTTAGAATCCATTTTAAATTGTCCTCCAGTGTTTTTCACATTGGAACCTTGTTTTGCTTATTAAGGCATCAAAGTCCTAGTCTTTTTGATTTGCTGTCTTAAAGAGAGTAATAAAATACCTGTAAGCTCCTATTTCTTTGGTTTGGGACAAATTGGTAACCTGAAAACATTCGGGTCTTCGTACATTAAATAAAATTTTTCTTCTCTGCCTCCTTTAAATCAAATAGGAACAGTCCAAATCTCTCTATTCTTACAAAATTCTGTTCAATTGCTCATTTAATCAAACTGGAGAGCAGAAAACATGGAGGTTTTTTTGTGAACTGAGTCATATATATCTTAAGTGCCAAAAGAAAAAAAACCAGCTGTATTGGAATAGACAATCTTACAGGTGATGAAGTTACATACATAGATGGATGCCACTATGAACACAGGTTTCTTAAAAACGTGGCAAAACTTCTGTTCTGTGAAGGGCTTGTGCTTGTGTCCATAATGGGATGTTAATATATTTTTAGAAAAGAGTTATGTACCTCAAATTGACTGGAATAGAATAAATTTTGTATATTCTTACTAAAGAAATACAAAGTTCCTAGGTTGATAAGTTTAAAAACAGTTCTAGATCCCACTTGTACACCATAAAGGTTTTGATTTTTTTTTTTTTTAAACTCCTCCTTAGATAGTTATTTAGAGAAGGACTACTTTGGCAGAATTTGATTGCTATTATATAAAGATGTTTTGGCTTGATAAAACACAGCATATGTTGAATCTGTACAGAGGAACCATGTTAATTTCTGCTCTGTTCAGTGTCTGCCAAATTGAGAGAGATGAAATCTGTAGAGAATATTTTTTTTAGTTATAGAAGAGATTTTTAGGAGCCCAGAATAAAGAGCAGAAAATAAATGAGAGAAGACATTTTTAATAAGTAGAATCTTCTTAAACACACTGCTTATAGCAGTTGCATCTAATTAGGTCATGCCAGTATTTCTTGTTTATGATTTTTAGGGTTAAATATATTACTAAATCTCTGTCTTGGTATTATAAATCAGTCAGGGAATAATCAGCCAGGTAGATTGCTTTACCTCTCATGTGGACACTGTATACATTTCTTATTTTGTAGAATCAACTGTTACTGTTATTAACTGTTTTTGTTTGGTTTTTTTTCCTCTAGTGTAATTTTGCTCTATTTCATGGTCACACAAATGAAAACACTTGAATATTCAATATGAGTTTAGGAAATTGTTTGTCAATTCTTGTTTCACTCCTGCAGGGTCCTTTGTAATACTGAAAGTTTCAACACAAGTTTCATCACCCATGACAAATGAGCTCCATTTCAGGAGCTTACTTGTCCGCTTCTCACCAGAAAATTTGAAATATTCTTGCAAATTTGAGGAATAGAGAAAGATATCTTAAATATAAGACAGCCCATTCAGAAGTATTTTTGAATAATCCTGTAAAATCATCTTTGTTAGAGTTAGAAAGGTAATACCTCTCCCATATTTAACCTCTAAGGCATTTAATTAAAAATAACATACCTTGGAGTTCATAAATACTAGAAATACTGAAATATGAACAGTCAAAACAGATCTGTAATTTCCCATGTCTTGATCTTTGTGCTGTCATTTATCTATAGGTAGGAATATAAAGAACTAAATTGTGTTTGGAAGGGGCATTCTGATTAATTTCTGCTTTGATCAAAATATGTAGCAGGCTACCAGACTGATGGAGAGCTGTTAGAAAAAGCCTTCATGTTTCTGTATCCTTTTTTGCACTACAGTTCTGCACTGACTTCCCCGTCCTGTGTATCTGAAACAGAACAAAGTTGTACTTGCAGAGTTATCTGTGCTCATGTCATTTATGTAACCAGTTCTGCAGTGTGTCCCCATCAGATCTTTTGGCAGATCCATGGGATGCCTATTTCAAGTAGACTTGTGTCACTGCTGTGTGTAATCTAGTCTGCTTCTGTGAAAAAATAAAAGCTGCACAAGTATAGATAAAATTATATGACCTACTCTAATGATACTCCTAATTATAGTTTTTAGTGGGAATACTGAGTAAAGATCTGTGGCAATGTAGCCCACATTGCAGGCTGTTCTTAAACAACCTGGAAAAGAGCCAGCTGAAGTCCAGAGAAGGATCTGGTGTGTTCTGGGGAAGTTCTGCAGTATGACCTAGCCAGGATTCAGAGCTTGTTGCCACCGAGCTTTCTTTCATTGCTTGGGAAGCAGGAGAGAAAACTCAGAGTTCTTTCAGGCAGGAAGGTAACTGGTGGATGAAGGGGAATAGGTAAACTTTTATAAAGTTGAAAATATCATACCAATTTATTGGCATGATGTTTGTGTGCAGACAAAATTAAAAAGTCAGATCTGTGTAGTTTGTTAATCCATGGGGTTTGTATGGGGAACCTCCACAGAGCACAAGTATTTAAATCATTATTGTCCCCAAGACAGGGTGGGTAGTCAGGGTGACAGCTTTTTCCTTGCTTTGATTTGATGGTGCCAGAAAAACAAAAAGGGCTTTTAGTTTCTGAAGCAATGTTGAAAAAGCCATTCCCTTTGCCTCACTTTTCACAGGTCCTTTCTTCCAGCTATTCTTCCTCCAGTAGCTTTTGGAAGTTCCCTGCCTGTAATCCCTCAGACATTTCCTCCTCATTTGGAAATTCAAGATACCTTTCTGCTGTTCTGATCAGAGATGGCTTAGATACCATTTGGTCAAAAGAACAGGATAGGTTTTTCATCACAGGCTAAAAATAGCTCTACATAATATATTTGACAATTAATTTATGAGAGTGTATGAAACTCTAAATGAGGACAGTGTAACAAAATATTTGGGAGAAATCTTTTTTGGTTTTGAGGAAGACTGACCTTGAATTTAACATGTGGGTGTTCTTGATTTTGTG
Organism: Agelaius phoeniceus; assembly: GCF_051311805.1. NCBI lineage: Eukaryota > Metazoa > Chordata > Aves > Passeriformes > Icteridae > Agelaius > Agelaius phoeniceus. Next base: position 17,849,972 of record NC_135265.1, read on the forward strand.
AGGTATAGAAATACAAAATATAAACTGTTTTAAAAACATCTAGACAAACTAATTTCAGTTATAATTTTTCCCTCTTCAGGTGACAGAATTATAAAAGTCAATGGAGAAAGTGTTATTGGGAAGACATATTCTCAAGTCATTGCTTTAATACAGAACAGGTAAGATAATAGTATTATCATTATATTAGTACATATTAGTATTATCATTATCAATTAAGTATTATATGATGTATTATCATTATACTTCTTATATACTGAGCATGAAACGACCACTTACGATAGTTTTGAAAAGTCATCTTATTACTAAATTTTCATTAATACACACTCAGTTTTATTATTTCTTTTTTCATATATTTGCTGATTGTTGAGAAGAGTTTGAGAATAGGTGTGCTGAATTGTACTGCAGTCCTTTTATTGTTGGTACGTGTCCCTTGTTAGCAAATAACACCAAGTGTTATAGAGGAAGTTTGAACTGAAATAGATTAGGTATTTATACATGTGTCAATTGGAAAAAAAGATTATAAAATCCACCTTGCTTATGAGATCTAAGAACTAGAAATCAGCATATCTGGTGAAGGAAAAATTTATGCTAGTGCACACCTGCACAATATCTGCAGTAAGTCTTTGCTTTCCTCTGTTTTGCAGCAGATTATGAACCTTGCTCAGAGTTGAGAAAATACTAATATTTACTGCTCCTTCAATTCACAAGCACTTGTGAAATTATGTCTGTGCATGAGTCTAGATACTCTTTCATGTCTCATGTCTGCCTTCTTTTTTACAGTTTTCTTGGTGTCAATTTCTGTTCTGTAGCAACAAGTTTTCAGTATAATACTGAGTTATGTGGCAAAAGGATGTATTATGATCAGCATGAAAGAATGTCTTCTAAGTACATCTCATGGGACATTTTTTACTGGCTCATCACGTGTTAGGACTTAGATATGCTTACTGTTTGGAGAAGGAAAATTGAGATTCTGGTTTTCCTATTTCACTGATGTCTTTATTCAAGATTTTGTTCAAAATGTGTCCACCTCAGGTGGTTTGTGTCTGTGTGGTTTTGTTTTGGATGTTTGTTGTTATTTTGGGTTTTTTTATAAACAACAAAACTGTATTCAGAGATGTGATGGACAAGGTAGACTGAAACATGTTTTGTGTCATTAATGCTGTCTGTACAAGAGCTGGACAGATGGGCTTTTTTATTTCCTTCACTGGACATAACATAGCCATGCATTGTTTCTTTATTTTGTATTTTTACAAGCAGCACTATTGTACAATAGTGTATATCCAAGATACATTGTATGCCTGACTATGTAGATCAGTCAATCAACTCTCTTGATCCAAGAAAGAGACCAGTCACATCTTTGAGTGGCTTGTGTGGTCAGTGATTCTTAACTCTAGGTGTGCCTGTGAATTGAGTGTATTTTCAGTGAGTGTAGGTAGTGAACTGTTCAGTAGGACTGAACCCCTGCCCGCTGTGGGTGAACTGGGGACCCCTGAACAAGGCCTTGTCAGTGATTATCTATGCAGCCAGGAAGGATGTAGCACACTGCTGCATCTATCCCCCTGATTTCCATCAGGGCAGGGAGGATGAAGGGATGCTATTGTGTTAGGAGAGAACAGTTTGTTTTCTCGAGCCAGATGTGTACATCACAGAAGATTGTAACAAAAGGTCATGTGTATCCTTGAGCATTTTATACAGCATATTCAACCATCAGGAAGTCTACAGCTGAACCTCTTAGGATAAACAGATAAATATTAATTCTGATCCATAGTGAGAGCTCAGACTCCACATCAGGTGTATCTTGTAGCTTACAGACAGTACTTCTCATGTGCCTGAAGAATCAGCTGTCTCTCATTCTTTGCTTGAAAACAGTATTTTTGAGCTCAGAGCAGTTTGGTCTGAACATAAGTTCTTTTACTTATTATGCTGCCATTTCATGGCAAATAAAATTGCATTATGGTGTGTGCTGCTCTTGCATTAGCATTGCCACCTGGGCCAGACTGATGGTCTGTTATGCCATTATCCTCTATGATAATACCCAGTAAAGATTTCTTTGAAGTCTGTGAAAACACTGAAACCACAGAGTGATTGAGTGGTCAGATAATACCAGCCCTCTTCCTATAAATCCTTGGTTCAGGAAGTTGCTGAACCACAGGGTTTATCTTCATTGATTTAGTAATTCTTGATAGGTTGGCCTTGCACAAATTCACTCTTCAATGTCTTCACATCAAAAACACCCAGTGATAACAGTTTTTGTTGTGTTTTTGTGTCTTCGCTGATCTTTCATCCAGCACACCTTGGCTTCTTTAGTTGGCCTTGTGAAAGCAACTTGCTGAAAGGCTTTTTGAAAGGCAGAGTTGTCTGTTGAAATATTTTTTATGACTAAAGACTGTTTTCTTCATAGTCTTAATGTGTTGAATGTTGGTTTTCTAGACATTTTAATTGCTGTACTTTTACTGTTTTTAATTACTCATTCAAACATATTGATGATTGTAAATGCTTATTTTGTCATTTTACTCATCATCAGAGCACTTTCTGAGGTTACAACACATTTTATCCTCTCTTCTCTCTAAAGAGAGGGCTTCCCCATTGCTTACTGTTCAGCTGTTTGCAATAAAACTCAGTGCAGGCTGGCAGATCTTTTTAGATTACTTCTGTGGCTTCATTTTTTTAGCTGCTTATTATTTTTCTAAAAAGTTGTTCAATTTTAGCTGCTTATCTTCCTTATATAATGCTACAGACATCAGAACTTAGCTGCTTTAGATGAAATGATAACTATATCTTCCAGTGGGACTTAAGGATGGGATATAATTCAGACATGCTGAACATTACTGTTCCCAGAAAAGTATCAAGCTGTGTCTAGAATGTTTTCTATTTTCCTCTGCTTGGAGATAGCAAAAAATCTGAAGTAACACTATTTATTTCCTCTGGGAGATGAAAGGCGCACCTCAGAAGAGTTGCTAGAATTAACTACAGTCCTGTGAGATTAATCATGACTACATGTTTAACTCTGTATTTCCTACTTTTTGCCAACAGTTGCTGGTTTGGTCCATTAAGAATTTATTCTTATCTGTTTACATATATAATCAACTTGGAGATATGTTGATTGCTAATATAAATTCTGTAAATTATTTATTATTCCAAATAAAAGAAGAAACAGATTCTGATTTGCAACTTCTCTTCCCCCCCCACCCCCTTTTTTTTTTTAAACTGGGGAATTTGAGTGATTGTCTATTCTGCTTGTTTCTCCTTTTAAGCTGTTCTTGAAAGTGTTTAGATTACTCAGAAATGTACAGAGTTTAGCTACTGAATCTGTTTCATTAATACAAAATAATGCATCAGAAGACAGATTTTATGATTACTGCTTTAGTTTGATGACTTGGAATCAAGACATTTGGATTTAACTCTCAGAATGTGTAATTAAAGTAATTGGAATGATAAATACCTTTGAGAGTTTTGAGTACTGTGTCTGGAGCTCCAGTGTAGACTACCACTTTCTGTGTGGTGGTTCTTACTAACACTTTCTAGTTCATAATTTGCATTTACAGAATATTGTACAATATACCAGAAGTCTTCCTTAATACTTTTTGTTTCTGATATGAGAAATAAAAAATGTCCTGAGAGCATGTCTCAAGATAGGAAGTAAGAACATCCAAATTGTCTCCAAAAGGCAATTGTCTCTTCAGGCAAACAGGAATAGAATAGTTAAGTAGTTATTAGACTTACATGGAAAACATTGTTTCTGAATGGAATCCTTTAGTCCTCTGAATGTCTTCTAAGATGATGTTAATTGTGTAAATGGATTTAATCACTTTCTTATTTCACCACTTTCTTAAAAAGGGAGAGGAGGAGAAACATGCAAAATATTTCAATGAGTATGGTTTGTTCTGTGTAAAGTTATATTTCTTTAATATAAAAAGTACTTCAAAAGGAGCAATGCTATCATATTTTTGACATCCAAGGTCTTCATCCTGCAAGCAAACAGTTGCCTGATGTGATTTTTACATACATGCTATCCATGTGTAGAACTGAAATCTGAACACTTTGTTAAACATGCCTCAAGCTGTTTATGCATTCAGTCAGTATGGGAAATGCTATTGTGAGTGCACATAAAGTCAATACTCCTTTGTTTCTTATAACTCAGTATTTTAAAATAACCTTCACAAGGCTTTTGAAGACTTACTTTTACCTAGATATGTGGGGACTTAAAAAAAAACCCCAACTTAAATCACTGCTGATCTTCAGTTGTAAGACTAAAGTAAATTTTATGCTGCTTGGAGAACACTTTTTTCCAAAATGAATAGTAGTTTAAAAAGATTGTGAAACCAAATACCCATACTCTGCTTTTGGAATTCAGCCTTACGTCTGTGGTTGCTAGAAAATGGAAAAGGAACCACAAAACAGAAACATTTTTCATATAAGAAAGCATAATAAATCACACATTACATTTTGAGATGATGGCTTTCTTTTCTGCACAGATAAACTGAGGCCCTTGTCAGTGCTTTCATAGGCTGATTGCTGTGCCCTGAGGTTGGGCCAGTCTTTGTGCTGGTTTTGTCTTTCCTCACCTAATGCAGTGTACTAACCAGTACAGATGAGCTGATTTCTGAGATAGCCACTTAGGTTGTATTGATACTTATGCTGATACTGGGCAGATATTTTTAAAAATCCTTTTTTTAATTCTTACATGTGAGATTTCTTAGTAATGGTCACAGTAACTTCATTTGATTTTTTTGCCCTCGTTATAATGGGCTGTACATTAGTCTTATGTAGTCCTTCTCTGTACCTGTTCCACTTCACATTTAATGAATGTGAACAGATTTTTCCATTATCTCAGATGAGATAATAAATTCACCTATTCTGTATCCAATGTTGCAAGCATATGCTTTTTTCTTCCTTGTGAAAATGCCTTATTTCTGGTAGATACCAACTGTGGATTTCACTGTTTTAAAACAGTCAAGTGGGTAGCTGGTACATTGTACATTTAGTGTCCTGATTTTCCTTGTGTTTGAGTCACACTGATAGAACTATTCAGATTCCTGGATCTTTATGCCACTGCTGCTGCTTGTGGTTTCAGCAGCTCAGATGACAAATGCAGCATTTACAAATAACAAGTGTTTTTCATCTATCTTTCAGATATTATCTTAATGACTGTTTAAGTTGATTATGCTAGGAGGTGATTGGAGTGGAAAGATGTAGGTCAATACTGGCCTTGGTATTGCTCCTCTTTTCAAATGAGGTGGTGATTATGATGTCACCACAGCAATTTTAAAAAGTGTTACAAAACTTTACTTTTAAATTGAAGAAAGAGGAAGGTTTTAGCTTTTATTCACAGATTTGTCACATTGCTTTGTCCAAGAAGCTTCAAACAATTAGTGTGCCTTAGGACTTAAAGAAGAAAAAAAAAAAAGGAAATAAAACTACCCAAACCAGTGTGTTGGCTCAATAAACTGGATCAGTCAGATTTCTCTTCTACTCTTCCTAAGATTCTCAAGGAAGTCAATGTTTGCTATTGTTGTGTCATGTGTTTGTCATAATAGCTGAGTGTTGGAGTTTTTGAAGAGTTTTCCTCTATGGAAGTAAATGGATTATCTTTGTAATAAGAACTGAAAATCTCTGAAAGTTTATATGTGATATTTTTTTTTGTTTCTTTCAGTGACAGTGTATTGGAACTTAGTGTTATGCCAAAAGATGAGGACATCCTTCAATTGGTATGTTTATGAAGCTTCTGTTCACACAGTATATTACCTAACAAAAATTTTCTGTTGTTGGTTACAAAGTCTTTGAAGTGTGCTATCAGCAAATAATTAGAGTTAATATTTATCTCTTTGTAACTTCTTAGATATTTTCCTACCTCATTGCCGTGCCTGAAATTTCAGGGGAATCTAAATATAGGGAGTACTGTCTTCACATGATATTTCTAGCATGTTAAAAAATACATCTTGTTCATATTTTTACTGTAATTTGGATTAATTTTATTATGTTAGAATGTATGAATCCAATTGCTTCCTTTAATTAGGTTGTCCAGTTCTGAAGGATTTGAATTAAAAAGCTAGCATATGAAGCCTTTATTAATGACTCAGTAATTGGTGAGTGGACTGAGAAGTATGATGAATGGGCCAAAGGTTATTACCAAATTTTTAAATTGTGACTGCTGTAAATGTTTTGTTGCACTAGTTCTTATTTGTTCTTGATTTTAATTGAGGTCCTGCATGTGCAGTAAGATGATTCATCTCCCATTTAGTGTCTCTAAGTCCAAAAGAGTCTTGAATAATACGTGATATGTAAGGGCATATTATGAAGAATCAAAAAAACCCCACCTAGTATATTGGTATGCGCTAGTTTATTTTTAGTTGGAGGCAGAGGAGAGGAGAAGATGACAAGAAGGGTAGATTTTCTTGTTAGTATTTGGAAAAGTGTATTTTCTAATCCATACAGTAGTAGTAAGATGACTGTGTTAAGAAAAAATTACGGGTTTCAGTAGCTGTTTTCCATTATTACAGACCAAATTAAAGGGTAAAGGAAAAAACAAAAAGACTTAGTCATTAAAGTGAAGGTAGAATCTAGTACAGGAACTCTCCAGCTAGGACAACAAGCCAAGATTATTAGAATAGAATATAGTGATATTTTAGAATAGAATAGTGATATTTTGAGAACATTTGATGAAGACATATTTCAGTAATCCAACACAGAACATATTGGGGGCAGGGTGTGAGTTTTGATTGCATGAATACGTGAGAGAGAAAAGCTGTTGCGGTCTTTTTTCATGGTTGGTTTTTTGGTTTGTTTTTTCTTTTTTTAAATTGGAACTGTGAATATGTATAAATGCAGGAATAATACTGACATTTAAATTATCTGAATGCCCTATGCATCTAATGCAGTCTTACAGCCATAATAGCGTAAGAATCTGGACAAGGCAGGAGTTGCAGTTTTAAAGTTAAACATTTCTATTTGTCTGGATGGAAAGGTCTTAGACACATCATCTCTGCTGGCAAAACACAAAGTGCAAAACTTCAGGTGATGTAGACATGTAAAATAATGGGTTGTATATAACTTGTTGTATCAACAGGTGAGATGGGGGCAGAGGGCAGAAAAGGATGATTGTTGCCATTACGGGTTAGGAAGGGATATTAACAAAAAGAAGATAAGGTCATTGTCCTTGAGAAGATTGAGGGGTAAAGAAAAGAGGAAAATACCTGACTGTGGAAGTTCTAGGAAAAGATTGGATATAGGAAAAATCTTGAGGTGTCATTATACAAAAGGTCCTCCTGAGTTTTCAGATGTGATAGGAGTTACGAGTTTTGTCTGTGAGGTTGCTCTCTTGAAGATAGAAGGAGGATTAGGTTTGACAGGTAAAGTCATCACTTTGCAAAAAATGCTTTGCATTGACCCTGTAGCTTGGGTGAGTTCCTTCAGTTGTTCACTCTCGGGTTGGGTCATGATACAGAAGGATTTTATGCTACTATTTGCTAAGATGCATTTGTTTGGGATAAAGTGAACTGCCTTTGAGGGCTTCCAGTTGCACATAGCATTTTCCAGAGGAAAGCCATGGAGGCACAGGTGTTTCCTGTATCCATAAGGCTGAGAACTGAATGTACTTGGGCCTATAGGAAATGACCTCTGATAGCAGCAGTTTGTTCATTCAGTCCTGTCACAGAACACTTCAGTATACATGTTTCCAAGTGTCAATCTTTGATGGCTGAGCTGCAACTTGTGAAAAAAAAGATTATAAACATGAATTGCATCTTACATCAGTGTCTGTCAGTTGTGGCCTGTAATTGTATGTTTTAACCTACCACACAGGAGGGAAGATTTTGGCACTTCTAAAATAATTTGCAATCTCTTGAGACAGTACATTCTCAGTAGCTTCGGTAAAATGAAGAATCTGTACCATTCCTCTGAATTATAATTGAGGAAAACCACCTGAAGTTTTGTTATGTAAGCTATTATAGAATGTTAAATAACTTAGTTGTTTTCTGTGACATATGTCACTGTAAATGTCTTCAAATAATGTTGCTCATTGTAAATTGATATTAAATACCAGTATGCTATAAAAATAGCAAAACTTTAGGCACTACTGGATATTGTAGTATTAGCTAACAAATGGTATATCTAGTGCAAAGAGAATGGAATAGTTTCATTATACTCAGGAATGATGCTGGTTGTGCTAAATTTTATAGTACTTGGCAGTCTACTCCATGTACTCATGACTGAGGGCTGGAAATACAGTTGCTTGTTTCTATCCTTAGTTTGCTATTTATAAACCTTGAGTTTAGTCTTCAGAAATATCCATATATGTCTGTGAACTTCTTGGTATATTGAGTTTCCAGAAAACAGGGGCTTCAAATCCATTCATCAATAGTAACAATGAAGTGGCCCAATCCCCAGGCCATTGCTCCCTGTGGCATGTGAACAGTGCTTACTTGGAAGGGAATTACCTGTGAAATCCTACCATTAGTGAAACCAATGCCACTCGTGTTTGTTCACTCGTGTGATGTTGAGAATGTCATTTTGTGGATGGAGAAAAGGGTATTTAAAGCATCTATATCCATAACAAAATCTTGAACTCTGGACAGCTGTGTATGTGTTGGTTTTTTCATGCTCCTCCTCAACTTTATGATAAATTTACTTAAATTTATCAAAAGAGATTATTTTGAAATATTTTTAGGTATGTGACCATTTTTAAACTAGGAAGAGGATTATTTTTATGTCATGCTATCCTTGGTGGTTCAGATTTGATGCATCTATATGCAATTTCTGTAGCATTCTTACCCTTTTTTGACAGAATTTTGGCATCTTGTAGGTTTTAGTACTGCTGACTTCGTGCAAATGGGAAGACACATTTAGGTCAACTACAAATAGTTCATATTTCTCAAGTGTATTCAATGAAATTGTTGCTGTTTTGTAGCCTTTGGATAACAAGTTTAATGCTAAAATACTGTTTAAATTTTGACAACTTTCCAGTTGTTCAAAAGCTTTTTGTGCTATGTGGAATATACTGAATGTAAAGGTGCTCCATAGAGTAAATTGAGTTTTCTAAGCCTATTTGCAGGTGAGCATTATTATGAGTATTGTCAGTAGGCTTTGTTGTGTCTAGCATGTCCTCTGTATGCAGGATTTTTGGACCATTTTTTCTGGGAATGTTTCATCTTGGAATGTACTTACTTACTAACTGTTCCTTGTGCATGCAAAAAAGAATACAGCCTTCAAATCACTGATTTTCTAAGTACCAGGCACTTGAAAATAGCACTCTTTGAAAAATGGCATCTTTAATATGATCTGCATTGGAGCTGTTTATTTGGAAAGTTATTTGTAATGTATGTAGCATATTAATCATTATATATGATGCTTATTACAGGTAAATATATGTAGATATTATTTTGTAGATGTATATAACTATGTTGTGTATAAAACATACATACTATAGGTAAGGTATCCTTTTGATTCACCATTCATTTTCTAGCACTTTCTCACTGCACTGACTCAAAAGTTCATCTTACCTAACTTTTAGCCTATCTCCAATAGTTTTATTTCTAAGAAAACATTTCCTTTCAGGAATGGTCCCTAAAGGTAAGAGGTTACTTCTGGTACTAAGGGTTGTCACCATTACATTTAATTAGTGTCCAAATCTGTTGAAATGTTCCTTAGCCTTCCAGAAAGAACTTTGCAGTTTCATTTACAGAAAGATGTTATTGAACATTCTATGAATAATGGTAAAGGTGGAAATAAAAGGTGGCTGTTTACTACTGTGTTTTTGATAAATTTAGTTAAATCTTAATCTTTCCTTAGAATTACAGACCAATGAAGCTGCAGATCAGTAACTGAAAGTTTACCACATTTGAACAGAAATGTTTCTCTTGTCATAGATACTAGGGGAACCAAGTATCCTAGGTGGGAATTACCGGGAAAATTAGTAAATGTCAACTGAAGCACAGATTTTCTTTTTTGTTTTTCCTTCTTTCTAGTCAGGTAATATGGAAATTTCCAGTATATTGGAAGATCTGTACAGCAGAGAAGAGAGTGCTGCATTATCATTTCTGAACTTAGAATTTTTGTGGGATTTGGTGGCTCTCAAGGCCTTGTAGTACCCTGAAATTGCCAGCTGTGCACCTATAATTAAAACAGAAAAAAAAAGGGGGGGAGAACCCCCTCTAACAACAGCAAAAAGAAAAATAACTTAAATGAGGAAATGTATCCTGGAGTTTTACATGCCCCTGTAACCTCGTGTCTCTGACTACAGGTCTGCCCACAGTTGGCTTCAATGTTAGAGACTGCCAGTTTAATTTTGTTTTTCTTCCTGCGACCATCCAGTTGCATCAGACCTAGTGGAGCAAAATGGCAAACTGTGAAATACTTTGATTTGCTTTATCTTTTAATGAAGATAGAGATGTTTTTCTAAGTAGCTGTATTTAGTCCCGAGGCTTGGAGCACTTTTTGGTTCCAGGTTTCGTGCTGAGTTACTGATGTGCACAGAGGTTAATATTAAAGCTGTGGCAGCAAGTACAATGGAAGGCAGGGTGTGGTGTGAAGACACAGTGACCTAGAAGAAGAGACTTAAATTTTGTTGTCAAACAATGCATGCTAGAAAATAACATTTGCATCAACACTCCTAACCACAATTTAGACTTTACATGAAAGTCTCTTACACAGCTTGTATTTGGAAATAAAACTTATTTGGCTTAAGGAATTAAATTTTGTATACTAAAAATGCACTGCCTTTAGGAAGAAGAGGTATGCATTTTTTTGGTTTTTTTTCAAATAACATTATCTGACTGTAGTGTTTGGGTGTCTCAGAGTAAAATGAAAGCACTTAAACTGTATTACTAACATTCTTGCCAGAACAAACTGTAACTAGAAAATGTTTCCTTTTAAGACAGAGGTGAACCTATTCTGGTGTGCAGTTTCCATACTCATGATGACAGTGAGATTAGGTTAAGACTGGGGAAGAGAACAATTTACTAGTGAAGAAATAAAATCTGAAGCCAAACTGGTTGGAGAAGGAAAGAAGAATGCCTCAAGCTCAGTCTTGCAAGGAGTTGGGCCTGTTAGCTTCTGATTGATCAAAATGCTTATCACCAATTTGTGAATAGTTCTGTTGAAGTTGGTGTTGTTATTCACCCTGTAGTGGAGTGAAGCACACCCATCCTCAGTGAAACATGGGGCTGCATGTTTTCATGGATTTGGGCTGATGGGTGTTGGATGTGGTCGGTTTGAGCTCTTGAAAGTACAGGGTTTCCCTGTGATTCTTTCCCAGAGGAATCCCCATGCATTTGGCTGTTACTGTTCTAGCATCTAACAGCATAAAATCAAGGGGGTAAAAACGGGACCAAAGCCCTTCAGCTGAATTTTAGGTGGTTAATTAAATACCTTGTAAAATTGTTTATTTGCTTAAAATGTATTTTGCCTATCATGAATGTTTTACCTTAGGAGTTAAACCTTTAACGGTTCTACAAATGCGCAGTAAGAAATTAATCCTTTGCCATAGGAGTTTACAAACTTTGGGCAAACAAAACCAGATTGCAAGGTGGGTAGAAATAGTATCCAGTAACTAGAAACATGCTGAGTTCTTATTGTAAGAGCAGTAATTTTCTTCTAGTAATTGTTGCAGAGCTGTTATCCATCAGAGCACTTAATGTCACTCTAAATTGCTGTATTTGTATGTTAGTCTTTTGAAACTGCCATTGTTTTGAGAAGGTGAAAAAGAGCTCATAAAACATCTAGACTAATTTTGGGACCATGTTGGAACTTCTGAAAAACTGCTGAGTATCCAGTTCTGGAAATGGAAGGCTGGTGTCTGAATCAGGAGCATCACTAATCTGAATATTTAAAAAAAAAATTTTGTTCTCTAAAATTGTGAGTCTTTTTTTGTTTGGCTGATTTGGTTTTTTTTATAAGACTGTAAACAATTAAAATTCAGCCATACCCTAATGATATTTTTATTAATGTGTCCTGTTGCAATCACTTAGAGATTAAGGTAGCTTTTTTCATATGATTTTTTGTTAGAGAAACTAAACTGACAGAGTAATACTCAAGCTGTGTTTTGTGTGGTTGCAAAATATGTTAAATATCAAAATAATGTATGAACTAATAAATACATCAGTGTATTTCAAATTTCTTAGTCTCTAAACCTCTTCTAAAAATCTCATCACTTTGTGCTTAAAGCAGTTAAAATATTTCATTAATAAAAAGGCTGATAATACATCCTTCAGTGTGACATATGCAGGATACATCCATCAGTTTCTTCGTAATTTGCATTATTTTCTGTAGGCCCTTAATCAGAGTTATGAAACAAAGATATCAAATACTCTTTGTGGAAGTATCACAATCTCTTTCTTGGAAGTATTCTCTGCTTTGTTTCAGTGCTTTCTTGGGTAGTGGGTGGAATGAGATTGAGAGGAGAAGTACACTTCCCTGTAACTGTCTTACACAGAACTGGCAGTCTGTCTGTCTGAATATACCTGCAATCATGGAAACATAATTTTTTGGGGGAGGAGAAAACCTAGCTGATCTCATTTTGGACCCTGTGGGAATGGTGTCTTCTGCAGTTGATATTTTAATACCTGTGATAAATTTTGTCAAGAGCTGAGAACTTATTTTTATGCTCACTTGTAGTCTTTGGCTACAATCAGATCACACCAGCTTTGGAATTTAGCCTTTGTGCTGTCAAAGTCAATGAAGCATTGTTTGTCCGGGGAATGTTTTACAAAAATATAAATGGGTTATTTTCTGTTGGTGTAATGTGTGCACATCCCAGAGAAGGTGGGATATCGGCTGTTTTATCAGCTGTATAAATTGATAATTATTTTCTGATTAGGGGGCAGTATATGATGATTTTTGTTTGTCTTGCATGCCAGAAGGATCTCACTCAATCTGTTTTTTGAGTCTTCAGCATCTGTTCAATTTTTTTCAATTTAATTCTTCAGCCCATCAAGATCTTAAATAGCCATTTATTTAAAGGTTTAGAAATATTTATCTTCATACATTCCTTCCCCCCATTAAATGTGTCAGTGGAAGCCTGTCCTGATTTTTACTATAAGTGGAGGAAAAAAATTACAGATCACATGAGGAGAGTATTTCTGCAGCATCATTCCTCTGATTTCAGATGTAGAGGCTGAAAGCAGCTGCAGTCAGCTGACAGTTGGTGGTCATGTTCGGATATACGTGAGGAAGGGGCGTGCTGTTTGAAGTGCATAATGAAGCCGTTGTTTCGTCACCAGGAAGCAGGGATGGATGGTAGCAGCCCAGGGAAATGAGAGACAGTGATGTTGCTGTAGTGGAAGGGAAATCTCATCACACAGAGCCAGAGCTCTCTGCAGGCAGCTGTAGGGATGCACAAGGCAAAATGGCACAGACGTATTTTGCTTTCTGTAAAGGTACAGGATAAACGTAAGGAGCAGATTAAAGTCTGAGATGGACATGCTCACAAGGAGGGTGAAGTTATTTTTTATGCTCTACTGCCCTTTATGTCTGTTGGTACCTTCCAGTGAAATCAGTGTAGCTGTATTTTTAGCTTGCTGTAGTCAACATCAATATGACAAGATAATTCTGTCTTTACATCTGTAAACAGTTTTTACTGTGTTTTCCTGTTTTCTGCCAGCTGCAGTTTACAAAGGATGTCACAGCACTGGTAAGAAATGTACAGTAGCCATTTCTCTGATGGTTTTGTAAGGCATGTTTTTCTTAATGATTTGTGAGAAGCAAGAATATGAAACAGCAAGTTTGATAATGAGCTAGCTAGTCAGAGCTGAATTTTCTTCATATTGCTGATCTCTTGATTTATGGTTTGTGCCTGTGTTATTTGGTCTGTTTTCTCTCAGTATGCTTTAATATTTTGCACTTCACTAATGCTCGGTGTAACATTGCAGCAATATTGGAAATGCCTCGCCCTCCTCTCTACTTTGCTCTGTGTTAATTTTATGGCTGCACTTGGGCTTTTATAACTGTCTGCTGTTAAGGCAGAGCACATTGATATACTGGAATTGAGCATGTTATGATTAGAACAGGAAATGCTGTGATATGATAGCACTCCTAAGTGTATAAAAGCCCTGAGAAATTATTTTAATCTTCTGTTACATTTGCAGGCTCTGCATTGGCTCTTTATTTCATTATGTTCAAACTGAACAAAGTCATGCTGAAGTTTTTCAATAATAGAATATTGTTTAAGTATGCTGTATGCTTCTCAATGATATATTATTGTGAATGTTCTGTTCATTTCACAATGACAAGTGCTGCTTTCAGAAATGCTGCAGAAACGTACTAAGTAAAACATAACCATCTTTTTCTTAGGAGTCAGGTTGTTATGCATGAAGATGCAAAGTGCACTAGGGAAATTAGAGATTTCATTTTGGGTTTCAGTAGTGCATGGACAGTGGTGAATATGAATTTTCATAATATTTTTACCTCAAAGTAAAAATGCTGAATATTATTAATATTTTTTACAGTAAAATTTATGTACCATGTACTTGCTGTAAAATATAAGATGACTTACAGGGTGTTGGCTCACAACAATATGTTACTGCTTCAATTTATTCATTATATGTTTAGGAACAGTAGCTTTTATGTAGAAGACATCTTCTTATGTATGTATATTTATTATATTTATATAAAAATTTATTTATATTTCGTGTGTGTACGTATATTTATTTGTCTGTACTTTTCATATGTACTGCAATAAGTGAACAGAGTTGTTTTATACCCTAAGTGTATAGAGAATTTTCTAGTGCTAGTTGAATTTATTATGCAGCATTTTAACCGATTGAGCGCTGTGAAATTCCAGTTTCCAGCAATGGGAGGCTTAAATGAGAAAAATGTGTAAAGTATCATATTATAAAGCAGAATTCAAGAGGAGGAAAATACTGTGTTGTGTGCTCATGGATTTTGAGAAAACTGACTCAGTGCCCTGCTCGCAGTATTTCCTAGAATTGGTCATCAGTTCAGTTTTTTAATTGTTGAGGGAAGGAATGTATGTCATGATTTTGCTTGTTCTGTTTCTGCTCACTAAGGGGCTGGAATGCTGGTTGTATCTTTTGAACTAACATTTTATCTGAAATTAGGAGTGTGAATTTTGAACCTGTGCTCCCCTCCCTTGAAGCTTGATCATGCAAATGCTAAATGGCGAACTTTTCCATCTCCCTCACTACTGAATACTCACTTAATCTTCTCTCCACAGGCGTATTCCCAAGATGCCTACCTGAAAGGCAACGAAGCCTACAGTGGTAATGCCCACAACATACCTGAACCACCACCAATATGTTATCCACGCCTGACATCTGCAGCCTCTGTTAAGGCACAAGCTGGAGACAAGCTCCCTTCTGACTTCTCACTGGGGAAGCAGCAAGTCAGTAGACCAGTCCGGGCATTGACACAGCCAGAGAGGGCCTACAGAATGGAAATACAAGTGCCTCCATCACCAACAGACATTGCAAAATCGAATACAGCCGTGTGTGTTTGCAATGAAACTGTAAGGACTGTTATTGTGCCTTCTGAGAAGGCTGTAGATTTGACGTCTTGCAGAAATAACCATGCTGGTCCATCACACAGGACAGAGGAAGTAAGATACGGCATTAAAGATCAAAACAGTCTAAAAGCATGGACCACCACATCACCACCATCTTTAGTGTCCACTGCCATTGTACTTCCTCAGACTCCAATAACGAGACCAGTTGATACAACTGTAACAGTAAGTAAAGCTTCAAATTATGTAGTATGTCCAGAAGGCATCCCAAACACTAGACCTTCTACTCAAGCCACAGACTCGCCCTCAGTCTCTACTAGTAATCACTACAGTTCTCCAACCTCCCACCAGCACATAGACTGGAAGACCTACAAGACTTACAAGGAGTACATTGATAACAGGCGCATGCACATGTATGGCTCCAGAACAATACAGGAAAGATTAGACAGCTTAAGGGCAGCTTCTCAGAACACAACTGAGTATAATCAGGTGGTGCCAAGTCGCACTGCTTCTCAGGTACGGCGCAGGAGCACCTCGCACGACAGGGTTCCGCAGTCTGTCCAGATCCGGCAGAGAAGCGTATCCCAGGAAAGGCTCGAAGAGCCCGTGCTGATGAAAGAATGGCCACGAAGTGCTTCACAAGATACTCTGACTTCACCTTCAGGCAATGCTAGAAATCACAGGGCTCGGTCGTGGGATTATCTCAGCAAACAGGGTGAAGTGCTAGAAAATTTTCACTCTGAGAATATGATTGCAGATGCAAATGGAGATAGGAGAAAGACTTACAAATGGACAGGGTTTACTGAACAAGATGATCGTCGAGGTATTTATGACAGATCTAGACAACATGCATTTCATATGTCCCTTCGAGGTCAAAATTTTCCTATTGCTCCAAATACTTATATTTCAGACAACAGGAGAACAGGTAGTAGAGCTTCTCTGCCTGGTTCTCACTTTCAGAAAGTTTCACCAGATATCAAAATGTTACAGCCTTCTCGTGATTCGCAAACTCCTGGGGGAGTTTCAAAATCTGCAGGTGTTTCACAAGAGAGGTTGTGTCTCACACCAGCCAGAAGTTCTAAAAGTAGCTCTCTGAAGAACTCCGCTCCCTATGCAGCAAAACCATCAATTCCCCTTAACCAGGGCTTGGATGCTATTGCCAGTAAAGACCAAAGAACAGTAAATCACTTGCATCAAAGCAGTCTGTTAAACCAACAGTCAAGGACCCGAGCCGAAGGTGCCCCAGATCACAAAACAGAAACTGGTAAAAACATCCAGCCCTCCTCTCTGGCTCCATCTTCTGCCAAACTTGTTCAGCCAGCAAGTGAGTGTTTAACTACCTCTGACAACGTAGATGGTTCCATCAGACAAAAGATTCATGGTGTTGAAAGGGAAGATGTTCGTGAGTCTGAAAGTCTGCAAATGGATGTTCAGGGAAATGACAAAGACACGGTGGTTATGCGGGACAAATCACCTTCTGGCCACCAAACTCCCCAGCCTCTGAGGCATCAGTCCTACATTCTTGCTGTAAACGACCAAGAGGCAGCCTCAGACACTACCTGTTGGTTACCTAACGATGCTCGGAGAGAAGTCCATATAAAAAGAATAGAGGAAAGGAAAGCATCGAGTTCCAGCCCACCTGGTGACTCTTTGGCTTCAATTCCATTTATTGGTGAGTTAAATTATTTCAGTGTACATCAGATGCTTTTCTCTCCTAAAGGTGATGAAAAACAAGATGCCAGGTAGCTGACTGCTATTCCTGTAAACCCTGAGGTTGAGAGGCATGGGAGATTTTTCTCATCTAAAATAACTATGGGTTGGTAAAAGGAAAAATATTTTTCAATGGAGAAAAATAATATTCTGTTTTGTTTGGGGGTCCTGGAGAATGAATGTAAAAAAGCCCACAGTGATGTAGTATTTTTCTAGAGTTTTCTTTACCCGCTGGGTAAATCTGTGTTACATAACTCCATCTGGTTGTCAGTCCACATAATGTTGTGATGTTACATATAGGGACAACTGGCATTTGCGGCACCTTTGGAATATTTGTACTTCTCTAGTAAAAAACCATACTTGGAATCCAGTATAGAAAGAATATGGATGCAAATCCATGTAAGAGTGATTTGTGGGGAAAAATGACGTTTTTCAGCTGAATAGGTATGGTGAAAGCCTTCTGAGACAGATGGAGAATAGATGAAAGCTGTTTCAGGTGAAGGGATAGCAATAAAAAGAAGTGGATTTGCAAGTAAAGATGCTAATGTGGATATGAATGAAAGGGCTTGTAGAAGCAGAATCTGAGAAGGCAAAATGATTTTCCGGTGTGCTGTGACACAAGCAGGGTTGGAATTAAAGGGAGTTTATGGGAAGGGAAGTGAAGAAGAAAAGGAAGGATTGGATATAGCAGAAAAAATCAAATTATATTGGATGTTGGATATATGATGAATTAGTGTCTTCTGCTGAAGAGAGAGTTACAGTGGCAG
The DNA here is from genome assembly GCF_051311805.1 of Agelaius phoeniceus. Lineage (NCBI taxonomy): Eukaryota > Metazoa > Chordata > Aves > Passeriformes > Icteridae > Agelaius > Agelaius phoeniceus. The sequence continues at coordinate 17,867,900 of NC_135265.1, forward strand.
AGCATTTCTGTTCTATCCAAGTAGTCAATGCCTCTGTTGTCTTTGTCGTGCTGTTGTTGTTGGGTTGGATTTTCTTTTGTTGTGGCTGATTTAATCCTTTGTAGTCTGGATGTCTGTGCATCATTTTTCACAGGAGTTGATTTATACCTGACTCTCTGTGCTCTTGAATTTAGCGTAGGAGGTATTTAGAAAGTACTGAATACAGAATTTTGATTCTCAGTCTCATCAGAGGGAAAACAACTCTTTCTAATGATACTTTTTTTTTTACACATGAGGTTAAGAGAATTACAGTGTCTTAGCATAATTGTCTTCTGTTGGGGATCTGAAGCAGTGATTTTTTTTCCCCTAGTATTATCTATATCTGCTACTAGTTGAAAGTGAATAACCAAATAACAGTGAAGAAGCTTTGTGTTCATCAGAAAATGGAAATCATACAAAAGATACAATAATTCTGTTGTTTTGAAAAAATACTGGTAAGACATTAAAAAGTACTTTCTTAGCCAGCAGGTAATGCTTTTGTTGGGTTTTTCATTTTGAATGGGAGTTGTATAGATCTTTTTCATTCTTGTTACTACTGGATGCATCAGTGTAATTTTAGATTCTTCTTCAGACCCAGCCAATCTTTCTTTAAGGATTAGCAAAGTTTGTGAGGCATGTAACTGATCTTTGTGCAGGATTTTTCAATACTCTGCCTAAAATCAGTGTTAGGCTCCTGACAAACATTCCATGTTTGCTGGAAGTATTTTAATCCTGTACAGTTGAAATGTCAGTTAAAGTCAGATCAAGATTGGTAACGTCAAGCCCAACCTTTTGTACACCATCTCCTTTCTTGGTTTTGTCAAAGATTTCCCATGAACTTTTATTTACATGACTTGTTTCCATATTTTAGAGAAATGTGTTGATTAAAGTTCAAAGAAGCCTTAAACATGTCGGTTGAACTGTATTTGGTAACAGCTGAGCAGTTCAGAAGGAACAAAATTGTAATTCTCCATTGCAGCCTCTTGGCATAACACCACATGGGATTGAATTCTTTTAAGCCTCTTGGAATGAAACCTCCTGAATGTTCCAGAAATACTGGAACCTGATGCTTCTAGAGCCTGGGCACTATCTGAGTCAGCATGGTCCTTGTGGCTGTCTTCCTAGCAAGAAATTCCTGTGCCTGTACAGGGATGGTAGGAAATTTCTACCCCAGCTTCAGCACCTTGAATAGGAAATAATAAATAGGAAATAATTAATATTTCCTTGAGGAGGAAATAATGAATATTCTCTCTGAATAGAAAGAGCATGAGATGTTATGCAAGTGGAACACTTCTTATGTTAGGGTTTATATTCTAACTTTGCTTGTTTTGCTATCATTATGCCTAATTACAACTTCACTTGTTAAAAGCTGTACTTAATCAGGCAGATAAAACCCTAGATCTGCTTTGAAATTCAGTTAAAGGCTTTTTAACTCTTCAGATGGAAAATCACTGGGAATTTTGGTTTAGGGTTTTCTTTTGGGTTTTGAGTTCTTTTTTCCTTCTCTGATTATTGAGAAGGATCTTACTTTGAATGAAGACATACCTTGGAGTATGGCAAATGGCTTAATTTCTCTTATGCTTATAACCATAGAGTAGGATTTTTTGCATTCTTCAGTTTTATTGGATAGAATGAATTTAATACACTTACTGAAGTTACTTGTACAGTAGATACTTGGAGTAGTGTAAAAATGTAAATTTGGGGGAGGGTAACAAATATCTTCCAAGGTCACAGATTGCTACCTTTTAAAATATGTGTGGTGTTTAAAATATTTGTGGTGTGTCTATTTTTATCACCACTTTCTGCTTATTAAAAGTAGTAGATATGGCCAGGACTGTATTTTGGTAGAAATTCAGCCAGAACAGTTAGCTTTTGCAGCAGTGTTTTGTGACTAGCCCACTTCTGAGAACAGCACAACATCAGGGTGATTTTAGCTCTGGGTAAGTAGTTCAGTGCCCTGCACCACAAACAGAAATCCAAGCAGAGTTTCTGTTGAGCTTCCTTACAGCAGATTCTTGCAAGGATCAGGGTGGGTTACTGAACAGCTGCCTTTCGACACTAGTCTTTTCAGAAAGGTAGTTCAGAAGCAGGGAGATTTAAATTTTAATCTCTCATTTAAATAGAAATGAGAGATCTGTTCAGACCAAACCTAGTAGGTAGCTGTAATATCTTTTATTGGAGAAACGTATTTTTTTTTAAATATTAGGTTATATATTGTGTATTTAAACTCTTCAGGTAAGCACATGTTCTTGTGGGGTGATGAGGCTGCCAGCTTTACAGATAAACATACAGTGGTATTGCACTCTTCACTGCTTTCCATGTGCTACTAAATGCAGGATTTAGAAAGCTGCTCTTTCTATTTCAGGTCCAGAGAAAAGCTGTGTTCTTAAAATGCTCTTTATTGTTTCAAACTATACAAGTTAGTCTAGTGACAGTCTACTGTTTTTACTCAGAAAAGGCCTCACCTGTTCTCTAGACTAATAAAAATACCATTTTCTCTATCAGTGATTATATTAGCAATTGTGGTGTTAAATGTGCGTTTTTCAGACTTGCAATTTTTGCATGATTTCTGTGCTAGAGGACAACAAATGATAATTTTCTGGCCTACTGGGTAATTTTTGGATGAGTTAATGTTCACTGGAATGGAAAGTAGAATGCTGCTAAACATCCTGATAGACATGGATGACAAATGGTGTCTCTCAAGGGCCCTTACTGGGACCAGGGTTATTAAATATCTTCATTGGTGACACAGATAGCACTGTTGAATGCACCTTGGCAGATTTGTGGATGACACCAAGCTTGAGAGGTGCTGTTGCCACACCTGAATGATGGGATGTCATCCAGAGGGACCTGGACAGCTCGAGAAGTATGCACATGGGAATCTGATGTGGTTTAACAAGACCAATGCAAGGTGCCCTGAGTCAGGGCAACCCCTGGTATCAGCACAGGCTGGGGAATGGGCAGAGTGAGAGCAGCCCTGCCCAGAGGGGCTTGGGGGTGCTGATGGGTGAGAGGCTGGACATGACCCAGCCATGTGCACTCCCAGCCCAGAGAGCCAAACCTGCACTGGGCTGCATCAAAAGCAGCCTGGGCAGCTGGTAAAGGGAGGGGATTCTGTCCTTCTGCTCTGCTGGTAAAGGGAGGGGATTCTGTCCTGCTCTGCTTTGGTGAGACCCCACCTTCAGTGCTGCATCCACCTCTGGGGTCCCCAGCAGGGAAGGTGTGGACCTGTTGGAGCAAGTCCAGAGAAGGGCCAAGTTTATTAGAGAGATGAAGCACCTTCCCTGTGAGGAAAGGCTGAGAGAATTGGGATTGTTCAGCCTGGAGAAGAGAAGGCTTTGAGGTGCTGTAATTGTGGCCTTCGTCCTGAAGAGAGTCTACAAGAAAGATGGAGAGAAACTTTTTGCAAGAATGTGTAGTGAAAGGACAAGGGGCAATGGATTATTTAAACTGATAAAATATTAGGAGGAAGTTCTTTACTGTGAGGGTGGTGAAACACTGAAACAGGTTGCCCAGAGAAGCTGTGGAAGTATTCCAGGAAGCTCCCTATTCCTGGAAGTATTTAAGGTCTGGTTGGGTGGGTCTTTGAGCAACCTGGTCTAGTGGAAGATGTCCTGCCCACAGCAGGGGGCTTGGGTTCCTTCCAACCCAAACAATTTTATGAGTTTTGTAGCTGTTGAGAAAATGTTGATTCAGAACATAGTTATTTTAATACATTTCATAGACATAAATGTCTAGTATGCATGTCTGAGATTTGCAGCAACGTTGAAAATATTTTTTGCTTCTTAGAGTACTTAGTGTAGAGTAAAAAGAAATGTAAAAGATGTTAATCCATCTCCCATATTGAGTTGCATGAACTACCCACAGGAGAGAAATGGGGGTGCTGCTTCAATACTTAACTTGATTGCAGCATGTGTAGCTGTCAGGCCAGCTTAGTGCTTTGGCCATTACTACTGGGTGGATGTTCTTTCAGCTTTGCAGAGGCCTGTCACGTGAAAATTAGTTTTAAACAGATATGTTTAAAAACCTTAGCCTAAACATCATCTTGAAGTTCAAAATTATTTTAAAATAAAATCAAGTGCATAGCCATCCTATTTTATTAAGGAAACTGTTAAGTTTTTCCTTAGGCGTACAGTAGCATCACGTAAGTACAAAGATTTTTTCTCAAAGGTGCGATCCCATTTTGAAAATATTTAGCACATCCTTACCCTAGAAAAATTTTAGGTGACTTCATTCCACTATTAATTTGTGAATAACTGAGGGAAAATTAGCCAGATAAAAATATCTGACCAGACTTTGAGAACACAAAAATATAGTGAAAATTAGATGAGTGTTCTCCCCCTGACTGAAACTCATATGTTAGGAAAGATATAAGAACAGAATGAGGATATGTGATACTTAATGTTGGTACTTTCTATTCTCCCACTATTTGCACTTTAAAATATCTCTGAGCCAAATGTGATTTTAAGTGTACCATAAATTTCTCTATTCTCTTCTGTATTACAGTAAAATTTTGTTCTCCAATCCCCTGCATTGATTTAAATAAAGATTTGCCAGGGATTTCACAGTTGAAACTACATGGTATTTATTCCCTTAGTGTATGTCTGTGTTTTCCTAAAACATGTCTCCTGTTGATTAAATTCACAGTGTGGGTTGAAAGGGTCCCTAAGGACCATCTGTGGAACCCTCTGCCATCAGTGGAAACACCTTCCTCTGGGTTGCTCAGAACCTCCTTCAAACTGGCCATGAACATTTCCGGGAATGGGATATCCACAGCTTGTCTGGGGAACCTGTTGCAGTGCCTCACCACCCTTAAAATAAATTCCTCCATTGCTTCTGCCCTTAGTGCAGGCAAACCACCACAGCAATTTCTGAGCTGGTAATCAGACACTCTGCTGTTCACCATGCTTTAAAAGCTGATCTTCATGCCAATTTTCAAAACCAAAAAGTTGGGGGTTTGGGAGGGGGTTTTGGGTTTTGTGGTTGTTTTTTTTTTTTTTTTTTTTTGGTTTGGGGTTTTGGTTGGTTGTTTTGTTTTGTTGAGTTTTTTGGGGTTTTTTTGTTTTGTTTTGGTGGTTTTTTTGTATTTCACAACCTGTTTTTTTACAAACATGTCATAAATAAAAGTACTTTGGTACTTGCTGATTAGCAGATAGGGTAAATGTACCTGGCTTCCAGTGAGTTCTACTCAACCCCGTTGTTATTTTTCTTTTTTTTTTAAATGTTGTTCTTGTTGTTGTCACTGTATATTTTCTTAAAGTATATTAACTAAGGAATTACAAGTTGAAACATCCTAAATCACCTACTATTAGTTAAACTTTTCAAGCAGCTTTATTATACATGTGATTGCATTTATCTTCTTTAGTGCTGGAAGTAGGGGTGTATAGCTTTCCCTTATCAATACTTTAAGTCCTAGGTAATGTACTCAACTCCAAGTACTTTTTGGAAAGTGTAAAGATTTACTGTCTTGTCTTAGTGGATTATGTGCCATACTTTCCCTATCCTCCCCCTACATCTTAATGCCTCTCTCTGCAGGCTGCTGAGCCTTGGAAGATGACAATGTGAATACATTGAATGCAATTGAAATAAGAAAATAAATTTATATGGTTGCACAACATGCTATGAAAAAAGGTTATGATGGTAGAAATAGACAGCTTGGGGAAGCAAGCAGAAACATTCTCATAAGCAGAAAGGAAGCATTTGAAACAATGTACTCATTCTATTTTCTCATTATGAGGAGGGAGAAACTAAAAAACCTTGGACTTCTCCAGCAGAGATTGTGGTTCATCAGCTCAAAATGTGTGGATTTCTTTAGGGCAAATGGTGGCTGAATACTGATGGCTATTATATGCTGTGTTTTAAGGCAAAACTGCTGGCAGTCAAGATGAAAATGAAAATCTTCAGCTATTGTGATAATTTTCTTTTCTACAAGTTACTGCCTAGCTATTCCAAACTATGAAAATAGAAGTGCAATTGCAGTAGAGATTGGGGCTGACAAATGTTCATTTGTGAGGGCTGTTTCTTCCATTATTATCGTGATAGCATTGGAACAGCTTTTAACATGTCATCAGTGTTTCTAAGATAAGCATCAGTCTTGTACTTTTTTTCCAGGGTTTTACAGTGTGGCCTGCCAAATCACTGCTGCTCCAGGCTGAACATTTCAGTGTTTCTTATCCAAAGAACAGTTTTTAAATCATTGTGGTATTCTGAAGTATAGCGGCCAAAACACAACATTACAAATTAGTTTTTTAAATACCATTTAAATGCTTCTGTAACTAAAAAATATTTTTTAATTAAAACTTAAAATTGGTACCAATTATTCCTAACATCTTGAAGAGTTTTAATTGAGTAGACGCATCAGATTTGCTTGATAGTAATATTTTCAAAGCATACATCATCCTCACTGTGTCATTATAACTTCAAAATTGCAGGGAGTAAGGGAATGCTGTCAGGGTTCTTGGCAATAAAAAATACACTGACAATTGTACTTTTTGGTGTGATGGGGTAATATGGCAAGCAGGAACCTTTAGAATTGCTTTGTGTAGAAAGATAGATAAACTTTTGTTTGACACTGAAATAAACAATAGACCTTCATAGATACAGTTTTTACAATAGTCTGACATGAAGAATAACCTTGGGAAGCCTTTTCTGTTTGTGTGAAACATAGTCAGTGTAACAAACATATTATTTGCATGAGTGCATTAGCAGAGGACTGGATTTGATGATTCAGGAAGCTTGTTCCAGTCGTGTGTTTCTGGGGCTGAAAGCCATGAATGTGCTCAGCATGCAGACATGTTTCCATTCTATTCTTTTGGCCACATGAGGATAATTACATAAAGTAGATATATGAAGAAATTCTTTGTAAAGATAATTAGTGCTGGAAGTACTTAAAAACTAGCCAAAAAAAATGTTTTTGATGATTCTTTTTTGAAAAAATGAGGTAACAGGTCATGAGGAATCCAGGCAATAGAGTTATCTTTTTTCCAAATCAGGTATTTAAGCCTTGGAAGTCAATGCATAAGGGAGCTTTTACCCTTGCAGACTGAATTATAAGATGCAGCAGTTTGTACTGCAGGATTTAAAACAAGAAATCACTGCTGTGGGGAATTTATTAGTCCTTTATGCTATCTTGTATGGTAGCAGAGTTAATTCCATGTAGTTACTTTTGATTCAAATTCGGTTTTATTTGTTGATTGTTTCTGGCCTTCTCACTACTGCTGAAGTTGTATACATGGTACTTTTATTTTTTGTCCTCCTGACAGGCTTTTAAGAAAAATGCCCTACATTAGTGTGTCTGTGTTTACCTTGCTGGCAGCTTCTTCTGGGGTTTCTTGGTGACAGACCTTTTTTTTTTTTACTTCCTTGCCTGTGTGTGGATGAGGATCTTTTTCCTAATCTGTGTTATCTTGTCCATGCTCTGTCCTTTCTTTCCTCATTCTTCTCACTGGTGCCACTTTCCTGCAGTCTCTGTCCTCCTACTGTGCTGTCCCTTGCTCCACTTGTGCCTTGGCAGCCTTTTCTCCACCTCTTTTGTCCTGTCTGCTGCTGAGTTTAAGGAAGGGACACTGGTCTACATGGCTGTACTTTAAAGGAAGTGCTGCCTGTAGCAAGCTGGAGCAAATCTAACCTGAGAGGCACAGAAGGTGTATTAGACATAGGGCAAGAATGTAAAGCTTTTATCTACTGCGTTTAGGAAGAACACTTCAGAGTAAAGTATTGTTGGTGGATTGTGAAAATGCAGAGCCTGTCATGGTATCATGTACTGTGGAGTACTTGGAGGCCAAGGATGTGGAGTGCAAAACGGTTGTAGACAAAGGGCTGAAATTCAGTAAGGCAGTGCCTCCAAAGTCATCCTGCTGCAGGGTCACTGGCACATGCTGTCCGTCCTTCCATAAAGAGAAGATTAGGGTTTATTTAATTCTACTAATGAGTACTTGATAATTTGTTCCTTCTTTTGTTACATAAGCAAATTAATTTGATATGTAAGATTCATTCTTAAATTGCATCCCAGAGCCATAGACTGTTCGAGTGAACCATTGAAGAACTAGAGAGGCAATTATGAAAATACTTACTGTAATGGCTGTCAGGTAGATGCCATCTGAGTCTATAAGGAACCTTGACATCTCTGGCTCAGCTGAATGAAAATAATGTTTTTAATGACTCTTTTAGCCCTTTGTTTTGCAGACAGCAGCATGAGCTACCTCTAGCTTTCTGCAGAAGGCTGGGCTTTTTACAATGGATCCCTGATACATTTACACAAGAGCTGAGTAACCAAAATTACATTAAATACTACAGGAGCATCTATAAACAAATACCTATTCCAAGAATTCAGTATAGTTGTCAGAAGGCCAGTAATATTAAAATACATTTATCTCCTTCAATGCATGCATTTTGGGAAATTGTATGTTGGATAATTTTTTTGTTTCTGGGGGTGCATGCTGAATCAACACTCTTCATGGGACATGTAAAGCTGTTCTTAAGTGTGTATTACTACACAGCTGTTACATTTTTATGATCTAAATCTTTAAATCAGGTAAATAGTCTTTGATAAAATACATACTTGTTGAATTAAGCTTTGTGGCCACATATTCACATTGTTTGTTTAAATTGAGATGCCCAATTAGTGTTTTAAATAGTAATGTGGTCTGCAAAACATTTACTAAATAACACTGTTCCTTCTTAAGGCCTTCTGAGGTGTTGAAATACTGTTTGCAAGACTGCCATGCCTGAAGGGGAATATATGTGAAGAATGACTTTAGCCTTGGGAAGCTAGGTTTTTTCCCAGTAATTTTTTTATTACCAGTGAAGAAAAGCTTTGGCAAACTGAATCTGTATGGATTGGAGGAGGAATCACCTTCCTCTGTGAATAATCCCTATTAAAGCATCCCTGCTGGTGGCTGTACTGAAGTCTCTGTGAATTTGTTTCCCATGTGTGTATGATTCAGTTAACTAAACAGCTTCCTTAAATACCTCTTTCCCTTGCTTTCCCACCACCACAAAAAAAGAAACCACCAAGCAGCCAAAGCTCAACAACATACAAAAGCAAACCCCACAATCACTACCAGCTTGGATAAAGAGGGTATTCTTAGGACAGCTCCAGTGCAGCTCAGTCCATACCTGTCCATGCAAGCCACTGAAATGCATCTGAAGGTAGTGCCGAAGTGTTCGTGTTCTGCCTGAAGGCTGGTTACAAGTGATGTTCTTCAGGGCCATCTTGTTTAATGTTCATGACCTTGAGAGGAGATAGGATATGCTTATTAAGTTTGGCAACACTAGACTTAGACTCTCTTGGTCTGTATCAGTAAGAAAGAGCACAACCAGAATATTGAGGGAGATCTCCCCCTCTATTTGGTACTTGTTGGGTAAGAGCACTCACCAACATGGTCTGAATTCAGCATTAACACTGCCTTGTGGAGAATGAGAGCCTAAGAGACCTTCCAAGGCTTGCTTCCACCTGAATAATTCTGTGATTCATTTAACTTACATTTGAGATTCTCAAAACGTGCCCCCTTTTGTGTTCCGGTTGTTCCTTTCAAACCTTAATATTTAAGGGACTGTTCAGGAGATGAGATAAACAAACACATGAAATACTATATTAATCATGATAAAATTGTATTGTAGCAGCTTAATAGGTTATACTATGGATCTGTGCTTTTTTTCCCGTGATTTTGTCTGTTTCTTTGAATAGCTGATAAATTGGTTGATACTTAGTTATTCATTCACATAATGGGGATAGTATGTCCTGTTAGTCATGCTTTCATGCCCATGAAATTCTCAGTTTTGAAATCTGGTTCTGCCTTTGAACCCATTCTGTATAAAACTCTTGTCTGTATTGGGTTTTTTTCACCTCACCTGCATTGTGATGCTCTCTACCTTTGTAAGTCCCCAGTCTCCAGCATGGCAATACAAGCCTACTGTGATACACAAATTTCTCTGTGCCTTAGCTAGAGGATCAGTCAGTTGTGGTTGGAGCTGTGTTGTAATACAAGTTTTCAGTGTCTTACCCCCATAAATGTTTTCGTGTTGAAGGGCTCTTCCTTAAACTCATTAGTTGCAACTGTGGACCAGTTGCACTCTTGTGCAAACACAAGTGACAAGTGACATCCCCTCTTGGCCAGAGATGCTCTGTCACTGTGCTGGCCTGGCTCTGATGGCCAGTCTCTTGTGTCACTTCATAGATAATAATGTAGAACAGATTGTGGTTGAAAAGTATAAATAAAGTAGTCCTGGAATAACAGAATCTAACTCCTGGCCTTGTGCAAGACACCCCAAAAATCACACCATGAGCCCAAGAGCATTGTCCAAACCCTTCCTGAACTCAGTCAGGCTTTGTGCTGTGACTACTTCCCTGAGCAGCTGTTCCAGTCCCCAGCAACCCTCTGGGTGAAGAATCTTTTCCAGATATCCCACCTAAACCTTTCCTGACTCAGTTTTGTGCTGTTTCTTTGAGTCTTGTTGCTGGTCACAAGAGTGAAGAAGAGATCAGTGTCTACCCCTCTTCTTGTGAGGATGTTGAAGGCCACAATGAGGTGTCCCCTCAGCCTCCCCTTCTCCAGGCTCAACTGACCAAGCGACCTCAGACAGCTCCCCTCCAGACCCTTTACCATCCTTGTGGCCCTCCTTTGGGTGCTCTCCAACAATTTAATCTCTTTCTTATATTATGGCACCCAAAACTACCCCCAGCACTTGAGGTGAGGCCCCTCCAGTGCAGAGCAGAGCAGAGCAGGACAATCCCTCCCTTGCCCTGCTGGCCATGCTGTGCCTGATGCCCCCCCAGGACAGGGTTGGCCCTCCTGGCTGCCAGGGCACTGCTGGCTCAGGTTCAGCTTGCCATGGACCAGGACCCCCAGGTCCCTTTCCATGGCACTGCTCTCCAGCCTCTCATTGCCCAGTCTCTACACACAACCAGGCTGCTCCATCCCAGGTGCAGAATCTGGCACTTGCCCTTTTGAACTTTATATGGTTACTCAGCCTTCTAACTTGTCAGTGGCCTCCCTGCCCTTGGCAGGAGTTGACAATTTAATATTGTTAGCAAACTTCCATGGTATTACTTTGAGTCCTGTGTCCAGGGGATTAAAATGAAGATGTGGATGAGAACTGGGCTGGGGATGGATCCTTGTGGAACCCCAGCAGTGGCAGGTCACCAGTCTGAGGTCACCCCATTCACTGTAACCCTTTGTGCCCATGATCCAGTTGGTCACCCACTGTGTAACAGGGTTGTCCAGCTGTGAGCTGGATGCTTTCTCCAGAAGGAACCTGTGAAAGACAGTATCAAAAGCTTTGCTGAAGTCCAAAAGGCTTCACCTGCTGGCTTTCTTAGATCAGTGGGTAAGCCTGTTGTGGAAGGAAATCAGGTTTGACAAGCAGGACTTTCCTTCATGAAGCTGTGCTGGCTCCGAACAATGACTGCGTTGTCCTCCAGGTGCTTTTCAGTACCTCCCAGAATAATCTTTTCCATGGAGTCTTTGACCTTTTTGTTGCAAACATTTAAAGAGATGCCAGTAATTTGAGGTAGGAAACTGAAAGAGAATTATATTGTGTGGTTTTTCTTCTGGCTTGTTTGTTCTGTGCACTTCACTGCATTTTGGACACAGTAATTTCATTGATGAGCGAGCTGAACACATCCATTCACATGCTGTGTGAGGAATTTTGGGGTGCAAATATGTCAGTCAAGGAAACTGAACAGGTTAAAAAATATTGCAAGCACTTGAAAGAAACATCAAAATACAAGGAATATACGTAGTTTGGATTTTGTGTCTTACTGAACAGCAGCAGTGACATTTGCTAGTACATTAAATTAATAGGCAGAAACTCCTGTGGTGTATGTCATGATTTACTCCATCATCACTTTATATTACATAAAAGCTTGCTATTAGCTGACCTTCAGCTTCTTCAAGGGCTGAATAGTTAAGCCTCTCCTATACCAATGTCATTTGCGGTTCCTGTAAAGTTTGCCTATTTCTAAAACAACTTTAATTTTGATTCATCTGGGAATTAGATTCATCTGGGAATTAGATTACTATGAAGTAATAATGATTTGAATAATTATTGTTGCTTTCAGGGACTTACAAACTGTTCTTCCTCATCTGAATTCTTGGATTTAAGTGTTGTGGGAAATGCTGTAGTGTTGCCAGACAAGTTTGTGTTCACAGCTCACACAGATCTATTTCAAGTGCTAGCATTTTTATAACTTTGGGGAGTAGAGACTATGATATTTGAGATATGTCTGTTAACATAAATAACTTCAACCTGAGCACTTTCAGTCTGTGTGGTATAACTCAGACAATTGAACAGTGAGTGATTATATTCCTTAGTCAACGTTAGTTTCAGGGAAGCTCAGCAGATTAAAAAAATAGGAAATTGAGCTGTTGTTGGTTTGAAATTGAAGTATAGCTGAGCTTTTTCCTGTGTCCTAGTTGCTGTCATGAAGTCATCTGTAAATGCTTCTAATTTATCATTTTGGATGCAAGTAAAACATGGAAATTTTAAATTGTAGCATCAGGGTTCAGTGTGAATTCTGTTGCTTTTCCTTTTTATTAATGTTTCTAGTTTGCAGCTGGGTTTTTTGGGATATGCTTTTTTAATTTCAAAAGTTACTGTATTTTTCACCCCAGACAATTTAGAGGCATGTTACTGCTAAACTGTCCTGTACTTTGTTTATTGCCTTGTTCTAAATGTACATTGCCAAATTTTGATGGTACAAGTGCTGCCTTAACAGAACTGTTAGTGACTGTTGGAACAGCACAATGCAGCACACGCAGTTGTGTTTGCACAAAGCAAAGAATAAACCTCTGTCTGCGAGTGTTCATTGGTTTCAATAGGCTTTTCAGTAGCTCTGCATATTACAATTCTTAGCACCTAGAGTACATTCATATTCATTATGGCAGTACAGTTCAGCCCCTGCTCGTGATTTTTTTTCTTTTCCATCCCCATCTCTACCAGACAGTGAAGTAGAATGATTTCTTTAGTGCTAGCAATGTGCTCTGGAAGATGTTATGGCTCTTTTCTCAAAAAGATGGAAAATGCATCTTTTGGCTCCTTCCATCTTGTAAGAAACATGTTAAATTGCAGAATATTTAAAGCTTTTTGGAATCTCTCATGATGACCCTTGTGGCTATTGAGACTGAGAGGTGCTGGGCATGTATGGCATGCAGTCGTTTCTATGAACAATTAGTGGAAGAACTGATTGGTATGTAGTAGTTCCATCTTTTAAAGGTCTGAGTACTTGCTTCTTTATTTGAATGTACTGAGGATGGGGGGATTGGTTCTTTGAATGCTAGATAGCTGTTTAAAATGCTTTTTCTGTTTGCTTGTAACTTGGCTGTTTTATTTGAACACTCTTTAAACCAAATGGCTTTTGATAGTCTGCCCCTGTTTTATTGTGGATATCTGTCTCTTGAGTTCAAACTTACTGATAGAATGAGTGTGGGTTTTGCTTATGCATGCCAACAAAAATTCTCTACTTGCAAATAATATTGAGAGATTACCAAATAATTCCTGTTTCTTTTGCACACAGCAAAACTGATTTTTTTTTGCCTTTATCTCTAATGTACAATTATCCCAATGAAATGAAACAAGCTTCTCTTAATGAAAAAAAATAGTACATTTGACAGTGTGAATTAATTGGACCCTTTTGTTTGTTAGAATGACTTCATGTTTAAGATATCTGATATCCCAGTAATGAGAAGTTCAGACAGCTGTTTGATTTGAGCATTTGATTAATGCATTTAATATGTTAATATATGGAATATTACCTTTGTAGATGAACCGACTAGTCCTAGTATTGACCATGATATTGCACACATTCCTGCTTCTGCTGTTATTTCTGCATCTGCTTCTCAAGCACCAGCTATAACAGCTGTTCCTCCCAGTCCTACATCTCCAATCCCTTTAATTCGGCGACAACTTTCACATGATCATGGTGAGCGTTGATTTCATTCTTTTTCTCTTGCAACTTTTTTCCTTTCACACTCTGGAGATCGGGAGTGAAAATTGTAAACTCTTTATTGCTTGAAATAAATTGCAAAAATGTAATTCAAGTTCCTGCGTACTCAAAAATTTCTATTTCTTTGTAGAATCCATCCGGCCTAGTGTCCTGGATAGCCAGCCTGCCACAAAAACTGAGAGATCAAAGTCATATGATGAAGGATTGGATGACTACAGAGAAGAGGGAAAATCGTGAGTTCATGGAAAAATTATTTAATTTGGACATCTGGTTTTTTAAGTGTTTAAAATCTCATTATAACATTTGTTTTTCTTCCAACAGATCCATTAAGCATGTATCTAGTTTAAAGGGGATTAAGGTAGGTAAATATATATATATAGCAACTCCTAAACATTACCCATACTGCTGTGACAAATGATTTGAATTGTACAGGTCTGTTTTATGAAGTGATGTGCTAAACAGACAGGAAGTTTATTGGAATTGCTACTGATCAAATTGCTGATGTATGCATCATATAACTAAACATGGTCTCTTTTTCCCTGGGCCCATCACACGATCCTTGATTTTCATTTTCCTCAGTCTCTGTAAAGAAAGCATATTAAATATGGTGGCCTTTTGTGAGAACTCAGTAATGAGAGTCTAAGATTCGTGGAGTTTCTCCAAGTTTTCTTGGCATGTGTAAGGCATGTGCAAGTTTACACACTATTGTTGTGTGTAAACTTCAGAAATTATGTTTTCCCCATATTCCTGGGGACATTTTTAAAGTGAGAAACATCTTGAACATAGGAACTGCAGGCCAATGTCTATAGAATTACACTGGGGGATTCTTTCTGTGATGTTTTCTCTAGGTCCCAGACAGCCAGAAATCTTCAGAAGACTCTGGTTCCCGGAAAGATTCTTCTTCAGAGGTGTTTGGTGATGCCTCCAAAGAAGGATGGCTCCATTTTCGACAGCTTTTTACAGACAAAGGAAAGGTACCTATCATGTTTGGGTTTTTAACCTAGGACAAATGCCAAGCTGGTGACAAACTAAGATAAGAAACTTCAAGCCTTCCTGTTTAGTTTTTTTTTATTTTTTTGGAGGGGATAGTATCATCAATAAGAACATTAAAATTTTACATCTGTTAGAAATTGACTTCAGTCAATTCCTCAGCTTTGTCTACAGACTGCTTTCCAGACTGTTTTAATTTTATATTTCAAAGTATCTGTTGAAGTAAACTAATTCCTAATGACTAATTTAATAATAGGAATCAGTCCCTTGGTAGGTGTAGTTGCACTTTTTTCCTCTTTCCTAATAATGAAAAAAGTTGTAATTTTTGTGAATGTTGTGGATTTGAGATCAAATTAACCTTCTGCACAAATACAGACTAATGCTTAAGGAAAACTGTGTGTCTGGAATTTCCTTGGTGTGAAAATGCCATTCTGACTTGAAGGCAGTTTAAAAGGCATGGGCAGAGTTCCCTAAATGGGAGACCAGAAATGGTCTCATTCTGTTTCTTACCTGCTGTCACATGTGAACTCACACTCAGTGGGTGCTCTGGGAGGGCAGGTTATGGAGCAATTCACTCCTCTCATGGAGAGCAATTAGGGAATCCCACTTTGTGAAGTCTTCCTGCCAGCCAGGTGGATAACTTTTCTTTGTAAAACTTCTGGAGGTAGTTTTGCATTCCAGAAAGGGGCACTGTAAGAAGTAAGCAATCTGACACCTTGGTTGCTGTTTTTCAGCGAGTTGGTGGGAGCATTCGGCCATGGAAGCAGCTGTATGTTGTTCTTCGAGGTCATTCACTTTATTTGTACAAGGATAAAAAGGAACAAGTGACCCTCTCTGAGGAAGAACAACCTATAAGCATCAATGCCTGCTTGATAGACATCTCATACTGTGAAACCAAGAGGAAAAATGTATTCAGACTCACCACATCAGACCGCGAGTATCTGTTTCAGGCTGAGGACAGAGATAATATGTTAGCGTGGATTAAAGCAATACAAGACAACAGCAACTTAAATGATGAGGTGATTGTATAATATTTAAAGCACAAGTTGTGGTTTTTGCATTTTAATTCAAAATGTGTTGTGTTTTCTTGTAATTAATACTTGAACAGAAGAATTAACTTTTAATTAACCAGTTGACCAAAATGTGAACAGGAACATAAAAGAAAATGAGGTGAAAGGAAGGATACTGAGTAAATTAAGAGTTAAAAAAGTCGATGTAATCATAATCAGAAAAGTTTGAAATAAATTAGTTAATGCTGTTGCTGATTTGACTAAAGATACACTTTATAGTAAACTGATCTGCCAAAAATACCTAAGCTTTTTTAAAAGATAATTGCAGGTTTAGGACCAGTGTGGTCCCTCTTCAGACTTGCATTGCAGAGTGTGTGCAGTAGTACAGTGTGAAGAGTTCCTCAGCAGTTAAAAAATGAAACTTTGAAGAAGCCTGTTTCTCTGATTAAAAGCTGATGTTTCTATGAATTAGGTCAATGCTTATTGCCAGAGGCAAATAGCTGCTACTGTACATAAGGTATCAATATCTGTCCCAATATTGTCCATTGTGTTTTCATTGCAGTGATGAGCAACAGAGGAATATTTTTATGTCTGTGGTCATGTACATCTACTCAGATTCAAAATAATTATCCAAAGTGTTACACAGATAGATAAAAAAGCAGATTTGAATTCATGTCTTTTTCAGCTGTATTTGTAGTAGCAATTAGTTCTCTAAGTACTATGTGTGCACAGGATTAGATTATTTTGGGTAGTAATATGCATTTACTTGCATTTTTTCTGCTTAAACTTACTTTCAGTTTAAGAGGTATTAATTAGATCATACTGCTTTGAAAAAAAAACCCTGTAAATAGCAGTACTTGATTTATAATTACTCACTTTCATTTTCCTTGTGGTTTTTTCAGTGATTTGTCTTTACTGTTCTCAGGAACTGCCTCTTAGGATGTTTGGTTTGGTTGAGGGTTTGGGTTTTTTAAAGTGGACTGAATTGTTGAATTCTATACTTATTTGGTTACCAGAAGACTTAATCATATTCTGGAAGGATTTTTTTTCTATTTTATTAGATTTTAAAGTCTTTCTCAATTTATTTTCTAGGATACTGGTGTTACTAGTAGAGATCTAATTAGTCGAAGGATCAAAGAGTACAGTACAATGATGAGGTGGGTGAATTATATGTTGCCAGTGGTCTTTGTAGAGGTTTTATTTAGCTTCTTTCAGCTGAAGTAGTCTCTCTTGTTCAGTTCTTCAAGCAGCAAAACAGAGCCATCTCCCAAAACACCTCGCCAGAGTCTGAGTATCAGACAGACTCTACTTGGAACTAAAGCAGAGCAGAGGACTCAGAGTCCACATTCTCCTAAGGATGAGACAGAAAGGAAGCTTCTCACTAAAGGTCTGTATGTTTTGTGTATTTCTTTAGTTCCCTTCTGCCCCAGTGTAAGGCCTTCTAGGTGCCCTTCTCAGATATTTTTTAATTCATGAATATACAGATGCAAACCAAGTATTAGCCCAGGGGTTTTAAGCTGCAGCTTTAATCACTCATTTCTGGGAACTACTTAATCTCAGATCCTGAAACTTTTATTTTAGTCCCCTCTCAAGAAGTTTTTGTGGATTTTTTCCTTCAGCTCCATGTAGGGCTAACAGTAGTAAACACAGGTGTTAAGCTTCTTGATAGCAAAATTTTGCCAAGCTTTGGAAATAATATTGTGTGTAATTCATACTTCTGTCTGCTGCTGACTCGGAACTGATAAGGTAAATTTTTCCACTAAAGTGCTTCCAAAGTATAGAACAGATTTTTTTTGTCTTAATTTTTAAAACACAGGAGTGAACTTATATTATTTTTTCCAGAACAAAATTAATGCCTTCTGAGTTCTAAATGTCACTATGTACTCTTTTTTTTTTTTTTTTTTTTTACTTTTTTTTTCCCACATGGTGTGTAGACATATAGTATTTCCACATCAGACTGTTGTTTAAAAAAATGTTGTGTACAAATTCAGGCAACAGGATAAGCAACCACTTTCGATCAACCACTTCGGAGTGATTCAGTCTTGAATTAAAGCTATCAGTGAATTCTGGTTTTTGTTGCCAAAAAACATCCATCTGCAAAGCTTCACATGTAACTAAATTGCACATGTTGGGTAAATCTCAAATCTACTGAAAGAATATCTCCAGAAATAAGAAAGAAGTACTTATTGTGTTAGATGACTTGCAGTGCAAGATAAATGGGAATTGCAATTTGTTACAAGAATTCTATAGGAGACGTAAACAGAGAAACTGAACTTTTAATCTGATTTTTGGATAGAGAATATTTGAAGTGAGTAATGTTTGGAATTACTTAGGAGTGACTAAAATCTGATAATTTCTGAAAGAATGAGTAAGTCTGCAGAAGTGTGAGCATGGCTCTAGAGTCTGATTGGTATTTCATGCAGCAGTGTGATTCCATGGAGACTTAGTGTTGTGATACTAAATGTATATTTAAATTTTTAAAAATTTTAGTAGTTTATATAAATATCAAGTTTAAATTTAGTAGTTTATCTACTTTTAGTCTTAGAATGATGAAATGCCACAGTAGCATCCGGCTCCATGCTTTTCTAAGTCCAGGGTGTGAGTATGTTCAGATTTATCTTATGAACCACAGAAGAGTAACAGAAGTTGTGTTTAAGACAGATTAATGTTTAATGAGTTGTTGCATAAAGCCAGGCTGGTAAAAGCTGAAAATGCAGCAGGTATCACTTGCTCTTTGCAAATCTGTTACCTGTATTTACAGTCAGTTTTGTGGCATAAATGTTCTTATTTTGTTCTTATTTTTCTTCTTTATTTTCTTTTTTTTCTACTATCCTAACAACAAAAAGATGAGACAAGCCCACCAAAAGACAAAGGGACATGGAGGGGCATTCCAAGCATTATGAGGAAGACATTTGAAAAGAAGCCTTCTGCTGTTGGAACATTTGGTGTTAGACTTGATGACTGTCCTCCAGCTCATACCAACAAAGTATGGAAGTAGAATTTTTCTTTTATCAGGAATGTAAAATACCTTTTAAATCACTTTCTTATCTATAGAACTCTTCTTTTTTTTTCAGTATATTCCACTGATTGTTGATATATGCTGCAAACTGGTTGAAGAAAGAGGTCTGGAGTACACAGGTATTTACAGAGTGCCTGGAAATAATGCTGCCATCTCAAGTATGCAAGAAGAGCTCAACAAAGGAATGACTGACATTGATGTTCATGATGATGTAAGTCTTTAATCACATTATTTTCGCATTAAAATCCCCAAAACTTGTGGTTGTGTTGTGATCATAGAAATATAAAGCATGTCTGACCTTTTCTTTTAAACACGTAGAAATGGCGTGACCTGAATGTGATCAGCAGTTTGCTGAAATCCTTCTTCCGAAAGCTTCCAGAGCCCCTCTTCACCAATGGTAGGTTGTTTTCTCTACAGTTTTGTCTCTAGGAATTGCACTTGAACAGTTGTCTTACAACATTCAGATGATTTGAGAGAAAATTTAGGGAAATCATCCCCACTCTGCATTAAATGTTTTCTTTCCTAAAAAGTAGGGAGTCATGGTGATCATCTTAGGAATGAGAGGTGTAAATATAATTTGTGTGATGTGAAGGGATTATGAATATGCAACTAAAAGAGTAAAACTTTCATTTCTACTATTGCACTATTCAGTGAAAGCTGTTTTTTTTTTCCCTACTGTCATTCAAAACATACAGTATAATGGGCTAATTTATTACTTCCAGGGGTCATTCTTTTATGTATGTTATTAGTGTTCAAGGAGTGAGTGGGGCTGGCAGATGGGGGTTTATATACATACATCTATAGATCTAAAAACTCATATAATAATTTCTGTTTTTTTAACAGACAAATATGCAGATTTTATAGATGCCAATAGAAAAGAAGATCCTGTTGAGCGTCTGAAAACACTGAAGAGACTGGTAAACTAAAATCAGTTGTGTTGTAGGTGCACTACAAAATTAGCATTAAATGTTCAGTGCTCTTAATAGTGATTGTTCGTTTCAGATTCATGATTTACCTGAACACCATTATGAGACTCTCAAGTTTCTTTCTGCACACCTGAAGACAGTAGCAGAGAACTCAGAAAAAAACAAGGTATTAGAAAGAAACATATAACATATTTTGGTTTGTCTCATTAGTATTATTATGTATTATGATATATATAATAATATATAATATAATACACCAGTATTATTTTTGTGTAGGATCATTTCCAATTAAGGTGATAATTTATTGTTGTAGATGAAATTAGGGAATGTTGTTATGTGGAGAAAAATTTTGTAATAGGCTAAGTACCTCCTGCAGAATATGCATGTTTAGTGTGAATTAAGTTTATTCAGACTGGTAGTCAGTCTTTTTAACTCCTTGCATCCTAAATTCATCCCAAGTCTAAATATCCTGTAATCCAATCTAGACCCCAGTAAGACTGTGCCTGGGCAGGGCACAGGTGAATAAACATCAGCTTTCTCTGAAGCCTGGCTTCTGGATGCTTGGGAGATTTTTAAGACTAGGACTTGCTATAGTTACTTGAGTAATTAACCTATAGATGCTGTTTCGCTGGTTTTAAGAAGGAAAATTCATAATATAAATGGTGGTAGTTGGTCACTACTGGATCTTTTTCCACCACTAAGTATAACTTTTTGTAATTTCCACAGGGTAGGAAAGAGGTGGTTTGTGTTAAGTGCTCCTGTGCATGCTGTAGTCCATCAGTAAATGCTAATAATAGTGTCCCTTTTTCAGCTCTCAGGGAGGGGTAGCTGAGTGCAAAGCTGTTTATAATATGGGTGTGCTTATGGATGTTTACTTCAGGGCAGATAATGTGGTAGCTTGGCTACCAATGTGCAGGGTACAGGAAAAGATTTGATATAATTGATGGTATATAGAAAAGCCTGTGGCCAAATCATTTAAATCATCTTAAATAATTTAAAAGATCAGTTGAGGTGAATATGGTAGGTTCTGCAAATAATACCTTCCAGTTAAATAGGAAAGAAAAGTATTTGTGTGTTCATTAAAAAAAATTCAACAGATTATAAACTTTAGTGAAATTACAGACAGTATTATAAGGAAATTATAGTAAATGTCATTTTTAAGTGCAATGCCTAAAGGAAGCTTCTCCATCATTTTATGGTTTTGGTGGGCTGTATAAAGGTTGTTAAATACTGTTAATATTGTTGAACATATAAGGCTAGATCAAAGAGGTGTTAGAATTGTGTGACTTGTCAAAAGACACAATTCAAGAGAGCATTAGGGGCTTGTGTCATGTTTGCAGCTTAATTCTGGTAAGCACAAAGTCTTTGCTTCCTGTATATTAGTGGTCTATTCTATACCAGAATAGTAAACTCTTAACTTAAAAGAAGTAAGCAAAAATAGAAGGTAAGTTCTGCTGCTGTTTCTTGAAATTATTTGTCACAGATATAACATTAGTCATATACTTAATTCACTTCTAAAGTAGTGACCTGATCACACAATGCTGAGCCTGTCTCACAATAGATGTCTTGGGTCCATGATGTTTGTTCTGCCACCTCCTCTGAAGTTGCTGCAAATTGAATGGGGTCTTTGTCAGCAGATATAATACAGTATTTGACTACCAGCTTAATTTTGTGTGTGTGTCATATAAATGTTTTCAGGAAAAAAACAGGGAACTATCAATGCCTTTTTACAAAACAAAAAATTCTGAAAACATCAGTGTTTCCAAGCAGCAGTGTTTCTTTAAGGAAAGAAGAAAAGATCCCCCTGAAAGTGTAAAGAATATGTCTGGGTTCTTGAGTTTTCTGTACTTGTGGAACCATTTGCTTGCAGTAGGTTAAGGAAGGCTGGAATTCTGAATTGCAGAAGTGTTGGTTATATTTATTGCAGCTGCATATAGGAGAGTTTTGTTGTAGTGTAATATCCTACCTGAGTCAGTATTGTATTTTTAAAAAACTCTTTCATGTCCTTATTTTAAATGGTTCTCATATATTTTAATAGTGTTGTATTACTATGCTTAGCCCATATTGCTGTATTTTCTCATTATAAATGTATGATGTGGAAATATTTCATTTCTTAGATGGAACCAAGAAACCTGGCAATAGTATTTGGTCCAACACTTGTGAGGACATCTGATGATAACATGACACACATGGTTACCCACATGCCAGACCAATATAAAATTGTAGAAACACTCATCCAAAAAGTAAGTGGATGCATTTCATTATTGAAAAAATAAGATGGTGCACAGATCTACCAGCTTTTTCTCTCATTGGGCCAGTTTGGGTCTGGTATTTATCCATCAAACTCTCACTTTCAGTAAAATTTATGTTTGATTGTGCCACATTTGGGTTTTGAATTTCCTGTGGGGTTTTCACCTTTTTTATTTTAACTTTTAGCATGACTGGTTTTTCACAGAAGATGATGCTGAAGAACCTCTTGTAAGTATTATGGTATAAATACTTGTATTCTAACTGCCTTAGTTTAGAATCTGCTTCTGCTGCCTCTAGAACGCCTGTATATTTTTTACTATGTCACTGTATGGTTTGCTCTTCAGAAGCACCTTTATAGCTTTCCAGTCCTTGTAGTAATGAATTCTATTCTTTTTTTAAAAAGCAAGCCATGCATTTGTTTTAAAAGCATAAAGGAAAATAGGACACGCTTTCCTCGTGTTCTTCAGGTGAATAATGCCATTTTCTAAATGCTGTTGAATCGTAATGAACTATTTGTGAAACGATGATGAAGAGATCTTTGTTTATTAACTGTAGACAGCAGTTCAGGAGGAAAACACTGTAGAATCTCAGCCAGTGCCAAACATAGATCATTTACTCACCAACATTGGAAGAACGGGAGTATCTCCTGGAGACGTATCAGGTAACTCTTGCCTGGACAGTGTTAATCCATAGGCTAGAATAACCTACTCTGTTAACTCAGTGTAACTCTCTCTTCCTATTTTCTTTTACTAATAAAATGTTTTCCTTTTTTCCAAAAGATCATTTAACATTTCTTAAAGACTTGAATTGTTGATAATCATGCATGATAGAATTTGGAAGACTTTTTTTGTCTAACAGGAATTTAATCATGAAAAGATGAGGCTTGCACATAGTATTTTATTTATTCACAGTATCCATGCAATCATCATCGTGAGGTCAAGCAGAGACGCTGCTATAAAGTGGTTTGTTGTGATGGCAGAAAGACTGATCTTCAGTGGTGTTCTAATATTGCTCCTTGCCAACGTTAGGAATGCAAAAATTTGAGTTATATTTTCTTGTCAAGTGATGGACACTTTAGTATGTTGCAGTATGTTTATACTAAAGCTGGTTTCCTTCTGTTTATAAATGCCATCCTCTTTTGTGGCTAAGGATAAGCATTACAGGCTCTTTTTTGGTGACTTTTTCCCTTCCTCCCTTCACTCTACTATTGCACTAACCCAGCATGTTGTATCCCACGAATGTTATCCCTCCGTCTCTAGCTTTTGTTTCAGTTTTCAAAGGGTTGTTCAGCACTTACTGAAACAGTCACTTTGTCCTGATGTTGTAACAGGCGAAGTGGGAGGAGTCTATCACACGGTGATGTCATTAGTGGATTCTGTGATGTCACTGATGGACAACTGGAACTGTAGGAAGAAGGAGGACTGTTGCCCACACTGTAGCTGCCTTGTCTGCAGAAACCCCCGTTTCTTGTAAATGGAAAAAACCCCAAGTTGATCTGTGCTGTAAATTTTCTTTTAAGAGTCTTTTAAACAGATCAATGCTACTTTTTAAAAGTTTTTCTGCTGTTTCTTGTTATCTCTGAAGCAGACCCTGAGGAGAAATAGCATGGTATGGTCTACCAGTCTTTCTAGTCATAAAGCATTAGCCATGTGTCAAAAAGGGGTGTGGCAGGGGGCTCAGCTCTTTCTTCCCAGGGAGAAAGTCCCAAGTTCATGTTTTTTAGTCATTGTGCTAGCCCCTTCCTACCCCCTTTATAATTGTATAATCTTGGGTTTTGCGAGACAGTGAAACTATGGTGTCCATTTTTCATTTCATAAAAGCGCTTCTTGTGGGAAAGTACAAAACTGGTAGCTGCTGACATCTAGACAATTTAAAAATAAAATTTTACCTGTATGTAGTAAGAGGTGGAGAGAGATGTATAATTGGGGATTTACACAGAAAATATGACTTAATTCCTTTAAAACCTCACAAAAAGAGTATGACTACAAGAACCATGATTTGTACCTAGGGAGCCAGCTGTACAAAGACACCCAATTTTGCTTTGTGTGTCCTGAATCTCAGGAGAGTACACAGTGCCATCCTGAAAAGGTCTCTCAGCTGCGGTTTTGCAGGGGCTGTATACTTAAAGCATTGAATAAACATTAGTATTTCTGTTTTTTATTTTGAAGAACAGGGCTCCTTTGCCATTCCTATCATTGAGCTGGTTCTGCCTACAATTCACAGCATCCTTTCATGGCGGTGGCTTTCTGTGGTGCAGCTTGCATCTTTGTGAGCTCTGACTATTCACTCTGTTCTGGTTTTAATTTGCTTCACATCTTGTTCTGTGCTTGTCTTTTTCATAAGTCCAGCATTGTCTGTAACAATAATTAAAAAGTTGTACAGAACTGAGCAGATTTTTTTTAAATTTCTCCACAGATTCAGCTACTAGTGACTCAGCAAAATCTAAGGTAAATAATTTTCTGATATCATAGAGTTACAAGCTTCTGAAATCTGTTAGATGCTTCCCTTATTAAATCACTGATATGCAGGGGTACTACAGAGCTTATGTAGAATTTCTTGAGTAAGTGGTAGTACTGTTTTTTCATAACCTATTTTTGAAGTGTTACAATGGAAAAGGACTCGTGTGCAGTTAGCTGCATCTACCAAAGCAGTCAGCTGCATACAGCAACAGCTTTGTTCCAAGCTGTCACAATTGTGGGCACTTACCTTACCCCCTTTTTGCATCTTATTTAGTAGTGGTAATTGTATATTTAAAAAATGTACTAAATGTATATAGTATGCTCCCTGTTGTTGGCATAGTACTAGCTCACAGAGAGTATTTATGTTTCTCTGTTTCACTGAGAAAAGTATACTTGGAATTCAGGCTGTTCTTCAGGAGGTAATAGCTCCTCCTCTAGAGGGAAGGCAAAGGCTGTGGTTACAGGTTGCTCTGCAGAATCTCCCTCAGAAGTGTTGCTGTGCTGGAGAGGAACACCTCATGAAGCAGGGGAACAAGGCTGGAACGTGGCTGTTTGTTCAATCCCCAGTTCAGTGACAAAGCCCTCATGTGACACATGTGGTTTGTCCCTCGTGTGGACAAGCCTTTGTGTCCTGGGCTGTTGAGGAGTTCTGACAGTGGGTGCCTATAGCATAGGCTGACAGGCAGCACACAGGTGACCTCAGTGAGGCCATGGCACAGCTCTGTGCTGGCCTGCATTCCAGCTGTGGCACTGATGCCCCCTTGGAGCTGGGAACAGGACTCAGAGCATCTTTCTGGTTCATTGTGGAGATGCCAACACAGCTGCTCTGTGAGGATGTTTGGTGTCTCAGGTGTTTCCTCAAAACAGCCCAGTTTCCAGGATACCACATCATACTGCCTGTAGCAGCAAGGCTCTAAGTACGAAAAGTGCATAGCTTTGAAGGGGCCAGGTGGTAATGTTAGAGTATTGAAAACAGTTTTTAATTCATAAAATGGAATAATTTGGCTTGTACTTTTATTGTTTCTGTGCCATTTTAAAAGTAAGTTCCTCTAAAATAAGGAATTTTATTTTTAATTTTCTACACTTAAACTAGTTATGAGTAACATTCATTTTATTGGCAGTAATTAATTTACAAACTCATTCTGAAAGGTGAAAGATGAATGGAAAAATGGAGCAATTAGACTTTTTGAATAGGTAAGACCTTGAAAGGAGGAGGGATTGTGAGGCATCTGTGAAACATTTGCAAGCCAGTCTTGAGGTTTTCTTACTGTAATGGGGTCTGCTTTATTAGTCAGTCAAAAAATAAATAGTAGCATACACAAACCAGTCTTGGCTAAGTGGAAGGGACTCAGATAAAAAGTGGAATGCTCAGGAAGGAAATTGACTTATTGGACAATGTCATTTCAACTACAGAAGGAGCATGTATATGTTTCCTGAATGAAGATGCATTTCCTACTGTGAAGCTTAGGATGTGTTTTTAAAGTGTTTCAGGCTTTTTGACTTTAATTATGCCCTCTCCCTCTTTTTTAACAGGGTTCTTGGGGTTCTGGAAAAGATCAGTATAGCAAGGAACTGCTTGTGTCCTCCATTTTTGCAGCAGCTAGTCGCAAGCGGAAAAAAACTAAAGAGAAACCACAACCAAGTAGCTCAGAGGATGAGTTGGATAATGTGTTTTTCAAGAAGGAGCTTGCAGAACAATCTCGTGGTGACACAGCAAAAGAGAACACAGCTAAAGGGGAATATGAAAGAGAGAGAGAGATAGGGAGAAAACAAAGGATGTTTGTCCTGAAGGAAAAAGAGAACAGCAGTAAAAAAGATGTGAATGTTGTAAAGGATGAAAAGAAGTCATTAAAGAAAGAAAATATCCTGACAGAGGAACCTTCACTGCCTTACGATGAAAAATGTACAAAATCATCAAATATCAACTGTCTGCAAACCGTGCAGAAGAATAGCCCAAAATTGCCTATGTCACAATCTTCTTCCCAGGTTGAGGAGACAGTGTCCGACTCTGGCACTATGCTAAGCACTTCCTCCCAGGTTTCCCAGCACAGATACTCATGCAAAAAAGTAGCCAGCCCTGAAATTAAACACAATGAGTTTTTAGCAGCTGATGTCAGCTCCATCACCTCAGATTACTCAACTACTTCATCTACAATGTATCTGACTGGTTTAGATGCCAGTATGCTGAGCCCTGAGGTGCAGTCAGTGACAGAAAGCAAGGGAGAAGATGCAGATGATGAAAGAAGCGAATTGATCAGCGAAGGGCGTCCCATGGAGACGGACAGTGAAAGCGACTTCCCTGTCTTTGCCACCAGCGCTGCTGCCGAAAGGCTGTCCAAAGGGAAAGTTCCAGAAGCGGTGAAGACCAGTCGGAGGAACTCTGAAGAAAGTGAAGTAAGTTGTACTGAGGGAAGTTCCACACCAAAGTTAGAGAGTCGCAGACTTTTCAGCTCGCACAAACTCATTGAATGTGATACGCTCTCCAGGAGAAAGTCTGCACGGCACAAAACGGACAGTGAGGGGTCAGGGGACGCGAAGAGTGAGAAGGACTTGCCTACTGTGACCAAAATGTTTGACATCATGAAAAAAGGAAGATCTACAAGCAGTTTAGCTACATCAGCCAAAAGTGAGGCTGACAAACAAGAACCTACATGGAGACTTAAGATTACAGACAGGTTAAAGCTGCGACTCAAATCATCTGCTGATGATATGTTTGGAGTTGGGAATCAGAAAGCTAACTCTGCAGAGACTGCAAAGAGAAAGAACATCAGGCGAAGGCACACCCTTGGAGGGCAGAGGGATTTTGCTGAAATAAGTGTCCTGAATGCTTGGAAATCTCAAGAACCAAGTCAAAGCAGAGAGAAAGAATCTGAGCTTTCAGCTGTGACTCGGTTGAAGCCAAAATGTCCAGCCCAGGACCTCTCGATCTCAGACTGGCTTGCACGAGAACGTTTACGCACTAGCACAACTGACCTTAATACGGGTGAAACTGGAAAGCCCAGACTTGAGAACACTAACTTAGCAGAGGTATCAAAGGTAGAACTGCCCTCATCTGCAGAGATGCAGGCAGATGAAGGCAGCTCTTCCAGCAGCTTGACTTTAATTAATAGAACACCACCTTCGGGACCATTTCAGCCACCAGACCAGGTAAATGGTGAAAATTATCAGAACATGAACAAAAACAACTTCAGCCCAGCAGCTGATGCCCATCCTCATAAACTGTCTGGGACCCAAGTGGTTAGATCTCGATTTTACCAGTATCTTTGAAATGGGGAGATATGTCCACTGCAGCAATTCATTAACTTACCCTTACACTTCCCAGTAACTCTGCGTGTGTGTGTGTGTGTGTGTGTGTGTGTACATATATAAATATTTTTTTCCTGTACTGTTGTTGTTATGCAGCCTTCATTTGGGCTGGTTTCATCAATGTGCTCTGTGGAACGTCTTCACAGTGCATTACCACAGCCAGAAGAACACTAAAGTTAAAGTATATATATATATTTTAAGAAAAAGTATATTTGATGGCTGCATACAAATGTTGAACAAAGCATCTGATGCAACATGCTGTGTAGTGTATACATGGTTTTCTGACTGAGAGTTGGCCTGGCATTAGTATGCAGGAAAATTGTTCTTTTGGTTTAGTCACTAACAAGTGCCTCATTATAAATTCATTTGGTTTGTTAGGGTGCCATATTGCTAAATTAGAGAAACTTATTACAAACAAATAAATGCATTTTACTGTTAATGAGTTTCATTACATTTTACAAATGTTAACACAGGTGGCTACAGAGCTTCCATTCCTTAGGCATTCCAGTAAATATTGGAGTTTTATATTTCCAATTTTAATACAGATTTTGAGTTTTATGTGACTTGAATTTCTAATCTTTCTGTAAAATAAGTAACTTAACTGTACATATTACATGTGTATCTTTTCTTCAGATACCAGATTTGATATAAATGTTGTAACATAGGCGTGTAGATAGTGGATACTGGATGGAACTGGTTTCTTTTATTGAGAATATAATTCTGCATGAAGACCTAATGAATCCAAACCTGTATCATGCCTGTGTGCATACCCACTTAAACACTGGAAATAAAATTGTTTTGGTGACTCTTTGTGTGATTTGAATTCTTTCTGATGAACGGTTCTGAAATGTCACATTTAAGTTGCAGTCAGCAACTGCACTTAGGATCACCAAACCTGCAGTTCCTCCTGGATGAAGGGCACCTCTCATTAATCTTTTTTTTGTGGGGCCACACTGTGCAGGTGAGAGACATGCAGTTGGTTAAGTATTTTCATCTTTATACATAATTTGATTCTAAGGTACATAGCAAGTGGGTTTATGTTTAATGTGCAGGTTTTGTGAAGTCAGAATGAACATCAGTATCTGCCAGTTAGAACAATACTGTAGTTTGGGTCTTGGAGTTTTCATAATTTTAACTAAAAAATGTTTTTCTACCCTAAAAACTCATCTGGGTATGAACTCTATCAGTTATATTTTTTCATTGTATGTTCTTCCACACCTACTTGAAAAGAAAGCAGCTGTTCATCACTTTGGGTATCCCTGTGTCTTACACTGTTTATTGCTTGGCAGAGGATTAAGCCTCTATCAATGTGTCCAGTTACTGCAAGGAGAAGGAACTGTGGTACTGGGATGTGCTGGCTGCTGTGCTTCTAGGCAGACCTCATTTCTTTCCTGAGTGACTGTTACTGTGCTTTGATCTGCTGCGGTTTTCATCCTTCTGAGAAATCATAAAAATTGGCTGTGAAGAAAAGTCCCAGATACAACAGCTGACCTCTGTGAAAGTTCTCACCACATAATTGGGTGCATCTAATAGCAGGTCCCATAGAAATGAGCCATGTTCTTGTGGTCTCCATGCAAATTAAAATGTCTTTCCTCCCGGAGCAGATGGGAGGTGGTGCATTAGCAGTGTTCAGGTGTGCTGTGTCAGGAGGAACAGCTGTGTTCTGTAGAGGGCAGAGGAACTGAGCATGGTTTTGGTTTCAGTTGTAACAGTAAAGTCTACCTGAACATCTGACTGGGCTTTCAGAACACAGTGCTGTGACACCTCCAATGCTGTTCATCAGTGAGTACCCATTGTCTTTTACTGGAGCTGTATTTTGTCCCATCATCAGTCTCAGAATCTTGTCAGTGTGTGCTGAGCATCCACAGGAAGTCACAGAGGCCTTTCAGTGAAGGAGTGAACTTAGGGAGGTGCACAGGGGAGCCTGGGGATCTGTACCTTCCTCTGCTTTGACAGCCATTTTGATGGGTTAATTTCCATTTTGTTGTGTGTATAGATAATTGATAATTTTACTCCTGAACCCAGACACGTGGCTGTCAACTTTTGTCTTTGAGAACATAGAACTGTAATTGTATTAAATGAACAAAAATCATCTGAAAAATTAGGAACTTAAAAAACAAACATGCTGCAAAACATGACTTGTATTGGCTGACAGTGCTGCAGGTACCAATTTATTTAACCTGATCAACCTCCATGGTATTCTCTGCTGCTGCACTGGTAGCATGGAACATGTAGGGGAAACCCATGACTTGGGGGGAGAGATGCAGGGAGCATCTACCAGGGGCATCAGGGAGAGGAGGTTACTGAGCTCCCCTGAAGAAAGTAGTGAGTGACTGCATATCTGAGTCTGGAAAAATGCTGTTCTTTCTGCTTCTTGAAGACTGCCAAGATTTGGGTCACCTTAAATGTCAGCCAGTGTGGCAGCTGAGAAAAAGGACATTTTTAGGAGTCATTGCTATGCCCTGATCTTAACAGCAGCTACCTCAGATCCTTATCTGTAGTGCTTTTTTTACTGTGTTGGGGATTTTTCTTTTTCCCCTTCCAGTGGAAGAGAAGGGTGACAAGTCTGATGGACTCAAGAAGGGAAGTGCATGCCTCCAATAGACTGTCCTGAGGTGGGTACTGTCAGTGTTCCTCTGGAAGCTGGATCCTGTGGGATGGGGAGCTCCATGGGCTTGCAGAGCAGCTGAGGAGGGCAGGCATCACTGAGCCCCCTGCCCCAGCTCAGCCACGTGTGGCCAGGGCAGATTGCTCCGGGCTGGAGCTATGGCTGGCTTTGGAATATTGCCACAGATGAAAGCTCCACAACTTCCCTGGGCAAGCTGTGCCAGTGTTTGGTCATGGAGCAAAAAGGGATGTTTTTTTATGTTTAAACAGAATTTCTAAACATTGCTGCTTGTGTCCATTTTTTTGTTTCTGTATTTCATTAGAAGGATTCAAACAGGCTTGGGAAGTACTTCTGGTCTGAGGACTGTTTGCAGCTGTGAAGCTGCAAGTTGTGTAAGTTGTTAGGGGCAGGATAAACTGAGATCTGATGGAGAAATAATAAAATGTGTTGGTAGCAATGGTAGTGTTTGGATTTTTTAAATGGTCCCTAACAGCAATTCCTGCTTCAGTGGTGATCAGTGGTTTAGTCTGAGCTGCCTTTCTGGAGTGTGGTAGCTGGAAGGTGCTGAGTGGCTGCTTTTTAAGATTTTAAAGAGCTTGTCATGATTCCCATTAGCATCGCTCACAGCACTGTTATGTGGAATTAAGACATGGCCACAGCCCAGACAGTTTCATACCTTCTTTTGTGCTGCTGCAGAACTGAAGGAAAACTTTGCTGAGCTGCACATTAAGGGCCTCGGGTTCCTGTGCAGCCTCTGGGAGCCTCTCCACTTTGTTCAGGCAGGACAAAAGAGTTTGAAATGTGGCCTCGTTTACTACAAAAACTGTGGTTTTGTTCCCAAAGCCAGGTCATAACACCATTCACATTTAGATAGTAATTAACCAATTAACTGGGCCAGCCTTTGGAGAGGGGTGTGGTTGTTGACTAGATTGGTTTAAAGCTGGGCTGCAATGCACCCTGAAGTGGTGCAGGTACCTGTGGCTCCCAGTCAGGAGACTGTAAAAAATCTACCTTAACCATCTGCTATTGAATCCATGAGATTTTAAGCCTGCAGGAATGGGTGCCTTTCAGTTGGGATCAGATGGATTTTGGCCCTGCACACTTCGTATGTCCTGCACATCGCTCCCTTTTCCTGCTGTATGCACGCACCCCTTTGGCTCTGCCTTCCCACCTCTGTCCTGCCCAGTGCAGGGGCTCTGTGCTGTGTCACCTTGTGTGGTTTTGCTGCAGTCCCTCCCTGTAGGAGGAACTGGCTGACACAGAGATGATGCTCACTCTGCTATGAAGTTCAGGCTGGCTCTGACCGAGCTCCTTCAGTGAGCAGCTGCTTCACTGCTGGATTTCAGAGGTTTGCAGTGGTACCTGTCCCATAGCCTGACCGAAACTTCAGTGGCAGCCACCTCCACAAAACTGCTCTTCATAACCAGTCTGCAGTGGGAAAGCTGTGTTTTTCACTAGTGTCCAGTTCTGATTTCTTCTGTGTCCAAGGAACTTATTTACAAACTTGATGGTTTTGCTGAGCAACAACCTATGTACAGCTCTTCCCTGCCTGTGTTTGGACAAGCAGGATGGAGAAGGAATAAGCATTGCCTGACTTGTGACACTGGCAGTGCTGCCTGTGCAATGGGTTATGAGCTGGCTGAGCCTGTTGTTTCTGGGGGGTGCTGCACCCCAGCACTGAGCAGGTGCACCAAAATTGCAGGTCACAGTGTAGCTGAGGCCTCAGGTGGGTGTAGAGTTCACTGCCTGATGGCAATTTTCACATCACCACCACCAGCAGTGAGCACAGCACGGCCTTGCTGCCCGTGCACACCAGTGCCTGTGCAGGGTCATTGGTTATTACACAACCATCGTCTGTGCCTAAATTCAGCCAGATACAGAGAAGGTGCTGCTGTAGCCCCTCACCTGCAGAGGCTCTGAGAAGCAGCTGTGGGAGCAGTGCCAGAGCCACGGGGGACCCTGGCTGCCAGAGCCATGGCTCATGGGGACACCTCCCATGCCATTACAGACAAGCAGTTCTTAGTAAGTCACTGTTGTTCATAAGTGTCCGATCCTTGGGAGGTGCCAGACAAACAGGAGCAAATCCTGCTACATCCTTCATTCAGCTCGAGGTTACATTTTGGCTGTGTGAGGGGGGAGCAGGGTACCCAGAGTGGTGCTCTGTTTGTGCTGTCTGTGGCATGGGAGCTGGTAACAAGCTGCAGCATGGGGTCAGGCAGACTCCCTTTGGAGCCAGGGAATCCCGTACTCCATCTGTGAGCAAGCAGAGATCAGAGCAGGCCCTGGAGCCACCAGTCCCCAGAGCTGCTCCACCCTGGCTGGAAGGGAGCTGGATCCACTCCAGAGGGGCCGTGTGGGTGCTCTGAGCCTGCCTCAGGCGTTGCTTTGCTGAGCTGGGCTCAGCTCTGTGCTGGGCAGCGCCTTTGCTGCTGTGCCCGGGGAGGGGATGGCAGCCCCTGACCCTGCTGGAGGCAGCCTGTGCTCTGCCCCTGAGGGATGGCTCAGGGGTTATTCCCACCCTCTGAGGGCACAGCCTTGGAGTGATGCTGCTGGGAAACTTCCCCTTTCACAAGGGGAAATAAAACAGGAATACCTCAAGGTGGAAGGGCTGATACCTCATTCAGTCACTCAAAGGTTTTTCTTTGCTTGCTGGTTTTCTAACTTGGAGTTCCAGCAATAAGTTTTTATTGACAGCAATTTGAAAGACCCCATTTTGAAATTAATAACCATATATGGCCTTAATCTGGAGAAAATCAAGTCAGGTTTTCTCCTAATGGCTTAACACCCTCAGGCAAACAGCTGAGCAGCATATTGAGACCATCTGAAAAGTTACTAGTGACAAAATACAAATATATAAGCATGCAGCCCTTTATTTTTGTAAAGATCTTTGCTTATCATCGTTCTGTATATTACATTTTGGTGTTATACAAATAAATTTATTTACAAAACAATTAGCTATGCAAGTTTCTTGCTCTTCTCCTATTTAACTGATATCGATCTTTTTCAACCCTTCCCCATATATATTTTTAAGCATGCATAAAAATTAACTTTGGTGTGGTAAAACTACTCTATGTGCCCAGCCACATACAGTATTTATTTATTTATTTATAGATATTTATAGATATGTACAAAAGTTTGCCAGTATACAGAACAGTACTGAAGTGTACATTTTAAAATCCACAATGCAATACATTAATGGGCAACTAGGTCTCAGTAAAATAAAAAAGGAAAAAGCGTGGATTGAGCTAAGAAAAAAAGTAATCAGCGACTATCTATATGTGTAAAACTATTTATTTTTTTCCTTGTCTGTCAAATTCTTAAATATAATCTGAATGGCAGTGCAATAAGTTGAGTTGCCTCATACACACATAAGAGCAGTCTTGTTCTGTTTCTTGTGCAGAGGTTTACTGTCCAGCATACTACTTTCAAATGTACATTACAATAGTATCAAAATGTTTTGGCAAAAAGATCTCGAAAGGAACCATGACATTTGTTGACAAAAATAGAAATCTGTAACAAAGCTAAATAACACCAAAATAAAAGAAAAATATTTTAGTTTCAGTTTTACAGTTTAATATAATCACACTTTAGTATATCTCTGTTCACTTCTAGACCTCATAATGAAAAATAGCTTTATACAAAACAACTTAGTAAATTTTTAACCATACAATTCCCCATGCTCAGTACACCACAGTGCACACGCAGTCAAGTTCACTCACACACCTTCACACTTTTTTTAAGAGGTGCTGCTTCCTATAGAAAGAAAATGCTCTTTTATCATTACAACAGCAACTGTTTTCCAAAAAGCTTCACTCTAACCTAGTGTAGTAATTCGGTATTTAGCACGTGATTAGTATTAATAAGCCTCCAGCAATACAACAAAATGGTTACATTCCCTGGTTAAAATATTGGCTGCGGATTCTTTGAACAAAAAGCCTCGGTGACCTGGCAGGTGTGCTGTGCTTAGCCTCTAGGATGGCTCCTTGACCGTGGATGGGGCGGACTTGCTGGCATTCCCGTTCTGTGCCTTGTAGCTGTTGAAACTAGGGGTGTGGATTGTCCTGATGCTCTTCATACCTTGGCTCAGGGAAGGGGGGGAGACAGAGGAGGGGGGGGAGGTAGAGGAGGAAGGAGGGGATGGTCGGCCGTTCTGAGTCTGCAGCGAGAACGAGAGGTGGTGACCTTT
This sequence comes from Agelaius phoeniceus, assembly GCF_051311805.1. Taxonomy (NCBI): domain Eukaryota; kingdom Metazoa; phylum Chordata; class Aves; order Passeriformes; family Icteridae; genus Agelaius; species Agelaius phoeniceus. The sequence goes on from NC_135265.1 coordinate 17,902,617, forward strand.
CCCTGGGTAAGTGGGGCTCTGAAACTTGGAGGAGCCATTAGAGACAGAGGGGATGAGGGAGGTAGAGTAAGTTATGCGACCTGTCTGAGGAGCGAGAAGGGAGGAGGAAGGAATGGAGGTTTTAGTAGGGGCATTAAGAGGGTTAGAGCTGTCACCGCTAGAAGCAGGTGCTGAGCTGCTTTTCCCAGAAGTGGGAGAAAAGGCTGGGATCTTAGAAGCAGGTAGGGTAGGAGAAGTAGCCTTATAGTCCCCACCAGCTTTCTTAGCACTTCCATTAGCCTGCAAATAAAGACGTCAGGAGACAGTTTGTCAGAAAGCCAGTAACACGATAAACCAACAGGACCTGGGAAAACAGCCCTACAGAGACTCAGAACTAACAGTTCGAGGCCTGAGCTAAGTCCTGCAGCCATGGACTGGACCTGGTAGAAAACCCAAAGTGCCCAAGGGAGAGTGCATAGAGGAAGAGGCAGGAGAGCTTTGTGAGAAGGCGCGACCTACGTGTTACAGAGCAGGCACTACGTCGGCCATGCCGCGCGGGTTAATGCACCCACCGCCACCTACACCAACGGGTTAGTGTCCAGGGCTTCCTGCAAAGACATTCCCAGTTCTCCTACAGAACCACCACATGAACCAAATGGAAAGTAAACAGGTAGTTGACATCTTAAAATTACAGCTGAATACCACAGTTTAAAAAAAAAATAATAATAAATTAGGAAAAAAAAAAAAAAGGCCAAACCCAATAAACAGACAACCCAAAACCCAACCAAACAAAAAAAAAGCAGCAGGTGTTTTATTGCAGACATGCATGCACAAGCATGGTGAAAAGATCAGTACTGTCATGCCCCCAGGATCCAGGATGTCCAGTTTGACCTCAGGCATCCGATATTTGGTATAATCACAGTCAGTTACTGGAGTTTTTAAATAAACAAACAACATGAAATGTCCATCCAAACACCGGGTTTAGGGTAAAACTACCTGTCTGTATTGGCGTGGATCCTGCAGCTTGTGCTGTTTGCCTGATTTCTCCATGCTTCCTTGTCTAGTTTTTGAAGTCATGGGGACTGGCATCCGGCTGGTCTGGGAGGCAGCACTGGAGCCCTGTGGAAAGGAGGGGAGGGGCAGGGAGGGGAGACAAGAAGGTGTGGTCAGTGCCAGAGTGCCTGCATGGAGGAGTGCACACCATGCGCTGAAAAAGCCACAGTACTACATGCAGGGAAAGTTCAGGAGCTTCACACCGCGGGTGTTAATTTCCAGAATCACATGGAGAAAACTGCTCAGCTACTGATCAGCCTGGATTTCATGTCAGTGACACTTGTCATTTCACACAGCGGATTATTCGACCCAGCTCCCCTGCATTTGCCCATCACCAATCAGCAGCAAAGATTTTAAAAAACCCCAAAAACCAATGGTCTATTAGCTGTTAGACACCTCGTGGGGAGCCCAAACAAGCCACCTGAAAGGAAGCAAACAAATCACAAGACCATCTTGTTTAATGGTGATTATTGCAGATTTTAGAAAGCAGCTGGAGGTTTGATTTCTCGGGCTAAGGTACCTTACGTGAAGTGGCTGGGAGGGATGCAGGGGGCTCTGCACCAGCAAGGCTCTCATCCAGCACTACATGCTCTCGGGATGGGGTCTCTGGTACTATCTGGGCAGAGAAGGGGACAGTGCTTCCCTCAGAGGTGTATGTGTTTTCAGGGACAGGTTTTGGACTCATTTCACTGATGGTGTTTTCCAGCTGCTTTATAGTCTGCTCAAGGCTGTCTAGCGTTCTGTATGTACTCTGTCGAATTTCATCAGTCCTGGACAGGGACACTGCAGCTCCAGAGGGGCCCTCTTGCTTCCCAGAAGGAGTTTTATCACCCTCCTCAGACTGAGACCTAGTGATTTCAAATCTCTTTGCTTCCTTGTGCTGCTTCAGGGTCCCATCTTCCTCCTCTTCTTCATAGACCACAACCTGCAATGTCTTCTTCCCGGTCTTGGTTCCTGTCCGTATTGCCTGCGTCAGAGCTGCCAGCTGCTTTTTAGGGAATTTAAACTTAAATTTTTTCTTAGAATCCTGCCTGCTTCCCAACTGATCGGCAGAGTCTGAGTTTGCTTCTGTGTTTAGCCCATAGATCTGACGGTATTTGTTAAAATTTGTCTTTGTGCTTTCCTCCTCTGCAGGAGGTCTGCTTTCTGCAGAGTCAGACTGAAGGTTAAATAGGTATGGCCCCTGGAGACCACGAGCTGCAGAATGCTCTGTGGTTGCTTTTCTGTCATTAGCTACTGGTGACTCTTCCTTCTGCCTCTCAGAGACTTCATGTGCTTCATTTTCTTCCTCCTCCTCTTCTTCTTCTATCTTTTCATCTGTCATCATTTTTTCCAATTCCTCATCACATTCCTCAAAAATTGTAGAAAGCCGTTTGTAGGCTGACCTAATATCCATGGGTTCATCGAAAATGATGATGACAGGCTTTTTGTCCAGACACACCACTGGCTCTTCACTGTCTGTGTTCTCAGGGATGCCCTTCTCCAATGCCACATCCTTCCTGGCATCGATGTTGACTGTTTGCACATCTCCTCCTTTCCGGCTCACTATGTCATGAACCTCCCCGCTGGAGAGCACCTGGACAGCTGTTTTAGTAATCATGAAGGCAATGTTTTCTGTGGGTGGGTTGTCTTCACTTGGAGAGCTGGCTGGAGAGTCTGCCTCTTCAGTGCTGCTCACACTGTTTGCTCTGGACACTCTGGGTCTCAGCACAACCTGACTGTAGTTGCCTGCAGAAACTTCTTGCTCCTGCAAGGAAGGCTGAGGCCCCGCAGCCTCCTGCATGTGCCTCAGGAGAGGGGCAACGCTGCTGATGGGGATGGGCTTGCCTGTGCTCTGCAAGGCTTCACTCTGGTGAGCATCTCTTGGCAGTCTGTAGTTTGGCTTTTGTTTTCCAGTCTCAACGGCTGGAAAATGTGATCCTAACATATCTTGAGCCCCTCTTCGTTTGTCCTCCTCTGGCAAACTGACACCAGACAGGTTTGTGCTCATATTCTGAAGGTGTTTGTTAGAATAGTCTGTACTGTCTACAAACAAACCCTTGCTAAATGTAGGATTGTCATTCATTGAAAAGCCACTTTTACTGTCAGCTGTACTGGATGAATCAGAACCCAATTCTTCTTCAGTTCTCCCTTCCCTCTTCTCTTTAGGATGGTCACTATCTGTGGGAGATCCTGTTGTAGCCCCATACACCTAAGGGGGAAAGTTGGATTACTTAGTTATTCAGGGCTTTTATCTTTACAGGACTTTTATTTTCCCCCAGATTAATCTCAGGGGAAGCGCAGACCTCGTGAACTCACCACGCCATTTACTGCTGCAGAGACATGTCTCAAGCTGTCATCTGATTCCTGTCTTTCTTCAGGGCAAAATTCCAAATTCTGGCAGAACAGTGCATGATGTTAACTGCTTTGTGCTATGCATCAGGGCAGGATGGGATGTTACCTTGTTTTAACAAGGCCTCCAGAATATGCATAAGCACATTAATTACCTTATTTCCAACACAGTGCTCCATGGCCTGTTCACCTTCCTGCTAAACACCCCCAGCCCCCCCATGTTTTCATAAGATTGAAGCTGAAAGTCTCACAGTATCTGGTCACATTCTGCTGGGACACATCAAAGGGAGGCTGATATGGAAGGGCTGACAGCGAGTCTGGCTTGCCTTGAAAGGAAGTTTTATACCAGTAAAAGTTGATTTTCAAATTACATTTTGCTCCTTCTAATGTTGGTCACACCTGAGCAGTGCTGCTCCATCACAATTAGTATCATTACAGTCTGAGCACTTCTAAATCCTTGCTGCATTAGAAGTATTCCATCAGAATTACCAGTGACACCCTGTGGTGCCTGTGGAAGTGCAGAATGAAACACTGAGCTACATTCACTTACAGCAGAAATGCCAAACACCAAAAAGAGAGGTCATCCATCCACTGGCTCAAAATAAGTATGTTTATTCCCAACAATGAGACTTCAGGGGGACTTTTTTCTTTATTTGCAAGTGAGGACCCCTGGAAATGCTGTTTCCTAACACCAGGCTTTTCTTTGGGGTTTGGTTTAAGTGCTAGTGACAACTTAGGAGAAACACCAATCACCAGGATGAAGAACTGACCTGAGGAGACGCCAGGATGATGAACAGGAGAGAAATCTACAGTCAAAAGACAGCTCACCAAGAAGGAAAGTAATTTGGCCTCAAGTGCCTGAAGGCAGTGAACCAAAAACAATAATGCTGACATTGCTTGCTGGAGACTAGGAGCTGACTCCTAACGCAGCAGAAAGACAGATTACACTCATGTGAGCATCAGGACATGCAGAACAGTCAGGAGCACTGCTCTCCCAACTGAGATGGATGAGTGACAGTGCAGAAACCCCCAGGCTGGCTGTGCATGCACGCCCCACACATACAGAGCTTCACCAGGTCTGGTTTCTACACCTTGTGTGATGTTTTCTTATGCACTGTTGGAGGATTTTACAGAAAAACTTTACTCACAATCAAAACACAGAAACAAGAAAGTCACTCATACACCAGAGTCACACCTCCACAAAGGCTTGTTCAGCAGTACAAGGATGAGCAGCTGCTTCCTCATGTTTCTAGATGAGGAAGAGCTCTCACAGAAGCCAGCACAGCAGCAAGGCCTCGGTGGGAGGCTGACAGTCTGCAGGTCATGCTGAGAGCACTTTGGGATCCAGACTCCAGGGCTGGTGATCCCCTCAGGCCCTGACCTGCTCAGTGCTCAGCACCTCCCAGTCCCTAACACGTCAGACCCCCCAGAATTAGGCCAAGCCACTTAAAGGCACTTGCTGCCTCTGGACATGCTGACTGTATATCTTTTTTTAGCATGTTCCACTTCTAGTTCCAAGCACCAGTGAAACACCTCATAGTGTCCTTGTACAAGGTGTCTTATTTTAGGAACTTCCGCTTTTCTGCTAAAAAATAAAACCACAACAAAACTCATTTCCTCAATGATTTTATCGTGACCATAATGTTCCATATTTAAAGCCAATAAACACTCTGTCATGTCAGATTACAAAACCAGATCTCATTAACCTTAATTTCCTGGACTCTGTGTTATTCAAATAAATATCAGTTTATGGCAATTACTTGGCAGCACCTTTCAAAGAAATGTTTGTGCTACAGGATATGCAGTGTCCTCAGTGATGACCCAGGATTTCATGTAACAATATGATCTTCTCATTCTGCCAACTGCAGTAGTGAGGATGAATTCACACTTTTTTTTCCCCTCTGTAACACTGTCATAGACACAGAACAGTTTGTCCTTTTTCCTTCATACCAAGGGACCTGTACCCTCACCCAGGCAGCTGTTTGCAGCTTTAGACCAGAACTGCTGTTTGGGCAGCTCCAACACAAGTCCTTAAGTGCAATGCCCTGACCTGGCAGCATTTGCACACACACACACACAATGCACGAGAAGGTTGAAATGCTGTGCTGAAGAGCTCTGTTTCCTTCCCCACCATACCCACCTTCATTGCAAACTGGATTTGGCTGACAAGTTGTCATGCCTGCACAACCCCCTTACCCCAGCAGTGATGCAACTCACTATTGTTACACATAAAAAGAGGTCTGCAAGGGCAGAAGTACTTGTCCTTTTCTTGTCCTTCACACTGGCTGCATGCTAAGTCAAATCAACTCAATTGGCAACTCCAATCCACACACAGCTGTGAGATTTAACCTTGACCTGCCTACAGCCCCAGACACACAGCACCTCTTCTCAGTCCCATGACTGAATTTTGGGCATTGCCCTTCTGCATAAGGGCAAATTCCTCCCATCCACTTTGACTCTGTCATCCAAATAAACTGAATGGGATTTCTGAATATCTAACAACTATTTCTGGAACCAACAAATGAAACAAAATAAAGCACACATTCTCAAATTGGCTCTAGAGCCTGAGAGGAACCATTAACTCCCCTCAAGCTTAGGAGAGATGCCTCACCATCCATCAGCAGAACAGCTGGGGAAGGATGGCCTAAGTAGTATGAGCATCTCTGACAGAAACTGACAGATCCTGTTTTGATTTCACAGAATGATAAAGCTTCATGCAACCATTGTACTCTTGCTGATGAGACACATAATACAGTTTAATACAGAGCTCTGTATGAGCATTTCTGAGCCATACAGAGATAAAAGGAAGGAAACTGCTGGGCAGTGGTGGGTGGAGGTTAAAGAGAACAGGACACAGGATGTAAGATTAGTTTTGAAGGAAAGAAGGTTATGCCAAGACCGGGTGGCATGTCTACAATTGCCACTTGTTACCTTCTTTTCCTTGTGATGCATTAAAGTCCCAGGCCTTATGTCTTTAACATGTGTATCATTTCTGGACTGCTCAGCATGACTGTTTGAGTTTACATCCATAAAAGAGCACTTCTGGAAAGCCTAGGAAATAAATACTACAGGTTATCAGGAGACCAAGAACTTTTACAGAGAAATATCTGGAGATGACCAACTACAAAGAGAGCACTTGGTTTTAACAGTCACAGCTCAACAATGTTTTCTACAAGCTCACGAGATAATAATAGAGATTTCAGACTATCAGACTCAGAGAACCAGGGCATCCCTTCCAGCCTCTCAAGACTCTAACACCATGCTGACCTCAGTGCTCCCTGTAAGGAGGACAAGCTTGATTCTTGAACTTGCAGACAATGGAGACCCACAGAGGTGCTACAGACTATCCAAACCCAAGTGGGAAGCCCATGACAAACTTGGGGCTTGTGGCAGCACCTATTTCCTTGTGGCTGATAATGCAAGAGTTACATAACTCCACTTCTCCCACACAAACTGTAATTAAAACTTTAAACATGGAGATGTGCCTTTGTCACAGTCTTTAGTAATGAGCCACACACTGACTGTCCCAACCTGTGGGTTTGTGGGCACTTGCCTCCCACCCCACATTCCCCAGGGCATGGCCCAGACTTTCCAGCCATTTATTCCGCTATCCTCCTTTCATTTCCTTTGAGCTTCTCTATGCAGCTGGCTCCCAGATCTGGAAGAGCAGAACTATCACTGGCACTATCACTGTGCAGTGCAGGCAGCAAATGTGCCTCACCAGAGTTTCTGGAGGCCTCTACTGGCACATGGCCTGCCTGCAGTGAGCTGTGCAGGGAGGGCACAGCAGAGAGCAGGGAGTGCTCACAGGAGCAAGGCACACCGTGACATGCAGTAAGATTCTATTTTTGTACCATATAGTAGGGAAATCATTTGATTCCTGGTAACTCATGAAATTAATAGCCCTGATTGCAGATTAGAATCAGGCCTGCTCTTTAAACACTGTGTTCTTTATCTATATTGCATGTTTATGCAAAATCAGAAAAGTAAGGATAACAGAAAAAATCCAGTGCAAAAGATCAGGATGTAGACTTTCTTCTGGTTTTCCATTACATGCTATTTGTATGTGTTAATAGACCAGCCCTAAGATGACATGAAACTAACAGAAAAAATAGTTGTGCTTCTCACAATAGAAGATATGGACTTTTCCCCAACTTACCCATTTGTGAGACCAGTGATGAGGGTTTGAGTAAAGCATCCTCAAAGCCCTTCAGACTTTGAGTGTCAAAAAAGCTATTTCCCTTTGGTATTCTTTTTAGCTTTGCTAATAAAAATAAAATATTTTTATTAACCTTTGCTCTGAAATATCTGTAATAGCCTCCAAATAGTTTGTGCTACAGCCACTGATTATTATGATGCTTTTTCTTGCTACATTAAAAATCTTCACATTGCACTCAAATTTCTTCTGAACCTTCATATTCTTAACAGGCTTTTCAAATGGGAGGCACATGGCTCCTTAGTCATGGATGCAGCAGCACAGTGTGGATCTCACTGATCTTGCACACAGAAACAAAAACACGCCACATTTTCACATCTACTCCTGAAGCAGACACAATTTTGCAGCAACATCACTGACCTGGGAGCTCCTGTCAACTTGTTACTGCAACTCCTGTTTCTTTCCAAGGCATGCAGTTGTGGCCTGGCCAATATGTTGCTGTTTTTCATGTGGACTTTTTATTCAGCAAAGCATTATGACCATTAAATGATTGCTGTCATGTCTCTGCTGTCATACTTCACTGATCTGAACTAAGATGATTTTACACAGTAAGGATTTTAAATGCATTTCCAGGCTTTTGATGAAAATACAGAAAGATACTGGGCCTGTTTCTGCTCCCTATGAGACCTGTCCATAAACACCTGCATCAAGGTCAGTGATTTCAAAAGCAGAGGTCTCAATTATGCTGCAATAGGGGTTTTTTTTGGTATACTCTGAGGTGCCAGATTTTTATAAGAATGTTGTGTGATGTTTGATCAAATGCCTTACTAAAATGTTTATGGGTATACAACTCAGTTGAAGCAGTCAAACCTTTACTTGATCAAAGAGTGTTGTTTCCTTGGACACCTCTCTGTTCCATCACATTGTGCTCACTGGGATAACAGTTTATGTCTGTCCTTTAGTTCTTCAATGACTGAATTCCATATCTCATTTTCCATCTTTCTGCCTATGACTGACATCAAACTAATGAGCCTGTAGCTCTTAGATCAAGCAATTTGCTCCTTCTAAAACATGGTATTCTGTTAAGCTTCTAAAATATAGCTGGTATTTGGTATTGGCTTGAAATGAGCATTGCTAGCATTTAAACACCCATTCCCTGTTGAATGCCATTCCCATGCCTATTTCTCCTCAGCTTCCCTCAGCCCCCCTTTCCACACCTGACCCTCCACTTCACTGTCCCCAGTTGCAAGGCAGAGGTTGCTTTCCTGGAGACAGAGATGCTGTGACAGCTTCTGTGTCCCCAGCCCTGCTGCCTCGCTGGTCACCAGCACACGGGGGGATAAGGGTGAACTTCTGCTCTCACTCCTGCAAACCAGCACTGGTGGGAGAGAGCTGAGGGAAGGAGCAGGGTCCACCCCTCAGACCTAACAGCTACAGCCCAGTGCCCACATCTCCTGTGCTCTGAATGCCCCTGGGCAGCACCAAGCCCTCCTGTTGGCAGGTGGACAGCAGGGATCATCTCCTGTTGTGACAGTGCTCTAAAGTACCAGAAGTTATGGCCAGTTAGGCTGGTCCACATCTCCCTTCCTCAGGTGGGCATGGAAGAGGGCAGAGGGTGCCCCTGGGAAGCTGGAGCTCACTGATGGTAGCTGGAATAGGTGGCATTTACTGCAGCATTTTCATCACTGAAGTGAGCTGTCCCATGTGATGCCAAGTGAAGGACCAGCAGGAGAGCACTCTTCCATGCCACTGGCAGAGTGATGCACCACTTACACCCCAGGGAATGGGCAATGTCTCAGTGTGCAAACATTCTGGGAAACTCTGGAGCATAGCACAGCCCACCAGGAGCAGACCCAGTTATTCTCTGTTCCCACCAAAGATAGCTCACATGACAGAGGCTCTCAGCACCTGGCCAGTCTGGTACTAGTGAGCAACACCATGCCAGGGAAAATCACAGAAATGCACACCAGTGTTTTACTTGTCCCATTTGCATGTGCAGGCTTCTCCAGTGGCAGCTACTGCATTCTTGACCACTGTCTCAGCTCCAGACCTCCTGGACAAAATTAGGTAGTACTTCCAAAAAGTGACCACTCAGTGCAACAAAGTGGTACCAGGTGAGGCTAGCAGACCTACTTTCCTTCATGTTCTGAGCTGGAAATTGCACTGAGGCCCTAGAAGTGATACTGGGCACAGGAGTCCTCATGTGCAACCCAAAAGGCATACCTGTAATTCTGCCATTATTTTATCTCCTTCCTCTTCCTCTTCATCTTTTGCAGCTGGTGCTACAGCATGCCCTGTGCTCCGAGACAGTGCCTGGTCCTCTTTAGGGGCTTTGGATTGTGCTGCTTGCCCAGCATCCTCACTGCACTCCTGCAAGGGGATGAGACAGCACAGACAGATAACACAGCCGAGCCCTCCTGATGCAAAGTAAACACCAAAAATTCAACACTACTGCAACTCCTCTCTTGCAAGGCCCCTCTTCCTGCTACTTCATCAGTTCAAAAGCAACCAATATTGCTTTTGATGTGATTATATGTTCATAGATTAAAAAGCTTCCTAAATTGGACTTCCTACCACTTCCTTCCCCAGAACAGATGGGGAAAACAAGCCCAAAGAAACTAATTTGCAACATTTCTGTAAAAACACTCTCAAATCTGACCCGATCTCCCCCATCTGTTTAAGGCATGCTTCGTTTTTTTTTTTTTTAATCTTCTTACCACTCTTAAATGAAAGCAGCCTGTGACTTGCCTGCTGCATTGCTAGGAGATAAGAGCAGCAAGAGTCCTGTAAACAGAACTGATCAAATCTTACTTGCTCATTTGGCCTAACAGAAGTGCATCCTGGTGAGCAGTTTCAGTAGCTCTCGAGGACACAGCTCTACCTCAACTTATTTTGTGGTTTATAGGCCCGAGCCTGTGTCTTGTCTCTTTGCCAACCTCTCCTCAGGAGTCTGGCTGCCTAGAGTATGAATCACCAAACCTTGAGGGCAGCAGCCTCTTTTCTGACTGTGTAGATGACATCTCCTGATCTGGTTGTGGTCAGCCCTGAGCCTGGCAGGTAACTGCGCCGTGGAGGTGGAGGAGGTGGAGACTTGCTCAGCTTCTCATTATCCTGCTCTCCATCAGGAGCCTCTTCTGCAGGTAAACAGAGCAGCACAAAGTAAGCATAGGTCAAGGAGAGGAAAACAGTGTTTGCATACCTGCCTCAACTGGAAAGGAAAAAAATGTCTTAAAAGGTTCTGTTGCCGAATATACGAACAGAATCACATTTGGTATTCAATGTAACTTGAAATGAAAGCAAACTGCTGTACTTGCACAGAGAAACTGGATCACTTCCCCCAGAAATTTTCAGCAAAACTCTTGTCCTCTAGGCCACTGTATGTGGGTGCAGCCATTGCTGTACAAGTGGGATGGCAGAGCACAGGTGTGCAGGAGCAGGTAAGGCACAGGCTCTGGGTGCCTCTTACAGACAGGGCCCCCCAGCCTCCTTTGAGAGCAAGGCCACTGACATGGAGGCAATGAGACACCAGCCTGGAGGCTTCTCATTGTTCTCAGCAATTCTGAAGCAACCAGCACACCTTTCTGCTCTGCCTGGGAGGTGCTGCTGGCAAGATGCAAGGAGCTGAAGAGTCCTGTCCATCTCACAGTTGGACACAACTAGCTAAGTTCACACAAAGGCTGAGTGAAAATGTAAGCAGTACTCTGGAGATGCCACCCTTGCATTTCAGTGAGTCCTCTCATCTCTGAGCAGGGCAGGGGATTACCAGAGGCAATTGCACTTGCTCCTCTTCTTAGGGAGCATTTGTTTTCATTTAACTTGCCATAATTCCAGGAATGTAGAGTTTTGCCTTTGAATTACCATATAAGAGTCCTATACATGTTTTTCTAAGCCAAGAAGATTCAAATACCAAATGCAAAGGCCAAGCAGAGCCAGCCCTTGCTTTCTGAGGAGAGTCTTCCTAGAGAAGACCAGTTTCAAACTGGCATTGCCCCTGAGGATGCTGCCCCACCAGCTGCCACCTCCTCCTCCCCAGTGTCCCTGGACAGCAGGGACAGAAGCAGCATGACCCAGCTCATTATTTCCAGAAGCAGCATGACCCAGCTCATGACCTGTCCCTGTGTGTTTCTGCTTACAGACTAAGCATCATAAATATGGCAACAGCCACTGTTTTCACACTGCTGTTTACAGTGTTTGTTTCCAAGAGCAAAAGAATGACCTTTCTGCAGCTACTCAGTGTTATATAAACAGCTGGAATAAATATAATCCAAAAAGATAAAACATCCTGCTTTTGGGATTACCCAGCTGTTTAGGTCTAAGTGTTCCCTCTGGGGAAATTATTGCATAACTGTCCACTCCTGGGGCTCTGTCAGGCTCCTCCAGCTAGCCCTGGGGACTGGATGGAGCCCTTGTCTGACCCGGACTCATCTTTGTTTCCTTCTTAGCTCAAATGTTCTTTGAAGCTGCTTAAGCTTAAAGAAATGCCCAGTTGTATTATCTCCCTCCCTGGTTATCTGGCACTCACTTGCCAGGCTGCAAAAAGAGTGAATTTCCAAATGCACTTTACATTAGACCACTTTGGTCAACACACACCACTCAGTTTTTAATTACATCAGATGTACTTCTGCTGTAAAATCAGAGTAATTCTCTAAGATGGTGTTTAGCAGACTATGATGTAGGGCTTTTGCAAATCCCTACTCCTTTTAATGGGCACAACCCATTACCCTCAAACTGGTAGTGACCCTGATTGCAAGAATTCCAAGTTTTTCTCACACTTAATGAGAGCAAGGTTGGATGAGAGACACAGAAGGCACAAAGAAAACATGATTCCTACCATCTCATTCACAACTCTGAGACACTCATCCATCTCCATCCTCAAAATGGGAGATAAAAACACAGGCAAGAAATATTGTCACTGAGTGTGGAAGGTGCACTGGTTATTGAAGGCTAATCCCTCTCACATCCCTTAGCTGGAGTCATTACAGAGAGGCTGTGATGGGGTTTGCTCATGTCAGTGCAGTGACACTAGGCTGAACATAAAACTCAAAGATGGATTTCTATTCTATTTACTAAGCAATTATATTTCCCCAATATAAATGGGAAGGAAGAAAAAAAAATTCAGAGGAAAAAAATTGTAGGGAAGATCTTATTTTGGTTTGTTTTTTTTTTTTCCCTCTGGCAAATTTAAAGAGGAAGGAGTAAATGAAGAAATTTAACTCACTAAGTCTGAGACTGCCCATGAACAAAACCTACACATTATGGAACCTTCTTTGGTGCCAAAGGGCTCAGCACTTCTGTGAACAAAATGGGAGTTGTTTGTCACCAACTGTTTCACTAAACTGCAGAATTTTTCAACAGGCACAGAGAGATGGGAACTAACTGCTCTCACCACACAGACTTCTACTTGTACCAAAATGAATCCAAAAGGTTTCAAAGTAATAATGCCTGCCTTGAGGCAGACTCTGCAGTAAGATAAACTCTCCTTAATGGAAGTTACTGATCACTCACCACTTGCAAAAATCAGGGCATTCTCATATATGAAGGCACAAAGAGAGATGAAGGAGACCAATTTCTAATGTACATGATAGGAAAAAATAACATTTTTCATGGAACAAGTCTTGATACAATGTCTTAGTCAAGACATTAAAGAAATGTTTACAGAGTCGTGGAAAACTGTGTAAAGTGTGTAATTTTACTTTGCTTGTGCTTTGCAGAGACAAAAAGAGAGTTTCTTCACTGGGAGAGGTTCTGTGTGGAGAATGGATGAGACAACACAATCTGGCACCATGATCTTTCTGGGTGCTGCAGTTGAGCCAACAGAGGGCTCTGCTCATTTATGGCCAAGATTTTTAATGTTTAGTATTGGTAGATAGGTGGTCTGTCTTTTTTTAGGCTGCTCAGTTTTCAAGTCTGCAGCAGACTGGAACTGAACTTTTCATCCTGTCATAGAAGAGCTGAGTGGTATGTGAGATATTTAATCAGATATTAAGGAAAAGTTTTGCTGTTCCTGTATTTATGTAACTATTGCAGGACTCATTATGCACAACAGAAGGCAAATGTCTCAATCTCATAAAACTTGTTTTTAAATCTGCTGGCTGCACACTGTGCAAAATTGTACTCAAGAAGTGGATTAGTTAACTATGTGACTTAAAAACTTCTCAGTTACTGTGCTCTGCACTTTTTAAGAAGTCACAGCTCACTGCACCCATATGGTACTTATTTTCACTGACTTCTTCTATTTATGCCACACATTATACAAGCTAATTGTGTTGATAGCCAGTAATCTCACTGAAGGGTGCCAGAATTCTAAAATTATTTTATGAGGTTCAACAGAATTTATTTTAAACATGTATGTTGCAAAACATCCAAGAAGACAAAACTTGGCAGTGTCAAAGGTACACCCAGAACAAAATGCTGGATCTGAAAACACTCCTTCCAATTCTATATGAATTTGTCTACTCAACCCCTAGGGCATTTTTTTTCAGCTTTTTACCACGTTGGCATGCCAACACCTTGAGTGCAGCATGCAGCTCTGACCTCCACAGCTCCAGAAGGACAAAGTGGGGTTAAGCAATCTAATCTAGCCTCTAGGGGAGGGAGCAGCTGGCCTGCATGGAGGGACCAGAAAGGCTGGAAGCTCACAGTTTGAATTCAGCCTGTGGGGCAGGAGAGCTGCCCACTCCCACTCCAGGAGAGCTCCAGGACATGATAAAGGTTTATCCACTGCCTCCATGATTTTATGAAGGAAATTAAGAGCTGTTGTTTGCCAAATTTGAGGATATTAGAGCTCTGGGGAACTCAGTGAAGCCAGTGTGATACCAGTCTAAAAGATATGCAGGAGAGCTCCTTCACAAGATGGGAGCTTGCTGCCACAGCAAGAGGATGCAAATTGTACAAGTATAGAGGAATTGCTGGATAAAAGTTCCAAAATGGATATGAAAAGGAGGAGATTTGGATATTCCCTTTGGAATCCCATGGGGCTGCTGGAATACTACTAGCAGACTGCAGAAGGCAGGTGGGTTCTGTGCTCCCCACACTCAGTATCTGCAATTGCCTGTCAGAGACTGAGCTGGATGGACTTGAATATGCAGCTGGGTAAGAATTTTACAGCTGATGTGTGTTTGGCTAATGGGATAAATCCAAGGTTTGGCTGAGGCATCTTTTTTGCTCCTTGGATTTTGAATAAATTCAGACATGGATTTGTATGTTAAATTGTGAAAGCAATAGGACTGGAAGGACAGCTCACCATCTTGCTACCTCTAAGTAGCTCTACCCACATCATTCTAGTTCAGTGCTAGTCTAAACCATTCTGTCCAGTAATGGGGACCTTCCATCCTCCCCACTGCCTCATGCAGCTTCAGTGCTTCACTTGCCTCATCTTTATGAGGTTTTTTCACAATGCCTAAACTGGATCTTCCTGCTTGCAACTGCCAGCTTTTACCACTGTACTATCCACACACAGGAAGTTATTCTTGCTTTTTAAAGCACATTTTTGTGTATTCAGAGATTGTTTTGTCCTTTCTCAAGATCACAGCAATCTATAAACTGAAAACATTCTAGAAAGTAGGAAAAATAACCTCTCCTTTCCAGATATGCAATTCTTTAGCCCCATTTACTCTAGCAAACCTTACCTGAGACTTCTAGCTTTTCTGCTGCATCTCCTTTAGGCAGGGCTGCTGGCTGGGGAGGCATCTCCAGGTTAGGAATGGATTTCATTATATTGGCCTGGGCCTCTTCCAAGAGCTTTTCAAATTCCTTTCCATTATAGTGATCAAGGTTTTGTCTTTTCTCTTCCCACTTCTTTTCAGCTTTCTAGACAAAACCAGTAAAGCATATATTTATTTTTCTGATTTCCAATGTGATCACTCACTTAAAAATAAATTCCATATGTAAATATTACAGGTCAGTATGGATAGATTCTTTCAATTCTAGTCAGCAACTAAAGGAAATACATGAACAGTAATTGCACACTGTTCTGACTTGTACTAGACTTGTACTTGTTCTGACTGTGCTAGAATTGACACAAACACATGGCAGACTGACAGTGGCCACTGCTCACTAAAGGAACAAAGGCCAAATTTAAATCTGGGTCTCTGCCTTACTATATCACACCAGTGATTAAAGTGCCTGCCTGTAATAAGTTACAGCAGTTCACCTCTGGGTTTTCTTACTGGAAATCATTGGAGCTTCACACTCTTTCACTTTTACTTCTCCATTTTAAGGGATATGGAGATTTAAAGAGGGAATGAAATCCACATATGCAAGTGTTGCCAGAGAATTATAAGTTGAAAAAAAGGTATTTCAACTATTTTCAACTATTGGTTGAAAAAAAGGTATTTCAAAATTTCTAAAATAGAATTCTGATTTTTTTTCAATAGAGATATTTTTAAAAACACAGTTACCTAATTTTGGTTATGTAATTTTTCTGTTGCATTTAAAATCATAGAATAATTTGGGTTGTAAGGAACCTTTACAGGACATCTAGTCCAACCCTTCTGCAAGGAGCAGGAACAAAATCAGAGGGTATCTTCAGAAGTACAGTGTAATTAGGGGTTAAGTACATAAATCTCCAGAATGCATTTGAAAAGTCCCACCTGCAGCCTCAAGAGTGAGACTGGGAGCTCAGACCCAAAGAGAGGAGAGCTGGTTGAGTGGAATGCACCATACCTCAATTGATACAGCTCGATTCCTGCTACTTGCACTGTGAATTTCCTCAATGAACAGGCTCTGCATGGTGCTGCCATTGACAGAGACCTGTGCTGCTGGCGTGGGCTGGGCTCCTGCCGTGGGCTCTGGCGGGGCTGGGCTGGCTGAGGGGTGACCCCCAGCTGTGGGCACAGCTTCACTGTGGGCGCCTGCAGAGGGAGAGCCCTGGGCGTGGGGCACCAGGGCTGCCGAGTGCTGGGACTGGTGGATGACAACGGGCGAGCTCTGCACGTGGTGGACGGTCATCGACGAGAGGGGGACGACTTCCGACTTGACTGATGACACCTGGGACTCGGATGGGATTGCTGGCAGGTTTTGCTGTGCGTGTCCCTGCGCGGGCTTGTGCTCCTCTTGGCTTTTCAGACTCTCAGCTGCAGTGGGCTTTTCCATGGCAGAGTATTGCACGGCTTGGGAGGGATCCACACCCCTCAGCAGTCCTTCTGTAACGTGTCTGCCCAGCCCAAGGGAACACAACAGCACATGGTCAGCACACAGGCCAGGCAGGAGCAATATGCAACAATCAACTCACGAAAAGAAAAAGCACCAAAGTCAAACCAATCAAAATAGTGGCTTTGTATTTCCCGGATGCCCTCAGATTTTATGGCTTTCTCTCAGAGTCAGGAGCTCAGAATTTTGAAGAGGCTACTCTAACTCAGATGGTTTTGCCTTCTACGGTGTTTACAAACCTTCAGTGATGTACTGGCAGTTTCTCACCAAACCAGGAGTTACAGAGGGTTGATTTTAGAGTGAGAATGGAAATCAGTTGATTAAACTGTATACAATGTATCTAGCTAAACAAGATGTTCCTGGACTAGAAGCACAGAAAAGTGAAGCTACATATAATGAGAGGCAGCAGTCTGGCACATTGTCAAAACAGAGCCTCAAATGAAGGTTCTGCATCACATGATACTTCATAAAGGTCTTTCCTGTCAAGAGTGTGGGGTAGGATGAGCTGAGGACATAAAGAAGCAACTATTTCTGGCAGCTAGCTGTGAAATGTCTGAGCTTCTGAGTGTTGCAAGCCATCAAATGCCATGAGTTTTTCCATTATTGAAACAGACTTTATGAGGATTAATATGCAATTTTGCTGCAAAAAATTGGGTAAAACTTTGGTATGCATAGCTTATTGTTCTATTTTTCTTTGCAAGACAGGAAATAACTGCAATAATTTTTAAGAAAAGAAACTAATATGAAAGGATATAGACATTTGTCTGCATGGAAAAATAAGTGATGGCTCTTAGAAAACCTGTTACATAAACCATTTTATCCATCTGCCAGTACTGCCAAATATATTTCACATGTGATCCAGGATATATAGAAACACTGGGAAGACTATATTCCTTAGAATAATGGTAGTGACAACAGGCTCATGACTTACATTTTCCTGCAATTGAACTAAAATGGAGACCACCACCACTGACAGTTTTGAGCAGGAATTAAACCCAATGCCCACTGAGTTAAATAAATCAGAAATCATTTGCTGTTCAGATATTCTGACAAACATGGCTAAACACTGGCACTTAGTGGACATTAATTTTTATCTAGTATTCCAGCTTTCTCTAATGCATCTTCCTTGCAAAGAAGAGAAAAAGAATTTGAAGTGTATTCTTTCAGAAGTTTTGGGATACCTTTATCCACTTACACTATTTTCCTACTTTATTTCTTACTGTTACCTTTTAGGGAATGAACCTTTCAGTGTCAGAGAATGTTTCTGTTAACTTAAATTGCTGTAAACACCTAAAGTTAATTAGCTCAGGTATGAGACTGTTGCCACTCTAAGTTCTCTCATCCAGGCACTTCCCAGATCTGGAAGTGCTGACTTGAGAGGCATCTAGTCTCAACTGTGAGATCTCAGTGACTGAGGCTGTTGTCAGAGTGGACTCACTGCACAGAGCACAGGAAAGGCTAATTTGGTCTCTCTTGACAGGGCTCTAGGATTAATCTATAAATACTGCAAGGAAGCTAAATTTCTCAGAATTGTCATGGCCGAGGGGGAGACCACAAACCCAAAAGCTGTTCCAGCCCTGCTTGAGGAAATTCCTTAAGCGAAAAGAAAAGAAAAGAAAAGAAAAGAAAAGAAAAGAAAAGAAAAGAAAAGAAAAGAAAAGAAAAGAAAAGAAAAGAAAAGAAAAGAAAAGGAATCACCTCCTGAGCATGGTGAGGACATCGGTCATGCTGCGCACCCGTTTGAGCAGGCTGTCCAGCTTGTGGGGCTCCTCCTTCAGGAACCTCACAGCTTCCACCTCAATCCGCAGGATGGCTCGCATTTTGTTCTGCAGTGTTGGGAACTCTCCTGCAAGGAAAACAACTGTGAGGCTGAGGAGGGAATTATGAAAGCCCTGGGCAGTAAAAGATGATTGGGTGAATGTCAATCACTGGAATGTCTATCTCTCTCCAGGGGCCACGCAGCAAGCTCCCTAATCCCAGCTTTAAATCTTTTTGAAAGTGAAAGTTAATGCCTCCAGATCAAAGGCAAAACTGTTCTGTGTGGTTAAAGGAAAAGAAACACAAGTAAAAAGGAAAAGTACACACCTTTCAGGGTAGCAACAGCTTCTCCCACTTGACGCAAAAGAAAGGCTCCATCTTCAACGTCCTTTAGTGTAACTGTCTTGCTGGAAGCAGCAGAGTCCTTTTTCAGGTCTTCAACAAATGTCTCCAGCTCACTAGCAGAAGAAATAACATGGACAGACAATTTAGGCAGGATTTTCATATTGCAAACTAATATATGTAAACTAATGGAGTAAACTAAACCAGAAACTTCAACTGTGGCCCCTTTAGATCTGACACCACAGGCTAAACAATGACAGGATACCAAGAGGGGAGGTGAGAATGCTGGACACTCAGAGCACAGGAACAGGCTTGCAGCTATCCCAGGTCATTGATTTCTGGGACAGGCTGCAATGTGCAGAGCACCGTGGCCTCAGGGCAGCTGTGCTACCAAGGGCAGGTGGGCTGGTGAAACACAGAACAGCCAGTAGCTCAAAGGGGATACACACTGACAGACACTACATCCAGTACTGGTTTGCACTTTGTGTTTTCTCTTTGTTGATGACATACAGAGGAATGCCCAACAGTTAAGAAACAACCCAAAACCTGGCACCAAAAGCCTCTTGATACAACCTTGTTTTTCTGCCAGGTACTGCTAGACAGGACACAGGATCCTGTTTCTATGAACAGCCAGACTGAAACAGGAAGTGTGCATTGTTGTGCAGCTCTTGCTCAGCACTTGGATTTAAAAGTGAATCACTTTGGATGCTTTTTCCAACCACTGCCATTCTGTGCTCACTCGAGCTCCATCTGGTGCTTCCTTCTCACCTTTCCCAATATTTTTTCCAGTCTACTTATACTTCACATAAAATTTTGCAATACTTCAGATACATAAACTCTGTTTTTGTTTGGGAAGGAGCCACTTCCTTCCATTTGAACTTGACACAACATTGCTTTGGCTGGAGTTTTCCACAGCTACATAAAATTTTGTCAAAAACCCCCAACCCTGAGATGCTTTATGGGCAACTACACAAATACCCATGTAAACACCTTAGAAAGATCATCTCTTGAGTATCTAGGAGAAATTCACTTCTATTAAGATACCAAATTTACTCACAGGAATATTCTAGGAATCATTTTAATTGCAGATAGAAAAAATTGCAATGGAAACTCTGAACTGACCACTTATTTGAACCTAGTCTTGGGCATCATTTCTTGCATCCATCAGGGATCAGTTTTGCAATTGCTGTAAGAGAATCAAGGTACAAGAGAATTGGCAGGAGAGGGGGGGGGAGAAGCCTGCTCTCTGCACCATCTGCAAGTCTTGCCTTTCCACGTATTTCCCTTCCACTGCCTTGCAAAGCCAGTCATTCCCCAGACCCATCTCAGCAGGGGAGAAAAGTAGGTGGCCAGTAATGGGATAAAAATAAAGAAAATTCCTTACAGCACTACTGTACATGTAGGTCACTTTAAATCACAAGTACAGTCCCACAAAACAGTCCATGGCAACACAACAAACAATATTTCTCATACACAGAGGAACAGAAACAGGATCAGCATCTGAACATTAAGCATGTACAGCAAAGAGTTCATTTCAATTCAAAACTAAGAACTTTAGAAACTAAAAAATTACTTTGAATCGAGAATCATAAGCTGTGTCTGAAAAGATCACAAACAAGTGGAGGTAAATGATGCTGTTCCCACTTTAGGACCACTTCTCCCAGTACCTCTGCCTTCAGAAAGCTGGGGGAGTCCCAGTTCCTCCCAGCACAAGCAGGCTTGCAGGAAACAATCCATTGGACCACACGATGGCAGCAAGGGAACACTTCTAAGGGTGTTCTTCCAGTGGCAGAGGCTGCTAAAATGCAGGTATCTGCTGTCTCTGCCTTTGCAATAAAGGGCACAGACACACTCTAGCAGGAACTGGAGGAAGAATGTGGCCTGCTGTCACTGTCACTGAGGCAAGGGCTCCTGATCTGTAGGACAGTGCTCTGCAGTCATGCATCCTCCCTAGCCCTTGTGCCCTGGTATTGGCACTGAGGCTGGGCAGTGCTGCTTTGGGAATCATGGGGTATCCCTCCTCCCTTCTGCAGATCAGCACTGGAAAAGCAGCTTCTCAAATATTTGCATCTAGCAGGCAATAAAACAGATAAAGAAAGATGCTTAAATTTGTTCATGCATAGAAAGAAGAGAAAGGAAAACAAAGAACAATATTACAATGTTTGAAGGACTTTGAGGTAGCTGACAGTGGCCCACTTTCCCCTTTGTTTTTTGAGCAGAAATGGAAGGGTCATCACAAACCTCTTTGATTCCATATACTGTCAAACAAGAGAAGTGGTCCTGAAATTGCCCAGGGGATACCACATTGCACTGCTTCATGTTGCTAACTGCAAGGGAAAATGAACCTTATCCCTTAGGACCCAAAGACTGAAACAGAATTTCTCTTTCTAGGATTTCTCTTCCCTCACTGGGGGAAACAATGCTTTACAGGTTGGCCTGAGCAAATTAGCAAGACATGCACATTAATGCAGTTTCAGAAGACTGATATAAGATAAACAATTTTTCTGCATTTATATTCTACATGGGGAAGCCAAGGCAACCCTTGTGCTGAGATCTTTCTTTAGGCAAAAAAAGCTTCAAGAGGATCTGCCTCAGACTGCAGTATCAGTAGAACAGGCTACAAAACAACTGACAAAATGAGTGGTAACAAATCACCCAGACCAGATTGCATTTACCCAGGAGTTCTATAGCAACCTGAGGTTGAAACAGCTGAACCATTAATGATAAGCATCTAACTTCTTGATTAAAATTACTTTGGAACAGATTAGTGGAAAGTGTCATAAATGATACAAATAAAAATTTTTAATGGTATGGGGATATTCTGAGAACTGTATTCTGGTGAGACTGACACTTAGACAGGTGGGATGGATAGGTATCAAAACACAGAATAAACAAAAAAGAATCAATGAACAATGGATAAATTTGTTGTGTTAGGTAGAAATTAACATGGTTTGTGTAAAATGAAGGTAAGTCTCATAAATCCATAAACAATAGAAGTTTGGGGACAAAGTATACTGCAAAAGGCTTTCAGCAAGGTGTTTGAGGAAAAGCTTTCAAGAATGCAAAGTTGCCATGGGACAAGAGGAAATTCTTGGATAAAGCACTGAAATAAAGATAAAGGATCAATGAACAGCTAACTCAATGAATGTACTTTGCTGGTGGGTTCCACAGGGATTACTGCTAGCGTTGGTGCTTTTCAACATACCATAAATAATTTAGAAAAAAAAGGATGAATAATTTAACAAAAAAAAAATCTCAAAAGGCTACTATATTATTCAGGGAAATGCAAATGAAAGGTGGCTGCACAGGACTGCAGATGGGCCATGTGGTACTAACTGACCAAAAAACACCAAAGATCAAATTAACTCCTAATACCTGTAAAGTGTGCTCATGAGAAGAGGAGAAATAAAACCAAAATCAACCCCACCTAAAACCAATAACCTCCCCAAACCCAAAGGTTTTATATACAGTGATGACCTTAGAACTGATGATCATCCACCGTGAGATGTTGGATATTTAGTGCAAAGCTCCTGTGGCACATGAGGACAGGGAGATCACACCATGCACGAGGTCATGGCGTGCCTGCATCAGACAAAGCTGCTGCAGGCCTCCCATCCCCATCCCACAGCTGTGCACCAGAGCTAGAAAGGGCAAAGAGAAAGGCAACAGGATGATAAAATGTAGAGAAAGGCTTCTAGAAGAAGGTTAGCTAAGCAGACTGAGACTTCTCAGGCTGGAAAAGGCAATAGTGAGAGAAAAGGGAGAGGAAAGGGAGTGTCTATAAAGTAATGACTAGCACGGCAAGGGTGAATATTCTGCTGTCCATTATTTGAGAGTCTGGGGATTTACTGACAGATGAACGATTCAGAAACAAACAAAAGAGATTCTTCTGATATACTTTCCCAAGTATCTGCTACTAGAAGCTCTCCCAGATTGCCAAGTGAAGTTTTGCTTTCATGGAACATGGTTATTATTATTTTAAAAAATCTGATACTTTTCTTAACAAAGTATAAATTGTAAGCTTCTCTGGATTGTATCCAATTGAACAGATTGGCTATAATTTAAATACTGTGCTTATAACTCCCTCCTATTAAAGTGCTTAAAATGTACAATATTGAGTGGCCACACCTCTAACATGCTTGTTATGACATAAATACTTTGTTACTCAATGTATCATAACATCATCATTTGTCCTTGGTCTGGTAAATCTTAAATCTAGTATCTACAAGTGCTATATATAACATCTCTAATGCTGAGTCAAAAGATTAGATTGAAAAAAACCTACATATTTAATTCTGAGTGTGTATTTCACTGTCACAAGTGTACATTAACACTGTGTTTAACAGGTTTCCTTAGATACTCTCTGAACTGTAACCCTGCTACCGATGTGGCACACATGGGCACACTTCTCTAGGCACCATTATGAATCTGTTGAGCAAGCTTGCTGCTCAACAGAATGCTTGCTTTGAAATGCACACCAACATTTCTGTTGTTTACACCATGAAACTGCCAATATGTTTATTTCCCTATTTCACAGAATCACAGAATGGGTAAGGTTGGAAGGCACCACAGTGAGTCACCAGGTCCAACCTCCCTGCTCAAGCAATAATCTTCAGTCGCAGAAGGAAGGACTTTTTAAGCTAAGATTTACCACCTAAGAGTAGTAAATACACTTTTGTGAGTATTGCAGTAATCCTTAGGCTCCAGTGTCTCACATGAAGACATTCTACTGATTTAGTCTTATGATTTAGGAAATATCAAGAGGGTGACAGTTGAAATCCTAAAAAATGGCAATTTTTGTGTCCTGTTGCTTTGCATTTGTTTGTATATCTGCAGTGGGATCAGTTTAGTTGTAAATGCCCATAAAGAATATTAACATTTTTCTCAGTAATGTCAGTGACATTTGATGTGTAATTTTGTGCTGTATGCTCTTACTATGAATAGCCATCAGCTGCTGAAATTATTGTTGTCAGATGTGCTTTTCTTTCAGGTCTGACCCTACAAATGAGCAAAGACATGACAAAGGAATCTCATTGGACACAACTGATTAAAAATAAATGTTTGTTTCTAGCATATCTCTAAAAGAGGTGAAGTAACATTTGAATGATTTAAGACATTTTCCTGTAACTTTAACAAATGAAGTAGCACAGAAGTAGCAGAAACTCTGGAAACAGGAAAACCTCCAAAACCTGGTAAAAGAGAACCATATTGCAATCCAAGTGCTATCCTTAATGAACAGCTGTAACTGTGAATGCCACTGGCACTTGACCTCACTCTGTAGCCGTTTTATGAGGCAATGCCATAAACAGCCATCACACAAATTGCTCTTTCCATAGAGAACAGACAACCTAGGACTTGGCAACGAGGTACACAGGAGTGAGGTAAGGAACAGGAAGGTCATTGCTTAAGGCTACAAACCAGCTGAGAGGATTAACTACACCAGCATGGACCATTACTGCACATTCAACCCTTCTTCATGGGACTCTCCCTTAGTAACACCAACCTTCTCTTTAAAATGCACCTTTTTATTACAAGAAGTATTAATGTGACAACTTACTGATCAACAGGAAGGATTTACTCTCTTCAGCTGTCAGGAACTGTACTCTATGGCTCTTCAGTCATAATTTCCTGACAAGCTGACTAGAAATTTTTTCCTTATTATGGAGCAATTCTTCAGGTGTGAAATAAATGCAGCAATGAGAAATAATTAGTTAAATAACATCTTACAAATCTGAGTGTTAGAATTAGCTAAACTGTTTATTAATTTCAGCTTTATCTTGTCTCCTTCTGACTCTGAACTAAACCAAATGACTCGATCCCACCAGTCTTGGTGGGCCAAAGTTCTGGGGAAAAAACCCAGAATATTCTGAAAGGCCTTTACATAACAACAAAACAAGGTACACAGTTAAGCAGATGGAAACCTCAGTGAGTACATTTTAGACAAGGACTGGCATTGCTGACTGTAATTAAAAACTTCACTCCTCTTTTTGAGCTTCCCCTACCTCTCCCATGCAGTAGCCAAAGCACTTACTATTGAAATCTGATTTTTGTACTTTAAGCTAAACTCATTACCTTTGAATCCCTTTGCTCCTCAGGAAATTCCTCCCTCCTTCCCTAAAGCATAATACATAAGGCTGAAGGGGAGAACTAGGGTAGAGGGAGGCTTTCAGAATACAGGGGTGGGCACAGTCCTCACAGCCATCCCTCCCTTTACAGGGGACTTCTGAAGAGGTTGAAACTCTTGGTACTGCTGGGATTTACCCAGTGGGCTGTGATCCCAGTCAGGATCAGTGAGCTGAACAACACAGACACAGTTTTACAGCCAATGTGCTACACAGCAAGGACACATAACTAAAACACCATATACAAATGCAGCTTACCTGAAAGCAGTGGTAAAAGTTTCTACTTTATGGAAGAAAAAGACAGGCAAAAGCAATAAATTTGAAGAGGTTCTCAACCCACCATAGCTTCTTTACAATCTTTTCCTCCTCGCTGAGGTATTTCTGCCTCTCTTGTTCCACCAGGTTGCGCTGTCGCTGCACAGGATCTTCAAGCCTCTTCACTGTTTCGATCACTTTGCCATTGATTTCTAGCTCTGCTTTCTTCACCATTGCCCTCAGCATCTCCTGGTTCTGCAGCTGTTGCACAAAAGAAATCAACTTCAATTTTTCCTGCTTGACTGACATTCCTGGCAACAGAATACATTGCAGAGCTCAGAAGGTTGGGATAAACACCATCCTACAGTGAGTGAGTGTTTTTACCTTCTCCTTTCCTTCTTTAGCTGTACCTATAAACATTACTCCATGTATATATATAACTTCCCATTTCAAACTGATAAACAAAAGATGTTGGGATCAGTATATCACCTTCAATGCATAACTTCTGCAAGGATTGTGGCCCCTTTATTCTGCTTGGTTCAATATGAATCAAGAATTAATTGCACCTCATGAGAATGCTGGATGCTTGACTTCCACTTTCCATCTATCTCACAAGCTTATGCATCCCACAGCCCATACGTGCCTGGTGGATAATCCCACACATTAATATCATGGCTGGAATGCACTGCTGTTTTCAGAATGGAGGTTTTCAGTCTCTTAAGTGGCAGAGGAAGGACTGTAACATGTGGTGCAATTTGGTACAGGCACACAGCTCATCTGCAATACATAAAACCTCTTTTACCCACCAGAAAAACCCCCCTTTATAATATGGCGATTTTCTGAGAACCTCAAGTCACACCTTCTTTCTTGTCTTAGCCTGATGTTAAGTAACTCAAGCATTCATTGTCTTGCTGACAGTAAGCTCACAGAGCAAAACAGAGGTAAGAAGGCAAACTAGGCTGCACTCTTCTGTGGGTAGCCCTGGAGGAATTATGAGCCATGCTCACAAACCAAACCTGTTCAAGTCTGTTACGCAAATCACAAGATTCAAAGTGATAAGCAGGACTCCACCTAGGCACAGCTTTAGGACACAGGCAACATGAACACAACTCTGTTAGCCCAGGAGCCATTTCATATTGTAAGATTTTAAAAAACACCTGTGTTAATTGTGAACAAAGTTCCCATTTTAAAATTAGCACTTGAACTGTCAGCTGTCTTCTAAACATCCAGGCTTAACAGGCAAATCACATTTAACACACAAAATAAGCCCATGACCCAACAGGAAGAATCACAAAAATAGGATATCTATAACACAGTATAATGTAGTAAGCATTCTTTAAAATCTATTTAAGAAAATTCATGAGAATAAAAAAAAAAAGTGCCTTTGCTGAGACAATTCTTTCCAACCAATATGGGCATGAGAGAAACAAACTCAGTTCCTCACTGATGACTCTTCCTGGGCCTGACTCTCTTACTCTCTTCTCCAGCTACACAACTGTGATGAGAGGGAGGGTAACACCTCACTGTGGGGATGTGTGTGTGTGCGTGTGTGTGTGTGAAATCTGAGCTGTTACAAGCAGGAGGAGTTAGCTCAAAATTCAGCTGAAGAGACATGTCAGCAATTACTGAAAAAATGAAGCTGAAAAACATTTCAACAGCACAGAACTATATAAATAATATCTAGATTATTTTGAAGACAGTACGTATTTTGTATGTGTATTTTCCCCATGATGGGATTAATGTTTGGATTTGATAAATTAAAATCTCTTACTGCAAGGCCAGCACAACTATCTGAGATACACACCTCTTTTATTGTGTCATATTTTCAAGTAGGAAAACCTAAATGAATGAATAAATGGGTGAATGAGCATGTAACACTTCAGTCACACAATTTATTCCCGGCTCTTTAAAAAGTGGGGAAATGTGATACATGGAAGTGAGTTAGGATCTGTGAAACAACTGATCCGAGGTCAGTGAGAAGGTCAGTAATAAAGTTAGACTTAAGTCTCAGGTGTCCAGAATTTAAGACTTTGATGTTCCTCAGCTGGTAAAAGGGACTTCCACTAATAGCAAAACTGAGTATGTGTGAGTGTGTGAGGTTGTGAAATGGCAGGCACATGGTTTTTCCTATTATGGGGGTATGTAGAGGAGCTATATTTATTGTGGTGATGTGTACAGCTAAGGTGCTTGTCACCTCCATTTATTAAGTGCTTGAACAATACCAGGAAGTTTCAGTCATAAAAGTTCATCTATTTCTGATAATGAGGACAGGGAATAAAAATGTAACACAGTAAGATTTCAAAAAATCTTGTATGTTGAGGACTCCCAAACCTCAGAGTTTGGAGTGAGCTCTTTAATTTTGGAACATGACTCAATCTTGGTATCAAAGAAATGTTTTTACTATTTCTATGAAAATTAGTGCAATAATTGGCTAGTTATAAAAAATCTGAGTTTGTTCACGCCTGGGGAACAGGGTCAAAAGATGAGAAGGGAGAAGTACATATGGGTTCAGAGAGACAAAAGAAAGAACTGAGGGAGGGGAGCAATTGTGTCAGTCAGCAGCCAAAGGACAGCATGAGGCAGGGAGAGCAGGAGCAAGAAGGAGAAGGTGGTCTCTGGCCATCCCATTTACCTCTGTGCTCTGGAACTGAACTTCACTCTTACCTTTCTTCTGCCAGCAGAATCAGATGTGAGACTCTCTGGCTAAGTGTACACCCCACTTGCCCCTCTGACCACCTCTGCTCCACCATCTCAATGAAAAGATATTTTATGGATCTGTCACAGTTATTCTGGTTCCACAAAACAGAACCTTTGTACTATAAGCTTGCTTGAAAACAAGCCAAATAAACAATCTTAAACATTCATTCTTGAAGAGTCTTTCTTGAAGCAGTACTGAAGTTCTAAAGGCACATACTGAAAGTAAGGAAAACCAATGCAGGCTTTCCTGTCACCAACAAATGGCAATTTCTTGCTAATTTGAGTTACCTCACCTTTTAACTGCAAGCAGCATTCATACAGAAACAAATTTAGCGTACTTTTTTTGAATTCTAGCATCTCTCATACATTCTTTACCCTTGGTTCTCACTTTCAGCCTCACCAATTTCTCCAGATACCTTCCTTGCCCCTCTTCTTCATCTTGTGCTTCAGCCATTATTTGTTACTGTTCTCACACAACTACCCCACTCTGCCTCTGGTACCCACTCCAAGAACAATTCAATCAGTTCAGTTCACTTTGAACCAATTATTATCTATGAGACAGGTAACTAGAAAACCAAGTATTAGTTCACAACCCTGCTCCTCATTAGGAGACAAGCATGACCTGCCCAGTGGGATCTCCCACCTCCCCATGAACTCAAGGGCACAGCCACAAACAGGAGCTGGCTGCCTGCAGCTCAGCACCTCTGCAGAATCTAAGTATCTACCTCCTGAAGTTTGTTACCATACATTGATTAAAGGTAGCAGCTCCAGTTCTATAATGCAGCTCAAATATATATTAATTTTTAATTCAAAGTTACACTTGTGAAATAGTATCATGCCATTTATGACAGTGTTATTACATTTTCTGTCCTTTCTGCAGCACTCCCCTGCAAACAGTGCACTGAGTGAAGGAAAAGCATGGGTGCACACACGCTCCTAATAGGGAACCTTAATCATATCTAACTGTGTTTCCTTAAAGTGAGTTCAGTTAAAGGAAAGAAGGAGTAGACAAAAAAATCCAGTGCATATATAAGATAATGATATAAACCATGTACATACACTCCAAGACTTGGTTCAAACCTGATACTAAGAGCTCTCAATACCTGGGAGCACAGAATGAACAACCCCACTAAGTCATTGTGGGCTCAATTCTTACCAGTGACAAATCCATTCAGGACAAAGGCTGGGTTCCAGCCCATCTCTGGCATTGAGGAAAACTCCAGAGCACCAGGACCTAGTCTGTCCTGAATGTCTCTGAAAATCAGAGCACTTAGAACATGCAAATGTAGTAGCAAGAAGTGTATACAGCCTCTAGCAACAGCCATGAGGTAAATGTCTGTGTGCCAAGAATCTCTGTTCAAAATCCAACCACATCTTAACTTTTTGGTGGCATCTTACATTATATGTTTATCTGATGTGTGAATCAATACATCTGGATCCATTGCTACTGGATATGGTTTAAAAAGAAGATTTTACTAGCACAAACAAAGGATACACAAATTAATGGGTCTTTTCTATCATGCATTTCTCTGGTTCTATTAAGAAAATTAGTATGAACTTACAGTGGTAACATCAATTGAAAATTAAACAATAGACATTATTAAGCACAGTTTTACGTCCTGTTCCTGTTTCTTATTTATCCTGCCAAATTTTGTGCCTGTATTTTTCTGAGGTGTTTCTTCCAGTATATCACTGTATAAAAAATTAACACAAACAGGAACAAACTGACTGCCAGACCAGGAGAAACAGTGAAATTGAAAAATAGGAAGCACTGTCAAACATGAAATGAAAACAATCTGGGAAACCAGAAAAAATACTTTTTCTCTTCTACTTACAATTATTTTGGAAAAAACATAGCACAAAGTATATAATTTAAAATGTGATATTGCAACACTCTTCAGTTTAAAACACTGCCTGTTTCACTTGCTGCCCTACAAACTGTGAGCTTTTTTTCAAAATAGCTCAGGAATGCCATGACAGAAACTCTCATCAATGGAATTTATGTGTAACATACCAAAGTTTCCCTTGAGCTACAGGTTCTTCCAACTGACTATCAAAATTTCTCAACTTCCCACTAGCTCAATGCACCAAGTTTGCTATAATTTCTGAATTAAGGGAAGCCAGCCAGAGTTAATGAGCACACTCGGGATATGTCCTTTTTCCCTTCTCAAGACCTCCTTGGCAGCATTGATTTGTGTAGATGGTAGAAATTCCTTCACTTCTGTGTGCCACAATGTTATGTCTGATCACAAGCAAGGCTTCTGCCCTGGGCTCAGCCTGGGAAATGCCATCTCCTTGGTGGGCAGCCCTGTGGGAAGGATGAGCTCCCTGCCTCCAAGCAGCCCTGCAGCCTCCAGCCACGTTCTGAGGCCACATGCTGAGCACAGCTGGGGACCAGACCCAAGGCATTTGCCAAGAGCTGCATTTGGAACACGGTGTGCAGGAGGACAGAGGGGCTGCAATGGTTTGCAGCACAAATGTGGAAAAATATGCACTTATACATAATGTGCCAGGGCAGAGATCACATGCCAGTGTCTTCAAATGAGATGAGGAACACGATGGCTGGCACGTAGGCAGCACTGCTGAGAATAGCTTTTGAAAGGGACATTTGCTATTGGGGCATACTGATCCTAAACTGAAAGTTTAAATACAAGGGAGCTGTACCACAGGCAGAGGTCACCTGATACAACTATTTCCTCCAAACATCTTCTGCCATCTCTTCCTTTCCAGCAAACAGAGCACAGGACATTGTCACAGGACCTTCAGTTGGACACATTTTCCTACACTGATGCTTACCTCACCCTTCTGCTCCTTTGCTTGATGACTGGTTCATAATTTAATTTCCTTTAGATAAGGAGGGGAAGGTAAAACATGCTCTGAATTCTGATTTGCATTATCATTATTTTGTTCTAAAATTTATCAGCAAATCATACGTGATTGACATGGTACCATCCCCCTGGTTATAAAACCAGCAGCTGCAGCCCTACAATAGCTATCACATGATGTCACTTTCTGGGTAAGGAGGACTGGCAGAGTATTGAAGCTTCCCCCACTGTCCACTTTGTCTTACAAGAAAGTGCTCTGCCTTCTTTTCCATCTTCTGAGACAATACACAGTGCTCTTCAGTTTCCAATTAAGTAAAAGGCTGAAGACCTGTACAGCTGCATATGCTTATTTTTACAGTGTCTGAGATGAACAGCATATATTTATATTTGCAGCATGACTGTATGTGCCAACATACTATTTTTATTAACTGTTCATTGGTTGTATTCTTTCTTGCAGGTTTTGAGGTGTTGACATGTATTGGGAAGGTATTGTTGAAACCTGAGTGTAAGTGGGACACAAGAAACCTTTGCAGCAACATTTGAAATACCTTTTTTTTTTCTTACTGTTCAAGTTGGCTGTTTTTCTGGATTCTGTAAATACAGGACTCAAACTAAGATGGCTTAATGCATATCTACTGATCCTCAGCTACATTTGGGTTTCCTGACATCAAAGTTGTTTATTCAGGGACTTAAGATCTGTCTCAACTGTAAACAGTATGGAGCAGGAACATGGTTCTTCTGACATGTTTATACAGCACATAGCATAGCAGGATCCAAACTGTAATCACAGACTTGATATTATTGTAATATAAATAGTGCTTTAATGTATAGAGTCATCCAACAAAGCTAGAAATTAATTTTTTTTTCTCAATATCTGAGCAACAGTAGTTTAACTGAGCTAATTCTCACACCTCAAGGACTATGTAAGCTTTTGTGTCTGTAGTACCTGGGTATGCCCTTCGCTAAAACTCTGCTACTGAGACTGTACAAAAGGTAAAGGGAGAAAATGAGAGAGAGGGAAGGAGGAAAAAAGGCATTTGCTGCCAAGCCATCTTTTTTCCCAGCTTTGTCCAGGTAATCATACCTGTAGCTGCTTCATCTGGTGCAGCTGCAGCCGCAGATCGGACACGCTGCGTTTCATCCCGTGCAGGCTGAGCTGCATTGCTGGGGCTCCAGAGGGGTGATGGGTGGCAGCTGACTCCACAGCTCCCAGGGCATTCTTCCCCCCAGAGATGGTGGCAGCACCTGCAATAAGCAGCAGCACAGGTTGAGTTCACAGCAGAGAAGGTGCAAACGTGATCCCTCCTCTGCCCACTGAATCCACAGGTATTTCACACAGGTGGACGAGAAAAGCAAATGATGGATGCCAACACTCAGTATTAACAGGGACTGGCACCTCCTCACCCAATTGATATATAGTTTTTTTAAGCCAAGTCTCATAAGCTCTTAGACATTTTTATTACACCTAAAATATCTCAACTACTTTAAAAAGCATAAAATTAGTAAAATAGCTTTTGTAGTAATGTTAAAAACAAAAAAAAAAATTAAATAAAAAGTAAAATAACAAAACTCTTTACAAAAAAAACCAAGCCAAGTGCAAAATGTTCTTGGTCCTAGTAAAACACCTCACAAGAGCAATTAGTTTTTTTGTTCTCTTCTTTTTTCTAGTAAATTGCTTAAGCAATACTTTTTCGCTCTTGTCCAATTAGCTATCCTTCAGTTTAAAATAAAGTCCCTCAAATCCTATCTTTTTACCTAATTAAAAAAAAATTTAATTATTTAATTTAATTTAAAACTTCTAAGTTTTTTTCATTTTTAAAAAACCAAAAAAAAAAGTGTTGTTGCTCCATGAACAAAAAGCACATTCCTATACAATATATTTTGAGGGAAGCCTGCACAGCATCAGAGTGTATGTGTGCTGGAACCTCAGTTCAACCAGAGCACTGCATTACTCCAGGACTGCTTTCTAACACATGCAGTGGAGAGGGGATAATAAGTTATAACTGCAGATGACATAAAACAGCAACAAATCAAATTGGTTCTGAAAGTAACTTCGGGACTGTCTTCCCAGGAGATGTCTGAGACCAAGTTGATGCAAATTCATTCACAGGACTCCTGAACTACGTATTTGTTGATTAATCATCACAGGAGATGGATTCAGTCAAGCTGCCAAATATGGGGAAAAGAATTCTATAGAAAATCTTGCTTCACTGCTTAAAGGACAACTGCATTATTTCTAGCAGGTACCTCCAGCAGCAACCCTGTAAAACCAGAGGAATTAAATGATGGTGTGCCAGAGGCTCTCCAGCCATGTTGCGTCCACCCACTGGTTTTAGTTTGTCAGAAAGGAATACAGCATAACACAAGGAAATGAGCCGAGCCACACTCTGAAAATAATTATTGTTGTCCTCACAAAACTTTCTTTGTTAAAGAATGCTGTTCTTCTGCACAGGAACAATGCCAAGCTTGTTCTTTTCAGTCTCAAGTACCTGGGAAGAAGCTCTCTTTAGATGGAACAAGCAAATTCCAGTTCATCGGGTACTAGAAATGTCAGCTCCTTCTCACAATTTGACTTACACATATTCTTCAAATTTTTCTCCTAATGTGTCCCTGCCCCCCCAACTCCCCCAGCAGACAAAATGACAGATCATCAGTACAACAAACTTCATTTTTTCATTTTTTAAGTCCAGTACTTTGGAGTCCTGCAAACTCTTCCCATCACACTGCCAAATCCACCTCATTCCTTGATCCCAAACAGCACAGATGGCTGCTGCTCCCTGAACTACAGCATTAACTGGCCCTCACTGCAAGAAAGACATTGAGAGGTGGACCATGTCCAGAGAAGGGCAACAAAACTGGTGAAGGGTCTGGAGCACAAGTCTGATGAGTAACAGCTGAGGGAGCTGGGGGTGTTCAGTCTGGAAAAAAGGAGTCTCAAGGTCCTTATTGCTCTCTACAACTGCCTGAAAGGGAGTTGGAAGGAGGTGGGAGTTGGTCACTTCTCCCAGGTAACAAAAAATAGAACAAAAATAAATGGCCTAAAGTTACAGCCAGGAAGATTTGATATTAGGAAAAATTTCTTCACCAAAAGGGTCATCAAGCATTGGAAGAGGCTGCACAGGGAAGTGGTTGAGTCACCATCCCTGAAGGTATTTAAAAGATGTGTAGATGTGGTGCTTAGGGACCTGGCCTGGTGGTGGACTTGGCAGTGTTAGGTTAATGGCTCAACTGGATGATCTAGAAGGTCTTTTCCAACCTAAATAATTCCATTATTCTATTCTATGATTAGGTCATTCCCTACTTCAATTTCATCCTTCTCTATGATGAAAGAAAGAAATCTGAAGAAACAAAAAATAGCTCATCAATGGATTTACACAGGGATTTTGGTCATCATCTTTTCCCACAAGCACACATTCTATCAAGTTCAATGAAATCAAACAAAAACCAGCGTTGTGAGCTTTGCCTGCTGAAGGCAAATTTTCGGTGCACTAAAGAGCATGACACATCTTCTGACTGGAATGAGTACAACTCCCAGAGTGGGAAGTTCTCTCCCCATGCTCTCATCCCTCATAGTCTTTTGAACTATTCCTCCAAATGTGCCTGAGTACAGCTCAGCATAACAACACAGTTATTCCTTTTCCAACAGGTATGGATACCTCAAATACAACCTTTGCAAAATTCATCTGGGGGAAGCATTCTTAAAGATTGGAAATCACACCAGCCTATTTTTTTTAAGGTTTTTAAGAATCATGTTTGTTACTTTACCTTCATATGCAATTCTGCTCAATAAAAGCACAGGCACCTCTGGCTGGATCCATGCTACATACAGTGTGCCATGCTATGAGCTTCTGGAGACATGCTCAGACAAAAAGCTCTTCTAGCTTGGTGCAGGCTGTTGTAATGCTATACCATCCCTGAACCTGCTCCAGCTAGATCTGCTTGGTGCTTCAACAGCAGCACTCATCATTACACTGCTGAGCAAGCTGCTGCACATTTTTGCTATACTCCAGTATGATTCAATGGTCTCTTGACTTTCAAAGAGCTCCTTAACAGAAAGCAACACTCAAGAAATAAACAGTCCTTGTTCACTGCCATTATGTACCCACTCCATGCTTCAGTCTAATGTATGCTCATACTTATCTGTCTACATGTACACTGCAGTTTCTCCTACAGTCAAGCATCTATTTCCCTCCCACATGCAGTATTTTTTGCCTTTTTTGTTTAAGAGAATGGTATTTAGTTCATAAACCTTACAGACAGAAACCACCAGAGAGTCTGAAAAATGTGGATAAGCCTCCAAGAGTTCTGATCCCTAGCCACAAATCTGGACTATTTTTGAAAGCACACCTACCTTTGTGCTGTTCTTTGCCTCAAGCAAAAGCTCCAAAACCTCAGCCCCTGACCCTGTGATGAGGCAGCCAAGGCATGAATCAGACCCCACCAGTCCCTCCCCCCATGCTGGACCCCAGTCAATTCACATATTTTCTCAGGAAGGGGTGCCTGCTTTCCTTTTAGTGTAGATGGACTGTGATCTGCTTCTGTAAGCAATAAATGTCTCCAACTCCCTACAAAGCAGCTCTCCTCCTCACTGCTGCCTCAGCCACCTCTTTTCACCATGAGGTGCTCTTGGCTCCCACAGTGTCCCTGCTGCAGAGTGTGCTCAGAGCCTGGGAAATGGGGCAGTGGGACCGCTCCCTCCAGCGGGTGTGAAACACAAAGACACTGAGTGAGCCATAACCATCAGCAGCTGATTTCTCACATATTCATATTTTCATCAAGAAAGAATAAAAGGGCAGCTGAATGAGGGGCTGCTTCATCTAGGGAGTGTAGCTCACTGTTGGAAATAGTCCCAGGCTGTAGCTTTGTGATTAGATGTGAGGCCAGATGGATTAAAGGGAAAAAAACAGCACTGGCTCTTGGGTTTTTAAATAAACCTCTTCTTGAGCTAGGTAAGGGAAATTCAACCTCACAATAATTTCCTAATACTTTGGACAAATAAAAAAAGTTAACTTTTTACAAAGGCTAATGAACTAAGCTGCCATTTTAAAGTACAAAGAGAACTGAAGTGCAGGAAGAGGAAAGGTTTGCTGTGTGTTCAGGGGATAAGGAACATGACTTCTACTCCCTGACACTTGACCTTTGCTATGGTTGTAAAGACACTGCTGTTCTTCCGTTACCCAGATTTTTTTTTAATGAAATGCTAAGATTTTATTTTGAAGCAGGTTGGCACAAAAGACTATCAGAAGACACCCCACATAATATTTTTTTTTCACAAATAACTAATCTAATTAAAGAGACACAGTATTTTCAAGCATTATTTGGGGAGATGTGACAGTTACTAGATGGCACTAAATCAGCCTCAAAATAATATAATATTCTATATATACATTAGTGTGCAACTTCATCTCATTGATCCAAAACGAATTCAGGATCATATTTTGTCTGCAAATGCTGATGGAGTTCTAAGACTAGCATGATCTGTCTTTGAGATAAGCAAGCAGATATGGACAATGATTTAATTCAGAGGTCATCACAGCAAGAGTCATGCATGTGAGAAGGGCTCACAGATATACACAGATGACAAGACAGTTCACAAAGAACGAGGAATCAAATCTGAGCCCTATGTTTGTAATACTTCTCCCTGCTGCCATCTTCCTCTTGTTTTCTATTGGTGGTGTTAGTGCAGAAAATTGTACTCCCTGAACACCTTCTCAAATAATACTGAAATGTCTTCCTTCCTCTTCTAACAAGGCAGCAACTAGCAAAAATTTTGGTAATCCATGAAACAACTGATCTCAATTTAATAAATGAATCCAGGATTTAGTCTATCAATCTCAGTTGATGAACAGAAATATGACAGAAAAGAGAGTATGTAAGTATTTCTCAGGATATTTGTTAGTAATCTCATGGTGACTCTTACTAGTATGGTTTGGTTTTAGAATCATGTGCTGGTTTTAAATCAAGAGCTCCTTGATACCATGATGGTGTTTCAGGAACTGAAGATCTTTATAAGGATTCAGTCATGGAATTTCTCTTACATTAGCAGAAGAGACATAGCCAGTCTGTGGAGGGTTACTGCTCTTTGAACCCATCCCCCATGAAAGAACTGAGCCTAAAGCAATAAAAGATAAGAAATGCAGACAAGCATTGTTATTCCAGACTCATCTTCCTCAGTGAAAAAGCTGGGTTTCTTCAGAGTCCTTAATATTTGGGGTTAAAGAAGTCAATGGCTTCTACAGACTGGCACAGCAAAAGCAAATTAAATACAATTTGGTTCATATGACATACCAAACAAAGTATTCACAATCTAGCTATACAGAGTTATCAAGGGTTCAGAATTTTTGGTTTCTTTCCCATCCCAAGGGATGTAGTCTATTTTTTGCACAAAAGTCTCCTATCATTGGAACACATACTATAAAATACAATGTTGGTTCAACATTGATGAGACAATATTATCTTGCACAGATGTTTTATTTTTTAGAATGGGAAGCAATTCACATTTTTGCTTATCAGAGCTTTGGAAAGGACTGTTCAATCAACATTTTATACCACTTTGTCTTTCAAAGAGTCTTTGAAATTGCTAAAACTGGTATCTGAGTGCACAGTTGTCAAGTGGAATTGTAAAGTGAGAGAGTCACTGCCTAAATGACTATATGTAATAAAGATTGGGGTGAATTGAAGAACAAAACAGTGGTCAGCGGAAGTGTGTCTAGCTTCTGCTTGAACCCAAGCATATTCACAAAAAGGAGAAACATTCTATTCTAGCAGATTGCTTTCAAGTAAGCCAAACAGCACTGACTCATTGGACCATGTCCTGAGCAATTCCAGGCACAAAAGCGGGAAAATATTCCATTATACAAGACTATTCTTTTACACAGCAGTCTCCAGTAACAGCTGTCGTGGGTTACAATACTGTAGTTACTGGGGTCACCACACCTTGTTCCCTTACCTGCTACAATTTAATTTTGTGGCTGAGTCATGTTGGAAAGACAGGATACAGAGATGCAGGTGCTGGAGTTACAACTATACCTTATAGCACTGATAGGGATGCCTGCAGACTGCTGGCTGCACGGCTGCTCCCACTGTCCTGTCCCCTTCTCCCAGGTGATGAGAAAGGCATCCATAGCACAAGCTGAATGCTGGAATCCTTACTCATAAGCTGGATAGGCACATGGCCATGTGACAAAGCCAGTGTCTCTGTCAGTAAGTGACAGATGATGATCTGGCCTTTCACAGTAAATTAAGTTCCCACCCTCCATCTCCCCCATCATGGTTGCACATGCAGCTGTCAGATGTAATATTGTCATTTCAGGGACATGTCAGTCATATGATAAGGTAGTGAGTGAGGAGTATTGGGAACAGCAGTGCCAGGAAATGGCTGCTGGTCAGATGAACCACAATATTCTGGTGGGCTGGGCATGACTGCCCAGGGAATCTCCGCTTTTGCTGTATGCAAGGTTGCTTTCCCAATGAATAATTTCCATTTCTCATTTAAGTGAGTGCACATTTACACATGCACACACAAACTACTACATAATTCAGGTTTAAAGGGACTTCTGGAGACCCAAGATCCCACTCAATGCAGCACCCACTTGGATCAGGTCCTCTGACTGAGTGCCCCTCACCAAGTACTTGTCTGAACTGGTATCACCACAGGCAAAGCAGAGAGGCTGCTGTTTGCAATGCACCACAAAAAGGAAAACAAGGCACTGTATGTGCTGGTTGTGAGAGTTTCATAAGTGCTTTATATGAGGTGAGGCCTGTGCAAGTGGGAAATGCCATAAATTCTCAGTCTGTAATGACACTGCAATAGGGAAAAAATCTGAAGACCATTTTGCAGCTGCTTTGAATAATGACAGACTTTTCACTATATTGTCTGAAACTGAAAAATTACAACTTATTTCTTCAAAGCTGTTAGTAATCCTCTCCCCATCCAGGAAGGAAAGAGTTGGAACAGCACCAGAGAGTGGCTTGGGAGCAAAGCTTCAGCACCAGGACTTTAGCTCTTTCTCTCCTCCATGTGGTTGATAGTTTCCAGGTCTAGTTTGGTTTCTGTCAATTAGGAGGACACACTGCAATTCCAGACAAACAGGAATCCTGAACGTGAGCTAACAGCTCCAACAGAAAGGCTAGTTAGGAGCATAATAGGTTTGCCAATAAATGTGTGTGGTTTACTACCTGCCGGGCACAGACCTCCCTGTGGGAGCAGCACTACCAGGAAGCAGGGAACTGCCTGGATTTGCATTCAGTGCATGACAAAGGTGAAGAGGAGGCATATAAGCACACCAATAGCCTTCAGACTTCTCCAGCAGCAGCCCCTACGCAAAGAGCTCCAACCACATGGAAATCCTCTTTGTCAACAGTTTTAACTCAACCTTTAACACACTTAACAGCTCTCCAGGAGGGATGCTAAAGCAAGACCGGCTCTTACTGGCTTCATAATTGGTGCTTGCTCAGAAAGGTTTAGATGCACACTAATAATTAGGAACAGATCAATGTGGCTTAATTAGGGAAAGTGCTGTCTTGCTGACTGCTAAGTTTCTTGGTGTCATTACATCAGTAGTATCCTAGTGACAGATGGACCTTAGAAAAAGTTCAGGTGACAAGAAAAGGAATTAAATATTTTGTCTTCTCTAGCAATCTGGATACATCTAGGGTTAATGGCAGATATACATACATCCTATAGACAGGATGAGTCACTGGAAAATTCACCAGATGCAGAGGCTCTGCATCTCATTTAAACCATTCAGCACAGGTGGGAAATTCATTCCGAATACCATCTCAACCTGTCAGAAATTCCTCTCTTAAAGATGTGATCAACTCCCATATCCTGCACTTAAACTTCAGTTCTGACAGTACAGCCATGGAAATTTAAGTAAATTTGACATTTCCATAAGCTGGGATGTTTGTAATGTTAGAACTATTAATATACCTGAATAAGTTGCAAATTAAAAGTGAATTATCTTACCTGCAGTGTCGGCGCTGCTCTTGCTGGACCCAATTTTCATCATCTTCTCACTAAATAATAACAAGAAAAATTGTAATTTTAGTTTACTAAC
This sequence comes from Agelaius phoeniceus, assembly GCF_051311805.1. Taxonomy (NCBI): domain Eukaryota; kingdom Metazoa; phylum Chordata; class Aves; order Passeriformes; family Icteridae; genus Agelaius; species Agelaius phoeniceus. The sequence continues at coordinate 17,942,344 of NC_135265.1, forward strand.
TATTAAAACTGTAGTGAAGTTTATATTCAACAAATTTAATGGCCTTAAAACATATATATTTCTTAATTTAAATCACCAGTAATTTGTCAGTCATCAGTAATTTGTTTTAAATCACCTTTTAGTAGAAGTTAAGCAATGAATGGAGTATAAGCAGTAGAAAGCACAGAGATGTAGCTACATTAATTCTTTTTACCACAAAGAAGAGTAATGCAGTTAATATCCATCTATCATTTGACATATTCTTCCTCTCTGCCTAGCATTCTCATGGAGATGATAAAGAAACTTAAAAATGATTGAGCATTCAGGATTTTTTTTACGATTACATTCAAATAGATTTTTGTTGATTGATTACTAAAATCATTACAGATGAATTCTGTTTTTACCTAGAAGAATCTTTGCTATTACTTGTATTTGGCCCTTTTAAAAGCGCAGACTGAACAAGACCAGTTAAACTGGCAATCTGTTTCTCCATGGCTTGTATCCTCTCTCTGTAAGACAAGAGAACCGTTTGTTAAAGCCAGATATATTTGCTTTCAGACTTGTTTTTTTAGGTGAATGATAACCACAGGATTGGAAAGACACTACAGAGTTTGTGCAAAGGCCCTTGGGTACAGTTTGCATATACCTTATTGCAGCAGCTTACCACATCTCAGTTTGGACAGCTTTTGCGTTGTAACAGACAATTAAAAAAAAAATCTACTTAGTTAAAAAGAACAAAACAAACAATCAAGTAATAAACTTCTAACGACCTCACAAGACAGGCACCTAAAATAATTTGTTAATGCCACTTGGAACTAGTGAAAAAGTCTTTTTCAGCATTACATGCATTTTCTCTTTTACCTACACTGGGCCAATCATTTTGTCTGTACTTAAGGTTCCAGGATTAAAGACTTTACACTTCTTCTTACTATTTTTACTTTTCCCAGATCCAGAATTTTTGTCTGGGAAGCATTTAATCTGCCCAAGCAGACGACTTTCCAGCCCAAATCCTTTCCACCTGACATCACAACTGTCTGCTTTGAAAAGGACAGAAATGTGACAGAGAGGCACAAAATGCAGACTGTACAGCAATGTTATAATAAAACAGATTTTCTTTCATGCACATATCCTGAGAAATTCCCAAAAAGCAGAAGAAAAGAGATGCAGAACTACAGTAAGTATAATCAATGTTTTCCATAGGAACCAAAGGTCACTAAACAAGAACAAATTTTTTTTTGGATGTGGAGGCTAACATTTGTGTTTATCTGTTTGCATAAATCCATATATTATTCAGGTACCAGGGGACTTCCTCAGTCGGCTCCAAACCAGCCTTTTGCTCACAGAGGTGCCTACTTGCACATGCCAGTAAGTCAATGACACACCACAACACAGACACACATCAGTATGGGACCTTCTGAAAAGGCATCCCTCTACTACAGCAGTTGAGTGTGTGGGGGAGACTTGCAGGAGGAAATTCTAACAGCAGGCTGTGGCTTTGGAAGATGACTGGGAAGAAAACTTTTCAAAAAGCAAGTGGTCAAGACCAGCAGCAGGGACTGATGAGAGAAGATGGGACACACAAACTCAGACACAGACTCAGCATGCTGCACTGCATGGCCCATCCATCACCACGGCAGCATTCTGTGCACATGGGAGCAGCCAAACTCTGGCCACCCCAGCTGCAGTTGCAGTTTGGTGGCCAAAGCAATAGCATCAATCAATAAGAGTCATATAAAGTCAAATGTAGGTACCAATAACAGCCAAAAGCAAGCTGATATGATAAAAAGCAAGTAACCAGCCCTGCTTGCAGTCAGACAGATTGTCCAGGCTAATTATTTCATTCACATTCAGGGAATGAATGAGGTTTCCTGGGATAGCACACAGATACCAGAGCCAGGAGAAACTCACAGACACCCAGAGGTTGAGAAAACAGGGCAGCAAAACAAGCAATGAGATGCTAACAGACACAAGCAGGGAAGAAGAGAGCGCTCAGTCAGTCCCCAGCCAGAAGATGTGTTCTTACTGCGATTTAATGCAGTGCACACATCTCACTTTTCTGTCTTCATGTTGAAAGGTATTTTGAAGGGTGATGAGAAGACTAGTGAATCTGACTTAATTCATTTCAAACCAAGAAATACGTTACGGAATTTCCACTATTACAAGTTTTAAAATAAGAAACTGGTGCGGGCTACAGTAACCTCTGGAACAAAAACAAGTACTAAAACCCAGGGATAAATATACTCTAACAAACTTTAATGCAGCATTTTTGACACTTAATAATGAAAACATTTTTTTTTCCCAGATAATCATCACAAAACCTTCCTGGAACCAAGCTCAACTGGAAGTCTATCTGTTTTACCAATCCATAAATATGATGGTTTTTTTCATCCCACATTAGATAATCTGGAAACAATTTTCTGCTTCAAAAGATATTATGGCAACACAAAGCTGATCTTGTCCTTTGCCATGAAATCTAGGAAAGTATGTTGTTAAGAGGGAGAGGGATGTTCCAAGATAGGAGATGATGAAAAACGAATGAAATACTGGAATCAATTGCACAGAACACATTATTTTTCATATGGTAAAAGCATTAAGAATGTGAAGAATCTACATGTGCTCTGGAGTTACTCTGTTAGAAACCAGGCAGATTTTTCCTGTAATAATTCCATTGTAACACCCAGACTTGTTATGGCCATTAGCATCAAACATTTCAAAAACAGGTGTCTGAAAGGTGCCTTTTAAGCATTAAATAAAACAACCTGATCTTTGGAGGTGGTTGGACTGAAGGTGGTGGGAGGCAGCTCATTCCAGCATGGGCAGGGAGGTATGCAGATGGTTTGGTGGTGGGGCTGTAACCTGGGCTGATGTGGCTGGAGGGCTGGTGGCCCAGTTCTGTCACCACAAAGCCCCAGAGGAGCACGGACAGGACCTGCAGTGAACCCCTTTGCCTCCAACTTCCTTGTGAAGGGCTGGAGCAGACTCTGCTCCAGGAGGGAGAAAAAAATGCTTTCCTCAGGCTGTGCAAGGGTCTATCAGGGATACCAGCATTGCCATGACAAAAATTTTAATTTTTGGTTCTCAGCACTGTGTTTTCTACTCCTCACTGTGCTCACTGCTGTGGAGGGGGGAGATAGGACCAGCCTGTCCCAGCAGCTCTGCCTGCACAGGGCAGGCCAGAGTGCCATGGATGGGGCAGGCAGGGTCCCCAGGCGTGGGACAGGCTCCAGTGACACAGGGCAGGCCGGGACGTGGAGCACTAGGACAGAGGGCAGACAGAGAACAAAATGGGGCCTCTGCTTGCTGCCACCAGAAGGGTGGTAGGCCAAGAAGAGCCAACCCGTCTCTGCTCCCAGATTAATTTCCCAGATAAAGCTGCATCTCTCCACCACCCAGGAAGAGCAGGGAGGGTCCCTTTTACAGCAGTTGGGAAAGAAATGGCTATTTTATCAGCCTGAGCACAGAAAGGCATTGTTTCACATTGTTCTCCTGTGAATGCTGGGAGAGGCAGAGGTGGCAGCACGCTGCGGGAGGAAAGGAGAGGACAAGGTCAGAAGCAACGCCCAGCAGAACTCTGTCAGACTTGGCTTTGGCTTCTCACAGACCCTGGCCAGAAAGGCAGGGACAGGCCACTTGCCAGCCCTCTTCTCCCCAGCAGCCTGACCCACAGCTCTGGCTCTAGGGATGTCCAGGAACTGGGGCCCTGCCTTAGCATCTCACTCCTCAGTTTCAGGAGAACCAAAGCAAGCCCTTGCTTCTCTGGGGGCCGTGCACTGATATGTCAGATTTCAGATTTCTTCCTTACAGCTTCACTGATCTTTCATGTTACTCCTTCTATTGCAGTTAACTGGAAGTAATTCCAAGAAGGGGTACAGCATATTGCTGGATTGGTATCCACTTCTCACAGCAATGCTATTTAAGTGTGACACGCTACTTGCATGTTACTGCCCTTTTCTGGGGACATCTTTAATATTCACATCACTGAGAAGATACTTTGTACACACACAGGATAAAACTGGTCTGTGCAACTGTTCATTCACGTTCCTGTCCAACCCCAGGCACTGCAGTACATCACCCACAACAGATGTACTCAAACACCAAATCTGCACCATGAACTACCTGGCCCACCTTTCTGGAGAAAAAATTTTCTGTGACTTCCTCTTTTATAATTAAGCTCCAAATGAAGCAATGAAAAGGGGGTCAGAGACAGAGAAATACACACTTCTTTCTATATTACTCTATGATAGAAACATTTTATAACAATTTTTTTTTTTACCTCACTGGGAAAAGAAAGGAAACAGGAGTAGGCTGTTTTTCCCAATTACTTTCCCAGAATCAAGTGAAGGTATCTTAGACTTTACTGCAAATTCCCTCAAAACAAATGAGTAGGTTTCTTGAAAGGGTGGGAACCAAAGATCAGCAGAATTCTTCTGTATTTGGCTTTCTTCCCACAGAAGGATTCACACAGGTCATATGTCATTCCTCTAAGGAGAAGATTTAACTCAAATCTTCTACATCTTGAAGCTGAAGGGGAAAGGAAGCTCTGAAGCACACCAGCTATTACACTATTTGACAACTCTTATCCCAGAGCCTGCATCTCATCTTCCTACAAACAGTTCCCTAACACAAGGAAGAGAAAATACAGTTTACCTTTCCTCCATCCTGTATTGGTCATTTGACTTCATTTTTAATGCCTGGTTATCCAACACCTTTCACAGAAGAATATGCAGTTCTGGCCCTGTGAAAAGTGTCTGAGACAGTGTATTGGTAAAGCCCCCCTTATAAAATGCTCAGTGCATCACTGATGGAGTCTCTCACTGTTCATGACTTTACAAAGTAAGGTCACTTTCCTAATGCATAGAGAGTCCATCTGTACTTCAACATATCTAACAATAAAGTGGTTTTGTTGGGGGGAACAATATCTAACAATCTACACACAGCCATTACACTTTAGTCTTGAACTGCAAGCCATGAGCCAATAATGTGATCAGGTTTTTTGCTCAATCCAACTGTCATCTTTTCTCACTAGTATGGCATAAAAAGAAGAGGACAAAAGTTGTGTTCAGGCAGAAGAGAACCATAGTACACCCCAAAAACGCTTTTGGAGGAAAAGTATTCTATAGAGTTATCTTGCTGTTTCAGAGTAGAAGCATTTATTATATATATATTTAGCACTATCAAATAATCTAGAATTTTGCAACATGTGTTGTAAATGCAAAGATTTTAAGTTAGACAGCATTTAATTTAATGCACTTTTGGATAAACAGCTTCTTTTCCATTTTATCAACATTTAAACATCTGCTTTGCCTGCAGTAACTTCCAGAAATGTCCCACAAGCTACACAAATGAGCCATCCAAAAATATGACAGCAAGTCTCTGTTTAAACAACTCATGCACACAAAAATTTACTCATTCTTCCAGCAGACCTCAGATTTAGGAGATGATCCCCCTTTGAAGGTGAACTGCTGTAACCTGTTATAACTTCTAATATTTTTCTGCACATGAATACTAACATTTTTTATTTCTTTAAATCTCTGTGAATTTGTTTCTTCTCACTGTTGTAAAAGAGCTTTATATGGGACTCTTCTGGTAAATGAATTAACTGTGAGAATTTAGTCAATCCTTTATACCACTACAGAAGTAGTTATCTTGTAAAGGTAAAACAGTTACAAGAAAGCATTACATGAAGCAATTAAATCTCTCTCAACTCTGCCTTGAACAGCTGGCTTGATGAAACTGGCTTCTATGGTGTCAAATTAAAATGGGAAACTCCAACAGAAGAGCTCAGAAGTCCCAGTTTTCATCTCTTGTAGATCCAAATCTGCTGCAGTTAATGTTCCAAAGGTAATGGAACCATTTTCTTCAACAAAACCAGGATATCTGTTTTAAGTACCCAACATTTTCTGATAAAGTACAGAGATATCCCAGTTCAGCCTTGGACTGCAAAATTGAAGAATTGAGATGGGAAGAGAGATTCACTTTTACTTCTGACATTGTCACTATCCCTTTCAAAATTTCCCCTGATTTATACTTAAATTTGCATTGTCCTGAGGTTGTGACAGTGCTGCTTCGAGGAAATTTCCATAAAGTCATGACACAAGAGATGTTTTCTTTGCTCTCAGCACACTCCACTAGGGATTAAAGCAACAACAGTGCTGAGATGATGGGTTTGGTGCCTGCAGGGTCCTCAACCTGCTCCTGAATGAATCAGGATGGGGAGTCTCTCATGCCACAGTGCAGAGATGAAAAAGACCTCTCTCCTGAGTAGCTCCAAGGCTAAGAGCTCCTCTGTCTGCCCAGAGCTGACACCTCTGCAGGCAGGCTGACTGAACACACTGCCCTGAGCTTGCTGTGGCCTGGCTCTCAGGCACTTGGCATCAGCAAGTGGATAACATACACAACAGAGCAGCCTACACCTCATTTTACCATGCCTAGAAGAGAATGAATTCAGCCCCAACTCTAAAATCACAAAAATACTCTTTCTCACAGAAGCAAGCCCATACTGTTTAGGGGTGTAAACTCTAAGTCCGACACAACAAGGTAGGAGATACCATTCTGCCATTATCATCCTTCAGGTATCCATAACAACCTTGCAACAACACAATCCCCGATGAAGCAGGAAAAGAGCACCTCAACACGGATAACCCCTTGTTTAGTTTAGTATGGTTTAAACAGTGTTTGCTTTCAAAGTTCATGAGATTATTATAAAGCTAAATTAAAGCTTAGACCATTTTGTGTTTGTAGAACTCAAACTCAATTCTTAATATTGCATGCAATTTGCATGAATTCCTTTTGATATTTACAATTACTTTTAGAAAGTCACACTTCCTCAAGGTTAAAAAAAGCCACAACCCATAAAGACAGCTTTCAAAATTATTCTTTCAGTGCCATGTGACTAATACACACTATGCTGAATTTTAAGGTCATGTATTTATTTGGAAGTGCAATTATGCAAATGCTCTTTTCCTCATTGTTAATATATTCTGGGACCAGGATTAAAACACCTGGTGAAAAACTCCCTTTTAAGGAGCTGCAGAAATATCTGTGTAGTTTCTCTTTATCCATTCACAAACAAACACTCTTGTGCATATCTGTGCAGCTGAGTGAACAGCTGAGATGCCCAGAAGACAGAAAATTCTACAAACATAAAAGTTTTTTGTGTCCTTCCTTATTTTCAATTCCTATAATGAACTTTGTAGAATTTTCAATCTGTAAATGGATTAAAATTGGCAAATTTCCTTCAAATAATTTCCTAGATGTAATAATGGTGGCTTGAAATGAAATTTCAGATACCTGTAACTTTCTCTCGGAAACAGATACATAAAAATCCAATTTCACTGACTTTACCTTGTAATATGCCCTATCTCATACTCTTATGTCATAACTACCAAGCTATAAGCCTGTAATTTTTGTGGGTGGCTGTTTTTCTTTATATTCTTCCATTTTTTCTCCACCAGTGGACCTCATGACCCACTTTTTTTTTTTCTGGCCAAGCATGGTAAGCAGCAACTAACTACTGAGTAAGCTGCTTAGATAGAGGGAAAGCCTAGGGTCTATATGAAGCTCTGTATCTTCCCAGTGGTTAAGGCAATCAGCAGTTACCTTTGGCCTCTGTGAGCTCAGCATTTTCCAGCTATTCATCTTCACTTCCCTAAAGAGCTCTATAAAAGTTAACAGCACAAACAATACGCTAGAGATTAACGCAGCTCATATAAACACACAGCAACCGCCTGGCAGTGCAATGATTTTTCTCTCCCAGGGCAGGGTGTAAGGCAGGAGAAGCCTTCACAGACCTTTGTGTAAATTTGGTCCTTAAAAAGACAGGAGAGATCATTGTCATCATTGCCATCACACTGAAGTTAACAACAGTCAGGTCACCCACTACTTGTGATGCTGGAAAAATTATTGGGAACAGTATTCATGTTTTGATCTCTTCCCTGGGACAGACTTGCTTTTCTCAGCAGTTCCCCCTCAAGGAAGATTATTGTAAACAACTGTCCTATTTTTATGCAAATTCATGTTTTACAGGAGATAAGACAGTAATGATAAATTCTTCCCATTTCCTAACACTAGATGAGAAAAACTTCACTCCATAAAGAACCAAAATTGTAATATCAAAGTGTCATTCTTAACGGGGGTGAAATATATTCCCTTATTAGCAGGAACAGAACATCATTTGTTCTTGTAACATGATCTGGCTGTCTGCAAAGAAAAATCCCAGTTAATCATTTTATTTTATTATATTTTTTCCAAAGACTGAAATTTACACAAATGAAAATAACTAGGGATTCATCATGGGTTGACAATACTTTCAAATTAATAATGGATGGTGTCACATCTCCCCTAAATTACTAACTACCTTGACAGACAGCTAATAAACACTGCAGCCGGTGCAGCAGCCTCCTACACATTACATTGTTACATTGTCCCCTGAGTCTTAAATGACAAAGGATGTGCAGATTAGGAACATTTCTCATTTGCATAAATTATGCCCCAGCTCTGCCTTACCTTGTCTCCTTGTCCTTGGGCATCGTGGGTGACCCATAGCCAAAAGCCTGCTTGTCCCCAGGAGAGGGCATTGCCTCGGCCATGCCCACAGCACTCCGCGCTTTCGCATCCACAAACACGGGCGCTCCCGGCTCCTTTTTGAAGGACTGGCGGCTGGGGGAAGACCTGTCAGGCTGGATGGTGTGGGCGGGAATGTGAGGGCCATGGTGAGGATGAATATCGATCATTCTCATGTCAGCCACCCTGTGGGGTGAGGCTGGAGGTGTTTTAGAGCCAAGAGTGGGCAAATGGCTCTCCGGGTACTTCCGTGACTTTTGTCTGTACAAGGACTGCTCCAGCATTTCAGGCTGCATGGAGGGGCTGCAGTAAGTGCTCGATGACCTGATGGCGCTGCGATGGTAGGTGACAATGTGATCGGGGACATCGAGCGGGTGTCCGGGGTGAGGTGCAGCCACACTCATCCTCGCCTCGTGAAACAAGTAGGGGTCACCATACAGGCTTTCATTTCTCATCAGGGTAAGGTTTTTGTTACTCATGTCCTCATCTGGCTTCACGTCCCGTCTCTCCAGAATGGCGCTCGGGCTGGGCGATATGGAGCGCGAGGCTGGCACGCTGGACAGCCGGTCCCTGGGGATGGTGGCATTGCCTGGCACGCCCACGGGCCGGCCCCCACCATAGGGAATCCTGGATGGAGAGGGAGGCATGGAGTGGGGCACCGGGGTGGAGGGTGGAGAGCTGGGCATCGCATGCAGAGGGTGTGTGGCCGATCCAGGGCGGGAACCACTTGGCCCATCTCGTCCCGTATAAGCAATTTCCCTCTGCATCTGGAAAGTAAAGGAAAAACACCTCAGATACAAAATCACTGAATGAGCAAAACATGATATGGGTTGTCTACAGAAAATTAGGAAATAAACCCTCGAGACATAATAATTTTACATCTGCATAAATAAAACACTTTGGGACCTTAGTGCCTAACAAAAACAACAACTATAAATAGCAAAAAAATGGGCTGTATGTTAAAGGAATATGAGAGGTTTAAAAATGCTTTTACTTATGCAAATACCATCTCACCCTAATCTGATATTCACAGCTACTGAAACTGAAATCAGGGGTTGTGATGCCAGGTGTTCCACGTACATGTAGCCAGTGAGAGACTTACACAGTTTATTGATCAGACACATACTAGAGTTCACTGATTCCAAAGCAGGATAAAAATGCTGATGCTCTGGCATCAGAAACATACCTGAAGTTCTTAGACAAAAAAAAGAAATTTTACAACTAATTAGCCATTTTCTTCAGTGCAGGATTTAAGCTTTTGCTAATGACTTGATGTGGTCATTATTACGTAGAAGATACACAAAGCACAGTAGAAAAACACACACATTCATTGACTATAACACAGTCAACTTATATGAAAACAGTCTGATCATATGTAACGTGTCATTGCAAAGATAAGACTGATTCAGAGGGTTTGTGGAGAACATGCTCAGAAAGCCATCAAATATTTTATCATAGTTTTGCAAGCAGCAGCAGTAAGGAATGAGCAAGCAAGGAAAAGAAAAGGGAAACTTCCAAAACAAATGTATTAGTGCTTTGTTGAGAGAGGCTTGGCAAAAATCTGCAATGGACTCGTGTGCTTTTAAGAGTGTAGAACCTCATGTGCCCAGCCATGACCTATCTGGATGACTGAATGCTGTCAATGACAGACAGGAGAAATTCTCCCTCTAGAAAGCATCATGTGCCTCCTCTGGTGCCCTTGGGGTAAGGTGCATGAAGAGGGATATGAAAAAGTCAGCTGAGGACTAACTACATAAGAAAAAAAATTATAATTTCTAAAATTCATGCTGACAATTTCATCTTCCCTCTCCAGCACCTCCAAGGGATTGTAGAAAACTGTGTATCACCAAGCCTGACTCCACATTCCTAAAGTTACAGAGCACAAAATATTGTGGATATTGCTGATCTGAAATCTACACAATTTTTCTCCCCTCTCACTCCTTGCTTGATAGTGTGACTGGATTCATTGTAGTTACAGTGATCCATGGCAGATGAAGCAAGAAATTATTCCTGCCCCACCACAGGTTTTTCCACTCGTAAGGGAATTGCAGTGTCAGTACATAAACAATAGCTGTTCTTATCACAGCAGGTTCTGCACTCAGGAATTAGAAATGATGTTCCTCAGGGCCAGAGATCAACAGTCTGGAGTATCAGGTATTAGCAAGAAGAAAGGAGATAACCTGATTGTGGCCACAGCAATAATAATTAAGTTTAACAGAACAAAGGTGTGTACTGGGATGGGTCATAAATGAGCCAGACAAAAATTATTAAGTCAAACAGGAACATGGCATAATTTTTTCATTTACACAGAGAATAAGTCTAGACTGGACTTTTAAATAAGATATGATTAAAATATAACTAAACAGTATTAATGACTTTATAAGAGGGAATTCAATACAGTTTTCTATTGGTGTGAAGAACCACTGCAACATACTAAGCTATATTGTACATACTGACTCTGGCCTGGGCCAGCAGAACAAAATGACTCCTACTAACTTGAGCAGCTTTGGGATCATGTCTTCAGGGACAGGCAAATGCAGATGTTTTACACCAAGACAAGAACCGAGATAAAGAAAATCCTCCTAGATTTCTACTGTACAAGCTACACAATATCCTGTTTAGTTGCTTCACATAAAGCTACAACAAATGGAATAGTATCTGTCAAAGAAAACACAGCCACTAGGATATGCTGGGTTGCAGTGAGAGGAAAATTCCAATGTTACGGAATTTTGTTATGGAGAGGAGAAAATTTCCATGGGAAGATTTGAAAGCAAGGAGTTTAATTTCCCCTAACTTCTGGACTTCATATTCCTGTATATGTTCATTCATTACTCATAAGTCAAAGCAATCTGTCAAAGAAAAATTCCTATTTTCCACCATAACACCATTTAGATGGAGTACTTTAAGATGGAAAATAATTTGAATATGGGACTGAGCTATTGCTCAAAATCTTGTGTCTGAGTACTGTTGTATGTAACATTATTTACTTTTGCTTTAAAGTAGTGCTTGGAGTACAGAGCCTCAATCAAGACTCCCTTGGGCTGGGCAGGGCACAAATACCTGGGCACCCAACCCCTTTCTCAGAAGTTCACCTGCTATTTTAAGCCAGGACTCAGGCCCTGGGTAGAGTGTACCAATGGGGAGACTGCTGGAGCCAGAGAGTCCAGGGTGCCCAGGAAAGATTCACTGGGGCATGTGGGCAGGGACCTGAGCTGGTCACCAGGAGCCAGGCAGCTCTACCCAGTGGATTACAGTGTCTTCTGCCACATGGTTGGTATGTCTTCTCTTTCCACTTTTCTCTCTCCTCCAGACTCTTTGCTAATAGTAAGGATGTGAAGGATGGTCTTTTCTTGCTTCTCATCTGTACCTCTTTGGTGTGCCTAGACTACCACACCAAAGAGTTACAGATGAGAAGCAAGAAAAGACCATCCTTTATATTTCTCTTTTAACCACTCTCTCATATATAGCCCACTTTCTGTGCTGTTTTAAATCTTCTCTCCTCCACCAAAAAACCCCCATGTTGCTCAATGAAACCCCATACTCTTCTACATAGGCTGTCTTAAGCCACATGTTGCTGGACTTTGCATGACTCAGGGACAGAGAAAGAGGATATTGGGTTTATCTGAGCCTGTAAATACTGGGTGCTGTCCCACATGGTTGCTTTGAGGGCAAAAGGATATTTTTTAGTGCAAGCACAGGATCATGTGCTTTTCAACTGCAGCCATGTCATATGTTTACCTGAGGGCGGGGATTCCTTTAGCACATAGCTCTTCCTTGTTCCTACTGCCTATAGACCTTACATCCTTGAAATGGAAACTTGTCTTACCAATCCTTAGGTTAAAATATGGTAAACAACTAGCAACCATTTCTGTATAAAACATTTAAGGGAAAATCACATCACTGAGAATCTTTCCCTTTCTGTAGTAAAAAAGATCATATCATGTTTAAACATCTGCTGTGGAGGTTTTTGGTCAGTTGAACAAGACTTAAGTCTAAAAGATACAGATTTTGCTAATTTTTTTTTAAAACTGAGTCGCTATATGCTAAAGAGTCAATGTTCTATAAAACCAGTTATGTTCTTTATTTCAAAGCCTGTTGGCACCCTGAGTAACTTGCTATCTTTTGAAAATGTCTATATGCACGAAGTCAGCAAACCAGCAAACCATCCACTCAGGTGGGCAGAAGGAGCCTCGCTCCTGGTGGCTGCACAGAGGACAAGCAGAGCCGGTGACTCTGCAGCCAGGGCTCTCAGAGCTGTGTCTGCACGCACCAGGGCAGTGCCACCAGGGCAGTGCCAGCCACCAGGGCAGTGCCAGCTGCCAGGACAGTGCCGGTCAGCACCCAGCACCGCGCCTGCTGCTGAGTCACGGGCACAGCACCAACGCTCCCGCTCACTGTGCAGCCGGATACCACACACACAGCCTTTATCTGACTCAAGCCTTTATCTGCTATGATCTCAATGTGAAACTCGGGCAAAGGGAAAAGTAGGCCAAGTTTCTGACCTGGCAGCCCTTCCCTCTGCTCTCCTAGGCCTCCTCTACATCACCAGAGAACACAGCAACTGGCTTTGCCCCAAGATTTTCAGACTGCCAAAAACCTACACCGAGCATGTTCCCAAGGTGAAGGTTGTCCATGCACCCTCTTGGAGACACTGGGGAGTTCCCAACAGACTTCATTAATCACCTCTCAGCCAAGTGAAGCTATTATTTTTCTTACTCTCCCTCTGACACCCTGTACTTCCCTGAGGAAAGCGCTCCTATGCTCTGCAAGCTGGCTCACCCAACAGTAAACACAGGACACCTGCAAAGAATTTTATTGAGACCTTGCAGTCTATGATGAAAAAGCTACAGAAATACTAACTACTGATACAATACTGATAAATTAAACTGTAAAGAGATCTTTTATGAAAATTGCTCAACAGAAAAAAACCCCTCTAAAACGAAGGCAATCCTGTACTTTTCCAATCCTTTACTTTTCTACTTGAGGAAAGACTTAAGTAAAGAACCCTCAATCCAACAACAATAGAATCCATCAGATTGTTCTCTCTTCATAAAATAAATTGACAACTTCACTGTACTAGTTGTCCAAACCTCTCAGCTTCACCATTAGTTGCACTATATGATTACAATTCTATCATGACTGATCTTTCATTCCAGTTGGATATGGAAAGCTGAAAGCACAAATCCACTTTTGAAAAAATTTTTTTTCAAATTTTTTAATATTTGAAAATATTCTTAATATTTCTAAAATAAGATAATTTACAATAAGAAAAAATACACTTGAAAACTGCAGAATTGGTAAATAGTTAAATGAGAATTTTAAGTATCTGTACCAAAACTGTCTGAAGCCAAATCAGACAACACTGAGAGGCTGTCACACCTGTCTCTTCTTGCTTTCTCATAGAATGCCTTCTAGCACCTATAAACTTCCCCATTCTATTGGGCCATTACAGAAAAAAAATCATGCTGGTTGCAGTTGTGGGTTCCTTCAGCTAACCAATGTCATATTTGAAAACTTCAAACACATTTGCATAATTTGTAGCTGTTTCTGATCAGAAGCTTTTCAATGATATGTACTTTCAGCAGACAACTCTAATCCAAGAGAGCTGAAACATTTCAGAAAAGTATCAGTAAAGACGAAAGTTGAAAAAAAAACCACCCAGCAGACTTCAGTCAACGGTGATGTTATTTCTTACCAGACATCCCTGAGGTGCTCTAGAGCTTTGGCTTTCCAGATTCATAGACCTGGGTCAACTTGGTCATAGTCTGATCTGGGGTAGGGACCCCAACTCTTCCATGTTCTCTTTAGCAGGGTGGGTGCTTGGTATTTGGGGTTACTAAGCAGCGAGATGTGCTGGGGTTTCAATGGCCATCACTCCCTGGCAGTGCTTCCAGACTAGAAGTTTACTTGGCAATTTTGGCTAAGAATGGACCCTCTGATGCCCAGTAAAATGATTTCAGACCATGAAACCACTGACCTTGCCTATGTTGGAAGCTGGCCTCAGTTAAATCTGGCCCCACAGTACAAGGTTCTAGGAGCTGCCAGGGTTCACAATTGTTTTTCATTATGGGAACCACACACTGGTAAAACAAAACTGATTTCAAACACTCAAACTTCCAATGAATGGGGAAGTCCAAGACCCAGCTAGCTGTTCTTAACATGTTTCATATATTTCTATTATTTTTTCCTGGCTAGTTTTCCAGAAAAGGAGTTGCAGAGCTCCCCAAGAAATCTCAACATTTATAATTATCTTCCCAGTATTAGCAGGCACCTAGGTTTCAGTTCTTTCAGTCCTTTTGTATAGTTTGGTACAGGCCCAGCTGTAAAAACCTCTGTATTATGGTGAAAGGAGACTTGAGATAAAAACTCAGAACATCTATGAAACAGGAACTTTCTCTTTCTAGGGTCTGATTACTACTATGGTGGATATGTCAAGAGAATAATTGGGTCTTTCTTCTTCCATTTATGCTCTTAATTCTTTGTTTTTTTCTTTGCATTGATGAACAGCAACACAATCAGTCAATATAAGATGTTTCTTAGCATGAGTCTATGATGATTAGTGATGGTGAAATCATCCAGTCCTCTAGTTTCTATGTTCACAGATTACTTTTTATTTTGGCCAGGGTCAGCTAGCTAGAAGTTGACATGAACAAAATAGGAGAAGCAGAAGGTGATGCTCACTGTCTTAGAAGGTGGAATTTAGATGGAATTTAGAGGACATTTTAGAGGAAAGGAGGCATTCTGACTGAAACATAATTAGGTGCTGTCACCATACTACCCAATATCACTGTGACATCCAGTCCCCATATTTTTCTCCCAGTTGTGCAGATGTGCATAGAGGTTATGGCAAAAGCACTATTTGATACTCAAAAGCAGAATTTCTAGGATACCATGCTGTGGTTACCAATACATTGACCTGAAGCTCAGACACACCATGCTTTCCCTTGCCATACCATAGAGCATCAAACACATTCTTAACATTATTTTCCCTTATTTTATACATATATGTTTAATATACACTTGTGTATGAATCCAGTCCCTACAGTGATCCAAATGTTTTACCTCAAGGTATTTTACATGTCTCAGTATGTCCTTTTATATCCCTGACTACGTATAAGCTTAATTCATACCATATCCTAAAGCTCCCATGGGGAAAACAAAGAATACCTAGTTCACTTTTTACTGAACGTAAAACAGATCCATAAAATTCTAAGCTAACCACAAAACAAATGTAATGGTAACATCAAAAATAATGTTTGAGTGCTTCACCTTTGCATGCTGAAGATGGATCATGCAAACAAGCAGAGAGGAGAGGTTGCAGACCAAATCCTACACAGTCTACTCTTTTGGACATAACTTCTTCAGCTATCCAGATGCTATCCTGAGT
Source organism: Agelaius phoeniceus (assembly GCF_051311805.1). NCBI lineage: Eukaryota > Metazoa > Chordata > Aves > Passeriformes > Icteridae > Agelaius > Agelaius phoeniceus. The sequence continues at coordinate 17,958,272 of NC_135265.1, forward strand.
ATTTGTTTTGACAATTTAAAATATTACCACCCTTACTACACTCTTAGACAACATTGTTGCCTACGGACCAATAAAACAATCTTTGATAAGATCTTTGCTTTGAACTAATTAAAGTCACTTACTGTTTCTTAAGGAAATCCCCTGAATGGCTACAGCAGTGAGATGAACATTTGGTTCCACTTCTTCTAATAAAGCACTTTTTGTTTTCAGTCTTGAATATTAATCCTTGGTTTATAGTATAATATTTTGTATATCCATGTCTTCTGCAAAAAGGTTTTGAAACAGGGAAAATGTTCCTTTTTCCCTCTGCTCACACCAGGCCATCTTGCTTTATCCGGTCACCTAAGTAATGCTGTTTGAATAGACTGAAGTACTTTTCCACGTGACAAGCCAGCAATTTCTCCTCCCCTTCAAAATTAGTCACTAAATAACCTCCTTGGCATGTCACCCAGTCACAAACTGTGCAACACTGTGATTCAGCCACTCAATCATTTTTTAATGTGTGCCTATAAGATGCATAGAAAGAAACTAACATACTGGAGCGAACCACAAAAGAGACTCACAGAGGGGAAAGCCATAAATAAAATAGTGAGTAACCTCTGTTTCAGTAACACAGTGCATTTCAAAGGCAACACTATGAGACCTATACATATTAATTCCCCAACAGGTGAATACCTCCAACTATTTAGCAAAACCAGTAACAGAATTCTGGAAAAAAAAATCATCAAAATAAACCTGAGAAGCTTTTCACCTCCTCAGATTGGTAGTGCCACTGTAGAGGAAGCACCAGCTCCTCCCGTGGAGGAGCTGTCTACTCATTAACCAGGCACCTGAGCCACCTGGACAACCTGAACTTCGGGGTCCCCATAAATCAATCCCATTGTTATCTCTGCAGCAAACCACATAAGCCATTATGTTTGGTTTGATTTGTTGAGTGGGGTTTTTTTTTGGTTTTTCTTGTTTTTTTTTTTTTTTAAGAGGAAGCAATAGAAAAGGTAAATACATTTTCAAAAATTTGAACAGAAAGGATGCTTCACTCCCTTCTATGCCCTCACACAAAAATACTATAGAATATGGAAATTGTCTCCTTAAAAAGACAGCATTTGCAGCCTAAAAGAGATGACACTTACATGTCATAAAGGCAAATCTCATGACACAAACCCTTCCCAGTCCTGCAGTTATCTTCTGCTTTGGGGGGTTGGTTTTTTTGCTCTTGGTTTGGATTTTTGAGTGATTTTGCTATTGTGCAAGTAAAAAATTGTCTGTATCATCATAAATGGCATTCAAAGGAATAAAAATACAATTTAAGCATATGATCATGAGCTAATACTGCTGTACAGAATCAGCCCTAATGGGACATTACAGGAGCAGCATTTCTGTTTCACAGTACTGCTCTAAGTCTCAGCCACTAGTGAAGGAGGCATCATTCATTCCTGCTATGAAATAGCAATTTGACACTAAGCACTTAAGTAACAGGAGAAAGATCAGAGCAGAACTGGTAGCCAAAACTAAAAATCCAGGTGTTCTACCCCTTACTACCCTCAGCCCAGCATCAGAGAAGTCTTCCGGTTTTCTAGACAGCTGCTGTGAATTCTGATTTGTAATCTATGCCATAAATTTGTATGCCATTATTGATCTTGACTAGAACTTTACAGAATTTATATGCAGTGTAATATAAACAGTTTTTTCAGAAATGTCTACTTAAATGCCTACTTTTCAGTTTCCATGTAAAATATTTTAAAAACATTATTTTTATTAAATATTTGCACTTGCACTATAATAAAATATTATTATGGCACAGAAACAATGTTAAACCTATTTATTTTTATTTCAAATTTAATCAGTCAAGGATTGTTTCTTGCAGTGTAGGGGTAAAGCAGTATTTACCATTCAGGCATCTGGTTTATATTTGGCAGGTTTAACTAACCAGTCAAGCATCCCCTTTTAATGAATGGGTGTATATACTTGACCTAGTTAGAAAGATGCTTAGGTTGGCAGACCAACCAGACTCAGAAACATCAAGAGTAAAAAAAAAACAAGCAAATTATCCTAGAACACTTTATTGCCACATGTGCTTTTCAGCAGTTGCAGAGAATATTCTTCTATCCATGTTCTTCCTTACAGGCTAACAAACCTGAAGTGAGAAATTATTATGCTAACATGCAGGATAAAAAAGATGACTGTACTTTGCTAAGTTTCCCTGCAATGAATTGCAAACTGGTAGGCTGCACATTTTCAGTAATTGGACTCTAGCATGACAAAGTATATCCCAGAACATCAGACAGGGATATAACCAGCTCTCCATGCACATGACATGATATTCATGTATGTCTGATGTATACAAAAAGCTTTTCATTATATGAATTAATCTGCTTTTAATTTTATAATATATCAGGCACAACATCATAAGTATTGCAGCTATATCATTACCAAGGCTGTTATTTAATTTGTAGGTTCTAACAATGCATACAAACAATTCAAGCATCACTTTCCATTTCAATTACTTTATCAGAGCCCTCAAGCATTATCTAGCTTGCCATGTATTATCCCATGTAAAATTACTTGCCATATATTTGTTTAGAAAGTACTGTACAGAAAAAGAACTTCTTTTCAGTTCAAGCCCCTGCGTAAGCGAAGGGCATGCCCCTAAGAGGCACAACACCCTGTGCTTCACTGAGACCAAGCCTGGAAGTTCAGGTTAATTTCAGACTTTAAAACAATGTTAATGTCTATATTAATGATAGGCTCAAGTCACCACAGACCTGTAATGCCAGTCACCCACCTTTCTTCTAAATCATCAACAGTGTTGGTCTGGTGAACCTTTCCATCAATTTGTTAATCACATCAATTTATTTTTTGCTTGTTTCCCTCATTTTGAAGCAGAAAGAAATGTTAGAGGCGAAACATCAGTAAAACACACAACTATAAAGCCAGAAAATATTCTGAAGTCTCCTGTGGGGTATACACATGTGGCATAGACATAACTTATTGCTTGACTGTTAATCAAAGTTCTTTCTGCTCCTGATAACAGCTCTTTTTGTTCCTATTCCTTTAATATTACTTTAATGAATGGAAATAATCGAGTAGTTAATGCCTCGTGGTGCTATAAACAACTGTTTCCTTGACAGAAAACATGGAAGCACTTCCAGTGATTGCTGGTCACTAACTCACGACCTGGTTTTGTTCTCAGCACTCCAGAACAAAGTGTGTGATGGAGTCAATGGAGTTTTGCTTAAATTCAACAAGTTCAGTCCAGCAGAACCCAAAGACACTTTGCTGACAGCTTTTCGAGCTGAATTGCAAAGAAAGCATATTTTTTCCTGTATTTGGGGGTTTGGGGTTAAAATTTTGGGAGTGGATTTGGTTTTTGAGATTTGGGTTTTTTTCTGCCAAGGAAGGTCTCACGCCACCTCATCAGTCCTATCACCCACCCAGCTTCTAATTTTGATCCAAGACACCAACAGTTTGAGATGACAAAGACCAATCTGTGGAATGGTCTGCAGGATGTCCCAGCTCTGCTGGCTCTGATACACAAGACTCATGAAGGCAGCTGGGGAACTGCCATCAGCATCTTCCTTCTCTCTGCTTAGGGTGGCACCATGACAAAGTCAATTTCTTCTACAAAAGGAGAGTGATGCTTAGCTTTGCCTCCAAACACTCAGCAGAGAAGAAAAAAATGTTCTTACCTCATCCTGATCCCAGTCTCAGTTGCTTCCCTGTGGCAAAAATGAGGGAGCAGAACACAGCCCCCAAGTTGCTGTCCTTCACAAAGTCACCCAGGTGACACACACTGGCATCCAGCCAGGCTGTGCTGCTGCCACTGCACCCTACTCTGCTCTCCATGACCCTGAAAAACTCTTTCAAATTGGCCTTGACTTTTTCACATCGGCTCTCCAGCCCACTGCCCATGTTTGTACCTACAAGGATATGTGCATTGTTTCCTTGAAGACTGAAAATCCTACAGAAGCTCTTTGATTTTGAGAGGCCAAGCTAAACAAACAGGGAGGGAACAGAACAGTTCTGGCTGCCTAACACATACTGGATTTGAGATTATGTGCAGACCACATTATCTTCTCCTAAACATGCATATTGTTTGTACTCCCTCTGTTTACTGGTTCCAAAGGCATGCAGTGAAACAGATATGCCTTGGAGTAAACACAAGTACCATAAAATTCTCTTATACTTATTTCAAACTCCCTAGTTCTTACAACACACATGCAAACAAACAAACAAACAAAAAGCTCTCTTACGCCCCAGAGCACATTACTACTGGCTAGAATGCATCACTATAAAGGAGACAGCAACTTCACTGCTGGCAAAGCAGCACTCTCACTAGAACAGCTGGAGCTTGCAGTGTGGACCAGCCTGTGCACAAAGCCTTTGAACCAGCCCACAGATAGCATCTGAGCTCCCAAGAGAACAGGGTTGTCTTGTAACCTGTATATTAACATTATGTATACACACATACATATATGTTTTGCATAAAAGCAGTACATTTTTGGCCTATCCTTTGGTGATGGCAGATCAGAAAAATCAGTATAATCTGAAATTTTTTATTTTTAGGGATTAAAAAAGTTAAAGGCAAACAAAAGTGGGAAGTCATCTGCTGGAAACTCTATAAGCCTCTCAAAAATTTTTTTAAGTTTACTAGAGCAAATATAGCCAACTCTCACTGGAGTTGCATGAAGAAGGTTCTGCAAAACTGAACTATTACGTCAGGTCTGCAGTCTGTCTCTCTACCCTTTAATTCAAACCTCATGCTTTCCCCTTGTTTCTGTCCTGATTTAGGCAAGGACATTTTCCTAGCTATAGGAAAGTATCACAGCATGTATCGCAGACATATATGCATTAAGCACCTCTCAAAAAGTCAAGAAGCAATATTAATTGCTCTGGATTGAGGATTTGTCTCACCTAATGTTTCATTAAAAGAAAGTCAGACAGACATCCTCCAGAATCAGCTCATTCCCCTGAGCTGGGTGGGACAAAGCTGCCCTTTTGCATTCCCAACCTCTCACCACTGGCTGCAGTGGGCGGCAATTTTTACACTGATCTTATAAGGATTAGATTTAAAAAAAATTCTTTATAGTGAGCCTGCCCATATGTCTTTTCATTTAGCTCACTTTCTGTTCTGTTTCTCATCCTACTTTTTTCCTTCTTTTTTTCCCCCTTCTTTATAAGAAAGCTGAGATCCTATAATCCCAAGGACACCGATGGCTTCATTCCATCTGCTGCTTGCTGGTCCATGCAAGGGACATTACTGTGATCTGCCTTGGAAAATCAAACTTGACCTGTGGTTCCTGTTTTATTGAATTAAAAATCAAGCATCTCTCTCCTGAAGCTGACAATAAACATTATTTATTTCTCAGCAGAGCAATGTGGAAGGACATTCATTTTCCTCTTCCTCTGTCCTACCATTAGTACACTTATTTATGCCCAAACTTTCTAACTTTAAATGCAGACAACTGAGTTTGTGGCATGAAATGTTCCCTTCTTAGTTCATAGGTAATGCAGAAATATTAATAAAAATAAGCAAGTCATGTGTTGCAGATATTTTACTAACACTTAACTCATGACTTGGACTAATGACTTTAAAGATCTTTTCCAACCTAAATGCCTCTGTGATTCCCTGAAACAGGGAAGAGAGACAGGAGGTAAAGAAGTATTATGTGGAAAGGTAATAGGGAATTCTCAGTGTAGAAATACAAAAGAAAGGAAAAAAGACAAAACAAAAAGGGAATGAGGCAGTGCAAAGAATAGTAAATAGGAGTTTGTGAAAGATGAAAGAGAGTAATATTGGAGATGGAGTGCTGAAAAATTAATAGGGAAATAAGAAAGGGACAATAAATAAAAAAGGAAACAAAAAAAGACAATTAATATGGGAAGAGAGGAACTGATGAGAAAAAGAGGAGTTAAAGAGATTTGCATATGAAGAAAAAGTCAACAAAAAATTAAATGAAAGAAAGAGAAAAACAGAATAAGTAGAAAAACATGAATTAATGCAAATTTTCTTCAATGCTAGATTTTGCATTAGTTCTTGTTATGACAATGCTGTCACTAGGCATGGTAGAGAGAGGGAGAGAGCAAGAAAGGAGGGAGAAGAGGGACAAGAAAGAACATCCAACATAAACTTAATTCATTTTGTTTAATATTCTGAGGCTTCATGGGTTTTTTGGCAGATGGGGTCAGACCGTGAGGGTTGTTTTTAGGAAAGAAGTGAGCAGAGCACTTCAGGTAAATGCCAGCTGGAGTGACCCACTAATGCTTGAGGACATGGGCAAAGGAGGTGAGACCATCACTGGCCTTTGAAATTCACTCTCATATTCAAAACAAAGATATTTGAGATGCACTTTAAAGCTATAAATGGCTTTTGAAACCCAACATTTGGTTCAGCCATTACCACTGAAGATGTAGGTAAGGCTCCAAACAGCTTCATCTCCCTCAGACAGTGCAAGAAATAACAATTCTCTGCAAGTGAGGCCTGAATGCAGCATCTCTGAGACGCCCCAAGCAGTGGGACTGCATGCTGAGAGAGAGCGCTGAGCTGGCTGCTGCCCTCTGTGCATGTCTGCTTCTTAGTGGGGGACAACACAAGTTCTGCTTTGACTGAACCAGCACCAAGCTCTGACAAGTGATGGGACATGGCATGTGTGTGTACATTCACACGTGCATGCAGCCCTTACTTCTCAGAAAAGTTTTTCCTTATCAATTCCATTGTGTTATCAATTCCATCGTGTTATCAATCCCCTGATTACACAGATTTATGACCTCAAGAACACCTGCACATTAAGAGCTCTTTGGCAATCCTAATGTTCAATGGCCCTTCCCATTCCTAAACTGAGGTCACCTTTTTTTCAGGTGTAAAACGAGAACAAACAAAAAAATAAGAGGAAAGCATAAAATGCGAGCTTTTATGTGAGCTTTTTACATTCCCATAAAATGTGAGCTTACAACATGCCTCATCTTAAATACAGAGCCCATTCCTTGAGCTGTATTTGGACTAGCCTGGTCGTACCTGTGCTGAACCTGCTGTCACAGATGAAGTGTCAATGAGAAAACCTTGACAACACACTGGCTGAACTCTGCTTGCAAGGGAATGGAGCAGAAGGCCACTTGGAGCTTGACCCAGAGCCATCCCATGAGAGCCTCCAGTCTAGCCACACTTTAGGCAAAGTGAGCAAAAAGATGGATGAGATGCAGCACATTTTGCATTGGCCTGTCTGAAATCACAGTGCCTCTGTGTGGAAGTTTATTTCCCCAGCAGCATTTCATCATTTGAGCTATCTCCCCTCTACCACTCTGCACTGCTTTACTGCTGATTGGCAAGACAAACACCCAGATCACTTAACAGGCACTCATTTCTGCCTATTTATGTATTTAATTTCCTATGAACAAATGAAATGCGAGAGTTAAAAAAAATGTTTAGATTATCCAATTAAGCAGAGAGAAGTTAATAAATTTCTCATGCTTTATTTTCCTATGCTTCCTTCATGTGCTATGCAGACAGAATGGTGAGTGCACTAAGAAACCTCTTGGCATTTCAGCCAAGATTTTTCAGGGTGTTATCACAAATGACAAAAATATAAACACACTAAAACATAACACATTTCAATCCTAAAAAGGTCGGATTTACATAATTACATCATATGTTTGCCAATATCCACATTTATCTCATCAGTATAGCATGGCCCACCCATCCCATAAGCTATTCAGATTGTTTGGATTGAATGTATAAAAGCTGTTACTGATCTATTTTTCTAAAGTTAACATTATGACAACCCTCATAACTAGTGCTGCATTCAAACCAATTGTTGCCTTTGCTTTCAAACCAACTGCTCCTTTCTTCTGATTTTCCACTGATGCTTTTTATGGCAGAATTTTCTGAGAATAAACAGAGTCATGTAATTCATGAAAATGCAGAAAGCATTTCCTCCTCCCTCCCTATTCTCTTTGAAGAGATGAAGGACACCATGTACATAACATAGACAACCACCACCAATGAAGGGAGCCAAACCCTTCAGACCAATCCCTATTTCAGCATTTCCTTAGGACACCACAGAACTGATGGGGTCATCTCTTTTTTTTCCAAAAAAGGAATAGTTTCAAAGATGTACAGTTCTGGTACAGATCAGCATTTTTATTTGGTTTAAATATGCTGTATATCAGATTTCTGCTATTTAAAAGAAAAATACTTTTAGTAACTGCACTCATAAATCAAAATAAATGCATGGCTTTCTGACTCCCTGTACTAACTCAGCCTTATTTTTGTTCCATATTTGTATCTCTTCTCATTGCATTGAAAACAACTAAAACTGAACAATTTGATATAGTTAAATGAACTTAAAGAAAGTGTAACCCTTGGTCTCATCTTACATTACCAAACAACTGAATCAAAATACAATTCCTATTACAGATATATGATAAGTAAAAAATGTAAAAAATATAGAAATATTATAAAACAGAGCTGATAGTCAAAAGACATAGGCAGCATGTTTACACCTGTTTCTTCCAATACAGTGACACAGAAAATCAGAAAAAATAAGTTGTTGTGCTGAGTTTCAGAGTCAGCAATACTGGCAAGAGAAATGGTAATGAACAATCTGACATTCAATTGGATTTTGCAATGCAAGTGTCCAAGCCACACCACAGCTCATAGCCTTAAGGTTGAACAGCATTTGCAGTTTTATGTCTTTTGAAAAGACAGAAGTGCTATCAGTGCATCAACTAAGAGTCTTAGATCACAAACTTCCTCCTACACTGTTTGAATCCTACATTTTCTTTTCCTTTTACTTCCTTCTATCCCAAAAATATCCAAATTGGTCAGCATGGCTGAAGTAAACAATCTAGTTTACCCAAAGGTCAAGTTATCTATAGCAAATATTAAGTGACACCTTTACCCAACACACCCATTCAGTCTTTTCACTTAGTCACATGGAGTTCAAATTTGCAATGATGTAAGAAAGACATATATTCAGACAAAAAATAATTTCAGCATCACATCATTTCTCACGGAGTCCTATTGCGTGCTGATATTTGCAACTGTCTTGCTTTTGCCAGCTGAGGCTTTTTTTAACCCCAGATCTTAACCTGTATCCAAGGAAAGATATTTTTACTGCTCATATTTTCAGAAGACTGATTAGTTTTCCAGAGCCCTTATTAGAAAAAGTACAATCCAGCATGGAGAAGAATCAAGATCCTCAGATGTATAACTGTGCTTTCTTAAACACCAGGTAATGGTTTACTCCTCTTTGTTAAAAGGAAGATAGGGACAGAATTAATTATCTTTACAACTCATAAGGCTAATGACTAATAATATACTGATCTAAAGACTTAGTGGAAAGCAGAGAATCTGGGACACAATCATGAGCTAACACATTTTGGATTTGTGGAAAACTTACTGGAAAAGCTAAGGTCCTGCATGACAAGAAGAATGGCTTTTTTGAAGAAGAAATATTCTTGCTAACTTCACTTGGTTCTGGGAATCGTGGTAGCAAAATGTTCACCTTCAAAAAGTTATTTTTAACCCCCGGTCAAGTAACAGCTCATTTGGAAAGCTACCTGGAAGTCATAAAACTTGACTGGACTTTGAGTTGCATGACTCCTGCAATTCAGATAAGCTACCTGGTTTACAAAAGAGGTAAAGAAGGACCTCCCCTCCTCATAAGGGAGGTCACAGCCATGAGCATTTTTATCATCTATCAATATGTTCAGGGAGCTCCTGCAACATCTGACTCTGTCAAGTATTTAGGAATTTCAAGTAAGTCAAATTAGTGCAAACTGTTCTATTAAAAGCAAGGAAAGCGGGGGGAAAAAAAGAGCAAAACTTCTAAAGAATTGGCACAAGGAAATATTATGTAAAAAGAGGTGGAGTAAGAATAAAACCAGAAACTAGTAGACAATAAAAAATGGACTCAAATCTAATCCTTATGTTTTTATTCAGGCCAAGCTCTCACTGAAGGCAGCAAAATCTTTGCCTGAGAACCTCAGATGTATGAGAGATAAAATTTCTAGTTTTAATGAAGGGCTGGAAAGACCTTCACCCAAAAGAGATAATATGTTGTCTGTGGGTAACTTCATTAGCTGCAGGGTAAGCTCTCAGCAAACCTCAGCATGAAAGGCAGACCAGTTTGAATACAGGCCTGTTAGTGGGAAATAAAGAACCCTCCTCCTAAAAATTCCACTCTCTGGAAGTTTCCAGGTAACTGGTTTGTGATATCTACCACATGACACTCCTCTCAGACTGACTGGGAGATTATTGCATGGGTGTGGCAAGCTCGTACTCCTTGAGCGGTTTCATATCAAGAACATGACACTTTCTTTCAACAGCAGTTTCACATAAACTTAAAATCCATCCTCATTAATTGAAAATAAAAGAAACCCAAGACACCCTAAAAAGTATCTTTTAAAATGTTGGTATAAGTAATAGTATCTACAAGGTTATATTCCTTATGCTTACATATATTCCTATACATACATATAATACTATTCCTAATGTTTGTGAAATAAATAAAATACACCAAAGCATAAAGCCATCATATTAAAAAAGCCACACTGGAGTATCCATCCAACTGTTACACAGGATCTGTATCTTTAAACAAAACAGCTTTGGGCTAAAAAACATTTGAGATTAATATACTGTTTTATGTGTAGCTAAAAAAAAATATAGTTTTTCCCTTACAATTCTATCCTTTTTCTCCCAAATTTAGGCATGGCACAGCAGTAGGTATTGTGTATCAAAGGACACATGAATGAAAGAGAACAAGTACATTTACAGTCTTTCATCACAGACTGATTTGATGCAGGTACTCCTCGGTATCTGCAGGTCTGTAGTTGCATAAATAATTGGTAACTACTGAAAACCCACTCAAAGCAAAAGTAGTAAAATCCATATGAGTAAAAAGAAAATCCAGAACATCAGAGACTTTTATAAATTTTGTTCAGATCTCAGCAAGATTTGTAACAGCCAGTAGGAAAATAACTGTTCATGTCCAATATCTAAGTTTGAAAACAGACATAAAATCCAAGAGTAGAGGTTGGTGGTTTAAAGAGCAATTAAATATTTATTTTCTCACACAGCTGAAGGAAGAACAAACAGTTTTCATAGTTCTGATTGAAATTCCCAGTTAATCTGAATATATATTTTAGTTTGGAAAATAAAATTAAAAAAAAAAAGAAGAAAAAAGGAATTATATATCCTTCATTATTTATAAGCATCATCTTACCTTACATGTCTTGGTGAGTTCTGTTTCTAGATGGCTTTGGCAGGTATTTTAATTCAGAATGAGTTTCAGCAATACATGCCATTACATCTGCTCTTTAAAATAAACTGCTTTTTCTCTTTTCGTCAGACCAAGTATGTGGCCTGAAAGAGCTGCAGTGTCTCTGCTCAAGAGATTTCATGGACACTCAGAGGCTTTCTTTCCACTGTATTCAAAGTTAAATCTGAGTAAGGAAGGCATTTTTCCTGTCCCGGAAATCAGCATAACCAAAACCAATGCTGAGCTAATGAGAAATGTTTCTTCCATGTGTTCTGTTTGGCAGACACCGCGAGTCATATCGAGGAAACACGTGATGTTTATAAATACAATATGGCTTATGTTGTCATAACCTCTCAGTGACAAAAAGAGCACTAGAAAAAGCAGACAGCAAAACAGCAGGAGAGATGAGATTTGTATCATTTGGAAGGTTTCTATCAGATAATAGAGGTATTAGCAATTGCCTTTTCATTTTGGTTTTTTTTTTTTTTTTTCCCAAAAGGAAACAAAGTTTTAAAGTAACAGGATCAGAAAGGTAAAAACAAGGCAACTTATATAAATGCTGTCCTATGGGCATCCTAGCACTAAAATACAGTCACTCAATTTATTGCTTGAATTATTTTCCAATAAATACTTTTGTTCTAAATACCTCTATATAATGCAAAGAGATTTTTTTTTTTTTTTTAGCTGTAGTATGCAATGTAAAGATATAACTGTGGCAGTGTTTGCAACTTTTATGTTTATTGATGTTAAGGTCATAAGCCACCCAATGAAGAGAACTTAAAGATGCTAGATGTATGTTTACAGGTACCTTAAGAACACAGAAGAATTATTCTGCTTTTATTATTTCTCTATCTTTTCTGCAAAGCAGCACTGAATTTTAGCCTCCTTGGAAGCCTCACATTTTTGGACAGTTGTTTAAGGGTTTCTAGTACTTATAGGGTAATTTTAAGTTCACACATTGCATCTAGCTCTAGAGAGTTAAAATGTTGGCAGCCTGCTAACCAGTCACTTTCAAGGGGAAAAATGAAAAGTTGGAGGTGTGCAATTTCAATAATAAAAGCTACTTAGCACAAGTTTACAGAACTTAACAAATGTCTGTCTTGTTTTCCTATACAAGTCATTTTAACTCCTCTCCTCTCACCCTGGCAGTGAAAATCCCCATTGCTGTTAGGAACATTATTAACTTTTTGCCACTCTAACTCCTACAAAACCTGGAATTTCCAGGTACTCTACACTGCCCCAGCTCAGCTCTGACTCAAGTTGCACTAATTGTTCTTTCTTGGAGAAAAAAAAAATAAATTCCAAAACACCTCAAAGCATACCTCAATACAACAACAGCCACAACAAGCATTCTTTGGATATTCTGACCTCACCCAGCAGAGACCTTATGCAAGTCAGACAATTAAGTAAAACTATGGTAGGTCTAGGATACCTCAAAATAAAGGGTACCTCACAGACTTTAGGGCAGGTGGATGGGAAGAAGAAGACTGCCAAGCAAAATAGCCACTAGTTTTTACAAAGTAAAAACTCCCTCCCAGTTCTCAAAATTGGGTGGTAGGTGAGGCCCAAAACCAACCACTGCATAAGCCAACATTATTAGAATCCAGCTGTGCCACCAGAAACACTGACTAGTTTCTATAACAGAGGGGGAGATGGTAACCTAAGCTTCTTTAGCCTTTAGCCACTCCAGAAAAGGAGGGTGTAGAGAATGAGGATAGAAAATATGCTGTGCACATTCAGTGGGGGAATCTCTTCAGCTCAACAGCCCAGCACGGAAGGAGCTGTGTCCATTCACTCAGCACCATATAAAACCCCACAGCCAGTTCCTTACAGCCACGTCCTGGCATTCAGTCTGTGCACCACGGCTGAGTGAGTGCCAGCCTGGGCCCTTCCCTTCCACCCCATGCAAATCACAAATGGCAATTCCAAGGGCACAGAGCAGCATGGCTGTGTACGTGCATTTACTCTGGAATTCACAACAATGCCAGAGGGGAAAACCAGACCATCTAAACATTTGTTCATAAGACAGTATTTTGTCAGAAGAAAGTACTGTTGCACAGACAGCTAGAAAGTGCTGATAAATGATACAAGCTCAGGTGAAGCAATAAATGAATGAAAGGCAGCAATGTGAAGATATATTTTTCAAAAAAGCCCCCAGCTGTTGCAGATTTACAGATTACATTTTGGGAAAGGAAAAATAAAAAGGAAAAAGCACAAGCACAGATATTCAGTGAGACAGCACTATGTGGCCTCTTCTTGCTTAGCAGCATTCAACATGGCAGACCTGTCAAACAGACCATGCTCTTTGAGAGGGAAAGGGCCAATACCAGTAAACTACCTTTTCTCAAACACAACCCACTCAGATAAAAAAGCATGAAACCAAGAGCAGGAAAATTAGAATTAATGGACATGAAAGCTGAATGGCTCAATAGAAGATCTGAAAGTTACAGATCCCACATCGTTCTTGGACATTTTAAGTCTTCTTGTCCATATGGGTAATACTTAATACTTCAAGTGTTACTGCCAATTCTTATACAGGTCTAACATCTGGTAGTTAAAACAGGTGTTCAAGCTGGCAGCTAAGACTATTTTCTTAGATTATTTTGGGCCAGTTACATGGAAATTATTATAAAGCACATGAATAGAAGCCTGAATGTCATCAAACCCAGGGATAAACATTCCAAAGGGACAAGAAGAAACAGTAGGAAAAAAAACAGTAGAAAAATCTGTAAAGGCAAAACTTTCCCAGTCACCAGGAAAATAAAGCTTTAACTCACAGATGACAGGAGACAGCCACACTCTGAGTATCACCATGGAAAAATATACTTACAATGACTAGTTCATTATATTCTAAATACTGTTTTTCAATGGTCTGACAGTCAGCTGCTTTTCTGTAGGTATTTTGAAACAGTTAAACATGATGCCAAGCACACACTCCCTCCTTCCCACTGTAGTGAATTAGCACTCATACATCATATGAAATTGATGAATATCAATTTGCCTAATGCAAAAATGCCTATGCAAACATAAAAGGAGAGATAAGAAGCAAAGGTTTTTCTACAATCTTATGGGTACTCTGCAATAGCAGTACATAAAATGTGCATGTTTTTCACTTAGAACCCTTACGTTTCCCCCTCCTTTACTCTGGTTTGCTAAGGAAGGAGGGATAAATAATCCATCTGGCTATTGGTGTTTTTTTCCTGCTGAACTAACAACCTGTGAATCCCCAGGTAAATTTTTACCAGATTTAACCAATGAGTAGAAAAACTACTATGTCCCTATAAATTTTGTCAAATTAGTGATTTGACAGAAGATCCTACTGGGCCAAAGAGAGAAACAGTTGCAGTGTGAGCTCCAGCTTTTTAGACCTCAGAGGATGAACACTGGAGAGTGTCATTACTTTGGGAAGAGCCTCAGTTAGGACCTGAGTATTGCTGCATAAGGAAGAACCCAACTAAAAGACACACATCCTTAGAAAAACAGGTTTCAGTATTTCTGAGCTCAAGAAATCACTTGTTTCCATGCTCATAACTTTGAAGTGCAGAAGTTCACATAGATCAAAGGGAAGACATTTTGCATGTTTCTCCACAAAGCCCCTATGAACATCCTGGCTCTGACTTCACCCCTCAGACCAGAAAGACAAGAAATCTACCAATGCAAAGCAAAAGCCAAATGAGAAAATAGCTCTTTGCTGGATGCACAGAATTTCAAAATGGCATCTTTGCATTTCTGTAAAGTAAAACACAATATTCTGTCATGAAAACACCACCTCTGCAAAGGCTGTCACTGTGTCACCATTATATTTTAGTTATGGCCAAAAGGTGCTAACTCAGATATAATCAGGAGATGTTGAGTGTGCATATCTGTTGTACAACATAGGATTTTAAAATAAGCAATTCAAATAATTGCAGTTTTTGCACAGAGGCAGCACCTGTGTTCAAAACAACTCTGCCAGGCAGCAAATGTCTGGAAGAGGGCCAAAGAAGTAATTTTTACTTTCAAATATATGTAGTTAACTACAATAGTACCTTCAAATAGGCCTAGAACACACAAATAAAGCCACAATATATACCTTCAGCATCCACTGTACCTGGAACAAGAACAGTATAAGATAACTTTATAAAGCCACAGTTACAAGCATTCATGTCATAATGCACAGTGACAGTACATCATGCCTTTGAATATGAATGAGATGTATCAGATACATCCAGTTACTGCCACAGGAATGTAACTAGAACGGAAGAATTCCAGGATGTTACAGAATACACAAAAAACTATCACATCTTCCCTCTGAAGCACATCTATTTCCTTTCTCATGTTGAGTGTGCAGCTGTGTGAAAAATCAAGTAATTAGATTTCTGACCTATCCAAATGACCATTTTATAATTGAAGTGCATAAATGAGAGGTGGTTGAGAATAGTCCCTGTAAATAAATTATTTCAATCTTTCTAAAATATTGTGGCCTTAAACTGTTGAAACACAAGAAGTACTTACACAAAATATTAGTAATAAAGCAGGGAGACATGCTCAGAATTAATAATGAAACCAAGTAGCAAATGCACAGTTAAGGAAATCACTTCACAGGAAATTTTCAGCACAGTTGAATCAGCTTTGGAACACACATAAAAGCCACAAAGCAGGCAGGACAGTAGTGGCATTGTCTTCTGGCCCCATGGATGGAGTTAATTTGGTTGTAGTGTTTCCTGTGGACAGACCTAGGATGGGTGGGGAGGAGATGAGGTTGTGTAATCTCACCACCACCCCCCTGTACTGCACACCAGCTGCAGGTAACACGGTGGAAGAGGTGTCCCACAGCTGAATCTCCTGCCTCTTGGCACCAAGGGGGGAGGTAACAGTGCAGCAAAAGACTGACATGGTGAGAGAGAGAAATCAAATGTTCCAAGTGCATTTTCTGTAGTTTCCTAATACAAAACGTTCACCAGAAAATACAAATATACTCATCCTTTTTCAGTGCAGGTAGAAAACTTAGGAAAAGACAAAACTATTTACACCACAATGAGTATTTATCAGAATTTTCTATCCAAAACCATCATTTACAAAGAGTTTCAGTAGACTTGAAGTGAGGTGTAGTTGCTCAGCCACTGGAAACCAATCCCTGCTGAAGCTTTGCTGGAGTGCACTAACACTATGCCATACTTCACTGTAAAGGGTTTGCAAACACAGAGTAGGAAGCTGTAAAACTCTGAGTACTGTCTTTGTCACAAATACATAATTAAAGGCTATGTTTTGCTTCACATGCCTTACTGCATTTAAACAAGATCAAAAAACCAGTTAATGCCCAGGGCAAATAATTGGAAAGAAAAAAGCAGTTAGTTAAAACACATTACAAGAAGCATTATTTATTCCCTTTTCTATATATGTGCCACATGTATAGCCCGGATTTGCTGAATTGCTATGTACATATTACATTTCAGAGTTTAAACATTTAGCAGAAAAGCTGGAGGAAAAAAGAATATAAATGCAGCATTAGTACTTACCCTTATATCTCCATTTACAGCTCTGGAAGTGTGATTAAATGCATGTGCAGGGTCTTTGTTGTAAACTTTAAGGAAAGATCGGTCTTGAATATTCCTGGAATTAAAGAATCAGCAATGACAACAGATGAAAGCAGTTTTATTTACTTTGTTGCCTGAAAGTTTCAGGTAACAGACAAACATAGTAGGTCTGCAGTCGATCTATAAGAAAAACGTAAATGCCATAACTAAGACACATACAAACAAACAAAAGCCTGCTTTGATTCTCTTTCCCATGGGAAGTATCATTCTTTCAGTAGAACTCCACACCCATAAAAATTAGATAGTGTTAAGTTTCTTTCAAGATCCTGCCATAGAGTGAAAACACTTTGAAGACAATAGAACTTCAACATTTACACAGCACTCAAAAAGGATTTAGCTAATATTTACATGTTTTATTGTGCACTCAGCCCACATAAATTTTTGCTATTCTAAGAAGCGAGAATATCAAAAGAAAAGCAGTCTTTCTAACTGTAATGAGGAAATTTTAATTATCAGCTTGTTCACAAAGCTACAAAAAAATCCACAAAAGCTGAAAATTCAGTTGTAGATAAATTCTTCCTCTAAACTTTATCTATAATAAAGGAAGTTTTTAAAGGGAAAAAGTGTTGCAGAAACAAATTAGCAAAAAATTTGATGAAAGCTTACACAGAAATAATTTAGATGAAAGGCCCTACAAGAATACTTTTGTTTTATTTGGTCTCTACACTTTGTCTTTGATTAGTTAATTTTTTAACTACAACATTTAGGAAAGAGATGACAGTTTTTCATTTTGTTTCAAGACCTACCTTCCAATAATTTTATGGCTTTGACATTTGCCCTGAGCTCTGCTGATTTCTGGTTCACCTTTAATCAGTAGCAAAGCCTCCAATCTACGCTCACTTACATCCTTTCAAAGCTACGATTCCTTTCATTTCCCTGTAGTGATCTCTAGAGAATTTACTTACACATGTGACTGAATTCCTTTCCTCCAGGTGCAGCTACAAGTCTAGTGAACTGATCTTAATCACTTGGATTATAATTTAAAAATGAAGGGAAGGATTGTTGGGCAGGTCCAATTTCTTTCTTACAATGTCATATTACAATCAGTGATTGCTTTGAATAGGTAGCTAGTCAGAACTTGTGTTGCTGCTGTAGATGTCAAGTAGTTATTAAAGAAGCCCCGCAGCTTGAGAGACAGATCAGTGTCTTGTGTTTAAGAACTGGAGGGCTGATGAGAAGTTTAGTATTTATGAGTGTTTACTTGTAGACTGCATAGGAAAATAGCTACCTTGCGGCAAGTTCGAGTTCTTCAATTATTTACGGTAACATAAACTGTTTTCTTCCATCTTGCAAATGCGACCCTTTGGCTCTGAGACCTGCACTGGGAGGCTCAGTTACCATTGTCTGCCTCGGACTTGGGACTGTACTCTTCTCGATACAAAGCAAGCTCACTCATCTTCCATTCAAGAAATGGCATATTATCATTTAAATAAATTTTATCTGCTGTCTTTTCTGTCTGATAGCTATGAGATGGTACCTCAAACAACTGGAGTTTTTTAAAAGGCATTTTCCATAAATATTTCTTGTGGAAACATGACACTTTAAAGTAAAACATTGCTGCAAGGCAAAGAACCAAAATACTAGGCATTTGATCTCTGATATGAATGTATTTCACATCATGTTGCTATTCTAAGATAAACATTACTGATAACAGGTATTTATTACTGTACATTTATTATTACTATAATTTGCATTACTGTAGCTCCCAGATGCCCTTGGCATGTTCAAGGGCCTCACTGATCTGCGTATGCTGTGTAAACACACCAGGAAGACAACTTTTCACCAACTTACAAGGTGAATAAGAGTCACAAACGACAATAGAATAGTTGCAGGAAGATAAGGGAACAAAAAGAACTCAGAAGATCACAGTTTCACCAGCCAGAGGAACAGTAAACAAATGCTGGAACCACAGGCATGCTCTGAGTAGGCAGTGCAACAGAGAGAGTGGGAAGGAGACCAAGGCAGTGGTTTTGCAGATGTCTGTGGACAGCACCTTCCAAGCATGTTAGAGGGCTGCCTGAGAGAGAGGGAAGGCACTTGTTTGAAAATTAAAGATGCAGAATTCAAACTGGCATTATTCACCAAGTGGGAGCAGATGGCACTTGGTACTCAACAAGAAATGAAAAGTAGCATTGAAGTGGTCTTGGAGGAGCCTTCATAATGAAGACAAGTGGTTTAATGAGATGGAGAAGATACAGTCAGAGGACAAGTGAAAAATGAATGCATGCAGAACAGTCTGCTTGTCAAACAAGGAGAATGATCTTTGTTGCTTCATTTGAATGGGTAAGAGCAAGCAAGATTACAGCAAGATTACCTATTACCTGTGCCAACTGCCAAGAAAAGCCAATTACAGCAGTTGCTATTAAAAAGTTAAAGAATTACATAAGTGTTTTTTCTCTGTGTGATGGGAAATGAAAGGCTGTAAAATAGGGATGCTCTGGAGCACAAATCTGAAGTCCACACTAGATGCAGAGCCCTGAACCACTTTAAGAAAAAGACTGGACAAAAGTAGAAAGGCAGAGCTTTGTCCCCAGTGATAAAAAAAAAAAATTAAAAGGAAGGAGAAAAGAAAAAGAGAAAAGGAAGGAGGAGAAGAATGAGAAGGAGATGAAGCAGATAGAAGAAGGAGAAGAAGGGGGAGAAGGGGGAGAAGGGGGAGAAGGGGGAGAAGGGGGAGAAGGGGGAGAAGGGGGAGAAGGGGGAGAAGGGGGAGAAGGGGGAGAAGGGGGAGAAGGGGGAGAAGGGGGAGAAGGGGGAGAAGGGGGAGAAGGGGGAGAAGGGGGAGAAGGGGGAGAAGGGGGAGAAGGGGGAGAAGGGGGAGAAGGGGGAGAAGGGGGAGAAAGGAGAAAGAAAAAAGAAGGAGGGAGGATGAGAAGAAAAAAAATAATAATAAGAAAAAAAAAGAAGAAAAAAAATAAGAAGAAGAAAAAGAAGAAGAAAAAGCAGAAGGTGTATGATGGCCTAATGCAAGGCACAGAAGAACATGGAGCAGCCTCTGAGGGAGATGGAGAGCTTAAAGACCTGACTGAAACCCCTCTGTTTAAAGGAAAGAAAGCAGAGGATTGAAGGAAGACATGGCAAACAAAGGAGAGAAAAGGGATGCTTTATTTCACCTGTTCTCTGAGGGGAGACACTGACAAGATGTTGTGATGTGTAAGGAACAGAAATGGAGAAATGGTTGTGAAAATTATTCAAAGGTGGTGAAAATGCATGTTATGGACTCCATTAACCTGGAATTAACCTGGAATTGCTGAGGTTTCCTAAGTGAGAAGGCTGGCAGAACTGAAGGAGGGAATTTTGTTATGAAGGAAGTCAGCTGGAAATGCCTGACAATACAGGCATAGGAACAGAGGAAGCAGATGTTGGGTTGAGCCAGGCCTGAGGCTGGCAGAGTGACGCCTGCAATGGGAGCAAGGGAAAAAAGGTGGAGCGGCATGAGGGTAATCAACAACTGCATTCTCAGGGGCATGAAGTCATAAACTGCTAGTCTGAAACTCAAGGGAAGATGGAGGGATAAAGGGAGAAAGAAGGGCTAGATGATGGTAGGCAATAATGCACTTGGCAACAGAGATGTAGTAACCCCTATCGTGATTCAATCAGTTGATCTGATCTTGTGAATAAACTGTTTGATGTATAAGAAACTTGGGTACATGTTGAAAGATGATGATGTTTGATGAAAAAAGTCAGATGGGTCTTCACATAGGCATTACAGTGGCCAAACATGGGTGTGGCAGTCTGCAAAGCAAATAAGATTAAAAGAAATTGAAATCCAAGAGACTGGCTAATGACAAGACACTGGACAGACAGCCTGAGGAAAGCAAGACAGAGATGAGAAAATGGAGTGTGGTGCTGTTCAAAGATTAAGAACAGGGAATGGGGAAATTGGGTTGGGAAGGGCTAGAAAAGCTCCAACTTGCTCTTTTAACCACAGCATGATAAGGAGGAACACCTTAGCCATAGGATCTCCAGAAGAAACAAGACAGGAGTGGACAGTACACTTCTCTTGCACCACAAAATTTTCCTGTATTAGTGGCAGACTAGCAGAGAGCAAACAGCTTTTCTGCTTTCTCCTCCATCTTCCTATGCAAAAATGGACAAATCTCTATCCATTTTTATCACAGTTCATTTATAAAGTGTAGCATGTCTGCGGTGTACCTGAGAGCTTTATTTATGCATGATTTGGGACTTTCTAGGGACCCTGAGACCCTGGAACTTCTGCTGAAGAAACCTGGTTAATTAAGAAGCTGCACTCCCACAAAATAAAGGATAGAAAGGTGAAGCATGTATTGACCAAGCTCTGAATGAGTGAAATGAATGCATCGGTTGCTGTATCCTGACATATAACAGAAAGAAAGTGCCACAGAGCTTTGGCTGTGTTAGATGGCTCAACTGGCACCGGTGTGAGGACATCAGTGACATGCATGTTTGTTACTTCAGGCTCATGAGATCAGGCTTTGCACTCCCAATAAGGAAACAACCCAGCTTTTCTGTAAATGTTTATTCTGCATTCTGTATTTTAAATGATTGTGTCTCTGGTAAAATTCAATAAATGTATTAAATATGTGAACCTTTGTATTTTATACAAATATTTCAACAAAGCATGCCATTCATCAGTGGCTTGTGCAATGGATATTGCACCTACAGCTAAAGGTATTGTCAGACCAGACCTCCTGGATTACTCAGATACCACTGAACATACCTTATGTGTCAGGCCACTCTCTGTCAGATCCTTATCAACCCCATTTTTTTTTATTCTATAAGTGCCAACAAAACAAAAAAACACACAAAAAACCCCCCAATCCCATGAAACCAGCAGCTATAATGTCATGTCTTACCTCACATCACACAATTCATAGTATATGTTTCTGCTCTCATCCTTGATGTAAATGGCAACACTGGGCGATTCCAGCATTTTCATTGTCAGCTGCTGGGGGAAGGCACTTACAAAGAGGGCACGAATTGTGTCTGTGCTTGTGATCTCATTTGGCATCCTCAACTGCTTTGTTTCATCTCCATACTGAAGATACAATACACCTGCAAGCAAAAGCAATAGAAGTTACATATTCTTAAATGCACAGTAATGATCTGGTTTCAAAGTCTATGCAGAACACAGACCAAGCCCCTAATGAAAAGAGAAAAAACAGCTCACTCTCTTTAAAAAATAAAGCACATATATCATTCTCCTTATCAACAGACTATTGGAATAGAGCACTGAACAATTATATGGTTTGGCCCTGATGAATGTGCTAGTCCCAGTACTGAGATGCCTCTTATTTTATTTCAGTTAGATAAATCAGAAGTTTACCTCAGAAATCCTATTGGAAAATCTCAAACAACTTCCACTACAGAACCAAATTGGTTCTGTAGTGGAAGTTGTTGGTAAATCACAAGGTACTTTTAAAAAAAGTAGCTGAGGAAGAAATTTATCCTTTTATAGCATCCAGCTTTCCTTATACATAACCTCACACTTACCAATAAAACCAAAATTTTCATTTTAGCTCAAGGAATTTTATACTCACAGTTCAATTTGCTGGCATTATATAGCATAAAGCCTCAGGTGAGAACTCCTTCCAGGAGTAAAACTGAGGTACCCCACAAAAAAACAAGAGCAATTTTGGAACCTTTCAGTTTCACAGAACCATTAATAATCATTCTTAGTGCTCAGGGAGAAACATAAGTAATCTCAAATGCAGAATTGCAAAATATGGACATTCTTATTCACTCAAGACAGAACACCTTTGTGATACAGCTGTTTTCAGGGAATGGGAGGCCATGATACACTCAATAATGGAAAGAAACATGAATAATACAAACCAGGGGACTGAGGGAAGGGGTATGAAGAACCTCTTCCATGATGCCTGTGCTGACCCTGCCAGGCCTATGCTGATTCCTGTACAACCAGCACTGGCCAGTACTGCATGAGTGTGGCTCATGAGCATTGCTACAGCCCAGTCCCATGCCATCGTGACCTCCAAAGCCCTCCAAGGACTAAAGCACTCAGCCATCTCAATTAACAGAAGAAATCAGTCTGGACTTGATGGAGTTGATGAGTTCTAACCATGCTGGGTCTAGCTCCTAAAGAAAACCAAAAGATCTTCTCATGAGCATCTCCAGTGTGGGAAGGTTTATTGGGACCTGCATCTCAGGAAAGAAGCTGCCACAGGACTGCAACTAAACTAAGCAATTTCTTGGGATGTACAGCACTAGGGAGTAGATTCAGAAGCTCTCATGAGCATCTCCAGTGTGGGAAGGTTTATTGGGACCTGCATCTCAGGAAAGAAGCTGCCACAGGACTGCAACTAAACTAAGCAATTTCTTGGGATGTACAGCACTAGGGAGTAGATTCAGAAGCAAGTGTTCAGCTGAACTACTTTGGATACAAGGAGATGGGGACTGGTAAGCCCAGTTGAGTGCACTGTGCTGTTTCTGAGCCATCCCAGGTGTCTGTACAACACTGCATTGTCCCAGGGGGAAACGCCTTTACTGTCCTGCTGTCTGTACGAGATGGGGCAAGTGTAGCTTCCACAGTGGTGTAAAAAGATGGCAGATCACAGAATCACAGAATGGCTGAGGTTGAAAGGAACCTCTGGAGGTCATCTGGTCCACCCTCATCCCACTCAAACAGGGACAGATACAGCCACTTGTGCAGGACAATGTCCAGACAGTTTTTGTGTATCTTCTAGGACAGACACTCCACAGCCTTTCTGGGGAATTTGTGTCAGTGCTTGGTCAATCACACAGTGAAGAAGGGTTTCCTGACATTAGAGGGAATCTCATGTTTCATTTGGTGATTATTGTCTTTGGCCTTCTCAGTGGGCATGAATGAAGAAAGTCTGGCTCTTCTTTGCTCCCTCCCTTCAGGTTCTTTTGTACACTGATGACATTACTGCCCTTGAGCCTTCTCTTCTCCAGGCCGAACAGTCCCAGCTCTCCCAGCCTGTCAGAGCAAAGAGGCTCCAAGCAAGTTAATAATCCTCGTGACCCTCTACTGGATTCTGTCCAATCTTGGGAGGATTCCGTGCTTTGCATCAACCAATAATTAACACAGGTGGGCTAGAGCCAGGCAGAGCATTTTACACAACCTGAATTCACCACAGCAGTTGCAGTGTAGATGCACTGTAAAGTTGTTCTCCCATGATCAATATGATCAGGAGGGTTGGGAACACAAGGCCCTCAGTGCAGTTGCCATCAGCCATCAGCAAATCTCAGCAAATCACAAAATTTAGATTTGACTCAAGTCAATGAGTTGCACTTGAAAGTCAGCAACAGGATGGGTGCTTTATGGTGCTGAGGTACAAACACTGAGCAAAAGCAATGGGAAAAGCTGAGGTCCTAGAATACAAAGGCAATTTATGAAAAGAAGGCATTCCAAGCTGAGCCCTGTTTCCCCTTAGTCTTTAGTATTTCTGTCCCTATGTTTTCTGTAATTGCTATGAAGGAGAGCAGAAACAGTCAGATGTTCCTACAATCAGTGGGTAATTGTGCTTGCACTTAGGGAAGGAAGATGTTAACTTTCCTGAATACTAAACAGACTACTCAGCATTACCTAACTATTATTTAATATTAGGCTGCTTTTATAAAATAGAGCTGTTAACTTAATCTTTGTATTATTATCAAGAGCTGATACCTCTTTCTTCATTAGACTGCAATCAAATCCCATATAAATCCTACTACAAATTTCCATTTTCCTTTGTCTGGAAAAACTTTTTCAGACTGAAATTAAACTAAACTAGTTTCCTTTCAAAGACTGAGAGGAGTTTTCCTATGACTTTTATTTATAATGCCAATATTTAATGAGCTATTAAACGATTTTTCTCTTTTTTTAATTATAATTGGAGACATCATTTACTTCTTTATTCATCATTTATGTCTTTATGTTTCTAGGTAAAATTGTCTTTTTAGTGCTCAAATATTCTATGCAGCTAAACATTCTTTAGGATTCAGAAACTACATTTGTAAAAAAATTAAACAAGTTAATGATTGCATTTATTTCACTTTTCCAAGATATGCAAAGACATACTCATTTTTGATGATAACTTTCAGTTATGAAAAAGTTCTTCCTTATGAAGAACATAAGGAACCTTCTACGTTTTAGCATTTAAATTTTATTGGATTTAGTGGCAAAAAAAAAATCTTTTTTTGGTTAAAAAGATAGGTTTTGCATACCAGCTTTGCAGTTGGGTGTGACTTGCTTTTCTGCCCAGTTTAAAAGTTAGTGCAAAATTTAGAAATGCTAGTTTTGCATTTCAGACCATTAAAACCACACTCAATATTGAGCTACTGAACCATTAACACAGAATAAGTGGCAGAGTTGAAAAATCTTCCTTACACACAAGTCTTGATTCTGCCTGTACTTCAATGTTCCCACAAAATACTGACCCAAAGCAAAATCACAGTTGTCCTTGAGTCCTGAATTTTCAAAGTAAATATGCATATTATGCCTTAAAACAGACAGCTTAAACATACAACTTGGAGAAGTGTTTTGGCCCCAATCCCACTTGAGAGAGGAAAAGATGTTTTCAAAAGCATAATAAATTATTTTTTTCTTTGTCCTCCTTTAAATCACATGCCCTTAAAAAACCCTGCTGCCTTTCCTCTTGAGTTGCCTGATCCACATCATGATACAGCAATGCTTTAGGGCATTTCCTATTTGACAGAACTAACTGCTCACTTCTAAAAATCCTTTTTGAGCATGACAAAATAAAGAGACTCAAAATCCATTAGTTAAAATCATTCACAATATTCTTCTTCCACACATTGCCCAGGTGAAATTCTGAACAGCGACAATACCCACAGGTTCCGCTTCATGTAAGCTGTTGGAGCTCTGAGGTTTGTTTTACCTTCAGCTAAAAAATCACTCCCATGGAGATTAAAGCAAGAAGAAATAGAATATAACTTAGACATGGTTTTTGTTAGGGCACAGAACATACGTCAGCAAAGCTGCTGGAAAGATAATTAAACACAAGGGATGTTCCTGTCTCCATGTTCCCTCAAGTCCCTCTTGCACTTACTTATGCTTCTTTACAATGGATTTACCTGAAACATGAAGATTGTGCCCATTTTTGCACATCACAAATCAAGGAGGACTATGAAATTCCCTGCTGCTCCAGGACAACACGTATGAAGATGACTGTGAACAAGGTAACAATGCCACACAAACAGTTTTGAAAGTGCACGTCAGACAATGCTGTGGCTCCCACTTCCAAGAACTCTTGAGGTACTGCCAGCCCTGCACTGCCCTATAGCTACAACACAAACTAGAATATTCAGCCATTCCCTTTGTCATGTAGTATAAGTTAGCTGCAGAAATACCTCCGGAATTTTTGATCATTCCTCGCCCTACAAGCAACAGACCACAGACTTAAACACAGGCCACAGCAGAAAACATTTGCATGCAGGCCTCAGTAACATCAGCCTTGTAACAAATTGCTTCACAACATTCCTGTCAACAAAGAGGTATGCTTTAGAAAAGGGAAATTAAACACCTAAGAGGCAAAAGAACATGTTCAAAGAAAGGTTTACAAGCATCAAACCCAGATCTGATGATGATCCTGTGAGCACACCACATGACTGCCCTTTCCTTCCCTACATACAGAGCTCTTTCAAAACACAGTATTTTCTGTTACCTCTTTATCAACAGTCAGTGGCAGGGTGTGCAAAATATTTCATAATTTCTCTCAGGGATGATCTACATGAAACACAACCCAGTGCAATGAAAGATGCAGAGTTACCCTGACTCGGGTGGCTGAGCCCATCCATGCTGGGTTGGGATGCCTGAGCAGCCTTCTTGTGCCTTTAGCCAGCACAGCTCTGAGCTCAGGCACACACACCACGTTCACAGAAAGGCCTTCAGCTCAGACAGTGCTGCTGAGCTGCAAAACCCACCTGGGAGCTGAGGACATGCCCTCACAGTGTGATGGTGAATCTCACCTGAACACACGGGGTCTGGGCTGGCTTTAGAGCATGGAGCTGCATAACCACAGCAGGGTTGGCACAGCACCCATACTGGTAAGACCATAACTCCTGAGTCACAACTGGTAAATGTTTACTCCTTATGGCAAGAGCTAATGTCATGCAGCTGTCAGGAAACCACCCAGTTCATACCTCTCAGCACCTCCATCACATACACGGTGCTGACCTAACCCTAAGCACCACGTTATCATGGTTATATTGCTAGCAATGATCTCCATATAGGGCAGCTTACATACTTAGGAGAACTTTAAACACAATTAGCTTTTGTTTAAAAAACAAAAATTATCTTTAGAAATGGATTATTTAAGAGACAAAAGTTAAATACCTGATAAAACAAGAGTAAGTAAACAAACAAGATTGTGTCCTCTTCTGTGACCTTTAAGAGTATCTGTTAATTCTCTCAAATGATAGATTTTAATGGAGAAATATAATTTCTCACATAATTCTCTTATAACAAAGAAGAAAAAAACTGAGGCAGAAAGTTATTTAACTCATCAGTTTTATGAAATAAAATACAGTTAACCTTACATTTGAGTTCATGAGTTTCTTTTCTGTGAAGCTACAGGACTCCCTCTCTGTAGGCAAGATGTCTTACAAATTTCTGCATTGAAATATCTTACTGGCATTTGGCAATACCTTAATCCAGCTGAAGAGAAGTATTAACTGAAGATAAAATCTGTATTTGGCTGGTATAGGATACTTGGGCACTGGAGCATTGAAACCTTCCCACAGAACCAAAAACACTGGCACGAACAAGGCACTCCTACTCTCTTCCAACACAGCTATTGTATGTATCCTCTGCTTTAGCTTGATCTGCCACCATAAGTCCATTGAGTCACTGTCTCTGTCCTTCATGCTGAAGTCAGCAGCAATGGTAACAAGCAAAAGTGAGAAAAGGCATCCTTGTTTCTTACTTATATTTATGTCAAGTCATTACTTGACACTTGCATGAGTTTTAAAAACTAAGGATAATCTTTGAAGTCTCAATGATAACTGTTTTTGTTGGGGCCAGGTCTTTCCTCAAAAGCACATTTTTAAATTTTAATTTCTTATAACTAAGATTTCAAGATACTTCCATTTTTCTTTGCTTTTGACAAAATTGTCATATATAAGACTGTAAGGATGGCATAGGCCCATATTGTTGTTCACTGTTCCCCATCCCTCCTTTCCCCCAGCTATCTAATAAACAGAGCAAACACACATCACCAAATTCTGCCAAAGTTATGCAGAAACAAGTTTATAACAATAACAACTCTTGCAGCACGAAAGAAATTCCTCAATATTAAGTTCTTACTTTCCATACCCTCAAGACTTAAGTCTCCTATTTCACCACAGTTTCAACTAGTCTGAGGTCATTGCCACGATCCTTGTGGTATTTCTAGCCTGAAGCTCTCATAACTTCAGTTAGTAGTCCCTCCTGAAAATCTGTCCTCCACATTCAGAAAATGTTCTATAAATATACTTAGCTGTCCTAAAATACTAAGAGAATAAAAAAGTAGATATTTTAATGAATAAAAACAATTACTTATTTAATTTCTTTTTTTGCACAATAGTCTGAAGAGATTTGTTCAAGGTATTAAGTTGTTTGATAACAGTTTCAATAAAATCAGGAACTGTTTAATTTAGTCCAGTATTACTTTTTACTGCTATTTCATTCTTCTCTGCCACTTACAGTGACTTGCAATCATTTGCTACTTAATGAAAAAGACAGATGGAAAACTCAGTAGTCACATAAATTTCCTACCAAAATGTTATGAAAAATAAAGGTTTTTAACTGCCACTAAAATACTACCACTTTTCAACAAACAAATGCATTCTTATTTATTCTTGTTTTTACTTATTCTTCTGGCTAAGAAGAATAAGTAAAAACAAAACAAAAAAAAAGGACAACTTTTTTTTACCTAAAGAAAATGCAGTATTTTCCCTGTCTGATTCCTGATAAAATCTGTGAAAAAGCTTCTTGTCAAAAGGCAACTTTGTCTATATACCTATTTCAGCAAGTCCATCTACTGTGAAAAGTTACTTCTATCATCTAGAGATTCTGAGAGAACATTTCAGTTTAACCAAGTTCCCCAGGTAGAAATCAATGTTCTGGCAGGATCACCTTTGGACAATAATTGCATTCTGCTGCACAGAACAGCCCAACTGACCAACAAGGAGACTTTTTCATACCCCGAACTGACAAAACAACGCCAGCAAACTTGGAAGAACACAAAAGCCTTATGATACTGGATGAAAAAATATTTTAAAAATTACAAGTGAACAACTCAGTGAGATGAACAAGAAGTTTCATATACCAGAGTTATTTTTCAGAGGCCCCCCTGAGGCTCTGCCATGCTGCATTTACTGCACTCACATTCACCAGTTTTGCACAATAAAATCAGAGAACTCCACACACACAGGCACAGGACATGCCCATGCAGAATCTGCTTTAGTCCACCAGAAGCTGAGCCCCTGACCTCTGAAGGAGCTCCCAGCCAAAAGGTGCCAAGCTGGCCAGTACAGTTTCCAAGGATGTGCCTGCCAAATCTCTGCAGATATGTGAAGCATTTAAGGTTACTGTAGTCAAGTACCTTACAGAAGGGCACTCTTGTTATTAACTTTTAAATGGGCAAAAGCCAAAAAGACAAGAAAATATCAATTAAATTTCTTGTTTTTCCTCTTCAATAAATGCACAAAAAAAGAGATCCTACCCAACTGTATTTCCTTTGTGTATAAATCAGCTGGATCAAACGCATTATTTAAGTAATAGCTATTTTTATAAACCATGTTTTTTAGTACTAAACGAGGTACAATTGATGTGTTCAAGGGCAGAATGTGACCATTTTAATAATCCACAGCCATGAAGCATCAAAGTAATGCAGGCATGCATGCCTTTGCAATTTTGCTCCATTTAGCAAATGGTCTGTATTTACAGGAAGAAATTCCCTTTAATATTTCTGAAGTTATTTCATTTCTAAAAAGTTCACTACTGTCAGTAACAAATTGAGGGGTTCAGCCATCAGCATTGAAGAGCATAGTTGGTTAGGGCACCACACCAAAAATTCACCTCTGTGGGCTCTAACAAACAGCTTGACTTTAAATGAAGTCCTCACAAGCTACTTTAGACAAGATCTTGGAACCAAGCCCTTAGTTTGCATGATTAAGAAGTATGCCAAGAGGCCATTCCCTAGACTCACTCCAATTTGTCATTATCTTTCATGTATTGGGGAACCAAAACTGGACACAGTGCAACCTCACAAATGGTGAGAAGAGGGGAATAATCACTTCCCTTGACCTGCTAGCTAAATTTTTCCCATAGACAGCTACGCAGTGCTCCCTTCCTGCAAGGACATGCTGCCAACACACAGGCACCCTGTTGTCATGCCCTATGTCCTTTCTGCAAAGCTGCTACCAAGCCTACCTGTCCTTGCAGGGCTGCTCTGTCCCTGATGAAAGGCTGCATTTGCCTCTCTGGAGTTTCATGGAGCTCCTGCTAGTCCATTTCTCTGGCTCATTGGGCCCCAGTGAAGTGGCCATCATTCAGCACACCAAATGCTCTCTCAAACTTGGTGTCAGACTTGACCCTACTGCTGGTTCATTCCATCCCAACAACAAGGTTTCTGACGTCAAAAATCACTGGAGAGAGTCCAGCCCTGAGGAGCACAGCTAAAACTCAGCTGCCAGTTACACACCCTGAAGGCCACTCCCACCTCGCCCTTGTGGCTACAAGGAGGCTATGAGAGATATGAAAGGCCTTGTTAAAGCCAAGGTAAACAACATCCACCCTCAAACCCACAGATGGTCTATTCATCACAGAAGGTAATTGGGCAAAGCAATGGTACAAGCACCTATCTCCTATGAGACAGCTGAGTAGTTAAAAAATATCCAGAAGTGCTCCCATCTTCAGAGCTGCTCAGACCATTGCCCCTATTGTCCCAAGAGAGCACCCTAATCAGCAGGCTATCAACAAGCTTCTGATGCAGTGATTATCCTCTTATCCTGCTTGAATAGGGTACTCTGTAGCCAGAAATGCAGAAAAGAGAGAGAGAACAAGAACTAATACAAGAGACAGTCCTACATGATACCATAGAGATGACATTATTTCCCTCTGGGAACAGAAACTTGAACTTAGGCCCAGCACAGTAATTATCTGTTAGAATCACTACCTAAATATATAAACAGTACTGGGAGCAATGATTAAATCCAAGAGCTGTCCTCATTCAGGGACTTGCTGTCAGCCCTGGCAGCAAATCCTAAATACAATGTGCTGAGGGACAGGCTATGCTTCTCTCCTTGGCTAAAGTCTTACCCTTCTTACAATGTGTGGAATTGCAATACAGCTTTTTCCTTTGCATACCCATGTCAAATGGAAGGCTCTGGTGTTTGTGTGACTTACTATATTAGAGGTAGACTTACAAATTTTGCCTAACACAAAAATTAGATCAGATTTATCCAAGTGATAGCTCCTGTCCTAGATATACCCCATGGGACAGCTCCATCTGGCCTCCTACCTTTCCTCTGAAGGAAGCAGGCCTGTACAAGATACTCCAGCTGCTAAATCTGTCTTACAGCAGACACCAAATGCTGAAGGCTCAAATTGCTGCTGCTAAATCAGAACATAAGTGATGGTAGAGCTCGATAAAGACATTACATCTTTTATGAGAGCATAATTTGGGATAAAGAGAAAAGCCACTGCCACCCTGGCATAGCTTTATTCAGTTCATCCAGGTTGTACACTCATTACTCTACCTCTCCTACTATCTTCACTACTTTTCATTCTGATTTATTCATGTTGCAAGGTTCTGAAATGGGAGTATTTTGTCACTAGGTATTACCCAACACAGTGAGGCACTGGTTTTGCTCAAGGTCCTTCAGTATAATTGCAGTGCAAATGAATAATAAAGGTTGCATTCAAAAGTCATTTAACAGATGTAGCAGTGACAGACACAGACTTACATAACTAATGTGTTTGCTTTATACACTGTACATCTTCTACTCCAGTATCACTGCAATGAACCCATTAGATCCATGCTGATACAACCTGCTGCAACAAAATTCAGCTCCAGTGTGACACAGCATCTAAAATATCCTCCATATCAGCTTTTTGGTGGCAGACAGAATGTGCCTCTGTTGAGACAGTATGTACTAAATAGTATCTTGCTCCTTGGAAGCATTTTTTTCAGGTTCTCCCCACACATTTTATTATAGGAGAAAGAAACTCGTAAGTAAACAGTAACTGTGGGTACAAGTGCTGGGGAGTCACATATTTCACTCTTTCCTATACCTGCCTTTCATATATCCTGTAGAGATAATAAATGAAACAGAAAAAACTCTGATATGTCAATATCATTCATTACATTCCTTTACTCTTTTGTTACATTTCAGGTAAGAGGTGTGTGTTTTTTTCTTTCCAAGTCCAAAACCTTTAGTTACTGTAATTTGAAGAAAAGGGAAAGAAAACAAAGTCTTGGAAAGTTGGAAGGAAAACCTTAGAGTATTATAATTTCCTAGGGTCCGTGTTTAAATTCATTAATTGGAACTAGTTGTTTTAGGCTGTTTTTCCAATAGACCTGTCAGTCTCTGTTAAGCCATCTGACCACAGCAGCAAATATTTACATGACCTTTTTGCATGTTGGCTGCTTTGCATACACTATAAAAGGCAAGATAGGGAAAATTCTTTAAGATGTCTGAATACATTAAAGTTATACTCAGCCTTAACTTGAAATGCACTTCCCAGGGAGTTCCTCTCCCATGAACTAAACCAAAGTTCTTGCTGACTTCATTAGGCTTAAATCATGCCCTGAGGAATCAGAGGGCAGTGCCTCTACTAGCAAATCACAGGTTTCTCATATGAAGTCTATGGCAAGTCACACATCTTTTGTCTGATTTTACATGCCTATTTTAATTTCTAGCTCCTAAATAGTAAGTAGCAATTAATTACCTCCAACATATCAGTCTACCTTTAGCATTTATATTTTTCTCTGTGTACCTTACAGTATCTTCCATACACATGAATAGAGAGTTATTTCCACTGCCAGCTGAAAAGCAATGATCTGTCTCTCTGCAAAGGTTTTGCTATGAGTGAAAATGACACTGTGGCACTGACTTTCTTTTTTAACAGTCTGAGAAACATCTGCAAGAAATGCTATAAAAGATTGAGGCATTATGATTATAGCCAGTAATGGCATTCCCATATAAGGTGGCAGCAAACTAATTAATCAGACACGAAAATCTGTGCCTGCCAAAACTTGGGTTTGGGTTGGGGGCTAATAAATAATAATCAGAATACTCCATGATTGCTTAAGACCCTCCCCATGCCAATCCTTAAGCATTTGTATAATTTTACTCCTTTATGTAATCCCTCCAAATGCAAATAAAATGCAAATGTTGGCAGGCTCAGACATTTCTGAAGAGGCCTTTTCACACCACCTAAGGTTAGGCACAGGTTTACCAGCAGGGAGCCCAGTCCTCCTTTCCTCCTCATCCATCTGGACTGGAGTGGCTGGGTGCCCTGGCTGAGGCACCCAAAAAAAGATAATTGCAACCCTTGAGCCATCAAGCTTCATCCTCCACAGTCACTACTCAAGCCCAACCCTGTGCATTTATGGAAATCCCCCTGTCCCGTGTCCTTCCTTCACCCAGCCCTGCAGGAGCACCAAGAGCAGTGGCTGCAGTGGGGAGGTGGTGACCACACCTGCCCCTCTGGGCTCTGACCCATCACATCGCCTGCCCCGGGCACTCCATCCCCACACAGCCTGCCAGTGCCTGCCCTTACCAGGATGCTGCCCATTGTTTGGACAGATGTCCCACATGAGAGACCACAAGTGAACATATTTGTCAGCCTTCATTTCACCAAGGAGGTACCGGAGCAGGGACAGCAGCGAGCTGCAGTGTGGGCACAGGCGGTGCTGCCGTAAGCTCGCTGGATGCCTGTCAGGTTCTGCTTCCTCCAGGCAAATTGCAAGTGAAGTTTGCTGAAAGCTTTTGAGCACTTTCCAGGTTTCAGATGATTCTCACTGACAGTTTTGCTAGATAATTTTTTTCCCACAGTTATCGCACTGGAAAAGCTCCCAGCTTTCAAATACGTATTTTAAAATACATTTAATTTTCTCTTGCACAGTGAATTCATTTATTTTAATATCTTGCTTTGTCTCCAGGCTGCACAATGGTGAAGCAAGTGTTGATTTCTAGTTTCCTTAGCCAAGAAAGACTTAATTTCAAAAGCTGTGGCTGAAATTTTAAATGGGCCCACAATAGGAATACTGTTTCTAGGTCAACTCCACGTGAGTACCATGTCCTGTTAGATTAGCCTGACTGACAAACCCATGATAGTGAGGTAGCCAAAATGCATTTGTGTTGTTCCTTCTCAGGCTCCATGTTAATTCAGACCACAATTTGAAAACAAACTGACTCATATATAGCTAGTAAAATAGGAACCCACAGAATAATTAGAATTTGAAAAAGAAAACATCAGTTTTTTTTAAAATGCATTGAGATATACAACGTAAAATAGAAGTTTCCAAAAGTTGATTATTCTCCTCGCTGAAATTATGTTCACTTAGAATCAAAACATAATTTTTATTTAAATTATATTAAATTAAATTAATAGATATAGAAAGGGAGGTGATGATACATGGATTATTTCACATCATATGACTGGAAGTACGTTCATGACACTTTTAAAACTAAAGTTATAAACAGTTTTCTGTTTTTTAAAAATAAACATTCCCCTTTTACAGTTGGAAATAAAAAGGACCACAGAATGCAAAGCATCTCAAAAGTAAAATTTCAGAATGTTGCTGATGGTTTTGTTAGAACACAGTGGCAGAAGAGATCAAAAAGGACATTATTATAAAAGAAATGCACATAATAGTAACAATAATAATAATATAAAACTGAACTATTTTGGAATACTTTTTATCTTTTAAACAAACTATTTGTTACTAATTGGTTCCTGGAACTGCTTGAAAAAGGCAGATTGTGGGGTGATGACAATGTATTACCTTCTATTTGTCTAGTATGATGATCCCTTAAGCCACACACATATCTGTGACCCCTCCTAAAAACTATCAACTGAAATGCTTCATATTACATTGCCTCCCTGTTGTTTGTTTACTTTTTTTCTTTCTCCTGCATTTGGCCTGTTCATGATGGGATAAGCTGGGACCTTGTCTCTGGCACATGAAAGAAAGGGGGTTTTGCAGGGCCTGAAATCCTGGCCATTAAATAAAGCAGCGTATCTTCACGTGGCTGTCCTCCATTCATTAGGGCATGGACAACACATTTCAGTACATGCAAGAGATGCTAACAAAAGGGTTTAAGAATGAATTTCTTAACAGTGAACTTATGGTCCTCCCATCTTAGCAAAGACACTATTGAACTGCAAAATTTCAGGGCAGCAATGATGGTCAGGTGTCCAGGATGGTTTCTGGATGTGCAACAAGTGGTTATAGCAGCACTTCTCAGCTGCTATAAATGACCTGAATGAAAATAAGGACCTGAGGGAAATAACCGGCCAAAGCAATCAGATATGGGGGAAGCAGATAGCAATCTGATGTTTGCTGTCACTTCCAACACAAGGACTAAGGGGCATAACCTAGAGCTGATAAATAAATATAAAACAAAGCAACAGGAAAGCAGTGGTCGGGCAGTAAACCAACAGGAACTTGCTGCCGAAGTCACAGATGCGCTGTGGAGGATGTGAAAAATTTACATGGGAATCAAAGGTGGACTGAACAAATACCCGGAGGAGACATCCCTTGGTGGTTATTATACAGGTAGAAACCATAACCAGGAAATCCCTAAGCTGAAAATACCTTGAGGCTGAGAACACTTGGGGGAAGGATCACACATACACACATGGAGGACAGGGAGTGATTCAGGACACCCAGCACAGGCAAGTCCTGTCTGACCAAGCCAGTGGCCTTCTGCAGTGGGCTTCCATAGCAGTGGACAAGGGGAGGGCTTGCCCTTTATATAGACTTCTGTAACGCCTTTGACATGGTCCCCATAACATCCTTCTCTCTAAATTAGAGAGAGATGGATTTGATGAGTGGACTGGTAGACTGATAATTAAGTGGTTGGATGGTTGCATCCAGAGGGTAGTGGTCAATGGCTCAGAGTCCCAATGGACATCAGGGACAAGTGGTGTCCCTTAGGGTCTGTGTTGGGACCAGTGCTATTTAATATTTTTAAAAATTACATAGATGAATGGATTGAGTGCACCCTCAGCAAATTTGCAGATTGCACTCAGCTGTGTGGTGCTGTTGACAGGCCAGAGGAGCAGGATGCCATCCAGAGGGACCTGGACAAGCTCAAGAAGTGGGCATGTGGGAATCTGATGTGGTTTAACAAGACCAATGCAAGGTGCCCCGAGTCAGGGCAACCCCTGGTATCAGCACAGGCTGGGGAAAGGGCAGAGTGAGAGCAACCCTGCCCAGAGGGGCTTGGGGGTGCTGATGGGTGAGAGGCTGGACATGACCCAGCCATGTGCACTCCCAGCCCAGAGAGCCAAACCTGCACTGGGCTGCATCAAAAGCAGCCTGGACAGCTGGTAAAGGGAGGGGATTCTGTCCTTCTGCTCTCTTGAGACACCACCTGCAGTGCTGCCTCCAGCTCTGGGATCCTCAGCCTGCACAGTGTGGCTGGACTGTGAGTTCCAAAGGCTCAACCACTTAACATTACATTGAAGCAAATACAAATCTTACAGAAAATCCTAGGGTGAAGTAAGCCATCCTGGCAATGCCCTAGCCAGTAATGACTTAGTATAGTATAGTAAAAATAATAGTGCATGTATAGTAAACATACATGTGCTCTTAAAAACACCTCAAAAGGAAAAGGTCTTATCCAGGTTGAAGTATCACAAATTTCTCCTCCAAAAGCCCAACATACTGGTGGCCCAGCAGGCTGTGGGAGGGCAGCCATTTGTGAGCTGACATGGACAAGGATCAGCTTCTTGTTTCCAGCCCCACTGCTCTTCACTTTTCAGCTGTGGGAGGGTAAGGGACCCCTTCCAGCCCTGTTTTCTTCACACTTGTTGTGTTTGTCAGATATCATAATACTCTTGACAGAAACTGTCTTAGATTATTGAGAGATGAGTAAACCACCGTGACAAGCTTACAAGCATGGTATGATTTACAGTCCAGCCTTTGATTTATGTCACTCTGTATATTGGAAGATGAGCCTACAGGAAAGCAGCATTTCAGTTTATTACCTATGAGCAAAACCTGCCTTCCTCAGCAATCCACAGATGAGTTACGTGCCTTCCCACAACGCTTTAACTGCCCTCTGGTGTCTTCCCTCAAAAGAACAGCCTTTACTCCTACTATCCATCAGCTGAGCTGAGTCTCTGAGACAAAATTCACCATCATAAAAGGAGCTCTGGTTCACAGCTGGGCTGGATTCAACCGTGAGATATGGGAAGAATGCAGGAAGCAGAGCTGTCCACCTGTGCTGACACATCTTTCGTGTCACTGTGCAGACAGAAGGGCATTGCCCCAAAGTAAAGGGCATCTCCATCAGCATATCCATTGAAATCCTTGGCCTGGAAAGCTACTGCCACACAAATACAAACCTTTTCAATAAGATGGATTACTAAGGCAATAGTATCTCTAGGTTTCTTTCAACTAAGTCTGGCTTTGAAGAGATGACAAAGTGAAAAACCTGTGTCTGCTGTCTGAAAATGAGGGTACAATCTTGCATTAAGTTCATCGCCAAATACTGTGCAGGATTGGCAGGAATGTTTGCAACAGTGGATTTAACCATTACCCAGCATTTCATCTCTCTCTCCTTGCATTTCTACCATGCTCCCATCACACCTTCAGATCTTATGAAAATAATTTAACCATTCCCCTGAGTTACTCAGTATCCCATATTGAGTTAATTTCCAAAGAACAACCTGACATGAAAAATAATGTGCTACCAAAGTCTTTACTTTTTCAACCCCAACCTATTTAAAGACTGTTTTAAATCCACAAATGGAAAACACAGACTTAACACAGAATGGAGAAGGACTGGAGCAGGCTCTTACCCAGTGATCTTTCCTTTGTCTGGTTTGCTGACCGCACAACGGGAAGACTTGCCCGCGTGCGGCTGCCCCTTGAAAAGGGGGTTGGAGAATCACCTTCAGACATGACCTCTAAGGAATCAGCAGATGCTTCAGAGAGGTGTTCTGTGTGGTCACCCAAATTGGGCTGTGGGCTCTGGGATGGCTTCGGGCTTCTTGTCTGCAAAACAGAGTATTTCCTTATTAGTCTACTGAAACCAGAGTGTGGGAGGAAAAAAAAAAATCAAAGAGAAGAAGGAAGGAGTCCAATTCTTCAAATTCTGGTATGCTGGAGGTCACTTGTATAGATTATTTAGGAAAAGTGTCCTTGGATATTCTGCTGCAGTTTTTATGGTTGTATATCCGCATTGCAAATTTTGTTGCTAACAAGGCCATGAGGATAGCACTTGTGCTGAGGAGACATACAGTAATGCCATTCTCCTTGTCCACACACACACAACTCACACATACTCTAGTTTTATCAAATCTGCTAAGAAAAATCCTCTGAAAAGCAGTACTGTAATGGAGTAGCAAAGCTATCAATTTCAGTATCTTCTGCTGCGCCATCTATGCAAGGTCCAGGTCATGCAGCATAGCCAAAACAGCAACCCAACATTTCTAGTTGAAATCATAAACAATTACTTTTTTTTGTTGTTGCACCAGCATAAATCAGAACTGTCTTCATTAACTGACCAAATTAATTATGACTTTTACTGCGAAATCATATTAGTAATTGATAAACACAGCTTCGGGGAAAAAACCCAACTCTTCCAGCAGGGGAGAGATATGGTTTCATTTATGCACTTCTACCAAGTCTTCACGGTAGGATCTGCCTAGTAAAAACACGTTCAATAGGAAATAAAATGTCCTGAACATTTTTTGCAAACTATAAATGACATTAAAGCCCTTTCCACAAAAAGGGGTTGCTTTAAGAAGCATAGTCAATATTGTGTAGTGTAACCCTCTCACAACCACATGTACTATTACTCTGGAAGAATAATTTCCTGGTCTCTCTCAATCAAACCATATCACAACAAATGGGAACATACAAAGCAGAAATTCAAA
This sequence comes from Agelaius phoeniceus, assembly GCF_051311805.1. Taxonomy (NCBI): domain Eukaryota; kingdom Metazoa; phylum Chordata; class Aves; order Passeriformes; family Icteridae; genus Agelaius; species Agelaius phoeniceus. The sequence goes on from NC_135265.1 coordinate 17,997,166, forward strand.
GCAAAGCAAGCTTACTAGGTTCCAAACCCAGTATGTAAATATGAACTTTACAGACATCTATAATCAGCACCAGGCACAAGATAGCATTAAAATTATATGTTTTTACCTCCCCTATCATTTCAGGTCAGATGCTATTATGTTAAAAATCCCCTGTATCAAAATCAACTTCAACTCTAGGTTTGAAGCTGCTGTCAAGATCCAAACAAGATTATGCTTCTTTCTGGAAAGCTAAGCTAACTAATCTTGCTGACATCTGTTTCTTTCAGTGGTTTTTCAAGTGAAATGAGCAAAAGTCATTTCAGCATCACATAATATTCCTTATGTGACTTTGAATGTATGAAGAGCTTCAACTTTTATTACATTTTCATTAGCTGGCTGTAGAGGTCTGTTCTTGCCAAGTTGTGCAGTTGCTCACAAATTACAATTATTAGATATATCTCACAAGAAAGTAAATCCTCCAGAACTATTAACTTTCTAAATGCTAATATTAAAATAGTAGGTACTATCCAATGTCCTACAATGAAATTGTTCAAGAGCATTGAATATTATGCAGGACTTAAAGCTAACAACATTTGTTCTAAAGTATGCTTTGAAGTGCCTCTGACATGGTCAGCATTAGTCTGCAGGTTGTAAATACAAGGACTTGTGCCAGGAAAGTTACAGAGGTGGCAAGTGACCTGCAAACACAGAAAAGAATCTGATAAGACAGTACTTCTTCATTAAACTTTCCAAAATGGCTTGTTAACCATCACTGCTGAAGTATTTTGTTTACACAGGCATATTACGGAAGTATTACCAAGCCAAGATAATACAGATCTGTAGCTCCTTGTAGTGATTAAAAACTTATCTGTATAAATCCATTCACAGGGAGCTAGAAGGCATATAATTCTCCCTTTCTAGAAAACCATGACTAAAAGAAACAAGATTAAAAAAAAAATAAAGGCAACAAAATCAATCTACAAAAGATCCTTCATTTCAGTTTGTTGGGAAGGAGATTGCTTTTAATATATACTAATAAAATGGAAATATGGATCAAGCTTATTTTGCTTTGCTTTTGCTTATTTTTTCTCTTCAATGTATAATAAAATAATCCCCAAATGTCATTTGAGACATGCAGTTGCATGTGTATTGTTCATTGATAATATGAACAGATGTATATTTGAGGAGTAAGGGGACACTTTATTACCAAAATCAACAGGCACTGATTTAGCTGAGCAGTTGCCCAGTGTGTCCTGTGAATGCACAGATGGAGCCAACCTCAGCACTGCTGTGTTTCCTTGGTTGTCCCCGGGGAAATGCTGCAGGACCTCAGACACAGCATCCCAGATCCCCACATATGACATGATGTCATTACTGTAGCTAAATATGTTGGGTCTAGCTGAGATAATTTTCTCCATAGCAACCCTCACAGTGCTGTACTTTGTATTGGTGGCTAGAAGGTGTTGATAGCATACCATTATTCCTGCTACTGTTGAGCAGGGCATGCACAGCATAAAGGCTCTCTCCAACATTCTCTCACTCACCCAGGAGGCTGTGGGTGGGCAAGATCCTGGCAGAGGATATAGTCAGAAGGGCTGACCCAAAATGACCAAAGGGATACTTCATACTCCCTGATGATTGTTCAGCAATAAAAGCTAAGAAAAAGGAGGAGGAAAGGGACCATTTGTTACTGCATTTGTCCTATAGAGCAACTGCTACATCTACTGGAGCCTGAAACCTCAATTCCTGGGAAGAGCCTGGACATCATCTGCTGAAGGGGAATACAGAATACTTTGTTTACTTTAGCTCCCACAATTGGCATTTGCTTTTTCTTTATTAAACTGCATTTATCTGAAGCCATGACATTTTCCCATCTTATTCTCTCCTCTGCATTCCAGCAGAGGAGGGGGGATGGAGTGGCTTGGTGGGTAGCTGGTGTTCAGCCAGGGTCAACCCACCACACTCAAAAAGATCTTTTTCAGCAGCCGTCATTTCTCACCACCAGTGCTGCAGCTTTCTGAAGCAATCCAGAGGCACATCATGGATTCTGCTCAGATACTAATCCCAGTCTTCCTCTTAATCCACCATCTCAAATCCACAGGAATTCCACTCTAGTAAGTGGAGTGACACCAACATAAAGCCAATGCATGCTATAAATGAGATCCACCAAATACACACATGAAGTGTATGAAAAGCTTCAAGTTATTTGTCATGCTAAACTTCTGTAAACATTATATACCAAGATTCTGAATTTTAAACAGATTCTAAAAAAATTCCCAAGCTCAGCAACAACAGTGGGTATTCAAAAGAGATATGACTGCAGATTTTATAGGAAAGAATTTTTGTTATTGGGAACAAGCACATGGCTGATGCTTCTTAATAATCAAGTGGATTCCTAGGTATGACTTAGGAAAATCAACTCATGCGGTGGGGAAGGAGCCAGCAACGTTTACAGAGCTATAGCTGCAAGTATTTGTAAAGATTTTTGAAGAAAGCAGTGCAGAAACCTTCAGCATGGTCCAACCTTGTAATAATTACTCAGGATGATGATTCTAATATCAAATAAGAAAAATAAGACAAATGTCAAATAAATACTTAATAATAACAACGCTGTATATGTTTTTTCCACTGAATGTTCACTAATATTAAATTGCTTAAAATAATACTCCAGCAAGTGTCATTTTAAGAACTTTTCAGGAATGAGCACACAGCACAAGCTTTCACAAAATAAATGTTGACCCCAATTCTCAATGTTTCAGGACTCAACAGAGGACCCAACTAGAGTCATAGTCTAGACTGCTGCTAGGTGAGTCAGAATGGTGCTCAAAAAACCCTGAAATACCTAACAGAGAAGAAAACTCAAGATGTACCCACTAAGGAACAGCATTATCCAAAATTAAAATGTGTAAATAGAGACTCCACAGAGGCAGACAAACTCAAGGAAATGCTGGCACATTCCAAGCCACCTCGGGGATAAGTGCCAGAAAACAGAAGGAGGTTCAGAAGAGGCAGCAGATCTCTCTCCCCCCTCTGCCAATACCAGTTAGGTTACATTTCCTCAGCCAGCCATGGTCTTTCCCCCCAAGCTGTATGTTAGGAGGCACCCCCCTGAATGTTTCTTTGTGCAATAAGGTTCATTTTTCACCCAGCTGAGTAGAGCTGACCTTCCTTAAGGATTTCTCTGGTAAAAGATACTCTTTGTGCTAGTTCTGGGTTACAAGATCATCAGAAAAGATAGGCCAAAACAGGGATGGACCATTCTGGTGTAAACTTACATGTAATTACAGTGTAAACTTGCAATTAATTTGTGCTTTTTGATGACTCTTTTACTTAGGATACACTATTTTATTTACAAGGATATAGACCCTTGTAACCTTTTCAGGGTATATATTTAAGTACAGCACATGGAGCTAGCAATTACAGAAGATATTTCAACTGCTCCTGGAATCTGACAAAGAATTAAAACTGTAGTTGATCATGCCTCATGACAGACATCTGTCTGCTATAGCTTGGCAAAAGAATGCACTTTCAATACATCTGCTTTAGTCCTTTCACTGACTCAGAAAAAATAAAGAAAAAAGTGCAAGGCTCTTTAAATGCAGTAAAATTGCAAATAATTAGGAATAAAGCCTGAAAGTACCTGAATAAGGAAAAGTGAGATACTGCAGAGATGCCAATGTATGGGCAGTCATGGAGTAGCAGAGATTTTCATCAAGCCCTCTGCATGCCTCTACCTCTGGTCCTCTGCTCACATTTGTCCACACTAATCCTCTCATGCTTTTGTTCTAGCCAGTTTTATGTTTCTGTTATTCATAGTGTTCTTCTATGCTCATTTCCAGTTATTTTTTTATACTAATCTATATAACAGAAACCTTTTTTCCCTCTTTTCCTTTCTCCTGCAAATTTGCTTCACACATTTCCATAGACAAAACAGAGCTCAGAAAAAAATAATTGCACAACCTGAAGAAAGTTTTAATTTTATCTCTCAATCAATTCCCACTTTTTATTTCTTGTCTCCAGGAACTTCCTTAGCCGTTACCTTGACAGAAACTTATCTATTCAGGAGAATAATTTTACGTATCTTGGAAGTTGCTAGCACTCCTGGCAATGTACAAATGGTAAACAAAGGCACCAAAAAATAGAACAGAGGTAGTAAAATATATTTTTCTAATCACGTACTCTAACAAACGAATAGGCAGCTCCCCTTCCCCCACATTTAAGAGTCTTCTTGACATTTCAAATAGAGAGGAAAAATCAGTAGAAAAATGGAAGCCTACTCTTCTTGACTTTCAAGTAAACTGCTTGTCCTGTGACATGTGCCAAAGATGGATACAGGATATGTGACAGACTGCACATAGGCATATAAACAGGCTGTGTTTCATGTATGATGAGTTTATTAACCCTGAAGTATTACCACAGCACGTGAATTCTTACTACTGCAACAATACTTCATCATATTTGTGTCACATTATTGTTGTCTGAAGGATGGATCTGCTTTTTCCACAGATAGAGTGTTTGGGTTTCCATATTAATACACCAACAGGGTTTTACTTGCCTGGACATGCTATTAGTGACACATTACTGTTGAAGAGAAAGTGAACGCTACCCATATTATTTCATTTTTAAGCATTTTCCATATTTTTCCACAGCACTTTCTCAGAAAAGTTAAATGCTTATACATGGCTGTATAAACTAAATTTTGTATTACCTCTGTGCAACTGATGTATTTGGATACTCTGTCTCACTGAGGGAGCTGGGTGTGAGGAGATGACTCAGCAGCTGAATGCAACATCAAACCATCTCTTATAACAAACTCACTTCTGTGCTTCTGGTGCTTTTTCACCATTACAAGATGTAAAAATCTGTGGCATCTTTCTTTGGGATGCCATCAGCTGGAAATGGTACCATGCCAGGAGCAGGCACATGCCAGCATCCGTGTTCTCCAGAGCTCAAGAGGGTGGGAGGGAGCTGCCCACTCGCCCATATACAGATCCTGCAGGCGCTAGTTATTCTGATGCCTGCTCATGGACTAACACACGTCTAGCTTTCATTTCTCTATTTCAAACCCAAACTTTTCACTCTTTTCTGTTGAATCAACAACAACAAGTTACAAAGCCAGTTCTTTCTCACAAGCAGCTCAGTTTGGTGGCAATATGGATTTCTATGGCCAGAATTATTTCCTCTTTGATAAGGAGAAACGCCTGAGCCATGGCTGCCCACCACCCTAGCAGTGAAGCAAGGTACCCCACTTGCCTGGAGCCTCCTCGGCTTGGAGGTTCTGTGCCAGATCCTGCCCGAGCTGCCCCGGGGGTGCCGAGGGCAGCCTGAGCTCACCACGCTCACACGGGAGCGATGCCAGCAGGGCACAAGGCACAGAGCCCTCCCCCGGCCACCTGCCGTGCGGTCATTGAGCCAGGCAGTGAATTCGGCGTGTGCTGCCCCGGAGCAGATCTTGGCATGCTCTGAGAAAGGGAGGAAACAGACCCAGAAGAACTTCTCCAAGTAAGGTAAATAAAGCATTCCTCCTCCCTGCCATGGTGAAAGGAGGGGAAGATACCTCAGCCATCAGCACCGGTAATGCTCAGTCACAGCCACGCACCACCCATCCTGTGACAGGCTCTGGATGCTCCAATGAGTGGACATTTCACTCAATTTATTCGAAGGTAAATAAACTCCTCTCCGCTTATGACAGGATCTTTATCTATTACTCTGTATTCATTGATGCTGACCCCAGTTTTTTCCACCCAGAGGAAAAAAAACATGTCTAATGATGGGACAGAGTTTATCTGCCATATTTTTAGGTTGTAATGATATTCAAATCATCCTAAAAATCTGCACGTTTTCCCACGAGCCTTGCTAGCTCCTGTTGGTGGCCAGCTGCATGCTCCCTGCTGTGGCAAGCTGCCAAAACTCATTTCTTTTAATCCTGAGTGCTGTGAATCACCGAGCAGGATGCTCCCCCTAGGCAAGACCATGACTTGCTCTTCAGCTGGTTGATCCCCAGAGTTAGCAAAAAAAGTTTTTCACGGAACTATTATAAATTACTAACATAAAACAACATTTTCCATTTTTTTTTTAAACTGTAAGCAACTAGATAAATTGAAACCTGTTTTTCAGGAAAGCTGTGTGTCTATAGTAAAGATATTCATTAGGAACAATAAAAGCTGTAGGTGCTCAGCACTTATGCTGCCAGACCTCTTATTCAGATGTTTAATTGCAGGAACTTGCATTTGAAAATGCTGCCCTAAGGAACTCAACAGCCCGTCTAAGAGCAGCTTAATTGGTCCAGACAAGTCCAGACTGAAATATGCAGCATGCTGTGACATCTCTTTGGAATATGTGTAATATCAGAAAACCCCAAGCCATCCACATTAAAGTGTAAAAATATTTTGCAGTATGCTTCTGTCCAAATCCAAGGTTTTCTTTTTCTACAAACACCTGAGATTTGAGGGTAGAAAGTGAAGTAAAACAGAGAAAACTATTAGCCACTCACTAATAAAAAGCAAAAGTCATACTTAATGAAAGAAACCTTTATAATAAAATAATTTATCTCTCTGTTTTATTCTAGTCCTTTGTCATGTGAAGAATTTATTCACACATGAGAGTAAAATTAAAAAAGCCACGGGTCACCTCACTATTTTTCCCTGCCAAGGCTTCTGTGAGTCTATCAATTTTCCTCAGACCAAAATTTCATCTTTCACAGTCTCTGTCATATTCTTGCATCACAGCTTCAGTTTATTATTGCTTTGTTTAAATAAGTCATCCATAAATTCCAGCCTGGATATCAGCATTTGTCTTAATTAAGGCCGTATGGCAGTTTCAGTTGGAAGCTATTTTTCTTTTCCCTCCTGAAAAACTCTACTGCAAAGTATTCACAACCCAGCACGACCCTTTGCACCATCCAGGAGATGGCTGCGTTTCATCAGCAGTGGCTGAGGTAACTCCTACCTACACAATCCCCAAAATCGCCATGAGAACTGTGAAGATTAAAAGGGATGATTTAAACAAAAACTGTCATTATGCTGATTAAAGGGGAAAGATCTTTACATGCTTAAAACCACATGCAAAAACTAAGGTGGGGGGTGGGGGGGGGAAGAATACATACCAGATGCCTAAATGTACCTAGGGGATAGTGAGTTCTGATTCAAGATTATTTACCCATCCCTGTTCCTCCCACACAGGTCCCTGAAGAAAACAGGAGGGTCTGTTTCTGTGCTGTTTCCCAAAGCAAAGGCACACAGAGCAGCGATCCTGGAAAAACCTGTTTTTCTGTGCTTCTACAAGCTGAGAAGGCGCTCTGCATTAACATGCTATTTTAAAAATACCCAAAAAAGGCCCACCGACAGGAGAGCCCACCCCAGGCAGGTGGGGGTGAGGGCAGCAGGCAGGGTGCGCTGCCAGCCCCAGAGGAGCAATGGCCCAGCACAGGCAGCACACCCACACCACACACTTGTTTTTAGCCTCTACTCGTGGAAGGAACCGTGTTGAAGCACTTACTAGAGCTTGTTGCTCTGGCACCAGGGAGAGTTAGGGGGCTGCCGCAGGAGAGAGGCCGTAGAAGCTTCTGCTGCTCCTCTCTCCCAACTCGTCACCTTGCTCTTCTGCTTCTTTTTCCCTCCCTCGAGGCCACCTTGGCGAAGGGGGAGAAACCTTTCTGCTCTCCACACCTCAACCTCTCCCGCCCTTCCCTGTGGTCCCATGTTTATTGGCCTCCTTAAATCCTGAGAGGGGAAACACAAATCAGGTGCAAATGAGCTCTGCCTGCTCCGGGTCCTCCCTGCTTTCCCTCCTGGGGCTTTCATGATTGCGATTGCGCTCTTGGCTGCGGTAGAAACCACGCAGAGGCACCTTTTAGGTGTGTACCTGCAAGGCCTGTACACATCCACTGCCTCTCTGGGGGAAAAAAGGTACCTGTTGTAGGCATCCCTTCTGTATGGCATTACAAGCCATCTAGAAATGGAGGAGAAGCTCAACAGGATGAAAGGTGAAATACAGGTGACTTCAGAGGCACACTGTGCATATAAGATAATTCTGAGAGTTGCACACGTAAGATTTTTTTGCATGTTCAATACAACAATATTTACTGCTCTGCCCACAGAGCTGTCCTTAATTTTGCAGCAAGACTTGTAGCACCTAAGCCAGTTCCAAGTATGTATATAAAAGAAATATAAAGCTGGAATTGGGACAATGTTTAGGAATCACTGATTTATCAAGGATCTCCCATTCAATTTTGGTGTATTTCAGAGCATCTAATATAAGAGCTTCATGTCTGTCATGCCATTAAAGGAAAAGTCAGAATTTAAAAAATCCTCAGAGGACGCACATGCATCACACTCCCATATGCAATTAATCTATATGCATAATACTTCATTGCTGTGAAATACAGAGAGACAAAGCATGCAGATTCATATTTATTTGAGAATTTTAGTTGTGAAGCAAGACACACACAATTAAAGGGTAACAAACTCAATTCACAGCAGAGTGCAGAAAAAAGAAAGTACAGTACTAACTCTCTGAGAGGATTCAATTTTCATCATGTACCTTTGAATGTCAAGTTCTGAATGAAGGGAGACCAACATGCACTGCAAAACCTGTGGATCAAAGAGAGAAAAGAAGGGGAGGGGAGAGATAATTGTTAACAGGAAAAGAAAAAGGAGAATAATAGAAATTCAAAAAGAATAATGTGTACATACTGAAAGTATACTGAATGAAGAGAAGAGAAGAGAAGAGAAGCACTGAAAAACAATGAAGGAAATGCACATGTGGCAGAGAACAATACGCTCTATCAATACTTAATATATAATATTCTCAGAACTCTTGCTGGAACTCAGTTCAGATGTGCTACATGTGGTTGTATGTCAAAGAAACAAAGAATGTTCTAATGTAAGAGTTAATGGCTGAAAGCTGAGCCATAGAGATTAATATATATATATATACATATATATATAAACCATATATGTAAACCATAACTGACAAATAACAAAACATTTCTTCCTGAGAAATGATACAGCTCTTGGCTGGAATTAGCAACAGTCATTACACTTTTGTGTTCATTTCACACTTACTACAGGGACAAGCAGAACTTAGAAATACGGTGTAACTCATGTGTAACCACAACTGAAAAAAAGAATAAGAGAAACTATGGTATGAATAAAAAGTCTTTGCCAATCACATCTCTCTTTACTATTCTACCTCTGATCTTGAACCCTACAGAATGTGAGAATTTGCTAAAAGGGGTTTAAGGGCCAAAAAAACCCAACTATTTTTTCCTCCAACACATGAACGAGATGCTAATTGGAGGGGAAATTGCCTACTGACGTTTGAGTTCACAGAGGTGGATGTCCTCTATTTTCCTTAATCTTCATTTGCCTGTGGGTAAAGGAGATTTTTGTAGAGTGCTCTAAAAAACCTTCTCTAAGCAATCAATTTCTCCTTCAACAAAGTCAGGCTCCCACAACTGCTGCTTCCCAGTTCAGAACATGCAGCTATTCATACCAGGCAAAGAAATGCAACTGCTTTGACAACAAGGACGTCATTGTTAAAGAATCTTATTTAACAAGTAATTATAATGCCAACATCACAATTAAGAGTGTAATTCAAAAAATCTTTTGAATTTTACAAACCCAGAGGATATGAGCATGTGAGAGCTGATTCTGGGGATGAGATAAGCAACTTGTAAGTATGCTATGATTTTTCATGCTTTTGTCCGTTGGATACTTTGGAAGGGCAGTACCATTTTATTTTAAAGAGAACAATAGATCATTTTTCTCCCTATGATAACTGCATAATTTAGAATTGTTCAAGTAAAATGTGATTTTTACAAATAAGCTATTTATGCAAACACAGTACAAATTAAATGTAGCCTTCCGGCAACAACTGGAAACATTCCAGTTACAAACCACAAAGACAAAACAGTCTGTTGCTAATGTCTCGGTAATACTGAAACTATATTGGGGTTTTTCATGTTTTTATACTGTTACCACCCCATATAGGCAAACCTGAGAAACCCTTCTTGGGTTTTATCAAACAATTCTCTTTAAAAAGAAAAAAAAGGAAAAGGATCATATAAGACCAAGTCCCTTCTCAATGCCAAACACACAAGACTTCCAAGGGGAAAAAAATCATCCTGCATGTTTGCTTGACATTCAGGCATCATTATACATCAAGGCCACACTTCAGAAGGGACATTACTCTGCCCAATGGTAGCTTTAAAAGTGTGCAACAGTCACCCTTCCTAAAGCCATTGCATAGGATCAACTTGAGCTACTTTAGTTTCCTCAAACCTTGTCACCTCATGGAGGATTACAATTGTTTCACTTTTCTCTGGACTTTCCTAGTCTCAAAGGAAGTGAAACATGAATTCTGACCTAAGTGTGGGTAAGAAAATGAGGATGCTTGAGGAAAGCTGCAACACTTCTCACCCTCAATCTAGAGAAATCCTTAACTCTTCCCCTCCTCTCATCACAATACGGTATTTATTTTAAAGCAAGTAGATGAACGAAGATATGCAGTTAAAATACATAAAAAGAGTCCACCTTAGATCCAGAAGTCTCTCCCTCCTCCTGCAGGAATTGATTTGAAATCATATGGATATGCTGCTGGATTAGGAGCTAGTGTTCTCTGAATAAACACAGCTTTGCAGAAAAGAACCACACACAAGTCCAGACCCACAACAGGAGTGCAGCAGGAGGCTTCTTCTACTCCTGCATAAGGCACCTCCAGGAGACTGACAAGGCATCCATGGTGTTATGTAGCAAACCAGATCTCCTACAGAAGATCCAGACATGCCAGTGTGGGAGAAATATAATTAAGACCATTACTGCAGCCCACGTAAAGACGTTATTATGAATGAAATTTGAAGACATTTGGGTCTGAATCCAAACCTGAAGCATGGCTTCCTTTGGATCTTTCCAAAATATTTCTTAACTGTCTGCATTTCTGTCCAAACTCAACACCACACTGATGCCTTCATCAGCACTCCACTAACCTCAGGGGTATTTAAAGATGGAAACCAATAATGATCTCTTTTTTCCTTTACTTCTAGATTGTAGAGGAGTATGATTTTTTTCCATCTATCAGCAAGCATATGGTTATATATAGTCCACAATGATTGGAAATGAATCCAAGGAAAGCTTTCCAACTTCCAAATGCAGCAAGGGCTGCGATCTCTCGACTCCAGGGACAGGTTTCTGGGACAATCCCCTGTCTTCTGCTTCCCTCACCAACTCAGTCATTGTTCCAGAAAGATGAGGCATCAAAACAAATATCCAGCATGAGGAGAGAGGATGTTGGAGCAAATCCCAAAGAAGATTAAAAAACCCTGGACTTGACTTACTAAGAAATAAGGAACTGTAGAGTGCAGAACACTCAACTAACGTGCTCTGAGCAACCTCTGCTGGCCAGCAGATAGGATCCTATGCCTTCTCCTAAATGGAGTTGTACAAAGCTTGTGATTTCATTTTCATCTATGAGTGCAGATCCTTAGCTGGCTTGAATGAACATTACTTGACCAGCTCAAACAGTGCAAAGAAAACCTGTGAAAGGGCCTGTCACTTCCCAATGAGATGGAAAAAAGACCAGGATTTCCACTTTCTGTTAATACCCTCAGAGCACAGAGGCTCCTGTTGAAACTAGTGTTATGTTTTTATGAGTTGTGGAAGCAAATAGTCAGACTACAAGAGGCACCAATGCTTGTACATGTTGGACTGGCATGCAAAAGAAACAGATTAATACAGGCAGATGCACACAGAAAAGTAATACATTAAAAAATCAACAAAAGAACATAAGTAGTTTCCTCTGGAAAAAGGTGGAAAATATTAGAGGCCAAGAAGAGTAGAAGCTGGGGCTGGAACATAACACACAACTAAGAAACAGTTGCAGAGTGTTACCACTGGCAGGTATGAGCAGAAAGGGTGTTACATTTGAGAAAATTTTGGGAGCCAGACATCATTGTAATGGGAAGAGTACCAGAGAGGAAGGAAACAGCTGCAAAACATGTTGCTTTTGAACTTTAAACCTAAATTGAGCAAGTGGTGGCCCTGGAAGAGGGTGTAGAAGGCTAAGAGTCGTAGGAGGAAAGCAAAGTTTTCCAGGAATGTGCTGAATGTCATCAAAGGAAGACATAAGGAAAGTCTGGTGAACACCACTTGTAAGGTGGTGCCCAAAGGAATATGCAGCAGCTTAGGGAGGACAAGGATTAATACCCTGAGGCTGACTGACTGTATTAGTCATTATCCCAGAGCCCTCAAAACAAGGGTGAATGAACTGCAAGTCTGCCTTGTGGGATCTGCTTGCTAAGCAGATCAAAGGAACATATTTACCATTTTAAGCAGGATCAGACCTGTTGAACACTGAAATTCTAAGTCTCCAGAGGAAAACACAGATGCTTGAGACATTTGTGTTGATGATTTAGTAGGAGACATCTGTCCCCCTGAGTCAGTCTGAAATAATGTCACAGAAGGGTATTAGGAGCACAATGTGCTCCCTCCGCAGGAATGCAGCACTGCTGCTCTGGCTGGCAGTGACATACAAGCTGAAATGCCTTTTCACTGGCAGCACTGCAAAAGAGGAGCATTTTAAGATTTCCCCTTCTTTTTTGTTCTGTGTAATATGCTGTTGATTTATGCTTCTGATGGATTTCAAAAGGGAAGTCCTTACAAAAGCAGAATACATTAAACACATTGCATTTATCATGGGTCACCCAGAAAGATGACACTGTTGTTGAGAAAAAAAGCAGCTAAAATCAGAGAAATGCAGGAGTACAGAATGAAGCAAAAGGAGGCTAAGCCAGGACCCCAGGACATTAGGATGACAATTCGTGTTCCTTAGGTTTACAGTCTCTGGGTGAAATCCTGCAGAGACATGCAATCAGCTGAAGCTGCAGGGAAATGATAATGAGAACACAAAGGGCTTGAGATGAGTATGTAGATGATGATATACAACTAAATGAGATGCTGACTCATAAGTCCTCTAAAACAGCTTGAAACTGAAGGAAGGAAATGAGGATCAACTGCCTATTTCCTGTGCACAATGGTTTTGTGGGGAGGATGCGAGAAAATGGTGTTTCTCAACAATGCTGGGATGGGAAAAAGTGAGGATAGTAACTCAGCTGGGATCAGGCCCAAGAGGTTCTTCCAACAGAAATGTTAAGCACACAAGTATCTGCCAAAGATGGGAAAGGGTGAAGTCTTTAATCACATGAAAACACAATCAATGTACAGGATCAAGTGCAGGCATCTACACGACAGCTTTTAAACAACTGTGGGGGTGAGGGGTGACACAGGTGGTGATGGCCAATGACAAATGGTGCTACAGGAAGCATGGAAACAAAAACCCCCGAAATTCAAACCAGGAATGTACTCAGAGAGATAGCAAAGGAAGAGGTCTGCACAAAACATTATGACTTCTTATGTTTCAAGATTTACATTTTCCAGGACACTCTACATCTACATATCCCTCAAGCTGCACATACTCTTTAGCTCAAACTCAATGAACATTACAGCTGAAAATGACATTTGTTAACCAGGCAAACTATTTTGGTTTTGATTTCCAAACAACAACAACAACAACAAATAAGAGTCTTCTCTTCATCATTGATTTCATCTTCCTCACAGTTCTTGTAAAAGAATAGCTAAAACCTTGTGTTTCATTTTAGTGAGGATCAAACCTATTATTTTATATGATTTCATATAATATATATAGTAGATTTTAAAAGCAAACAGCCAGAACAAGAAAACAAAAACCTCAAGGGAATTCAGATCACAGTCCAAATTATACTTTTTCAGAGATATAAAATGCTTACACCTTTAAAGTAAAAAAATAGTCTGGTATTCAGGGGGTTCAAAATTTTTTCGGGGTCACATTGCCTTCTCCATTTCTTGTCTCTCTACCCATGCAGAGTTGCTGTGTTGAAACATCTTATTTTTGCACTGCCTCAACATAAATACAGTATTGTATCTATACTCCAGTTCCTGTACAATAGCAAAGGAAAATGTAACTCCTTGTTCACCTTAGATGACTTTTAAGTCTAGTGGTTTTTAAGCAAGAACCTGCAGGGTATTGTATATTTCAGTCTTGGCTTTATGCTTTAAGTATATAATTAAACATATAATTAGGAATAATCATAGAAGAAATCCAGGAGACTCTTTTCATTAATGAAGTTAGACACGAATATATTGTTTGGTTGCTCTTGGGCCCTAGCACCTACAGGGGTGGGGGCTTATCAGACTCTCCTCTTTCCACATTTCATAAAAAAGCAACCAAGACATTACATAAAAGATATTATTCCTGTATTTATGATTTTTCTGTCTTCCACTACACAATTTAAGTATTACTCTGCAGTGCAACATACAAACCCAGACTGGTTGGTGCAAGCTGAAGACAATATGACGACTAGTCCTAATTTCTCTGAGGTAATCTAAACCTGATTTGAATCCATGAACCTGAACTTTACTCAGTCCTTTGTGATGCAAAATTCTGTATGCAAAAAGCCTCCATTGTACAGACCTGGAAAACTGAAAAAACATTGGCTGAAGATCTCAAACTTGGCTGCCCAATGAGGCTTATGAGTTTACAAGGAGGTACCTTCCTGTGCCTCCTACTAATTCTGGTAAGATGTGCATGAAACAGACCAATTTTCAGTTAGTAGTTCAATTGAGAGTTTTCAAGCACTGACATGCAATATCTGAGATAGCCAACAATCTAAATATGGATTCAGAGACTAAACTTTACTAAGTGAGTGTCAAGAAGTTGGTAATGATTTTTCCATATTTTTCCCACTGTTGGAAATTGGAAAAATTAGAAAAATGCATTATTTTGGTTTCCAACAGTGTATCTCTTCTATTATTCACTCCCTTCTTCCTATCATTATCATCTCCTCTTGGAATCACAATATATTGCTGAAGATAAACAACAAAAAATATTATAAATCTTTATAAAGGAATAAAGAAACAATGATGACCTAAGAAGGAAAAGATTTTCATAAGCTGTCTCAAGTATTTTGAAAAGTAAGAATAATAGAGAAAATGTGATGTTTAAAGCATATAACTGTTTCTCTCTCTCATTTTTCTGTGGTATTTTTCTCCCAACATTATTTAAACAACTGGCTGACCTGGTTATTCATACAACAACCATTGCTGAAAAGCACAGTATGGTGTATGCAAGAACAACTGATGGTCTACTGAGAACAACATCCTCTGAAATGCAAAAAAATGCATGGACTTGTCATCTTTCATTGCTCAGACTTAACTGTAATGTTTCTTTAATAAGTTCTTGCTTTTGAACTTCATTTTGGCCTTCAATATTGATTAAATGTACCTAATTTTTTAGGCTGTGATCTGCTTATCCATTTAAACCTTTTAAAAACTACTCAAAATGGTAAAAATTTGAATTACTTCCCATTCAAAATTATAAGGTTACAGGAGTTGCTCCCTCACTCCAACAGAAAAAAAAAAGAAAAGGTATTTACTCAGAAGGCAGAATAAACAAAAATGTGTACACACATTTTGTTCCACCTTTTTGCTGTGTACCTCCAGAAGACAAAACAATTCTAATGGACAGGTATGCTAATAACTTAAAGCCCACAACTCCAAATGATGGTCTCAGCCAAAAACCACCATTCTAACTACTGCCCTGGACAATTTAGGAAGGGGTTTATGCAGTAGAGTACCCGCCTGTCAGGATGTCTGCCTGCTCTTCTGTTCAGCTTTTATGAAAAAAACAAAACCTACCTCATTTATATGCCTCAAAGCTTTTGTTTTCTTTTAAGGAAGTAAGTTGTAGAGCAGAAGCAATTTAGAGAACACTCATTGAGGGTAACCTGGGTAAGAAAAATTGGTGGAGAACTGCAGTGGCAACCTCATATTTTGGCAAGTCTTACCAAGTATTTCTCAATATACTAAAGCATTCTTAGAAAATTTAATTAGAATTCCCTTGACCACAGAGAAATGGGTGAATAACTTTGATCCAATCCTAGCTTTCTATGGTCTGAGAGTTAACAAGCTTTGGTTCCCATTTCAGTCATAAAACCACTTTTCTGTCCTTGGCCCACCATGTACAACAGAACTCACAGTACCTTTTTACCTTACATGGCTTCTGCAGTAATTAACTCATGAACAGTTTCCAGCACACTGCAGGGAAAACTGCTACAGAAAAGTATTACATTTATACACCACATTAAGTTTGCTCTTAACCTCTTGTAAGGATCACTGTCTTAGCACAGTAGGAAGGTTTTAGTAAGCACAGTCTCCCACATTTTCTGTTAGAACACCTAAAACTTTGAACTATAACATTAAACAAAAAAAGCCTACCTGTTTTATGATTAACTGAATTTATTATCTTCCACCTTTTCTTAAACACATACTTGTCATCTACACAATTAGAAGTGAACTATGAGCTCAGAAATGCCTTTGTGCAGCACACACCAGCTAACAATTGAATAGTTACAGAGTAATTAGAGTGGAATCCAGGAGACTAAGTCAGTCTTACTATCTCATAATATCAGTTTATCTCATATAAGTGAGACAGATAAATATCAAGTACATATAATGTTATACACAAACAGTGAGATTCTGCAAGGTCCCAAGTGATTCCTGTTTTTATTCAATCAGATATCACTACTATGATGCTAGGGGCTAATTATCTCCAGCCAACTTTAGGCTGTGGAAAATTATTGTGACATCGCTATTACAAAGCAACACTTTAAGTTTTCATTGATAAGAATATTTACATATTAATTTAATTTTCAGATTTATATATAGATAGTCAAATACTATATATTGTTCAGAAGTTCTCACTGCAATACGTTTTATTATGTACTTCAAAACTTTCTTCTTAAAATTATCTTCTCACACTTACAATGTAAACTCAATAATAAACAAACCATAACATCAGCCCATTAATCAGATATGTCAGTTTAAATATATCCTATTTGGGAAGAAAACCAAATGCTACTGGCTTTATAAACCTTACAGAACAGGGAACAAAGCTAGAGTTGGATTTCAAGAGTTGATGTCATCATTGTTCACAAGCCAACACGGGGCTTTAAAACTGAAAAGAATCTACAGATTATAAAATGGTTTCCAACTTGTAAGAGGCCAGGCTGCTCACCAGTGGATAATAATCTGCAGCAGAGTTTAGGCTTTTTTCCTGAGGACAGCCTGGGGGAGGGGATCTAACACATTCATGCAGAACAGAATGTGCAATTCTGTATTCTCATGTGCTGTAAAGAGAAATGTCATTTCTCTTTACAAAAGAGAAACATTTCACAAGTTGGGATCTTTACACAGAATACCTTTGTTCCCCAAAAACCTTTCCAGCTACAGGGCTAGCATCACTCTTAAATGACAAAGTATCAAAAATAAGGAGAAAACAAGCCTAACATCCCTGAAAGTCTTCAACGACAGGTTCTATGAAGCTCTGAGTACCTGCCCTAGTGGAAAGTGTGCCTGCCCATGGCAGGGGGGAGGAACCAGATGCTCTTTAAGGTCCCTTCCAACCCACACCACTCCATGATTAGTATGAGCCAATAGATATCTTTTCTGCATATCAGAGAGAGGTGCAGTGACAGGAGTATGTACATTTGAATTTTCTCTTCCATGATTTAGTTTTCTTTTAGCACATACACACATTTCAGAACACGGCATCCTTAGAACTGCTGAAAATTTACCAATTTGAATCTTAAAACTTTGAAATGAAGTAAACTTTATTAGACAAAACCAGATGAGCAGTACATAACTTCTTCTGCTCTTTTGTGACTCTTCAATGACCTCACATTACTCAGTGCCTTCCCTCTCCTAAATTCAGCAAAAAAATGTTATCTGTTCAAACAAAAAAGGTATACACAAATATTTGAAAAAACTGTCTCAGTTTCTTCTAATTACATGGCACAGCCTCCAACAGCCAATAAATACTGCAGATAGAACATAATGTAGGTTTGTACTTGAGATTATCCATTTGCCTGGTTACTGATACTGCTGAGAGCATGTCTTGTGAGTTACAGGTATGCACACAAAAGGAATCCTTATTCCACAGAAGCTCATGGGATGTGTTTACTACAGGCATCTCTAGAGGTTATTATCTTTAAGTGTCTTTAAGCCTCAAAAACAGATTTGAAAGATTCAAAGTGAAGAAAGAATGGGCTCGAATGTATTGTTTGTGAAGGAATATGAGATTAATTTGCTTTCCAACAGGTGACCCTGTAGGACTTAAAAAGCAAAACATACTGGCAGTGGTCTTCTAAGATGTGTCTGAACATGGGTGAAGGTGCCTAGCCTGTGAAAATAAATATGTTCATACACTCTATAGATGTAGCTTTGCTTCTGTCTGGTGTTTACTGCATGTCTTGGTGTTATCTTGGAAACTAGAAAATAATTCCTATTTTGGCCATGGAGCAATACTTACTTTTTTTTTGGTCTCTGCTCCTCATCCTTCACTTGCCTGTTTTTTAGATGGAAATATAACCTGTTTCTTCAAGCAGCAGTGAAAAGTATATTGTCTACTTACAATCATCAAGGCCTTCTATTCTCTGATACAGTTGTTAGCAAGGAAAACTCTGTGATGATAGCTCACAGCACCTAAATGTGCACTGCAGAGGTGCATATTTTCCCTTCAGTGTCCTCAAGAGATTATCTTCTGGCTTGCACTGGTATCAATTCTGATTGAGAGAAATCATGACCCTGAGATATACTCAGCAGTACTATCCTATTCAGCATGCTGTTCACAACATAAAGTGATGACAGGCATTGTTGTTCCCAGAAATAATATCCAGGTTGACCAGCTAGAAAACACAGATCTTATTCTCATCCACTCAGAAAGGAGATGCAAAGATGGTTTATGTGGGAGACAATAGTTGTATGACAAATATTCCATACTATAGGATTTTACATTTGGTTGCTGCAGAAGAGAGACTGAGAAACTTTTTTTTTTTTTCTTTTTAACCTGAAGGTTCTGGGCTAAAGTAATTCAAAATTGAAGAGGTACTCTGATCTGATGAACTCAAAAGGAAATACTAAGTTCTTATGAAGACATGAACATATTCAAGACTTTCATTCACACTGACAATGTTACTCTATTATCCCATTAACCCTCTTAAAAGAGTTCCCATCCTCAATCATTTTTCTCTAGTTATTGAAATTACCAGAAGTATCACTATTTCTCTATTTCTAAAAGTCAAACAGAAAACCCAGTCTGACAATGAGGGTGGATTAAGGAGAGTTCTGTGAAAGCAGATATTGCAGGGAGTTCACTGAAGGTTAGGTAGTGCAAGAAAGACAAGTGGAAAAAAATCTAGTGGATGATCATATCTGCCCTGACATGCATTGACTGAGCTTTCAGTTCTGTTTATCTCAGGAACTGAATAAGTGGCCAGTAATTTCAATAGTGTCCAATAAGGCAAGGGTGCAAGTTGTACAACAATGCTGAAAGAAATAAGATGATATTTCATTTTTCTGAAGGAGCACTGAATTCTAAAGAGAAATAATAATTTGATTATTTCAGAGCTATTAGTAGATAATTTTATGTCATATATCTTTCTGCCAGAGCTCTAACAGAAGAAAGTAGGGCATAACAAAAGAACTCAGTAGCAGCAGTACCTGGATGTCTCTTCTGATTCACTGGTGTAATTCAAGAAATTGATGATTCCACAGACCCTGTCAGAATGTGAACAGAGGGACTGTTTGTTGATGTTATAAGTAATGGTTTAGATTCTTTCCCAATACCTTTTACTTTTTCCTATAAATTTCATATAAAGCTCCCTGTCTGGAAAACTGAAAGCTTTTAAGAGATTTCTCAAAGAGGAATTTTAGGTACTAAATGGTAATAATTGTTAGGACAGCATTTTGCTGAATTTCAGAACTCAAAGGTCTGAAATTTAAATGCATATGTCTACTTCCAGAACACAGAGATAAGTCAGTATCAGATTACATGATTTATAAATTAATGGCCTAAAAATCTATAAAAAATGCATTTTTCCATTGAAAAGACAGACCCTTCTTTAGTAAAGGTTTGACTACTCATAGTGCATAGAGCTCCCCAACAGTATTGCTCATGCTGACCTTTACAAGGATAGTTTCTGTACTGAAGGAAAACAGAAATTGCACTCCCAAGAGGAATCAGAGAAAGGCAGACAGTAGAAAAATTTGAAGAAAAAAATCCCCATAGATGAACATTATCCAGAACAATATGTTTCTAAATTAACTAGATATTCTTATATTTTCTTTCTGAAAAGCAAATGAAAATTTTAAAAAATATGTTTGTGTGGCCTAAGAGTACAAAAAACCTCACACATGTTTTCAAAAGCATTCTGTAGACAATTCTAATTCAATCTAGTTAACAGAACCTGCCTGTCTTGTTTGCATGAAATACCTAAAGGAATCTGAACAGAAACTATTGTGAAACTGTGCAGCCCTCTTTTTATGGCTTGGTAAATACTAGACAAATAATGATAACATATGGTCTAGAAAGGATCCTTTTTAGATAGCATTTGAAATGGGGAGAGGGGAAGAGGGAACAAAACAGTACTCACCCTTTGAGACCTTTCTTCTGAGGATCTACAACAGATACCAGCTTATTGAAGTCTGCAACTCCAGCTGCACCATTTATTGTGCAAGGGCTGAGACAGATGTGATAACATGGCCCAAGAAATATGCAGAACAGTTTGCAAACTCCTCTTACTTTGTCAAATATATACTCCAAGTAAGCAAGTAAACAAACAAATAAAAACCTACCAAATGTTAACCTTCACAAGGTGAACAAACCGATTTTCAGACGAGCTCTCAAACTCTGGACCTCACATTAATAGGTGGAAATGCCTGGTTTTGGCTGCAGGGATGATAAAGACAAGCAGCTATCAGCCACTTTGAACATCCTTGGCTCCTTGAAGCAGGGGCCATAAAAGCCATGTTATGACTCAGATAAGCTGGCTACAGACCTCTCCTAAATTGCCCCACACTGGGCAGTCTGAAGGAGCAATGAGCAGTGGGAGCTCCAGCCACACAACCCTCACTTGCCTGGTGTCTCCTGTAGAGCTGCCTATGCTCAAATCTCTGGCAAATCCCCAAGCAGCAACTTTTGCTTGTTCTCAGGCTACCTGGTTCATGTTGGTGCTGGGCAGATCACCAAGCAAAACAAGGACCTCTGGCCCACAGCACAGGAGCTCTTCCAGTCCTGGCCCCCGTGATGGCACCTCAGCTACACTTGCATGAGCTGCTACACCCAACGTTGGGATGGCTTAGAGGTGAAAAATCTCTGTGGAAATCTATGGGATAGATTGAGCTCACATGCAAGGAGAAGAAAACTCAGCCATGTGAAGAGCCAGGTCTCTCTTTCTCTAGACTATCAATGGGACAGAGCCAGGAACATCTGATTGACCTTACCCAGCCTTCACATATATCTTACAAATATAATCTTTTCCAAGTGCTTTTAGTATTTGCCTTTTTGCCTAAAAGCAATAATTAAGCAGTATTTTAGAAGTGCATCACAAGATATTAAAGCACTTGACAAATTCTTCCAAGTATCTGATCTTTTGGGGTAAGATAAAGTACATCTCTTCCACAGTCAAAACTGATGAGACCACAAAGAATGGAAAGCCAGTAACTGTGTAAACTGAAAAATCTTCCTGGTGGATATGGAACAGTGGAATCAGGAAGGGAAACTCTTACTTTGGTCATTGTCATTTGCAAAGGTTTCTTTGCCAGAAGGGGGTCTTCCACTTCTTTATCAAGGGAAGTGAAATAGCACTAAAAGTAAACTGATAAAGACCTGCAAAAAATGCTTTGCAAATTGCTGCAAGTAGAGTCACAACCTACCCCCTCAGAGTGCTGCATTCCTAATGCCTGAATCTGCTGTTTCACAACATCCTGTATTAACAGCAAAGCACATGTCCAAACTGCATCTCTCCATTCTGTGCATATTCTTTCTAGACTAGGCTTAACTCATTAGAACTAAGGAAAATCCCAGAGACAATTTATATTTCCTTCATTTGTTGGAAAAATAAAATCTTCACATGAAATCTATCCATGATTGGGGAAAAAAATCAGGAGGCAGAAATGGGACAGAATCCTTCTAGACTTTCTTACAGTTGAAAATTGGCCAATTCAAAGAATAATTTCTAAACCAACAGACCATGCTTCATCTCTTTTCCAATTACTATTTTCTGGTTAGCAAATATGACCTCCCTAGCAAGTACTACAGCTTTCCTAAGACACTGAACTTTAAAAAAATGCATTTTAGTAAACTAACTGGCAAAAGAAGCACATTTCAGTATGAAAGTATAAAAGGTTTGTCAATTATATTTAAGGCTATCATTCCTTTTCTTGATTTTCTTACGTTAACTGGAGTGGTGCAGAGGAGCACACAAAAATGCTTACTATGAAAAACATACTTTGCTGGAAGGAAGAAGTCAGCTATTCATATAGTCAAATTCATTGGCACAGAGCTGATGTGAACTCTAAAGTACTAATGTTGTGTTTCTATAAACTGCAAACAAAAGCTTGGAACTCTGAAAATAAGTAGCTTTAACAGTCTGACTCTTTGTTTCTAGAACAAAGAGTCCTCAAAATGGTCTTAACTATTAATTATTAGTCTGATGCCATGAAGAATAAAAAATAATGTCCTCTATCCCCAGGCTTTGCTTAGAATTTTCAGTGGTTGTTTTGTTTCTGACAAAGAGGTCCCACACTAGTCAAGCAGTCAAATTCTGCTAGCCTAAATCATGCTGAACAGTGATTAATCCTCCAGTAAATATCTGTGAATTTCTAGCATTGAAAACAAACAAACAAAAACAGAGCCAGAGTGCTCACAAGAAACCTCCAACTACTTTTTAAGTAGGTGGAGGCACAGTAGGTGGTGTCAGATGTTCAGGGGATTTCTTCTGTATATTTTGTCTTCCCAGTTTTAAATCTGTATTTTCATCACTCACTGTTACCTTCATATTCTTCCTTCTATTTTCTTTAACTGGTCATTTTTATGGCCATGTCTTACCCCTACAATACTGGGAAGCCATGCAAAGTGAACAAGTCACGTGCATCTGGTGACTTGTGCATTCCCACAGAGCACTGTGACAGGGAGTGAGGCTGCCACAGAAAGTAGCTCAGTGTCACATGGCCTGTGAGAGTGACCCTGGTTTTCAAAGCAAATTGCTGCTTTCCCTACAGATTCACCTTTGCTGGTAAATAATGCCCTCATGCCATCTGTGAGGAGGAGAATGTACAATATCCAGCGTTCCACACTTTGCCACACTCTGTTACCACTCTGCAGGCACATCCTGAACCGTGGGGAGGGAGATGCCCTTAAAAATTTAATGCCTGGTGCTGAATGCACAGGGTCACATACAGAAGTTATACAGGAGGGAGTGAGCTCAGCTAGTTTTGCCTGGGAGACCTTCCAGAAGTGTTTGTGAGGAGGCCCCTAATTTTTAAAATTTTCAACAAGATAAAGGGGACACAGAGCACAGTGTTAATAATACTGCTGAAATAGTTCAGATCTTCAGCAAGGCTGGATTATTCTGCACTGTGTCCCTCAAATGGTCTGAAACCTTCCATGTTTATACAATACCAGATACCCCCTCAGGCAATGAGCACTCCACATTTCAAAGCAAAGTCAAATACCAAAAAATTATTCATTTGGAACCACAGCAAAAGTTCAGACATGTTACTGAGCAGATTTCACTGAAGGCTCTAATGATCTAATCAGGGTGACTTAATTGCATTTGCTTTTTGAAAGCAAAGCCCAGTGCCCAAAAAGGAGAGGGTTTTTCTGCAGAGCAGTAGCAGCTCCCCGCTGTAAGAGGAACTGAAGTGAGAAAGGATCCCCACAACCCAGAGATAACTCTTTGCAGAAGCTCCATGGTCGTAACAAGATCATCTGGAACTGCAAGCACAAACAACATGCCTATTTTTGGAAGTACACTTGATCTACTGCACATGTGGAGATCTGAACACCTTTTGAGAGGGAGAAAATTATGAGGTTATGAACATTTGCACAACAATTTGTTTAACAGCTCAGAAAACTCATGAATAATAATCTGGGCTAACCTTTTAGCAATCACCTTCTTCCTGCAGTATAAAATACATTGTTTGAAAACCCTCACCGCTGCTATCTTAATTTTCATGCTCCCTCTTCCCCAATATGTATCTTGTAATTACATTGCAACTCTGCTCTGAAGGATGACCTGAAGAAAAATTTTCAAAATTCTCTTTGTAAATCTGTAAACAAAAAAGAAATATAAAAACCCTTTGGCCCAAACAGCCCTTTCCATTGATTAAGGTGTAGAGTAGCACTGCTATTTTAATTCAAAGGGTTTCAACAGTTCTTTGTTCGTGGGACTATTTCTCCAGTCTACTACCCTATTATTGGAAAGATTTCATCTCCAAGTGTGACAGAGAAGCAGAAAAGCTGCTATCCCACAACCTGTTATTATAAATTTTCTGAATTTTAAAAAAGGCGAAAATTAGAAATGCTCATAGTCCTGTTGAAAATTAAAACACACAAACCAAGAATCAGTTAAGAGCAAGTCACTATTCTGAACACAGGCAATGGGGCTAATCCAAATTAGTTCCTCTTAGAATAAAGCGCATATTAAAAAAAAACAAAAACAAAACCAGAAGTAACAAAACAGCAACAGAAACAGCAAAAGCAACAGATCAAAACAAAACAAAACAAAAAAACCCCTAACCACCATCTATTCAAGTGGATAGTTTTCCTCATGAACAAACATGGACTGCAAAGAGTGTGCATCTTATCTTGATTTTGACCTGCTTGGAACTCAGCTAAATTTGGGAAATCCTACTTATTCTGATGAATAATCTTAGGCTATTAACTAGAAGGCTTCTCTGAGTCCTTACAATTCAACACACTTTTCAAACTGGGAAAAGGAGAACTGGAAAAAAAAATTTAGGAGTAATTCCTTCAATTTCAGCTTGGTAAGCAGTGTCACCTTCCCAGCACTATTCAAGAGTTCCCTGCTCCTACAAACTCCAAGGGCATGGAGGACCTCCCACTGCAAGTCATCTTGAGAAGTCAGATGGATAAATATGCAGCAACAGCTCAAGTTTTTCTGAAGTCCATGGTTCACATGCCCAGGTCCTCAGGACCTCACATGGCCCAGGTTCTTGGCTCCCGCTCCTGTGTCTTGGCACTGGAATCTGCTTTATCGTTTTGAGTTAATCGGTGGATGCAGATCATTTTGTACTAAGAAAATTGTTCACTATTTCTCTATCATGTACCACCTGCTAACTTATGCCACCAGCTGATATTACTGTTTTATCCAGCTGAAACCCCAGAAAACACCACAGTCTATCATGAGCAAAACTTTCCAAAATCACTGGATACACTGAGTGTGACCAGCCTAAAAAACTAAGTGAAGTTGGATCCCAACTCCTCCATTCTATGCACATTTTCTGGAAGACTGTTTGTTTTGATTAATATTGAAATAGTCTAAACCAACAATTACTCTCAATGTTCAGCTCGTAAAATGATGTAAAAAATTTGTTATGTCTCTATCATTAAAAAGACCTCAAATTACAAAGACTGTAGGAAGAAAACTTTTTTTAACTTGAGCAGCAGTCAATATAAGTAAACTCCTCAGACCAGATATCAGGAGAACAAAACCAAGTTAGTGAAAGGAGCATAATTCTGTACCTTTAAATGGAACAAAAGAAAAAAAAATGAAAAGCTTAGGTATGGGCATACTGCTGTGATAAAACAAAACTAAAAAAACCCAACACATTAAGCAAAGAAAAAATACAGAGAAAATAAGCAGAATATTTGCTTCAAAGAATAATGGCTTTTTGGCTAATAATGCAGGTAATCTTTCAAAAATAAAGAATGTGACACATCTGTGTAGGGTGATCGGACTTCAGACATGTTTCCTGGAGGTGATCTACACACAGTAAGGTTAAGACTTGAAAAAATGTGATGAAAAATGAAAATATGTTGTTTCACTGCAAAGCAACTGGAAATGCCCAAATGAAAACAGATAACAGAGGAGAAAATATTTGAATGTAAAATGTAAACCACAACTGTTGCTGTCAAATGAGAATAAATAAACTTGCCCATAATGTCCCCTGTCAGGATGTACCTCTACCAAAAATGCAATTCTTCTTTTAACCATTCCTAGAGAAACTAATTAATTAACCAGATTAATCACAATAATCCTCTACCACATCAGCAAAGATGCACAGTTCACTTTACTAGACTAGGGAAAGATCTCTGAATATCTGTTGTTGTAAAGGAAGCGTGTAAATCCATGTGCATACATACTCAGATGAAACTGCTGTACCTGCTTGTTGGATCATTAAAAACAGAGCTTTTACTGGCAGAATACAAAAAAGAATTAAAGAACATAAATATATAAACACTGTGTCCTAAAGCCTGAACAGCTGCTTTTGACAGCCTAAATGCCAAATGCTTTGAACTCAGATTCATGTGGGGCACAGTGACAGGCATGAGCTCTTTCTGTAAGAATTCTACGTGAGAAATGGTTTACACAGATCTGTGCATTCAGTGCATTGGTATATTTACCTATAGAACTCCATGCAAACCAGTGTATATAATGATGTATAATTACATTAGTAAATACCCCCAGTTTTTAATAGCTTTCCCTCCTGTATCATCTCTAATTTGACAGGCACTCACTGTGAGCTTTCTACCTTAGTTTCTTTGTCATCAACAAGAAACGTTTGAAAGATGTCTCTCTGCTGAACTAGGAAAATAAAATATTGACAGATGAAGTTTCTTGACCAAAGAAAGTTTAGCCTGTTGACAGATTTTGAGTCCGTTTGCTGTTGAACTCAGTCACACTAGAAGGTGGATCATTAAGCATAAATCCATATCTGAGTTTATAATGATCTCTTTTCTATCTCAATGCAGAGCAGGTCAAGTGCTATCTTTTTTAACCTGTTTCAGAAAAAATAATGAATGGGGAAGATAAAAGAACTGCTGAAAGTTTCTGAATAGAACTTTCTTCTTCAGATCAACATTTGAAAATCATTCCCAGCTGTTAAATCTGAATTCTTAATTGTACACAAGAGGCTGAGGAGAAAATAATCAGCAGATGCAGCTACAGTTTGTCATAGCTGTGATTATCTATTCGCTTCATAGTTTTCAACCACTTCTGGAAAGACTGGCACCAAATTTATTCTCCCAATACTGCTATCTGTGCACAAGTATTTAATTATAGGATCCCTCACATTTTCTATGGAATAATTCTTGAGTGCAGAATGCTATATTTCAATTCCTGGAGCTTACAGTCACAAAAATCAGGAAAAAAAATCAGGGATTCATGGTGGCAATTCCATGATGCTAAAAGCTCAGCCCCACTACCTGTGCTGTTCTGGCCCCTAAACATTCTGCTTTTCCCAGAAATTCAAGTAAATCTAGCCAGAAGAGAAACAAAAAAGGGAAGAAGTAAATGCATGGGGAAGACAGGATGGTGAGGGGGAAAGTAAACAGCAGTTGAGGTTATCCCTTTTTTTTGACATCATGTTACGTATTCCATCTGCACACCCCAAGGTCTCAGACAAGTCTATAAAATTATGCTCTACATGTGCTTCAACATGTTGGTTGAGGGAAGCGATTTACAAAGAATTCAAGCCCGAACACTTCTCCATTTCCAGCCTTTAGTCATGATGCCTTGCAAGCATGTTCACCTGAGTGCTGGGAACAACATGGCGCTTCCAGGTGTGCAGAAGTGCACTGGGACCTCCTCACATCTGCTGAAGCCTGTGTGCAGACAGTGAGGGTGACAGCATGGGCTTCCAAACTCACAAATGTGTTAGCAATTTATTGTATAGGTCTGTGGCACTTTCATGTCAGAGAGGCAAGAAAAATGGATATTTAACCCAGTAAATTTTGTTGCTCCGTAACACAGAAGCCATTACAATATAGATGAGATCTGGAATCTATTAAAAGACATAATGGAAAATAAAAGCTAAACACATAAATAACTCATCCACTTGGAATTTCTTTTAAAAATATTGAAAGGCATTAGACATAACCAAGATTAAGTGTCTGTAAAATATTTTTTTAAAAGAAACGTTTTTTTCACTACGGCATATGAGAACAAAGCAACATCTAAAACCTCAACAAAGTGAAGCTTTATTAGTTCTGCCTAGAAATTTTAGGTTCCAGCCTTAACTCACTTTGTTCCTCCAGGATGTGGTTGGGAACTACAGCAGTTTAGTTGGGACTTTATCTATTTTGGTAAATATTCATTGATGGTTAAAGATGACCAGACACTGAAATATTGAACCTTTCAAAACCAAGGGCTAAATTTCAAGGGTGCACTGAGTGTACACTGGACCGTGGGAGTTCCTCCTCAATGACCAAGTATCATGTATTATTGAAGACAAGGTTTCTTTAAAACAGATGGGTCAGTGGTATGGAAATGGTTTTGCACAGACTGAAATTTTTTAACCATTAACCATAACCATGCAATGAAAATTAGTTCCAGCATGCTATATTTTATGCAGGAGAACTTATATCTCATAAAACAAAAATCTTTTCTTGTTAAATTATTCTAATGGTCACTTAGCTATCTTTTGGAAGCAATCAGAATGAGAAATGTACATATACAGAAATTCTGTATATATACAATGGCACTGATTCAATCAAACCTTTAGCTATGTATTTTATCTGAAACAGTTACATATGGAAAGCAGATGAAGCAAGCTGAAATTATTTTTTTTAAGCTAAAATCCTAATTTAAAAAGCATATATTCGGTAGAAATACATCTTCTGTTAAATATAACTTTGTTCTTCAGTGAACTGTGGAATATTTCTCTGATCGTGTATACATTCTATGAGCACTAAACTAAGGCAGAAATCTCTAGAACTACTTAAATAACCACAATATATAATCTCCCCCAAAGGCACTTTGTTTACAATAATTTATGGTTTTAACGTTTCCAGACTACACAGAAGTGGTGGGTTAACATACCAGCATAGCTGTGGACTTCAGACATTTAAAACAAACACTGGGTAAATGACCCTGCAGTGTGGCAGTGACTGCAAGGATGAAGGGGCCACACAGCAAGTGGCATTCCCCTCTGCAAGTACTCGGGCACTGCCTAAAGAGAAGAGGACTTAGAATATCTCTGATAATTGCACTTAAAACCAAAGAAATTTAAGAACCTTATGATCATGTATATATGGCAGGAAGGCACAGTAAACAAACACTCCCTAACCAAAGCTAGGGACTATCTTCTTTGATTGTTTCTAGCAGTGATGGATCCCTGGCTCTTTGGGTAGCAGAAGACAGGATCCTGACCTGGCTTCTCCAGGGGCTGCATCTCACACCAGACCTGCTGAGCCAAGGGCCTGATCACTGGGCAAGGAAGTGGGCTTGGTCAGGGCAGTAATTTCAAACAG
Organism: Agelaius phoeniceus; assembly: GCF_051311805.1. NCBI lineage: Eukaryota > Metazoa > Chordata > Aves > Passeriformes > Icteridae > Agelaius > Agelaius phoeniceus. Next base: position 18,026,509 of record NC_135265.1, read on the forward strand.
GATCCCATTTTCTAGACCTCTAGAGATTGATGGATGTGCTGAAGAAAAAAAAAAAAACAAAACAAAACCAAAAAACAGCCACAAAGTAATAATTAAAAAAACCTCTTGCATTCTCTTAGCAAATGGAATGTTGGACAATTCAGCCTGGGGTTCATGAATTGGAAAGGCTTGCCCTGCAGTGGCAGGCTGGCATGGGCAGCACAGGGCAGACAGCAGGGCTTGGAAGGCTGTGCTGGATTCTCCCCCACTTCCCTGATCCACAAGAAGTCCATGGCTCTGCCCTTGGGAAGCAGCAAGCTGTGCCCTGAGGTGGGGGCAGGCAGCAGGGCAGCCCTTCATTCTGCCTTGTGCTGTTGAAGCAGAAAAAGGGAAAGCAGAGGGGCTGAAACTGCAGCTCAGAGGAAAACTTCTCAGACCAGGATCCCTTCAGCTTCTCCTGGATTGGCACCAGCACCTTTCCAGCTCCAGCTGCCTGAACAGCTCTTGCCTTTACCTCCAGACTGTGCAGGCACAGAAGACCAATCCAGGCTGAAAGGTACATCTGGCTGTCATCAGGGGACAGGCAAGGGGAGACAACAGCAATCCTCTTCCAAATGAGACAAGGGCTTCCAGTCTGAGAGGGGCTCCAAGAGCCCAGAGATCAGAGGAACAACTGGTCTCCTGAGCAGAAAAAGGAACATCCCAGAGTCCTTTTCTACAGCAATACTGGTGATCAGGGTAAGGTAAAAGCATGAAGTACACTGAAGCAAAAACCCTCTGCAGGTACAAAAAGGAGTAAAACACACATACTGCAAAGAGGACAACCTGCTCCCCAGGAGATGCACAGTATCTGGCCCAACAAAAGTATCCAAAGTTCCTAAAATAGTTATTTTAGTTTAACTACTAGGTGAGCTTTTCCTTCCAGTACAAAAGTTTCCATGATGCAAAAGGTCCCATGCTGAACTTGACCTGAACCCCACATCTTTAGCAGCAGAGAAAAAAAGATGCAAGATTGAGCAAGCCCTTTGAAGCACTTTGTGTCTGTTCTCCACCATAGAAGACACTTTAGTAGATTTGACAGGATTTCTAAGAGTGGAAGATCATTTATCTACCAGGGTCTGACAACTCTCAGATTCATTCCAGTGAGGATGCAGAGGTGTTTCAGGAGCTCAGGTGCTGGAGCACAGCAGGCTCTGCTGATTGAGGGCTGCTAAGCTGAGGCAGTGCCAGGAGTGAACCACAGGAGACAAAACAGTCACTGTGAACAAACTCCTAAGTGCACACTTGAAAGTCTTCAGCTTCTGCTGCTTGACCTTATTTTTTTTAAAAGGAAAAAAATACAGTTTCACAATCCTAACAGTTGTTCTATAAATAATGAGATGAAAGGAGAATATGTAACGATAAGCACTTAAATATTTGCCTCATAAGCCATTAGTGAGGAAATGCAGCACTATAAAAACAATAAGTCTGGACACCAGCAGAATTATCCTGCTCCTTGTGCCAAGGAATGCAGACTTGCTGAGCAACTGAAGTTATGCTCCATGGTGCATTTCATGCACTGGTAAGAGACCACTAACCTGCACAGGACTGTCCTAAAAGCAGGTGTGATGTCCACATGTGAGGAAGCACTTTCAGAATAGCATCACGATGGGGTGACATTAACTATAAAACATTTGTTTTATAATGCTCCTAAGCAGCCCAGGAAGGATGAATGAATGAAGGTTGTGGACTCAGTAAGTGGGTTCAGTACAAATATAGCAACCCTCTGGCCAGTGACAAGTTTGTGCCTCAGTTTCCACACTTCAAAATAAAACTTACTTCCCAATCTACAGGGATATTGTAAAACTGAAATTCTTTATTGGATGTGACAACTGTCAAAAACCTTAAGGATATAATAAATTACATTATTTATTATATGAATATTGATATGCCTTGCAATCAGTTAAAGAGTTTTGCTTAGGAGTAAACCAAATTTTTCCACCTTGCATAATAAAGGAAATTTGTGAGACCTTTGCTGGTTCTGCCACCAAAAAATTACAATCTTTAAGGTAATGGTTCAAAAATGCTTTAAAAAACATGAAGCAACAGCAGACCATGAACTCCCAATGCTATGCTGCAACCAGTGAATACAATATATGAAGGAAATTCAAAGTAAGAGCAGGGAAGCAGCATTACTCCTCTGTGTGACACTGACAGGACCATAAAATAATGCAAGCTTAGTTCTGGAGTGTGAGTATTTCAAAATGTTGAAAAAATTCAGCACATTCAGAAAAGAGTAATAAAATTCTGAATTATGGATGATGCAAGAGAAGTTCTCCCTTCAGGCTTTGTTCAAAAGAATATGAAAAAGTAATAATATGGGTACCTGTGAGAAATTTCTGATAAAAGAGTACACTTCAATTCAGAAGAAAAAGTATGTGAGACAGGAAAAAAAAGTTATTATAGCAATCAGTTTGGTCCTAAAGTGTAGAGATGTGCATTTTCTAATACTAAGGTATATTTCTGGAGATGAAACCCCAATTTTAGTTGATGGAAAGAGTTGGGACTTCAGCAGGACAAAAATTAGAAGCACAAGATTAACGTTCATATCGTTAAAGTGAGCTTTAAGAGCTGATATTTGATAATATTTTATTTTGCTATTTATTACTAGTTCTAGTTACCATGGTATTAAAAAAAAAGAAGATCCTAATGGAAAAGGTACAGGATATAGGGGTTTCCAAGAGTTTAACTAAGGTGTTTAGCAAGAAACGGATGAAAGTCCATACATTATCTGTGTTTTTCAAGAAGATAGTTAAGTGTTGTTTAAAGGTATCTAACAAAGCTATCTAAATGCCATAGTCCACTGAGCATAGAGAGAAAAAACACCATAAAGAAGGATGCTGGGTCAGCTGTCAGTTGGCCAGCATTTGGGTTTTGCCGTGATTATGGTTTACAGGTATCATATCAACTCTATCAACCTTCTCAGCTGGTATCAGAGCACCAGCTTTCAGCCAAATTTAGTTTCAGTGAGAACTAGTGACACATCAAAAAAGCATTTAACAAATGCTCTGAGTCTATGCATTTTCCCTTCAATTCACAACAACTAAGAATCCTCCTCACCAGTTGGGCTCAGCAGCCTTCCTTTCTGCCACAAGATAAGGCCCTGAACAGTTTTAAATCTGGTTTTGTGATGCAAGATTGTACTGAGAGTAATCTTAATGGAAATGTCCAAGTGAAGCAAAGCAGGTACTTCCTTTGCACCTGCAAACAAGCTTCAGTGTAAATAGATCAAAAGAAGAGCTAAAGCTTGGTTTTATTAGAAATCAGTCAGGCATTGATGAGACAGAAGTTTGTTTTGAATGTAGTTGTTTAAAGTTATCTGTGTTTTAACAGTGTTGTGGTTGCAAACTGAGCAGCAACCTTGCTGCTGTTCCAGTGGCTGTGTCATTAACAGATAAATTCCTTAAACCTTCTATCTCCTGGCAGAGAAGACAGTGCCACCTGCAAACACACAGTTACAGCAATTGCCACTCAACTGCACACTATAATCATCCACTCAAGTTCCAATTTAGTAATGAAACCTATGGGAAAAAGTATTCTTTTTTGGGAAAAACATTTTCACCTTTTCAGATGACCTACACAGTGAAAACCCCAAAAAGGAAAAGTTTTCTTGTTGTGTCCCCTACATCACTCCAGTAAAACCAAGTTGTTTTTAATCAGGACTGCAGAAATCCTACTGAAGTCAGGGACTGAATGAAGTAATGTCTCACAGCATTTTCTCTAAAAGACTATCCTGCATGAAAAAGTAACGAGGAATCAACAGAGTTCATGCTGAAAGGTCAAAAATAATGATTACTGTGTAAGCAATATAGCTCACAAACATTTGTATCCATGATACACACTGCCTTTAATTGGTCTGTTGATATGACCTGCCTTCAGTTTTATGAGCTTTCAGTTTTGCCCTACAACAGCCACAATGAGAACATTAAATCTCCAAGCAACCCAGCTCTTCTAATCCTGACAGCTTAGTTCCAGATACATCAATGTCTAATTGCCACAAATATATATTTGTTTTTATCATCACTGGCAGTCCACAGTCCTATTACCATCTATGAAACTGAAAACACAGCCATGAGAAACCTTGGAGCTGACTCAGCTGTTCTAGGAACTCGACGCAGAAATTTCCAAATCACTGTACATCCTGCCTGCTGAGCTCCTACAGAGAGGATAAAGGGAGTCAAAATGTTAGAAATGTCTGTGTTTCATCTCACCCAGATGAGTGGCTTATGCACACCAGAACAATTCCAAGACGTGAGGAGCAGAGTGCAGCACACAGGACATGCTGTTCTCTGGTGAGCTATAGATAGCCAGGCTCTAGGACCTTATAAAAGATACAAGTTTAAAAAAAGTTCCTGGAGTTGCTTATATGAGCAGCAGATACCCCATACAAACTATGCTGTTTAATCCCCTGGGACACAAGAGCTACTGAATTAAGAAAAAAAGAAGTTGTAAATAACTGATGTTGTTCATCTCCATTCTATTAAAACATTACAGGCTAGAGACCAAATAATAGTATTTTCCTGATAGTGCACTTTTCCTTTTAGATTTTCCAAAACTGAAGAGGCAAAACAATTTATGATCAGAGAGTTGTTTCAGAAACATGTAAGCTGCTTATAGTTAAATATTTCCCCAGTAATTAAGCAGCACAAAGAAAAAGATAAGACTGATTGATTAACACTACAGATGAACAGAAGTACTGTTTCCTCCTTATTTAAAGCTGTGAAGTTTAACAAATAGTACTCTCTGAAGGATGAAGAAGACTATTTTTCATGTTCTGCCTTCATTCAACACCCTTAGTCTGCCAGGCTCCCATGGGCTCCTCCCAAGGCAGCAGCAGGTGCCCAGGAGAGATGGCCAGAGGACTGGGAGGGCAGTACAAAAGTGTTTCATTTGGAAACAGAAACCAGAATACATAGTCTCATAAACACCAGCTTTCTTTTGAACCTGCTTGATCACTATCACACTCAAGAGTATTTGGGAAGTAGCTCTGCTCTGACACGCATGGTCTCTTCAATAACTCCCTCTCTACCAAATTATTTTGATTGTCATGTCAGTATTTTTCTTTTTTAAGCCTCCCATGTGCTAGTGTGGTATGACAGGAAAGATACTGCAATTTCTGTAACATCATTAGAGTCACTGTTTTCAGTACTGCCAAAATGTTTGTTTTGAAAGAAGTTTATTTATCTTCACTTTTTATTTGCATTCAGGAAAGTTTTACTGTCATTATTAGAAGATGATACATAGGCTTTGAAGAGTCTGAAATATTTTTTTAACTAAAACTGTAATTTATGAATTAAATAAATATTCTACACTATACTTTTCTAGGCAGTCATTACTCCTGCTTCTTCCTTCAACTATCCTGCACTAGCACCCGACACAGTACATTTTAAACACATGTATTTCCTTTCAAAGGAAAGAGCACAGGATAATTAAAGGAATGCTGCAAGTACATATACATGAAAAAATGTCAATGAAAAAATGAATGAAAAAATATATGAGTTAAAAATTTAAATGTTAACTATAAATTCCCATCCTGAGAAAAACTGCTAGGAAAATAACAGTACCAATGAGCAGAAGAAGCCTAGACTGCAGGACCACAGCACGGTCACCACCTTCACTGCCCAGGTTATCAACAGCAGCCCCAAACCCAAATGCTCCCAATGCCAGAAGCCTCCTCTTGCCTCCCTAGTGCACTCAACCCTTAGGAGGCTCCAGGGGGGTATTTTAAATGGATACAGCGTCATTAAAGCCAAAACGAACAATCACAAGCCCCATTTACACTGCTAAACAATGAACATCATATGAGCAGTAGGAGGGAAGAAGCAACTGCTTTGACTAAAGGCAGGTTAATGGCCATTGAAACCAGTGACCTGGCCAGGGCACAGACATTTCATGGCTCACAGGTTGGCCCAGTGACAGAGCTGTTCTCTGGCTCAGCAAGGCCAGGATTTCACCTCACCATGACTTTTGTTTCTCTGGTAATCATCTCTCTCTCTTTTACTTTCGGAAATAGATGAGACATGCTGAGAAAAGTAGCATAACGAAATGATGACCATACATCTTTTCCAGCATCAGCATTTTATTAGAGGGGTTTGTTTGCCAGCTTATTTTTACAGGAGCTCAAGAGGCCTGACTGCATATTTGGGAAGCTGTGCTCTCTTCTAGTTTTAATGACAAAATGCCAAAGTTTAACATGCAATGCCAAACATTCCAGAAACCTCCAGCACAATAGCCACTTTAAATGATGTCTTACTTTTCCTGTTTTGTGAGGCATACACAAAGTAGCAAAAATGTTCTCCTCTCTGCTTTTTAAAAAACATAACACACAGTAATGACAGCTACCACTTCAACATGAGAAAGCAAACAAGCAGACTCTAGCTCTTCAATCCTGTGATGTGCAAAGCTGAAGATCTGCAGTAAGTCACAAATCTTACCTTTTAAGTACATTAGCATGTACTTTGTGTACAGACATGCTAAACAACAACCCCCAATCCATATATACAGGGATTTGTTTCTTATGTTGTACAGTGGATAATTTGCAAAATACTGAAAGTGTTTCCCCCCAATCTGCTTTAAATAGCCGGAAAATGACTGTAAAATTAGTATGTCAAATAGGAACTGAGAAATAACAATAAAACCCATTCTGAATGAGGCTGAAATCAAACAAAAAAATGTTGAAATATAATATAATGTATTTGTACTGCATTGTTAGAGATGGTGCCCAGCTGTGGACTAGGTCTCATTGTGCACAGTACAGTACACAGGCATTGAAAAGCTTGAAGCAGACAGCAAAATCCACTCCAAAGCCACAATAATTAAAATGTGTGGTCAAAGTAAAAACATTAATGCACAAAAAAGGTTGCAAAAAGAAAAAAGCCATGTCATTATGGTTGGTTCAGTAAGGTAGCAATTAGCATACCAGCTGCCCAGTCACTCGTGAGTGCTGTACAGGCAACCTGACAGACCTGAGTTAAAGCAACGCTTTGAAAGAGGGTGTGTGAGTGACTTTGAGAGATCCTAATAAAAACAGTGAGAAGCATGTGGGAGTTTGAAAACGATGATGTAGCCTAGGGCCTTTCAGCACCTCTCCCATAATTGTCAGAGCAAATGTCAAAATGAAGCACTATCATTCACAGCAGAACAAAGTAAATGCTTCTGAACCTGAAACACAGTGGAACAAAACCCACTAAAATAAGGCAATTATAGAATGACCCCACACCACAGGTCCCACAAAATTTTCATGCATTAAGAATCTCATCTAAAGACAAATTCACTGGATGTCTTTCTAACGATTGTGTCATTCTGTAATCACGAAAACTTTCAACAAACCACTTAATTCCCCCATATGTATTAACCTTTTTTCTCATTATTGAAAATATACCAAATCAGAATGCAGATTTTCTATTTAGGTGCAACTAGGAAAAAAGGGACACAAGTGTATCAGTAAGAAACTGCAAGCTTTTGGAAAATGGAGGAATTTGAGTCTGTTTGGGTAGAGAGATATATGGGTTATAAGAGAAATTAAAAGCCTCTGGTTCATGTAATGGTTTTCACTTAAATGATGCTTTTTTTCCTTCATTAAAAATATTTTTAAAAAAAGAAGAAAAATCTAAAGGAAACAGAAGTAATGACTATTATGTCTGCTATTGCATATATTGCATCCAAGAATACATGAACTACTCACATTCCTCTTGCACACAAATTTTAATTTCTTTTATCCCCACATAGTAGAAATCTACCTTCTTCTCAGTGTTTACCCAGACAAGGCAGAAGACACCACCTAGTATGACTGCCTGCAGTTTCAACAGGGTGTTACTACTTGACATCCTCACATACACACCTTCAAAGAACACTCACAATCACAGGGCAAGAGGAAGGCAAGTTCTGATACCTACTGACATATGTAAAAATAATTTATGAATGGACATAAGGTTATATACATATATGCATACATACATACAAGCATATGTCACATAGTTACAATGTTGTGGAAAGGCTTATTAGGAGTAATTTCTTAAGGCAGGTGTGCAATATGGAGAACACACTGCAATCAATTTTACTTTACTCATTTTTATTTTATGGGACAGTCTGACATTCAATTACTCCATTTCAGTATGGAATTCAAAGCAGACACAAGATCCTAAGCAGTACCATACACAGAGCTCACTTTTGCAGTGTGATTGAATTAGGAACTCCTGAAGCAGACTCTATGATTATGAGCCACTCAACAAAAAAGCCCACCTAAATGATAAGCTATTCTAAGCAAATGAGTTATCTGTATTTTTGCACCAAACGCGTCTCAAATATTTTACAATAAGCTTTTTTCCCGTTCTGTTCCTCCTCAACAGGAACAGATTATGATGATTATATCCAAGATTTGTTATTCAAGTTTTAATTTGTTGATGATAACTCACAAAAGTCTTCCTGAATTATGGCCAAGAAAAACAGCCCTGCCCACATAATAATGCAAGGCATTACTTCACACGTCTGGAAGAATTTCAGAGTTTCTACTTCTGTAGTTCCTTGCAGATCCATTATGGTAGAATATCCAGCTATGCAGTATCTGGTACCAGCTACTTTTATCAAGTTTTTGTAGCTTTATAAAGTTACTTGCACTCGTTTTTGTAAATTTTTAAGTGCCTTTGTTCTTGACACTCATACAATTACTAAAATCATCTTTCCAATTAGCTTTAGAATCCAAATGTGTTTAAAGCCTTTTCTAGGCTTTGAAGTGGCACAAGCTTCTTATGAAATTGTCTTTATTTCTCTGAAAAAACTTTTCAAAAAATCCTTTATCAGAAATGCTTTCTTACATTCACCTAGGTTCTTCTTGCTTGTTGCAAAGGCTGCTGGGCACACTGGCACACTTATACAAGCTCTGTGCTACACAAAAGCTTTATACATGGCACCCACAACCATCTGAGAGCACCTACATTAAAAGCAGACAGGGACAAATGCACATAGATATTTAAATAGGTTTTGCCACCTTATCCATGCTGTTAACCATATTTAAACTAAAACTCACCACATGCAATTCTGGAAAGCTCCTATGTTAATTTATACACTGATTATTTCTGCAATATGATGACACAACAAAGTAGCAATGTAACTCTACACTTAGAGTGTACACAACAGTGTAACCCAAGCTCTTCTGGTTTGCTCCACAGTTGCACTGGACAGAAATGCAGTTTCATGCTTGAAGCTCAAGAAAGAAGTAGCAAGAGTCTTTAAACATGGTTTTGTGCTTGTGCTATGACTCCAAGCACAGCACTACTGCAAAGGTCCTCGTGCATCTGGCTGTTTTCAGTGAAAACTGACTGACTGATGCAGAAAATGTCATTACAGGGTTTTACATGAAAACAAGATTAATGCAGAAGTCACAGTGAACAGTGACTTACTAATTTAATGTTATAATATAAAATTTAAGTATATGGTATATTTTCAGTTAGCTCTATTTACAGGAGCTTCCCTTTATGGTCAGTCTACTCCCAATACAGCACGAAGGACATCAGGACACAAACAGAGAGACACTTTAAAACAACCTTACCTTGGGGGTGTAGTGGATGCTACACTTTCAGGTCTACCAGCTTCTACAGAAGAGCTGCAGTTCACTGCCAAAAGAATTCTCACCTTACAGCTAATGTCTACGCTGGTCACAAAACACTCAAGTCCAACTTTTTTTTTCACACTGTTCCATTAATTGCAAATAAGGTAATTTTACTGGAGATAGTGAACACAGAACTGACTGTCAGCAGCAGCAGCTGAACCGGACAAGGGATGAAGGTGGAACCAGACAAACCTCAGACAAGACACGAGCCACGATTGTGTCTGGCTTCCAGGAAGACAATTTGTGGGCCAGGCTCCACCAGGGCACTTCTCTCTCACAAACAGTAACAATGTTTTATTCTTCTCAGAAACCTGACAAGAGTAAACTTGAATGAATTTACTTCCAAGGCAAACAAGGAGCATGCCTCTTCTTTAACACACCCTAGTTATAAAAAGAAAATTCTCTTGATAATAACCATGTGGTGATAACTCACCTCATTATTACCAGGGTTTTGTCATGTCAAGACTTCTCATTTCCTTAAAATCTCAAAGTAGATAAAATATAAAAGGCTCATTTGTGTAGCACAGCAGTGGTTAATGTTCCCTACGGAAAGCAAAGTAATCCCCCTATTGCTCTGGTCCACAAACTCCTGTGGTAATTGGCTAAAAGGCTCCTGGCAACTCTTCCTGTGGAAAGGAAACTATTCCCCTCATATCTGCAGGGCAGAAACAGTTGATGTGAACAGTGCCCATTTCTCCTTAGGCTGTTTTTCTGGGGTTTTTTTTTTGTTCCCAAAATAAAATGGGTATTAAATAACGAACAGGAAGGAAGACCTTAGAGGCAGGAGCTATTCTCTGAAGAAGTCACCATATAAGCACTAAACTACTCTCTCAACTGCTGCTTGCAGGCAACAAACCCTTCTCTTGGGAGCAAGTACATTGGTCCCTTCTCCTGACAGAGTGGAGGGGTGGGATGGTGTAAGCAAACTAAGCTATGGATGAATCCTTCCCACCAAACAGAAATAAAAGACTATTTATAGAGAAGAAAATAAACAATAAGGGAGTAAACTTTATAGCTGAATTCTTCTTTTCATCAGTAACATATCACTGTAATGTAATTTCTGAATACTCCCATTACCTCCTTCTTTCCTACCCTAATTTCAGACACACTAGAACCATAAGCATAGTTTACAAGAAATGGAACAACTATGAATTTCCTCCTCATTCCTTTAACCTGCTGGTCAGACAGGTGTCTGCTTGCCACTGCACTGCCCTTGTACTGTGACATACAAGAATGAACATATTTGTGCTCAAATCTAACAGACAAGAATTGCACATAGATCAGTCCCCAGCACAAGAAACCTGTCTGCAACCTTCTAAGGAACATTTCATTTCTCACATCTACTGAAAATGAAGGTATTTTTTATTCACATAACAGTTCAATCTCTCTGTCTCTCCTTAACTTTGTAGAAACTCACACATAACTGCAAGAGACCTGCCTAACATTTGTAGTACTATAATACTGGTGCCTTTAAAGATAAATTCATGTACAAGAGCCTGCAAAATGAAATCTTTAGGTAAGACCAAGAAATGAAAAAGTCTGTATAAAGGAATTGGTAAACCCTTCAAACAATAAAAGGGAGTAGCCAGCACATTAGTAACCAATCTTGTGCCTCTTGCACATCCACAAATACCTTTGAAGGCAATGAAACTATGGGGACACACGGAATAAAAGGTACAGACAGAACAAACACCTTACCTTTTCCCAGCTCATAAGCCCCAGCTTTAAGCTACAGCTAAATCAACACAACACTAGATATTCCACATAAATTTAATGACCATAATTGGGCACAAAAGTATTTTTGCAGGTTTCTGTATTGTTTTATATCTCCAAGGATATAAAATTAATTCCCATTCATGTATGGTAATGTAATATGTAATAATATAAATTAATTTTCTTCAATAAATAAGTTTTTATCATTGTACACTAAGAAATATTTAACTTCTAAACTATTTTCTCTTCACTTGCTTCCAACTAGTGCAAGTTAAACTCGCATGTCCTTTGTAAAGGGCAGAAAAAGCTGCAAATCGATTTTTGTTACTGATTTTCTACCACTAGATGCCTCTTAAATAAACATAATCAGCCACTTTGACAAAGACCACTGTGTTGCCACCATTCAGTGGAAGGGGTTCAAGTCACATGAAACCGAACTGTCTGGGGATAAAAGAAAAAAAAAGTTCTGCAGTGGACACAGCCCTGGAACTTGTTTTGCCTCTCATTTATGTCCTTTGTCCCCTAGCCCAGCACGACAGTGAGACCCACCTGCACTCCCTGCACAGAGGAAGGACAGCCCCAGCTGGTCTGCAGCAGCGTCTGTGCCACGGGCAGGCAGCTGCTGGCACTGCTGCCTCTGCTCCCTTCCCAAGGCATTTTGGGGCAGTGTAAATTGGGATTGCCTCCTCTGCCCAGTGACCTTTAGGATAGCTATTCTCCTTTCAAACTTAAATAAAATCATCCAAGATCATTTTGCAGACGAAAAGATACATTCTCAGTCCTGTGAGCTTTCTCCTCCTGGGAAATGAGTCCAAAAGCCAAACACACCAGTGCAGCTGCTGAGCCTGTGGACTGCAGGCAGGGCAGGGAAAACAGAGAAGTGGCTTTGGGGGGACCGATGGAAAAAAGGGGGTGGCTGATGCTGACAGAGAAATCCAGCTCAGTACATGCTAGTATTGTCCCAGGAGCTGATCACAACATCAGGACTAGGGCAGGGGGAAACAGGAAATCCTAAATTACTAACTTTGCTAGTAAAATAAGATTCTTAAAAACATTACAAAAAATCCTGGATCTACTGAAATCAAGACATGCTATGACATTAATGTCAATGCACTTACAATTTCACCCTCCTCTGTATGAGGATACCAGCATGAGATTTATTATTACAGTCTGGATTACAGGATTTCATTGGGTGTATTGACTTTCATTTAATGTTTAAAGTCTGATTTAAATATAGAAAATAAATGGTGACTCTGTAAAAGGTTTCCATGAATTTCAGTTCATGATACAGCATTTTGGCACAGGACCATAGGCTTTACTCTGTCTCTAATTAGGTCTGCAGAATACTCATTTACTTAAATGGGATCTACTCATGTGTCTCTGGAGAAACAAGTGAAACAAATGGTTATCTCATGTCTGAATAAATATTTTTGCTATTAGTGAAAGAGCTTCAACAGTGACTCCTTGGGAAGGGGAAAAATGAAGGATTACATCCTGAACTAATCTAAGGATGAAGATACATTATTTATGGCTCAGCTGATCTAACAGCTCAGCATAGCTGGAAGGGGGGTCCAAATCCTCAGTTCTTCTGCCCCCATATATATTTCTGCCCCATCTTCCTCCCTATGCATAAGATGAAACAATTTGTCTTATTCCCCAACACCAAAATAATTTTGTTGTTTCTGCAAGTCTTTAATTAGTGTGTGGGAAAGGAGAAAAAAAGGATTGTTAGATCAATACAGATATGACATGTAACTTTACACTAAATTATCCTTTCTGCTGTAAAAGTTAATGGAAATGACCTACTTCAACTTATTGGATAAATGGCTGGCCTAAGGTTGAGAAAGAGGAATCCAGTGGGCCTGGATACCTTCATCTTCAAGCTGGAACTTACATGGTTCAGTGAAACCTGGGCCTTTCTCCTTCAGCAATGCATTTTCACAGCTTTTAAGAAAGGAAAATCTGGAGAGCTCTGCAGGAGCTCCACTCCTCACCATGGGGATCTTCACCTCTGGGCCCAAGTGAGGACTGCACAGCACCCACGGACCCTGAGTGTTACCCAGACACGTGTGCAGGGGTGACAGAGGCAAGGGATAAAGGCAAAAGAAAGTCAAGTGTCTCATGCTTCACAGCAGAAGTTTAAAAAGCTCACAGCTGAGAAAAGAATATAATGTTACGATACAGGCACACGAAGCAGATGGAAAATTCACCTAAACCCACCTGTAAAACTATGTTTCATTAGTGATTTCCCCTATCAGCATTATCTGCACAGATGTATGGGCTGAAGCATTTCAGCAGCAAGTACAAATGCTGAGGGAAAACACTCTATCTGAGCTTTTATGCGAAATCCAGCCTATAATTAATTTTGCATCATTTTGACAGCTTAATTCTGCAAATTCCCCAGAACACATTTCAGATCAGGACTGATGGAAGAAATGTGCAATACTTCTGGAGCTGTGTGAACTCCTGCCCTGCCAAGATGGCCCATCTGTCCACACCATCACTTGGGTGGTGTCACCAGGGCAACATGGTGCTGGGAAAGTCGATTCACAGGATTTTGAGGTTTTGAGGCAGAAGGTTGACTTGGCAGCCTCTAGAGCACTGATGGCTCTCCTGTCACGCAGCCCTATCCTCTCAATCAACCAGTAATGTATTTACCAAGGAGGATGGCACCAGGACAGATCACCTGGACAGGCCATGGGAGCACACCAGCAGCAAAACTGCTTTTGCTGGATTATCATATTTCTGTTCCTGACTCATAGATATTCATTACAGTTTAAGGATCTTCCCTGAACTGCCACTTTGAGCACAAGAAGACAAAATATCCCCTACCTTTCTCTTCTTCCCATGCCATGGGTTGCAATTACTACAGGGACACATATCCTTCAGGACACATTTTCCCCAGCCTTCAAGTCTACCACTGCCATGAAATTCTCCACTGATTGTTTGCAGCTGTTAGTGAAAGAGCTGGGCCACATCACTGTTCGGTCTGAATTTGAACATTGTCATTCTGCTTCAATAGATGGATAAAATTATGACCATAGTCCAAATCTGACATTGGGCTTCCCTTGAAATTAATGAGCTCTGGACCAGCGTTACATTAAATTTAAGTGTGAAAAGTATTTTCTGTTTCAAACAGTTTCAGCATTTAATTACAGGCTGATTAGACATTAACATAAAAAAAGCTGTCATAAAATCGACATTTTCAAAAATACCATTGTAATTGTGTCAATTTTCATTCTAAATTAATACCATTATTTAAACAAGCAAACTGTAGCACAAAGCTGTTCGCTGCTACAGCCAACCAGCAGGTGTTATCTGACCTATTAATCAATTACCTAGATAAAGGTAAAATAGTCTCAAGTTTCAATTACACATAAAGAAAGTTTAATTAAAAAAAAATCAATTTATATGCAAGACAAAGTTGCACTGCAGGCATGAAAAAGTATAATATTTTAGACAATTGGTTTTAGGAAAAAATACAAATTACAAAAATATCTTCAAAAGAAAGTGTCTTTAATTGCATATAAAGTAGTTTATGATTATTTCCTGTAATTGAAGTCAAGATTTGCTGGGACTAAGCCTTTTTGCAGATGAGTAAGGTATTTTTGATTCACACAATCTTCACTAAACCAGAAAAGCAGAATAGTTGCTGTATTTAAATGCATGACCATAGATTTTGCTTTTCATGTGTTATTTAAATCAAACCCAAATGTAATTACAAGCCTTTTTGTAAGACTTGAAAGGGCCATGACAAGGCTGACCAGATGGCCCCTTCCTTGCCATGGCACTGGCCCTGGTCAGAAGATTCAGGTTTACTCTGGGTTTCCCTCCCACATGGTGTGGTCCCTGCTATGAGACCGAGAAAGGATAACAAGAGGAAAGGACTCTCCATGTCCCCTGAGCTGGTGGTGCCATGGAGCCACCTCTGTGACACTGCAGTGCTGCCCTGGACTGTGGAGCAGCCTCAGGTCCTGCCTTCACTGCTGCTCTGCTCCCTCAGGAGCTCCACAACTGCCTGGGCAGTTTTTAAGAGTGGATTACAGGCCACTTGGGATTCAGTTTCTTGGGATTCAGCTTCTAAAATTTGGTTCAAGAGTACATTCTGGTGAGAACTGAATGAAATAGCCCCAGGAGACCCAGGTGAGATGTATTTTTAACTAGTGTGGAGTAATCTAAGTAACAGTGGGCAAGCTTCTCAGTGGCCATCAGAGGCTAGTATGTTTGAGGAATTGCCTGGCTTGTAAGCAGAATCCCTTCTTTCATTCTACCTGCTCCCAAGATCATTCATAAGTGTGGCCTGTTTTTATTCTCTTAATAGAGGTTTATTTGTTAGACTTCAGCTAAGGTGTTAAAATTTATATTGCACCTTAATTTCTTAAGAACACCATGAATAAGAACCTTCTACTTTTCTCTAATGCCATCAGTGTTCCTCTTCCTTTCCACACAGTCTCTGATGAGTAAAACAAATTTGAGACAATCCTGTGATCACTTAGTGAACAAGAAATCCAAAAGAGGGGGAAATGACTTTGTTTTCTCTGCCTAGCATCCTCCCAAACTTCCTGTCAGTATCTTGGGGATACAGTGCATTCAACTGCTACACAGACCAGCTATCTCAAACATGGCTCCAGAAGAGAGTAGACCTTAAAATCTAAACACCAGGGGAAGGAGAGCATATCTTGAACATCTGTGTGTGTGTGTGTGTGAGAGAGATCAAGTTCCAAATCCTTCCAGGCACCTTTGTGGCAAGAGAAAGCATCTTCCCTCAGGTCTGCATTAGAACTGGAGCCTTTCTATGACAGTGACAAGATCCTTGATTCTCATTCAGCAATACTATCCTTCTTTATCAACTTGGAAGAGACACTGAATGTTCTCTTAAAAAGAGCAATATCAAAGATTATCTATTCCAGATCGAGATATGCAGACAAAGAGGAGAACAGGACCAGTAAGTTCAGAAGTGTCATGTACAGGCACTTCCACCAGACTAAATTTCTTGAAGAAAGGGAAAGGCAGAGTTCCCTGTCACAGGGCTGAGTGACAGAGCTTGGCTGCCCTCTGTATTAAATCATCTCCATTTGTGCTTCTGCTCCACATATCCTCACTTCAGTGTCTGCATCCCTTCTCAGACAAAGGCATGCTCTGGAAATGTTCTCAGCAGCTGCAGAGAAGAGGGAATGAGGGTGTTCCCAGCCAGAGCAAGAGGCAGTGACCTGCCATTCTAGCACACAGGTCTGCAAATCAAATGTGACATGAGGAAATGCAGGGCACAGTTTCATAACAACAGCTCAGCACTGCACCAAAGGCAGCCAGCAGGACAATATGGATGCATAACTCAGTTTCTGACCTGCCTTTCTAATTCCACCCTGCAGTTATTGTCTTTCTGTTTCCAACAGTAGCAGGTAACAGAGGTTTACTTGCTTCACCGAGATCACAGCAATATGCAGAAGTATGTCCAAGCCTCTCTTTTTGGATCAAATAATCTGACTCCAAATCATCTGACTCTGTATTTACCCCCTGCAAACTGAAAATCTAGCAAAGACACAGGACATGGTACAATTTCACCTTGCAAATGCTCAGAGGCACAAGGACAAAGACAGAGTGCCTGAGGAGCTAGCCAATGACCAGGAATGTGCAGCCATGAAAGTGATTAAATTGAATTTGTTTTAACCCCAGTTTCCATATGAAGGCTCATGTTTTTCCTGAAAAAGTCTGGGTTTAAATTTGCTGTGTACAACAGTTACACCTTGTGGGGAATGTGCATGTATGGCATTTCCTACTAAACAAAGGAGGAATTTCCCTTTGTGCACTGAAGTATTCCAGTCTAAGCTGCAACCTCTACCTATTTTCTCTGTTACAAAGATTTTCCATTAATAAAATATGTTAAAAATCAGGTAAAAAAATGTTTGTAACCCCCTCTCTATACAATTTAATGTAAAATTTACTACATTTCTTTCTTATGCTTTTTGTTCCCCCAAGACTTGTTCCCCAGAGATCTGCTCCTCCAGCAATGTCCCTGAGGGAATGGTTGGAGCCTTACTCCTACTGAAGAGCCAGAAATCAAGCAAGGCCACCTGTCCCTGTCCTCTCCTTCTCCCAAAGGAACTCCTCAGCACAACTGAGACACAAACCGCAGAACACCTTTCTTCTCAGACAGGATGAAGAAAGCAGTTTTAAACCTGGATGTCTTTCCATGCCTTCTCTCTGAGCCAAAACACTCCTCACTCCATGCCCCTGAATATGTAAGACTTTATCTCACTTAGCCCTTCCTTCTATGCTAAAGCTTTGTAGTTTATGTAGTGGGAGGGGTGTGTTGGTGGGATGGCCAGGCAGCCCGGCCACACAGGCTGAGGCTGCAGCCACTGCCGGCTGAGCAGCAAGCTTCAGGACAACAAGGCCCCAGAATGTCCTCCAAAAAGTAGAGGAATGTGCTTCCTTCATTCTGTTCTTCTAGAAATGGGAAATATCTCTGCCTCACTGGGGACATGAGTAAGTCTTCCTTCTGTTAATCCAATAAAAGCTTGCCAGGAGGATGCTTCTTGTCCCAGGACTGAGATTGGAGCTTTAGTGCTGGTGATCAAACAGTGATGGAACTAAGATGATGCAGGCAGGCATGAACAGTGCACTCAAATGCCAACATTCACAACAGCTTCTACAAGAGTTCCAAGACCTGGAAGTGCAACAGATTCTTTTTATTTTTGTAAACCTATGAGTTCTTTTCTTTCTCCCTCACATCTTACTGCACTCATCTTTAAATCTTGCCAAAGTCTTCTTTGGTTGACATTTCCTCTGAGGCAATTTCAGGAAAAAAGAAGCTCTGGGTTAGAAAGTATTAATTAAAGAGCCTCATGGTGGCAAAAAAAATGCAGCAAGTCTGTTTTCAAGTTGGAATTAGAAGAAACCACGTGAGAGTCACACTGAGAATCAACTTTGCATGTATCTTAAACATAGGTGAAAACTGTCCACTTCTGGATGTAATTACCTTACAATTAAAAAAAAAAAATTAAGCTACTAAGCTATATACCATAATATTATTAATTCTACATATTTTCATCTTTTTAGAGGCTTGACACAGTGTCCTTAATCACCAAAAGCCAATACCCCCAGCTACTCCCCACTGGCCACAAAACCTCCAGGAAAGGGAAGTGGAAAGGCACTTGGCCACAAAACCTCAAAAGCAGCTCAGACACACTCCCCTGCCTTGTTCTCAGGGTTTACAAATATACCTCAGTCAAAGTTATTCATGAGTAAGCAGGCTATGAAACACAAATTTCTTCTTTCTGCTAAAATAAATTCTAAGGATTTAAAGTCCTCATACTACCCTTATCAACCACTATCAAAGGAAGATTTAGTTTTGAGTAAGTCTGTAGAAAGAAAGAGACCATAGGTCACAACTCTTTACACAGTTCATTTGGGTTCTGATGATGTTTTGTAATCAAAACAACACACAGTGACAAAGTGCTAAAAACCAGCAGAGAGACACTAATAGCATGTCCTCGAATAAAGATCTTTACCCCCATAAATAACTATCCAAATGTACATGTACCTTGGATAGCAATCTTATGGAACAGTCAAGAATACTTAGTTAAATATATTGCAAAATGTTTTCTATTGCACACGTGTGCATTCCTTGGGGAGAAATAGAAGTCAGACCATCAAATTCTATTAGCATTAAAAATATCCTTTTCAGTAATGTTAACTTACTCTAAATTGAATTTATAATAAATACAACCCCCTTTATAAATCAGTATCAAGACACCTTCTCTTTCAACTAAGGAAAAGTGGTTTACAGTGATGGAGGGGTTACCAATTACTGCAGTGGATTTACAGTTATATTTTCTTCTGAAAAAAACCCAAACCAATCCAAATCAACTAACCAAACAAAAAGCCAAAGTATGGACCAAAGGTACAACACATGAGCAAGAGGATAAATAAGATACAAAGAAAAATTTTCCCTACATGTTCTGTCTAATGACTTCATTTATCACATGCACAACTTTTCCAAGACAAAGTGCAAATTCTAAGTCTATTGTGTTTCTTTAAAGGCAATAAAGCTCAAATTTAATAGTATGGTGAGCTGTCACTTATGTTCTTGTGCTGTTCTGATCTGCTGTAGCCTTCTGACATTGAAGTTTCACAAGTTCAAGCTCAATTTAGCAGGACAAGTTCAAAGGTCATATGTAAGATGACATAAGCTGCATGTCACTAAGTAGGTGACAAGTTTAACTTAGTATGACACAAGGATGGATGTGGATGGAGAATTTTCAATGCTACACTCCTGTCTCCCAATCCTCAGACTTCCATACCTGGAACAAAGCAAGGAGGCTGCATAGAAACAGACATTTATTTGTACTGCAGACCAGCTACTGAAAAAGCCTGGAAAGCTCCATGTCCAAGTCAGGGAAGGAGAAGGTATAAGCATCCTCAAGACAATTCAAACAATAGCATGGTGAAGGAGAAATTACTGACATGAAAACAATCTTCTAGGAATGAGGAAAACTATTTTAAGCAGGATATTGGGGAGCAAATGGAGAAAGGCAGCCTGAAGAGGTTTGGAGAGCTGGAGACTTTCTGGGCTCAGTGCTTATGCCAGGGGACTCAAATAGCAGAGTTGTTACTTTTTTCTTCCCCAAACCTGGTTCTTCTCCTGGTGTTACGTGGTACTTCATGCTTGTCACCCAGGGGTTACTGTGACCTAGAAATTATTTCAGGAATAAGAAGGACTAGAGCAAGGCTCCAGCTACTCCAGTAGCCCATTTTCACCACCAGCTTGAAGCAGGTACCCAGGAAATTGGTTAAGAACAGTGATGCAAACAATGATGCTCCTCCAGAACTCTCAGTCTCTAGAAATTTGCAGTTCTGTAATTTCCTGTTCTTTCTTCCCTCCATCACATCTCATCTCATTCAGTCATCTAACCTTCTCACTGCACTGACTTGTCCCTGGACTTGTCCCTAACTTAGATCACTGCTTTCCTACAAACCTTGTCCCCCTGTCCTGTTACACCATTTTGTTGTTGGAGACACCTGGATGACTACTCAAATTCTGTGAGCATAAGGAAATAAAAAACAAAACAAATTTTTTTTCACTTCAAAATGCCAAAACACTTCCAAAATAAATAACCTACAGACTAATAGTCTAATTCTGGTGTTTACAGAAGCTCAGTCTTTTGGATTGTTATAGCCATTGTCCCCTTGTGCCTCCATAAAGCAAATCAAGTAGAGCTATAGTGACATATTTGTGTTAAGGTATATTTCCCACATCCTAGAGATAATATTTTCCTGGTTATTCAAAACTGTGAGAATACTCTCAGATCACCAACATAAGTACTGCTGTAGCTTAGCATCTTTTTACTGTTTAGCAAGCTTCAAGATTGTAGAAAATGTTAAGCTACCAGATGTCAAGCCTCTTTCAACTCTGCACTGGACAAAACACCCCATTTTAAAGACCAACTTATATCAGGTACTCAAGAACAAGTACCTAGCCTCAAATTTTTGACAAGAAAGTGGTTACTATGTAACTGCAACTTAATGAATTTGTACCTTAGAGATTTGAACTGCATTTTTATATATTGATTTTTTAAGGAATTCAATTGTAGAGATCCAAATGTCCCATAAATCCCATCTTTCAAACATAAGACACCAACTGACAACACCAGCAATTTTGATACTGTTGTACCTAAGCATCAACCATCTTACTTCACAGTGTTCTCAAGCACCTACCTCATAGCAGAGGTTATTAAACATGTGTGTAATAACCATTACTTTTACACACACACATAATATATAAGTAGATAGTTATTATATATAATAAAAGCTTTCACATGAGGATGCACTTTAGGTACACTTCTATGATTTCTTTTACTTCAAGGATTTCTAAGGGTCAAAAGTTCTATGAATAATCATGGTTCTTATCTGGTGTTTATGTAGCTTTTCTGTGAGTTATCTGCCCAGTTTCAGAATACTTGCATATTCTTATCTGGTTTATATTAGGACAAACAGAAGCACAACCAGCCCCCAATCAACATTAGAAACCACAATGGCTTTAAAGTAATGGTCTTTCATTACAAGCAGCTGTTTACTAATAAACATGTACATGAGAAGCCTTTGAAGGAAAGTCTGTAGGAGAAAAAAACAGCACTTAAATTAAAAAGAAAAAAATAGGACATGTAACTAAAAGCACTTCTGAACCAAAAACGTCTTTCTGGCATCCTTCCCAGCTAACATTTGATTCTATGCCCTGTGTGATATTTTATATATCCTTGTATTTGAACTACACCAACCATATTTTGCTTCTTCCTTCTACTGGTTTTTGCACTACGCCTACAATGGTGTCACTATGTAAAGGAAATGCACCAGAGCGCTTTATACTTTCTATTTGTAAACTGATTGAGGAAGCTGTTAAAAATATTATCTAAAGATTCTTAGGTATCTCAGTATTATTCATTAAACAGAGCAGGATCTGCAGTAAGAATTCTGAATTTTGAACTGAGTTTTGCATGCTTTGTGTTGCCTCATAACATGTGGTTTTTTCAGCTTTGACTCTAAGCTCTAAAAATTTTAATTTCTCGAATTAGCTAACATCCTGACAGTATCCACTGTTTAAACAAGAAATTAGATGGCTCCTTCTTCACAGAGCTCTTTAAGAAACATTAAGAAGTAAAAGATGGCAATGCACTAATTAGAATTTTTTAGAAGACAAAACTATTCAAACACTGATCTTCCCTAACACTAACCCAGGGCACCTACACTGTAGATTCCCATAGGGTGTGTTTTAAGTGTAAGCTTATCACCTTTAAAAATCAGTGGGCATTTTTAAGACACATGTCATCTGATCCATTTTAGACAGCTCCTTCAGGGTGAGCAAAGAACTGAGATTCCACTCCCTAAGGGGAGCCTCTATTAATTAGTGAGATTGCTTGTGCAAAGCAGCCATGCAGCTGCACCCTGTTAGTCCACTAAGATGCCATGGTAGGCACAGCTCTCACAGAGGAATGTGTCAGTCGGCAAGAGGGATCTAAAGGCAGAAAATCTTAAGGAGCAAACTTATTCAGGCAGCTTGTTCAGGGCTTAACGGGTGCATAAAAGAAAGCAAAAGAAGCAAGCAGAGAAACATGCTGCAAAATAAAGGAAAAAGTGTAATGGAGTGAGCAATAGTAAATGAACTCCTACAATTAGTTTGCTGGAAATAATACTTGGCAATGGAACTGAGAACTTCTGAGAAATTCCGAGTGCTACACCCTGTCCACAAAGAGAAAACAAAAGAAATCCACCAGGAAATTGTTCATATTTCACTAAGCCATTCCTACAAAAGCAAAAAAATATGCTCACAAATATTATCTCAATTACTTTAACATACAGAGCTTATGCATGTCATCAATGATCTGAACTTACTGTGAGCTGCCCTGCTACCTGGGGGAATCACGCTAATACCGTAAATCCTGAAGAATTGTTTAAATAACTGCAAACTCCCAAACATCTCATCATGTAAAAAAATCAGTGTCATCCTTCCTCATTCAAGTGTCTCTTCTCAGTGTAAATACACAGCTGTCCAAAAGGATCAAGTTTCATCTTCCTAAGCCATTTCAGTTGTGATGGATCCCATACTGAAATCTATAAACAGCCTTAGGTACACCATTGGTTACCAACTGGTACATTTCCTAACCAACATCATTAAAATACAAGGCAGTTCAATGAACTTGGAAAACAGTAAGAAATTACTCTCCAGAGTGCAACATCTGGCATAAAGGAGGAGAAAAACACTGTTTTCAAGAGCAAGACATTTAAGAATTGGAGGCTAAACCAAAACCCATTAATCTATCTCCACCCCCACGTTCAAAATGAAAAACAGAAAAAATACCCTTTGATGCTTCACATTAGGAAGATACAAATCCGAGATGTCTTCCATCTGTTTTGTTTGCTGTTTTTTAATAAAAAAGCAAAATCACCCTGTTCTCTTTTTTTCTCTGTTTTCAGTAGATATCCTGAAGGATATTTTCAGACCTGTAATTCTAAGGTTTTTACACTGTTCTCATCCCATGCTATTTGGTTGCCTATCAAATGTAACTCTGCCTTAGTGAAGCAGTATCTGAGCTTTTCAGACATTATTTAAATGATCCTAACTAATTTTACATGTATCACAAATCTAGCTGAATTTAGGGAGCCAGGTGAGGAGGTAATTTCCTCTGTGCTCCTGTAATAAACTCTTGACCTCTCTGGTACATTTGTGAATAGTCCATGGCCTTTCCAAGCCCCTGCTGTCCCCAGAGGCTGCCACCAGCCACAGACCACCAGACAGTGACAGCACTGGCCATGACCCCTCTGCCTCATCCTACAGGACTGGCACATGGCAATTGGGTGGAATTGGACATACTGGAACATTGGACGTAATTGGAAATTTCCTTTCACTGGAGAAATTCTTGCTGCCTCATCAGAGCTTATGGATCACCTGCATGGTCAGAGGAATAGTCAAAATCCCACCTGCAATTCTTTGGAATGCTGGGAAGGCTTCTTGGCCACTGCCCCTCAACTCTCATTGCACAAACACTGTTGCACACACTTTTAGCTACCCACTGATCTTGCACGAAGGGCTCAGACTAAAGCTTGTCCTTCCTGGGGCTGAGAAGTGTTGCAAGCTAGCAGATGGATATCCTTTTTCCTATCTAAATGTATCCCTGTTGCACTTACAGGTCTGAAGAGCCACCTTTGGCTCAGTTCTATCTGGATAAGATTTTGTTCTATTTCTCCTTTTATTTTTCAAAGAAAGCCTTCATGCCCTGGTTCACCAGATGAATGAGTTCTAGTTAACTTCACAAAACTTAAAATAGTTTCTGTAATAGATCCTATGGTCTCTACATATTAAAACTGAATATAAAGCTTGTTACCACTTTTAAGGGGCATAAAAACGCTTTTAAAATCCTTGCGTGCCACTGTCAAATTCTCTGTGATTCACATAGCTTAAAGCCTTAAATTTTGGATATTCATGACTGCAAACCAGGGCAGAAAGTAGATTTAACACTTTGGTTTGTTTTCTAAAACAATGTCTGCCTTCATTTTAAACCAGCATTACATGTTATTTTAAGATATTGAGTGAAATTTTTATGTTCATTTAAATCAGGAGTATGAGTTTCCTCAACTTTCAGCAAAGAAAAGAATTAAAAGTAAACACCTTCTATAGACTTGTTTCCCACAGTTGAAATTTCCTTATGCACAGTTGAGTAAATCACGTCTCTCCATTCAGATACAAACATGATTGCACAAGTTAACTTAAATAGTAAAACTCTAACTGCTCATCAGCATCTTGCCAACTTTCAATGCAACTGGTGGGAAAGTTGTATCAATCTTATTAGAAAGAGGAAAATATTTCCAAGGTCTCAAGTCAAATGTGCTATTGTTTCACTCTTGCGACACAACAGCACAGAGACACTCCTTCAAGTAGAATTTCCAGTATTTGAAAGAATTACAGGGACTTTTAAAGTGGTATGAACTCTTGTCCTCAGCTTG
Organism: Agelaius phoeniceus; assembly: GCF_051311805.1. Taxonomy (NCBI): domain Eukaryota; kingdom Metazoa; phylum Chordata; class Aves; order Passeriformes; family Icteridae; genus Agelaius; species Agelaius phoeniceus. The sequence continues at coordinate 18,051,344 of NC_135265.1, forward strand.
ATGCTGTGCAAAATGCTTAACTGGCAGCTATCACCAATCTGCATACACAGGGCCAAACTCCCCTCCTCTCCAAGCCTGAATACAAGAGACTTCCACAAAAATGCTGTGGGAGAAAGCTTTCCCATGGGAAAGGTCATGCGGTGATTCCACTGACCCTGGCCACTGGCACGAGATGACTGAGGGACACTGAAGGTCACTGCTACCCTGACACACTTGGCTGATGGCACAGGGCCACAGGCTGTCCCTGGTATTTGCCCAGACTCATTCATTTCACAGCCATCCCTACCCTCCACAGGCTCCTCAGCCTCCCCACAGTGAGAGGAGGAAGGAATCTTTTGGTATTTTATGAAGGAAATAGCTTAAAAGTATCATTTATATACAAATATGAGATTGCATTAATTCAAATATACAACCTGCACACATTTCAGAGAAATATTTGGTAGCTGGCCTCACTTCAGTGCTGTCTGGCAGGAGGGAGCCATGCAAGCCAAGCACAAGTCCTGGAAAGAAAGGGTACACCACAGAAAATGCTGATCCCTTCAGACCATGCAGAAATGGTCAGAAGCCTCCAGAGATGACAAAATTGAGGCTTCACCAAGGGGTGGGACAAAGCAGGGCAAGTATTTGCAGAGAGGATGATTAATGAACATTGTGCTGGGTTTGTCACAGCAGTAGAGTCAAGGGGATGGAGGAAAAACACTTCTGCACCCCAGCATGCTTTTCCAGGAGCTTTACAAACTGAGTCCCTTAACATGGAATTCTGAAGTTCTTCCAAAAGTGTAGTGCTATTCCCAGTGCTTATATGGCACTAGCAATCCACAGCCTGAGAACTACAGGCAGAGATGATGACAACCCAGGTCAAGCATCAAGAAATACTGGAAGTACATTTTTCATCAATCACAAACCTCGGTACACAGCCTGGAGACTTTATAGAGAACATGACCCAAGCTCAGGAAAGTACAGACAGAAACCCAGTACTGTGTAACACACATCAGGGTGCATTCTGGTGTTGTCTTCATCAGTAATTAATTGGCTGAGTCCATCACCCACACCCTACAGGTGTGTTGTAGTTGTCAGCAAAGCTTGAAAAGCCTGTGTGAAAAAATACTCAGCCCCACCAAGAACTCTAATAAAAAAGCAACTGCACACTTGAATCATTAGCACATACTCTGGATGCTTTGTTTTCCTTTGAATTATTTATACCATGACAGATGGAGAACTGAAAGTGACATGTAGACTAGACTTCTATTTTATATAACAAAACATCCACTTCTTTTAAAAGAGAGAAACTACAGGTTCAAATTAATATTAAAGGGAGTTTAACATGCTCTTGCTATAAAGAAATGTTTAAGATCACAATTATTTGAGAAACAAAATATAACTTTTATCCTTTTGAAAATTTCAGTTCAAAGATGCTTCTTCTTATAGGGGCTTAAGAAACAATGTTTTGGAAGCAGAGCTTAAGAGACTCAGTTTAACAAATTAATGAATAATGTTAAAGAATGAATTCCCATGCTCATGGACTTAGTTCTTGACTCCCCTGCATAAATATGGCACACTTCATCTGAAACTGATAGACATTTTCAGTCTATATTTTAAAGTAGGTACTTCTCATGAAAATATGAACATTCAAAGCATTTCAGTATCCCTCCTTTTGGCTGACACAAAATTTCTTCACAGCATTTCAGAAATTCTACTTCCAAAATTAGAAAATAGTGCTAAAACAAAGAGCTTTTTTTAAAATGCAAAAATAGATAAATATAGTAAATTAAAGTTTGAAAAGGTAACTGCTGAGACTGTGAGAAAATTGAGAATTTATTTGTTTCATTCAGACTGAAATTTCAGGGAAAAAACCCTGAAAATGTTCTGAATTCTTGGCAACTGCATTTCTTTTCTATACTAATTCCCTTCCTCTGCATTTAAACACCACTAAAAGACCATAGAGATGAATTTTTCTGCTTATTTTGCTGAGCCACTACATCTGACAGTGATATTGCAAACCTCTGGGGGTCACCCACACAAACCTCGAAGGCCCACCACTGCAGCATGGGGAAAAATTAGTTCTTCTCTTTATTACCTTCAAGCTTGCTACAGCCTAATGCAATAGCAGGATATTTACAAATGCAGACTGTCTAGACTACACAAAGTATAAACTGGATAGAGACAGCTTTTTTCTTAAACTTAGGCTATTATCAATTTTTATTACAAATTTGGTTTTCCCAAAACAGAAGCAAGATCTAACAAGAAAGAAGGAAAAAGGCACTGAAGAAAGAAAGCAGAGCTAGATTAGCTACTTTACAGCTGACAGTACTACCAATTTATTCCTCACTTGACTGGAAATTGTAAATTACAAAAACTTTCATTTTTGCTGATGGTTTCAATAAAGAAATTATATATTCTTGTGTACATATATTTTTAGGTAAATACAGTTTAGATGGTTTCTAGAACCATTAGGTCAAACTATCCATGCAGTGGAACGAAGATCACAGAATGGGTCAGGTTGGAAGGGGCCACTGTGGTCATCTGGTCCAAGCTCCCTGCTCCAGCAGGGTCATCCCAGAGCACATTGCACAGGATTGCCTTCAGCCAGTTCTGGTGTTTCTCCACTAAAGGAGACTCCACAGCCTCTCTGGGCAACCTGTTCCCATGCTCAGATTCCCACACAGCAAAGAATTTCTTCAGGTGGAGAAAGCTTCCTATCCCTCTGTGCCCATTGCTTCTTGTCCTGTTTAGCACCACTGAGAAGAGATTGGATCCATCTCCTTGGCATCCTCCCTTCAGATACTCACAGGCAGGAATGAGGTTCCCCCTCAGAATCCCACACCTACCTTCAGCTGGGCTACACACAACCAAACTGCAGCCTGAATTCCCCAGGGACAGACATGCAGACCTCCTGTACATCCCTTAGGGAATCCTTCCCAGCTACTAGAATTAAACTGCTCAGCACCGGCAGCTTGGAGCAGCACTCAGTCACCTCAGTCACTGGGTTCAAAATGCTCCCCTCCTGCTGCAATCAGCTTTGGTGCACAGCTTTGTTCCCCTTAACCCCTTCTAAAGCTGTGTGTGCCTTTCTGACACTCCCAGGTTATGCCCACAGCCTATTGCACTGCATGAGCAATATATTTCTTTACCTCATTTTTTTCATTCTGCTATGATTACAAGAGCAGATCAAGAATTATTTTTTGCTTAGAGATTTCCCATATTACTTTAACAAGCCCTTGTCCTTTTCTTGCTTATGACCCAAGCCCTAACAGAAATTTCTCATTCTCAGACTATGTCATTTGCTCTTATTCTCCCTTGGAAAACTCATTCTGATTTTTGTCACCACCTTCTCCCAGACAGACTGCCATTCCTCATTCTGCTGAACCCACAGGTAATTGCCAAATGGTGCAAAGTCCCATTTTCAGGTATACTTCTATCCATTAAGGAACCTTGCTCCAGTGAAAGGGGTTTTTTTGTCTTCCCCCTTACCCCAAAATAATCTGTTTGTGGGTTATTTCTTGAGTGTGTCAAGGTAGTAGTAGTCTTGTCCTTGTTCAGAAAAATTTACTGTAGCCAGATCCATTACTTGCAAGTGACAGCACACGAAGATTCAAAGGGGGACTTTGGTGGTACCTTACAAAGGATCAATTTCAGGGCAGACCAAGCCTGGGATCTCTAACATTGCCAAAACTCTTGCTGCTGTGAGAATTTTCCCAAGGAATAACTGAGGTGAAATTCAAAGTTTTGGTCAAAGTAGAAAACTCCTCTGAATTAAGTGCATCTAAATCTGGGAAATTTTTGTGGTGGCAGTCACACAGGCCTTTTTGTGCTTATTTATGATAGCTGTATATTGGTATTCTGGCTAGGATAATAATAATATACATATTAATATTCTAATTGTAAATGGCAAATACTGTTTATCCTAACTCTACCTTAACTTTATGACTTTTTCTTGTAATATTTTGCTTATTACTCTTATTTTTATCTTAAATTTTCAAGTAACCTAAAATTTTAACTATTAAAGCATATTTTTTTTTTTCTAAAACAGCTCATTCTTATTGCAGTCCTATATAAAAAGCAGCTGGGTCAAACTCAGTTTCATATGAACAGCGCTTGAAACATTAAAATTGCATGAAAAGCCAAGAGTCTCAGTTGCATAACCAGGGCCAAGGAGCAGCCAATAAGTCTCTGCCAATCACCCCTATTCATCAGCAACTTTTGTTTGACTAAAACATGCTAGAAAAGCAACCTGTCATAGTTCAAAGATTTAGAGATATGAAGAACCTCTTGCTTCCCTTGATAATTTGCCAGAATAATGAATCATTTCTATATGAAAAATACTGTGCATTACTCCTGATTTGAATCTGCCCAGCTCTCCAGCTATAACCTTTAGTTTCTGTTATGGTTTTTATTGCTGTTCTAAAAAGCCAGTATAAACTCAGTATATTTTCTCCTGCTTCCAGAGAATTACATTTCTTAATCAAGGAGAATCTCTATTTTGAGTGGGTCAATGGATAAAAAAATCACTGTTCTCAGGGAGAAACAATTTCATGGATTTCAAATCTTTTGGATGTCCTTCTGCAATGTTCCCATGGTTCAACATCCCTTCTATAGCAGGCATTCCTGTCACAATGCACACCCAGAGGATTTGAGTCCTAATCACTGTCTTCCTGGAAAAAAACTCCTTCTCCTTTTATGATAGCGTCACACTAGGAGCTCTTGTGAAAACAGAAAGATGAAAAGCTCCTTACATCTCTTCCAGACTTAGCATTTTCCAGGGTAGAGTTTACCTTGTTCCTGGAAATTCCATCTGGAGAAGTGGTGGAAACTCCTCCACTGGCAATATTCAAGACTTAGCTTGATGGGTGTGGATAATCTAATCTAAATCTCTGCTTTCCACAGCCATTCAGATGCCACCCAGAGGTCCTTTTCAGCTTAGGCATTACTATGACACACAATTACATATTTGCTCAAATGCAGTTACTCCATTCTCCACTGCAGTTTTCAAAAGCTGAGACAATACTTTACAAAGTCATCTGATCCTGTGGGTTTATAATGCCACTGCTGGTTCTTTCAATACCAACTCAGTGTCTTCTTTGGAAGTCTTAACCTGTGAAAAGTTTTACCATGTAATATTGCAATGTACTAAACACTTACATCATGTATTTACACCATGCTCATGACCATTAATTGGCTCTGCTCTTTAGCCCTAAAAAGTGGCTTTGCAGGCTGCTGCAGGTCTCTGCACCACCACAGCAGACTCACAGCAGGAACTGTGAGCAGAGCACACATTTGTCTGTGCACAAGCACTGTGTGGATTTCCTAAGGTGGTTACTTGAGTCTGACAGTTCATTACCTCTGGCTTTATCTCTCAACCCAAAGGATATGTTTGCACATCTGACTAAAATCTTTCCTTGCCTGTTTTATTTGTCATTTTCTTTGTAAAATCACCATTCTTTCACATGTCACACTTCACATCTTTACAGAATTGCTTGCCAAACTTCTTTGTCTATTTTATTGATGAAGTACTGAGGAAACAAAAGATAATGCCATATTAAAACATGCTCTTTGGCTGGGATACACTCTGCTTTTGTAACAAGATACTGTGTACCTACTAGGACAATATGTCATACTCCTATGGCAAAAGATTGTATTGCAATTGCTGGCAGCTTAAGCAGAATGAATTTCTTCACCAAAGTCCAGATTCCATTAAAAAGAAAAACTTCTGTTAAAGCTGCCTGTCAATATATTCCCAAGAACTGTTTCAAGAGATGACATTTAACATTCTTCTATATGAAAAGTCTTAACTTCTAGCTATATTTACCTCCTCCCAAATGAACCCATTTCACCACAAATTTACAAAAAATATAAAATAAGTTTGAGTACCAAACTCCAGCTGGAAAACCAGGTGGAAGCACTTTATTACCAAACTTGGAAGAAATCCATGGATTTCTTCAAATGTTAAAATGTCACCTGCTTCTCCCTGTGCTAGTCCCAAGGGCCAGCAATTCTCAAACCAAATTTCATTTTCCTTGCAATTTCTGCATGGAAAAATCCAGAGTATGAACCTTCCCCTGCCTGTGTCCACAGGTAAATCAAACTCTTGATTTCAGATTTCAAGGAGGAGGTGTAGAAACTTTATCAGGCCTAAAACCATGGCAGATGACCTGTTCTGGTAGTCCAGCCCTACTGGAGACTAATACACCTCTGGCTACTCTACCAGGGATTGAGGTTGGGAAAAATCTGTATTTTTTTTTATCTTTCATCATTCAGATAATTTCCTGCTACAATAATCTTCCCTTTCCAGCTATCAAGACAACGATCCCTAAGCACTTACTACTAGTAGTATTTCTGTAAAGGTCACTGTACTCTACAAATGATTTATGGCAACCTGTAATGTAAGAGGGAAGACAAAAAAAATACCCTGCAAAAGAACAAAAAAAAAAAAAAAAAAAAAAGTAAAGCAACTACATCATGGTTTACTCTCATTTTGTTGAGCTAATACTGTGGCTGAACAAACTCTCAGAAGCTTTTTGGCCTGTGAAATAGTATCTGCAAATCTTTAAACAATGTGCTTCTTAATGGTTGGATTAACTCAAACTGTAGAAACCCCCTTAGATTAAGACTGCACTGCTTTCATGTGAAGTAGCAAGGCAGTGTGTCAGGGAAATAAATAAAGATTTTGTCCTGTTGACTCTCAGCCTACCAAGCATAGAAAAGGGGGCAAAAGGCCTTGTTATGTGGCCTGTGATCTTATCCCTTATCCTTTTTGACCAGCACAAACTGTCAGGAAAGAAACAGCTCTGCTGATAAGAAGGAATACCTCCCTCTCTTTTAAGTGGAAGTATAGTAGCTGTTCTCCTTCAAGTCAAACAGAGCTCATAGTGCTGTATTTATTTAAGAAATTTTCCAATATGATGAAATATTAACTTGTTTTGGTTGTGTCATTTTGGATTAGGCTGAGGGAAAGAAGTACAACTCCCACAATGTCTCCAGATCTCAGCATCATTTTTCTTTTGATCAGTACACTTTGGACTTACAGAAGCAAATTGTAATCATATTATCAGTCAAAAAAAATACTGTTGAAAAACAGCACTTGTATTAACACTTTAATCAGATGCTCTTGAAATCATCTTCAATGAACAGCAGTCAACTCAAACACCCACCTGGGACAGCAAAGTCAGTTTGATGTTTGTACATTCCTACTTACTGAGACCTTCCAACAGGAAGAGCTTGGTTATTATAAACCAACTGCCTGTGCATTTACATGGAGCTTTCAGGAAAGGCAGTGGGGAAAAATGGTGCCTTTCTACATTGCTGACAACCACCTTCACTTCCATGGGGGATATTTGAGCATCATGCCTAATGTTGTCTGAAGCAGGGGCCTAAATGAGAAACAACTGGTTGATCCCTCTTCCCTTAGATGAGAACAAGGTGACAGGAGAGATAAGAGAGATGGCATGGGCTGAGTCTGGGCAAATTTGTTCTTTTTAACGCTTCTTGGTGCCTGAGCTTTCAAGGGATCAAATATCAGAGCTACAGTTCTGACTGCTTACCTGTCTGTTATGAACAAGGAAACTGGAAATTCTCCCTTTATTTGCAAACCAAGGCAGTCTAGTCATGGAAAAGATAAACTATGTGCTTTTACCGAGCATGATACCACAATATGCTGTTAACCTTGCACTGGTGCCAGTCATTAGTTTTCAAAAGGATTTTAATGATTTTGCTCTTTAGTGCAACACTCAACACACCTAGAATGGACTCAAAGCAAAACATTCTCTTTGACTCATCCAGGCTTTTCTTCCCCTTACAACTCTTATTTAACTTTTTCAACTATTCCTCCCTCCTGGATTTCAGATAAAATTACTTCTATCTGGCTGTTGCAACAGAACGCCACCAGACTCAGCTTCTTTGCTGAATTTGGGTGAACAAATGTAGGTGATTTTGTGGGTTGGCAGAGACAGCAATATGAAATCAGGCTGGCTATTCTGGTTAAATGAGCAGTCAAACAGTATGTAAGATTAGGTTTCCAAACATAGCTCCCTGCCATACACTGAAGTAAGTAAAACCAGATCATCGCCCTTGTCTCCACTGGAAGTATCTGAAGGCAGAATGAACATTTTGAAATTATGACTGCATTTTAAAAGACTTCTGTAGGATCACAGAACCCAGACATATAAGAAAGTTTTCAAACCACAGGGAAGATAAGCTGAAAAACAAAGCAGTAGTGGCTAGACAAACCTCACTTGAAAGGCTTGATAACTTTTGTCTGACTGCTTTTGCAGAGGAAGTTAGGAATTAGAAAAGCTATTCTGCTCTCAAAATCTAATACCGTGTTCCTAAAATTAAAAAGAAAAAAAAAGAGAGAGAGAGAGAGAGAGAGAGAAGGACAATGACAAAAGCACAGACATTTTGGCAGTATCCACGGAAGTTTGACAAGTGGCAGCAGAAAGCACAGATCAAAAGACCACGTAAGTTCTTTTATTGTGGAAAATACCTAGAATTCCATGTTTATCTTACCACAATAAGCCACTGAATGGTTATCTAAACTGCCCTTGTTTTGCCAGGCGACTCAATACATCTGTAGATTTTACCTCACATTAGTTTTAGTCTGGTGTGTTTAAAAGGCTACACAGCAACTCAATCTAATCTAGAAGTTTATGCATCTTACAGTCATCACAGAGACTGATCACCTTAAACAAAAATCTCTTTGGTATTAGTTCAGAATTACTTGCCCCAGTTGCTACACCTAAAATCACATTGCTGTGATACATCACAATAAAACTCAACTTTCTCTGACAGTACATCACTAATAGGTATTGTGAGAAATCCACAAAAGTACATTAAAAAACCCCCAACCCTACATAGGAAGCATCTCACAAGGACCTGTTTGAATACTTGTGAGTCTTTATTTTTTTTTTCCTTCATTTCCTTAGTTCTCCTTTTACAAACTGTGGAAAGTTTCCCTAAATTCCAAGCTGGCTTTGCCTATATACCACAGCAACAAAGAAATCTGTCTAACATATTATAAGGGGAACTATTCTTGGCAAAATAATGAATCTTAGACAGGTTTAAGTCATGCAGAAACAAGACTGAACTTGTGAGTTCACGGTTTCTTTAAACAAACCAATACCTCCTGTCATAGCAGGAGGAAAAAAAGATATGTTAAACCCAAAATATTACAGCAGAAGCAAGAGAAGACATGAGAAAAAAAGTAGCTCACTCATCTTCACTATTCAAGTATCTTCAGAGTACAAGTCTACTGTTTCCTAACCCTTCAATTCAGAAGAGGCCCACAAAGTCCAGAGTCCTGGAAGACTTCCAGCAAGAAGATTAAACTCTGCATAGAAACATCCTCTATAATTAGGGAAGAAAGCATCTTGGTTTTTGAACAGCATGTGACAAATTTTGAAACCACGAGATAAAATCAAATTGCATTTTAACATGGTTCAAGAGAACCCTTTCTTTGGTAGACTGTCAGTTTCCCTCTTGAAAACATCTGATAACTACTGTAGCAAAGTCACGTTTTTTGCACGTCTCAAAATCAACCTAGAAACATGTATGGACAATATGATAATAATAATGAACACTTAACGACATTCTTTCTTTCAAGCACAATGTTTTGAATATAACAGCCTATCCAAAAGCTTCCACTCTCTCTTACACAAGCCCCACAGAAGAAAGCCATGGCTCTTAATCACAGCTGTACCTGGCTTGCAGGAGAATCACCAGAGGAGCAGCAAAGAGCTGAGAAGTTCCTTTTTCTTCTGGGTTGTAGCACAGGAGCACGAGGGGTTACCTCCTCCCCAAAAGCCATCTCCTCAGTAGCACACTGCCACCAGCATGGAAGGGCAGAAGCAGGAGCAGCACAGGTCCCTCTTCCTCCTGGTGCAGCTTTTCCATAGGTGTGCACATGCGGCAGAGCCTCATCTGATGTGCAACTTCATTACACATCCGGGTGGATGAATGAGTCACATATAAAAAATACTGGTTTCTCATGGCTGCGTGTTCGCACACGGGTGGGGATTGAGCAAATACATGGGCTGCAAACTACCCTTTTGTGACAGGATTAATACCCAAGACCAAGGAGGTCACAACTCAGCAATGGAGGAAGAGGCTAACACATGTACAGTAAGAAGACATGAAAGAGCAATCAAAGTAACACAAATAGTTAATGCTGTGGTGAAATATCTTGAATATTTCAGCATGAGCATCTTGAATATTTACAGCAACAACCAAGTATTACACGCGGCCTCTGCAGCAGTGCTGCATTACTGAAAGCCATTCACTGGCCTCAGGAAGCAACCTGACTCCCCATGCCATGGGTTCCAGGCTGGGATGGATGCAGGCAGTTGCTGAGGCCAGGATTAGGCCCCGTGGCCAGGAGCCCGAGCAGCAGGGCCCGGCAGCTGCGGCCGCGAGGGAGCCACGGGCCTGGCGTGCCGCGGTGGCAGCAGGTGCTGCAACGTCCGGTGTGGAAAACACTTGGTAAAAATAAAATAGAGGGGAAGTACACATGAGCCAGAAATGAAATGCTTGCATCTGATATCAGAGGAAGAGCACGTCGGTCAGACAGTCCGCTGGGGGTTTGAGCCAACTGTACCCTGGTCAGCAGGAACATTTTACTGACATCAATAGCAGCACCACGAGGGCCAAGAAAAACATTTTTGTGATCTGCGCCTCCTCGCTCCACCCCATCCCACCCTTCTGCGATGTTCTGAAGGGAGAGGTTCTCCATTGACTTCCAGAAAGGTTTGATGCTGTTTCTATCACATTCTCATTTAAATTCCCCAGCGACAGACATCATAGTAATTGCTTCTGGTAAAGCAGAGTCCCTGGTCTGTGTAGAACAGAAACCCCCCTCTGCCCCACTCATCCACATATGCAAGAGGCTGGCATCATCCTGCCTGTATTCCCAGTGCTGGAGTTGGTATTAGCCAAAAAGATGGCAGCTTGGATTAGCAGCTGAAAACAAACTGGAATAATTGAGTTCCTCTAAAAAACCTAAAAATACTGCATCTGAATACTTCCCATCAAGAAGGCATTCCCATGAATACTTCCCATCAAGAAGGCACCATCTTGCCTGTATTCCCAGTGCTGGAGTTGGTATTAGCCAAAAAGATGGCAGCTTGGATTAGCAGCTGAAAACAAATTGGAACAATTGAAATTCTTTAAAAAACCCGAAAATACTGCAGTAGCTACTGACAAATCATGGTAATTGCATTACTGTGGTGATCTCATTCTAAGAGCACAGTGGTTCTCCCACATCCCTGGGTAGGAGACATTGACACAATGTTTTCTGTTTAGTGCAAAGCTATTAAAAAATTTTAATATGAAATAGCTTTTTTTAAAAAAAATTAAGATCATGTGATATCTGTAATGAAAGTGTGAAATTGGCACACAATATCTGTGAGGTTTTGGAGTGGGTTTTTCTTTACAGATTTTAGGGAAATACACAACAGATAGAAACATAAGTAGATCAAGAATTTACTCGAATTATCACTTCTCTGTCAAAAAAAGAAAAAAGAAAATTGTTTAGATCAAGAAATTTTATAAATGTTCTAATTTTTGGGTACACTTTTTATATGGAAGCATTTATGTTACATGTGTACTTTTTAGTTATTTTTTTACATTATCCTAAAAAATAATTCTTCCTTCCAAAAAAGATTTCCTCTCATTTAAATAAACCAGCCAATGTCATGCAATGGTTTATTTGTTCAGCCAATGGGAAATAAGTGACATTTCTTTTTTACTTATTCTAATCAAAGTCAAATATTTGTTCCTTCTGTGAGTAGTTTGCTACTAATTACAACAGTCTGATGTACAGTATTTTGTGTTACTAAAAATAGGTCTACAAATTAATAAATGCAGCTAAAATTATGCTTTCAAAGCACAGTGGAAGAAAGCCCAAAGCTCATACATAAACATTGACAGCAGGTCTGTTTCCAGACTTTAGACACCCACATACCCACAACATAGGTGCAAATTGGAAAAGTCTCTCCTTGTTCCTCTGGGAGGAAGTGTGTCTGAAATGAACATATCGTGTAGGATTTAAAATCAGAATCAACTTATTTCAAATAAAAAAAAACCAAACCCTTTTAACTATGTTTTTCCACTCTTTACATTTTCCTCTTGTTGCCTTCCTCCTTTCTTGAAGGACAGATATCTCCCTTCAGACCAAAGAAATATTTACCTTCAATTGAAATTGAAGTAAAACTAGTTTTGCTCTTTTGAATGAAATAATTGCAATGAAGGCAGTTTATTAAAGGTATGTGTAAGAAATGTGTGAGAAACCCCTTAGAAGCTGAAACAGTCTTAAAACTTAATTGAGCCCAGGAATTTTCAGTCATGAGACATTAAAATAGTCAAGAATTCAGCAGTACAAAACAGAACTGGACATTCACGTAGGTATCAGGAATATCCAGTCTTACAACTAGCAAGAAGATAATTTTGGAAGATAAATCTCAAGATGTGGGACAAAATAATCTGTAACTCCTAAAGATCAGAACATACATGATGGCTGATTATCCCACATCCACCACCTAACAGGTGTTAAGAAATTGCCATTAAGAGGCAGAACTCAAAGTGAAAAACATATTATTGGTCTTTTGGATTTTGTAATTCAAAACTAAGCTAAGAGAATAGTTTATCTTTTCCTCTGCCTAATAACTACTTTTGAATTTTACACTTTGTGTTTTTTTAAAGTGAAGTACACCTATGGCAGCGTATTGATCAGCCAATGAAAATCTTTCCTAAACTGAAACAAATGGCACTGCTCAGTGCTGACTGAGGCAGCAGTCTCCTAGTGAAAAACTGGAATCACTACAATCCCCTGCACAAGGGGCCACACAAAATGCAGCAGCACAAAAGGTACTAATTGGGACAAAATATCCACAAGACCAAAAGAGGACCCCTCAAAAGATTCTTGACTGACCAGAAGTCCCTGCACTGACTTGCTATGTCAAGATGCAAAACTTGATACCACAGATTCTGAATTTACTGAACTGGCACAATTATCATGACTGGGTGAGTATTAAAAACACACATCTCAGGGGCAGCTGTCAGAGTCACAGGTGTGGGATGCAATTTTAACAACAGCAATTTTAACAATTGTTTTTCCTGGTGTACTCAACTCATTTGAAGAGAAGGGAAATTGGAATATATGTATATAAGCAATTGACTTGTCTTATTTACTCCTGTTCTCCTATTTGAGCCCAGAAAAGACATTTAAATCCCAGTGATTATGGTTAAAGCAAACCAGTTAATCAGGTGACTTCAGTGCAATCTGCCTTTGTTAGAAAATCAACTGAAAAAATGCTGTAAAGCAGTAGCAATAGTCCAGAGGCACATTTACTTTGCTCATGACTGACATCAATATGTGCTCCCATCCCAAGTGACAATGTGCAAATAGCAAAAAAGTGCTTTCCAGTGAGAAGCTAACAGGACTATTCAGCTGTAACAAGAACAACCCAAGCATATTCACAACCACTTGCAGGGAAATGGTTTTTGGACACAGCAAATTCACCAGTTCTGAGGCTAATCACAGGTCACCCAGGGAATTACACTGTCACCTCAGCACTGACACCAACCAACCTGTTGCCCTCACCCAACAGCTCTGCCTGGCTGTGATCATTTGCCAGACAAGTACTCCTCACACCTTTTTTCTGCAGCACACCTCCAGAGCTGTGGCCAAGTGAGAACGCCTGCTCAAAACCAGCATGGCCAAAACTGCCTGCAGACCAGAGCTTGCAGGTCTTCATTATCATTTCTGTCACAAACTTATTGTGCTCTCATAAGTAAATAAGGGGCTTGAAATTAATTTTGGGATTTAGGGATCACGGACAAGCCCCACCTAGAATGGTGTCCTGAGGATGCCTCCCATGCTGCTCATCCCTGAGCTGGGCAGGAAGCAATTGGAGGTACTTTAGCTTAAAAGCAGAGTTGGAAGAGGAAGCAGTGGCAAAGCACCCTTTGAGCAGACAGAGGAGCTGCTGAAGCAGCCAGTGCTGCCCTGAACCCATCCCCAAGCAGGGCCCTGCTGGCTGTTTTGGTGCAGCTTTTGGCAGTCGTCAACAGAGGCAACCCAGAAAGAACAAGGGCTAAACCGAGGGGCCAGAAAAGCCTAAGTTTCTGAAACCTAAGGAATCTCAGGTGTCTACAATAACTGGGAGAGGTTTCCATGGGCAACACTGAGCCTTTGAAGGCAGCTGCCTGAAATGTGTTTTAAGGGATACCAAAGTCCTAGATTCCTTACTGGATTTAACAACAGGTACTGGAACAAGATCACTGCAGGCATTTACACAGTCAACTGAATACAAAGCATTCTAAAAATACTTTTGCTTGTCATAAAATAAGATTAGAAAAATATATGTACAAAATTCACATGAACAAAGGTAAGTACAAACAACTACCTGGGACTTCTGAGTTACAAACAATACGCACTATTTGAAATGCGGAGGCGTTGCCACAGTAAAAAGTTACTAATCCTGTTGGGGCAAAGTAACTGCTCTGGTGTGTGGTTTGCATGGGGGAGGGAAGGAAAAAGAAAAGGAATTGCTTTATTAGTCTTTTTGCAGCTTTGTTTTGTTTGATTTTTCAAAAAACCCCAGCTTTTCAAATTACTTTTAACTGATAGATACAAATGAAGAAACTTGTATTTATCAAAGCAAGTATTAACAATCTAGTTAAACTTCATTTACTCCCAGAGATACCTTAGGGCTAGTAGTTTAATATGTACCTTAATAGGTTGCCTTACTTTTATAAACTAGAGGGTTGAAAGACTTTCCACTGAGACATCCTATTAGGAATATTCTTCTTCCTCAGCATTTTCACTTTGAGTGAATATAGAGTAAATCCACTTTACTTTGCTAATGAACCAGCCCTTTGTTCATTTATCTATCAAGCTATTTATAAATATCTTGCAATCACAGCATTATCTGGGGGCTAAAGAGCATGTTTCAACTCAAAACAAATGGACATGTCATCTCATGTCCTTCCATAAACAAAAGGTAAGGGCTTGGAATCCAGCAGAGATTTAACCTCGTAATCATGTTGCATATGTTCATTTTCATTGCTTTTCTTAGGTGCTTGTAGCAGCGTAAAATACGAGCAGTTGCCCTTAACTTAGGGCGGCCCCGAAAGCAATAAATTGTTGCACCAGCTGTAGGTGAGACAGGGGACACGTGTGGACACTGGGGAGGGTCCCCCTTCCTCAGCGGGCTCTGCTGGGTCAGACTGCCCAGGGACAATGGGGAACTGCCTGCTCGGGCAGGGCAGCAGGGCCCAATGGTGGAGAGGAGGCAGCAACTCACAGAAACCTCCTCAAACAACTTCTGAAACTTTACTTTTCCTCTACACAAAAACCTACAACCTATGCTGCCACAACAGCACGTTCTGGCTGCGTGACCCTGACTTCTTGCATATAAACAGGCATTTTTTGGTGACATGTTAAGTACAGCAGAATGTGAAGCAAGTGGTAATTCAATGAAATGGATGATTCCAACTAGAAAAGTCTGCAGCATATCCAGATTAAAGTCACATGCTTCACATTTTAAAACTGAATGTAATTTTTAACTCTGTTTTTTAACTTGCACAGACCAAAGAAGTGTTCATGCAGCATTAACACTAAATCAATTTCTTCCTACCCGATTCCATGCCATCAACCAGCAACAGTGTAATGAACACAAAATATGCAAGTTTATTTTGCACATTGTTATTTGTATATAAACAAGTACTAAATAACTAACACTCAGACTCTGGGAGAAAGGTTAAATTGAAATGAATTCTAAAAAATTCCCATTAATAACTCAAGATATAACTGGGTGTACAAGTAAAAGAGTTATGACTAAAAAGAAATCAGTTTTTGAAGTGATTTCCTCATTTGTGGTTCTTTCAATTCTTTCACTTTAAAAGTCACTACACATTCCAAAAAATGTTTATTTAACCTTGCCTAATCAAGCAATGCAGAATATCAGAAAACCTTTATACCCTGTTTTTTCACCTGGAATGAAACAATGTGCCTACCATATTCTGCAACCCCCTCATTCCCCAAATCCTACTGAAGATCTACATGGAAGTGAAGTTTCTCTCCAGTTTACATCTCTCAGTAGCCTTAGGCAGAACGTTACTATTTTTCTCTTTTCACATTTTTAAGCTCGGGCATTGTTCCCAGCCTTTCCCACCCAGGCCACTTCCACTCCCGTTTCCATTCCACACTGAGCCACCTGAACCAAGGGGACTCTGCAGCCCCAACGCTGCTTCCCGTTACCATGTCCCACCGTGCCAGCCATCCCTCACCTACTGCTGTTTACTTGATCTGCCCTAGCTGATCTGAGCATGAAAGTGGCTGCAACTAAGAACACAAGGTGCTTACTGTCCCTTCAGAGGGACTGAAAGTATCCCCTTTTGTTTATACCTCAAATCCCAAAGTCCCAATAGCCTTTCTGTTGCTCGACTTTCACCTCCTAATATGTTTATCCTCTACTAACGTACTTTTACCCAAGGAAAAAATCTATTCAGTGCTCAAACGTTACCGATGATATCAAAACATACACTCAAAGTCAGTTTAACCAACTGATACTGTAATTAATTTAAAAAACAAAAAACTTCGGCATTTTATCAGATATCAAATCCTGGAATAAATGCTGTTATAATTTTAGGGTTCTATTTTAACAGTTAAAGGAGGGACATCTGGCAATAATCTACAAATAAATACAGTGTCTCCATTCTTGGTTTCTCCTCCAAAACACTACCTAGGAAATTTTTGCAGCATGATTCATATAATCAACATGATACATTACAATGCCTTTCAAATAATTCCGAATTCTTAGTTCATTCAATAAAGAACTCATTTTTGAAAGAGAAAAGGGAACATGCCCTGCCAGAAAACTTGCTTTATTGACTCAGCCCTGCTGCCAGCAGGAACACAGTGAAGCAAACTCCAGGATTTCAAAAGCATTTTTTCACAGCGAGGGCAGAAACAGAAAGAGGCTTATTTACCGAAATGTGAGATCCCACAGGTGAGGCCAGAGACGGTTTGAAATCCTCTTCTTTTAGTTCCAAAAGTTTTAATTTATGATGAAATCTGGAATAATCCTTTCAAGCTGCCAGGTAGAACGCACGCCATATCTCAGCCGTGTTTTCTTTCGCCCCTTTGCAGAGTAACTTTGTTATTTGCATAAAGCTTAGTCCTGGCCTATGGGACTTTTTGAACATCTACATGTTAGATTAGCTGTCTTGACATGCTCTATCAAGCATGACATCATGGATCTCCATGGCAACCTTAGCCACACCTGCCCAGATGCCAGAGTTACCTGTCATGTTCAGATCTAAATGAACATAACAAAAAACCCTAAACCACCATTTTCTAGGCAATCACCCCTGAAAAGGCACCAGAAGGATCTGAGTTTTGTTTTTAATTGATTGAAATCTGATTTCGTTTGCCAAGAAAATTTCTTCTTCACGGAGCACTACCTGAAGCACTAGAGCTGCTCCTGACCCTTCCACACCTCCCAGCCTATTTCCTAGTCAAACAAAAACTGAAGAATGCCGTGGCAAACTTCTACCAGCTCACTTTCTTACCCCAGGCTCACAAGCTCCTGCTCAGAAAAACTTCTACGCATTCATTTTTGTTCTCTGCCCCTCAGAAAGGTTTTTTTAGAGGTGACTTGTAAAACAGGTTCACAGCAGGGATTACCCCCTCCCATTGCCAGGTTAGCATTTTAACCTCTTAATTGCTAACTCCTTTTCATGTTTGCAGCTACAGACCTAGCTTTTACACTTGTTCCTGCTTTCCTTCTCTGCTGACCGGAGTCAATCTCACCTAAGCAGATGACCATGTCCTTCCATGAGCTCCACAGCAGATGATTCACACTGTCTGAAACTGAAGACATCCCAGACTGTTTCTTTCTTGCTTTTTTTTTTCCTTACTTCCTTGGGGATTACATTAGCACCTTTCTTTCATTACCACAGGTGAGACAGCCTTGGCAGAGGTAATGTATTTAAAGCTCCTGCAGAAACTTGCATTATCTAAAAAAAAATTAAAAATTGTTCCTTGGCTTTACAGGCTTCCAGGTGGAGGGAGCTCTGGTGCCCAGCTGTGGATTCATCTTAGAAGGCAGAAAAGCTGCAATGAGAGGGTGAGCTGCTGGACTGTGGGTCACAGAGATGTGGCCATGGGGTGCTGCATTCTCCTGTGCTGGGGCACACAAGGCATGTCTGCACCCCCTCAGGCTGCTGCAAAGCTGTGCTCCAGTTTACCACCGACCAGCTCAGCTGCAGGCTATTTGCCTTGCTGCAATATCCCAAGCCCCTTGTGCAAATAAAGATGGCCCCTGCCTCTGTGAGCTTTCCTTTCCAGAACAGGCTATCACAAACAAGGCAACAAACCTTCAGGAGGAGAAATGGTCTGTGTGCACAGCTGGGAGGTTTCAGGTCATCACATTAGCTAACCATCAGTAATCCCTGCTGGCATTTTACCTGGCCATGATTGTACTTCTGATTTGTGGCAGATTATCAGGAGCAGAATTGGGTCCTCAGGAGGCACATCCAGGGAGGTATTTATCTGAATAAATGAAGCCTGGAGGACACCATTAGCACATAGTGGAAGATGCAGACAACATTCAGCTGCCCTTGCTGGTGGAAGTGATACAGTAGGATGTGACAGCATATATAATATTTTTGCCCTGATGTTTATTTCCTGCAAACAAGGAGTCAGTTTGCCATACTCAGATAATGATGGCTAAAATGGACAAGAGAAGAATGTCCACAAAGAAGAAACCAGACAATTGCCAATCTTGATTTTCTACTGGTTGTGCAGTTGACAAGCAGTAGACAAGCAACCTGGAGGAGAAATTATATATATATATACACCAGGGGCTACCTGACTGTAAATACTGGGGTATTTTATGTTTCAGCTGCACCATTTGACAGAGAGATTAGAAAATAGTGTTCCATTAACTACTATGCTTGATAGGTGTCCTACAGTGTGGAAATTCCCACCATGGACAATGCTGCCTCTTTCCAGATACTGGAGCACCTAAAGAAGTAAGAAGGGAGAAAAGGAACCTGGAAAATAAATTCTGACATTTCAATTTAAAATATGACATTTTAAATCATGTCTTCCCATACACCTTACAAATTTTGTTTGTGATCCACGTATATGTTGCATATGCATACCTACTACATGTGCATGTAGTTTGTCTTCTATACCACTGCTACACACTCATATATATAAGGGTGGAAAAAAGGAAGCATGGATGCTAAACATACATATACACCCTTCAAGGCAAAATTATTACTATAGTCTTATTCATGGAGTGGCTAAGGAATCACACATTATACATACACATACATGCACACACACAGCTGTGTGTACATATATATATTTATACACACATACCTATGTGTATCCATATACAGTTACATATAAACACACACAAACACCAAATACTGATATGTGGGTGTGCACACAGAGACACAATTGGTAAGAAAATCCCCCTCTGAATTAATGCTATGATCATCACAGTCTTACTGCATCTGATGAGCCAGACAGTTGATACATCAGATGCCATCTAAGCAACTTTCTTACAATCAACTTGTATTATTTATTTCTGCGTGTTTTCATGTGGTTTTAGATCAGTTTATACTTTTTTAAGTAAGGCTGAATGGCTGGAGTCTTCAGTATTTCCCACTTCCAAGAAATACATTTTGATGCTCTATTAGTAGTTTTAAAGTTATTTTGTTTTAAAAATGAAAATTGTTAAAAAACTCATTACACACAACACATATATTACATATGTCTAATCACCAAAAAATAGAAGCAGAAGAATGAATTTTGCCCTCAATAAATTAGCAAGGAAGACACATTTTAAACAAATATCAAGAGCAGTTACTGCATTCCTTCTGTAATTTACTGCCTTCAGAAAAGGCTCAAATTACAAAATGTGTAGGGTGTAATGCTGTAGGCTGTTCAAACTAGGTTTGCAGTGTCTGCAACACTGGAACTAAATATTTACATGACTCCAAAAGATCTAATCTCTGGATTTCGCCCCCCTCCCACCCCCTTTATTTAATTTGTATGCTATCTTTATCCACCACCCAGCACATTCCACACAGTCACTAAAGTTCATGGAAGAGATAAGTGGGGAAGAAAAAAAAGTCAAGACTTTAAAAAGAAAGGAGTAAAACTGTTTAAAAATGAGGAATAGATCATCCTCATTAGAGCTGAAGTCTTGCAGCAATTTTAGCTGAATACAGATGGTTTCTAACAGTGATAGCACCTGGGATCTCTAGAGACCCTGTAAAAGAGAAGTTCTAGGGGTGAGTTAACAAATTACAATCTTTCTAAACCTGTAACAGTCTGATCTTCAAAGCCTCACAAGTATGCAAAGCTTCAGAGAAGTATGGAATTCACTAAGAGCTTCCATAACAGAGTACAATATTTTTCCAACTCAGTTTTATTCCTTATTTACACTTAATTTGCTGTTAGTGCTGAAACACCTATAAACCACTAAGGGAAATGAGCTCCTACAAAAAGGCTTGCTGTCAATCATGTGTTAAACCAAGAATAATGAGCACAAGATTTTTTTTAGACCAAACTCCAAATTCTGATGCTTGACTGAAAAAAAAAATTAATTATGGAATAGATGATAGATTGCCCGAACAGATTAAACTCCGTTATTGCACCCAAAACCAGAGCCCCAAGTTAGGCAGAGATGTTTGCATGGCAGTCCCTGAATTCAGAGGTCGGCGTGCCAGCAGCCTCCACCTGCTCTGAGAGATACATCAGCGTGTCCCCTCCCCTCTGACCCTGCCTGGACTGCTGGCTGCTGGGAAGCAGCTGCAGCAGGGGCACACCACCCTCAGGTATGCTGCTGACAGACGAATGTGGGTGTCAAAGCTCCCTGGAGGAGGCAGACAGTTATGGGTAAGTCTGTTCTGTTTGCATTACAAAACTCAAAAATAGAAAAGAAACCAGATGAAAGGGTAACACAGCCAGCTAAAGCATACAGACACACTCTGCAGGTATTTTCTTTTCTCCCAGGCAGTGGTGCCAGTACTCAAAGTGTAACAGAAGTCAGCAGCTGTTCCATATTTTCCCTTCAGCTGTGAAAAGTAGATTGAGACTCATATACTAAGATCAAGAGTCTCACCTTCACTCCTTTCTCTGTGTATGCTCTAAAAAAAAGGAAAAGCTCTTCAGAAATGTCAATTTCAACAAACAATTCCAAGGTAATACTGAACAGATTTATTTTGTTTCTTTGAATTTCAAGGCAACATCTGAATCACAGGCCACATTCAAAAATTTGTTTCATGCTTTGTTACATTCTCACCTTTTGCAATGAGGCAACGCTGAGTTTTGCAGAAGTTATAAGGACCACTAAACACGCCTGATAGAAATTTGACTTCCTTACCTGATCTCTTAGTCTCTCCTGGTGTCCCATTATTGCTGTGGCATGGTGGGGATATTTCTGTTTCAGATGCTCAAGAAAAGCCTCTCTCTTCCTGTCCATTTCTGAGGTTTGCATTCCCAGTATTTCTTTGGAACTGCGAGGGCCACCTACAGTGTGTCTCCGAGGGATGTTGCGGGTGGGCTTTGAGCTGGAAGAGGTGTGACCGCTCGGGGTGGAAAGCAGCTCTTTAGATCGGAGACATTCTGCATCGTCCAGTGATGTCACATGCAAACTGGGTTTTGCCTGGTCTGCAAAGAAACAAAAACCACAACCAAACATAGTTTGTATTATAAAAACTTAATACCACACTCACATTAGTAGCAAAATGGGAAAAAAGATGATATGAAAGCTAGGTACTTTTAAAAGTCTGGCAGTGTGCAATGGCATGTTCTGCATCATTAGGCATATACATATCATAGTAAGTGGCCCAGAAATAATCCCTTATATAAGCTATGCACATACTTATCTACTTTTATCACACAATTTCAGTATTGCCTCACAGAAAAGTGAGTATCATTAAAGTGGATGTTCCTTTTATATCAACTTTACCTACATGACATGAAAAGAAGATCTGACAAGGCCCTTATTCCCTGACCTTTAAGATCTACAGGATGCTTTCTACAAGAAGAAACAGATTTCTTCAATAGCGTCCAGTACACTTAATGGCCCCATAACTAGTATACTTAAAGGATACAAACTGATAAAATTCCTTCGACAGAGCAGATTTGTATTCCTTAATCTTTTTTTTCAGTGTGTTTTCAGCATGTTCTGAAACACCTAGGAAATAGTAAGAGGGTTTGGGAGTCTCTTTTTCCTGATTTTTGACTGTGGTCTGGTTTTATATTTCACGGATCTCCCTCAGATTTTATATGTCTCAGGACAGCAGGCTGGAAAATTCTACATCATTTCTCCATAAACCATTTCTTAAGAAACAGAATAAAAGCAAGTTCTGTGGGATCTGAAAAAGGAAAAAAAAACCCCAAAAAAACAACAACAACAAAAAAACCAACAACAACAACAAAAAAAAAAAAAAAAACAAAAAAAAAAACAACAAAAAAACCCAAACCACCTCAGATAAATTTTACTACTTTAAAATCTACATTAAGACCACGAAAACATTTGTAAAGAGATAGGCAGACACTGTGGATATGAAAGTGCTGGCTTATCTTCAGGTAACTCTGTAACATGAACCCTCTGGTGCTCAAAAATTGTAGACTGGAGCCTTGTTACCTAATACCTTTGAAAAAATCCCTCACTCCTTTGTCAGCAAAGTAAAAAAACCCCAAAAACTAACAAAAACCTGAAGTACTGAAAAGGCCTCTACAAGTCTGATGTGGCCTTCCTCATCTTTACCAGACAGACTCAAACTCAGACGCCCCTGAGTGTTAACCCTTGCCAGCACCTCCCCAGGAGCAGGGAGCTCCTTCTTCTACCTGTTTTGAATAAATCTTTATTTCTCTCTGTCTAACACTTGTTGTCTCAGAGCCCCTTTTGCCCACGTGCAGCTGCCATTATACAGCACCACTGCTTGGAAACAGGCACCTTCTCACTTTTTTTTATGGTTCAGTCGCTCATTCTGACACTGTGTGTGGCAGGCACACCACTTGCCTCAGGACTTTATGCTCAGGATTTCTCAGCTTTCTGGTGTGCATTGTCAATAGCCTGCCATGTGCCATGGAACCTCAAGCCCCAGTAATAAAGCAAATCCTCCAATGGTGCAGCCACTGCTGGATGTCACACCAACTCACATAGGGAATCCATTTCCTTGGGCTCCATAACAGAACTTGGCCCTGGATGGTCCTCAAAGACTTTGCACATTTCAGTAAACTCCCTATACTGTTCAAGGGCTCCAAAATTTTCCACGATGGCCTCTTGTTTGCATTCATGGAAACCTATCCTGAAAGCAGATGCAGGCACAGGGGCCCAGACTGCAGGTGACACCATGGTTTGATGAGCACAGATCTGCACACAACTTTGTGAGCAGGTTTGGTTTGCAGGGAAGTCTTACTCTTACATAGATTCAAAATGTCATCTGTGGTCTTCACATCACCTTCTAAGACCTTCTTAGCAGCACAATCCTGGTTAAAGCTCCAGAGCAGCAGCCTCACTTTCGTGTACAAGCACTCAACCTTTTCTAGCACAACTCAATTAAGAAACATCCATCCTCTCTGCTTGTTGAAAACTCATGAGCCACCAGGTACACTGAACTTGCCTGAGAAAAATGGCAAACAGGAAAGTTTTGCTTGCAAGAAGCCAGTGTGGCTACTCCAGATACACTCAGTGAAAACAGCTTCTGAAAGCTGCACAGTCATTCCGCTGGATTTTACATGGGAGGGAAACTAGGTGGGTTGGGGCTGGATGGAATTTACCATCTTTAATTTGTTGTGCCAAGAGCCTAGAGTTTTTATCCCTCAGGCTGCTGGAAAAAAAGCACAGACATAAAATAAGGGATTTTCTTGGAGCTGGAGGGAGTCAGCGTGAGCTCAGGTGACTGAGTGCAGCAATTTGGTATAAGCCCTCAAAGTACAGTCACAGCAGCAGTTTCAATGACTGAAGTGATGGCAGGCACTTCCTCAAGAAGGCAGGTAAACCTGTGCTGACAAGCACAACCCAGAACTCATAAGTGTGTATTTTGGGTCCTAAATCTCTCTCATGCAAAGTCTTTCCCTACTCTGCACTTCTGTCATTTCAGTAGTTTAAGAAAGAGATAATTTTTTGGCACATAAAGAGACATATCAAGTAAAGTGTTTTACCACTGTTTGTTATTAGGTGAAACCTTGAAAAGGAATCAAAAATAACATACTTTTCTTATACAGTATTAGAAAGATCAACAAATTCTCTTATTTTTCCTTCATATATTTGGAAAACACTGCATAAATACCAGTGAAAAGAAAGGAATGTAAACTATGCAAACTAATTCCTCATCTTGCCAGAAGGCTGACTTGGGCATCCAGCAAGATCCTGATCCTGCATCATTACAGCAAATTACTTTCTTTGCAAACCAAAATCTATTGTGTTTCAGTATGGGTCTTTTCTCTACTAACTGCTGAAAAAAAAAAAGTTTTGGACCACTTTCTGAACAGGGATAAGTGACTTCATTGTCATTTGCCTAGGGCTGAGCACTGGGCTGTTGAAACTCCCCTGTGGATCTCGAGACACATAAGTTGTACAGATGCTGTGTTTGCCACAGTGCTATAGGGAGGAAAAACAGAGATTTTCTGGATTTTGGAGTGCTCAATAACATAGTGGGTAAACCTTCCATATCTTCCAAGTGAAGATAATAGGCCTAGCAAATCAATCTCCACAGATAACTGTGAAATGTGTGAAACATCGTGTGATGGTTCCCAGATGAGTGCTAAGAGTAGGAAAAGGATAAATTATGCAAGTACCCTCCGAGGGAAAGGAGCAAAGAGAATGCAGTAGAAAACACAGAGGTGTAAGATAAGCTTGTCTCCCTCTCTCCCTCCCTCATTTTCAGAAGCTAAAAGTTAAAGGTCTTTCTGTTCAATAAAGCAGCAAGTCTAGAGGGCAACTAAATGCAAGACTTGCTGATTGACAGGGAGGAATTTGGTTATCCAAAGGCATGAGTAAGTAACTCTTACACTTGATTTGCTTCTCTGATCTGAAAACAAGTTTCAAGATTTCTTAACATCACCAATATCACCCATTACTCCAATAAAGACCCAGGTCTGCAGTGTAGAGGGAGTATGTCTAGGATTAGCAGCAAGATTATCATGACAGATTAATGGCTGTGAGCTAGGAGAAAAAGAATAGAAAAATAAAAAAGTCCTTTGATAATGTCCTGGTATGTAATTCTTTTAAGTCACACCCTCCATGAAGTCTACAAAGGTCAGGAAAGTCACTTTGCTTCATTACTTTAAATGCTATGAAGATTTTAATAGTCCTGTTTTGCAAGCCAGGTGACATGAGAAAAGAACATTTTCAGAATAATTCCAGAAAGGAACAAGTGTAGACCTGACTCATACTGATACTGTGAAACTGAGCCTTGAAGCAAACCCCATTCAATACTAACATTTTAAACAAGAATATGGATTTAACAGCATGAGTCAAACCAACCTCTGTTACATTTATGTTAGCAGTAAATGTGATATTATTTGGAATTGTTCTAATTTACTTCACTGTCTTTACAATTAGCTCTCTTTCCAAGGCAAATTTTGGATAGGGGCCAAAACTACTGCATTTGGTTATGAGCTTTCAGCACTCAACATTTTTGGGAACCATAGAATCAGTCTGGCCAGCCCTCTGTTTTCCTAGCTCCACATGTATCTGAGGCAGTTTCATACAACCCCTACAGAAGAAATGTGTTACTGAAGGCAGTTTTTTTCCCCTAGTCAGACACATTCTTGAAGTGAAGATTTCCGTCCCACTAAACATAAACATACACAGACAAAGGTTACTTGCAATGCTCGGTAATTTTACTTAAAAATAATTCAAAAGAGCATCAATCAATTAATGAATACCCAATTAAAAAAAAAAAAAAAAGAAAAAAAGGAAGAGCATTTATTTTCCTCCTAAATTGCTAATACAACATTTGTTGGCATTCCATGGTCATAAACTTGTGTCATTTTTTTAAACCACATGAACTATTTGTTTTACAGAAGCACAGTAACACAACTTTCCCTGAAGTGTCTTTGAGGAATACAACATGCAGGAAATGGGAATGTTCACAGGTGTCCCACAAACACTATAATAGATACAGATTAGATTAGGTGTTTGTCAGGCTACCTGAATGTTATGTCCCACATGGAATGGCCCATGTAGAATTCTCCAGGAAATAGTTTTCGTTCACTTTTTAGGAAATAGATAGCACAGCAGTGAATGTGTGAAGGCACAGCGCCGTGGAAACCCCGCTTAGACAGTCCTGGCTTCGCTCCAAAACAAACCCCAGTGGTTTCACTCAAAGTAAACTAACCCTGTCACAATCTGCCGTGGATCTCCCTCTTTTAACAGACACCCCGAGGTAAAGATGAGCTCAACCCCACTTTTAGGAAGGAAGTGCTATTTCTCTGCCACAGCTGAGGCTGGCAGAGCATTTAAAGGGAAGGGCACAGGCTTCCCCCAGCTCAGCCTCCGCACCGGCAGGATCCCGCATCCCTGACAGCCATGCAGCGTGCTCCGGCTCCGCAGGGCACTCAGAAATCTCTCCAAAGAGAAAGTTTAACTCACAAAGTTTCAGTGTTAGGGAAATGTGCACAGCAGAGCTATTAGTACAAGAAAAAAAAAGATTTTTTTTTTTCATGCATTCTGCCTCCAGTTATATAAAGCAGCAACGAGGGACATGCTTAAACGTAACTCCATCTTTGCCTTACTTATACCGCCGCTTACTTACCCCTCGTCTGCCTGCTGTCTGCTGGGCAAGCCAGGCACAGCTCAAGTTTCTGGCTTTCATTTTCCTCCATTGTCCCTGCCTACCGCACAAGCTCCCCTCTCCAACTTGGAGCCGCAGCGCCCGCACGGTCAGCGCCGGCCCGGGAGGCGGAGGGAAGCGCGGGGCCGGCGGCGCGGAGCCCCCGCGCAGCCCCAGCCCCAGCCCCGGCCCCGGGCGGCCCCAGCAGGTGACGGCCCCGCCGCCGCCCCTAGCCGGCCCGCGCCCCGCCGCAGCCGCGCCGCCCTGCGAGAGGCAACATTTCCAGCGCGGTTACAGGCCTGAGCCTCCGCTGGAATCCGAGCCCGCAGCCTTTTAAATCTCTGTCATGGGACAAAAGCCTTTCCACACGGTATTTTTTTTTTTTTAAGCTCATAACCACCAAGCCCACAAACATTCCTGATAAATGCTCCTCTGTCTTTTTTAGCGTCTAGTTTAAAAGTAATTCATTATATAAACTCTTTGAGGTTTTGTTTTCAGTTGGATTCTTTCAAGCCGCCCAGAGAATGAATTGGGGAAAAATCAAGATACAGGAATTCAACTTTAGCGAAGCCAATAAAAATGAATGGTAGCAATATGTAAGCAGGGACTTGGGTTAAGAGGGATTTCGAAGCCTCGGTAGCAAAACATATAGAAACATGTAACTAATTCTCTTTTGGCAGATCAGAGGCCAGCAGCCTGCATGAAAATCAATAGATCTACCAGGCTGCAAGGCAAAAAAATAGTGTGTCTCAGAAGGATGAGATCAAATCCCACAGATTCCAGCAGATGCCACATGTGCTGATTTAGCAGAGAATATCAGACTGATTTAGTCTATCCAAATCATAACACTGAGTCAGAGATGGTGGAACAAACTTAGTGTTGAGTTACAGCATCAAGACCAGAAAGTTTATCCACAGACAACTTCTGAATTAGATTAAGAACAAAAAATGAGATACTAATAGAAATAGGCAATTTCTCACTTAAATTCATACTCCAACACCAGGTAGCAGTATCTTGCATGTCTTTTTAAACAGACCTAGTATAATATGGTCTTCCAAGTTTTCTTCAACTCTGACTTCAATATAACATCAGCCAAATTGTTTGCAATGACCTCTCAAATACCCAGTCCAGACAGGCTAGGAAAATTCCCCTACATTTCCGTCTACATCTCGATCTGGCAGAAATGTCATCCTGTCTACTTTGATTATTGAACACAGAAATGTTTTGTGTATATATAAATTCAGTACAGAAGCTCTAGGAGGATCACTCTCCTCATGCTCCTATGCTCTCACTTCCAGTCAAAAAAAAAAAAAAGGCTTTGAGTAAATTACAATGAACAATTGATAAATGAACAAAACTATTGTTCATTAGATCAGACAAACATATTCTCTAGCACTTCAGAAATATTTATTTTCCTTTTTAACAACTAATTCTATATGGTCTTAGAACCTGGCAAAAGTCCCAGAAATCTGACATGGAAAACATAGAAAAGATGAAAATACAATTTAAACATTAGGACTGCTATTTAAGGTCTGCAGTACAGTGCTCCCAGCAGAATACTCCTATAGTTGCCCTGCCATTATAAAGAAAACAGTGTGATTTTATTTAGAATAGTGTTTTTACTGGCCCTGGGTTCCTCCTGCTCATTCTGATAGTGGACTATTTTAGGAGAAGAAGTGATGGCCAGCCATCCCACTTATCTGATGTTTCTTTTGTGATATGAAGGAATGTACCTTTAACACCAAGGTTTTCCGAAGTCTGGACAATCGCAATAAGCCTCTTGCAATTTACATTCACAGCCAGCTGGAAGCATGAGAGGTTTCTTGCAGGAATAGTGGACACTGAACACCACCAACTTCAAGAAATGTAAAGTAACTCAGAAACCTCTGATGGAAAAAGAAAGCCAGTGCGGTTGCCTGGAGCAGCATCATGAAAGCCATACCAAGACATTAATCTGTACACAGGGCCCAGAAACTGAGAGTTCAGAAACTGAGGGCATTTAAAAAGCCCTTATCCTAAAATAACACAAAAGAAAGTACAAAACATACTAGCATTAAATGCCTTAAAGGAAGGAACTTTTTCAGCCTTGTACAAAACCTGGGTTAACTGTGGAGGTCAGTAGTGTTTGTACCAAGAACCTTAATAAAAACAGAATCAGTGCACTCTAGCTCCTTAAGAGGCTTTCCCTCCATCTATTGTGGGGAAGAATACCTAAAAAATTAGTCTAAGACTAAAATAATGATGACAACAACAACAGCGACAACAGCAACAACAACAATAATAATCATTAAAATTTAACTCTACTTTTAGCCAGCACCTTTAGTTTCCAAAGGTGGAAAGCCAAGAGCACAAGACAGAGTTGATCTCTTGACTTTTCCAGTCGCAGTGAGCAGCCAGGTGCCCCTTGGGACAGTGCCAAACTGGTCTGGAGCTGCTGCTCTCATGGCCACAGTAAGATGCTCTCACTGCTGAGACTGACAGTAAATGGTGTTGCTAGTGCTGTTAAGGAGCCTGAGCAAACCAGACACCCAAAAGGTAGAGATGGTCTAAGAGAGATTGGTTTTTTTGGTTGTGGACCTGTGACTTGAAAACTGGGTGTCAGCCTCGGAGAACTTCTGCAGCTGCAGAAAATAGATTCTCAAACAGCATTAAACAGCATTGGCAAAGGAAGAGACTAAAGAGGTCACACTTTGGTATCATCAGAATCAAACCAAACCGAAGAGCCTGCCCATAAACCATAATCATCACTCAGGAAACATAATCACCTCTGCTGCTGCTCAGGACAGGGAGCAGTTGGGACAACAAGGTCTCAAAGCATGTCTCATTTTAGGGGAATATTCCTTGGTCTCAAGCTGGATTTAATTTGTGTATCTAACAATGCCATTCCTTACAACGTTACCGGAGTCTGTTTAGAGAATTAGTGAAACTCCTTTAGCAGCTGGAGACAGCCAGAACCATTATATTATTAGGCTCAAATAAAGAGCACCCCAGTACAGTCACTGGGATGAATCACTAAAAACAAGTTAAATAAACTTGATTAACCAGTTCACAGCATACAATCAGCGTTTGTTTATCTGTGGGATCAACAATAACAGTGGTTCCTTTTAATTACTGTGCTCAGATCTGGGTCCATCAATATCAAAACAATGCACAGAGAATAATTGCCAACAGGTTATGATGTTTTAATTGTGTTTAAAATTAATGTCCCAGAGCGACTTCAACACTTCTGGATTTAGCATGTGCGTAAGAGGAACAATTAACAAATACTGGCTGCACTCAATTAGTCAAGTTTATAATATAAAACAATGACTCCATGGCTCTAGCAATTATTCAGAACTAAAAATCTGGGAAGGTAATTATTAATAGTTAAATCATAAGAAGTATTCCATAATTAAAGACTTGTCTCAAGGTCCATGTGAAATCCTGTTGCCACTGTGAAAAACGTCACGAATGCTCTCCACAGGAACCAGCCTGACACTTTTTGACCTGTTGTCCAGAAAAAAACATTAGACCTGGAGTGGTGAGGCAGAGGGGAATTATGAGCACTCAAGTGGGTCACACTGCAGCACCTTTCCAAGCCTTTATATGGCCAGGGATGGCTTGGAACTGTCCTGCAGGAGGGGGGCATCACAAGGGTGCTCCAGCATGTCAGCAAACCTCCCCTCTGTACTCTGGGGAATCATGGGTGGCTATTCACTTCCAGCCAGCCAGATTTGAAAGGGAGAAAGGAACTTCATCCAGAGAAAGAGCACTGACTGTAATGAAGTTCTGATTTCCTCCCTGGACAGCAGAGAGCAGCTTCAGGGCTGCAGCTTGTTTGAACACATCTCCATTCTCATTCATCCTCAGCATCTTCACTGCCAGGCTGGGTGGTGGTCTCTCAATGCTTAAAATTAAAATAGACTTAATTCTGAAAGAAGAGGACTGTGTCCAGATAGCATATTATCAAAAAAGATACAATAACAGCCACTAGCTTGTACAGGCAAAATGAAAAAAAATTCTGAGGTCTATCAATATGAATCCATGTAAATACATCTGGAGGCAAAGAGGCTTAATTTTTAAATTAATTGTTTATTGATTAGGTATTGTACTACCTAAAGAATTCTAGATTATTAAGATATGAAGGGGGACTTTATGATCATTTGGTCTCATCCACTTACTAAGAGATCACAATGAAGTGGGTCCTATTTTTAATGCAAGCACAGTGGTTAAAATATTCAGTGCTTAAATTAAAAGAAAACATCTGAACTTGATTTTAAAAAGTACAATGACAATCTAAAACAACTTCTGGGATTACTTAGTGTGAAATTACCTTCCCTGTTAAAAATCTGTGGAGAGTTTCAGTATTTATACACTGTACATTCCAGTTCAGTTAAGAAGTCTCATACTTGTGAGGAAAAATTAGCCCAAGGAGTGAAATGGTAACACTCAGCTGAAGCAAAAAGTAAATTGAGTATGAGTTTTTCTGCTCATCTCCACAACCGAATTTCATTGTGTCTTGTCAGACCTGCAGGTTTCAGCTCTTCAGAAATGTTGAGGCTTAACAGTGGTGCCAAGAGCCCGGCCTAATCACTAAAACAATTATACAAAAGAGTGACTAAGAAGTGGAACATTAAATATTCAGGCAGAAGATATATTCATCCTTCAATTCCATTTCAAATACAGCTCTGGGAAGTGGCTATAATCACCTGTCACTTGGCATTGCCAAGCTGTCAGGTGCTCATCTCCAAGTAACACATTAATTTTTGTGCACTCCAAAAAACATTTTGTTCAAGTTCACAACTGTCACACCTGGACTTAGATCATGTTAAATAGGTTGTATTTTCTATTTTCCAAGTTTACTTTTTGTTTCCTTCCTCTCCCTCCAGTATTTTAAATAAATTAAAAGGCCTGAAAGCAGGAAACACTTTTGCATGGCCTAAATCAAACTGAGAAAAAGAGCTGTGGTCACCATAAAGTGCTAGCATTCTAGTGAGGAGAAAATTAAAATAAAAAAAAAAAAGAGAGGTGATTCTGTTCTTTCATCAGTAACTTTGTCTCCCTCTCTAATTTGGAACAATCCCAACAAAGCTAACAGTAGATACACTTTAGCATGACTTCCCTTTCCGTCGCCCAAGGGAAGATGGAGCAGAGCTAAATGAGCATAATTACAGGATCCATGTTTCTGCCTCATGCAATGGAACACCTTTTTTCAGCTTTCGTACCCTCCTGCTGTCATCCCACCACCCCAAACTAATATTAATATGACTACCCTGCCACCAGCACAGCCAGCTCGGGGCTGGAGACCCTGACATGCCCCAGCTCCTCTGCCACCCAGGCTGCCAGCCTGGACAGCCCTCCCTCCACACACCACATTTTCACACAGGAAGGTAAAGAAAGAGATCAGCCTGCAAACCCTGAAACAGAAAATATTATCATGTTTCTGTAAGGTACCAAACAAATTACTCTGTGAAAGCAAAATATGCCTTACATTGCAGAAATTTTAATCACTACAGTTTAATGGGATAAAAAGCAATATGTGGGTGGGAAAGAACAGCATAGGGGATTGTTTCTGAAGGAGGTGGACAAAAGGGAAGGGGGAAGGTTGTAAAGTAAAGTCCATCTGCTCTAAAATCAAGTTCTATTTCTCCCCAGTGTAAAGCATTTTGATAAGTTCACTTTGGATGAATTCACTCAAAGAGAGCTCTGGTTGAGTTTGAATTCAAATTGATCCAACTTTTTAGCAGTGCCAGAAGAATAGACTTACTGCTTGAAACACTGATTATCACTGGTTTCATGGACATCTGCAGGATCTGGTTGTAAATTTATAAGGCAACATGCTTTAGTGATCAAAAGTACCAGGAGCTGCTCTACATAAAGTACATTTGTACTTTGAAATAATATGAGAGATCCTTTATTTCAGCTTCTACCAAATATTCATTCAGTTTATAAGATTGTCAGGTGACTTCTTGAATAGACAGGAAATATGAAGTATATTTCAATGGAGACTGGGTTCAGAAACAAAATAATAGTTCCAGTTATGCTGTGACTACCATAACCACCATATCAATCAGTATTTCTGATAAATAATCTACCACAAAAAAAAAAAAAAAACCAATAAAAAGTGGTAAATAATGATTAGAAATACACACAATGGCACCAGTGTTGCCAACCCACAGGATTCACATAATTCATGATGATGGTCTTTCTCAAAAAGTAACAGTTTTGGGAATACTATTCATTTTATTTGTCTCTGGACTGTACCCAATCATATATTTGACTTTTCTCAACAATGTCACTGGGAAGAACTAGATTTTTTCCTAAGAATCAGACTAAAATCAAGTAAGAGGTCAGGACCATTGTGACTTAATGATTTGGACATTTAAAATAATTTTTTCCCCCTGTCCCCACAACAATGGCAATATTATACAACAAATGAAAATCTGAATATCTGAAAAGAGATGAAGACAAGTAGAATAAATTCTTACAGCTTTGTTTCTATGCAGATCTGGTTTCTAACCCAGTAGGGATGGTCACAAGTTGTGATATGTAAAGCTTTTATTTCTACTCTTTGGAGGGCACCAGCCTCTGAAGGCAGATGTAAGAGCAGATGTCTAATGTAGACCTTTCAACTTGTAAATGTATCAATGACCTCTCCAACAGTATGTACATCTCCCTCCTTCAAAGTGCCTCTCTGACCTCCCCAGACCATGCTCATGCTATTATTAAGACAGCTGATTAGTAAGAAAGCAATTGGAGTTGACAGCAGTGGCACTGCTGTTCTTTCTCAGGCCTACCCAGTCTGTTCTGCTGGGATGCACACTTACTAATTCACTCTTCAGTATTTAGGGTTTCATAGCTTTAGGGCAACAGGGACCATTTGATTATCTTGTCTGATTTCCTATCTATCACAAGCCATTAAATTTGATGGATCCTCACACAAAAGCCAAAAGCTTAAATGAGATGAAGAAGACATTACTGATCTCAGGACACCAATGCTGCATCTGCACCAGCATTTGTTTAAAACCCCACCACACATGCAATGAGACCCACCCAGATGATCAGCATAAGAAAGTGAAGGACATCAAACTCTTGTCTGAGGGAGCTTAACCCTGAGCAAGGTTCTCTCCTCTGCCTTTAATTCCCCACATGAGACATCCACCTTAAGAAACCTCCAAACCATCCTAACCAAAGATGTGACGCACACATCCAGTCACTGTCTCCAGCACAGTCCATCTTTTATGCATGACAGAAAAACCTGAAAGGAAAAACACCTCAAAACATACCTGTCCTGATGTACATGGAAGGGAACAAATCCTCCTGAGCACTGCACGTTATCTGCTGAAAGGTGCAAGCACGGCAGTTGATTTAATCACTGCCTTTAATACAGAGCTGCCACTGCTGTTATTTGAGGGTGTTTCAGCAGGCAGGACATGGCTGATGGAGCTGCTGACTCGGGCATACCACGTCCAGCAGCAGCAGGACTGCCACAATCCTCCACCCTGCAGCAAACACCCACTAAAAACAGGCTTTCTTACTCCTCACATGGCTCAATGGCTTTGCAAATATACCTGTTCTCATTTCACACACTATGTTACAGTTAACCAACTCATGTTTAATTACCCTCAGTGCTAAGAACTTGCGCCCTATTTCTTCATGGCAAAGTTGCCTTAGCTGCAGTTTCCAAGGATCAGTTTTATTCCCCTTTGTCAGCCAGACCCACCAGTGCTGTATGACGTGTGCTCGGTAGGAAAACCATCTCACAGTCTCCTCCTCACTCACTCAATCAGTCACTCACATCAGCTGAGCTCCATAAAACTTGCATTATCTTTTTGTCTCAGTTTACTTTTTGGAAAACAGGTCCTTGCCTCTTTTCACTTTTCCTTCTAGTATCCTCATCATCTCCTTGCAGTACAGCTAGTGGGATTGTCAGAGCCCATTCTTCTGAACTTAATATATGAACAGTAGGAAAAGGGTACGTGACCTAAATTTACCTCTGAAAACACTGGTGCAGCTGGATGCTGCACGATAACACAGAGCCCCCAGGGAAAGGGGACCTTGAGGCTGGGGCTCTCTGCCCAGCCAGGACAGGAGCCGGTGGCTGCAGCAACCTCCTCCCAAAAAGGGAAAAAATGTTTCAGGTTCTGCAAGGGTAAAATGTCCAAACACCAAGTGAGATGCAGTGTCGTGACTCACGTCATATCTTATTCCTCCTACAAGGGGAAGTCTGCTGCTCCTGTGCAAGAAGATAAAAAGGGAGGAAAAGTAACAAAGCTCTGTCTCATCAGGCCACAAGAAGCATACAGAACTGCCTGGGGTGAGGACAAGAATAAGCAACGTCAGCATAGGAAGGTGTCACACTAGGTTTAAGCTTTTTCAGTGATAGAGTCTCTGTCTCTCTCATGAATAAATACATAACCCAAGACAATTTAATTCCAACCGTTCTGTATTCCTCACAAAAACTTTTCAAACCACAGGATGACTCACAGGTGAGCATTCCACTGACAACACAAAGTGACATTTTATTAGGTATGTCCCTTTACAAACTGAAGTCTGCACTGAGATATACAAATATGTGTCCTAACATAGCATATGCCTTTACCTGCAGCACAGTGCAGGGTAGGGAACAGACAGTAAGTGGTGACAATGACAGCTTTTCCTCAGTCCAGAAGAAAAGGCTGTTAAATATCAATTGGCAACATAGACAATATGCAGCTTTTATTGCATATGTAAATACTACAATACTGTGATTTCCAAGACTCATTTGCAAAATGTAACTCTATAATTTGTTCAATCTTATTTATGATTTCCATACTGGTCTTTAATCTTTCATAATTAATATAATAAAGTCCAGTAATAAATTCCCTTTTTTTTTCTCACCCTTCTTTTGCTTTTTTGCTCTATAATTGCCATTAAAAGATAATAGTTCAAGACTGCAGCTGGAATGATATTTAAATCCCTTCACCAGCTGGAAGATATTCTGGGCAAAGTGCTAGAAGGAAAGAAGCACCAAGATCTCTTTGAGACAAGATACAATATTACTTACATGCCTCCATTTCAGTCTTACAAGCTCCTGTGAGTCCTCTCTCACAACAGAGAGTAACGCAGGAGTGCCCTTGGAAGAGGGTGAAGTAAGTGAAGGATGAGTTTGCAGCCCGTGAGTAGTATTCATGTAATGCTTTTAGTCTGCTCTTCTGCACTGTCTTCTAAAGTGCCTAAACTCAGCCAGAAAACACAGGCTGAATACCACAGTTAGGGGTAAAATGCTGCAGGCAGTAATTATCAATCACTTTCTTTTTCCAACCATCAAAGAAGGTAATTTGTTTGTTTTCCCCACCCGGCAAGGAAAAGACTGGGTGGTCTTCTGACTTAAGAGTCTGAGAAATATTCCTTTCCAGGACGGGGCTACCCCAGGCCTCTTGGGCAGCATGAGGTCCTTTTTCAACATGGTCTTACACTGTATTTGATTTTAGCCACAGACATTAAGACTGTGGCAATGTTTTGCAAATCATCACTAAATACCTTTTCTTCATAGTGCCATGTAAATCTCGGGAGTGTTTCCAAGAAACTAATAAAGCTTTGCTTGTGGAAAGGTAACATGTTTCCAGTTCCTCGGCTGTCTTCATCAGCATGGGACTGCCGTGCCACAGAGATTTTTTGGCAGGTTAAAGACTAATTCCCCTCCATATTGCAGTCGTTGTCACCAATTGCAAGAACATAGCAGCTTTGTTCAATATGTAAGTAACTGTGAATTCTGATGCTGTTATTTCATTGAGGGAGAGACATCCCAATTAGACATTAACATAAAAACTCAGCACCTTGCAGGTAATTCAAACAATTATCCTATTTATTTAAAAGCATCTCTTGGATTGCTACACATTCAGACTTCAAAAAAATGATTTACATTTTTTGTTTCCGCATCCCCTTCTTAAACAGTGCACTTCTGATAATACCTATGCTGAAAGCCATGCCAGTTAAAGTTGAAGTTGTTTGCATACTGAAAAACCGAAGTCATGGAGCGTTCAATGTTGCAATTCAGCCTCCCTTTGCAGTGAAAGGAAGCTAGGAGAAAATGGGACAGGAACCAGGCTGAAAAGCTTTCTGAAAGCTGCAGCTGCAGCCAACAGCTGAAATTTAAAATCAGACATTATTTTCTCTCCTCATCTTGTGGGCTCTGCTACAGTTTCAATAAACCACAAATTTAGCCACAGAGGCACTATCGCTTGTAATTTTCTTTTGCTGATGGAGCTAAAATAAGAACCATTAACACTTCCCCAACTTCAGAAAGCAGCATATGTCACTCTCCAATAGGGCTCTTGACAGGTTCCATGTGGACGTGTTAGGCAAGTAGCAACCCCCAAATGCAGCACTGTGAAATTAGCAATTTAATATTGCAGAGAGAACCTGAAAAACAAGATCATATGGGTCAAGGAAAGCAGAAGCAAGAACTGCTGCCATTTCCCAACCCATTGAGAGAACAGACTTGTGATAGCCAGCAGACATGGCTCCCTTGGATTTCCAGAGGGCATGTAGCAACATCCCTCAGTGAAGAAACAAAGAGAGGAGATCTTCCTGCTGATAAAAATCTGAATAAAGATAGGAACAACCCCAAACCCTTTTTGTAGGTACAAAAGCCAAATTTCCCTGGAGATGTAGATTATCAATCACACAGAGTGGACTGGTCTAGGCAGCTCTCTATATTAGTGAGCTGAAGAAGAGGGTTTGAGTGAGATGGCAGAGCTTACTGAGTACATTTTGATCTTCAGGGAAGACTTCAAGGGCTGGTTACAAGGAAGAGACTTCACAAGATTTACTGAATGGGTAGTAAATTGACAGATGAAATCCCATGTAGGCAAATGTAAAGCAATGCACATTGACATTGAACAAACTATTATTGCTCAAGAGAGTTTGAGGTTATAACCATTTTTTTAAAATTTCAGCTCAGTGCTCATTAAAATACCAAATATTAAAATACCAAATAGTGATTAAAATACCAAATAGTTGTTAGAAGATGCTAGGAAATGAATATCAAATAAGGCAGATAATACCATTATGGTACTGTACAAATCCACAGTCCACCAACATCTTGAATATTGCATGCAATTTTAATTTACTCCAGGTCAAAAAAGATACAATGGAAACGTTAAGAAAAAGGCAGCATGGATGATCAAAGTTACAGAAAAGTTTCTGTACAAGGAACAACTAAATTATGTAGGACTCTCCATTATAAAAACAGATGACTCAAACATCTGCTTGAGGTCTATAAACATGAGTGACAGATTTTAATGGAAAAAGACTGGTCATTGTCTCTCTCAATACAGACTGTAGGGTCATCAAATAAAAGAAGTAAGCTAATGATTCAAAACAATATAGATGTGAATATTAATTTCACAGAGCATTATGGAAGTGCTGGTAAGCTGGGAAACTTCCTGCTACAGGACATTGCAGTTACCAAGTTAAGAATAGTTTAAAAAATAAAAACCAAGTTAATGGAAAAAAAAATCCATTGAGCACTAAGAAAAAGGACATAATCCTTGGTTTCCCTCAAGTAATCTTTTAATTGCATATTTCTGGGAGCTGGGAGGATATTCCAGGAGTATGACTACATACTTTCCTTGATCCCACATCCTTCTTTAGGTAATAACCAACAGTCAAGACAGGTTGTTGGGCCTGGTACAACTGCTCTTACACTTGACAAGGTGCAAGAAGCCCTAATGTTGACAGCAACATTTCATAATATGTGCTAAACATAAAGAAATAGAAGCATATTACAACAGAAAAACAGCAACCCTAGACCTAATCGAAACACTCTGCTCTGTGGTGAGAATCACATGGAAATCTCCTCCTGAAGAGAGGATATGGGAGAAAACAAATGGCACACAAAACATGAAGTCATGTCTCATCTGTTGTAGAAAACTGTCTACACAGGAAAGTTAGGGCAGTGGAAGCTACAGAATGAATTTGCAGTGCCTCAGCTATTCCACAGAGGTGGCAGACAATGCAGGGTAAATCTTACATGGCATCAGCATCCAAGGCTCTGCACACCATCAAGTGTAAGAACACTGTTAAACCTTTTGAATAAGGAATCTGTACAGCACTGGGGGGCTGAGATCATCTTTTCTCCTGCATCAATTCCCTGCTACTGAGAAGCCTCTCTGCAGGACAGCCCTGAAGCACAGGGTGGCACCAAGCCTCCCGTGCCCTTCCCCATTTCTCTGGGATATGGGACCACAGGGAAGGCTGTGCAGATCAGCACACAACACTCCAGAAGGCAGCACTAGGATCTTGTAGGTCATTGGTAACTGGCTTGTTTGGAAGCATGAAATCTGAATATCTGCTCACACTGCTGCACACAACCTTGCTATGAAGGTATCATATGCTTTTTGTTCCTATAGTTCCTTGGAGATTTGCTTTGACTATTTCCTATTTGAGATGTGTAACCACCTCTATGCTTTCTCAGTCCAAGGAAATAGGAGATTTTTTTTCTTTTTTTTTTTTAGTCAGGAGACATTTTTCAAGGGCAAAGAATAATACACCTTTTATTAAGCAGTGATGCACAGTAAGAAGCCTTTTACTAGCAATTTTTCAAGGAATGTTATAACTGGCTGACTTGAAAGAGACCTATCCAAAATCTCATTAGATTTTCAAGTACTTAGAAAGCAGTTCTTACAGAATTATTGAACACACAGGAAAGCAATGGCAGTTTCATACCTGGATTATGTACTTGTGTGTAAACTGCAGAAACACATCAGAGTGGTGAGGAGCACTTGGAGCTACTGCTGTAACAGGGAGCTCCAGGGATTGTTGCAGCAGACTGTAAACATTTTATCTGCATGATTAAATACTGTTTCTCAAGTGATGTACATATGACATACAGTGATGTGTCTCAGTAACCCCTGACCCAGAAAATCTGAAGTAATAAAAAAAAGAAAAATCACAAAATCTTCACAGGTGTGGCACACACACAGTTTGTAACACCTTGCATAAGCAGCCTTTGGATACTGTGGTTTGTGTAGAGCAGCCAAATCTGTCCTCTGCTGGAGACCAGGGCTCTGCACATGGCCCTGCAAAGGTGGCTGCAGGCTGGCAGATGCACTGGTTGTTCTGGAGAGGTTTCACACCCATCTGCACTATTGGCACTGCAAATAACAGAAAATAAGAGTGCTCTTTTCTAGCTGACAGGACTTCTCCTTAGATACCATCAAAGAATCCCATTCCTTCCTTCTTTTGAAGGGAAGCCAACTGCCACACCTCACTTAGTCTCAGCCATCAAAAATCCAAGGAGATATCCACCTAGTATCCACTTAGTAACCACAGAGGAGAAAGAGGAACTACTGAAGGTAATTCATTGCACTGAATTTAGACCCCTATTTGAAGATGGGGTGAATTAGTCTCCTGAGACACTCTCCATGACTGTACAGCAGCACACACATTAGACTAAATGCCCAGCATATACAGGGGCCAATATTACAGGAGCTGACTCTTGCATGCAGCACAGCAGAGCATTTATTGTTCAGTGGGCAGCTCTCCAGTGGAGGTAGTGGTGAACACTTGAAAACATCTGCACATATGACTTTTTGGATGGCATGACACTTCCTTAAATACTTCTGAGAATAAAATAAAATTAATTTTTTATTTGGAAAAACATGTACTCTCTATGCATGGAAATATCTCCTAATACTCTTTCCAACATTTCCACAATGTTTTAGACAGTGAGTGATTCCCATGTAGACTGTTTTCCTCAAGAGCCAAGCACACATTTAATTCTAAATTTTAGGCTCATGTTCCAGATTCTCTGCATGAAGACTTTGCTATTTCTATTTTTGCCCAACACTTTTTGTCACACTGTTTTGCTGCCAGCAGACTAGACAATCAGTTTCTTAAACACTTCTCTCTTGAAACAAAACAATCCAACCCAGATCATATTCTGAGGAGACTCTCACTGCCATGAAATGATGTTTTACAAGGCTGAGGATGGTCTGTCTTTCCCTTACACTACATTTCTGTTTGCAGTCTCATACCAGATGGAGTTGTTGCATGATCCCTGTCCAGACTTTGAAAACCCAAGCCTGAAGCCTGCTCTTAAAACTTGTGTCAGTAACACTTCATGAGTGGCGGCTGTGGCTGTGCCAGAAGGCTGCAAGCAGCACTTCCTTCACCCTCTGAGCCCAGTCCTGCAGACACCCTGCAGCACCCACCTGAGCTCTGCTGAGCTGCCTGGGGATGCCAGGGCTGTGCAGCACATGGCAGAGCACAGAGGGGTAACACCTCTCTCACACTGACACCCCTGTGCACCCTGCCACTGCCTGCTCAGCTGCTGCTTCTCTCACCTCTTGCTCCTCATCTCTGGCATGTTTCGCTGACAACATACTTTTCTTCCCGAGAAAGACAGGAAGAAAAGCTATTTATAGACCAAGGCATAGTGAGAAGGCTGTTTTTGAAGTTGTTGGTAGCTGGATAGAGTGGATGGCTGGGTTGGAGAGAGGCTGAGAGCTGGCCTGGGGGTTATAGCAGCTGAAGGCTGTTCAGCACCAGCACAGCACCACTGCCAGGGAGAGGGAGCACCCACCTCCTGCAGGCATTGGGCTGCTGTCCCCTAAAACACACAGCCCAGCAGCAGGAGGGGGAATCCACTTCCCTTCTTGATACTTCATCTCAAGACTTGTCCTAGCCTTTCACTCTGGGCCATGACCTGACTGTGCTCAATGTCCTGCCAATCAAATACAGGCAATTTTTGCAAAACTAAACAGTTTCATACCATGGAAAGTCCCAGAGCTTAGACAAAATAGGTTGATCTCCACCCATTGTCTGTTTCAAAACTTCCTTCACAGCTTCAAATTACAGCCTTCTAATGAAAGTATGGGGAAATCATATGAGCAGAGAAATCAGACTTTGACAAAAGAGACACTAACCACATGCAAACCACTTTTTTTTTTTTTTAAGTTATTTTTAAAACTTTCATTTGTCTCTCATCCTCAGTGAAACACAATGAGTCCCAAAAGAACATGCAGAAGCATGTCCTACAGGCTCCCTGTGGATGGCAAGATCCCCATATGAAAGTCCAGAAACTTAATTGGGCCTGGATAGGAAAAGTTAAAGCTATTCTTAGATGCTGCTTTGGAAACCACAAACTGATTTTGAACACAGAAGAGCAGAAGTCCTCCTTGAGAATCCTGAAAGAACTTGAAATCTTCAGTCTTTTTCTAATATCTCATTTTCAGGGTGGAGCCTCAGGCTGTTGGCTCTCCCTACAGCCTCAAAACTGGCTAGGCCACAGGAGATTCTGCTCCAAGCCAGTGTCGTAAGATTGATGAACCACTTAAAACTCTGTGTACGACCTCAGAATAGGTCATAAGCAGAGGTGACTCTGTAAAACCCATGACACTTGTTTTTGCAGCTACACAATGATGCAGGCACACACTTTTAGCACTTTGCACACACTGCAATGCCATCAGAGTAAACTCCTACATTCTGAAGGAAAATGAAACTTTTATAACTGCTTATTAGTTATTGAAGTTGATGTCTGGTTGAAGATAAAAACAGAACAAAATATAAAGTTTTAGACTAAATACAAGTTGTGGTGCTGGCAGAATTTTGAACTGATCTTAAAAAATACCTGCACATGGGATAATGAGCACTACTTCTTAATGTTACTGCATGTTCTTCACAGGAACGGTGTTAGATTTAAATCCCAACAAGGTATTCATATTCCCTATGGAAAGAACAGTACCCAAGGGATATATAGCTGATATACCCCCACAAAAAAACCAAAAAACCAAAAAAAACTCCACCAAACCAAACAAAAAAACCCAAACCAAACCAAACCAAAACAACAACAACAACAAAACGCACACACACAAAAAAACCCCAACACTTAAACTTGACTTGGCAAAGTCTTTACACATATTAGATAAAAGATGTAGAAAACAGATGCTCCTCCTTACCAGCAGCCAAGATCTTCTAATAACCCTACAATTTGTTAATCAGCTAACATATGGTACTGCTTTAGGAAAACACACTATTTTGATTTTGCATTTACACGGTCAGTTTCCTACAAAACTATTGTCAAGATTTAACTACTATTATATAACCTAGTAATTTTTATTCCTATACTTTGAATAAGTCAATAAGTACAAAAATAAGAAGATAATAAATTTTAATCCAAACAAAATCTCATTTTTACATAGTTTTCAGTGATGAATAAATTTCCACTTACAATGCTGAATCTCACCAATCTGTAAAAATCAGAACTTAGTGCAAAATTATGACATAAAAATTCTGTTGACTTTGACTTCAAATCCACTACATTAAGTTTTTTAGGACAAAGCAAAACTGTCAAGGCAAAATTTAGTGTAACTTCACAGTATTTGCACAAGGTGGTTCTCACATATACATAACTTCATTAATGTGTTTTAACCTCTATTTTAAATACATAAGAAGCCTTGCTGTCTCCTAAAATGATACCAAATGCTTCTTACACAGAATATATAACTTCTAAATATTATTAGGTAAAAAATTTTAAAATTTGCTTATTAGGTTTATTTTTTAATGGATGTTATTCACTTAAATTTAAGTTCTAAATCAGTATGCCTCTGCTGACCTAGTCTCTCTCTGATTGTCACTGGCTTAATTTACCAATACTCGGCTGCTGGGCCAGAACACCTTCTGCCACCCTGACACAAATTCAGTGCCAGTCCAGTCACAATGTCACATACCTTGCACAAACCTGCCACCATTCAGTCTGGGTGCCAGGCTGTGGTTTGTGCTGCTCAGCTCCCACTGGAAATGGGAGCAGCCTGCTCTCCAAAGGCCTCTGGCACACCCTGCTCACAGCCACGGCAGCAGCTCCTCCAGCTGAGCTGCTTACACGGCTCTCAGTGGTTTTTGCCCCACAGTCAGGAGGCTTTGGCTGCCCAGGGTCTCTCTGCAGTGCCAGGGCTCCTCCAGAGCCCCAGCTGTGCCACACCTGGCCAGGGCCACTGACCAAGGTGCCCAGGTGTGGGGCCCTGGGTGCCCCAGGTTCTGCAGCCAGAGGCTCCAGTGCTTTCCTATGCCACCCTGCAGATAAGGTGACATCAAAGCAGCCCTGGTTAGAGCATGGATGGAAGGGAATGACTGTCTCTGTCCAGACAAGAAAACTGAGAACAAGAACAAGGGAGTTTGGCAGAGAAGGTCTAAAACACAGTAAAGCTCATGGAGAAAGCTTAGGAAGGCATTTATGTTTCATGTTTGCTATTTAAATTAAAGATAGGCAGTTTTGGATATGTATACATATTCTGCAGTTTGAGGCCAATGGGAGGGCTTGTTTTTTGGCTGTTTTTTCATGCTTTTACCATCTGACACAGATGTAGCACAATTTTAAAAACACTTTCAAAGTACTTGCATATGGAAGCTTGTTTACAAGTACAACAAGAATTGCCTTACAATGCCACTTCTCAGCACTGGACATGACAATGCATTCAGCTCTATTTAAAGGAAGAGAGAGTTCTAAAATTTCTGAATATCTCAAACACA
This sequence comes from Agelaius phoeniceus, assembly GCF_051311805.1. Taxonomy (NCBI): domain Eukaryota; kingdom Metazoa; phylum Chordata; class Aves; order Passeriformes; family Icteridae; genus Agelaius; species Agelaius phoeniceus. The sequence continues at coordinate 18,095,639 of NC_135265.1, forward strand.
GTAAAAGCACCCAACACGTTTTTCAGCAAATTAACAATTTTTTCTGAATTTTCAACAGCAGAATAAAAATGAAAGTTGAGCATGTGAATCCCTGAAATTTTTCTAACATTTGGTTTAAAAGTTTAAATCTGGGCTTTTACTTGCAAGAAATGCAAGGCACAAATATACAGGAAAATAAAGTGATTTAAGAAAAATGAAATAAGAGAGTGCCATAACCTTTAGTTATTTGATACTATTCAAAAGAGTATAAATTTATATAGACCGGAAGACAGATATTCTTAAATTATTAATTATTAAACTTTGAACTATCCCATATATACACGTGTATTCACAGTCACATAATGCTACAACTCTATGTTTCACAGCATATCTCTCCCTCTCTAAATTGCTCATCATCAATTAAATTATAAACTCTATCAAGACACACAAGAATTTCCTGCACAGTGTGTGATATAATGGTCCAATGAATTCTGCTGTGAGTTTTAGGCAATTACTCATAATAGAATAAATGATACTTTAAAATGCATTGCAGAAATTCTCTCTCAGTTAAATACTTGACTTTCACTTAAATGTAGCAATAATCTTCTGAAACAGATGCATGACTGAAATGAACATTAAGAGTTTCACATACTGGCACACATATCTGACAGAGATCTTTAAGAATTCAAAGCAGTTTATACTGTCTGCAGAAGATAAAAGTCCCACCTGGCCAAGTGCCAAAAGAGATCATGGGATAGGATGAGACACTCAGAGCTGGAATGTGTCTCTTCTGAAAGGCTAGCACGTACATGGGGGGGACAGTGTGTGAGAGTGGCTCACCTGGCTATACAAGCAGTTTCATGAGCAAACTCACACCTGCAGCAACATTCTTGGCTTGAAAGGGGTTGCAGAGAACACTTGATAAATTACCTGGCAGAAGACGTTTCTACAATCTCCAGCTTATTCTCATTTAAAAAAAAAATATTTTCTTTGAGTTTTGCTGCATAAAAATTAAAGAATTTGCTTTCCAAACCTCAGTTCCTATGGGTGGCAAAAGGAGAAAAAAAGTGAATTTTCAGCAGTGTGAGACTTTTGGGGTGCAGAGCCTCTTTGGCTTTTGTACAACGGCTCCTACAAGGAGCCCATAAACAGCAGAGGAATCGCAGCCACTGGGGTAAGGACAAATTCCCTACTGACAGCTGAGGAGCAGCAGGGAGGCACAGACAGGTCCTGGGCTTTGTTTTACTGCACCCAGGCTGCCTCCCTGAGTCTGCCCTGTGGGGAAAGAGCAGAGGGCAAAAGGACTTTGGAGGGTCCCACTGTGCTTGAGCAGAGCTCACTGCATCAGGAGCACCTTCCTGAAATGGAGGAGCACAAGGGCTTCCACTGTGCCTCCACACCCAGGTCCCCACGGCTGCTGCTCCCAGAGTGACAGCACACACTTCTGCATGAAGCACAGAATTAGGCATGCCTTGAACACCACTCTATTTCTATTAGAGCAGAAATGCACCTAGACAAACACTCTCATTCTACTCTGCTCACCTAGGGTATCTAACTCTGCCTCAAAGGAGGTTTGGATTGCTCTACTATTGATATTTAAACAGAACCCTTGATTCTAAATTGTTGGTGGAGGTACCCTAAAGGTATTGGAAACATCTGAAAAGATAGCAACATTACAGATTTGTGGATGTGCAAAATTACCTCTGTTTCTTAATCCCAGACCCTGGATAATGAAATGCACTGCTGGTGTCTCTCAGAGGCACTCCAGCAGCTTAGACTGGTGCTTTGCAATACAAGCAGTAGTGGATCTGCTGTTGTTTTCTTTTCTTACTGAACATTTCACCCTTGCTGTATCAGCAAATTAGAATCTACTGAGTTCAAAGCTATTACACAATACCCACAGTCCCTCCCCCTTAACAAAGAAAATACTATGTTTAAAATACAATTAAATTTCTAGATAATAACAAGATGTATGAAATCAAAATTTCATTTAAATGTTTTAACTTACTGAACTATTCTCCTCCTCCAGCAGAGCGTTCTGCACCAGTTATTAGGAACAAGAAGGGAATTTCCTCCTCCTCAGACTATTCTTGAAATAGATTGCAGTAAGTCTTCCTTTCCAACCCCAGCCTTCAACAGCAAAAGGAAGCAACTCTCAATCCACTGGCAGGAACAACCTCACAAACTAAAAAAATCCCAACAAAACAACCCCCATCCCAAAATTTTGATGATCACTTTATTAAACGTCAACAAAGACATTTCAGAAAGAAGATCTCTGGGAGCTGTTTTAAAAGACTTCCTACTGCAGAAACCTAAATCACAGCATAATGCTTGCTTATCTTGCCTTTCAAGTCCGGAAAGCTCTTTGTTAAGATCACTTGTAGTAAGGAAATAAGTTTTCACTCACTCTCTGTGTGTATTTTTGTAAGCCAGTCTTGTAAACAAACCAGTGATAGTTTATGGATGCCAACAGAGGACAGATTGCCTTCGCCATAAATGTTAAATGAAAATTTCTACATCAGCCCCACACAGCCTTGCAAGATTTGGGAATTCACTCCATATGGCAGGGTCAACAGTCAGAAGACAGACAATGACAAAAAGGTTCAGGTGGCAACAGACTCCTGACAACTTTATTGTCATTAATAGGCAATGAAAAGGCAAAATATGCAGCAAGTGGCTGTATAAATGTGCAGTGCACAGCATGGAACAATCTCATTTCAAGATCTCAATTAAGTGGAAGCCAAATCAATAGCTAAAGCATATGCTAGACCCTGAGATCAGCCTTGGTACAGCAATGAGGAAAGGTGGGCATCAGCTGAATTCAACAAAGGAGAAAATAGAGGGTCCTTTGGTTTCAGAGTGTGTTTGCTGGGTTTTCTTAAAGATAGTGTTCTCTGTCTCTTCTTCACTTCTTCAGCCTGCAGCACCTCCCCTCCTCTCTTATAGGCCAAAGAAAAGGGCTTTGCACAGCAGCTTGCAGAACTCCCTCTCAGAGGGAGTATCGGTATCTCTATCATTAAGGGATTTTGGGAGACAGACTGATGCTGCAGCCTCAGCATCTTAAGAAAGGTGGAAGGCCAGAATTGTCCCTGTCTAGTCCATGTCCTGACCCTGGGATGTGATATAAAATCTTGAAAATTCAGCTGTTCTGTGAGCACTTCAGCCTTTACAACCTTCAAGGACTCTTCTGTGGAAACTGTGTTGACAAAAACCATTCTCCACAAGGTTTTTATGTAGCATTGGATTGGTAATCACAGGCTTCTTCAATAGAGCATGCCACTCCTAGACTTAGAAATCTCTCACTCATACCTTTTTCCGACATTGTTGCAGACTTGGAAAACAGAGAGACCATGATCTAGCCTTTCAATACTAATATGTGAGGTGGAAGAACTGTAACAGCACAACAGGATCATCACCTTCCATAAAAAGCAAGAGACAAAGAAAGTCCTTCCTAAGGACATACCTTCCCCCATCCCTGATCAATTTTAGACAATCTGATCAATGATCAGGAAGCTGAGAGTGCTCTGGACTCCTCTATGAAGGTTTTATTTGCTGTATCAGGAGCTCAGGTTGCTCATTTAGGGGTTGAAGTTCCATGACGAGAAGTCAGTCATCTTTGAAAATAACAGACTGAACTAGAAATCATCACCTCACTGAAACAAAATGGCCTTTCACAATAGAAAATTGCAAATTATGGGCAGATGCTCCATCAGTGCAAAAGAATCATCACAAACTGAAAACAGAAACTTGGAAAAACAAAGCATGCAGGAAATCCAGAAAGAAAGGCGTTGGGGTCAACGTGACAGAGGAAAAGAGCTGAAATTGAAGGATACTCTCCACTGGGAAAAGTCTGAAGAAATACAGGAAAAATATTTCCACAAGTTTTCTGGCAAAGGAATCCCCCATTAGGAAGCAGGGAAATAAAAATGCTCCTGGGATAAATGCAGAGAGAGGTGTTTGATAGCTCATGGCTACCTTCCATCTGATTAGCAGTGAATGCTCCTACCACAGAGGCAGCAGGTATGAAAATGCGCTGATATACTGAAATTCTGTCCTGGGAAAGCATGTGACAATACTTTTAATTGACCCTGGCAATACTTGCACCTCCCAAAATGTCAATAAAATTTGTTACAGATTTATTCAGTTGATGATTTTTGTTTCATATAAGAACAAGGAGTGCCGTCTCAGAGTAATTAGGTTGCCATACCAAAATCCATGTTCATTTAAATAGCAGACTAAATGCAAACAGATGCTGTCTTGATTTCACATTTAAAGTCCAAGACAATGGTTCCCAAAGCAGGGTCTCAGACTATGTACGGCCTGTTTCAGGGTTCTGCAAAACTGAAATCTCATTTTACAGTGCCCAAAAAGCATTTTGGGGAATAAAGAGAATAAATTGCAGCTACCCTTCTTACACACATGAACTTTGCCTCTTTTTGGAAGAGAAATGGAAGGAGGATAGTAGCAGAACCCAATAAGAGACCGCAGCTATTTTGCATAAAATTGCTATTTAGCAGTGAATGAACTTTTTATAATGTTTTTTACCATATCCTTCTTTTACTCATCATGTTATCTCTGATTATGAAGTTACAGAAGGTAATATTTTTCTGTTAATACTTTTCTCTTTTTTAAATGAAAACCCACTTTGACCGTAGCCTCGTCTGTCAGAGTCACCCTGCACACAGCCAAGGCGTAGGTGGGGAGAAGCAGCTGCTGCCAGGATCATACACCACAGCTTAAATAGAGACTCAGAACATTCATTCCAGCTCTTCCAAAAACTTGGTGTGTCCCCATTTTGCCTTAATTCCCTTCCAGGAAGCTGGGGTGTAACCTGTGACAACTTTCTATTGCTGTGCTTGCCTGTTTTGCTGCTACAGAAGTATCCTTTGAAGGTTTATCTTTGCACTCCTCACGAGTAGTCCCTTGAATAACCCACTGTCACTAAGTGTCCTCTGCAGTGGTAATTGTGAGTGTCACTGGGGACATTTGTTGCAATGATGCAGATAATGCTTTTATCTCAGCTACAGAGTTCTTAAAACTAATAAACTAATTCTTGTCATTCTGGTTTTGACAATCCTTATGACACAGTGAGCAAAAATTGTATACAGATTTAATTCCATCCTCCAGTAAAGCTGAGCCAGATCCAAGGGGAAGTCAAAAGATGCCTAGAAGTTAGAGAAGGGCAGAGGCTTTCCCATATCCAACACACAGCAACCATACCACTTCTCCTCACACCTCCTTGCTTCCTGGAGCTCTGTCCTCTGCTCTCACAGCTGAAGTTTTCCCATCTCTAGCAGCCTGACAACAGCATCCAGGGCACCACCCTGGCAAGAGGAAGCCAGGGACAAAACAGCACAGTCCAAGGTGACAAATACATGTGAACTTATGCTAGTTCTGTGGTGACAGAACAGTACCTGGAGCGCCTCTAGCTCAAGAGTAGATTAAGACCACAGGACAAGAACCCAGGTAGTGCTCAAATAGTGCTCAGGTAGTTCTCTTGGATTTATGACATTTAAAACAAATCCTGAGTGGGTGCTGCCAGCGATCACTATCTCACTGCCTGTGCTGGAGTGTTTGGCATCCAAGAGGCAGGGAGCAGGTCTGATGCTGAAGGCATGGGCATCCCTTGAGACTCAGCTGAACAAAGGCTACTGAATGTCAGTAAAAAAACAGTCACTCCTGTGGCCTTAAAAAGAGGTTTCTGAGATTACTTTTTAGAGTAATTTAAATTAAGTGAGCTTTTTAGAGTCATTTAACTTAAATTCTTATTCTGATCTGGCTGCATTCCCACAAAGACAAACTACAACAATTATTAAATTGGTATAAAAAAGCTACACAGCACTTGGAGTACTTTTGTCAAACTAACCAAGTAAAAAACTTGTAATTTAAGAGCCCACTAAAACAGAATAAAGAGTGCTCCACCAATGGGTTCAAAACCAAGCAAAATCCAAACAAACAAAGAAAAACAAAACATCAGAGAGACAGAAGGCTGGGAAACTGCTTGTATCAGGTTTGCTAGGGAAGGTTTTGGTAGTGGGGGGACAGGGGGCTACGGGGTGTCCATGGGAAGCTGCCAGAAGCTTTCCCTAATAGACCCAATTCCAGCTGGCTATTTTGTCTGATAGAGCCAATTCCAGCTGGCTTCAGGATGGACCCACTCCTGGCCAAGGCTGAGCCCATCAGCCATGGTGGCTGTGCCTCTTGGATAATGTATTTAAGAAGGGTAAGGAAGTTATTGGACAGAAGCAATTGTGGCCACAGAAGAGAGGAGTGAGAATACATGAGACAATCAACTCTGAAGACATCAGTAAAGAAGAAGAGCAAGGAGGTGCTCCAAGAGCCAGAGCAGAGATTCCCCTGCAGCCCATGGTGAAGAAAGTGGGGAGGCAGGTTGTGTCCCTACAGCCCACAGAGGTCAGTGGGAGCAGAGATCCACCTGCAGCTCATGGAGACCCCCATGCTGGAGTGGGTGGGTGCCTGAAGGCAGCTGTACCCCTGAGAAGCCTGTGCTGGAGCAGGCTCCTGGCAGGACCTGTGAGCCATGGAGGGAGGAGCCAGCTCTGGAGCAGGTTTGCTGGCAGGACTTGGGGCCCTGTGGGGGACCCACGCTGGAGCAGAGGTGAAGAACTGCAGCCTGTGGGAAAGATTCATGTCAGCTTGGTGGAGGACTGTCTCTGCTGGGAGGGAGCCCACGCTGGAGCAGAGGAAGAGTGTGAGGAGTCCTCCCCCTGAGGAGGAAGCAGCAGCAGAAACAATGTGTGATGAACTGACTGTTACTCCCAATCTCCCTGCGCTGCTGGCAGTGGGGGATAGAGAATCAGGAATAAAGATAAGCCTGGGAAGAAGGAAGGGTTGTGTTTTAAGATTTAACTTCTCATTATCCTGCTCTGATTTGATTGGTGATAAATTAGACTAATTTCCCCAAGCAGAGTCTGTTCTGTCCAGGATGGTACTTGGTGAGTGATATCTCCTGGTCCTTGTCTCAACCCACAAGCATTTCATTACATTTTCTCTCCCCTGCCCAACTGAGGAGGGGAGTGATAGAGCAGTTTTGGGGAGCTCCTGGCATTCATCCAGGGTTGACCCACCACACTGCTTCATTAAAAAACAATAAAATGAAAATTCATTACAGTGAAAAAGAAAAGCATTCATCTAAATATACAAGACTAATAGAAGAATATTTCTGTAATATTATAATAGTTTTACTGTGCTAAGATACCTTTTTAAAATTAAGGGTCATTGACTGGCAAAAGCTGAAAATTAGTAGTAAACATATGACCCAAAAATGCAAATTACAAATAAAGAAGTGGTTACTGAAACTTCCAAAGGATATATATGCATTGCCTGAATTAGAATAGAAATTATAGAATCATAGAATGGTTTGGTTTGGAAGGGACTTTTAAAGATCATCTAGTCTAACCCCAAGAGCAGAATGGACACAAAAATGGACCTTTGAAAGACAGTGAAATGCAAGATAGGTGAACCTCTGAAAAGATCATAGTAAGGGCAGAGAGTGGTGGATTTTGATGCACAGAACTGCTACATCCTGAGGATGAACAGTGGAGAAGAGGAAGAAGGTCTCACTGTAATTGAATTAATATAATAACCTCAGCTGTGCTATCTCTGGCATAGATTAGAATCAGGATTCCTATTGTAAATTAATCTCTCAAGAGAGGGCATGGGGGCAGTAGAGGAAAAAGGTGCTGTTCCTAAAATAAAGGGCTATTCTGGAATCAATCCATGTTGGTCAGAGAGAAAAGACAGCCAGGTGAAGCCATCTGATTTGGATGGTTACGTGCATGACTCAGGGGAGGCACACACAGCTCTGGGGAGTTTTCAAACATGAGGGACAAATTGAATGCACAGAGCACCAGACTATCCTACTTACCCAGCTGCACAAGCAAATCTGGGTAGATTTGTTATTATTACATGAAAGTTTGCTGTGCTGTTACACACATGCTAAGAGTGTTGCAAACATTTAGTGCTTGAAGCCATGAATTTACCTCATGCATGCACTGAAATGCAACAGGAAAGCGCATGGCTTCACTTATGCTGTCTTATTTTGCCTTTCCTACAAAACTGAGGAAAAAAAATTGCTCTTAACAGAAATACATTGTCAGAGTTTGGAAGTAGATCTCAGAGAAAGCAACTCACCTCTTCAAGGGAGCAAAAGCCAACTAGTGAGAAGCAAAGGAAGAAGCAGCCACAAACACCTAAAAATAGAAAGTCCAGTAGGAAGTTCCCCTACAGAGATTTAATCTGCTATTGTACTCAGATCCTGGCATTAGGAGTTAAAATCGACAAGAAGCTATCATCTTTAATACATCATCTCCTTCCTACTGTTCTTTAAAGCAAAGAAGCTGATTAAACATCCTGCCACACTCCGGTAACCTTAACAGCACATTTCTTCATCTTGCTCTGAAAAAGGTCAGTCACATGTTAAATTGCTCTTCTTTGTGTGAATTTACACCCAGCACAGAACTAAGTCAATAAGGGCTGTACTTCTGGTCTTTTCAACAAACCAAGCACTAAAAAGTAGGACATTGCATCTTATTTCAGAGAGATGTTAAAAATTCGAGAATTTCTTGCTCTTTTAAAAAAAGTTTGACTTTTACATTTGCTTACTGAAGATCCAGAATAACTAGTGTAATATATTTTACTAGAATATGAATACCTCCCAAAGCACTAAAAAAGCAAGCAGCTTTACCTTCATTTAATAAAGCAGCAACGATCTTAAAGGTTATAGCTTTATTGTTCCCTAAAATGTAAGTATAAAATTCAGAAGAATGTTTTAAGGCTTTTAATGAAAAGAATAAAACTAAAAACACAAATGTGAAATTATTAGATATTAGCATATATTAGCATTTATTTTATTTTAAAACTAGCATCAATCCATACACACTTCTCTGAACAGTTGAACTATTGACTAAAAAGATATAATTTCTATACAACTGCCAAAATCCCATTTGTCAAAAAGTGTAATTATTCTGGGGAATACAGCAGTGGGGTCTGGAAAGAGCAATTTTTGAGGTTCTTGCTGTTGCCTGACAATTCTTTACAGTTTTAGTGCCTTTGGGTATCTGTTGAAGTTGGTAGGAAAACATGTTTGTTTTTTAAAGGCACAAGGTTGAAGGTTCTGCTGGATGATACTTTTCACATGAGACACCAAGGCATAAGTTTCAAAGCACACTTATAATCACTTTCCTCTCACCTGCATGAAAATAAAAACATGTGGCTTCTCTAGATTGTCATGGCAGCACAAGGCATCAAAAACCAGAGGGGGATTGTGGAGGGACTTTCCCAAACATTTTCCTACACAGAGAAACAGGCTGTCTATTACATTTCCACCCTTTCAATACAGGAGGTGTTTTGAGTGGTAAAGGTGTTCTTTGCACAGCAGAAATGCTGCAATTCTGGCTAGGGAAAGGAATGTTGGACCAAACAGCTTTCCAATATGTACAGTAAGTATGAAAATGAAGGTGATTTTTGAGTTAGAAACCAGCAAATCTGTGAGTGTGATTCATCACCGCCACTGCCCTTTGGGACAACCAGGGAGTTGAACTGGACAGAGGAATTCTCCTTCCACTTGTGGGCTCCCCAGCAAAGGCAAGTTGCCAGAAGGTCAGAGCAGCACTAAGTCCAGGCTTGTGGGCCAGGGAGCTCCAGCAGCCCCTGGCACCCTGTCTCCCTGTTAGCCCAGAAGGGCTGCACCTGTGCCCTGGCTGAGGCACTCTGCTCTCAGGAAAGCCAGGGGATGCTCCAGAGATGGAGCTCTGGCACATCGTGCAGTACTGCTGGGTCACCAAACACAACCTGCCGAGTAACTGCGGTCAGCAGACATCCACGCTCCGGGTTCTACAGCATCTGTCAAATGAAGATGAAAGGCAGTACTGACCTTCACCTCAACTCCCTTGGTGTTTTGTACTTTCAGTACAGCAATCTGGATGAGTAAATGGATACCCTCCATGCCACCCTGGAGTACATCAGCTGTGCTCTCTTACCTGCATATAGAATGTAACCAAAACCCTTAAACTCCATTCCCCTTGCCCTTCTCTGTGGGCTTAAAAGCAGTAATAGGTACCATGTTTTGGTACCACTGTTAGTTTGTTCCCTTGGTGTCAGTGACAGTAAAAAAAGGACAGGCAATTATTTACGTCTATCCGCTGTTAATAGTGCACACAGAACTCCTGACTGCAGAGGAAGCATGAACCCCTTCCTCACAGGATAAAAAGACAATATATCACAATCTGAATACACAATGCACTTATTGCTCTTAGTATTTGCACCTGGTAACCTTTGAATCTAATAATATAACGTTAATATTCTATAATACAGTGCTAATAGAGAATTTCTTTAATATGCAAACAAAAGAAACTAATTCTGTCATGTGAAACAACTGTTCAAGATACTTCTGGAGCATCAATTTTCTTATTGTTTCTCAATAAGATGCACAGAACCACAGAACTCCTGTTGTTCTCCTTGCTATACACACACACCCACCCCATCCAGAGACACTGGGCACTCATGTAAGAGGTGACAGCACCTCTGGAAACTCCCTCACAGAATGACAACAGAGAGGGTCTACAAGAGCCACCAGTTAGTAAATTCAGCAAACCAAATATGTAAAGGAGGAGCAAATGAAAGGTGGCTTTGTTGCAGCCTCAGCTGCTGGGAACGCAAGGAGCCATCTGCACGAGAAGGACCAACTTACTCCACACAGCTCCCACCAGTACCATGAGGTTTTTCTGCAATGGAGGAGTTTCAACATGTAAAATAAATTAGATTTATTTGATTTTAATTCCAGGCTCCCAAGATATAAGCCATAGCTTCATGAACTTTAACTTGTTATGAGGTGGTAATGTAGCTGCAAGAAGACATCCCTTCTTCCCTCCGCTGCTCACTTCCAGTCCCTGTCCCCACAAACCTCTGCACAGCCACACACTGAACCATGACAGCTCAGGGAAGTGACCCTGCTAAAACTGATCTTAAAAAAAAGTCTCTTCTTTTATTTCTCTGGGTTAGAGGTTTCACTGCAAAGCATAACTCACACTGAGACTCTATTAGAAAGGAGGTAATGATTAATTGTATATCGGGTTAATTATTAAAGAGTAAATTGGTAAAAATATTATTCCATATACTTTATTGGAAAGCTAACCATAATTTCCTCCACCAATTCCAGTAAGAATCTGGATATCCTTTTATGCTTTTAGGTTAATTTAAATTTTCTTTGATACTGCACCTGTTGGGGACACTTAGTAGGTGTGCTGAACATAAGGCACAGAAAATAATTACTTTGTTCTACTTGGCAGAGGTGGCCTTTAGGTATGCTGGTCTCACTACATCCAATCTCATCTAGTCTTGAAAGCAAAGAGATCCTGAACAAGTTCAAGTCGGACTGAGAGCTCTAAAACCCCCCACAATGTGCAGCCACTTTTGGTGCAACGTATGGCAGCAATCCTGTGTAAGCAACATGTACAGTAATTGTCCAGAGGAAGAATGAAGAGGAAGATCTCTGCCTGAAACTGAAAAGAGATTTATCCCACAAAAGTATGCAGCACATCATTACCCAAAGTGGAACAAAGGCAGGACATCAGTATTCAAGAGCTATGGGAACTTTAACAGGGAAGGGTCAGGGATTGGATGTGATGTCCAAGTGAAATGCCAGTTACAGTTTGCACACTGCCATCAGACAGACAATACAGTGTTGCTGAGAAACTATTAATTTAATATTATGGAAGCAAAATATTAAGCTATGAGGTTCCATTATACTCAGAGCCTTTGACCCTGGTTTATCCTGGAGTTCAAGCCCTGATAATCTATGTGCTTGAAGCTTCTTGGTGGATAATGGAAAATTCTGCTCCATTTCCTCTGGGACTTCATGCTCATTAGTCACAGCATACTAATTAAAGCTTTGTTAGAAAACCAGAGGAATGTGACACAGCACATGTACAAACCAGGAAGCTTCATTCACATATAACATGGATGAATGGCTCTGTATGGAAAGCCAAGCACTGCATTAGCAGGTCGTGTGCATCAGCCTGCAAGATCAACAAAAGACATGCAAAAAATTTTAAGTCAGCACTCTCACTAAGCAACGAATTTTCATTTTGAACAATGGGAGTTACAGTATTTTTCACAGCCCCCTTCTTTCTAACCAAAGGTAAAATATTTTAAAAGTTGAGTTTTCTTACTTTGCTAGTTTGGCAATTATCTAGCAGGAAATCACTAAACATCATCAGCTACCAACCAGATTCTTTTCCTAACTATCAGAGGTGAAGCTGGGGTTAGTGCCCTGGCAAGCTACTTATGACTAGAATAACAACCATTTTCAAAAGGGATTATTGCCACTATGAACCACTGTCAAGTATCTGTAACAGCAATTCTCAATTAAGGAAAGAATAGGACTCAGCGTCTGTGCTCTGATCATGCAGTTAATAATTGACTCCACCTCAATCAAAACAAAAGTGGGATTTAACATGCAGGTTGATTTTTGAAACAGTTTGTGTTACCATTCCATCCTCAATCATTTATTACAGAATTTAAAAAATAATGGTCAGCTATAGTGGTAAAACCTTAAATTTGCCACATTTTATTAACCCTTTATGGCTATTCCAGCATTTCCCCCACAGTGAACGAGCTGCTCCCAGGAGGTTTTAGGGTTAACATCTTCCACTGACAGCATGCTATAAACCCAGAAGAGGCAATAGCTCTACCTTTCAACTTCTATTTTTATTTCTACATTTCAAATGCAGCATAATAGAGATGTTTAGCATATTTCTTATATTATAGACAGAATACTTTGTAAAATATTCCATCTGTGACAGGGATGATCAAATTAGAGTTTATTCCTCCTCCAGCACACTGGGAACATTGCTTTTTTTCTGCCCTTTTTCTTACACATACTTACATTCTTTATCCTTGGGGATGGCAACTCACCGGATGGGGCCAAAAGCCAAAGTAGTGACCACACTCCCAGCACCTCTGCAGCTCCCACTTTGACCTGGTGGTCTGGGTCCTGGCAAGGGACAGGCACAGCTCTTGCCCCATCTGACCAGCACAGTGTCAGGAGGTGGCCAAGGGGAAAGAGGCAAGAAATGATCTTTTTCTTTCTCACCTGAGCATCAGCAAAAATTGTTGGCTATGGTCATTGGTCCGACCAAGCACAGAAGAAACCAAACTTCACTCTTAAAAGCTGCTCCTTACAGAAATCTTAACTCAGTATCCTTTCTTTTTACCTACAAGTGATTGTGTCTAAATTTGGGAGCACTTAAACTAAGCAACTGTTCATATTGTATGAAGGAAATGCCCACTTGGGTGAGCCACCACCCCTCCCCTCCCAGTTTACAAATCCCCACTGTCAGGAGCGGCGGCACTGTGATTCCTCACTGAAGGAATGGGTCCTGCTGGGCTTGGAATTCCTTGGGGTCGGGTTGAAATTTCATCTATCACGGCAGAGCACAGCCCCACTGCACTGCAGGCCCTCCCACCTCTACACCTGGCAGGGACCCAGGAGAATCTCATGATGACTTGAGAAGGGAATGGCATCACTTCCTCCCCAGGTATCAGAGGAAAGGTGGGAGCAAACCCGGCATGACTCAGAGACAAGCTATGAAGGCAAACCAAGTCAGCAGAATGGCTCCTTCTCCTTGCCCAGAGCCTCCCAGCCACAGCTGAGACTTTTTCTTTGAAAGGCTGTGGTTTTCCTCACATTTAGATCTAGTGTGAAGCTGCTCAATGGTGTACTTAGTGAAGGCAGAAATACAACATGAGAAATGAAATTACAAATACCCGGCTTCTTTTTATGAATTCAAAGAACAGGATTAAAGCTGCTCAGAACACCTATTTCTTTTTTCAGTTATCATAGAGCTTTTATTAAAAATCTATATCCTGCTTGGAAGATGTGAGAAGGAGACAGAGTAGAAGCTCTATGGTATTTTGAACCTAAAGAGCCTAAAGAGCTAAGATGTCCTTTGGTTTAGCAGAGCCCTGCATCCATATCCCCACTAAAATCCAAAATAAATTTTAGATTCTTCATTTGCTTTTTAGATTTTGAGCATTTAAGTTATAGGCAGGTAATATCTGCACCATTTTCATTTTGTAACTCTAATGTTGAGAGTCTTTTTTCTTTTCCTGGAATCAGAAGTTTAAATTTGCATTTAGGATTCCAGGAGCTGGAACACCAAGAAAATCTAAAACTGGAAAAAGACATGAGACTTTTTTTTAATAGCAATGTTAAAGGTGGTTTACCTCAAATTATATATTTATGGGTTTACAGTCATACTAAATAAATTAATAAGAAAGTAATTTTTAAAAAAATCCTTTCCCCATCATCTCTTTTTCTGCTAACACACCATCCTAAAGTTAAATAGTTTAGGAAGGTAATTTTTTCTTAATGCTCTCCAGGGCAGCTCACAGTCTCTCACTAAAGCAAAATATCTACTCTTTTATTACTCTCATTTTTCAAGTTGCCTTTGTATTTGATGGATACAGCTGCATGTAAAACACCATTATCTTAAGAGAGTTATACTCTCATTCAATGACACATTAAGCATATTCTCTTTTTAAATGGAATTACATTTTAGTGTAAGTGAAAATAATTGAAAAACTACCAGTATGTGCCTATTACTTTAATCACCTACTTTAAAAAATAATGGAAATAAATTACTTATGAATGAGTGGAACAGAACGGCAGGATTTTGGTTCAGATACCTGCTTACAGCCCATACCATAAAAGTTACGAAAAACCACCCAAAATACATGTATATAGACAGATTGAAGTAATTTATCCATTTTCATCATGCGAAAGATGAAAATAAGTTTCAATACTAAAACAAAAGTAAACTCTGAATCAATAAAATAATTCTTCTCTGTACAGGGAAATTATTTCACATTCTATTTAAAGTAGCAGAAGTCCAAAGAAAATACTTACTCCTAATTTTCTTGTTAAAATAATCCAGATTTTTCCAGTTAACAAACAAATCCAAAGCACTTGAGAGTTATTTGGTGAGAATTTTTTCTTTAGGGGATTAGTGAAATCTCTTGAGCTTTTTCCATTCTACATTTCTCATCATACCCCATTCTATCTTTAAAAAAACCCCAGAACTTTTATTAAAAATACATGTTTTTCTAATGGATAATATTTAAGGCAGCAGAATCCCCCTGATCCTTTGAACAGATCCCTTGTACTCCCAGTGACATTTATCATCACTTCACTCACATGTGTCACGGCAGTGTGAGGATATCTGAAGGAAAAGGAAAGGAGCTCTGAATTTTTGTGTGTGCTAAAGGGTTTCCTGCTCCAGGCTCCCTGCTGAGGCACAGATTCCAGGGGTGAGGAACTGGCTTGCTCAGGGTGTGTTTGCAGGCACCCAGAGCACAAGGGAGGGATGCACGCCCAGCAGTCGAGGGATGTGCTGGCTGCCCTGCCAGGCCATCCCCAGTCCAGCAATTCTCATCCTCAATGCAAAAGGATCACTTTCTACCTTCTCATTTTCCATATTCAGAAACTAGTCATTTTTCCAAGCACATTTCAGTTTATAGAAACACATAAAGTTACCTGTGGTGCACCTAGAGTCTGTGATTGGCTGTTTCTCTTCTTTCCTCTCCACAGACGTCTGTCCTTCCCCTCTATCCTTATCTAAGATAAGCAGCTTCAGTTTACACACTCAGTACCTTGCAGAAGCATAGTCTGGAAAATTAATTCTTGAAAGGATTAATATTTTTTCCCCTGTCATCACAAATATGTTTCTGCTTCTGTAGACAACATGTTCTGCTTTGCAGACAGAGGGGGCACTGCCTGCTCTGGCAAGAGCATTCCTCTTCCATACAAAAGGAAAACTGCACACAGCCCAGTCAGGAATAATTCTTTCACCAAAGTAACATGGTCTGTCATATTGATGTGGCCATCTGCAGGCAAAGCAGGGTGAAAAACCTCTCTCTGCCGGCCTCTGATTTCATGGTGCAGTGCAATGGAAACCCTTGCAAAGAGGCTCTGAGTCCTGAAGGTGCTCATTTCACACTATCTCATAGAAGCATCCTGTGAGTGCAAGAACCAGTAATTTTCCCCGTGAGGAGTCAGATAAATCCCTTCCCTTCTAAATTTGTCAAAGGTTTCTTCCCTACCATCAGCCTCCTGTGTCACACATGGACTCCTCTGCTTCTTGATTGCCCAGTGCAGGGGCATGAAAAACATCCATTCAGCCACTCAGATAACTTTGAAGGGCAACCAACTTTATATTATGCAATGGCAGGGAAAAAATGGCCTAACTTTCCCACCCCTTATTTTAATAAAGATGTGGTCTTCTGGCCTTCACAGCACTCAAGCTGACTGTGTTATTTCTACAGCCATGGAAGCATTAAATTTTCATCCTCAGGATGAAAGAGAGTGAGAGTTCATCCACTCTCACTTCATCCAAACATAGACAGTGGTCTATCACAAAATTAGAAGAAAGAAAAATATGCAGAGAGAACAAGAGAAACAGCATAAACTAAAGCCAGACACAGTGAGACAGCAAAGGGAAATAAAAGCTTGTTACAATGGGGAGAATAGGAGGTGAGAAAGCTGAGGGAGGGCAAAGGAAAGGTAAGAGAGTAAGACAAAATGAAGCGAAAGGAGAGAAAACCATAATGAATAGAAGTAACATTTTAAATCTTGACTACAAGACAAACTTTGGCAGTATGTGTCACACGTGCAACCACAAATTGCATTCTAGAAACCTATTTTCATGGAGGATGGTGAGCTGGACACTCCAGTGACACCACATTCTGCTCTTGAAGCTCAGTTGTTAAGGGGCTAAAACTATGTCATTCATATAAAGGAAGAAGGCAGAGTGGGGAAACTGTATATCCAGTTATGAAAGACAAGAACTGACTTTAGTAATGTTGATGAATGTATTACCTAACAAAATGTTATGTAACTTCATCGTTGCTTAAATAAACAAGCAAATAGCAAATCTGGCTATTACAGCTTGCTAAGGGAGAATTGCCTCTATTTATAAATTTCAGAAAGGAAATGTAAGTTTTTAGATGTCCTTTCTCCATTGGTTTAGGGGGCTTTTAAAATAGAAAATAGAATATTAAACTTGGACTGTCCCACTTTCAAAGTTGGAGCTATGTGGTCCATCTCCCCACACTGACTACTCTCCCAAGTAAGAATTTGCAATCTCTGTCAGTAACTGAAGCAAAGAGAAGATGATTTTAGCTTTGATAATGATTGGAGAATTTCAAATAGTTTGAATAAGCAAACCCCAAAAGTTCAAAATGAATATTCAAATTTTGTTGCACAGCATGGTCTGCAAATTGAGGATAGAAATCTCAGATGATAGCTATCTTAGATCTTCTCCAAGATACTCCGCATGCCCTAGTTATGTCTAAGCAGGAAATAACACAAAAATCATCAATATATTTAGTTATGAAATGCAGAGTTGTTCTGAACATTCAAAACAAAAATATTGAGGGAGAAGATTTACTGAGAAATCACAAACTTGGAACTAGGCTAACTTCATAATGGGCCCATCCCTATTCCACCTACATTCCTTAAGCAGCGGATCGTTTGTAATTCCCGAAATAAGCAGTCTCCCACCTGTGGTGAGTCCCACTGGTGACTCATCATTGCCTGGCAGAGAAATCCCCCCACATGCTCCCACCCACGGTGACCTTGCTGAAAGCAAGAACAGTGCAAATCCAGGACAAGGCTACATCCAGTTCTGCATCTCTGCAGGGCTCAAACACGTGCCTTGCACAGGTCTCTCCTCCCCTGCCTGGCAGTGCTCAGCTCAGCAGGGATGCCACTGCTCATGGGCCAAGCTGGCAGGCACAGGGACATCCTCCCCCGCCAGGACCCTACACCAGATTCCCATCTTAGCTCCACCATCATAACTGAGCTGGAAGCAATGCAATTGCATGGATAGAGCCAAAATTCCAAAAGGCACTATGTGTGAAGCAGGACTACCCATTTGCAGAGGAAATATCAGGATAACAGCAGCCCAGCAGAGCTCATGGCTGGCTCCTGCCCTGTGGCAGCTGTCACAAATGCTACCCTCCTGCAGGAATCCTCCTGCCTCTCTGAAAACGCTGTCTCTTCTAAACAAGACTGTGGGCGATCACCTAATATTTTCCTGGGATTCATTTATTCACCAGGCTCTGCAAGTCTGTGTCAATGATCATCATTTACTTGAAACGAATTGGAAAGAATAACAAACAAGCAAAACACTTAACCCAATGCTCTAGTTCCGGGAACACATCACAGTATTGTTATCTTTGCCCTCAGAAATCTCCCACCATGTATCACCTCCAAGGACAAACATTTTGGCGGAGGGAGAAAGTTCACAGCATGCCATCAAAGTCAGAGATTTGGTTTTGCTCACACTATGACTTACACGTTTCACAAAATCAACAAACAATTTACGCTATTTCAGATACGGATCTTTTCCATCTCAATGGGACTTAATTCCTTCAAGCTGAAAAAGGAAGCCCAAAAAAACCGGAATAACTAAAGTGACATTATAGGAAACACAGCCTGAGGCTGCCAATATCTTTCTGCGCTGTTGTAGGAAAGACTGCATTACTGAGCCACACCAAATGCCATTTCCAGCAGAAACCTTTCCTCCTTCTTTGCTGCCATGAGGAGGATTACATCACACAGCACTGCACTAAGCCCATTTATACAATTTTACTTTTTTAATCAGGCTATAAAAATAATCAGCTCAACTTCTCATACTAATCATAGAAATATTAATACAAGGCACTAACTACTCATATGCTGTGAGATTTTATTCTCTGTGCTAAATATCAGAGTAATAAAGTTTATGCTTTCCATAAGTTGCAAGAATTGTGTTTTACTGCAGAAAGGTAACATCAAAAATATTTACTGTTATAAATATACAGCAAAATATAGTCACATTTGGCATATATCAAGGTTTTATGTGAAAAACTCAGCAAAATGCCAGATGCAGTATGGTTTTCCTTTTTTTTTTTCCCAGATGTACAGTGTGAAAATCACTTTTACTAAAAGAAAACAGAAAAAAATGTTTTAAATGTTTAGAAGGGTGGGTAGGTTTTCATTTAACGAAACTATTCATAAAGTAAAAAGGGGCCAAATTAGTCTAAATCTCCCCAGGCAAGCAAAATTCTGTTTAAAAAAACTATTGTGGTATGTAGTTTTTTGGGGACATCAGTATTATAATAGGCTTTCCATCCTTCTGAATCAAAACCACATGAGTTTTGTAATTTGCAAGTATATCACAATGCTACCTTTACCAGTATTATTTTAAAGTCTTCCCTCCCCATCTTTCCAGTGTCTCCTTTCATTAGGAAGAGAAATCAATTTTATTACAAAATCCCTTCCTGTAGGCACTACATTATATACTATTTTTCATTAATCAACACATTTTCTTCTAAAACTTAGTCAGGTGCCTTGTCCCACAGTGCTTCATATTTGAAAGCTGCCTAAATTTCCAGCCCACAGATTCTCAAGATCAGTGTGCAATTATTCCTTTTTGTGCTAGAACTATCTTTTATGTACAAATCCTCCTCTATGCAAGACAGCAACTGTATTTCCTCACAATTTTCCTTTTTACAGAGTCAGACAAATCAAGGATTTTATTCTCCCCTCATAAAATAGTCTCTCCCTTCCTCCAGGCATTTTAGAAACCTGCCTAGGCTCCTGAAACAGTTTGAATGTACTTTTCTTAAGTATGTATGATCACACAGGCACAGATTTTTGTTTGTTATACTTTACACATACCTTATACCAAGCAGCACTAAGGCTTCCTTGCATGGGAAACACATTTCCTTATACTGCCAGATGATCCATGCTAGAATCAAATCTGTCCACTTTCCACAAAAGTCTCATTTTGATGCCTCAGTTACCCTGTGATTCGCACTTCCATGCCTGTCCAGCCTCTCCCTGATACAAGCTCCCAAGTCCACAGCCCTTCACTTCCGACAGCAGTCCGTCAGCCCCTTTGCACTATTTTCCAACTCATGTGTTCATCCCATTTCTTCTAAATGAAACTCCAGTCTCCACCATAATCCTTCTGGTAACCTGTGTCATCAAGACATTTTTCCCTGTATTGTTGTTTTCGTGGTACAATCAGTAAAGGAAGCATTTCCTAAGACTGATCCCATAGTCAGTCCTTGGGAAATCCTTTGGTGACCTCCACCCCATCTTCCAGCTCCAATTTTCCTTCTAGTTAATTTTCTCATTCTCTTTTCCCTCCTACAACTCATTCGTAATTCCTATGTTAACAAATCTCTACACAGCAGATGACAAATACAGTATTTTACTGAAGCCCATGTGGATATGTGATTACTTCTTTTGGTTAGAGAATTAACTTAGCTATTTTTTCTACTAAAGGCATCAGCTTAGTCAGGCATAACCTCCTTGTGGAGATCCTACATTGTATCTTAACTTACTTACCATGTTTTGTGCCATGTGCTTATTCTTTCCTTAAAATCTTTCCCTTTTTTTTTTGTAGAAGATTTTACATACTATCGAGATTACAGTAATGCTCTCTAATGGAGTAATTTTTTTTCCAATTTAAGTACTATTTTTCATTTATTTCCCCAGGTAGTACCAACTGATATGATATATTTATTAAAAGTACTTGCTTTTGGAATTGGAATATTATGCAAGTTCTTGGATGTGGATGATAGGTCTCTTCTGATTCAAACAATTACATAATTTAAGTTTTGCTTCCCCCTGGAGGTAAGAATTTCCATCTCTGCATAATCATTCCTATTAGATGCCCTGCATTTGTCCCAGGTTCTACATAATCATTAAAATATGCGGAGTGCTACCTATTACATCTAAACCCCATCCATCCAAATCACCATTCATGTCAAAATTCTAGGTCTTTTCTGCTGACAGCATTTCCATTCTTCTTTACTTTTTGCAATTTTTACTTTTAGAAAAATAGTTACATCTTTGTTAAGTAGCTTCTTAGACTTTTACAATTCATTCTCATGTTTTCTGAATTTTGTGGTACAGTTCTCTGTATAGGCCAATCCTCTTTCCATTACTTTCAGACTCCTTGCTTATGCTTAATACTATTTTTAGGATGATTATTTATACAATGAAACATTAAGAACTGTTTTACAATGTATCTCAATTATATATTTTTATTATCTCTAGCAGGTTTTTTTGAACCTTGGGCTAAGGATGACATTCATGCCTGCCTTATATAGTAGTCCCTGCACTTTTTATTCCAGATGAATTAACTGCTGCCTGCAACCTCTCAAATATTTGTCCACTGGAAACCTTACAGACCTATGTTGGTTTCTGAGTCATTCTCTCCCTGTCTTTATTCCCATCCACCTTTGGATTGCTGTGACACTACCTCAGTAAAGCTTTTATCTTACTTTTTCTTCCTTTTTTTGTCTTTATTTATGGAGGTTCTAGTTTCATCCCATCTTCCTTTTCTCAAAGCTTCATGCCCTTCATGTGTGCAGACACCCAACTGATTCTACTTGCCAACACAAGCCTTCCTGGACACATTGCCATTTTTGGGGTAGCACCTCACTTCCCTTTAGCATAGATAGCTTCTCTGCACCTGCCTGGATCCTTACATTGATGTAACAACAATTCCACAATTCACACTGACCTCACCCAACTCTCAGCCAGATGAGATGGGATTTTTTCCATGACTAAATCTTCATGTCAAGATTTTTCTAACAATGGAACTAGCTTTTCCTTGCTGGCTATCACCTCATAATATCGTTCCTTTATGCACTTTTGTAGTCTCATTTGTCCAATTTTAATTTCTCTGTGCCTTCAAGGCTTGTGCAGGCATCACATGGGTCTCTCTTGCACTGTCTCCTGTGTCCCTTTTCATAAATTTAAAACTATTCTCATCAATCCCACAAAATGAGGGAGCTGCATACTGTTCACCACTCACAATGACCTTATTTTTTTCTGACATATAATAATGAAGCTGCCTAAAACTTTCTTGCTTTCAAGTCTTCTCTAGGGATGATCTACTGAACAAATCTATTGGAGATCATCTCAGCTCTCCCCTGTGTCATTCTCCATCTTTTTCTGGTCCTTGTTGATCCACTCCAACAGGAGTATCACAGTCATTCTTCACTCAAAATAGCATTTGTGAGAACTTTTCCCATTCCTCTCCTGTTTCTTTTCAGGTTCAGGTATCTCATACCCTTACAAACAGCAAATATTTTACTCTCCAGATCCCTTTTTGTGTCCCCATCTGGTCTCAGCAGGTAATCGATAATGATCACAGTCTAAACTCAACACATGCTTTAATTTTTAGACATCCATCTGACATGCAGGAGCTCACTTGGACGCCTGTGCTCACAGTGGGTTTTTTTTTGTTTTTTTTTTTTTAATTTGCTTTTGTAATTTAATGCACCTAAAATGCTGACAACAGGAGAGAACAACACTGAATAATTTTAAAGCAATGGTCTATTAATATACAGTACATACTATTTTAATGCATTAACAATAACATCAGACAGATTCACAGCCCAGCCAAAAATTCTTAACCTCTTTACTTCTCTCTCATTTTAGTGTCTCTGAGTCCAATTACAGTCATCTATCAGTAGTGTCATAAAGTAAGCCAGATCTCAAACTACCCCTTCAAAGCGTCTAGACTTTACCAGATGAAATTAGCAGTATGATCCCAAAGCTTTCTCCTATCTCTTGTTTCCCCAATAATTTATAATGAGAAGACTTTCATGAAACCAGAAGAGTTATCTTTAGATGCATTATGCTCAATTGTCCCAATACAACACTTATAAGGCATCTTGTACCATACTGAAAATACCAGAACTTCAGCTTAGCAGGAAGGAACATGCTCCTTCCAGACATCCATTTATTTTGAAGTCAGCATTACAGCATTCACTAAAGTGAATGCAGGGAGACTGAATAGCCATTTTATTTAACTGAAGCAGTTTTTAAAAGATGAAAGGAACATTCTCCAGGATGTCTCACAGGATGCAATTCCTTTAACAAATGGCACGTCTGGATTTAATAAGTGGACACATTTCTTTATAAACTGCAGAAACAGTTAAAAAGGATTTCTTTGGAGTCAAATGTATTGGAAAGAAGGTGGAAGAAATACCAGAACCTTTTAAAGGTAATGTTTACATTACTATTAAGACAAAGTATTTCATAAGATACAGACATACTATTAGATTAACCTAGCTACAAATTCTAAACCTGATGTTAGAGACAGTAAATACCCACCAAGGCAGAGTGTGTTATATGATTGTGACACTTTGAGCATGCTGATATGTTGCTGGTCAATGTTATTTACTCTCATTACGTAGACACCTGCTCAGCAGCCACATCCAATACAGCATCAGTGCCCTCACCACAGCTCAGCCTTGCAGCTCATCAGGTGCTCAGAGGAGACAGTGGCACGTTGGACAGGCTGCAGACAGAACTGCCTCCCTGCTGCCCAGGGACACAGACAGACACACGTCCTTGCACCCCTTGGCTGGTGGAACAGGAGTTGCAGCCATCAGAGGGTACCTGGCTGAGCAAATGTGCTCTCCAGCTCCTAATCTGTCCAGAGGGCTGCAACAGGGCTAATTACACACAGCAACAGAGTGCTCAGGCTGCCTGCTGCTGACAGATGAAGGGCTCCCCAGCTCCTACAGATAGATGAAGGTGAGAGCAAAACCAGACAGATAAATAAGGAATTGCATTACTCCTACTGTGCAAGAATTTTCTTAAGGCTAGGAGAAACCATAAATCTTGTTTGCTATCAAACAGAGCCTAAGCACTCTGTAGCCTGTATACTGAGTGAATAGATGAGTGACCAGTTAAATCTACTAGGGCAAGTCACTCTTCTTCCCCTCCTTACAGGTGGCTGTCTCACATATCAAGACACATCAAAAAACTGAAATCCACATATCTATGAATATGGACTATGACTACTCAATAGAACTACTGAATACACATCACTTTGGTTTAGCAAAATCATGTGATAATTAAAAATATTTATGACAATGTTTAGTACCAATGCAGATAGGGTGCAATTCATACTGATTGCATCATCCAAACCCACTATTTTCTTTAGTTCTTTGGGGTTTTTTGCTCTGTTGGAAATTCAGTTTCTGACAGTTTCACAGCACTTCCCTTCTGAAAAAGTGTATAAGTATCTTGTGTAGCCATCAAGGGTCTTAAAAATGCTGCTGATTTTACAAGGCTTGCCTGTGCAAAGATCACATAACATAATAAGTGGCAAGGGTGCTTGCTTTCTTTACCTCAAGTCTATATAAGTCCTGTTTCAGTGAACTAAGAAAGCAAAACAGAAAAGCTCACAGCTCACATGTACTGCTTTCAATCCTTGGAAACATCTAATCACAAAATTAAAGCTGAAGTACTTGGAACTTGTTTTGAAGTTACTGAATGTATTCTTTTGGAAATCACTGAAGATTAAAAAGGTATTTATATCAATTTCTTTACAAGTAATTTTGTGGTAATTTAAAAGAGATCTTGCACAGTATTTTTATCATCTTCAACACAAGTGCTATCAGATGCTCATTCAGTTTTTCCATTGAAAATATCAGTAATGTTGTCTGCATGTATATCACCTTTCATTTAAAAAATTCAGAATCCTTTACAAGGGCTTCAAGTATTTTAACCATGTATCATCATGGTGAAAAGAAAACACAGATTTTGCCACCAATTTTCACTTGTTGAGAATTCAGCTTCCAAAGAAGCTCCTAACACACACCTCATCCCCTTCCTTTACAGCACTTTTAGTCCACCAAGCAACCCCTGCCCCAAAAGGCACCCATGGCATGACTGAGGTAAGGCAGTCCTGGCTGTTCCATCCATAGGCACAGGTTGTGTCTGTATTTCCACTTACCAAAACACATACTTTTAAAAGAAATCTTTTTATCAGGGATCCTCAGTCCTGGCAATGAGCAGATTGCCACTCCACACTGACACTGCCACAGGTCAGGCAGTGGCCACTTCATCACATCTTCATGGCAGCTACAGCAAACATATGCATAGAAAATGATTCAAACTGTGAGTGGACCAGCACCTGCTCTTAATGTCCTCTAAGCAAGCATGCAGATGAAAATCATAAACAAATTTACTTAGACTCTTTTTAGAAGGTAAAGAAACTCTCTTTAGAAATAGTTTTGTCACAATCTACAGGATTTTCATCTCATGTGTTAGCTTTTTCAATGATGCAAGAATATCTAGTACCATCAGCTGGCTGCATTTCCTTACTGCTACAGAATACAATGTGCCTCCTGGAGAGATAAGGACACTTGGGTAAACTTCCTCTCATATCTCTCCAGAACAGTGTCTGACAAACTACTGAGTGCCTGGGCTCATCGGCCACACGTCCTATCAGCATCATTTTAAAATGGTCAGAAACTACTGGATTTGGCTTCCAAACAGGTAACATGACAACACTTCTGCTTGAGAGATGACATTTTATCAGAATTATTATATGAAATAAATAGATATATGTTCTATAGGATATAAAGATATGAGCTGTTGCATGCCATTGAGCAGCACAGAACAGCTCCAACTGTCAGGAATGTCAATGTACTGATAAGCATTACAGAACTTTTTGAGGAAGATAAAAACCAACTGGTGTTAGGACTGTGAGCTTAAACATGCTGTGATGAAGGGTGAAAAATAAGGCTGCACCTGCTATTTTCTACCAATATTTTCACAGAGGGCTTGGAAAAATCTCTATCATGTCACCTGGAATAAGGCCTGTGCTTATGGACAGAGCAGAGAATAAAGAAAAATCAGTGCTTTTAGCTGTAACTTGTAATTTAAAATTTAACTCTCATGTTACTATTGAGAGGAAAATACAGAAATCATTATTAAACTGGTACTGTCATTCACATCTGTGTATCTTTAGGGGTCTGCTGTGATGGAGCAATGTTCTCTACCATGCACTAGGGAAGCAGCCTGGAGCATCACACATTTTTCTCCTAAAGCTTTTGGCTTTGCACTGGTGGAAATTTCCTTCTTTTGACAAAACATGATTTTCTAAATTTTCAGTGATTAGCTGACTAAAAAAGAAATTAAAAGGCAGTCCATTTTTGACTTGAAAAATTACAGTTTTCATTCAAGGCTGAACAGGAATTACTAAATACAGAAGATGACTACAGGCCACCATTTTTATCTCTGGATGCATAGTTTAGATTTAGCACATGAGTAAAAGGAGAGATCAAGGCTATTGCCACTGGTATTCAGTCCTTGAAACAGGAGGATATTGCTAAATGAAGCTCCTAGATGATTTCAGGGAGTAGCTCCATGGCATCCAGGATGAGGCAGCAACTCCTAACACCCCCAGAACAAGCAACAACATCAGCATTAATGTTATGAGAGGTCATGTCAGTGAGGCACCCAAGGGGATTTCATGCAACTAGGAGCACCACTGAAATCTTTAATTCACACTCCATTAAAATAACTTGCCAGTCAAGCAGGAAGGAATTGTTTTGTCTGCTCCAAACGACCCAGCTAACAAGCAGCAGCTGCCCTGATGCTGTGGATCACTATTCTCTAATTTCACCAGTGTGAAGACAAGCACTGCAGAGGGTTACTCACAATGAGTCTCTAGAACTCCATCATAATTTTCTAGCAAAGACTAGTTTGTAAGAATGTGGAAAACAAACAAACAAAATATGACATAAGTTAAGCTCCTCTTTACTATGCTTTTATTTTAATATTAGGACATAGTGGCTCTGAACAAAAGTGTCTTTCATGGAGAAATACTGTATGATTGATCAGCCTCTTAACTCCTTTAAAAATACAGAATTAGATTACTTGGCACAAGTACTGTCTGCACCTCTATTTACTTTACATGCAGTGATACACATCAGTTTGATATTAAAAACAAAGCCCAGCCAAACAAGGTACTATAAACCAACGCTTTGTCATCAGCAAGTCCTAGTTACACTTTTTTCCTACTTAAAACTATCTCCTGAGCAGCTAATCCAGTCTGATATTTACTCAGCAGTAACTACCACCACTGTGTCTCCCAGAAACTCCCCTGGCAGGCAGAGGACTCGTGTAGAGGTACCCATGTGCACTTGCACAAGCATTACAAAGAATGCCCTGGTGCCAGAACCTATTTAAACCATCATTAAAGGCAGAACAATTTTAAGTGTTTGCTTGATCTGGAAGGACTTCTAAGGTTTTGTAGAGACAGCTTTCCATGTTAGTAGTCTGATTTGCCTAAAAGCTGCAGCTTTGCCCCACACCAAGGCTCTTGCCCAGCCATGGAGCATGCAAACCATTGCAGAACACAGGGCTGTGTGCTACAGAGCCCTGCAAAGGAAGAGCTCAGTTAGTTCCAAGAGGTCAAGACAGCATTCTTGGGAAGTGATACTTCCCTTATGGTAACATGAGAGGTAATTCAGCACAAAGATAAAGTGAATCCCATGAGTGCATACACTGTATAACAATGGGAAACACAGAAAGGCAATGGGTGAGCCTCAGATAATGACAAACAGTGGGCACAGGATCAGTAGGAAAAGCAAACTGCACAGTGAGATGTGCAGGCTGGAAAACAGTCAAGTGTAACATGTGAGTTTGCATGGCTAGTGCATGAACTGAGTGCATGATTTTAACATAGCCTGGAATGTCCAGTATGTGAATGAGGTAATTTATCATGCACTCAAGGCTTCATTGAGAAATCTCTGCCACAAAATAATAACTTACAGGTCAGCATAAAATGTGTTTAAGGGAAGCTAGATGTTGGTCTCAAACTGCTGGATTAATTCTAACACCTCCAGGTACTATTTGATCACCCTCACTAGTGATATGCTTAGTATTTATCCTCTGCCCAAATGAAATTGGTACATGAGAGAGAAAGGGGTTGTAATCTCCTGGCTCTGGCAGCCATACAGGTATGGGCAGAGAGGGACCATCTCCAGACAGGCAGAACATCATTGGCCAAAGATACATCTGCAGCCTCAAAAGAAGGTGATGCACCTTCCAGGTGATAGCCAAGATGCAGCTAGGCAGCACAGCTGTCTGTGAAGCTTTCATGTTAGCCAGGCAGTGCCTGCACCTCACACAGCAGGGCTTCATTACACCTTCTCTGCCTAAACCTCTTTTCCCATGTCTTCTAACAAGAGGTGCTTAGAAAGTTTAATTTCAAACAATTCATGAAGTCTGTCCATGCCACACCTAGATGCTGCAGATGAATCTGTGTATTGGAAGATAGAAAGCTGAGGAAAGGTCTCCAAAGTTTTCACTGTAAGGGAAGTTACTCATATGCTGAAGCTGCAGCAAGGGCCTTAGCATGTTCACAAACTCAAAGTATGAGGCTCAAGATAAATTTTATCTAGGGCAGGACACAACCTCAACCTATGTCAGCAAGAGATGGCCATCATAAAACTTATTTCCCAGTAATAGTACAGCTTTGCCTGTTCTTAAATGTCTGGATACTAATACCCTGGATGTGTTCAGCCAGCTAGCTGTGCATTCCAGATGTTTCGATTTTTCATCTGTTTGCAGCTTTGCCTTTTTTTTTTTTTAACTGGTTCATGACTGGGCCCAGAATGTTTTATGTTTTTCCCCTCCTTAAAATGAACAGCAGGCTTAGATGACTACTTACTGCCAGAGGAAGGGCAAAGAAAAGATGGATCCATTATTCAATGGGAAAAGACAGTTTTTAACAAATGGTGTGGGGAAAGCAGAATTTTGAATGCCTTTCTCATATCAGACTTCAAGAAGAGGGTCAGCTGTGACCATGTGCCTTCCATAATTAATACCAGCAAGAAAATCTAAAAAGGAAAGGAATGAAAGCAGACAGTGTGCTGGGATCTTACAGATCTCATCCTAGGGCACTACAAGAACTAACAGATGAATATTTC
Source organism: Agelaius phoeniceus (assembly GCF_051311805.1). NCBI lineage: Eukaryota > Metazoa > Chordata > Aves > Passeriformes > Icteridae > Agelaius > Agelaius phoeniceus. The sequence goes on from NC_135265.1 coordinate 18,124,442, forward strand.
TGCGTTCTTAATATTTACCTGAATTCACTCAGGATGGATGAAATGCCAGAAGATTTAAAAAGAGCTGATGTTGTGTCTTCACTTATAATACTAGAAAAGATTCAGGAATTAAGATCAGCTGGAATGATTATCTTTCTGGGTCAGGGGGAAACCCTCAATGCCTAAAGTTAAAAGATGATTAACAGCAAAAATGGCTTTAGGAGTTAATCAGAAGCTTAAAACATTACCATGCTATTGTGCAAAAAAACTGTACTTGCACTAGGATTTATAAACATTTATCCACAATAATTGTAACATAATCCTTCCACTGCACTCAGTGATGGAGCACCATGTCCAGCTTTGAAAATCCCATTTCAGAGGATGATGTGAGCTAACCTGAAAATTGAAGGAAGTTTGATTCATCACTTAATTAGCAGACAAGAATAACAACAGATAGAGACAGGAGCTGAATTTCAGCCTAGAAGGACACTTCAGTCCATCCACCAAAAGAAAACACAGCTTATCAAATACATGTTAAATAAACGAGCATTGCTATTTCTTTTCACTGTATTTCAGTGATGTTCTTTCCATTTTCAGTCAAAACCTTTTCAACTGTAGAAAAACTCCTGTCTTGACATCATACAAATAAACTAACTCAGGACCCACAAGTAACTTTTTAACCTACTAGAATATCCACAACATTAAATAAATGGATAAATCTGAAAGTTATGCTTTCAATTCAAAATACTAGCGCTTGTTTTGATAAAAGGGTACACTCAAAAATGATACATCCTGTATTAATAGGGTCAATTCTGGATAGAAAAAACCCTGTTTCACAGAAACAGTCAGGCTTGAGGGGATTTTGACAGTAGAACTAATATTTCTGAGCCTTTTCATTCAAATTTTGCTAAATTAGTTCAGATTTGCATGGTACTGTTTGACTGACACCCACTGAAATCTCTAATACTGAAATACTATGGTTCCAATTAAGTCATGTCACTTAGGTGACATTCTTACACTGTTACAGATTTTGTATATACATGAAAAGTTATACACTCTGTATAAAATATATACCTACAGACTAAAGATGTGAAAGTGATATTGATATGTTGCTTTACAGAGCAGGAATCCAGTGAGGAACATTTAAATACCTACAGTCTGTGCCATCTATTAATTTCCTTAATAGATCTAAATTTAAATACCTCTGACAGATTTCAGAAAGACATAATTTGAGGAAAAATGAATGTTCAAAAATTATTAAAATTATTACTTCATTTCCCCAAAATTGTAACCTCTCCAAAATTCCCTCATCTATATGGTTTAAACTTTTTAAGAGTTGTGGAAAAAATTGGTGAAGTTTTTGCTCATCCCTCATGCCCTTACAGCAAAATAATCAGAAGATCCTGAGCTTCCCAAGGGGATGTATAGAGCTCTCCTCCTTTTCCTGCCAGGTCCCAGAGGAAGAACTTTTAAAGTGGATATACTTTTTACAATTGAAAAATAGTTCCGTAAGCAAGGCAACTACTGTAACTTGGTTTCCAAAGCAGCTTTTTCTTTTATTATTTTTTATTTGGGATTGACTACTGACTTGGTAAACTGAATTATACTTAGGCTGCAGTATACATTCTATTTCAAAACATTACCATCAGAATTCATGCAGTCTCATCCATAATCTGAATTTTCTCTTCTAGTGAATTATGGGAGCTGTGAGCTCCAACCCAAGTTTGTCCCTTGGGTATGGCTCTTATGAGGTGTCACCCACATGTGAACTCTCTGATCTGCAAGGAGAGTTGAGCACACACTGCAGCTCTTCCCTGAACACAATATCAATCAGGTCTTCCCTCTCCACCCAGCCAGCAATTTTCCACAGTATTATAGAAAAATATAGACATGTACTATTTGACAGGTAGAGAACAGCATATCCCACACAGCTCAGTGTATACAGTTTATCATAGAAATGCAGCTTTTTGGAGACCCTTACCTCTCCATCATAATTGCACAAATTCAGATAATGGGTAAAAAGGTTACCAGTGAAATAAAGCCTGCCAGGTATTTTTGACATGACCAATTTTTGGAGGAAATCATGCTTAAAAAATAGCTCAAGTATACTTTATGCTTGGGTCTGAGTCATGATCTCACAGCAAATAAGAACAGAGGTAGGCCAATTATTCTTTACCTAAACAAATGTCCAGACATTCAGTTTTCAATAACCATAACTCCACTTTATATACTGCATAATCTTAGCTGGAAGGAGGCATGTTCAGCTGCCCTATTCATCCTCCAGGTGAAGTCCTCCTTCAGCAGATATAGAAATAAATGTTCATATAGGCAATTGAAAGAATGTCTACTGTTTCATGCCTGGGCTCTGTTTCTACATTGCAACTATAAATTTCAAGAGTTATCTTAATAATGCTCTTTTCCAGCTTGAATTTTTTTATCTAGATTTATTGTGTAATCTAATGGCCCATGTTATTTCTCTATTTCTAATACTAAAATGAAATAATATAGTCCCTATACATTATCGAAGTTATGTCTCAAGCTCAAAATTTTGAACCATTAACTGTATCATGTTGCATATCTGATACCAACCCTAGTTTCACTACAGGTTTTCAGACTACTCTAAAAGACAGTAAAATTTCTGATTTTTCTTTTTTAGATCACAGTAAAAAACCTGCATTTCAATTTGAAAAAAAAAAAGTATTGGTAGTAAAGAAGAAAGCTAGCATTAATTTTGTGAGATAATGAACATTTGTATATACAAGTACTGTATATACAAGATCTTTCTTCTCTGCCCTAGTGAATCTAAAACAGTTGCAGAGGAAACAAAAATACTGTAGGCTAAATACTAACATTCTTTGCTTTGCTATTCTTTTAATAATGAACTTCCTTGGATAGCAAACCCCTAGTCTTACATGTGTTCTGTATTTGTAGGTACATCCCTGTCAGGAATTGCTGTGAAATAGAAGTTCCTGACAAATAAAGTTCTTGGCCTTAAACATTCCATAGATATTACTCAAATGTCAGACAGAATATTTCCTAAACTTTGGCCATTATTCTACATCTATTTAAAAACCATAATGTTCTTGGAGATAATTAGTAATACACATACGGGTTATATGGTCACTGGAGTTTTTCATAAAAACAAAATAGGGAAAATGTAATTAATTCCACTTTCTATGGTGCTATTATTGCTTGCTTCACATGAAGAGACCATAGTTATGAATCCCACTATATCCCCAAAGTCCTTTGGCCCCCTTCTAATAACTAGGGATGAAACAAACAGGTTTTGTCTAGTTTTGGATCCAGCTGAATATGAGATAACCAAAGGTTTAGTCTAAAAGTATTGGCCTTGCATTCCAATCACCATGAACTGCAAAGTAAAGGGCAGAGGAAAAACCAGGGAGGAAACTGTAATGGAGAAAAATAGAGTGAAAAATAAAGCAAAGTGAAGCAATGTGAAGCCAAGTAATAAGGCAAATATCAAAACTCAATAAAAGGGCACAGAGGAAGGAAATTGAAAAGACAAACATTAGTATATCCTCTGCTTTTCTTGGAGGAAAGTATGGGTAACAGAAATTCATAAAGTTCTCGAATCAGTAACACATCCCAGAGGTGAAAAAATCCTATTTTAATTGATTCAGTCATGAAAGTGAAAATTAAAAGAGAAAGGTTTACCTATCTCCATTTTTATTTAAACCAGCAAATCCTTAAATGATGTTCAGTATGTAAACAAAGTCCCTCACCAGGTGGGAAATGCCAGAACTCAGACTGTCTCTGCAACCCTGTTTCCCACTCTTGGTCTGAAGACTAAGCAACAAATTTTGTAGCCTGGGTCAAAGTATTCCTCATTATAAAATAATACTTCCTTTCTCTTTTAGCAAGATGAACCTGGCATCCAGAGAAATTATGGTCTAAGTTGTCCATTAAATTCAGATGAAGAGTAACAGGTAAGTACAAAATGACCTTCTTGAGTCCTTTGCATTAGATAGTATTTCACACAATAAAACTGCAGCTGACACTGACTTCAGTTACTGTTATGTGGTTTCAGCTCTGCAAATCAGAACCCGTGGTCTCAGATTTGCACATCCAGCAACTAAACCAAACCACAAATCCATACAGCCAGCCTTCCCTTGTGACAGCTGAAGCAGTATGTCTGTCTCTGCCACACAGCCCTCAGGGGCAGAGAGATCCACTCTGACCTTTCATGGCCTTACCTACAAGGATTACTTTTGTCTCTGCCTCAAGCTGCCCCCCTGCTAATAGAACCCAACCTCTCAGTTAAGGACAGCTCCTCATGCACAATGCAGGGCAAGAATTCTGTAGAAACACCCCCCCCCCAACATATAATGTAATTAAAATGAGTCATCATGCTTTACAGTCCTTGAAATTATAGCCACAATTTTGTATTTCCTATCTGTTGTGCACTGAGCTTTGCTGGATTGCTGTTAGCACCACTCATTCATGTTATCTCTTTGGTATTAATTGAAAACTATAAAAGAAACCAGAAACAGTGTTGTGTTGCCCATGTAAAATTCCACAGTAGAAACGAATCCAGACAAGCCAGCTTGATCTCCTGTGCACATACACACAACCAAGGGGTTTCACTGACATGACACAACAAAGAATGGGATTTGGTCAAACTCCTCTTCCATGTCAGGTTATTTAGGACCTCACTCCCCACATAACAGAGCCTCCTGCTCCCAGTTCTCTATTCCAGCCCTTTGATCCACCTAAAAGCCATTTCCTACTTTAGCCATCTCATTCAGCCTATACCTGCCCTCTGCCACCTCTTCCACTTTTCCTCTTTACCACTTCAGGACCACATAAACACCCTTGGCTGCTGTTAATGCTCTCTTGTATTACTCAGCCTTGCCTCAGAGCCCTGCCTTGTGGCTTCTATGGTTTTTTTGGCTTCTGCCATATCTGCTGTCCCTCCACCACCCAGGTCTGTACCTGCTTCTCACAAAACATCTTTCAAATCACTTTGGCCAGTGTTTGGAGTTTACTGGGAGTCATCCAGACAGTCCCATTTCCAGAGAAAAAAACCCACACTGTGCATTTCCATCACCCTTATAGTATGCTCCCTTCAGAAGTATCAGTATTTGTACTTCAACATCTCTTACAAAAACAACTCACAGTAACATAATTAAAACAACCATCCCAATGCAGAAAGCCAGTACTTAACAGGGCTTAATTCATGCTCAAGAAGACAGTAAGTGTAAGCTACAAATACTAAAAGCACATGCCATGTTTCATCACTACTGATATACACTAGATTTCCCTTTACAGAAATTTCACCTAAAACTCTAAGCAGTGAGTGCAACCCTTGCTTGAAGTTGTAAAGCATTACATAGCCCAACAACATTTTGATAAAGTGAGTTGATAAAGTGAGTAAAGTGATAAAGGAACAGCGAGTGCCATAAAAATCACATCCCATTAGAAGGATACACTTTTTGTTCTGTAAATCTCACATGATTTCCTTTTCTCAATGCACCAAATAAATGGGAAAAAACAAAGGGAAAAAACCTGCTGTTTAAAAAACTTTAACCTGGTGAAAAACATACTGTTACAGGATTTTCTATGAAAGTTTTCAAATTTTAAAAACTTGACTGGGAAACATAATTTACTATAAAATCAATAAATATTGGTTACCAGGGCATAAAGAATTGTACATCTGGTTTTGGTGGGGTTTTTTTTTGGAATAAAGATTTTACTTTTTTGCAATACATCTCAAGTTCAAAAATGAGTTTCCACATTACAGTGCTAAATAAGCAAGGGGTTCTCTGAGTGAGACCAGTAATTTAAGCCCTCCCACCTCCAGCTTTTCTATTTGCTCTCTTCTGCCATTAATAAAGTGCTTCAAACACAGTTTCCTTTGTAGAAACAAACAGATCATCTGTCTCCCGGAGTAAGACTAGGTGTCATCACTTTTCCCTTCTTTTTGAAATAATAAAAGTCATACTGCAGGAAAGAAAAATTCTTTTAAACCTTATTCAGGTGGGAATAAAAACTGTGACCTTGGATGCCATGTATGTGAAATGAAAGTACAGTTTCAAGTTACAAAGGTCTATAATCTACACTTCTTTTTCCTATGGATTTAGGATGGAGGGACAGCAATTTTTATTCTGTACTGAAGGGATTCTACTTCTTGTTCATATTTAAATATAAACTGTATGAAGAGTACAATTAGAATAGTACTACTTTTATTTCCTGATTGAATGGCAGTTTACCTCATTTTACACCATGCAAATTAAATGGCTACTTTAAAATGCAGTTCTAAGGAGTACTGTCACAAAAACTAAGTTAAAAAGAGGCAGTGCTCCTGCAGCCCATTGCTCAACAGCTCAGTGAAAGTAGATTGTAATCTTATATTATCCTCCACATTTGTTTGCATTCTGAAAGCATTTAAGCCTTTCCAAATACACTTGATCTGTTTAGTTTTTATACAAGAAATAGTTGCAGCTGCTTTGTTAGGACCCACAAAGAAGAGTTTTACTTGCAGGGTTTAAAGATTCTGTGCCTGCACTGATGTCTATTTTCTCTTTATTTTTCCCTATTTAATCTTTCTCACACTTCTCCCACTTGAAACCAATATTTCAAATAAAGCTTCACAATACAGTGGCACATTTAGACTGTAAAAGACTTTGATTTACCATTTTGACAGCTCAACATTTTTAGCTTGTACACAGCACCCAGCCAAAATTGAACAACAAAAATGTTTTGAGCCTTTTATTTTCAAAACAAATGCTTTATGTACAAGAATCTGTTGTTTAGAAACAACACACACACATACATACACACATATACCCCCATATTATACAACAACTGATGCCTGGGGTTTATTAAAAGCACAGTAATTGCAAAAGCATTTGATTATTTTTTTGCAGCATGAAATTACCAGTTACCTTTCAGGAAAGGAGCCCTCCGTGGCACAAGCCTTTCTGTGATTTCCACCTGCTCTTGCTGATGCTGTTTAACCAGGTTTCCTTCGCTGCCAGCTCTCAAAATCTTTTCACCTAGCCTAATTTTTCGTGATCGGCTGTTAAAATCTTCTTTCCTAGACAAAGGCGATTTAGGAGCTGTATTAGCCGACACAGGTCGAGCCAAGCGAGAGGGTTTGGACATCCTGCCTGTGCAGGAATGTACCTGCTCCAAAAGCAATTTCTAAAAAAATCCTTTGCAGCTCACTTTCCAGCACAGAGGCTGGGGAGTTTGTGTGTGCAGCGCAGCTGGATGTGAAGTGCTGTGCTGCCAGCCTGATCAGTTTTAAACACCCAGCGTTGGGTGGTCACGCAGTTTCCCAGACCTGTGGAATGCAAATGTGTGCTGGGGTAAAACAGACGACTCTGTCCCAGAGCTGAGCCCCAGCCACGCTGTGAAGAGCAGAAGCTCTTCCAGGGGCTGTCTGGAGCTCCTGGTGAGCACTGAGGAGCGCCCTGGCACGAGGGGAATGCTCCACCTACGCAGGTACGGCGTGGAAAACCACCCAGCTCGGGGTTACCTCTGCCTGTGGGACCCTCCCGTGCTCCTCTCCCAACCCTCTCTCTCAAACAAACACTTTCTTGTTTCAGCAGATTTCCTCACAGTGTGCCAAACCCACACTGCTTCAGTTCTGTATGGTACATGCCTGATGTCAAGAACACATTTGTCTTTGAGTTAAGCACGGTGCAAGATCAAATTGGATTAAATGATGCATATTCTCCTAGCACTGTTTTATCTAGTTCACCAAAAGAAAGGAAGGATTGACAGCAAATATCATCTCTCTTTGAAAAATGGCCCAAATCCCTTATTATTAACTGGCATTGTTTAGGAAGCAACACTGCACAGAATATTGCCCATTATACTTTCCTATTTCAATGGTACATATATATCTAGAAAACCCCTGGCTTCTTACACTCTACAGATAACCATGCTCTTTACTGACTCTCTAAAGAAAAAATTCCTGACCTCAGGCTACATTATTTCAAATTTCAGTTCCTGGGTATTCATCTTTGAAAATGCCCAAGCAAATCCTGCCTAACTTTCTCTGCCAGCTCTGTGCTTGTGAATGCTGCCAAGACAAAGAGCATTTGGTCACATGAAAAGAAAATTCTATTCACCATAATTTTGGAAACAACTTCTAAAGAAAAACAACACAGTGCAAACAAAATAAAACATCACAGCTACAGTTACAGTAAAATCTTCATGCTGTATTTTAAAATGTATTTCTCAATATCCCAGGCAACCAGTATGCTGCATCTCTAATAGAATATGAGGGTCCATTTTATTTCAAAACTATAATAAACAAGCAAATCAATATTACACAAGCTAAACCTACTAACAGATACTTAGGAGAAATGCTTAATAAGCAAAAAGTGAGCAAAACATGCCTTAATTATTGCAGCCATTCCTCATTTTGTGAGACGGCAATTGTGCAATGCAGTAAAATATTTTTGCAAGTTATTTCTATATTTTTTCCAAGAGTCCTGCATTAAATAGGTACTTGTTTATGCTTCTCTGTAAAGCATGGTGTCTATTGCTTTTTTGCCCCATCAAGAATGGGCCAGATTAAGTGCAATACAGCAAGCCTTGCTATGATATTATTCTGCATATTATATTATCAACACAGAAGGAACTCTGAGTGGGAAGATTTCTACTCACAAGGAGAGACCTGAGGGGCATGAGCGTAACTGGGCTCATTAGCAGTGCTCAGGCACAGCAGGTCGTGCAGAAGACAATGAAGAACATAAACAGGGGTGAGATAGGATGATGAATGGAAAATTAATCACGTAACTGGGGTAAAGAATGAGTGAAGAAGGAAGAGGAAATGTGAAACCCAGTATGTATGTAACAGCTCAGTTGTACTGAGCCTAAGAAGTACTGTCATTCCCTCTCAAGATCTTGGACTGTTTGACCAATTGTAATTTTTAATATCTTCCATTATGATTTCTCACTGTGCAAGCAGACACAAATGCTGTATGCTTAAGAAGCTTTTTAAAGCCATGACAATAATGCCTCTGACACTACAAAGACATATTTTAATTCTGCAAAACACAGAACAATTGTGAAATAAAATCCAGTCCTGAGTGACAACAAAAATAGTATTTCAGTTTTTAAATCACTACTGCTAAAGCAAAATCCAACTGAGATTGTTGTACATTACACATTCACCCAAACTGAGCATCCTTATCACAGGTTGCTCGTGCAAAGAATGACCTCATCTGTGAAGGAGAATCTAATTAGATTGTCATGTTTCCTGTAACTTAAAATAATTTCTAAGCAGAGCAAAGGCATCATGAATTCAAGATTTTCCTAAGGCTCTCTCTAGTGACGTAGCAAGAAAGATGAGGAAAGGGAGCTCCATCCATCAGCTTTTGCTAGGAAAGGTCCTAAGTTGTCCATTTGGATGCTAAGGTGACACTTCTGCACTGAAAGAGAGCAGTGACATCCTGGTTTTGACAAGAAAGCTTTTTCTCACAGCAGAGGCACAGCCCTGCAGAAATGGGACGAGTCAAACACGTTCCTCAAACATGGGAAATTCCTGGAGTACTCCAGTCCAAGATAACCATTTTCAGTAACATCTCAGTGTGTGATGGCACTGTGTCATGGGAGGAGAGGCTGGGAGAGCTGTGCCTGCCCAGCCTGGAGGAGGCATCTTATCCATGTGCACGAACATCTGATGTGGGCGTAAAAGGGGAGGGAGCTGGGCTGTTCTCAGTGGGGCCCAGCAGCAGGACAAGAGACAAAGCACAAATTGAAACACAGGGGAAAAAAGAAGAATTTAAGGCTTTTTATAGAGTGGTTAGACACTGGCACAAGTTGAACAGGGAGGGCATGAAGTCTCCATCTTTGGAGATAAGCAGCACCCAACCAGGCACAGCCCTGACCTGCCTGCTGTAGCAGAGTCTGCCTGAGCTGGGGGTTGGACTAGGCCATCTCCAGACGTGCCTTCCCACCCCCCAGAGTTTTGTCATTCTGTATTATCAAACTTTTCAGAGGCTGTTTATAATCTGGAAGCTTAAATATCTTGTAATCTGTCCAACAGTAGATGTACAACCTTTCTCCAAAGCCCCAGCAATTATATATCCCATGCCTGACTGCCACTTCTGGGAGAATTTGCTTCCTTTCTGGTCATTCATCCCTTTTAGCTTCCTGCAGTCTATGGCACACTCTTCCCCCAAAAATGTCCTCTTTGTTTGTTTGCTTCAAAGGCTCTGAGATGTGAAGTTGGTGATTCTGGCTATCAGCATCAAACCCTTAAAAAAACATCCCCCAAAAAACCAAAACACCAAAAAAACTCCACCCCAAAATCCCCCCAAACCCTGAAATGAACCATTGCTGAACATCAGCTGAGGTTGCTCAGCAGGCTGTGTTTCAGGCTGGATGCAGACCCAGTGAATCAGTGCACTCTGGGCACTCTGGAACAGCACGGGGTGCAGCCAGGGCTGCTGCCAGCTCTGCCCCCACCCACCTGCACAGGTCCTCTCTGCCCAGGGCTGCTGCCAGCTCTGCCCCCACCCACCTGCACAGGTCCTCTCTGCCCAGGGCTGCTGCCAGCTCTGCCCCCACCCACCTGCACAGGTCCTCTCTGCCCAGGGCTGCTGCCAGCTCTGCCCCCACCCACCTGCACAGGTCCTCTCTGCCCAGCCCAGCTGCCCTGGGGGCCCGGGCTCCTCCCAGCTGCGGGGCGGGTCCCTTCCTGCCAAATCCTCCTCTTCACCGCAGGCTCTTATTGAAGTTCCCCAGGGAGCAAGTCTTTCATCAGCTCTCAGGCTTTTTGAAACCCCAAGCTACTCTTTTGAACTAAAGAAACCCAAAACAAACCCACAAAACCGAAAATAAACAAACCAAAAAAAAAACCCCAAACAAAAAGTTCAAAACAAACCCAGCCCTTTTCCCTTTGATTTCAGATAACCAACTTCAGCTAGATAGAGACATCATATTGATGTAACTTACCATTCAGCAAAAGCAGTTCACTTTGTCAGGTTTTCATAAAGTGCTGTAGGAAGTTTTCTAGTGCTTTGGGTCAATGAATGAACTCTGCCACAGCCTCACACAGCAGAAATTAATATTAAGGGACCAACAGTGCAGTCTTTGCTTTTGAATATTCACACATATAAGTAAACAAGTAATATTTTTAGAAAACCATACACTGTTTAAAACATTGTCTTTTTAGTTTTAAAACTAACCTCTCCTCTTTCCGGCCTAGAAAATAAATTGCTGCTGAAATATGACAACAAGAATTTGTTAAGAGTTAGCAAACAGAAGGCATTTTTACCATAGCATATTAGATAGGTTATGATACTGCTATAAACTTCAGAAATGTTTGTGCCCTCTGGGATAAAAGAAACGTGACTATAGATGTTATTAATCCAAACAAAGCATTTGCAAAGCTTGAAATTTCCTTTTTTGGGCAACCATGGAATTCTAGTTTACATTTGCACATAAAGAGCTGGGGAGAGGAGAGGATCCCTTGCATGTGAACCAGGAAAAATTCGGAGTTGATGTTGTACAGTTCAGGATGTGGTGTTTTCTCAGCCTACCAAATCCTCCCCCAGATTTTGGACTGCAAGTATCTAAAGACAGAAAAATATGTATGCAGAAATATTTCAGCTTCAGCAGACTCTTTCTAAACTATTGACAGGCAACAACTGCTACACCAGTAAATGGAAGTTGCAGGTGCAGAAGTTAAAACTGCAAATTAATGAAGTCTTCTCTTTACAAAATTACGCAAGTAACCAGATGGCATAACATTTTCAGCATGAAATGAGAAATAAATGTATAGGCACCAGAAGAACAAGATCAGTGATGAAAACAATTTCAGATGCAAGTCACTGATAGGTATGTAATGTAATAATAAAAAAAAAAAGCTTGGTGCTTCAGAGAGCTACATTTTCCAGTAACTGAAGCATGCAAAATTAGTGACAAGTTAATTTTGCAGATGTTAAAGCTTTCTTAGAACTATGTACCAGTGCTTTATTTCTCCATATATGATTTCTGAAATAGTTGCATAGTACAGAAGATGCTCCACATTCAATATATTGAAACCCATTTTAAAACATTTCCAATAGATCTGAAGACATTGTTGCTGGGACAATAAACTATGCAAAAGGAACCTAGTCATTCACTCAAAGACAAGTGAACCCCTCCAACAGAAAGCAAGCTGTATTTATGGCAAGTCCTGTTACTCTTGAATATGGTCTTAAAAAGGAAAGTCTGTTAAGGTCTGCTCTAATATAATAGCTGACTAGAAGATTCTATAATTAAAGCAGAGTTGTCATTTATATCAGGAAATTCTGTTCCAGAGATTTACTACTCATCCATAAAAATTTAATCTCAGTTCCAAGTCTTAAAAAAAAGCCAGCCTAACTTAGAAAAAAACCCTTCAGATCTACTATATGTCCTTCTATTCAAAATTTAGAAAATTAAACCATAGCAAAAATTTTCTCAAAGATAAAAGCATTTACAGCTGTAGAATCTAAATACCTTATTCTGCCACAAACCCAGAAATACTATCAGCAAGGGCAAAGTTAATTTTCTTTATTATTTTATCACTTCTGCATCTTATATTTTGCTTTGGTACCAAGGCCTTCAAAGTCCTGGTTTGCCTGAGTACACAGGTCTGTGGCCTACTACTGAAGTGTTTGTAAAGACTGAACCATATCAGGGTTATGGTTTTCTAAAGCAGTACAGGTACACCACTACTGTCCCTCACCTGGTGTTGTCCTCAGGACGCCTTTTGACAATTGCTCTTGGTTCCCTTCCCTGCCTGAAGGGTTACAGGAGCCCAAGCACACTCAGACTCAGGTAACTGCATGTATCAAAGGGTGCACCATCTGAAGAACAAAGCAATGGGGCAAGTGTGTGAAAACACAGCCTTCCATGTTTGCAATGTTTGCCAAGATTGTTGCTTTGCATCAAGATTTCCAATTGATGCCAACTCTGATGGCAGGCTGGGGTGCTTCATCCTGATGAAATGAGTTAATCACTAATTCCAGACAGAACAATCAACTGTGAACAACTGCCCATGCAACTCATAACAAGTACTTTTTTTTTTGCAGAATATTTCCTTTTTCTATATATCAGCCACTCACAAAAGAATACAAAATTCGAATATTTATGCCACATTTAAATTATTGCTAAACTCTAGCAAAGTGTTCTGTGATTTGGCTGTTCTTGGTGCTATACTGCTTGGCTGTAATAACTAAAAGTGCTAAAGTCTCTACAGTCTTGGTTCAAAGCTTTTTCACTTGTTCTGATCTTTTAATCAAATCAAATAAGAACTTAGGCTCAATAAGTTCTTAAAGGAATACCCATTAGCTATAAATCACAGCAGATCATCACTATTATTCCTTCATTGTTAAGTAACTTGTAAATACTGCTTTCCACATCTGCAGTTATTTCACATGAGATTCTTAAAGCATTTTAAAATGTGCACAAAATTATCTTTTGCCAAATTTATAGCATTAGTAGCTTCTTGATAAAAGAGAAAAGTGTCCGACTTTCAAAGTCTCTTTTGAAATTATGTAAGTGAAACTATGATTGGCTTAGTCTTTATTGCCACTGTAAATAGGGGAAGGAGAGAAACAATTTGTAACACTACCCTGACATTTTACTCTGAAGAAAATGTTAGTTTCAAATGTTAGATGCTAATTTGTTTTAGCATACCAGCAACCCTTCTCTAGCTTTTTGGATCATCATTTTCAAATGACCACCTCTTAATAAAAGAATAACCTTTAGAAGAGCTCTAACACATCAAAAATACAACACAGAGAGCTTAAAGCTTTGCAAAAGATAAACTATGCCTTACAGAAAATCAACCCCTTATGATGGTTTGAATGAAATCTTGGAATGAAGAGAAGAGGAAATAGGTAGGAAGCAAGAGCAGATTGGATGTGCCAGGAGACAGAAACACAGTCCTTGACTGACAGAATCCTGTGCTTATGTTCAAGGCAAGATAAGTCCTTTCCATTGTTTCAATACTCCACTTTCATTGTGAAGTTCTGCATCATCCACACAAGGGGGAAAACCAGGTAAGAAAAGTAAGCACAAAATGAATGAAAGGAAGACAATCTTCTGGCATGAGGGCAATTCACTCATATCCCTCATGAAGTATTTAAACTGCTCCTCATTCAGCAAGGCTCCATCAATAGCACCTGGGTATGGGTGCTGTGGTGGTTGCTCTCATAAGGAGGAGCAAACTACAAAGAAAAGAGAACAATGGGAAGACAGTTGTGGTCCTTTGAAGATGGTGGTGAGAAGGAATATCTCTGTAGGGCACCTGTAGCTTTGGCACTCTTGGCTGGACTACCACAATCTTTTTCCACCACAGACCTTGGATGTAAAGAAAAATCTCCAGAGGTCTGGAAAGCTGAAAGGAAGTAAGCAGATATAGAACCCTTTATAGTCAGGTATTACAATAACATTTATTTGGGGGCTTTTTTAAAAGCAAAATAATTAGTCAGCACCATCTAAACCGCAGACATGCACAGAGAGTGTTTCACCAATGCAGTGTCCTTTCCTCAGGAGTGGCCCTGGAAGTGATGATTTAGTGAACCACAGAATATAAAATGAATTTTTCTACTTGTGAGACACAATATTTTTCATACATCCATAAATGAATATTTCGAGAAGCTAATCCGATCAGCTGTCTGTGATTTTTGTGTAGTTTTGGCCATCACAGCAAAGGAAAAAATACTTTTTCTTTTAAGTCCTGTTTAAAATGTGCATCATCAGAGTACAACAAGCTTTAATTTTTGCACAATCTTACTTACATATATGATGCACAAGGTTCTTTCCTGAGCCAAAATTTCAAGTGAATGGTGCTGAATTTGATCCTTTCTGTCACTTACACTGTCCTTACAGTGAGATAACAAGTGCCCTATAATGCTGGCTGCATGGGTTTGAGTGAAATGTCTATAAACAGTCAGCTGCTTGATCCCTTGCTGTCTGAGCAGCTCTGGAGAGATAAACATTTTTGTTAAACAACAATAAAAAAATCTGCAACTCCATTTATTGCCTTTCTGTAGCTATAGGTAATAGTTCAGGTAGTCTGAGTTTACCACTCCTCCTCTGAAAAGCAGAGCCATTGCACCCTCACCTGCTCAAGCCATCTGGAAAGATATTTCTTGGTTACAATCTGCCCATACTTGTAGAGACTAAATGTTTGGAGATTTTATGCAGATTACTTGATGTCCTGCTTTGCTGGACCACATTTGATGATTTACTACCTTATTTACATGAATGACAACAAATGGTCCCAATTACTAGCACTTAAGAGTGAGGAGATTGCAGCACACAGCATGCTTTAGGAATGCAGAAATTGTTGCTTCCTTTATTTCTGGCAGATATTTGGGATGGTATCCAGGTTACCCTGATGGATCCTCCAACCTCCATCATCAGACACTGTTCATCAGGAACACAAAGGGAAAATCTAATACAGTGATCAAACAGCAGACAATAGCAGATGGCAATGAAGCAAAGAAATCAGAAATATTAGTCTTTCCAACCAAGAAAAGCCTTGAAAAGAACTAATAACCCTATCAATAAAAATAAGGGCCTATGAAGTATGTTATTTTCTGAATGGAAAACTAAACTGATGACCATGTCAAGTACAATATATAAATATAAAACCATCTTTAAAAAAAGGTCAATGGCCATTTCAAAGTAGGTTAGCCCATGTTAAAATAAAGAGGACACTGCATGACCAGCAGTTCTGCCTAGACCCATAAAGGAAACTGGTAAAATGATGTTTTGAATGTTCTCTTTCCCAAGGACCACAGTATTTACTATGTTCTACCAAGAAGTGTTCTCTCATCTGACTGTTCTGGATGCTATATTGGTTTGCTGTAATGACTAAAAGATGTAAAAAACATAGAATCTTAGTTCAAAGTTGTTTCATTTGTACTAATGCATTAATCAAATAAAGTGAAACTTTGACTTCAATATGTTTCTGTTTGATCCCAAAGTGTTAAAATAAGATTGATGTTATAAGGATGGCTACATAAAGGACAGACAGGCATGTACTTAAAAACACATGCAAAGAGAGACAGAAATAAAATAGGTGAAAAGAAGGAGGAGAAGAGCAGTAATTCCCCTCTGCTAAGACCTCCAGCACTCTTAATGGGCACCAGTCTGCTGTCAGGAACATTTCAGCCAGTCTGACCTGAATTCCTCCCACTGAAATGCAACCACCACATCTACCATGTTATCATATGAACCATAAAATAAACAGAATAATTCAGAAGCTATTAAAAATTAATGTTACAGATTCTGAGAGCAAGCCTTCATGATGTCCCTCATTTTAATAGTCCTTAAAATGCCTTTCAATGAAATGGTCTGTAGGGGGAAAGACTGGAATAACTTGGATCAAAAAAATCAGGTTTCTTACCTCAATAAAGACTCCTTGAAGGAGAAAAATAGGATGTGAGCAACTTCCATATCTGACATTAGAATTAAATGGGTCTTTTAAATCTTTGCTGGACTTTAATGACAAGTTTGTAAATTATTTACTCCCATGACAAAATGAAGTTTTGCAATTGGGAATTCAAATATCTCCCAGATAATGTATAAGCCTAAAGAAAACTACTGCCTTCTCCTTTAAATACAAAAATCTGCAATGCTAACAGGCATAAAACATGGTGAAAATGGAGGCAGTGACCATAAACATTAGCTTTAAGCAAGTAACACTATTCAGGTCTGGAAATGAGACCTTAATGTATATTTCACATAAAGCAATGTCTCCCACTGAATGAGATAATCCCATTACTAGTCACCTGCCAAGTATGGCACACACCTTAATGCTTTTGAATAGCACTACTGCATGAAAACAGAAAAAAAAAGGGAAAAATATTTCTTTGATTAGCAATGTTTTGGACATTTTCAGCCTAAACTTTTCCTTCCAATCTCTCCACAGTTTTGTACAGCACAAACAAATTACCCATCTTCTTCCACTAACAGGGACTACCTCTATTTCAGTCTATTTTGCAGCTAATAAGATCACAGTCACATATCCCTTAATATACAACAATTTCATTCTAGTTATTAAAGCTATGTACTTAGAGTTCTACACTCAAAAGTAATTTCACTGGTAATTTTAATTTGGTGGAACCTCAGCATGTAACAAGAGTCTGGTCCAGATTCAGGATTTAATCCTATAATTTTTAAGTGAACTATGACTTATTTTATAGCAGCTGTTGTAGTCTACATCAGCCTTGGTTCCACCTCTAGCTCAGCCACCAGATTCTGCAGTTAGAGTTGCTTCTTTGGTGGTTATCTCCATTTATTTGATAGAGCATCAAGTTTTACTTGGTGTAACTCCTAAATGTACTACAAAACTCCTAACGTGATGTTACTCCTAAATATACTACAAAGGCTGTCAAAACAGGAAGCTTTGCAGTTTGCAGCCTAATATCATCTACTTTTATTTGTTCATAAATAAATGAGGGACATGTGAGGGTGAGGGAACCTGGTGGAGACCAAGAGGCAATTTGGGTGAGAGAAGAGGAAAGAAAAGAGGACAAAAAAGGGGGAATATCCTGCCAGCTATCATGGTTCTACTACATTTGGCATATTTTCAAGTAGGTAAGAATATATGGTGATAAGTTGTTACAGAAATGGGCTGTGGAACACAAGAGATGTGTCCATCTACCTGCTCTCGTGATTGCCAGGAGGTGCCCTGAGGATTTTCTTTGTGGAGCAGCTTTGGCTCCCCTTTCCAAATGCCTGTCAGAGCATTAGGGAAGGGACCCCTTCATCCCTCCTTTCACTCTGGAGGGCAAGCCCTGAACAAGCCCTGGGGCCAGAGGAAGTCAGCACAAAATTCACTTAAATCTATGCTCAGGTGACACACAAATGTGATCCCCTGGAGCCTCTTTGACCACAGCTGAGATTACCATCCATTATTTCCAAAAAGTTTATAATTGGCTAATCTTTTTATTTTGGTTACTGTGAAGAACACAAAGTCAAATTTCAACAGGCTGCTAATGGAGACATGCCATATGCAAAGCACAGATCTCAGATTTACTCTGTGAGAGGTTAAAACCACCACACCCTGAGATCTTATCTAAGCCACTTTTCTTTATAGCTAATATTCACTAATCAAAGTGTGTTATTTTACCAATGATTCATAAGACTCTAATAAAATCATAAACACACCAGTTAGACTTTGGGTAACTGTGTGGTTTTACTCATTTCTGAAAAAATATCTACTACTGATGCAGAAAAAACCCACTTTCCTAGAAATACAAATGATGTA
This sequence comes from Agelaius phoeniceus, assembly GCF_051311805.1. Classification (NCBI taxonomy): domain Eukaryota; kingdom Metazoa; phylum Chordata; class Aves; order Passeriformes; family Icteridae; genus Agelaius; species Agelaius phoeniceus. Next base: position 18,142,656 of record NC_135265.1, read on the forward strand.
GTGGCAGGCTGGAGTGATGGTGTACTTCAGGGTGATTTGTTCAGCAAAAACAACAGGTGCAGCTGGTGTTTTCCAGCCATAAATCTTCCCTTTTGCAAGCTAATAGTAGGTTGCCAAGCCAGTGTGCACCTCTATAGATTATGTTACATAAAAGGAATTTTTTAAAGGTGCATAATTATCACAGAAGGTTAATTTTAGATGAATGAAGAATTTGAAGAACAGCTAATTAAACCCTAAAAAAAAGTCTTTTATTAATTTTGGGCAGAAATGCCCATTCCATTTACAGAATAGCAATTAGGATAAAGGATAAATCAATATGTTTGCATTTGTCAATTACTGTTATTCACCAAGCAGAATTTGGAAATTTTGATAAAGCATCTTCAATTCCTTCAGTCCTTAATTACAACTCATTAAATTTTCATTAACTTCAAGCTCAGTAAAAAGCAAGAGAAATCTTTGATGATACCAGTGTTGGCAGGACCATGTTAGATGCCAGAGATGTTCTTCGTTTTGTGGAAGTTACTTGTGTTTAGCCAGTTATGTCATTGCTATATCACAGCAACACATCAGGAAAAGATAAGAAAATGTTCCATGTCTTTGCATTTAAATTCACTCTATGTACACTTGAAAGCTTTGAAGCAACTTCAAGATAACACGTAACTTGGACTTGAACTCCTAAAAAAAGTGACAGTGAATTGTGAAAGATATGTGGAGATTATTCAGGAATGCCTGCACTGCAAAAATGCAGCCTGCATCTCACCATGGCAGCAGCAAAAGGCTTTGGGACCAGGGTAGCAGTGGTGCAGGAGACCTCACAAGGAACTGGGATGCTAAAGGCACAGAAGAAATTAACTTGAATCCCCACCAAAGAGCAGAGCACCAAGATGGAAGTTGTGGGAAATCCTTCCCCTAGGAAAACCTCCTGCTGACCCTGGGGCAGATGCCAGGTCAGACCAAGGTGCTCAGGCTTTGAAAGCCTCCATGGATGAAGCCTGCACAAGCTCCCAGGGCAACTTCACTCTCCTTGCATGGAAAAGATTTTTGTGATATCCACTCTGAATCTCCCTCATTCCCATTTCCGCCTGTTGTCTCCAGCCCCTCACCACACACAAGCAGCAGCTGTTTCCTCCCTGTGACCTGAAGGGCTGCAAGGTGCCCCAAGGTGCCTGTGACCCCGTGTGAGCCAGCCCTGGTCCTGCAGCTTTCCCCAGGGCAGCTGCTCCAGCCCCAGAGCCTTCAGAGCCCCCTGGTTTATGGTGTGTGCCTGTGCCGGAGGCACCGAGCTGGGCAATGTCCAGGCGAGGTTCAATGAGTGCTGAGCAGGGGCACTGATTCCTCCTCTCAACCTCTTGGTTGTGTCCCTGTCCATGGGATCTAGGACACTGCTGTCCCTGCATACAGACAAACCACTTTTTCATTTGGACTTTTGACTCCATTATTGATGGAGTCAAATGTCCAAATGAAAAAGTTATGATTACGATTTTTTTCATTTCAAGTAAAGGTGACCCAAGAAATAAGCATTTAATGGAACAAATACAATAATCAGCATGAAAGCTGTAGAAGAGATGTATATAGAGGATGAGCAACTGAGAACTGCCCAGAAAAAGCTCTTTACACAGGGTTTTCAGAGGTATTTCAAGGCTAGAATGTAAATTTAAACATGTAAACAAAGAGAAAATGAATGTTATGCACTAAGGAAAAAGCATAAATCCTCTCATTAAGAGAACAAATTACTTGGTGTCCATTTGGTGTCTATTTTGGTGTACATTGATTTGAGATTGCTGCTTTCCTTCTTTGGTCCAGTGCCTGATAAAATGCTGTTAGATGAGAGTCTTATGCATAGTCTAATTTAGTGAATCACAGTTTAAAAAAAGAACTTCAATATCTTCTGAACTACATATAAAAAAAAACTGTATTTAAACTAATTTTACATTACAGCATTTCTATTTTTTTAAAATCAGATTTTCCATTGCATATTAGGGTATTTTCAAAAAGATTTTAAAATGAGACCTTTACTATTAGTCTCCTACTACTCAGCTTATCTTGGCTTTAGATACCAGGTGACAAAGTTTTGTGTGTTTGTGACTTTAGCTTTTCCGTAGATGGGGCAGGTTTTTAAGCCCAGGGTGTGATTTGGACTGTTCCAACTTTCTTTTTTTTATGCACTTGTTTTTGAATATGAGACAAAAAATTTTATTGAGAAGGAAATAGCTCCCACCCAGAACTCATAAAATGTGTAGATCTTTGTAAAGGTTAAAATGGAACTCAAACATGTTAACTTAGCTACAGCTTCTGTACTGTGTGGAATATTTTTTTCATAGTACCACAAGAGAATCTTTCTTAAAAGAGTAGTTCTCTATAGAATTTATTCAAGGGCTTTACTTATTTTGCCAGCAGCATGGAAGCACAAGTGCTTTGAACCCCTGTGTGTTCAGTGGTTAGACTGTGCAAGTTTTACAAATGTTGTGCTGAACTGTGTAGTATAAGAAGGTTTCAAAGCACACACATATCTATAGGTATATATCTGACATTAGTGAAAATGTGGTGAATATGATTACCATATAATAAAGTTAAAAATTTAAAACTTTAAGCAAAAAACAAACCAACAAACAAAAGAAACAAACAAATAAGAAAATGGAAAATAATCAAGAACAAATGGAAACAATTTACTTATTTCTCAAATTAAACTGCAACCATGGCATACATTGTCAAATTTCCTACCTTGGAATCAGCCACAACAACCAGATGTGACTTAAAAACTGCATGCAAGATCCAAGGTTGATTAGGACAAGAAGGAGGAGCATTATAGTCCTCTCACTCAGAGGGCAACATTTGAACAACAAATCAATATGTAAGTATGTTGTTGCCTTTGTAAGTGTCAAGTTTTATTTTACCCATACTTCACAGGGTAATTGCTGACTGCTTAAAAGCAAGATCTACTTTTCATTTTCCTCCAAGTCAGACCCAGACCTCACACCTAACCTTCAAAGCAAACCAGAAAATGTTAGATGGCCCAAGCCTGTCAGTGTTTAGGAGGCATTTGGACAATGTCTTATCTTTTGGTAAGCCCTGAATTGGTGAGGCAGTTGAAATTGAATGATCATTGTAGGTCCCTCCCAACTGAAAATAGTCCACTCTATTCTATAAAGACACCAGTTTTCTTCCAGACTGTTAGATTCTGCAGTAAATAGAAAATCATGCAAGACTATATGTAAGATATTAAAAAAGGTAACAAAAATATTATTCTGAACACTGTCACTCATTTATTCCTATGAAACATGCATTTGCAGAAAAATACAGTGAAACAGAATTTGGATATAGCTTGTGGCATTCTATTCAGAATGCTGCACAAAACCTATGTGCCTGTGGGATACCCACTTCTTGTTACTCCACGTGCACTCTCTCCTCTTCCACCAGGTCATGAGGATAACACTGATAATAGAAACACTCTGCAAGCTTAGCACCTCAGCTTGGCAAGAACATTGCTGCTGTTCCACAGCGAGCTGGCACAGAGGCCATGCTGACAAAGCAGAGCAAGGCTCAGCTCCTGTGAGCTGTGCCCAGGATTATGCTCCCCCACCAAACAGCTGCCTTCAATCACAAAGCCCACACTTCCTTTTTCAGCATTATTAATCTTATGAAAAATTGTCGTTTTCCTGGTGGCTTGACATAATCCACGTGGCTGCTTAGCAACATCTTACATAGATGGCCATTTAAACCCTTTTGCACAATAAATACCATATGGGAAGGTTGGGGAAACAGGTGATGTTCAGTGTGAGCCAAACTAGTCCTGTTTTGACTCCAGTGCTCTGATGAAAACTGAGGACACTGCTCACGTGGGGGTTTGGTGCAGAATGGGTGAGTCATGACACAGTGTCACTCCTGAAAATACAGTCAGACAGCAGCAAGTAAGGGCTTGTCAACTTCCAGGCAAGGATTTGCAAGCAAGTGTAAGTTCCTGGAGCTGGTACAGCAAGAACAGCAAACTTTTTGAGGTGTTCTGAAGGATAGAAGAAGTAAAGGCTCTCATGGAGATGAATATCTTCCCAGAATTATTTCATTAACAGGGACTCAAAAACTGAGAGTTTTGAGTTCTGTTCACTTTGAAGCTGCTTGCTTGATACCTATAATTTCTAGACAATATCATACTTGTCATATTTCCAAATGCAATGCATGCATTATACAAAAATTAGAGTAAAAAGAACTTTCATCCAAATTGAATTCAATGCTTTTTGTTTACTAAGAGACTGAAGCTTCCTAAAAGATCACACCAGATAAAACTGGAAGAATTTTTCCTACAGCAGACACAAGCAAAACACAAAGGAGAGCAAGGAAGCAGAAGTAATATGAAACATTTCAAATCATGAAGATGACATGAACTGTTAAGTTATCTGCAAGTTTTAAAACTACAGGAGGCTGTCAAAGAGCACAAATAACTTTTTTTCCCTTATGGCTACATATGAAAAAGTAAAATTTCCAGTCATACAAAAGCAAGTGTATTATTGTATATATGGACTGGAATTTGCCATAACAAGTACTGAAATTTTACTTGGTGCAATCAGCTCAAATTGGGGGCCTGCCACATCTCCTGATCTTTCACAAGGTTTCTTTTAAAAAATCAGGACATCACCTGCTATTTCTTATGAAGTCCTATGAAGTGCACAGAAATCTAAGATAATGACAAAGAGGCCCTAAATCAGTTAAAGGTGTCTGGATGACCCATTATCTTCTTCAGAAGTTTCACACAATGGCTGTATATTAAAAAAAATTGCAGCTTACCTGTAGTCCAAGATGAAACCAAATTCTCATCTAATGGCTCAGTCACAACCCTGAAGTCAAATAAAGGCTTTCTTCCCAATCTCCACAGCCTTTCAAGGGTTTTACAGAGAATGTTGTGAGTGGTCACCCCTAGAGTTGTGTGTTCATGGCTCCCAGCCTGGCACATTCCTGCACCACACTCAGGCACGCTGAGTGCAGTGACAAATCCCTGCTTTCTGTCACCTGAGTGAGGGGCTGCCATACTTCTGCAGTATGTTTGGCTGTTTTCTAAGAAATTAGGATGAAAAACTGATACAAGTCAAGACACTGTAAGTTTGCAAAATCTTGGTTTTCTGAATTAACCGAAGAGGAAACCAAAACACAATCAAGAAAGCAGATGCAGGAATTCTCCTCCCTACACAGTTCTTCATGCTGGGCAGATTTAGAAAGGTGCCAAGAAAACAGTTAGTCAAAGGCTACAGTGCCCCATGAGGTGCTGAGACAGCCTCAGCAACTCTTCACATGGCTGCTAGCATGAGCTGAGACTTCTAAGGCTTCTGATTTACAGAGTTAGGAGATGTTGTGCACCATCTGACACAGAGCCCACATCACAACCTTCTGATTTATTCCCACTAGGGTTGACTCAGGTCAGTCTTTAAATATATCAACTTCAAATCCAGCTTAAATCACAGGCAAAAAATACCTCATGTTTTGTCTACCAAAAATACTGGTATCTGATTTTAAGGACTCACAAATCAAATTAAGACTTGCTTGTTGTAAAATGACATTAGGAATCCAAAATACAAATCCTAGAAAGGATGGTTTTAAGAAAAATTGAAATGAAAACATTTATTAACAAAGCAAAATATAACTTTCAGCTTCCTTATTTTCCCCTCTCTTAATCTTCTTGGAAGCCAGCAGCTCTTACCAACACTGTTTATTGCTGAGGTATTACAGAAGTCACACCATGGGGCAAAACCTGCTTACATTACCCACACTCAAATATTGTAATAGCACAGGTACATCACCAAGGGGTTTGCTTTAATCTGTGGTTTGTTCTGCAGATAAAAAACACTTTTTACATTTTGCTTTGGAATCAAGCTGGTGATAAGGAGCAAATTTGGTTCTGGTCTGCAATCTTTGTGACAAAGTCAGTTAAAAAAACAGGACAAGGGTAGTAGGTCAGAACAGCATCAGCTCCTCTGAGCACGTGTAGCTGCTCTTAGAATACACAAATCACAAAGGAATCAAAGCAGTAAAGCATAATCTGATGGCCAGTGTGATGCTGTGGGACACCTTTCTGCAGATACCAACCTCCAAGCCCCTTCTTATTGTAACAGAGCGATGCCAACAGAAGGACTAAGTTAAATAAGTTAAATAAGATCTTCCAAATGTGGGCACCACTGTCCCTGAGTTTGCTTGATCTCAGTTTTCCCATTAATAGCCAGGCTTCTTCTAGCCTCATTTTAATCCCTTTCCTCTGTTTCACTTGACAGAGACTGGAGAGAGTCACAGACACTCACAGATCCAGCCCAATACCCCTGCAGATCCTCAGATAAGAATAAGCTGCTGGCCCCTCCGTAGAGGTTTGTTTAATTAACCCTTTCCTTGTGCCACCTGCCCCAAGGCTCATGGACTCTGTCACAGACACTCAGGATAGATTTAAAAGGTTGCTTATCCCTCAACTCCCAGTGACCTCAAAGGAATCTGCAAATACTTATTGTTTCTGACAGGCCATGTATTCAGATTGATAAACACAACCCTGTCAGATGACAAAAGAAGTTCTATTTTCATTTCAGTTAAAAGGAATGAAAAGCATTCAGCATTTCTTGGTGCCAATTTTAGGCACTTGAATTCTGAATTTCAGCTGAAACATTCATTAAGGTGATCTATGCCACCTTATCTTTTCCACCCAGACAGGTCCTTTGGTATCTGTCTTTAGATCTTTGCTTCTTTAACAATTGTTTGTATTCAAACTAATCTTGTATTCAGTATCTCCCCTCCATCAGATGACTTACAGGGTCTAGTTTTGTCCTACCTGTATAAGAGACAATTTTTCAAATACAAACACTACTTTTATAAAATCTGTGATGAAGGAATGACTACAGACACATGGTAAAGAATGCTTCATCTGAAAAATAAATAATGTTTAACTGCATTAATCAACCTAAAATAGAAAAAGTAAATGCTGTTTTTATCAAAAACACCTTTCAATTTCAATGTCATGAACAAATGATTTTTTTTTTCCAATGTGAAATAATTCTCTTTAACTAAGGGGCTGCAGATATGCTTAATCAAAGTACATGCCAGAATGAGAGTGGCATTCACAGTGTGACTGCTCCAGTAGATTTGTGGACAATAGGATAAATTCAGCTGAAGTCTATGAAAAAGAATAAACAAAACAATTCAGAATTGACTATTAAATTTATTTTGAGCCTGAGTACCACTCCAGAATTCATCCCACTGCACTGACATTATCTAAAATCTGTGTGATGTTCTGCAGTTGCAGTATGGTATCCCAAAGTCATCTCAGAGGTACAAGAAAATAAAAAGTTAGGCAGTAGAGAAGGACGTTTCCTTCTCTCTATCAGGATGTTAATGGAGTGTGAACTATATCAAATGAGAACAAGGAAGAACATTTGCTGCAAATTTTACTCAACAGCAGTTCAAGCTATCATACATCAGGAAATGAAAATAAGAGGTGAAGAGTACATATTTTATTATTTCAACAAGCTATTCTACTAATGGAATAAAAACCTTTCCACATAAAAAGACATTAGACTATGCTGACCATACACTTTCTCTCTCTGAAGGAATGACTGGTGATACAGAGTTGTGTGTACTTCAGTACCTACAAAATGAATTGTCAGTTGAAAACAACTAATATTCTTCTACTATATTTCACAGACTTGTTTTACAGCTTCTACTTTATGACTCACAGGTTAAAACCAAGTTCCTGCTGTATGTGAGAATTTTTTTTTTCTATGACCTTGAACACTACAGAAGTTATGAGACATTTTTTGTCAAACTTTCATAATATCTGCAGCTACAATATATGTCTGTCCTACCTTTCAGGAATACAGATTGATGCAATTGATCTGCTTATCATATCAGTTTTAAGGCAGCAAAGAAAATATTCTTCAGAAAGAAAAAATAAAGGTAATAATAAGGAACGGGTGTTCAGATCTATCAACTCACAATGCAACATGTGTTATGTGCGTGGGCTTTGGGCTAAGATTCACATGATCTTAAGTTCCTTGTTCAAAAGGCTGATGGAAATATTTCTGGATAACATGCAGTTGCTGAAATTTTTAAGTAAAGTAAAACTCTTACAGCTGTATAAATATTATGAAAGTATATAAGTTACTCATATTTTTTTTTCTTATACAGACTTTCAGACCACCAGAGGACTCTGAATTCCTTCATCTCTAGAGTGAGACCAACAGCATTTCACTCAGGGATGCAAATTCAAGCATAAGTAACTCTTTACTAAGGGTTCTACTACTAAATAGTTTTTTGCACCTCCATTCATGACAAATATGAATTAGGTTGTATGCAGACATGTTATGTAAAGCTTAGATTAGGGACTATCTATGGGGGAGCCCTACTCTTTGCATCAAAGTCTTATGAGCGCTTTGGTGTTAAGGATGGCTGAATATTATTCCTACTGCTCCCATATAGTGTCCATCCACTTTCCAATGGATATAGTGCCTTTATCAACTTCTCTTCTTCTCATTCCCCCTGGTTTCTCTTTTTTCCGTCTCTGTGCTTTCCCACAAGGACTAAATTATCCTGTATTTTTCAAAGTAACCTGAACCTGGTATTTTCTACTGCCACTTGTTTCTCCCTCTGATCCCCCTCCCCTTTGAGCAATGCATTCCCTCTTCCCTTGACAAGCCCAGGTCTTCCTCTCCACCTGTAGTAGCTGCTGTTCAACACAATACTGAAGAAAATGCCTGGCTCCATGCACAGCGTCCATCCCCATTTTACTTGTTAAAAGAGAGGAATTAAATAAGAACACTGAAATTAGCTAAAAGAAAGCGTGAGTGATAAAACACTAAAATATGTGCTTGTGCCATGTCACTTCATGAAGATATAAGAAAGGCATGATTCAAAGCACAACAATTAAATAAAAATAAAACCCAAAAGCAGTCTAATAGGTCTCCCTAGTTCTCCTTCTCCGAAAGGCTGTATGAGGAAGAGAGCAAAGAAGGCTATCATGACACGAAAAACATTCTTCTAAAGACAAACTATGCCCTAAAAGGAAAACAGAACTCATGAATGGGAAAGAAAAAGATTATATGAGTTTCAGCAGTCCAATATAGAGAGTAAGTAAAGCAAAATCTTTATACTTAATGGACATTTTAAAAGGTATTAAAGTATTATGAAACAGAAATGAGAAACAACAGAAAGCTTCACTCTATATATAATGTTGCAAAGTAGAAAAAGCCATTGCATCAAAAAAAACAAAGCAAAAAAAATTCCAAGCCATTTAGACTTTAAAAAAAAATTAGCAAAAATAATTTGCAGTCTGTTCCTCAAGCAACAAAGCAATATTAAGATACAAAGGACATGAACTAAAACCTGATGCACTGAACAAAGGAGCAAATACTGAAAGCAAGCATTTAATAACCTCTCCTAATCAGGCTTTAAGAGCTCTAGCATTTTGTGAAATCTTTGAAATATACACTGACCTACTTAGGATGGTCACAACCAATCTAAAAAAAAAAAAAAAAAGAAAAAAAAAAGCCTGAAGTCTAGGAGCTGCTCAGTAAAGCCATTGATTCCTCCTCCATTTAGTGCAGTGATAACTTTGAAAAGTACCGCTTTTCCCCACAAACACTATCTCACTGCAACACTACTAATAATCATTTGAGTTCTGAATTAATCTTAAATATACTGTTTCTGCCAGAAATGTAATCTCCTTCAGGCCAGAAGTGCTGTGCTGCTGAAAGCTTACATCAGCATTGGGCAGCTCAGGGCTCACGTCAGTCTGTCCCGCCACCTCTCCCTGGCAACAGAAGCCCAAGGGGGCAGCTGCTGGAGCTGGGAGCTGCCAGCAGGCAAACTGGGCACCCCCAAAACCTGAAGGCAGTCCACATGCCTCCAAAGGACAGCCCATCCTAACCTAAGTTATCAGACAGGCAGGAAGCCAACTCACAGATGCAAGGTGTGGGCTCTGTGCTCTCCAGCAGGTTTGCCTCTCATGCTGTCTGTCCTGGGTGCTGCTCCCCGGTGACACCGTCCTGTCCCCGCAAGTGATGAGCCCACCAGCCAGACCTGATGCTCTGGCCTGCTGCAGACCAGTGTAACACAGGGATTGTGGCACATGCAGACAACTCACAAAAGGAGCAGAGTCAATTTTGAGCTCCACTGATTTCTATATTTTGCCTTTAGGTCAAGCCTGTGTCTCTAAAAATAAGTTTCTAACCTCGACCAGGTGAATGTTTCTATCAGTGGCACTGAAAAGAACACTGAATGCGTGTTACCTCAAATCCTGATGGAAATGAATCCAAAGCCTTTCCAGCAATGTCAAAGAGGAATTTTAGAGGGCAACTGAAGGAATAAATATCCTAAAATCTTGCAGGACAGCAACCCACTGGGGATTCTGAAATTAAATAGGTAACACAGGGAAATAACCATGATCCACCATCTTCTGCAGTCAGAAATGAAGATGCTTTCAAACACCTCCAAAACTAATGTAGTGAAAGAAGTAGTTATCAGAGTAAATATTTCAGAACAATTCAATAATATCTTGGAGTCAATGAAAATTACTACAGCTCTAACAAGAAAGTAAACACTCCTGCCATCTTTCTGAGTAAATGATAGGAAAACAGTGGATTTGAAAGGAAAAAATTACCTTCTGTTTGTTTTAACAGGAAGATACAACTACAGGGATTCACCTCTGTGGCTCAAGCAAGAGGGGACAGGAGCTGGCCCTGCTGAGCTGGGTGCTTACAGATGCATGGGCTGCTGCTCTGCAAAGAAGGCAAAATCAAAACACAGAAGATCAAATGTGCTGGACTATTACCTTGTTATTGCAATGAGAATCCAACATTTTGGTTATCCATGTGGGAAAAAACCCTCCAAACATGGCCTGGCTAATTTGAGGACCGTATCTCATTTGACTCACAACACAGTAACCAGAGCTTATCCTCTCCAAATATATCTTAAGCATCTTTTAAATGATGGACTTCCTTTACTGCAGCACCATTAAAATCTGGAGTACAGGTTGCATCCACTTGACTATATAATGCCTGTCTAGGTAACACCATACACAATAGCACATAGACTGCTGGCTTCATAGCAACACAATGTTTAATACTCTTTCACTTAACTTTGCTTTATACTGAGACATTTCAGGCAGCAGACTGAAGACACCAATATCCTAAATAGGCATTGAATATTTTTTGATCATGAGCTCTGGAAGGTGGGACAGTCACTTAGCACATGTCTGCACAGGCAGTGCCTGGCTCCCAGGTTAATCACACACCAGGCTCCAGCACAAGGCAGACTCAGGCAGGAGGGCTTGGTTTATGCTCAGTGCTAGGAAAACAAAGGTAGGGAACAAGCAAAGGAAGAAGGGAAATTCCCAAGCCAGCTGTTTCTCCATTCCCAAAAAAGCTCTTGTGAGCAGCAGGAGGCTCTACCAGCCCTGGCAAGCTTCTAGAAGGGATCCCTGAATAAAACAGTCAAGGACACTTCTATTGTAACATCATTAAAATCCCTGGGCTTAGGTATGGGTTGTTTCTATATATGGGCACAGAATGCAATAAAGAAGAACATTAATTATTTGACATGTGAGTGATTGTGCTGCCAGGCAGTGCAGGCTTTAAAGCTTTCCTACAACAATCCTCTAACTTCCCAGAGCAAGTTTTACCCAGATATTTCCTCTCTTGAACCTGAAACCAGCTTCAGGACCTGCTTTAGGGTTAGTAATGAAGTAATGATGTGTGTTTTCACATGGTGGTGAAGTTCCAGCCAAGACCAGGGTGGGTTTTATCTTGCTCTGAATGCTGAAGGTTGGCTATTTGTTCCAGAGATGTTATCCTTTTTATTTGACTGTAAATTATGGGAAAAGGAAGAGGAGAATGGAACTGTCAAGATTTGCAGGTCAGTAGCTCTATGAAAGCAGATGCTTACCCCCTGCCCAAAGCTTGAGCCATTAAAACACCTACTTTTTAATTATGTCATTGATATGAGTAACCTATAACTGAAAATGGTTTTGCACACATTTACTGAGTTTTCATTTAATATGTCTTTCAATGGTTGAATAGGCAAGATGTCATGTTGCACATAAAAATAATAAAATCACTTATGTGTAATGTTTTTCAGCCACTAAAAAATATTCTTCCTGGTTCTACCTAATGTTTCTCCAATTTTCTCCCCTTTTCAAATTCCTGGGAGCAAAATCAGTAAAAAATTTGTGTAGTTACAATCTGATCTTGTGAGACACAGAGCTTCACAGTATAAGATAAAACCTATTAGTGTAAGCTTATTTAAGTTCATCTGGAAATGAAAGCACCGGGAGAATAAAAAAATCCTACACCTTTTTCACCCATAGTCAAATATTTAGCTTTTCTAACTTAAAACAAACATTAATCCAGTAGACTCAAGCAAAGTATCAATAAAATAAAGTAGGTATCTTATGACTGAGGGATGTGTTCTGATAGCAACTCTCCAGCTCCTTATGCAGATTCAATTAGGCTATCTGCATTTTAACAAATGGTTTGGAGCCTCTAAATGAAGATGATAAAAACGTCTATATGGAAATACTTTGATATAATTTATTTAATTCAGCCTGGGTTTTTTGGTTTTTTTTCAATTGCAGGGACAGCACAACTTATTGAGGCAGCCATGGCCTCCCTCCTATTGCATAAATGAAATTTTTTAATTTACTACAGGCGATGGGTCAAGGGAGAATCCCTGGAAAAAGAGAGTGACTGGAAGTAAAGAGCTGCTGCCAGAAGGAATAGTCCTGGCTGCAGTGCAGCTGCAGCCTGGGCAGGGCAGGGCTGGCAGCCCATGCCCAGGGTGGGAGCCCAGCCCCAGGCACCCGAGGCTGGGGCAGCCCCAAGCCCCGGTCCTGGCTCTGCTGCCAAGCTGTTGTGTCAGCTCAGACACCTGGACTCTGCGGGCTCTCCACTGGAAAAGGAGTGCATAGGCATTTCTCAAATACCTATCAAAGCAAGCAGAGGTTTGGCTTGGTTTATAATTAGCAGCTCTTTGAAGCCTTTCTGAGATCTGGAATGTGGAAAATGAGACCAGTGGCCTAAACCTTGCAACTTAAGTTGCCAAAACCATATAAACACACATGTATATCTCTTGTGCTATTTATCTCATTTGCTGCCTCGCACACATGCATTTATAAAGTGCACTTTGTACACATACACACAGATCTGGTCAAAGGCAACTCAGTGTCTGACTAACTTATTTACAGCCACATCTCAAACAGAATTAACCAAGTATAATCATGTTTAAAAAATGTAATGTGCGTGTATTGCACATTAGGAGGGATATTTTTACACAACTGTCTTGTCTTGGTCACTCTACATTCAATTAGCAAATATTTTTGTTTTACAGGAATATTCTGTAAAGCCAGTTTAAATATTTTTCTCATCAACTTGGATAAATATGGAAAAATATAAAGCACTGAAGCAGGCCAAATGATATACAATAACTGCTGAGATTTTACATCAGACAGGAAATGTAAATAAGAAAAGACGGCAAAATTGTTAGATCACAGCTGCCAATAATTCACAAATATTAGCAGTTCAAAATAGAATAACATTTGGTAGAAACTAATTTTTTGGGTCTATAGTGATCCCTTTTAAGATACTGCAAAGAGTTTTAAATCCTGTTCTCCAAGGAAAACTTCATAACTCTCAGCAGAATCTTTACTGTCTTCTAGTATTTCTTTCAGAATATTTATTAATCATGATAATATTCATAACACACAGAAGCTTACTATTTTTAACTCTCAATATTCCTATCCATGTAGTTTGGCTTTGTCCAATCATTATGTTTCTCTAGTTCTAGTAATTTTTTCTTGTCCCAACATCATAAAGTGCCTGCTTTCCTGGAATGTTAAATCAAATGCTTATCTATGTTTATTATGAATTAGATCCCAGACATTTGTTTCCCTGCTTGCTGGTCTTTATTTAAGTGACACTTTACAGACAAGCAAACATGGCATGCCAATTCAGCAAGTCTTCCAGTAATTTTCATTTGTTTTAAATTTTTAAATTTTTTAAATCATATTCCTTTTTTCTTTTTTTGTACCATGTTCCTATTTTTGAAATGTGTTGAATTAGACACAACAATTGCAAGTGACCCATAAAATTACTGAGATAAGAGTGAATAGCTTTGCAGCTAGAGTTACTTATTTCATTAGGAGACCAAATGAAGAAATTAATTCACATTAAGCTTTCAAGAAAGAAGAGAGATGGGTATTGCAGCATCCACCTTCTGTCTCAGCAGAAGTGAACCAGGCAGAAACAAACCTATAGTAGGAAAAAACCACAGGTAAAAAGGGATAAGAACAAATACACAGAACAACTATGTATGCACATTGTCCTGTCCCAGGGTAACAAACTAGAGAGATACAAATTTCTCTCACTACTGTAGTGGTGTTGAGATATTTTTTATCTCTGAAGAAAAACTCCTGATTTTATTTTAAGTCCCAGACAGGAAAGAACCACAAAACCAAGCACTTTTAAAGGCTGCTGCTGACAGCAGCTCTGTCTTAAGAAGAATTTGGCACCTTCAGTTCTCCAGACTACTTCACATTTTCATTTGACTTATTGAGGTCATCTTAACACCACTCAGTTTTGTAGGTACTTGATCTTGTCATCAAGGCAATGTATCACAAAGTGAAATCTGTGCAGACCCTTCCAGGGTTGGTGCTCTCTTGCACTGCAAGACATTGCAGCTAATAGTCCAGGAAATCTCCCTTCCGTCCTCTGGTACTTGTCCATCAGCATCCAAGTATTTGAAGTGCAATAATTAGTGGTATTTAATGTAAAGGTCACATTATTAATTTTTTTTTATTTTTGGTTATGGGAAAACTGAGATAGGAATCTCAGAATCTCAGTCAGTCTATTTTTATAACATACGCAGTAAGTATATCACAGTCTCACTGATTGCAGGATCATTTATTCTGAAAATATGAATAAGCACAGTATCTGGATACAAGGGATAAAAGTATTGTGTTTTTCTGACAAATATTAAAATAGAAAGAAAACAGACTAACATTCTTTAAATATTACATGTCCCCTATAATGTGTATAGCAACATAAATTGTGTAGTGCTTGATTTTATGTGGATCTTCTCCTGGCTAATGTGTGAGCTTAATGCTGACTAACATTATATAAAAGTTCTTTGATTTAACATTCATAAAACAAAGCCAAGACAAATTAAAACTCAAAAATAAAAAAGATTTTACCAGTATTTCTACTATTAGTTCATATGATTTTGAATATGGGAATTGACCCCTTTTTACCTATCTTACATAGGGTCAGTTATAGTACTAATATTTAAATTCAGTACTAGGAAGGAGACAGATTGAA
Source organism: Agelaius phoeniceus (assembly GCF_051311805.1). NCBI lineage: Eukaryota > Metazoa > Chordata > Aves > Passeriformes > Icteridae > Agelaius > Agelaius phoeniceus. The sequence goes on from NC_135265.1 coordinate 18,157,982, forward strand.
CCTGTCAATAATATCAATGCCACCTTATTTCACATTCTATAAATGGAAAGACCAAGAAATAATTTAATTCACTGACACACACACAACAAAAATACTGGAATGAACCAGAAGATTGTTTCCCTAGAAAGCAATTTTCACCAAACCAAAAGCTCAAACAATTTGGTTGCTTATAGTAAACCCTTCACCAGTTACTTTGAGGCAGCATTGCCACAAATTGGCTCATTTCTAGGTTCAGCTACCAGAATTCAACAGAATAAGCAACTAGATCCTGCCCCTAAAAATGAAGCTTTGTATTTCTTAAGACTCTGCACCACCACACTTTTGGTACATTAATGCAGATGGGAAGCATTGCTTCACTCTCTGTTGAATTACTGGCACATTTCTCAGAAAAATGCACCCTTGGTGGGCAATGGGACATGGTATGCCTCTATGTGCCCTACAACTCAGTGTTCAAGTGGGGAGAAGTTCTTTAAACCAACAAACAAATATATATTCCTGTACAGCAATCATACACTCCTAAAAAAACACATCATGTTCTAACAAAAAAATAGACTAAACAAATTTACAGTAACAGCATTTTTTGCTCTTTGCATTGCCCATTTTGAGAATTTCTCCATGGTAACTTGCTCTTCTTCTCTCGGTCAATATGATACATCCTGCTTCAATTCAGCAGATGTTTCCTCTTATTCTTTTCTCTAAGATTCATTATTTATTCTACATTAATATGTACTGCACTGCATCTGCCATCTGCTAACCTAGGCACATAAAATATCAAAATCCTTTTATACTTGTCTGCAAGGTCCCTCAAAACTTAGTGCTTCCCCTAACCGAGCTCATCTGGCTTCTAGAGATAAATCCTGGAAGCGCTGCCCAGGCTGGGAGGCCCCTGTGCCTGCAAGCAATCAAACTGGCCCCACGGACAACTCATCATTTCCAAGGGTTCCAAAGCTGCCCACTAAGGACAGCATCACTCTCGTGCTCACCTTCATTATTTCTCAGACAAAATGAAATGGAGCAGCACAGCTGTGAGAAACACTCCTATGTGTCAGAGCCACCAATACAATAGGAATACGAATAGCATTAATGTCTGGATGGATAGTGTACATGAGCATTTCTAGCTTATTTGAAAAACCTCTCACGTCGTGTCTTGTCTAGATTACATAGGCTGGAGTGAGAACCTGACATGAGATAAAGGAATGGACTTGTACTCTGATAATTAGTTAAATTTAGAATATAGAAGCAGTCCTGGCAACAGAGAATGGCATAGAAAGACTCTTCCGCTGATTTCTAAGCACCTTAATCACTGAATTCCCAAAGCACTTAATTTAGAGTAGGGTTGAAATTCTCTCTGGAAAAGAAAACATTTTACCAAAATCTCACTTCCAGTGTAAGCACTTTAATCACTGTGTTTATGAAGTGACATTAAAGATAAACCACCCTCCTCAGCATTCTCCTATTAGATAGCAAAACCTAGACATAAATGGCAATGATCATCTCATCATCAGCTATTCTGATTTCTGGCTTCCCCCCCTGCAGGTTTCCCTGCATTTCAACAGCTGCATCTGCCATTTGCACCCAGAACATCTGGACACCAATTTGAGGTGACTCCTGTTGTGATTATTCATCTTTCTGGACTTTCAGGGGAGGGAGGTGGGGTGGATGGCCAATACTGATGACACCTCCATGTTGTGTTTGTTCCAAATGTTAGCTAGGAAGACAACTGCTCAGAGAGAGGGCTTCCAGAAACCTTGCACTCACTTTTCATCTCATCAAGTTCATTGATGAGCTTCCCCTGCAGCTTGTCATCTCATAAGGTCTAATCTGAATGCAGGAATTCCTTCAAGGCTGAGCAGTACTTTCTCCTTAGGAAAGACAAGCCCACAACTACCAGCTACCTCTTGCCAGACCTTCAGAGCACCTCTGGTCGTTGTGTGGCACTAAACAGCAGCATGCTCCAGAGCTGTGTGAAATCAAACATAACAAGAGGTTATCACCCCCTGCTACTATAACTAGAGTTACTTAATGCTTCTCCTAAGAGCATCAAGTGAGAGAGAGCAGTCAGTGAGTTCACTGGTTGAAGAGTAACGTGCTACTCATTGAAAAGCTACTGCTTTCTTACCATGCCAGTGTCAGCAGGACCACAAATTGGAGGGAAACTGCAGCCTTTGAGTAGACCAGGGAGCTCTCATCACTCTCAGTTCCTCAGGTACAAACTCCACTTTTGGCTGGAACCACAACTGTGTAATACTTAGTAACAGGGAGAAAAACTCCACAGAATTGTTTCTCCACAGTAATCACAGGCAATACATCAATAATCCTCACTAATTCTGGCAAAACACTGTGTTTGGACTTAGTGCAAAAAACCCCAACTGTGCATCGTATCAAAGGATAAGAAATCAGAGCAAGTTCCAAATCTTACCCTTCTACCTTTCACGAGACTGTTATGTACATGGTCAAGCAGAACCCAGATTCACAACACAAAGAAAAAAGAAATGGCACTAAATAATTCTTAGTATAAGAGGGGAAGTTTTGATATTAAAGGCCAGAACTGTCTTAAGTGGGGAAATATATCTTTTCATGTGAGACAAGATTTATCTCCTAAGCAATCAGGCATAAAAACCTGAATAAAGACATGTAACAGACAGGTATGACAGTCTGCAGAACTTTCTGTCATCAACCACAGCACTTTGTCTCTTTCCAAACAGAACCCAGGGAAAAGTCATCTATCTATCAACATTCCAGAGTATTCTATTAAACAATGAAATGAAGACAAGCACCCATATTTCTTTTCTTCATATTCACTGAATGCTCCATTTTAGTTGAAGATGCCTTGGATGAAATAGAAGTTTGAAGTTTGTCATATTAAACTACATCTTAGCCACAGGCCATAAAGAATGACTGATTAAATTAGTACTTAATTCCATGGCATGCTACAGACCTGTACACATATTCAGAAAATGAGCATAATGTAGAAAAATTTGCTTCTCATTACATAATATTGTAATTTTCTAAAAATTAAGTCTCTAGAGAAATTAAACATAGCCTTCTTTTTGCTCCACTAGATGAAAATTAAACCTTCAATTTTACCCAGGTACCTGAATTAGTGTATCTACAATTTTGCACCATGCAGGTAAAAGTAATCATCAAAACTAAATAAAGACACAACACATTTGTCCCAAGAAAGAAGCCATCCAATTATCTTTTGCTGCCATCCGCTTGCCCCCATGCTGGTCATCCTTGCTTGGGTTGCTAGCTGGGGTCATTGCCCAGAATCAAAGTAACCTTGCAGGGAGAAAAAAAGGGTCTGTGCAGGATTGTCTCTCTCAACATCCAGGAGTGTTTACTTAGAGCTGTCTTGTCCAAAACAGCTATTCTTTAATCAGAGATGCAAACAGGTTTTAACAGACCTACCCACCCAATGTTTTATCTCAGCAGACATCTTCCTGGCACGTGACCCTCATTCCTCTTCTTGCCAAAAGCAATCCACCACTCACACCCACCCTGAACAGTTTCATTACAGACACTCATGATTTATGTTAGAGGTAGAACACCTGCGTAGAAAATGAAACATTTCTAGACTACTTCTGAAAAACTTCAGATTGAAGAAAAATACCTCCACCTCTCAGCATAGCAAACAACCACCAACACCTCTTCCAAGAATTAGAACCAAACTGGTTTTGTTTTCTCATACATAGTTCAAATACAGTTTCTACAACTCAAGAAAGATAGATGTTTTGGCAATACAAAGAAATTTGAGGGAAGCTTCATAGAAGCTGGAAGTGCTTGTTAACATGGAAAGTGCAGAGAAAATTTCTCACATATCACCTACGACCTGCACCTTATCCATGGAGCACAGGTTTCCCAGAGGCTCTTTACTCCATCATTCAAAATGCAGAAACTAAAATAAAGTTTTGTAGAGGTCCTAATAGGACTTTAAGTATCTCATTTAAATGGTCAAATTATTTCCAAATAAGTAAAAAATGGACAGAAATATTTCAGAGGGAGAAATGGTGGATTTGGGGCACAAATTAAATGAAGGCACAGCAGCTGGTAGATGTACAAAACAGACAGAGGGAGATTGAAGTATAAGATATGGTAGAGAATTCTACACAGAGTGACTTTTCCAGACACTTCAAAGACCAGAACAGACTCTCCTCTAGTTTGGAAGAGCTTGAATATATGACTCAGTTAAAGCCTGGCTTCTGCTCCATGAAAGCCTCAGCAAAAGAAGTTGAACGCTGCTGTGCCACAAGGCTGGTGAGCTGCAAGGGAAGCCCAGGGCTCAGCCTGCACTGCTCTTCCCAGCCTGGAAAGCAAAGCCAGAGGCAGACACAAGTTGTACTTCAACCTCTGTCATCACAAAAAGGAAGGCAATTGCAAAATGATGCAAGTTTAGAACCATAAAAATCCCTAAAATGAGGAGGTACCCCATAATTACAGTGCTCATGCCAAGGGATTGATCTGATCATCAGATGAATCTAGAGTGGAACCCCTCCAATGGAATGGGCAGAACAGTACCACCAGTAGCTGTGGAACAGTAATGGTTCAGCACTGTCCAGTTACCCCTTGTTAATCAGAAAAAATTCTTTTCTTCCTCCTGAAAGAAGCAATTGCTATCTTTTGCTTGGCATGATAGGCATGATAGGATATTAGACAATTTAAAGCTAAGCTAATGTAGTTGCAGAACATTTATAGTTTTATTTCTATGCCAAAAAACATAAAAGAAGGTTGCTAAAGCAGCATTATCTCTGCTGAGCTCTTGGGTAATTTTACACCTCTGCTTTGCCTCTTGCACATTGCCGGCTTCAGGGCAGGTTAGGCTGGTGTTTGTACTGCTGAATGCAACACAGGACCATAAAACAGCCACACAGGGAACCTGAACCAATTTTGCCACGGGACACTTAACTTCAGTATTTCTTGAATTGTTATGATTTTTAACAATATAACCTTAAAGTTCCATTAGTACAATTTCCTGCTTTAAAATATGTAGTCATTTTACACAACTTAATATGTCTTCTTGTAAACATCATAATTTTTATCATTCCTCGGGCAACGCATCCCTCCCAGCCTTCAAGCATCAACATCTAACAATGTGCCCTGTATTTGACAGGCTGCTTTGTTACTTATTCAGATTTATTATTTCATGAGGATTTAGCCCCAAGGCACCATCTCAGCCACATATCCATTTACTTATGGTCTACAAGAACTTGTAAGGCCTTGCCTGGCATGCAGGGGAACACAGCAATTATTTCATGTACATTCAGTGCTTGAAAGAAGGACTCAACCATTTCTTTAATTTCTTTAGTCTGATCTACAACTTGCACCAAACATTTCTGATGGGCTGAGACTGGAGTTGTTATAATTAATGTCATAAATTTTAAAGGGTTGTATCATAATTATGATCATAGATTGTAATCTACAATTATAGTTGCACATGATAAAAAAGGGAATTTCTAATAGATGTTTCCTTCTATGTTAGACACTGCAAAAAATAACACCTGGGCATCACAAACTTGCATTAACAAATGTACTTAGGGGTTTTCAAAAGCTTTACTGAAATGTAAATAAATAAAGATCTTTCTTCATCATCTTATTCTGATTTGGAAACTTACATATCTCACCTTGAGTAGAACAGATACACTAGTATACACATGAATGCAGACTAGGGCCATAACACAAGTGAGGTTTTTTTACATTTATACATAATTTTCAGGGTAAAAAAAAAAAATGAAAGAGTGGGGAACAACCCAGCCATGACACACCTACAATTGGAAGAGTACTGGGTAAAAATAATTTAGAATTTTATCACCAAAGCTCTCACCACCGCATTAATGTCCTTCTAGTCTAAAAACCTGCTTTTTACTTTGTCATGATTCATCAGAAGAAATAGGTAATTGTGTAGGAGATGGGGTAGCAAGGACATAGTTGTCACTCTACAGATCCATGAAAATTTAATAAATTTTCTCATTTGCTTGCTGTCCACCAGCTCACGGACATTGCCATGACCTGCTATGAGGGAGCAGAGCATTTCTAGAGGTGTCCGTAGTTCATCACATTCGTATCCTGTCAGGAAAGGTCCAGCACGCTACCCAGAACCATTAATAGTAGCTTTTGTCCAGCTAGATTGAGTACAGAATTAAGTACAGAAGTTACTCTGGAGTAAGTTCAAGTTTACAGTACAGTACGTGTATGTGTGGATGTGTGTGTATATAAATAAATATATGTCCCTTTATGTGGTGCCTTTTTCAGAGCACACTTCACAGAGAAGTAATATCTATTCATTGTTATAAGTCATTGGATTTGAATTCAATGACATGCAAACAGGACAAGAGAAGAGTATTTTTATATAAGGAAAAATATGTCCTTTTGGAAACATTGCCCTTTTGGGTGTAACACTTTTAATAAATGGCAAACAGAGATTCTTTGAATTAGATTTAATGGAGTGGAGTTACCTATCACGGATAACATGAAAAAGCACAACGTGGCAAAGAAGAAACACTTTCTAAGAAGCACTAAATAGTTTAGCCAGCTGTATTATGATACTAGGACAACCTAACAGTCCTTTTTTATGCACACTGCATTCACACCTTGCTCCACATTATTGCAGCCTTCATCCTCCTCGCCCTCCTCACTCCCTCACTATGGAAACACCTCATCAAGAAATGTGCAGCAGCACATCTTCTCCCATTTCCTGGGTCACACCACTGCCATCTTCAAACACTTTGACTTGCCTCATTATGCTCATCAAGATAAAGCTGTTACTTCCCAGAGGCAGAGGCACAAGGGGCAAATCAGAGATGAGCACACCAGCTCTGTCTCCCAGCCCTGGTAGGTGGCTGTCCCTGGCTCTCACCTCAGCAGCCAGCTTTGGGGGGAAATGCTCGTGCCCTGAGCCAAGGCCAAACACAGCTGGGCCATGGGAGATGGCTTTTTGCAGGCCTGGGAGGGGAGGGAAGATTCTGTAGGTGTGCTGACCAGTAGCTAATTTTTTGCATCAGAAGCTCTGGAAGCCACCTCAAAGTGGATCAGAAGCACTAACTGGATCTACGCTATCTAGATGGCTTTCCTCCAATTTTCATAACTTGTTTAGCTTGTTTTGTCCACATGCAATCATTACTTATTTATTATATATAGACTGTCAAATATGGGGCCTTTGAGGAGGAAAAAAAAAAAAAGAAGTTTGTACTGCTTACTGACCTACATTCCTATAAATGAAGTTTCTCTTCCTTTCAAGTTGGTTGTACTTGGAAGAAATATCCACAAAGTATACTGTGTTTGGGGAAATAAATTCAACTGATTCTCTATTCCCATACAGCTGGTATTTTTTCTAAGGTTGTTTTTACATAGTCATTTTATTATTTTCAATGTAGTTCTGAACTGGAGGACATTATTTGCTGAGGAATTCCCTTCATAATTTGAATTTAAATAATCGAATAGATCTAAAGAATAAATAATGGTGGATATAATTTGGGGTAGCCAAAGAAAAGTCTGCATCAGCAAAGCAGGATGATCCCATGCTATTCCTGTCCTGCTGGGACAGCAACTGTATTTCCATCCACAATTAGGATGCTCTGATACTGCTGGTGCCTCTTTTGTAGCCTGTCAACAAAGCTAGGAGCTCCTGGCCTATGACATTAAAAATATCCCTGTCCTAAAACAAATAACTTTGACTTTCTGAAATGCAGAAGCAGGAGGTTTACTCTTAATGAGCAACCTTTAGTACCCCAAGAGTCTGTCCAAAGATTGACTCAATAAATGCTATCTTTGAAAGCATCAGGAGAGAAATTCAGAATAGTAACTTAATAATCTTGTTTACTAAACTCTGGTATACAGTTTGTGGAGTGGACTTTTTTACACTCTGGTTTATTTTTTTTAAATATTTTGAAATACTACAATATTTGTTAAACACAATTCATTTGTACCCTCTTCTACCAGTAATTTATCCTACTTACATCATTCTTGAAAGGTTCTTCTGACAAACATGCCTGATCCCTACTCCAACAATATCCAAAGGAGGATAGGATAACACCTCGGAAGTCACAACTTTTACACCATTGCAGACTCTGGATACTCACTCATAAGATCGCATAGGACAAACCTGGTTTTCTCTAAAATCCAATTGTGTTTACACCATACATTTTACCTGGAAGGCCAGTGTGAGGAAATCCATCTATTCATTTGGGTTTTACTGCACATATCAAGTGAGTTTCAATGTGGCAATAATGCTACTGGATATTTAGGATTTTTATTTTCTTAACTAAGGTATTAAAACCAGAAGCAAGTTAACTCCTTTAGCAATGGGAAGGGGGCAACGGCCTGAAAGAGGGGAGTAGCTGGCACCACCACATGGGATTCAGTAGATTAAGCCAGTGACTTAACAAAGGAAATGTTTAATGGAAGTCTGGAGTTTAAGGAAAGACTGGAGGTGGCACTTAATGCCATGGTCTAGCTGACATGGTGCTGTTCGGTCCTAAGTTGGACTCAATGATCTCAGATGATTTTTGATTCTGTGATCCTATTTTAAAAAACTCTGGATAGAACCAGTTGAAGCACTCAGTTATTTCAGTTTTCAATAAGGTGTGAGTGATGACCAATAATTTCCTGATGAGATAGGGAAAGCCACAAAGTCATCACATGCCAAGAGCTCTCCTGAGACCTCAGACACAGCAGAAAGAAAGGCCAAAAAATAAAATATGAAGGTGAAATTTAAAACCTCCTCAAGCTGTACAACAGACTAATTCATTCATTATTCAGAACTACCTAATCTCCTAGGTACTAAAACCCAATAGGTGACTCCTTACTTAATGTTTCCAGGAAATGTTCCCTGTGTGTTAACCTTAATTACCCACATTTATGCTTTTAGTAGTCAGGCATCTGCTCATCAGCTGTGCTCCAAGATATGTAGGCTCCAGCACACAGCTTAGATCTGTTAAAAACACTGAAAACCAAGATGTGGCCAACACTGCAGTAGTGGCAGAAATGGTGGAAGCACATGAATGCCTTTCACACCTTCAACTACTGGATAAGCATTTTTTTAAAAGCAAGAACTGTCTTGGAAACAGGGACTAGGCAAATAAACCCTTCAATCCCTACCTTCAAGCCTGGCTCCATGTTTATTTGTTCCATGACTGTTGAATTCTTGGCTGCAGGGTGACTCCAGCTCAAAGAGTGGACCTTGCTTGCACCTTCTGTCTCCCTCAGCTGAGATGCTCACACAAGATGGGCAGGCTGACACCCATGTCTGGGTCTCTCCTCTGAGGTATTTGTGCTCCTTACACAACTGACATTCCAAGGCAAACACCTAAGGCAAGCAGGCAGGATCTTCCATTCCATGTCTCCAGAGATGCAGGTCTCCAAAAGCTGCCCAGGCAATGCAAGTGGTTATGCTGGGCTGGATGGGACAGGATCACCCTCCTGGAAAATCCATCTAAAATTTCAGTGGGCAGTGCCTAGGTGAGACACCTAAACCAAAGGCTACAAGCCATCCCAAAGGGTGCCCATGCAGTCTCAGGAGAGCCAGGTGACAACAGCTGCATCATCCATACCTTAAGCTTGAGTTATTTTAACATCTGGAACTGATGTTAGTGTTACTTATTCCTGCTCACTCAAAATTAATGTTTGCTATATCATAATGCTCTTGAGGGGGAATCAACTTTTTTGATATTTATTATTAAGCATGGAATAAAACTGAGAGTCTCTGAACTACTTTAGCCACAGAAAGTGACTGCTTGCATTCTTTTCTAGGTCTCTAAGAATATTAATAAGGAATACCATAAACATAAAACATTGGGTTGTTGGTTTTTTTTTTCAATGCAGATTTTGGACTGAGTTTTCAGTGCAAAAGCATACAACTAGTTAATTAAACAAAGATTTTTCAATTTCTACTGAGACTGAGATATATAATTACCAAATGCAGGGAAAAGAGGTAAGTAAAAGTGTTTAAATTTCCATATCCCTATCACCCCACCAAAAAAAACCCCAACTCCTTAGTTTTACTAGTAGACCTAACCTGTAACAGGACTAATGAAGCAAGGCACTCATATCAAAATAACAGTGCTTGCTTTCATACTTGCACTTCAATTTTTGTGCTGAATATGAGTTAACGTCAATAGATAGATATAGAATAGATATTATTCTTAAACAATCAAAAAAACACTACCTAAATGAGCAAGAAAGACAAGAAGACACTTTCTAAAAGTCTCATTTTTCACATGCTTCGGTGTGCAAGTACCCATGAAGAAAGTAGCCTTGCTTTCAATTTCTCCTAATATTTGTTTCATAAAATACCTTAAAAACTCTTCAACCCACAAATCTGTAAATGAATAGTCCTGTTAAATTTGCATGAATTGTAAATGTGAATGATGGCTGAAGGACAAAAAAAAAAAAAAATCCAGGAAGAATTTTCCCCATGAAGTGGCATGGATTGAGTTATTCAGTCTACTCAAAGCAAACCATCAAAAAGGAAAGATAAGTTTTATCCAAATTACAACTAAAACCAGGCTTTTACTAAAAAATATTGATACAGAATAAAATGAGTTCTGGCTTCATCTTCTTTACTCTGCTGGTAGACTTTCTACACCTAATGCAAGTGAAAAGTCACTGCAGGTTCACTGAGCCCCAGGAATTGCATTGATGAGGCATAAGCCAACTGCAGAATGTTAATATATTGTGCTTCTCTTTCATTAATTTTATACTGCAAACTTTTATGTCTACTTACATTTATTCGCAAATGATTTTCGAATTTGAAGTTTAATAAATAAAAATATTTGTATCCTTATAACAAATGCATGGTTAAAACACAGCAAATAAGAACCCCAGTACTGGAGAATGCAGGCACAAAATTACAGTAATTAAGGTACACTGACAGAACAATGCAAAATACCATTTATGCACTCCAGTCAGCCACAGCTCTATGCTAAAAGACAGAGAAATATAAATGACCAGTCCTCAAAATATGCTCAAAAGAAGGGCTCAGCTCCATTTATGTCACCTGTCAGACTCAGAGTCTGGCCCAGGCAATTTCACTCAGAAAATTGAAATGTGTAGGATATTTGAACACGCAGATGCAAGGTGTAATTTTATTCAGTAACTGGCACTCACCTCCCAGCGTTCTCAAATGCATTTCTTTTGTTACAATTCAAACTCATAAGTATAAAAAATTCTCCTTTCTTGTGACAGCAGAGTGAATCCTGTTATCAATACAGATAATACTGGGGCATCTTCCAAGGAATCAGTTGCAACTCCACTGTCCTGAGATGCCAGGCACCAAGGAGCTTTATCACAGGACAACAAATGTGCCAAAAATCCCTAAAAATCATTAATAATAAGATACTCCCCATCCCCAGGGATTCATGATGAGAACTTAATTCAGAGAGGTCTTGAGAATTCAAATTTGAAGAGGTTTCAAACACTTAGACCCTGATACACCATTTAAAAATGTTTTTAACTTATTTATGCATTTATTTCACATAAGTGAACACTTCATATGACTTAATTTTTGCTACATGCTTAGCCTGCTGGCAGGTTAGCATCAGATAAAACAAAATAAAACAGATTTTTTTATATGTTTGCATTGTCTAATGTATTTTCAGAGTACTATCCTTATCTCAGAAAATAGCAGAATAAATTCATATCCTTGTGAGTCATAGAAATAGATAAAATTTGGTATATGAGATTACCAAATAGTTGGAATGTAAAACATCCAAAATCCTGATTCAGTGAGTTGTTTAAAAGTGGTCCTTTAGCTTTAAACAAAAGTGTTGGAAGAGACTAAAATTTATGTTCTTAAACACTTGCTAAATCAGGTTTACCTGATAAAATTTACTGCCTTTGCTATCAGAAATGTTATTACTACCAGTGAAAGACTGACTAAGATCTCAAACTACAGCCTTTAACTGTGCCAAAGTACAGACAATTGGTGACCCCCTCAGAATATTTCAGACGTGCAACTGAAAAGGCTATGCCATTGCTAGGGAGCAGTTTTACATTAGATTTATGGTAAGGATGAAAGCTCATGCCATCCTTTTTCATCCATTTCATCCATTTTTCCTTTTCCTGGAGGTGAGATAACAGCAGCTGATGTGGAGGGGCCCTGTTGGCAGAGACTGGAAGAAGCTGCTACAGCTGATGCTCACAATTGAGCTGACACTGCTGCTCTCACCACCCCCTCCCCCTTGCCTTTTTAAAGGGACATTTTTCACTACACCAAATCAGAAACATGTAAACATGAATGGCTGATACCTATATTCTGATTAAGCCATTAATAACTTAAACCAGATACCAATCCAGTCATGAAATACTTCCTGAAATCTGAGAATACCTCGAGAGTAACTAGAGAAAGACATTAATCTTTTTAGATTATGTCTCTCTACATACCACGTAAACATAACTTTAACAATTGCATCAGGAACTTTTACTGAATTCTGTTGCAGTGATATTAATTATATTTTTAAAAATATATAAGTTACATAACCCCAGGTATGGTTGTAGACACAGACAACGATAGCCCCAGCCATCCAAGAAGTCATCACCTGAGATTACTAAATCTGGTCAAGCACTTCTAGAGAAGTAGAAAGCACTTTGCTTTAAGTTTAAATCCTGTGAGTTCTTCAAAGTTTTATTCTGAGATATCAACTAATCTAGGGTTTTCTCTTCAAGAGGTGAATTAATTGCTGTCCATTATCACCTGAATTTTTCAGACTGATTTATATGTGTCAGATACAAATATTTGCCTCCCATAAACCTAGCACAAATTATAGAGAAAAAAGTAAAGCAATATCACTTTATTTACGTGCAAGTTTTAACCTTTTCAATTAGATACAAAAGTGCATGTAAATAATTATGAAAAAATATTTTTTCAATAAGAAAGGCTAGCTCCTAAGAACAAAAATGTGAAAACATATAAAGCCTAAAAAAGAGTGGATTAGACTTGCTCAATTATCCAAGGGTTTACTTAAGGCACAGAGCACAATGACACTGAATGCCTACAGTATTTTATTGTTCCCTTAGATTTCTGAACAAAGAAAACTCCATGGATGGAAAAACAGCATAGGTTGGATCCCTTTCTATTTCTCCCTCTAAAAAACTGTACATGCACATTCACCCAGAGATTGCTTTCTAACCTCATGCTTGTAAGCAGAAGGAAAACCTGCAGCTGAGAATTTCATTGCTGCCAGGTTAAGCAGAAGGACTCAGAGTTGGCTGAGCTTCATTCTTTTTCTGAAAAGACACTCTTCCAGCTCCTCTACCCATCTCCCTTTTATTGCCAGCATCTTCTTTTAAGTGGTTATTTAGACACTTTTCCTCAATGTTTTCCTTATGCCCTCAGACTGTGATCAAAGCCCTGCTGCATCCCTTAGCAGGCAGGAGTCATTGCTCTCTTGGCTCCTGCTGCTGACAGCAATGACTACAGGTGCCTCTGAAGCACTGAAAAGGCAGCAGGAAAGCTGGTGTGAGAGGAGAGGATCTCCACTGTTAAAACAAAAAAAGCTGAAAAAGAATGCATGTTTAAGATATCACTACTGCTTTTTCCCTAGCATCATTATACTTACTCATAAAAGTCAACAATATTGTCACCTCTGAAAGATGAAGATCTGCTAAAGCCAAAATCAATGTAAATAATTATATTAAAAAATTGTTTTTTCTCTGGATGTATCCTATCTGTTGTCATATTCAAATAGCAGTTTTTTAAACACAGCCTTAGAAAGTTCACTTCTGCCTCTGCTGCTTGCTTTGCCTTTGCCTGCTGTCATACAGCAGCTCCCTAATCTCCCACTCAAAGCTGGTGTGTAGTTCTGGAGCTCAGCTCAAGAGGAGGTGGCTTGGCAAGCATCTGCCTTGCTGCTGAAACTGGGGTAGCTCCCTAGCGAGAGCAGAGGAGAACAAAGGAGCCTGTAATGCTACAAGAGGACTACAAGGAAGCACAGGAAGGAGCTCATTCTTGTTTGGAAACAAACAAAAAATTCCCATCCAAATGCTGAATTAACACTATTGAGCAGTTTCTTTGTTGCAGCAGTCAGAGCAGCAGCACAAACGGGCCCCAAGAGGTGCAGGCAATACGGATCTTGTACACACACATGCAAAAATACATAAAACTTACCAGTGCTACTTTGTGCTTTTGAAAGCAGAAAAATTACAAGTAGTCCTACCAATTAGACTTTCAAAAGAGCATAAATAACTCATGTGTTCAAACTCCACGAAGTTTCAATGAAGTTAACTGCCTTACTTCTCTTGAGGGCTTCTTTAACCTACACAGCTACTCAAAAACTTACTGGAGATTAGACAAATCATTATGATAAATGAGGACCAATTCAGAAACAATCAGGAAAAATAGTAAAATCATTAAGATATTGAGCTCTACCTTGAGATACTGAAAACAAATTACTGCTGAAATTCAGAGCTGATGTGGAAGCTCTGCATATTGTGTACTCACATGTCAGGGCTTTGGCAGGCAGAAGGTGCACCAGCAAGCTGTTCCTGCCCACATCACCTATTAATCAACCAGATTCGTATGAGAATGAGAGACCAGCCAGTGAGATGCAAATTTCCTGAGACTGCATTTCATCTTTTTCCTCGGCAAAAGAGGATGAGTAACTGCAAAACCTTGTTCCCCCTTCTGTTTCTATCACCACCATTAGGACTTTGCGAATGAAGACTGAGTGTGTATAGATTTAATCTCCACTGGGCATTTGCTTTATTCCCCTGACTGTTCTTACAATGCAGACACAGTGAAAGTGACTGCTGACTCCTCTGTCTGGGCATTAGCTCAGAGGCAGCAGCCACCAGGTCAACAGACACAAGTTATGCACCAGCCAACTATTGTGCCACTTCCAGCGTGAGGCCACTTAAACTGCATCTGCTAATCCCTCAGTTCTGCATGCCCAACACAGACAAAGCCAGAGAGGCTGCACCTAAATACCCCCCTTCCCTATAGATATAAAGAGGACTTTCCTTTCTAACCCCAGGGATTGGAGTCTGTTGTGCAGCTTCATTTGATGATGTCTTGTTTTTCTTTCTGAGAGAATCAGTGCTTACAATGTGCCAAATAAACTTCCCCCATGCAAAAAGTGCAAGGGAGATTCAAAAAACTGAAATGGTAAAAATATTGTCTCATCCCCATTGAATAAGATCTTCCAGTGCTGTATAGAAAGCACTTCTGGTAAGAGTGACTTCCCCTGCACTCTCTTCCCTGGACATTCCTGACAGCTAGGGTATATTAAACACTTTGAATTACTAAAACCTCCAGGCACCCTGCGGACAATCCATGCTGCCTCCATACCTCATAGGTCATACACTTAAAATCTGTAACAAAGGCCAGTAACTTCTCAATGAAGATATTCCAAATATCCAATAAAAATGAAAGATTATGGAATGGCATCCAGAATGCTCCTTGTCCTGAGGGAAGCAAGGTCAGCATGGGCCTTCCCTCACTAAACACACTGTGCTTTCATAACTGTCATTTATATAGACTATATGAAATCACCCGCTTAGGAGATTTAAAACTCACATTTCTTCTTAACGAAAACCAGAAGTGGAGTAGAGACACAAAAAGTTCTTACTAGCAAATGATAAAGACACTCATAGATCACAATATATGCCATTTTTATTATTAAAATGTTCAAAGATCAAGAATTTAAACAACCAGTTACACTATTGACGTGAATGAAGTATCCCAACTCAGTTTCTAGATGCTGCATGGAAGCACACACTCACAGAGTACACTGCCCTAGTTTCCCTGGCATGCCTTCATTGAGGGGATATCTACATTCACCTAAAGCAATGCAATAGGACTGTTTTAAGTGCAGGGCTTTGAACAATTGTTAATGCTATTACTCAGCTGCACTGTAACAAGTTATGGAAATAAAGGGGACTTGCAGCAAGTTCAAAGAGGGACACACACTTGAGCATGAGACTGTACACACATGGCCACATACACACCTCTGTGTATTAACCTAATTTACACAAGATATTACTCATGCAGCATAAATATAGTAAATCGCCTAAAAAAACTTGCTTTAGTTTTCAGTGGATAAGGCTAATAAAGATAAAGAGGTTTGTTCAACTACAATTCACTTTTCCTCTTCCTTACTAACCAATGTAACCAATTGTGCTTTGCCATGGAGGAAGGTCACAGAAGGCAATTTAAAAAAGGAACAAAAAGACTGAGGGAGAGAAGGACACCATTATGAGCTAATGCCTCACACTGGCACTGTCAGCAGCAGAGGACAGACATCCTTGTGACAGGGTTAACTCTGTCTGTACCCTCACCACCCTCCCCCTCTGAAGTGTACGGCTGTGTACAGCGGATTATCACAGGAGCAGGCACCAAAATATTTAGCAAATGTCATCAGTATTGGGAGAGGTGTCATGTTTGCATCACCAACACAGGAGGGAAGGGCAAGATATTGCTAAAGACCAAGCAAACCATAGCTGGTTAACACACATTGGCAGCATCAAGAACTGGAAGGTGGAAATAACAGTGATGACAAGTTTGACACGGAACAAAAATTAGTTGAGTGGTTCATGGAAATACTGTGCATATGTGCACACTTGCCATTTATATCCCTGCATGGTTTTGCATGATTGTCCTACTTTAAAAACATTTCAGTCTTTACTGAAACTTTTCCATAGTCTAGGCTATCCTTACATAAACCATAAGTTTGTAGATGACTTTTTGCCTTCCAAATTATTATTTTCACTTGTTTCTTGAATAATTAGTCCATGCTTGCATAAATTTGTCAATTTAACAAGTTGTTTATTAATGAGAGGGCAGCAAGGTTGGTTAATTAAAAAAATTCAACAGTCTGGTTTAATTACATCAAGCACAGGAATTGAAATGGCCTGAATGCACATAAACACTCTGGGAGCTCATAAACACAGAGTAAGAAAATCCATAAAATTCCTAAGTATTGGTTTTGTGTTCATTGTACATTGGCTCACGCTACTATTACTTAATCTTTGATAGTATCAGCAAAATTATTGGGATTTTATAAACATAAATAGACAAACTTACCTTCAAAAAAGCATTTGCACATTGGATAACAAAAAGAAGATAACAGAATGGAAAAACAGATGAGATAAATAAACTGGGATAATGAGAAATCATTACATTCATCACTGTTAACTACTTTGATATTGCATAAATTCTATTTAATGTATGTAGTAGGCTGGTGCATGTATCTCCATGAGCTGTCCTTTGATTATGAAGGTGAGACCCTTTTGTCCCTCATCCTGAGACAGCATTAACTGGAACCATCTGTATAGCCTGTCAGACTCACCAGACAGATAACACCAGGGAAAGGAAGACCCCAAAGCATTGGGGAAGTGCAGTTTGAAGTGTCCAGGGGTACCAACACCATCCAGGTGAATGATACAACCCTGCCATGCAAGACACCAGCAAAGTATTCCTCAGTCTTTTCTGCTGAAGAGTTGTCCCTAAACAATAAAAACATATTTCTGTGAGGAAAAACTTCTTGAGAAGACAAAGGAATGGAGAATGCTTCAGCCTAATTGAAGGGTTTAGGAGCTCACATGACAGGACTCAAAACACAGAAGCTTGGTGCTTATATTTTAGCAAATTCTGTGCAAAAAACCCCCAGGCTGATGGGACAGAACATAATAAAAAAAAAGAACACAAAAACAGAGGCAGGAGGCAGCACTTCACACAGATACCCCAAATCCTATAGCCCCAAACATCAAAGAGGTTGAGATATCGAAGTTCTAGACTGGGAGAGACTGGTTCTCATCTTGTTTTGGGGCATGGTGTACAGGTGATTGTTACAAACACATGTTACATAGACACTAACGGGACCAGCAGTAGCAAGAAGTTGCTTAAGACTGCACTAATTACTACTGCAGTGGAGTGGCAGTCTCAGAACTGTTATGCAAATCTCAGTTTCCTGAGCAGCTTTACAGTAAATATCCAGTATTACATCTTTAAAGATGAATATCATAATTTTGTAGAAATTTATTCTTTAAACTTGTCTTTAAAGAATTCATTAAAAAGACATAAGAAACTAATTGAAAGTGGGAAATATAACTTGTTTTGCAGATAATTCTAATCTAGATTTCAGGGAAGACGAGCTATTAACTGGCTTTTTCTTGTCCTATGGCTCCCTCTCACTGGAGCACATCAAAACCAATTGCATTATTTACACTCTGAAGTATGAATCGAAGTCCAAAAGGTTTTCTATAACAGAGATAAAAGAACAGAGCGCAGACATGATCCATCACACAAGTGAAACACAATAAAGCTTCAACCCTAGGCAGGACATCTGTATGCTATGCTGCAACACGAAGCTTCCAAAGCCCCCAAAGTCTTTGAAGACTGATGTGGCAATTCAATTTGATGAAAAAGCCCATATTAAATTTCTTATATAGCATACAAAGTGAGTTTATATTTCAGTTTTGGTTTATAATGTTTAATCATGAAACATCTGAATCAGCAAAACAAGGAGGATGGTTCTCTACATCAACGTCTTCTTTTTGTTTGCCATGTTTAATAAAGAGCACATTTATGAATCCCCTCTGTGGATTTCAGTCTCTTTGAGGAATTCAGACCAGAAGCGAGGTAGAAATTGAGAAAGGTTTTAATGCAGAGGGATGAGTCATCCAAAGATTTCCTAAATGTTTATTTGCCCTACAGGAATCCCTTGATGGGTGGAGCATGAAGTTGGGTAACAGCAGAGAAGTCCCCCCACCTCTCTGTTTGCAATGCAGGGCTGGCACAAAGGCACACACAAAAGCTTCAAAGGTTGTGAGGGGCTGTGGGCCCATCTTTGCATGTGTATGGGGGCCGGAAGCGGGAGGGGAGGATAGCAACACGAATTTTTCAGTCCATAGATTTCTTGTACAAGAACAATGCAGAGAGATTACAAAAGGGTGTTTTCTTTCGACCTGAAGTGCTATTTGGGAAATGAGTACTATTTCAAATAGTACCACTATATTGTTGCAAATAGTCCCACTACTTAATGAAAGGTCCCTTTTTATTACCTCATGCCCAAGTGACTATATGAAACAGCGATGGGCAAACATTTTTAAGCAAGTTTTTTTAAAATTCAATTTTCTACACCACGGTCAAATAAAGGCAATCTACAATGAGAATTATTTTGGGGGGAAAGGGGTGATTTTTTAATATAGTAACAACATCAGCCTCAGTCAGGTAATATTACCTTTAACAACACCTCATAAAACTGCATAGCTTTAAAATCTTAAATGCCAGAGAGCGGACACAGCAATAAATATTGATGGTGGGGGGTGTTGCTTTTAGGGCAACAATTTTGGCTGGTCTATTAGTACCATAAGAGTAGAAGGCTGCTCTTCAGCACAGCTTTTGAAACTCTTCTCTTGATACTCCTTTGGACATCTGCAGCACAGAAAGGGTACAGGTAACTCATACTGAAATCTGTTGAATTTTAATGCATTAGAGGCTGACATGCCACAAGATCTCCATTATTGGTATACAGTAAAATGACTCATTTTGTCAGGTACTTCATGTGGTGGCAGAAGGAAGTTTTGGACCACAGGAATTTATTTCAGTGGAATGTCCACAAACACAGCCTAGAAGGGAAGTAACCTTCTATGGTCATGGTATTATTTTAAAATTATCTGCCTACATAAATATGACAGCGTCCCCTATGCACAATATAGTGCTCCTAAAAACATGCTTCCTTAAAAATGTGCATCTTGAAAATGCTTATGTTTACTATCTGAAAAAAACCCCAAAACAGTTATTAACAGTGCTAAAACCAAGAATCATTTTTAATTTTCTCAAATCACATTAAGAGTGCTTTTAAGTTTTACACTTTGGTTTACACTTATAACATCAAATGTACTCTTTCTGCTCTACCAAGAAGCCTGAAGGGCACCAGATTTGTCTAATACAGAAGCTTGCAAGTGAACTCATTGCTACTGAGCACAGGCTGTGCTGAAATGCTCTCACTATTCTCTCTGCTACCCTCTAGTGAACAAGGAAAAATAAGTTCCAAGTGCCTTTGAATCTTACACAGAATTAAATCTTTAACTGAGTTATTAATAATTTCAGTTTTCCAGTTTCAGACTAAAATTGAGACCTCTCTCAACAGCACTTCTGGCAATTATTTTTCCTTTGTCACTCCATAAATTGAGACGTTTAAGACTGCAAACTGCCTTTAAAGATACTTTTTTGTTGAGGAGGTCATTGAATTAGTTGATCTTAAGGTCTTCTCTCTGCATTCAGGACCTTTTTTTTTCCCCAGAGATACACATTGATAACTGTTTAAAACATTTTTTTTTTCAATTGTAACTTGCTTTGAACCAAGTTTTTGGAAGTTTTTTGCTCATGGTGAGGAACTACTTGTCTTCTTTTTAGGGTGAATATTGGGAAAGGAGGATGCAGTGGAGAATGAAGCTTTGGAGAAACTTAGAGAATTTGCAGTAATTTGGTATCTACTGCCAGAAACAAGGAAGGGGTATTTCACTGAACTATTTAAGAAAAGTGACATTCAGGACATATTGTGAAGGTTACTACACTGTTACTGTTTGCTGTTCCTCTACACCATTTCTAGCTCCTTTCCTGCCTCTTTCTGAGGATTAAACAGATGGTAAATAGAAACTAATGCCTGTGTAACTCACCATCTGGCTAATAGATGCATTTTTGCATAGGCTCATTAGCATGCTTGTTCCATTCCAAATCCTCCATAACAGTTTCGTCTCTGTCTGTATCATCTTGGTAACATGGTTAATAAATGCAAAATGCATATACAAAGTTGCAGTTCATGTGGAACATAATCACAGCTTTTAACTAACCAAAACATCAAAAGTGGGACTCGACCCAACCCTCCTGAGCATCAGCTGCATTTGCTGTCTGGTCCACTTTTTGATTATTATTTTATCCTGCTTGAATATCTGCCTTTAATTTACCGCTGGTTCATTTTTTTACCTGAGATGCTCTCTGCAAGAAAAAGCAACCGCTAAGTTAATCTTTATAATCATTGTTTTACTTAGAGGGAAAGGCAAATCATTGAAAAAAAGCCTTCAAACCTAAGCTTATTTGAATTATAGCTTGGCTCGCTTTTCCCTTTGTAATTATCCTGAGATGCTTAAAAGCAAGAAGAAGAATGACAGGGCTAATTTTAGCCTATTCAATGGCATTACACAGGTCATCAAGAACAGGGATTTTTTTTTTTCCTCCTTGACCAGTTCTGTCCCCATTTAATAATACTGGTCAGAAAGTTCAAAACTGGGGTTATTCAAGCTCAGCGAATTACTGCTCAGAAGTGGCAGTGTCATGACAGACTAACAGTCAGATAAACACAAAGTCAAAAATACACACAGGTCAGACTGAAGGTGGGATTCAGCAGCAGCCAAGTGGAAGTCAAGAACACCAGCACTGTGCATTGCATTAACTAAGGATATGCTAAGTCTCTCCTCAGCTACTTGTGAATCAACTTGAAAAGAAAATGGGAAACATTCAGAGGAGAAAAAAATATACCAACATTCACTAATATGTTATCTATGAGTGTTTTAACACAGTTAGATAAAACAGCAAAATCATGAGAATCTTATGCCAAATACTGGGGGAATGACAGCAAATCCAGTGGACTGGAGCCCACACAGGATTGGGAGGCTCCATCAGCACAGGCAGCACCTGCTCTACAGCCCATCACTGCACCACACTGCAGATGGGGCTCAGAAGCACAGACCCAGCCTTGGCTTTACACTGCTGCTAAGGTTTCAACAGAGAGAGGCAACCACCAGGAGACAAGTTTGTCATTGACCTGAAATGAACCCAACACCAACATCAGATTTTTGTTGGTTTGGGTAGTACTGTGGAGCTAATGGAAAGGGAAGAATAGAGAAGAAATAAGAGTGGAAGAAGCAATGATGGAGAAGAAAGGTAGGCATGAAGGAGGACAATATCAATAGAGAATGAAAATTGGTTGAGAAGAGGAAAAATATAAAAATGCACAAAAAATGTTGGTTGCACAGGCCAACAACAGCAAAGCTGGAAGACTAGATATACCCAGTGATTTTCCAGGGACAGCATTTCAAATCCACCAAGGATATGCTGCATATGACTTGTTTATCCAGATTTATCTACGTGCAAATAGAGCTCATGACCAGTTTTTAGAGAGCCCAACTTGGAAAATCTTCTTTAGCAAAAATTCTGATATGGACAGCAAGGCAATTTCTGACTGTAACTCCAGCCCACCCATCAGTGAGCCTACACTTCCCTAGTGGTCTGATAGGTTTTGTCCCAGTTTTATTTGGCAAGACTACCACTACTCATTTATACTTGCACATTGATGTGAAAACATAATCATTTTACCTCAGGTTACTGAATTACCAGCATGACTCGAAGAAACTCTGGTTTTAAAAACTCTGGTTTTAAAAAATAAAACTCTAGAGAGAGCTACATTGACCCTGAAGACAGTTGGCTAATTTCAGATCTCTTTCCCCAAGATGTTGCAGACCCTCAGTTTCCAGTGACGATACTGTTAAGTGCTTAGCATACACAGGTTTTGACCTTAGTCATCTACGTTTTAGAATTCCTATATGGTGCACTGGCAAAGTCCTTCAGTTTTTAAAGTGCTGTTCTCAAGGCAACAATGCATTCATTGCTTAATTCCACACTGCACAAATTCCACACTTCAGCAGGAAGTTCTGTTCCAAGCAGAATTTGCAATTATCAGACCCAGTAAAAAAGAAAAGAAAAAAAAAGTGTGGCCCTTTTTGTAATACCAACCATTCATTTTTCCACAGCTCTTTTCCAGTCCTTTGTACTTCTGCATCTGAGCTGTACTTCTTGGCTATGGGCTTCACAGTGTTCTTCAGAAGAAAATGACAGGCAGCAGGATAAAAGGGACATTTCAGGGTCCAAGGACCAATTTTTCTTCACTCCAGACAGCAAACCTGTTTCAGCAAGCTCCCATCCACAATCAGTACCCCACACCTGACATGGCAGTATTTGGACATAAGGCTCACTCTTGTACCAGGGTCTAAAGTAGTACAAAGAAACCTTCCAAAGACAAAGAAACCCCAACCCCCTAACATTCTACATACAAGGCAATTAATTGAAAAATAGTTAAGTTATCTAAACTGATAGCCAAGTTATCTAAACTGTGTTTTTGGTTTCCCAGGCAAGGTTTGGGTAGTGGGGGGGGGCTACAGGTGTGGCTTCTGTGAGAAGCTGCCAGAAACTTCTGCTATGTCTTGAGCAGCTGGCTTGCCAGCTGGCTCCAGGATGGACCCACCACTGCCCAAGGCTGAGCCCATCAGTTATGGTGGTAGAGCCTTTGGGATAAGATATCTATGAAGGAAAAGAAAAAGTTATTGGGCAGAAGTAATTTTCAGCCAGAGAAGGAGAATGAGAGCAAGAACTCTGCAGACGCCAAGGTCAGTGAAGAAGGAGGGGCAGGAGGTGCTCCAGGTACCAGAGCAGAGAATCCCCAGCAGCTCCATGGTGAGGCAGCTGTGTCCCTGCAGCCCACGGAGGACTAGAGCAGGTGAGTGCCTGAAGGAGGCTGTGGTCATGTAGAAAGCCCAAGCTGGAGCAGGCTCCTGGCAGGAGCTGTGGAGACCCGTGCTGGAGCAGGCTGTTCCTGAAGGACTGCAGCCCATGGAAAAGACCCCATGTGAGATCCACACTGGAGCAGTTAATAAAGAACTGTAGCCCTTGGGAAGGACTTGCATTGGAGAAGTCTGGGGAGGACTGGCTCCAGGGGGAGGGACTACATGCTGGAGCAGGCAAAGGACTCCTCTTCCTGAGGAGGAAGCAGCAGCAGAATCAGCATGTGATGAACTGACCATAATCCCCACTCCACATCTCCCTGCACTGCTAGGAGATGGGAGGCAGAGAATTGGGAATAAAGTTAGGCCTGGGAAGGAGGGAAGGGTGGGGAAAGAGTTTTTTTAAGATTTAATTTTCTTGTTCTTACTTACTTGTCATCCTAATCTGATCTTTTGATTGATAATGGCATCAATTGATTTCTCCAGATCGGGGCTGTTTAGCCCGTGACAGTAATCAGTGAGTGATCTCTCCCTGTCCTTATCTCAAGTCATGATGTCTCCTTGCATTTTCTCTCCTCCATCCAGCTGAGGAGAGTGATAGAAAAGATTTGGTGGCACCTGGCACTAGCCAGGATCAACACACCACAGGCTGCTGTCACAAACACAGTGCACCTTTCTCAGCATTAATAATCTGGACTCATTGAAGGTCACCAAGTAATTCTGTTTTGGGGCAGGGGCAGTACCTACAAAATAGTCCTTCTGAGTATAAATCCTTTCAATAGCTGATGATGTGCAGTTGATACAGGGGCAATGCACAATCCTAAGGTATTCAGCAGGGACCAAGAACATTTAAATCAATGAGTTTAATCAATTGGCACATGTTCACAAGAAAAAATTCAAGAAGGGTGTGGCTTATATATAACATTTTGCAATGCCCATCCTAGGTGGGGATTAGAACAAATACAAAAGGATAATTACCATCTAATTAGAATATAAAGTTATGACATTGTAGTCTGCACTTAGCCTGATAATACTACAGATCAAAAGCAAGCACCCACTTAATTATTTCAAAACTTGAACAATGCAGAGATGAAGAAACATTTTCTAGAACTGAGATTCATCTCAGCAGAAAATTCCACTTTTTTTTTTCATTTATTTATATTTTAAATCATCGATATTCCAAATCAGGATTAACAGAAGTGGGGGTTTCTGAGGCAAAAAAATAAAACAATTAAATGGGATTCAGGTAAATTAAAGTATTGTATACCATAAAACCAAATTTTTATTTCAGGCGATTTTAGCTTCAAGGAGTGTACATACAATATAAAAATGGCAGTACAAATCTAGATACTTCATGCCACTTCATACCACCTTGCAACTGGTGTTTTCAATGAAACAGGACACTGCTTCTCTTTCCCTCCTCACTGCTCCCCCCACCACAAAAAAAAAATCCAAAGCACCACTGAAATATTATTTTTCCACCAACGAAATTTGATTTTTACCAAACAGCATTTTCCAGGAGAAAAAGAACAGGATGAAAAAGACCCTTACCATCGCTTTCTCCTCCTGTGGCAATGCCAAGGAGTGTGCCAGGCTGTTTGTCAGACAGCTCTATCAGAACCTTCGACTCTCTGTCTCCTACCAACATCTGCCCAGTTAGAACACACACAAAGCATGCTGCCTACCTTTTGCTTAGTTCATTCCCAGCTTGCTGCTTACAGATGGGGCAAAATCACCAAAGCCATCTGGAAATATTATGATTATACATTTGCAGAGGGAAGTCTGGTGGTTCTTTCCATCTCTAACTCCTATTATTGTTTTTCTGTTCAAGGATTTCAAATGTGGGGTTTTTTAGAATACAATAAGCCAAATTCGGAACCACTCCAGACAGAAGTCCTGCCAAAAGTAACATCCACAGACTGAAAGATGTTCACCACTCACCAGGAGCAGTGCAGAGTCGATCCCAAACCAGCGGGACAGGCTGAGCAGCAACCCAACTTCTGCCACTCAAAACCCTGAGCTAGAAAACCTACAGGACAGGGTCAAATGCTTGCACAAGCTCAGGTAGGTGGTGTCAGTCACTCCTTTCTCATCCACCAACACCTTCACCTCATCATAGAAGGCCACAACATTTAGGTCAGGAGTTATTTGCCCTTAATGAAGCCATGTTGGCTGTCAGAAATCAACTTCCAACTTTCCATGTGCCTCAACATAGGTTCCAGGAAGATCTGCTCCATGATCTTGCCAGAGACTGAGATGAAACTGACAGGACTGTAGCTCCCTGGGTCTTCCTTATATTCCTTCTTAAAATTGGTATTATTTTTCCCTTTTCCAGTCAGTGGGAGCTTAACTGCCTTCTCAAATACGATGGAAAATGGCTTAGGCACTTCATCTGCCAGTTCTCTCAGAACATTTCTCTCAGATACATTTTATCAGATCTCATGGACTCGTGCACCTTCAAGTTCCTTAGATGGTCTCTAGCCTGATCTGTTTCTAGAGCAGGTGGTTCCTCCTTCTTCCAGTACACATTTTTCCCTCCTGCAATTTAGGCAGTGTGGCTGGAGTACCTGTCAGTGAATACTGAGGCAGAAATGTCATTAAGCAGCTCAGCCTTCTTCAAATCCCAGGTAACAAGGTCTCCCATTTCTTTCTAGAGAGGGCCTTCTTTTCCCCTTATCTTTCTTTCACCTCCATATATACAGAAGTTTTTCTTGTTGCCATTGATGTCCCATTATATCCCTGATCAGCTTTAATTTTATCAGGGCTATAGGTTTTCTAACCAAATGCCTGGCTGGTCAGACAACCTCTCTATTCTTCCCATGCTACCTGTCTTCGCTTCTACTCTCTAGAAGCAGGCTTCTTTTTTTGAGGTTGAGTTTGTCCAGGAGCACCTTGTTCATCCATGCAGGCCTCCTGGCATCTTTGCATAACTTTCTTTTTATTGTGATATATTGCTCCTGAGCTTGGAGGAGGTGATCCTGGAATATTAATCAGCTTTCATGGGTGCCTTTTCCCTCCAAGGCTTTATCCCACAGGATTTTACCAAGCAGAACCCTGAGGAGCCAAAGCCTGCTTTCCTGAAGTCCAGAGCAGTGAGCTTTCTGTGCGTCCTCCCTGCTGCCCCAAGGATCTTGAGTTCCATCATTTTATGGCCACTGCAGCCCAGTTTGCCCTTTGAGTTTCACCTCCTGCATCAGCCCCTCCTTGTTGGTGAGATCAAGGTGACACATAGCATCTTTCCTTGTTGGCTCCTCTATCACTTGAGGAGAAGGAAGTTATCAACAATGCCTTCCAGGAACCTCCTGGATTGCTTATGTCCTGCTGTGTTGTCCCTCCAACAGCCTTTGGGGAGGTTGAAGTCTCCCAGAAGCTCCTAGGGCTTGTGAATGTGAGGATGCTCCTGTCTGTCTATAGGGACCCTCATCCACTCAGTGCTCCTGGTCAAGTCACCTGTAGCAGACCCTCCTGTAATGTCACCTGTCCCTTCCCTCTCTTTAATGGTGACCCAGAGCTCTTCATCCATTCCCAGGTAGAGCTCCACACATTCCAGCTGCTCACTATCATAGGGAACAACACTCATTCCTCATCTCTGCCTGTCCTTCCCAAAGAGCCCAAGTCCTTCCATTCCAACACTCCAGTCATGGGAACCATCTGACCACTGATGACAACCAGATCACAGCCCTGCAGCCTTCACATATCTCCTGTTTATTCCTCCTGTTTGTTCCCCATGCTATGTGTGTTTGCACAGATATTTA
The DNA here is from genome assembly GCF_051311805.1 of Agelaius phoeniceus. Classification (NCBI taxonomy): domain Eukaryota; kingdom Metazoa; phylum Chordata; class Aves; order Passeriformes; family Icteridae; genus Agelaius; species Agelaius phoeniceus. Next base: position 18,185,224 of record NC_135265.1, read on the forward strand.
ACATAGGCCCCTGATGAAGCCAAGTTAATGACTGCAGTGGCAGCAATTCCTTTATCCTGCTTTTCAGGTGCTCTCCTAACAATCTCTGTGATCCCTTTCCAGGCTCTGGGCATCTCCTGCTGGCACTGGCATCAAACTGGTAGGAGTGGGATAGATTGTGGTTCCCCTCCCTTGGCAATCTTGGTTTGAAGCCCTATTAACCATCTGGGCAAACCTATGATGAAATACTGCAGTTCCTTCTCACCACAAAGACATTATTATTATTCGGGGGCTTGTATGATACAGCAACAGCTCATCTGCTGCAGATAAATCTCTCCATCTCTTCTGATTTTAAAAGGACAGCCAAATGGATTTCTCCACACAGCTCCTCCTGTATTTTAAATAAACTGGTAGAAATCTTCTATTCTCAGACTGGTGGGAGCTAGTACAAAGCTGCACCTTACCCTGGCAATATGAACTTTGCACCTTGCACATTGCTATTACCAAGAGCCTTACAGGAAACAAGAAGTGTTCTGGGTAGTTTTGCTGCCTATCAACAATTTAAAGCATAAACATCTTCAGTCCAGCACCTTTGCCCATGTCTATAAAGAAGAGTACCTAATTGTCCCAGAGTGCCACCAACCACCACCAGCATTTCAGAAAATAAAACTAACCTAAACCATAAATATGCTCAAACAAGCCACAAACTTACCATAGCTTTTCAAATGTTGCCCTCACAGATAGGCCAAGGGAAACCCAAGGAGAGCTCCACAGCTCTTATCAGCTTGAATTCAAAGTAGGGAGAGAACAGCAACAGGATGGAGCAGGCACAGGCACATCAGGGGAGGAAACAGAGACGCTCCTTCTTGCCTCACTGGGATGTAGCAACTTCCAGTGACTGTAGCCCAGCCCTCCACCAAACTGGTTTGTGCCTTGAAGGGTATGCCAGGAAATTAAAGGCTTGTCATGCACTTCTGCTGTGGCAACATGCTTACATACAATTTTCAGCAATACATATGCTCAGAAGATATATATATATACACTACATGAGTCTTTGTTAGACAGATGTGAATAAAACATCATCAATATAAAACTAAGAAACCATCCTCTCCAGGCACTCAACCTCCTCTAGGCTGTAAATATGCACTGTTAATGCATGGCTGTTCTACGATAGTTTTCCTGGAAAAGATCATTAGAATTATACATGTTCGAACCACTCAAAAAATCAAATTTAAGCTCAAATTAATAGCAGAAAAATGAAAAGCAGTTTAGATGGAGAGAGAAAACATTCTTTGCATGGAATACACAAATGCAACTCCTTACAAAAAAATTCCTATCTCTTGATCTTCATGAATTGTTTATAACCACATTCAGTTAATATATGGATTTTAATTACTATGAGACAATTACGAAGACAACTCTTTAGCTCAATAATATTCTCTCTTGGATCACTAACTAAGGTCCAGAAACTAAGGAGGTAAACTGAGTTCCTGACTTACTGCTTTCAACAAGATGTGGAAACCCTTCTCCTAAGAACTCTTTTCATCCACCAGGCCAGGATGTCATCGTGACCTCTTGTGCCACAGCTGCACTGACAGAAATCCTCATCCTTGCTCCTTTTTCCACATAAAATGGATGGGAAATACAGAGAAGTAGAAACCACCAGCCCCAGGAAGGACAACTGCAGGGACCTCTGTACTGCACTCTGCAGAGTGGGGCTGTGGTGGGTGATGGAGATGTTTGCTGTGTCCAGAGACAAATCTCAGACCTCTCACAAATCAGTGATTTATTTCCAAGTGTGCTGCTGTGTGTAGGGACACTAACAAGATTCAAATAATACAAAAACCTATGCAAACCATGCTGGCACCACCAGACAGGCCTAACTGCCCTCTCTCCCCTGGTGTGTGACTTTGTTCCTTCTTCATAAAATTATAGATTCATAGAATAACTAAGGTTGGAAAAGACCTCTAAGATCATAGAGTTCAGTTTTACCCAGAACCACTGTGCTCACCAGTAAAGCATGCAGCATGCAACAGAAGCAGCCTGTAATCCAGAACTGGCAAAACCCATCATCTATACAGTCCCACAAAGAGCAAGGTCCTGCAAGCATCATCCACCATTTATTCCTGCCAGCACCGCACATCTCTTTGCCTTCCTTCTTTCTAGATAGGAAGCAAATGAAATCTTTGGAAAATAGGAAGTAATTTACATAAAGTATTAATGCCTCTTGATGCAACAGTATTCAATATTTTACTCTTTGTTGCTTCACATCAATCACAGTCTTTTAGATTTCAGAGGAATGCTTGCCCAGTCACTGTGCAAAGCCAAATATTAAAAAAAAAAAATCTGCTCATTTCTTGATGGAAATTAATTATGTATTTATAAGCTCATAGTCTGGTCGATCTCAAGTATTTTGAAATAAACTAAAATATAAAAAATCATTATAGACTACATTCTGCATGCAAAACTGGCAAATTCTACAATTTTTATCATCAGTTATAAAGATGAATAAAAATTATTCTAATCAAACAAAGGAAGTCAAAAGCTCTCCACAGAATTTCTCATAAATGTAGTCAGGTTACTATTAACTTTATATATCACCTTATAAAATTATGAGCCACATACAGACTGCTGTTCTTCAGCAAATACTGTTTGCCAAAATGGACTTTCATTTTCCCTTCCATACTTAATTCATATTTAGATACAGGTGTCTAGAGGAAAAACCTACACCTGAACAGAATAATGTATCAGCTACAGGTTTTACAACACTATACTTAAGAATTCAATGAGGAACTAAAAATCACATTATGATGAAATGACTTTGCCAAGGTTATGCAAAATGGGCCTGGAAAAAAATTGGAATCAAACTTTTAATCACCAGAGCCTACTTAACTACAAAAGTCAAATTTTCACTCTCTTGAATATGAAAAAAAACCCCAAAAATCTAAGTCAAAGTGCTTCCATAACCCACTAGAAAGGTATAATATAATTGGATACTGAATAAATAAATCCCAGTTTACATGCAGTGCTATGTCCATTTTGCCAATATTGACATATGTCTACTTCACTAATACTGACTGCTTTTTCTGTATTTTAATATTAATATATAACAATTTTATTCAGATTTGCTGTATAATAATACCTTTCTCTGAAACTGGACCAATTTTAAAATATATTTTTAAAGTACTTCTTTTAAAACCTGTAATAAAAATTTGTCTGAAATTTATTCCATTTTTCCTAACTCAAAAATATCAGCCTCTAATTCTATAAAGTCCAAGAGTAGCATCAGTACCTGGTTTATTTTAGTTTTGTGTGTCCCACTTTCAAACCAAATGCTTCTAATGAGATTAATAGGGGAAAAAAATCAACTAAACAGAATAACTCATCTGGGTATCTTAGAAGATCATTTCAAATCCATATAAAAATCTTGTCTGGGACAGTTCTAGCACTGAGGAATAACATATTGGCCACAAGAGCCTGTGGTTTACTTTAGAGCTGGGATAATGAAAAAAGCAGAACAATAAATAAATGATCATTTTTCTCCACTTTCACCAGTGTTGCATGGTATGTTAAAAAAATGTAAGCCTGAACTGCATAAACCTCCATCCCCCAAAAATTGTGAATAGTTTCTCTGTGCTGGAATGTTTCACTAATTCCTGCTGAGATTTGCAAGGTTGAGTAGAAAAACAGAAATATCTTCTCTGTTTCCCATATGGGGATCACAATCTCTTTGAGGTATCTTAGGAATCAGCAAAGAGAGAGGATCAGAATGGGCAGTGGTTGCTACAAGGATTGTTTTAGCCTAAGCAATCAGATTAGGATCTTCCTTGGTGTCATTGATGATAACAAATATGATGGTATTCGTTCCTTCCTTACTCATCAATGTGAAGGAATCTTCATATATCTGCAAACAATTCATAGCCATATTTCATGAGCTCTGGAACTGAAAGAGTCACTAGCAAATAAGGCTGGTGCTGCACTAGCTTAGTTCTATTAAAAGAAATAAATATCAAAACAATACAAAACCCCCACACTTGTCCCAGGGACCACATACATTTAAAAGCAATATGATTATTTTTTTCCAGGAAAACGTTATGGTCACTCAGATCTGTCTAAATGATAAAAAGAGAAATTACCACTAGAAATAGAGACTTAAAATTAATTTTAATAACATCTATATTTAAACTCCAAAATAGCCACACACCACAAAGCATTTATTTCATAGTAAGCTCTGCAACCAAACAACACTTAATTCCTTAAACATAGAACTACTTACCAGCCTACCAAGCCTTTAGAAGTACTACATTAAAATACAACTTACGATCTCAAAAGCCAACACAAGGAAATGGGAAGTCTTGTTTACAGGATGTTATAAGGCAACTTAAACCAGTGTACAAAGATTATGCTTTACTCAAGACTACTCCCCCTTTCTGTTTTGGAGCAAACATTCCCAGACCTCTGGTGGTTCAGGGCACACCAGAGGATGTCCTAAGACAGCTCAAGGTTTTGCCTGCCAGCAGCACAGGTGTTGCTGTAGGAGTCTGACCTGCCCCACAGCTGTTCCTGGGACACTCCAACTGTGTTGGCTGTATACCTCAAGGCAGACATACACATTTCTGTGTGTGACTATCTTAACCTCCTTGCCTCAGCTGATGGTAATTGTGTCATGGGATACTCAAAGAGCAGGAAGATGAGTATGAGGATTCACCCAAGCTCAGTAAACATCCTTCCTTCTACTCTTCCCAACTCCTGTATGTGCAAATTACTCCCACTTACAGCCTTCCTATTTCAGTGGAAATCAGAGATGATACTTAAATTAAGCTGTTCTCCACCAATCCCTACTTAATCTACTCATAGCCTGCCTGCTACACAGCACCTGAGGCAGCCTGCAGAGGTTTAGCAGAGGTTTCTCCTGTCACAGAACCATTCATAAGGCCCATGTTAGGTGAGCAGGTGTTGGATGGAGTCTTCAAGTGTTTCCAGCTTAAAAGCCCTTATGGGATGGGAGCACCTTTTAAACAACATAGAATCTAAAATTTAGAGAGTAATAACTCTCCCTGAGATTAGCTCAGCTGGTCAGAGCAGGGTGCTAATAACACTAAGGTCATGTGTTTATTCCCTGGATGGGCCATTCACTTCAGCCTGATTGCAGTGGGTTTCTCCCAGTACAGAATATTCTGTGACTCAGGTGAGAGCTTTATCTCCTGTAGTGATGCAATAGCTCCTTGCTGCCACTGACTGGAAGCTAATTATCAAATAAATTATATTTTTAATGTCACAGTACTTATTCTTTGATTCTTCCTGGACACCAATTCACCATCATACTGAAAAGACTGAGAATGCAATTTACAACCAGAGAACTGGCCAAGACAACCTCACACAACATCACCATTCACATCACTATTGGTAGAGCTAGAATGAGTAGCAATTCAAATACTGTTTCTTTGCCTAAAATTCTTCCTACACAGATAATTTAACCTTCCCTTAGACACCCTGCCTCTCTACTGGGCTTTGAAATTCAACAATGACAAAGCCTCAACCTTAGGTCTATGCCTTCTGTCATGTTGTGAAATTTCTTTCTAGATTTTGGGAGACATAAACACTTAAAAACCTTCACATGACTTCTGGAAAACATTAGAAGCAATTTGGCACAACTGAACACAAATCCCTTCCCACAGCCAGGCCTTGCCACCTCTCTGCTCTGCTGAGATGGAGTTCACCCTGGCAGCTGATCCCCCTTTCTGGAGGATAAAGGAGACAGACCAACAGATGGGATGCTTGTACAAAACTTTAACTCAAACAGCTCAAGACAGCATTGGAGAGGTCACCTGGGAGAGAGCAGCTTCTCTCCAAAGGGAGAGCAAACTAAGGAGCAGCATAAACATAGGTCAGAAAAATTTCATCTCCCAAATCATCCTCCCCAGTCCCCACTGCTTCCTTCGTCTCTGAGCTGCAATGTCCTGGGTGCTTTCAGCAAGGCATTTTGGGCAGGACTTCCATCACTTCCTGCCTCACAAAAGCCCCCAGCTCTGGCAGGGCCAGGGTTGCTAGAGCCCTGCTCCTACCTCCAGCCACATTTTAAAGTTAATGCCTGATTCAGAAAAGGGTATTCTTTGAAAAGTGCCAGAAAGTTCATTTATATGTGATTATAGTTTTCTAAACTCCTTAAAATTCAGAAGTTGGAGCTAATTTCAACATTAATTACCTAAATATTCAGCCAAATTGCTTCCCTGCTCCCAAGTGAGAGGGTAAAAAACCAGACTCATCTCAAGGTTTGCAAACATAATTGCTTTGGCATCCATAGCTGTGAAGTAGTGACAGCTCCTCATAACATAAAATTTACTTGAATATTCAAAAGTTTGACTTCAGGGATCACTGGAATTAATGTAGTTTTCCTGTTTGTTTTTTTTGTTTTTGTTTTTGTTTTTGTTTTTGTGGGGATTTTTTTGTGTTTGGTTCTTTTATGAAGTAAACTGGACGTTATGCAAATTTCACCCAAATAATAGTTACACAGAAAAATTACACATACAAACATAGATAAGTCTATCTCATTAACAAAAGTTATTAGAAACTCAAAACAGGCAGCAAGACTCAGATGCAGGAAGCAGGTTAATGTTTACTTTTAAATGCTTTTCTAAATGTTTCTCAAGTTCACTTCCATCCTTTAAATATAACTTCTCTACCTTCCAAAACAGCTATGAGTGGTACATCCCCACACTTTTTTTAGTACTTGGCCATGAAAATAGAAGAGCAAAAAATGCACACAGCCCCTTTTGAATTGGATTTTAATTCATAATTATAACACTATTAGAAAATCTTCCTATATGTAATATGTATTAAACTTTCTTTCATCTATTTGTATGTGACTTCTGTCAATTATAAACACAACAACTCTGTTTCTTCAGAGCAGCAAAAGCTATAATGGTTGACAAGCACATAAAAATGGACGTTTTGTGTACACCTGCTCCACGTTTCTGCTTCAAAGAAGGAAAAGTGAAGAGTTTCCTTCTGCACAAAAATATACTGTAAACAGTGCCATTGTCTGATAATTTTGGCAGGAATAATTTTGTAAGAAAAGCAAAAATATCTTAATAGATCTTAAAAGAAATCACAGACTCACACGGCTGTTCTATGTTGAGAACTTCACGATAATTTTGAGGCTGCTGTGCCTATTTCCTACAGAAAAAAAGAAGTGTGTATACATGCATAATTATTTAATTCGAGTCCTAACCAATTAGCATCTCCTCTTCCACCTCCCTGCCGCTGGTTAAAGCATCACTTCTTGTCCCTAACCTACACTACACACACTTAACAAAGCTGTGGGTGCCTAAATGTTCTCCCACTTGACATGTTGGAATCGTTTTTAACGCTTTAGTTTACAACTGAATGCCTGTAATTTCCTAGCATGGCCCGAGGCAGTTTCCTAAACTGTGTCATTATCTCGACAAGTCTTCAGGGATGGGGCTAAACAAGGTTTAAAATGTTATCTACAAGGGTCCTTCGGGCTTCTTAAAGAGTTTTTCTAGTTATTTGGGTGCTTAATATCAGTGGGGGAAAGTGCTTTGATTCTTTTTTATTTGGCATTATCTTTCCACCACCATGTATTCTCCACAACTAACAAAGTTATTGCCCACTTTCATTTGTAGAAAACCAGCAATTTTTTATTGCCTCTTGTATCTTCTTAAAATTTCTATAATTAATTTCATAACACCACCTTTCACAGAACATATTTTTCCCTGAGCACTTCCAAAATTACTATTAGGAAGGCTCTTCTCCCTTATTGTACATTTAATCTTTCTAAAACATTACCTCCACTAAATTTTACAAGAGTATTGTAAAACCTTTCAGCAATGGAAAAATAAAAAGAGCAAGTGCCTCACATCAGGTTCCACATGATACAAAATGCCCTTGAGTAATTTTTGTTACATTAATTATACAAATACTTCAAGTTTACAGGAGTCATTTTTTCAATTTCTTTTACTTCTATTCACCACCATCTTATTCAAAATGACAGCCATTACATGTCTCACTGTTTCAGTAAAGGGAAGAACTCTGCAAGCACAAAAAAAGCTGTACAATTTTTTTTTCTCCTTGAAAATGCAGTGCAGAACTACTCTGAACATCTGGGCATGAAAGGGAACTGTTTTTGTGGTACAAACAGCTCAGCAGAGTTACTTTGCCTTCATTTCTGTCTTCTTTACAAACAGATAGAAATGGGGATTGTGTCTTCAGTCTTGGGGATACATAGTACATGAGCACTAGAAAAATAAAGAGTGACTCCTGCTTCTGCTTTTGACTGAATTTGTGGAGTTATTTCAAAATAATAGGGTGAGCCACAACTTTTGGCCAGACTTTTGGTACCTGGGAGAGAGTCTGGCCATTTAACATTAAAATCTGTCAAATTATTGAAAATTACAATCAAGAGATAATTTGGGGTTAGAATTCTGGCAGAAATAGAAATGCTTCTTTGAAAGACATCTGCACTTACAGGTGATCCTGTCTGGGTTTTGGTTACACTGATGGGATTAGGCAGCACCCACTTTCAGGTCCTTAAGCTTTTAAGGCATAACCATCAAATGTTTCTACTTTCTCTATTGATGTGAAGCCTAAATATGTCATTGTATGACCATCCCAACAGAGATCAATCATGGTAACAGAAGAAATAGACTCAAGGGCATTTTGCATAGTGGGGAGCCTGATGTGAGGCACTTGCTGTGGCTCACACGGGAACAGCTGCTTAGACAAGGCTTAGCACTGATTTTGTGAGTGGGTCCTGGCACAGTGTGGAGCTCCCAGGCACACCTCTGGGTGGCTGGCACAGGATCCCCTTCTCAGCGAGCAGGGGTTGTGGATGTCCTGGGGAAACTGCTCAGAGCTAGAGCTGAGCAGAAGACTCACACTGCAGGGTGTCAGTGCTGTGCTGCTGTGAAGTCCAGAAACACAGAAATTCTGCATAACCCATAATATCTATTCTTTTCCAAACTCTGCAACAAACATCCAACAACCTCCCAGTGGAGAAATCTGTTTCCTGTGTTTGTCTGCTAACTTTGATGAACAAGATGCTTCTATAACTCTGTAACATGTCAAACCAGAAGAACAAGCAAGATTCCAGTCAGTCACAAACCAAACTGACATCCCAGATACCACCTGGCCAGAAGGAACATCAGTAATTTCAATCTATAAATTCCAGATTTATAAAATGCTAATGAATACAATTCCTTGGCCATATTTGATTTTCAAAGGTAAAACTTATTCTTTGCCACATTTTCATACCTACTGAGACCAATAAAATCACTAAGTGAGAATTAGCAATTAGATCTCCAGGTACAATACAGAATCACTTTTTAAATTCTCTGTTCTGGTTTGAAGAAACATAAATAATAAAAACATCAGAATTAAAAATGGAAAATTGAATATGGATTCTAGCCTCAGACAGCTACATTTTTCTCCCCCACATAAAACTACTTCTAGCATATCTCAGTTAATAAAACAGAAAAATGTGGGGAAGAGACCGCTATTCCTATAAATTTAGTGATACTGTATCATAATTAATAGAAGATGAGTTAATTAATACTCAATTAATTAATAGCCTGGTTAATAATAAATAATAATGAATAAATATTATTGACAAATCATCAATAAGCTGGTAAGACAAATCAGATATTTCTACACTTCACATTTAAACATTTTAGTTTTCTTAAGTCAGGCAACTTCCCTTGACTAAATGATAAAATCAGTACAGCTAATATCATTTAAGAGTTAACAGTCTGACTCTGAAAATTAAATTATTAAATTAATTTTATTCTTGTAGCAGAATAATTTCTTCATTAAAACACATAGTTGATTTAAGATGAAAATTGATTAAAATGTAGTTGTATAATACAATTAAGAGATCAAAAGTCTAGAAACAAAACACTAACACTTCCAAAATATTTTAAGAAGAGCAAAATATTACCATGAGACAGAAATCCACAAATTTTTGCCTTAATCCTACCAAAATAGTATTACTTCTTCTGATAAGATTACAGATTAAATTAAATTTGTCCAAACTAATTTTTTACCTACAATAGGTTGTCTTGCCCATTTGAATGGGATTTTGGAAGGAGAGTCAGACATTTCTTATTCTTAAGCTTTTAACATTAAATTCGATTTATAAGGTAATAGGCGGTTAATGCATTTCAAGAGGATTCTTTGACCTAATTACTATGTTCAGTGAACTGTGGTATTTTTCTCCCCAGTTATTTATTGGTTTCACAGCAGAAGCTCAATCAATTTCTTTCCTGTTGATAGAAGGATTTAAATGTCTATCTTGTACAAATTCTGAAGTGCTAACAATGATCTAGAACATGATGAACAATATTAATTTATTTCTATTTTATCTTGAACTACTAAATGAATGGAAAGAAGAGAAAGAAACTGTAACTACTGAAGTGATTTCTGGAAAGTACCCAGTAAGGAAAGGACAGCCACTGACATGGACTTCCAGCACAAAAACAACCAAGTAACATGGGGCAGCAATGAAAGCTGTAGGTAGATAATTACTGGCAAGCAGAGAGAAAAGTGAAGCCCCTTTGCCATTTAGCTGAAACACCAGGTCAGCCTCCCAGCTGTGCAGCTGCTCAGAGCTCTCTCCTGAGCACTGGAGAAATTCCCAGATGGGCATTTGCTCCACAACCTTCCCTGCAGAGTCCAGTGCAGGAGGCGCTGTCAAGCTCATCCACTGGACTGCAGTGAGCAGGCAGCAGTGAGCAGGAGGCCACAGCAGCATTGCCACACCTGCCCTGTCTCCATCCTTGTCCATAGCTTTCAGTGCCTTCAGCACTCCAGGGCTCTGCAGGAAACTCAAGATTATTTTCCTTCCCAAATCTAGGGAGAGAGGATCCCTGTTTCTCTATGCCTGCCCTAATCACAACAGTGCACAGCCCTTCTCAGTACTCTTCCTGTGCATTAATTATTTAAAATATTCAACAGACAACTCATGTAAAATATATCTTCCTCACTGAGATCAATACAGGATGTCCTGAAGCAGAGAGGTTCAATTCATGACAAGGAGGCGGCACACTTGGGCCTTTGGGCACCAAAAAGAGATACATGAACACAACTAGAGCCACAATGTAAATTAAATCTATATTTGCTCAGAAATAAACAAGGCAGATGTATTAGAGTTGTCAAAGGCAGGGTGAGAGGAAGGAACAACAGAAGAGCTTTCACAAAAAATTATTTAATTTCTCCTGCAGAGAAAGCAAGCAAAGACAAAACTAGGAGAAAGTATCCTAAAAAAGAACACAAGCATAGCCCACATTTATTACAGAAAGTGGTGTCACCAGGTAAAACCCAAGCTGCCACGTGGAGAGAACAGATAGCATAAATCACCTTCAGTTCCTGCTTTGAGTAAATCACTCTCACCCATGTTGACCTCTCACAAATTTGCTTTGCAAAGCTGGAGTTATCCATCAGGTGATCTGTTCTGAGCAAGCTGAAGAACAGCCATACCTGCACGTACAGATAGCTCTCTCCAGAAAAGTCACGTTAATTTCCTCTTGTTAGTAGTCCTGCACAGATGCATGAGCTGCCAAACTCTTCCAGAACCTGGTAAAAAGTTACACCCAGGAGGTTAAAATAATGAAAAAGTTTCCTATGCTGATTGCTGAGGTCAAAAATATTTCTGTATGACACAGAACTACTGACTGATGCTGACACTACTTATACTTAACCATCCTTGAAACATTTACTGGGTTAAACTTTCAGCATAATGATTTTATATATGCATTAAAAAAGATGTTGTAACAGTTCATCACAAGCTTCTTTCTGCTCCATAACAGAATGTGAAACACAGGAAATGAGAAGTCAATTGCTTTTCTGTCCATAGATGAATGAGCAAGGTGCCAAGGTTGTGTAACAAATGAAAGGCACTCATTCCCTATAAATCAGAATATACAGATTCACTATTTATGCATTCCCTGAAGCAGCAGAAAGGCATGATACATTTCAAGGTAACATACACTGAATTTGCAAATCAGTCTAAAATGTGGCTACTAACAGGGGCATCCAGATACTCACCTTCAGAAGGACTTCATGCTTCTGATTTCTTCTTCAAACTCCTCCCACTTTCATCATTAAACACTAACTTTTAAAATGCAATTTATTATGAAAAAAAGGCAGACATTGAGGAAAACTACTTTTCTGCCAGTGTCACTACTCAGGGCTTTTAAAACATGCAGGTTTCACAAGGCTTTGCCAGTTTGGAGACAGCGAAATTGAAGTTTTCAAAGTACCCTAGCTCACTAACAGCCCCCAAGGCGCTGGGAAACCCCCACTGGGATGTTTCAGAATTCAGCAGCAGCCAGCAGAATCACAGGCTGCAGCAGCCAGACCTCTGCTAGGAATTCACATCACCACACGAAAGGACCCACTCAGTTTCCAATTCAGGGGCCATTTTAGAAATTGAGTAATTGTAAATCTATAGCAAGAGGTGCCCAATAAAAACTAAGCAGGAGTTTATTATATGTTTTAAGAAAGGACTTGTAAATGCTGAAGAATGTGACTTTTAATCAAGAACCTTCTGACACCCAACTGAAAGCCCAGAGCAAAGCCCAGCTGGCTGCCTGTGGTCTGAGGGACTCTGCTTTGGCAAATCCATTCCCAGAACACATTGGAGGGGGAAAGCTCTGAGCATTCTGAGACCAAATTGCTCCGTGTTTTGACAGACTTCTTCCATCCTGCAGATGCTCATGATAGACCCTGAGACACTTCAGCATACAAAGCAGAGATGAATTAAATCCTCAGTGGGGAACAGCAGGTGGCTGTGTGAGGTGGAGAATTTTTCATTAATTCCATAAAATGGTTGTAAATATAAAAATATTTATATTTCGGTTCATGTGATGTTGATTTGAGAGGGACAAGAACAAGCCAAGTAAAATCTCCTGAGAAAAAGCTTGCTGAGATTTTGATGAAAGTCAGGAAAAAAGTTCCAAATACTGACACTATAAACTTCTTCAAAAAAGAAACAGACCTTCATCTCTATTTTGTGATAGAAGAAATAGGTAGCACACAGTAGAACACAGCTTAGCTCACCACTAAAAATATTAAATTGTAGGTCTCTGGTCAACATTGTCAGAGGAACAAAATAAGCCACGCTTAGAACAGGAGATGAAAACAATTCTTCTTTTGTAAGGTATGAAACTAATAACCCTCAGGAAGTAAGCTATGTTTCTGAAAGGAAGGACATGAAAAAAAAACAAACCTCTTCCCCATGTTCTCACCCACTAAATTCCTCCTCTTCAGAGAGTGACAATTTCATATCAGAGTACATGTTCAGGTACAGAAATCAAAGTACAGGCAGTTTCAATTCCACCAAGCTGCTGCATTTGAAACCTGTGATTAGCACATCTTTCCCAACACTAGTTTTTCTCCAGAAACTTATGTGTATATATATATATATATATATATATATATATATATATATATTTGAACTGTGTATATATACACATATGCTAACATATTTGAAACCTATACTTAGGGGGTTACTTTCTCCTAGACTCAAAACCCTTTACCTTTAGTTAGGAGAAAAAAAAACATTGTAGTGTCATGCAGATTTTCAGCTGCAGCCAGTCTGTATGATATTTCTTTCTAAACTAAAATTCTTTTTTTGTCTTCAGGCTATTGTCTAAACACAGACTCTGTGTTACAGCTGGGATTGTTTTCTACAAATGAATTCTGCTACTGCTACAGGAAGAGACAACAACTGTTATTTGGAGAATGACCAAGTTGCAACTATTGCTTTAGTTTGGTTTTTTTTGTATTTCTCCTTCCATTCTTAGCTCAAGCTGTTTAGAGCAGAAAGCACTCTTCTTCAAAAAAAAATCCAGATTTGAGGATGGGTACAAATTACTGTAATGTCTGAGTGTGTGGGCATCCTTACCACTCCTACTCTGCTCTTGTGAGACTAACAGGAGCCTCAGAATAAAAAGGATTTTGAGGTGCTGCAGTGAGTCCAGAGGAGGCACATGAAGATGATCACAGGGCTGAAGCCCACCTGCACTGAAGACAGGCTGTGAGAGGTGGGGTTATTCTGCCTGGAGAAGAGAAGGCTTCAGGAAGACCATAGAGCAACCTGTCAGTACCAAAAGGGGGGTCTACAAAAAAGCTGGACAAGGACTTCTAAATAGGGCATGCATGATAAGAAAAGGGGAAATGGCTTTAAACTGAAAGAGGGTAGGATTAGATTAGATATTAGGAAGTGTGAGGGTGGCAAGGCACAGAACAAGTTGCCTAGAGAAGTTGTAGATCTGTCCCTAGAAATGTTCACTTTCTTCAGCCAGGCTGGATGGAGCTTTGAGCAACCTGGTCTACTGGAAGTTGTCCTAGCCCATGCCAGGGGAGCTGGAACTGGGTAATCCTGAGGGTCTCTTCTAACCCAAACCATTCTTCAAGTCTAGAAGGCTGTTATTTCTTAACCAGCAGAGCACAGTACTTGGAAAGACCAGAAAGTAAATGGGTATGTCCAGTAAAGCACGCTTCTTGCAGCCACCTCCATTTCAGACAGATCTCCATTTTAGCAATTACTTTCCTGTGACTGCCCTTTCTGCAAGTCCGTGTCTTCTCCCTCAATACCAGAAAGTTGCACCTTCAGATATGTGCTGGCAGGCTCTAACCTGCAGACCTCAAAATCAGCATCCCTTCCCATCAGACATATTCTCAGCTCAAAATTTATCAAAACCAAGTCTGTTAAACACAAAGCTGGTATAAAACCCTCCTCAATAAATTAGATTTCATGATTTGGAAACAGATAACTGCCTTACTGTTGAATTGATGGCTTTCTTGGTTTTCTCTACCTGGGTCACCTTCATGCTGGCCATAGAAGAAAATAGACCTTCTATTTCAGATGGGGAAAAGGCAAGAACATAAGAGATATATAAAGGGAGGTTCATCTTTCTCTGAGCTTCACATACATGGTAGGCAAGTGTGTGGGGACCAATACGACCATCCCCTAACATCAGAAGAGACTACCTGATCTGCTGACTCCATCCCAAGCAGCACATGTGCCCAGACAAGAGGATGTCAAAATCCATCTACACACACACTTAACTCACAGCATGAGCTCCAAACACTCTGTGCCAAATCCATGACCTATGGCATGAAATGCTACCAGTGTAAGCCACAAGTCAGGAAGAGCCAAAGGCATTACTATTTAAGAACAATACCAGTAATGGGAATTTCTTAGGTTAAAAAGCTCAGTTGATGTTAAATGATAAACCATAATCCATATTTCAATGCACAACAAAGAAAGTTTAAAAAAATCAGAAAGTAATTCCTAGATGAAAAGATCCAGTCTTGAACTCAGTCCAAGCTTCCCTGTTTCTCCCCTTTTCACCACACAAACTCAGCTATCAGCTACCATTACTACCTCTGCTATGGCAGCCAAGTCCCACTGTCTGTACAGCTTTGCATCTGAGATGACAAAGTGGTCATTTAAGAGAGAAGTGGCCCCCTGCAGTCAGATGTGCAGGGTCACAATTGCCAGAGGTGACCAGAGGCTCTGTGCTTGAACCAGAGCCCATCCAAAAGCTTTCTCTCCAGCTGTCCTTTCCTAGCCAAGGCAGCCACACCACTTGGGTGTACCCAGCAAAGCCAAAGTATTTCTGTAAAAACTGTTTGAGTATTTTGTAAGAATTATCATGTGATATCAGAAGATACAGCATGGCCAGTCCCCACCCAAAACTCACAGGTTTCTGAAGACCTTTTGCCTGGCTCCTCTCCCAACCCCTATCTTTCCACTTTACATCTGTCCATGAGGGCTTCAGTAAGGATCTGTTTAACAATAAGGGCGAATATACCTGAGTACGTTTCCTCTTGTGGAGTAACTAGCTATCCTATGTGTTTTTCAAGGAGATGGGGTAAAAATTCATCCTTAATCCATGTGGCACTTTTTCTGTGGTGGCTGAGGGAAAAGGTTCAAATTCTTTCTCACTGTGAAAACTCTCAATCCCTTCAATTCCCTTGACCTCACACTGCTTATGCAAAAAGTTTCCACTAGATGGTGTGGGATATGTAGGACATGTAACTCTATATTATTAGTAAATACACATTCAGTAAATAGTATTTCTCTAAGTTTCAATTTTAATTCCCTTGCCTTTCAAGAGAGAGAATTAGCTTATAGGAAAAGCAAAACACATACCTCAAAAAGCATTAATTCTACTTAGGACGTGTGCACACTGGTTTTCCAGGAGGATAAAAGCAGTAACCCTGAAATCCTATTATCCAGTGAATTGCCTTAAAAATTAAGCATGCCATTATTACTTTGAGTAGGAAAAAACAAAAAACAAAGTCATTCCTTTGGAGAGGAAAAATATTTTCTTTTTTCCTTAGGAAGAGAAAACACTAAGAAGTCCAAGAGAATGCAGAAAACCCTGACATTTAGTCAGTCCCATTTCAGCCCATATCTGAAGTGCTATTCTGCTTTGAAGATGTGACTTTCTTACTTAGGAATCTTCTACCAGGGGCCTGATGCAACAAGTTCTCTGGCCCTTGGCTGTGTCAGCATAGCACACACAGAGCTCCTCTCCCCAGGGCTCTGACAATGGGATCTGGAGAAGGAGGGAAGGAAATTAATTATCAGAACTGCTATGCACATTTCAACGCTCATTCTTTTGTAAGAATTAGTCTCAGATGATCTACACAGCTATCACCAAGGACTCCATAAGGCTCAGGTACAATACAATTGTTAATTAAGATATAATTTTTTCAGAAAAGTTGCATTATTGAGTGAAAAGGAATGAACGTAGCTTGACTCTTGAATGAATTTGCAGAGTTCAGAATAAATAATAATAATTAAAAAGAGAAAAATCACAATCCTCACATATCTTTAACCTTGGCACATATTAAAATAGAAACTATAAAGACAAAAACCCCATTAAATTCTACTGATATTTTTAGGCAATTTTCAGTGCTGAATTGCATGTTAAGTCTATACACTGTTGAAACAATTGTAAGCAAGCACACATGATCTAAAGCAGAAATTGATTCATTCCTCTCTGGCTAATAATCAGAATAACAGAATAAAGTCAAAGTGCCACAAGGAAAAGAAGTGACATAATTTTTTTCTTTTTGGGTGGAGGTCTTTGTGTCTTCCCTTTCTTACTTCCCTTGGCTTCCCAACTCTCTTACTCTTGAGTGTTTTCTGAGCTCTGTTTCTTTCTTCCTCAGACAGTTACTTTTTCCCCTTGCAGCTTCCCCAAAGAGCTACAAGCTGTTCCCTGGGAATCTCATAAATTTATTTTTTTAATTGCTTGGAAGCTACATTTAGGGTCTTTAGTTATTACTATATAACTCATTGCCAAGCAGGCCAGTTACAGACTCAAATGAAGAGATCATTCAGCTTTATTTTTCAAAGTCCATAACGAGACAGAGATACTTATGGAGCCAGACTATCTGGCAGCAGATGCACAGAATTACTTTATCAGGAGTTCTTGTCAAAAACTGTCTGGAGTTTGTGATTTTATACGCTTTTAGAGCTAACTATCATAAAACAGGTAGCTGAGAAAAAAATAACTGCTACTTGCTTATCCCACTTCAACAAAAATCCTGTGGGAAAAGTTTGCTCAGTATCCTCATAAATTATTAGAAGGAATGTTCCAAGGAGGGGGAAGAAAGGGAGAGGGAGGGGCAAGAAAGCCATTTCATAATAAACTGGATTTGCATGACTGCAGACATAATCCATACCCGCCTCAGGAGGGGCTGATGTAATGCAGTCACCCCAAAACACCTCTGTCCTACTGCCAGCATGGGGCATGCAACTGTCAGTGCTGGCCATGAGAAGAGCATCCTAAAAAGCCATCAACAAGTGGGCTACAGCTGCCACTCCTGTGCTAACAGGGAAATTCAGGAACAGCAACCACTATTTGTACCCTCCTGTGTGGTGTTCTATAGCATATATCAAGTTTAGCCTATCTTTGCTTCTAACAAAGCCAATGTAGAACCTTCTCAAGGGCTTCTGTGTCCCTGACTCTTACTGTCCTTCACAGGGACATCAATTACAGCCAAATTCCTATTACTCTATCTACAAAAGGTTTCCAGGATCAACTCCATCTATTCTATAGCTTCACTAATCACAATTATCCCTAAAAATGCATAGTATTTTGTCTGTGAAAATCACATGTTAAAAAAAAAAATGAGAGGTAAGATGACCTTGCTGGGTAGCCTACCACCTTTTAGCTTTTAAACTTCCCATGTAGTGGAAATTGCCTTTTCAAGGGCCAGTTCCTGTCACCATGGCTGGAGTGAAAGCAGAGGACAGCCTCCAGCCTCCAACCCAGAACACTGAAGTGCAACATCAGCATCATAAGAGAGCATGGGAGAATAGATTTTCAGACAAGAGTTAAAGGATTGAGAACAAGAAAAGAGATTATTACAGGGATTACTTAATATATAGGACAGCCCAAAGAGATGTAATACAACCTTGTGCAACATGGAGAGAAGAAGCATGAGACTGGTATGCAGGGAGCAGACAACAGAACTTCAGACAGAAGTATTAAAATAAGAGGTTTTTACAAATCTATACATGATACTCTATAAAGGACTTAATTACTGCAAAATATTATGCTAAAACCTAATTATTTCCTTCTTCCTATACCAGCAGACCACTCACAATATGAGATGATACCGACACATAAAATCATTGACTTAATTAATTCTTGCATAAATCAAGAGAAAACCATATCCACAGGACTACAGCTGACACAGAAAGGAGACAGCAGCAGACTTGCTCAGTGTTAGTCTGGAGCATCACATCAGCAGACTTGACCCAGCCTGAGGGCCAAGGCAGCAGCTCCAAACAGAGCCCCTTCCCAGGGCTTCACCCTGGGGCAGTGCCCACCTGCAGTCCCTGAAGCTGGTGAAGCCTTGCACCCCCTGGTTGGGCCCATTTATACCCCAGAGAGGCTGAGCCCCTGGTGACTGGGAACAGCTGCCCAGATGTGGGAATCAGAGCTGGTTGTTCCAGGCCACACTGAGCTTTAACCAGCTGTTGGAGCTCACACCAATGCCCTCATCCTGCTTGCTAGCCCAGGTGGAGCCTACAGGAGGCTCAAGCCTGAGCTAATACAAAGCTGTATTTCATATTGTGATTAGATTTGCTGAGGTCTGGGCAAGCCTTGGGGATGCCACAGCACCAAGACAATTATAGCCACTGGAGAAAGAGCAACTAACTAATCAAGCCCTGTTTCTCCTCAGAACCATATTTAGCTCCTTTTAATTTATTTGCTGAGTTCCATATTACAGGCACTTGTATTTTTTGCCCTTGACACCCTCAGTACAAAGCTACTTCCCAGTATTTTTTGTTAAAGAGATGTTCTTTTCCATTTCTATTTATAACGTCACTCAAATGCAATGCCCTTTTCTCCAAAATGTCTCCCTTGGCTTCAGATACACATTCCAGATTTGTATGATTCTGAAGGGGGAAAAAAATAGACTTCTACTTTCAAGTCACTTTTTTATTTGAGCAGCACAACCCATTGGACTTAGATAAACTAAGGAATCAGATTAATGCAGTCTGTCCTTTCCAAACCCAAAACCTTACATGCATATTTGTACATCTCTTTCCATGCATTTTAATTTGTGAGAACTCAATCCAAGCCTATTTACTGGAGCCAGCTGTTTTAATGGCCTCATTACTTCCCCAAACCCACATCTCAATAAGGTTGGGGAAGCTGCCAAAGGATTTGGCTGAACCTCTCACAAGGCCACATGACAAATGGTAACTATCATTTTATTATCTCAGTGATAAGAGGGTCTGGTTGAATTCTCCAGTTCTGTAAGATTAAAGAAGAGCGGTGAGTTTCTGCTTTCTGCCCCCCACGAAAAAGAAGATGTTGACTGGACATTCAGGCATTTCCTGAATATGCAATACATATCCTGTCATCTCTAGGCTCAAACCCTGGCATTCTTGGTAAATCAGGCAAAATCCCTGGGTATTCAACCGCTAGAGCACCTGCTGCCTGTTGCATTCCTGAAACAAGAATTTCAAGCTCTGAACTTTGCACTCAGGTAGGACACTGCTGGTTTTCAGCACAGCAGCTAAGTGAAGACACTTGCCCAATATCATGCACCACAAAGAGTGGCAATAGAGGCCACAGAGAGCTCCAGAGGTGCTCCCCCAGAGTTCAAGCTCACTTCCCCAGCACCTGAAGCTGACTGCTTCACTTTCAGACTGCAGAAAATCAGGTTTCTGACCAGACAAATGGGAATGGATGAAGTTCTCCAAGAAATCCCAGGATGGAGTCCTACTGAGAGAATATATCTGCTTTAGTGCCTGCTTTCATGCAGACAGTTGTTTTGCAGTGACCAATACTGTATTTCAGTGGAGAATTAACCCTACCCTGATATTCAACTGAAAGAAAAAGATTGTTCTTTGTTTTAATTATTTATTGATATTTTATGAGAAAGAAGGAAAATTACATATGAGAATAAAAAAGTTCAAGTTGCTTGACAGTATCAATTTTCTCCAGTTCTTTTAGAAAATAGTAATTTCCACTTAATTGCACTAGAAAGAGCACAAATTATGAGAGCTTTGGCCTGAAACTTTATTCTGAGACTTGTCTAAATGAAGCCTGATGTGCACTGCCTGCCTCCCCACAGCCTTCTGTTTGCTGGCCCTATCATTGTGTTTCCATCACTTCTGACGTGTTACTTAAAGTGCAGCAATAACAACAAGAAAGACAATCTAGAAGGGGAGAGAAAAACAACAGAGACATTTAAAAAGCTATGCATGAGGCAAGGGATGTCTGAGAGAGCAGGAAAATAAGAAACTGCTCCTACTCTAAGACTGCACATAACTATCACAAAGTCCATGCAAGACACATAGACTCGCCTGAGATGGTTTCTACAACTGAATTTCTCTTTCACCTCCAAAAAGTATTTCAGCTGACAACTTTTCAACTGCTTGACATTTCAAGCTTTTCCTATTACCTCAAAAAAATTACATCTCTGAGCTCCTATAGATGACCCTCCACAGCACCAAGAGAGAGATTCTGTTAAACATTAACACATTTACATCTAAAAATTACATGATAGTTAGAGTTTCTCTGATCTTGAGTTTTACTTACCATAACACTGAAGAACAGCTCAACTCAACAGCAGCTGTACACTAAGGGGAGCCCCAACCCTCCACACCACCAGTCCTGGAGCCAGGAGTGGGCTCCCAGCAGGGACAAGCCTGAATGAAGTGAAATGAAAAGTCCACTGTTTCAAGATGCCTGTAATACTGGCAAGTCATCCTGGAAGTTTTGCTACTGACTACAAGTGAAGGCCTCCTCAGACTTACTCTTCAGTAATGTGGAAATCATTCAATCCCCAGGATGCATCCTGACCACGCAGAGCCAAGAGAGAGAATGGCACCTCTGGTGTTCAGGCACTCACATTCATGCACTGGGACATGATACAGAAGTAAATACAAATGGAGTTTAAAGTATCAGAGAAGGAGAAGAGAAATTAATTCTCTGTAGAGATGATTAAAAAACTAAAATCCTACAAGAGGTCTCCTCTTTCTCACCAGACCATGCTGTAAGTGGCTCTTCCCACCCCTCTCCCTCCTTGCCAGACTAAGGCAGGCCAGGATCTATTACTCCAGCCTTTATTAAAGATAAAATCAAACTCATCCTTCCTAGCACAGATCAACAGCTAAAGAAATTACCTCAACAATATTCTTAAGTTCCCAGCAGTATCTAACTCAGTTTTTATGACCCCTTACCAGGTATCTCACCAACTATGTTATGTTGTCTCTTGCATATCTATTAACTATTCATGTTCCAAGCAATGTTAACCTTTTTTAAAAAGAAAAAAAAAAAATCAACATTTACACTTTTCCTTCCCAGAGTGCCTTCAGACACTTGGCTAGAATTCAAACTTTGAATTTAGTGCTCTTAATTGTGGGGTATTTTCCTATCAGACTCCAATATTAGACTGCTGGCGCCTACCAACTCATAAATTTGTCTCTATTTTTTTAGTATTTTTCGCACATCTTGTCTTAGCAAAGGTTCAAAAGTTCAGTAGAAAAATACTACTTATCTCTCTGTTTGCTGGAAAGTCTTATGACAGATAATGTCAAGAAATTTAACACAATTATGACAACTAAATTACACAGCACTACATAGATCTTGTAAGGTTCCAGAAAACATTGTAAGTAATTAACTGTTGTTAAGAGCTTTATGCTGCCTCACCAACACATACTGAGACCTAAATCTGAGCTGCTAATAAGTGCATCGGTAAATTTTGTAAGGAGTCAGACTGAATATACACCATGGCAGGATGTCACTTAGTTTGCTTATTGCTTTCCTAATTGATAAAGGAGTATTAACAGCTGATTCTTTACTAATCTATGCATCCTGGAGGACTTTGTAAAAGATTTTTCCATAGTACAAGAAGCCTGTTCCTACTTCTGCCCATCAACATCCACCAACAAAGACACAGAGAGAAAATTCTAAAATACCTTTTCTTGGAGAAGATCCAAGTGTGGAGGGAAGCAAGCACAGGGTCACAACCTGTGCTAGGAAGAAGTTATTTTTCTGTCAAGTGGGATGGAATATGCCACCTGGAACAAAGGTACTTTGAGTGTACACAGAAAAGCATACAATGCACAGGAAAATGGAATAGAAAAAAAGCAATCCTCCTTAATGGACAACAAGTTACCTTCACAGATATTTTAAAGTGTTCTTGATTTACAAGAATGAGTATGTGAATAAATCTGGGGAAAAGAAAAAACAAATTAATAAAATATACTCATAAAAATAGAGTGGCTGTCTCTACTGTATTTTCTTCAGTAAATGCAGGATATTATATTCAGAAATAAAACCTAGTCCACATTAGTTTTCTTGCAAGGGATCTGTGCAAGGACATTGAGCAAAGAGTATCACCAAAAAAAAAAAATCTAAAAATCTTAATTTAATTAGTAAACACATTCAAGTACCAAAATCATTAATTCCCTACAGTCAAGTTTTGCCTTTTATATTGGGCTAAAAGAAAATCACTTCTCTTGGCATAGAATATTTATTTTTAAATTCCAAACTCATGTGCACACTCCTAGCACTTTTATCTCTGAAGCTCTATGAGCAACAGACTTGGGTTGGTAACAGTTGAGTGGTTTCCAACTTAACACTCCTTCAAAAATTACCATCCACCTGTACTAATGTCCTACTGCTTCCTGGTGATGTAATTGCTTTAAACTGGAGCCAACAGTACAGGCCAGACAATGACAAGTGTCAGATAAAACAGAAAAAAGAACAAACCAACCAATTCTTCTAGGATAAAAAAATCAGTTGTTCGCTCTTATTAATTAAGCTGGGAGAGATTTTGTTTGTTTGTTGTCTTTTCTTTTTAATGGATTGGGATTGCATGGTCAGGTTGTGGTAGCAGAGGGGCTACAGGGGTGGCTTCTGTGAAAAGCTACCAGAAGCTTCTCCTATGTCCAACAGAGCCAATTCCATCCTCGAGGATGGGCCCACCACTGGCCAAGCTGAGCACATCAGTGATGGTGCTGGCACCCCAGGGAATCAAATTTAAAGAATCTTCTTGGAACAACAGCAGCCCCAAGAGGAGTGAGAATATGTGAGAGCAAGAACGCTGCAGACACAAGGCCAGTGCAGAAGGAGGGGCAGGAGGTGATGCAGGAGCCAGAGGAGAGATTCCCCTGCCCCGTGGCGAGGCCATGGTGAGGAGCTGTGTCCCTGCAGCCCACAGAGGGGGAGCAGAGATCCCTCCACAGCCTGTGGAGGAACCCACCCTGGAGCAGGGGGATGCCCCTGAAAGAGGCTGTAACTTCATGGGAAGACCACGCTAGAGCAGGGTCCTGGCAGAGTCTGTAGAAAGAGGAGTCCATGCTAGAGCAGGATTTCTGACAGGACTTGTTTTCTTGTGAGGGCCCCATGCTGGAGCAGCCTGTTCCTGAAGGACTGCACCCGTGGAAGGGACCCACACTGGAGCAGAGTGTGAAGGGATGTGTCCCTGGGAAAGCCTCATACTGGAGAAGCCTGTGGAGGACTGTCTCCCATGGGAGGGACCCCCAGGGGCAGGAGTGCTCTCCCTGGGGAGGAGGGAAGGGTAGAGACAGTATGTGATGAGCTGACCACAGTCACCATTCCCTATATCCCCCTGTGCTGCTGGGGGGAGGAGGTAGAGAAAATGGGGAGTGAAGATGAATCCAGGAAGAAGGGAAGGATGGGGGAAGCTATTTCAAGATTTAGTTTTTCTTTCTCATTACCCTGCTCTCATTTACTACCTATCAAATAAAATCAAACTAATTTTCCCAAAATTAGGGTCTGTTTTACCCATGACCCTCTCCCTGTTGTTATCTCAACTCATGAATTTTTGTTATATTTTCTCTCCCCTTCCTAGCTGAGGAGGAAAGTGATAGAGCAGCTTTGGTGGGTACCTGATGTCCAGCCAGGGTCAACCCAGCACATAAAATCCAGTATTTTTACTGAAAAAAAGCCACTGTGACAGTGGGTTTGTGACAGCATTTTAAAGTTCCCTAGAAATCTTACAAAGGTAAAGGGAACAAAAAAAACCTCACAAAAATGTTCTGAGTAGTTTTAAATTTATTATATTCCTTCCTAGAATAACAAAATTAAATCATTGTTAGGGCCTTGAAAGAGGCCTTAGAATGACATAATCAGTGTCACTAGTATGTTTCCCCATTCACTGAAAGAAACTGAAGTTGAACATTAGTTTAAAAGTCTTTTCAGTAGTGCAAATACAAATATTTAGTAACGTTTTCAATGACTCCACATAGAATTATTAAACAATATCTACAGTTATTAAAAAAGCAGTTTCAAGTAAGACAAAATGACCTTGAGTTACTACTTGATGAGCTACTGAGGAAAGCAAATTTCATTAACATAATGCATTCACCTCAAAAAAAAAGAAGCACACACATATTTGCAGCAGTAAGTGATCCAGTTTGACTGAAAAAAGGAAACACAATGTGAGTACTTAGGAGTCCCTCAGTAAAACTACTACCACAGTAAAAATTACTGAATGTCAGAGAAAGATCAAGTGCTAAAGCCAAAAGCATACACACAGTTTTAAATGGAACAAGAAATAATGCTCAAAAAATCTGGAAAACATCACAAAGTGCTCAGGGGATGTAATACAAGCCATTAAAAAAGATAACATGTGTATTAGGATGAACTGAAAGACCATCAGTCTCTAAATGAGAGTTTTGATGATTTTCAAGTCACAGGCAAACATCCTGAAGGAAAGCAATTGTTTTGTATGCCAAGTGGTGGAAACAATTATCAGTGGTGCCTTGGCCCTGCAGCTGTAGGATGTGCTACGCTCTTATTCACAGCCTTAAACACAAAGGATTAAAGAGAGAAGAAAAGACAAAACTCCAGCACCAGGCAGACATCTCTGAGTTAGTAAATTAAGCAATTTGTTCTGTGATCACAGGGACAGCCAGCGTCTGCAGAAACCCAGTTTGAGACTGAAGAGAGTAGCTGGCCTTTCATCTGCAAATTATGCAGTATTGTGCTGCCACATCTAAAAGACATTAAGTAGTGCCAAATCTCATTTGAGATGGTTCATCCTTTGCCTTTCTCCATGGAAAAGCTATCCAATTTAAGTCACAGTCCTGTGCTTCTAGGACACTGCAGTGTGTGCACATAACCAGCTCCGTCCACCCAGCACAGCCAATGTGAGCAGCTGCTCCAGAGCCAGCAGCAGAGACTGCCCTGGAGCTCTGCACCCTGTATCCATGACTGTCAGCACTTCCTCCAAACACAGCCCTGAGCTCCACCTCCAAGCAAAACAGAAATGAAAAAGCCACCCACAGGACTGGCCTTCCCCCCAAACTGTTCAAGCATCTCTCCTTTAGAGAATACAAGTTCTTTTTTCTCCACAAAGTCTTTTCAGCCTACCTGCGAACAGAACCAAACATTGCAGACATATCAAAGCAGAAAAGTAATCATAAACATTACAACTGATCAGTGTGTCTCAAAATTCAAGACTTTTCTTTTTACACCTGGAAAATAAAATCTTTTGGGATAGATAGGTTTCTCCACCCTGTAGCAGCTCATGGTTGGCCTACCTATGCTTTCACAAAATGCATCTTCATGAGCTTTCATTGACTTTTTTTAAAGCATCTGAAGAGGGTACTAAAAGTTTCTAATTTTCTCAGATTGTATGACATGATTAGCTGTCCACCAAAACACAAACTGGAGTATAAAAGAAGGAAGTGTCACCATGCACTCCAGAGGTATGCAATGATAGAAGTTTTTGATCAATCTAAGGAGCCAGTGAGCAGTTTCCTGGATCACACTTCTCCCTCTCCCAGTCCTGTACTTCCTCCTACACTTGCAGTGCACTTAAATGGAACAGATGCTCCTATGAATCCCACAAGAAGTTGTTAATATACAGTTAATTATTCACAACATCTGGTAATAACAATACTCATTTGAAGTTAGCAGCTGCTGGCAAAGGTCAGATGACAAAGATTGGCCTCTGAATGACATCAGCTCCTTCTGCCCTGCTTCTTCAGTAGGTGGGGTGAGACCAGCCCATGCTCAAGCAACAGCCTTGCTCTCACATAGTAATAGCAATTCACTTTAAAACTCTGATACAATTTTACCAACAATATTTTTCCCCCTTTTTTTCTCTCCATGCTCTTTTCTAGTTAGAAAACCAGTATGGCTAGGCAGAAAATCTGTGTAGTCACAGCTGAGGAGAGAGCAAGGACTGTGCCAAGCAGGGAACAGCAAAAGAGAGAAAGTCAGAGCAAGTTTAGCAGGGCTTGCCAGCCAGGTGATGCCACTGAACCACTGCTTTGCAACCAACCACAGCCAGAAGGACAGTTATAGCAAGGAGCCATGGCAACACAACCCAGAGCCAATGGATGAAGAACATCAGGCTGAAGGACAGGATCAGAAGAAATACAAACACCAGAAGATCAGGTGTGCAGCCTGTACGTGTCAGTATTTTCAGAGCAAAGCACTGCCTCACACCTGGGTTAGCAGTGGCCCATCCGTGTCCTTACCAGCCATCTACTCCTGCTGGTGCCAGCCATTCCCAGCACATCCCCAAGAGCAGGAACCTCTTCCTCTACACAGTTTTAATACATCTCTATTTTCTCTATGTCTGCTAATTTTTCTACTTGCAGCCCTCCATGCTCTCACTGACTGACACTCCCACATGTTGCTGTTTATACAGCCCTGGTGTTTGGAAACAGGCACCTACTCACTTCCTTTCATTATTCAGGCAGGCAGTCTGACACACTGCCTACCACTTGCCTCAGGATTTTATGCTGAGGATTATTCAGCTTTTAGTCTGTGTTGTAAATTTCCTGCCATATCCCACAGAATGCCAAGCCCTAGTAGTAATACACCAACAGTGTATTACAGCATTCTGTGTGATAGCCATCAGTTTACATGGGAAAGACTTTCCTTTAAAATTTCACTACAGGACAGGACCTTGAAAGGCCCTCAAACACCTTGCATGTTTCTTTAAGCTCCTTATACTGCTCAAGGACTCCAAAATATCAAAAACAAGCACCCATTTACATTTGTGAAAACCTGTCCTGAAAGCAGAACTGGACATGGGAGCCCAGACTGCAGGCAGGACCATCCTCTGATGAGAACAGATCTGAGCCAGCCTTTGGGAACAGACTTAATTCACAGGAAAGTTCTGCTGTCATGCAGATCCAAAATGCCACCTCTGATCTCCCAGGACTGGAGAAAGAGCATAGCCCAGCTATCAGAGGGCAATGCAGATCCAGATCACTGTGCTGTAGCACCTGATGTGCTTTTGCACCTCCAGGGAACTGGCAGCACAAGCTGTAGGATCTGTGGACTGCAAAATGAGATTTCTTTTCTTATCTTCCTTCTGTGGTCCCTTGGAGAAGGGCAAGACCAAACACAGCATACATTGCTGAAAAGGTCCAGCTCCTTTTGAGGAAGATGTTCTTAGAGGCACCATCCCAGCTAAACCTTCACAGTAGCAGCCTCGTGTTTGTATGTACAGACACACAAACACCACAGCTCCAGCCACTGAATTGATGGCAGGCAATTCCTCAAGAAGACAGGTAGACTCATGCTGAGGAACAAAACTGAATGCTCCTGAGCATGTATTTCGGGTCCTAAAATAGTTTTTGTCTACTCTGCACTTCAGTCATTTCAATAGTTCAAGAAAATATCTAATAAGAAGTCTCAAGAGATGTATGAAGTCAGGAATATTTCATAATATGTCAAAATGCCTTCATCAGTATGTATTTTACAGAAACCTTCATATGCATAAAATTAAAAATGCTTCCCTCTGTTCCACACACTCCTTAGTTCACAATGGAAATACAGGATACATAAGCTCCTGTCTGCTTTTGCAGTACTAGACCCTAAAATACTGGACATAGCTTAGAAAGGTCTTTAAATCTTTCGTTAACAAGACCTTAATGAAAAAATAATCTGTATAATGAGCCAAAGATCAACAAAATTACATACAAATTCCTATTGGGTTACTAGGTTTTACATCAAAGCCATCATATTCTATCTTATAAATGTTCTGAAGATAGCATTTCAAGTATATGAGCAGTCTACATAACCAAAAAAGTTAAGTGCATTCTTCATCTAAAATATGTACATTTAATGTAGACTCTTTCAGCATATACTTCAAAGCAAAAAAAATAATGGACTTTTTCCTTTTCTGTGATAGACTATTATGAAAATTCAAGCAAAATGAAAAAGGTATAGCTGTCATCACTTTTTACCTGGGCTATTTCAGAACATCTCAAACAACTGAAAAAGAGAGAAACATTAAATCTATGCTAAATGTCACAAACAAGTTTAGTGCTCTAACAGGAGGGGGGTGGGGAGGGGGGATTTCTTGTGTATTTTTTAGAAATAGCTTATTCCATTGAAAATAACATCTTTCTTCCACTCTATGAACTAACAGACATCCTAGGGTTATATATTTAAGTACTGGTCCCCTTTAGCAAGGACACCTACAGATACATTGAAGCACAACCAAATTTTCCTCACAAATAACAAAACCTGCATTAAGTTTATGTATATAAAAATTTGAGTTTTATATAAAAGGCAAGCCAACTTTATGCATAGAAAGACACAAGAGCAGACCTATTATACAATGAGCAAACAAAAGGTACTGCTATAAAATTGATTGAAAAAGGTGAAAATACATTAAACCTAAAAATGTCACTCTCCAAGAGCTTCATACAGAAATTAATTCAAAGCTAGGGCACTTTATAAAAACACAACTGAAGTGCAATACCAACCAAGAAATAAAGTGTTTTATGAAGCTCTTCAAGTTTCTGCATATGTTTCTACCAATTTTTATTGCAAACATCAAGAAGCACTAGCAGATTTCTTCAGTCAAGATAAAAACGAAGCAAAAAAATTGGTGCACTGACCTACCTGCTTATATATATGATATTTGAATACAGAATATTCAGTTTGGTTTTGGATCTAATTTACTTAGAAGTCAGGTCCAAAGATGCCTAAAAGAAGCGCTTAAGTCAACACTGTATTTAAGAACTATGTGAACATGACTAGCTTTCTGAATATATGGGGCATGCAGAACTCCCACTAAAGCCAAAGAGCTTAATATATTTAAACTAAAACAGGCACATGTAAATAAGATGCGCTCCTTCCAGCATTCATAGGCTGATGCTGGCCCTAACTGTGCATATAAGATATATTCCCTTCCATTTCCAGTTTTCATGTGACTGGTTCTGATATAGAGATAAACTGAAGGAGACCCTGAAATTTAAAAGCACATCACAATTAACCATTTTATTATGGATACAAGTGTCACTAAGGTAATAGAAATTCCATAACCCTTTAGAATCAACACAAAATTTACCCACAGGAAAAAGTACATGTACTTTGGATGGGAAATAATTTCTAACATTTTATAAAATTCCTCTCTTAATCAAAAATCACAGCTGAAAACTGCCTTGACCCAAGTGAATAACAGATGAAGGCGTATTTAAAACCATAGGAAGTCATCAAAAGAAGTTTTAGTGTCAAAAGGAAAAAGAAAATATAAGGTCTGGGAAAAAAAAAAACTTTTTTATGAATACATGGTAAACAGTTTAAGTTCCAAGAACCATAAAATATTACCAAGTTCACAATCAGTAATATATTTTAAAATTTGCTATGACTTTCCCAGATTTGAGTATGGAATGTTACTCTTCACCTTCTCATGTGAGCAGACCTCTAGACATGCTGCATTGTGTTCAGATAATAAAGGTAATCTCAAGAAAGGTGAATAGTTTTCTACCAAAGACCTTCAAAACTCCAAATTACACAAGAATTAGCCTTGTGACAGGAGTTCAGTAGGGTTTGTTGTCCTTTATTTGCTTTGCTAAAAAGAGTGAACTCACTAATCCTCATCCCTGCTAATACTATAACAGTGAAATGACATAGGCATGATTTCTTACCTTTAGGAAAAGCAACATAAGCAGAATAGTCACAAATCTTTTTATCCAGAAATGGCTACAACATTTTAAAATTACTTTAAGAATCAAAGATGTATTTTTACAGAACAAATTAGTTTAAGATGTCCTGTGAATCTGCCCTTCATTTAGTTTACGTATGTCTTAAGGTCTTCTAAATTGAAGCAATAAGTGGAGTCAATAATAGAATACTTTTTTAGATGATTATTTAAAGATTAGTAGATCTTAAATCTGGAGCTCTCTCTTGTTAGAAATGTTCTTATGACGCTCATTACCAAACTTACTTTAGGTAGTTAAGAAAATAAAGAGTCATCACTGGCATTGAGTGAAATTTTCATGTGGAAAAGGACATATTTGAGCCCTTCCACACCTCCCAGTTCTATTGGATTTACCCTGGAGATTACCTACTACACCTACTTCCTTAAAGTATATTAAATATTAGTAAAAAAGGTAAAACTAGATGCTTGCAAAAACATAGAAAGCACTTCTATAACTGTCTTATGCTGTTAGCTTCCAATTTTTGTGCCTTTTGCTCATTGTTACTCTACGACAGCCCTCAGCCTGGCTAGAACATGCTCATGTCCTACTGAGCATCTGACAACCTCTTCTGAAAAAAAGTTGTTAAGCTTTGAGCAATAAACAGCTAATGTACCAAACTGCATTTAGGGCACTCCAAATTCCTGTCATGTCATTCCAGCAGCTTTACTCCTCTGCATCTTTGGATGGTTTCCTGGTTTTTTCCAGACCTCCTATTTCCAGGTGTGCCAGGTGAGAATAACACAGACCTTCTGAAAACAGATGGTTTGACAGAGATTGCGCATTTTTGGGAAACTCTTACCTTCAATGGGAACTCATCTCATTCTGAAAAACTTAAGTGTAAAATGTTTTAGGAGGATCTCAAAAGATAGCAAATATCCTAGGCACCATCTTTTATTCAAAACACCTACAGTTAACACAAAGTACAATAAAAATATCAGGATCTGACAAAATTTAAATAATGTGCTCTCAAGTTCACACACAGCTGTAGAGAAAAGTTGCAAGCTATAAAGAGTAGAAACACCTCAATTTGGTAATAGGACCAGAGCAGGAAGCCCTCTGCAACCAGGCAGGAGTACTCTGCTACTCAAAGTAGCAGAGAGATCTGTGGCTGTCTCCATGGCTGTTTGTGTCTGATTTGCCTTCAGAGCACACCAGCAGCACTGCCAGTTACAGAAATAGTTTTTGAAATGTGAATATGGGTGCTCTGAAAACTGGACTGAGACCAATAACTCATTTTGCAAACATCTAGCTAGTTATTTGGATGTTAATGTTCTTCAGCCAGTAAAACCAAGACTGCATTTAAACCAGTTCCCTAAGAGAGAATAATACCATTTCCTCACTGCCTACCTCATCAGCCACCTAATGCTTCCCAAAGCACTAAACATTTTCCAGTCAAATATTGCTATACCTCCAACTGTTGCTATGCAACACTACGTCTTATATTTCCTAGAAATATGATGAAAGTTGGACTCCTGATCCTTAGCTTAACTACTATTACTCACCACCACATCATACATGATTAGGATTAATACTCATTGAAGAAACCAGGTTATAGTCCTCAACACTTACAGAATCTAGGCTCTACTCCAATATATTTTCACCCCTCATTTAATATTTGACTCTTTTTTGAGTATGACCCACCCTGCAATTTTAAGAGAAACCACCTGAGCTCTTCATTCAGCTATATTATAGTCATTTTGCTTCAGCATTACTCCCACAAGAGTACCAGGCATGTCTTAGGGATAATTGTGTTTTATGGTTATAAAAATTAGTGTTGCTGGAATCAGGAGGAGTAAGAGTACAGTGCACACACAAGGTTCATAATGCAGCCCTTCTCATACCCACAGGAGAAGGAATCCCACCCCACAAACAATCCCACACACACCACTCATCTTCAGGCATTCTGGACAATAAATCACTATATCAACCAGCATAACTTTCAGCATAACAGCAAGAGGTTGTTTTTTTTTTTCTTCCTAGGGCAAATTATTTGCTCCTCTGTAGACAAGCAGACATTTTTAGTGCCACTTCTGGGTAATCAGCCCTATCAGACAGATGGTGTACTTTTTGAAGCAAGTGACACGGGCTGTTTGTTTCACCCCAAACTGGGGCAATTCATTTTGATAAGGATTTAATTCACAGTTAATACAGATTGTTGGCATCTGGTTTTATACGAATTGATTGCACAGAGAAATCAGGTCAAGATCAGCTCTGGGAAAGGAGACTGACAGATCTAATGGTGAACTTCTGTCACTGCACATCAGCATAAAATGTATCTAGCCAGAGTTTGACCATGCCCCAGCAAAGACAAGAGGATGTGTTACGTTTGCCCACACCAATGCATTTAGGAAAACAGTAGGAAAAGGAAAAGACTGGTAAATGCTTTGCCATTTCACTTGGGTAGGCACATCAGCAGCAGAATCCTTTTCACCATGTCATACAGCCATGTTTCTGGTTATCTAGGCTTCACAGTGCCTCAGTCAAGAAGAGAGTAGTCAACAAGAAGTAATGACAAGACTGATACAGTTTCACACAAAGTGTGCATTAAAAAAAATCAAAAATTAAACCATTTTGATGTAATAGATTCAATTTATCAAAATATAAGCAATAATCAGGATCATTGAAAGTTCTGAGGAACTGCATGACATTCACATTGTATTTACAAAGTTCACCCTGTTTCTCTCTCTGGATTTACTAGGTGAGTGCTAATTACTTTGTCACATTAGAAAGCTTGTAAGTGAAGCTGTCTTTGAGGGAAAAATCATCCCAGTTCAAGTTAAAACTGCAGACAAGTTTTGAGAATGTGAACAAAATTTTGACCAGACCTCAAAATATTTCCTTTCAGAATTGGCATGTGCAGGGTGCAAGACTACAAAATTAATGTATGGCACAGTAGATATGTCTATCCTTTGCATAATAATACACTTGATACATACTCTATTTTCTATTTAAATTATTGTATAGCATCTGGACTAGACCGTTTGAAAGCAGAGTTATTAATCTAACACAAAATGACATTTTCCTGCACACCTCAACAGTCTTCTAACAGTTCTGCTAGAGTCACAACCATAACGAGAATAAAAAAATGGTTTCCCACCACTGAGAAAAATCAGTTCACCATTAAGCAGTTTCATCATATAAAGCTCTTTATTCACTGAAAATTAAGGGAGTCAGTTCCCAACGTACAAAACCAGCACCTAAAACCAGCATATTTATGCTGTTCATTGATTGTAAACAGTGCTCCCAAGCCTAAGCACTGGAAAAAATATCATGAGACACAAGAAAAAGGTGGAGTTTAGCAAAGGAAGTTCAGAGGGGTTTTTATTTCATCATCACATATTCACATTTCTCAGTAATGACAAAGGCAAAGAATTACTGGCGCTCATGGAACTAATGCTGCATCTCCCACAATCACAAGAGTTGGAGATGAAACTGCAGACAGCAACACAAACAACTGGGTAAAATCTCAACAGCTAAATAGCAGAACTCAGCCAAAGCATTTCAAAATCCCCATCACAGCCAGTAGCCAATGACCAGCTGCAGGTGCCACTACACACCTTGTGGCTTTGTGACCACTTCACAAAGGGCTTTGTGGAGCCCCTTCACCTCCTCTCCCTCCAAAGGCCCCATGGGGACGGTTCATGGCTCAAGTTTACAGTCAGGTTTCTTTAAGCAGAGGAGCAGGAAGATTCAGGTTCTTTCTAATGCATCTGGGACCAGCAGAGGAGGTCAAGAACAGGGAGGAGGGAAAGAACAAAGCCAGGGAAATAGAAGGCCTGCAAAGTTCGTTGTTGTCTTC
The DNA here is from genome assembly GCF_051311805.1 of Agelaius phoeniceus. NCBI lineage: Eukaryota > Metazoa > Chordata > Aves > Passeriformes > Icteridae > Agelaius > Agelaius phoeniceus. The sequence continues at coordinate 18,219,492 of NC_135265.1, forward strand.
CTTCAAACACCGCAATATGCAGAACACTTAGAGGTCAAAAAACTCCCAAATTCCTGCAGACTGAGACTGAGTCTTCAGTTCCACTAAAATCTGGGTTTGCCTGAAGCAGTTATTAAACTTCAGCAGACAAAATAAAGGGAGCCTAGAAAATTCAGTTCTTTCTGGTGATCTGCACTTTGGATTTTTTTACTTTAATGTGGAAATAGGAATTTTTGTATAGCTTGAGGTAACTTTTGTTGCACAGAGAGCACCAATCAGAATGCTTTGCTTTTTTTTAAATAAGACATGAATATTACCTTTTCAAAGAAAACCAGTAAAATATGCTAATGGCATTGCAAAATTGTGTCCTTTTGAAACAGCATTGGGAGAAAAACTGTTTTAAACCATCATTGACTACGAAATTTAAATTCTGTTTGACAGTAGACAATGGAATCCAAACCTGAATTCTTGTACCAACTGAGGAAACAGTGGTGGTTTTTACATGGAAATTATTAGAACAGGAGTTTGGAGCACCTACCAGACATTTAGAACATAGAATACATCATCACCTAGCACATTATGAGTAGATAAGGATCCTCCTAACACTCAGCCTCATTTCATGCAGGTTTTATTTTGAAGCAAGTTACTCTGTACTGTACTTTGAAGGGCATTAGTAATGAACCTGCACTTCATTACTAATGCCAAATTTAGCAAACTATTGTGATGTTTCAGACATAAAAGTCATTAATTCCTGTATGTGATAGTTCTGTAGTAAAATAGCATCAAGTAGCCACTAATAATTTCTGGCATTTGATCAAAGTAAAAATTGTAACCCTCCAAAATCTTTTAAAATATGTAAGTATACAGTAAAAGCAGCAAACAATCTCATCAAAAATGGAAACTGATGTAGAGCTCTGACAGCATAAATCTTCAAGTTAAAAGTGGATAAGAGAAAGATGTGGGGGGTCACATTTATTTCAGGAATCCCCTGGCAACCTTTCAGCAGGTACAACAAAAGGACAAGGCCCATTTTATTCCACCTTCTTTAGTAATCTGTGAGTACCACTGAAGGTCTCTAGTGATTTGTGCAACTGGGAGTTATTCCATCTTGCTGGTTAGCCTAGAAAATGCTTCCAAAGTGGGCCATACCCTTCTGCAGGACACAGCACTAAATCAGTCCTCCAAGTCAAGCACTCAGCAAAACAGATCTGCTGTTTCAGGGAGGTTAAGGCCAGGAAGGACTATTCAACCACCTAGTCTGAACTCCTGCATTGCATGAAACATCAAATTTCTCCCTCAATCCCACTTCAAGCCCAATGGCTCTTAAGACATGCCAGAGAATTTGAGAATGTTTGTCTCACAGGTGGAACGCTTGTGTTACATGTACAGCACTGATGGTGTAACAGGATGGAGAACTGACAACCTGTGATCAGCCCCAGCACACAGATGAGTACCAGCACACCTGATCTGGAGAAGAGAACATTCCTTCTAAAGTCCCAACCTTATGACCACATGGGTAAGAAATGTCTCATCTTCACAAAAAGCAGAGTGCTTTGTACAACCTCCAAGCTTTGAGTATCCCACAAAGCATCTCTGCTGCTGAGAATTTCTGTAGCTTCTGAGAACAGCGAGAAAACCCAGATAGAAACCCAAACCAAATATATTTGGCCAACAACACACCAGTTGCACTAAATCCTGGCTTAGGCGCCTGAGTCCAGGTGCACATGGCACTCACAGACACCAAGCACAGAGCCAAGAGGGTGTAAGCACATTTGTGGAAGCACAAGCAGTTCTGTTTTCTCTGTGCCCCACCAGAAGATGTGCAGAGGCTCAGATCACAGCCCACAGGGCAACTCACTGCTCCTGAAAGGAGTGCCATGACTTAGCAAGCTTAGCAGTGCTTGCAAGAAAAGGCCACAAATGGTGAATTTAGAACTAAGCAGATTAAAATGCCAATAAAAAGGTTTATTCTGTGAGAGTGCATCTCTAATATTTGTGTGCTATTTATGTTGAAACCCAGTGGAAAACTGCAAAAGAAAGTCTGTATTAGGAAAAACTTAAATACATACATAGTAAAATCACAGATATCTCTACAAGTACTTTTATGGACTCACCTCATTCATTGTGATTTAAACCAGATTAAATCTGTAAAGTTAAACAACTCTAAAGAGTGTGATTCTTCAAGGATTATATAACAATTATTTACTGACATTTAATACTCCCATTTTAAAAAAGTGAAAAAAGGAGAAAGAAGAAAAAAAGGGGGGGGGAAGAGAAAGAAAGAAAGAAAGAAAGAAAATAATAGACTAAGGAAATAAGGAGTGCCTGCAGCTTCGCATCTTGAAGTTTGAATGGTAATCCGTTCACTGCTTTTCTTAATCAGAATAAACTTGTTTTTTCCTTCAGACTGTTCTCGCATTTCTCTCATGCTTCACACAGTATTACAGTGACCATTACTGTAACCATCACTTTTGCTAGATGAAAGAGCAATACAGCATTCTATCACTGGAAATATAACAGACTAAAAAAATTAGAAAAAAAAAACCAAACAACTGCAGCTAAAGGAAACCAACAAAAAGACCCCAACACCCTTTCAATTGCTAAGCATTTTTCTTTGTTTCCTGCCTTAGGTGCTGTTCAAATACTTATAAACATCCTGCTGTCTCCATTCACCTTCTTTCAATTGACAAGGCAATTTTGCACAATTTGACTATACAGGATCTTCTCACTTCTGTTTATTTACTCTCCTCATTTTCTAGGGCTCCTGGACAGAAACCAAACATGCCAAAGCATTGTTTTCTCTTAATACTGCTCCTTCTCTCAGTGTTTGCCAATTTCCCCAGCACGGCAAACATGTAGTGTTATGACTGCTGAGCACTTTATTATTTGCTATATTATAGCAAAGAATAGTACCATGAAACTTTCTTGCCCTCACTTTTGTATTCAGCTCCTGCGCCTGTGTCCCTCCCTCATTCTTCTTTCTGAATTGCAGCTGGACAAAGGAAGAAAGGTAACAGCTTTTTATTTCTAAGAGAAATGAACATACCCAGGAGGCTCCTAGGATCTAAATCGTAAACTGGCTGGGAAAGGACAAGCAGGTAGTAGCATGAACCTGCATTTCTTATGTGACTTTAGCTTGGGACAAACAGGGGCAGCCCTTATTGTGCCAGGATGCTTATTTGTTGCAACACGAGCAGTAAGCAAACCTCCTTTCTCCATTCCCACTTCTCTGAACAGTGTTAGAAGTGCCTTGTGGCCCCTGACAATGTAAAGAAAGGATATTCAGAAACACCAGCTATGTCTACCCTGCAGACTAAAGCTGAGTTTTGTGGAAGTCTGAAAGGTCAGGACGATCACTGCTGGTGGCAGCTGCTGGGTGGTGCCACACCAGGGCCCCTGCCCTGCAGCAGGGCTGGTGCACAGCAGCAGGTGCCACAGGGGAACCTCCACACCAGGAAAGCCCCGGCTACTCCCCGCATGCCAAACACAGCTGAACAGTGCCCCAGCTCCCACCTTAAACAGGAGGGCTTCGTTCTCCCAGGGGCTTTCACACAGAGCACACACACATTCCCTCTCCTGCCCATTTCTGTATATGACTCCTTACACCCAATCTCATGGGCTTGACCTGTTCTAACAGCATTTTAGCATCACGGGGGAGGGTAGCAAATGACGAAACAACAGGCTCTGCCTTTTGAGAAGAAAGACTATATCTGACCCATCTCCGAGGTGATGTAAGAAAAAATCTATTGTCAGGTTTTAGAGGATAGGTCCTTTTTCAATAGAAGGAATTTCTGACTTTACAAGGTCCTGGAAAGGAAAAATAAATATTTCCTAAAATGTTTTAAAACACTTTAACAAAAAAAAAAGTTCTTCATATTGTATTCCAGAACTTTTCTTGAACTTTTAAATTAGTTTTAAATAAAACTGCTTTATACCATAGTTAATCAACAGTATTTCTGAGGTTAACAAAAATTCCCTTTGCTGCCAATGCACAAAAAAATTCTAAATGCTTATTCTCAGGATAAAACTGGTACAAGCTAAGTATGCAACAACTAGACTATAAAAAACCCACCATACACTCTCACCCTGTCATTCCCAACCAAGAGCAGCCAATTTGTGACAATTAGCACATTGTGCACAGCACAGTTCATCTGGCCCAGACACATTCTGGGTGGCTGTTTGCCTTAGCGCTTATCAGCAGCGCTGACAGGAGATGCCGGGCGTCTGCAAACACCTCCTAAAACATGCCAGAGTTGGCTGCTGGTTCTACCTGTCAGCCACTTCTCAGCAAGCCCTTATCAGGAGGAAGAGCACTTAATCACAGCTCTCCAACAGCTAATATTAAAGGAGAAGACAGGATGACTTCTGGCAAATTAAAGTCAGCTGAATTTATCACCCTCTCCCTCATGGCCACACTGTTTCCCAGACCAGTGTGGGATGGTTTTAATCCTTTGCTGTAAGATAACCACGGGGTTTTTTCTCCTTTTTCAAATGCCTTTTCCATGAAAGGCTGGGGCTTAACAAAGAATGAGCCTGCAGAATTTTAGCTTGCTAATGCAGAATCTTGTTCCTCAATCCATAATTTAACTTATAATGAATACTTACTGCAAAAGTATCCCTATACAACATACTAAAGGTATAAAATTTTCTAAGCAGCACCACATTCTGAAAAATAGTCACCATATTATTTACTTAGTAGCTTAAAATTGCTCTTGGATGCATCACATATGCCTTAACACAGAAATATCTTAAATATAAATGTGTACATATAAATAATGCATAAGATCTCAAGAAAATGGAATATATAGATATAAGATCTATAATACAACATCTTATGGAGAAATTAAATGAGAGATGAGGTCCTTCAGGGGCAGTGGTCCTCAGACATGATGCCTTAGCAGATTTTCAACAGGTTTCAATTTTCTCATTTTAAGAAAAGGAAAAAAAAAAAAAGCATACATCCAAATGTGACCTAGAAATAATTTTCCTTCAAAAAATTCACAAAACTTATGACAGCAAAAATGCCTATGAATTTCTACTTCTTCCTTCCTTTACTAGTCCTATCTCAAAACTAAATTTTTCCACTAATACTTTCAAGAAATTACTGCATCAACAGCCTGACAAATGCACTCTTGAGAAGTGTGAATGACAACAGCCAGGGAGCTGGGTTCAAACTCTGATAATTTAGTCTGACAAAGAAGATTCTGAGACATGCATAGAATTGCAAAATCAATTTTCCTCTTGAGTCCATTAGCAGACCTGAATAAAATAGTTCTGACAAATGCAGCACATTCTGACTGACCACAAAAAAATTCAACATTGAAATGCAATCTGAAGGCACTCCCAGAGAGAGCTGTATGGAAAATAAACATCTTAGAGCAAGGTTTGCACTGGATTGACAGAAAACTAGAGGTAAAATTTCAAATCACAGCATCCCCACTTGCTCTGGATTCTGTAGCTTCACTTCTCAGCACCAGCACAGCCACAGCATACCAGAGAAGTGATGAAAGGATCAGGGTGCACATCTGGAAGGTGGAGCTGTGCCAGCTTCACGTTCTCTCTGGGGCTCGGCTGCATCGCACAGCAGCGCCGTGGGCTCGGCTGCCCCTCACACCCTTCAGTGCCCTCCCACTGCCAACAGCAGCTTGCTGTGATTTGTTAGCAGAGAAGCCAAAGGAGAGAGAGGAAGCTGTTCTATTCTGGCAGAAATCAAGCTTTACTGATTATCTTGTCCTCAAAAACCCAACACCTCTGAGGCTAGTGCTGCAGCAGTGATGACTAACCTGGACAGCTGCAACATTTCTGCTTACTCAGAAAGAACCAAGAAATTGCAATAAAAAAGACCAAGAAGATCAACATATTCAAGCATCCCAAAAAGAAGCAAGATTAATTTTAAATAGGGCTAAGTACTTAAACAAAAGCAAATATGAAACAATAAAACAGACAAAAAGAAAAAGTGAGTATACGTTAACATACATTAACGTATGAGTACATGTTAACATACTCATGCCACACTGTACCTCAACACTACACCCAGAGCTCTTCAATTTTTATTGATTTTTTTTGGTTGCTGTGTCACATAGAAAGCAGTGCACACAAGCTTGGGAACTCTTCAAATTGGCATTTCACCAAAATAAAAAGAAAACTTTAAGTTTAAACTTTCCCTTTGACACAAAACAAGGCATATCACTGTAGGCCACGCTGCAGCAGGAACTGGTGTGGGTTTCAGCTGGAAAATGAAGCCTCTGAAATTCAGGTCTGTGCATCCAGTCCCAACACAGGCAGAAGAGAGTGGACAGCTGGGCCTCACTCCAGCCAGAGGAGGTCACCATGCTGCAGATGGCTGCATGCCCTGTGACATTTCACTCCTGTACAAGACTGTAGCTAACAGGAACTGGAGAAAAATGGGGCATTGTCTTGTTCTTTTAGCTATCCAACTTAAGAGCTGTGCAGAGCATCATAGAATGGCTTGGATTGGGAGGGACCTTAAAGGTCATTTCATTCCAAATCCCCTTCCATAGGCAGGGGCATCTTCCACTGGATCAGGTTTCTGGTTCACAGAAACAATTCCTTCCATCATTAGGGGATCCTAGGCATGTATCCCAGTCCTTGTGGAGTATGCTCTGGAGTACCATGTGCTGCAGGACAGGCACTCCCTTTCCCCTTTACCTTTCTCCAGGGCTCTGCATCACAATGTACACATCCTGCAGAACAAGGGGTGTGACAGGGGCGCCTCTTGTTCCAGTGAGTGGTCACAACAAACAAAACCCAACAGTTCCACAAAACTGTTACTGATGCCAAAGGATGTACCTTCAGTACAGCATCAAGGGAGCCCCCCTAGACACAGCTCCACAAACTTTCCCAAGGTGAGACAGCACAGGTCAAATTCTGCTGTGAGGCAAAAAATAGATCTGAAATTTGATTTCTTCCTTCTAACATTTTACTCATCAAGGTAAGGACATTTCAGTAGGTGGGTCACTGAAATGTAATGACATGCATTATAAGGAATAATTTTTAAAGCACATTGATAAAATAGCCATGGAACAGCATCTGCAGTGCAAGAAAAGCCCACATACCAATATTCACATATTTTATTAATATATTTTAATGAGACTAAAAGCTCACATACTTTCAGGTTCCCATAAGTATAATGTGGGGTATGTATGAGGATGAAGATTGCAGGAGTTATGAGTGTTCTCAGGTCCCTGGGCATAATAATATTGATGGCTCTGGAAGAAGCCTTCCTATCTACACAGCACTATTTCAATGTTTTTCACATTTTCTGATGTAGATAATTTGGTTAAATAGCCAGAAGAGAGAGTTATCAGGTTGAGCAGTTGTACTGTTTTCCTTGGGATAGTTTGGAAGGTATTTGCTGTGCCCATTTTTTTAAACTCATGCTGCATGCATGCAAGAGACAGAACAACACTAAAAGGAAGTACTACCACAAGAGAGGTGGAGAAGGAGGATGGCTCCCTTCAACCAAACAATATATTCATCAATCATGCAAAAGATTGTTGTTTGGCTTTTCTCCTATTTCCATGGCAAGTGCTGCCTCTCTGGCACAAAACTCATCCCAAGGGATTACACAGAGCTTCCCCAGCTTTCTGCTTCAGTCAGCAGCACAAACCAGCACTGCACTGCATAAAGGAGGCTCCTACCCAAAGACTCCACATGATGCTACTGACTTTGCTGTTCACGATCATCTTCCTGCTTTTTGGGACATAAAGATATAGAAATTATGCAGTTATCAAAATCTTGACTTCAGATTTCCAACCTGTTTTTATACATAGGATGGACGAAAGACTAGGCCTAAAATAGTTAATGATTTCCCTACAATAAATGTGGATGTGTTGAACTACCACTGTATTTTTCAACTGAGAAAATTTCCTATTATGTACTTTTGACAAAACCAATAGCTGTCAATGAAGAGGCTGCAATAACTCCAGAGAGCATTTCTGTTGCCTGAAAGCAGGCTTAATGTGATTTTGAGTGGACAGTCACCACAAAAATTATTTTAATAGTGCACTGGGCTACTGAACTCCAAATCATGCAAAAGACACAGATAGCCCCTAGGAATTTCAATTATCAGTGGTATCTGTGGCACATGTGCAAGCAACACTGAGTTTACTTATCCATTGCAGTCAGTGAATCTGATGAAGCTGATTAAATAACTCAGGGATTCCCAGAGAATGAATCCTAAATGAAGTTATACAGCTACAACTTCACCTAGGTAAAACACAAAGCAGAGTAAAAGGCAGAAACCAGACTCTAGCAAGTTTGGAACCAGGGCACAGACCCTGGTTGACTTGTTTTGTTGTCATTCAAAGTACCATTAAATGATGGAGAGTGGCATTATTTTTTAATTGGGTTGTTAATTTAAGAATCTTGCTAGAGAGGACCCATAAGACCAAATGCTTGCACATAAACATAGCACTGTAAGTAGGGAATTTTATTTTAAAGGAGGTACTTGCAATGCTAATCCATGATTTCTACTTAGAATTAAATCTTTTCTACGCAGAAACCCTTGTTATTAACATGCAGAAAGTGCACTTAAGTTGCTTATAAAATACCTATTAGGAAATTACACCTTTCAGAAAAAGAGCATACAAGCTGTGCTGGAAGGGAAGTTACTGATTTTGCCCGCTATTGTACAAGGCAGAAATAGCAGAGGTATTCATGGCTGGAGCATTCCACCAAGATGAACAGTTCCCAGTGCAGTTTTTCCCCTGTTCTCACAAGGCATATTTCTCACCCTGTCTGCCAGAATTCAGATCTGTTTTAGTTACAAGACCATCTGCTTTTTGAAAGGCTTTTTTTTTTTTTGATGACAGATGGATGAGGTTCAAATTCTTGTTGTAAACCAGCAATGAAATTTTACAATTCATTGTCTCTTCTGCTTACTGTCTTGCATTAATTACTTGAAAGAAAGAACTCTCATGGGAAGAGACAGTTTTCCAAATGCATACAATTTTAAAACCTAAATAAGCATATAAAATAAAATTCTGATGCTTTAACTACAAATGGCCTCGCTTCAGGTTTGTAACCCAGTTCTGTAATCCTGTATTGGCTCAGGTTTCTCTTTCATGTCCCAGAATAAAGAGATGTGGAAGCAGAGGGAGTACTTTAAGGAGCTATCTACAGTGTTAGATAAAGCATCATATTTTCCCTCCAGAGTTTCACAATATCATCTGGCTCTTTCAAAGTCTTAGTTCTTCAAGTGTGATATTTGCAGAAGAGACTCATATTTTAATAAAAAGTTCCCAAAAAAACCCCAAAACAATAGACTTCTAGCCCTTAATATTAAAGGAATAAAAACATTAAAAGTTGGTAGACAAATATATGGGTTTTGCTTAAAATCTTTCATGTTCTAAAAAAGGTCTCAATTTTTATTTCCCATTTAATATAATTTTGCAGTGACAAGCTTGGAACAGCCAACAAACCTCCAGGATACCACTAAAATGTAGTAAAAGTTTACTCACTAATGCCATGCTGGAAAGTCTGGCAAGCCTTGATCTGCAAGCCAAAAATCCACTAGCCACCAGCTCCCTGGTACATTCCTCAGGAGAAGGGAAATGTCAGGACATGCGTCAGTCACAAGGGGTTTGGGCACCCCATTGCTGACTGCAGCTGTATGGGGTCTGTGCCTTGGTCCCAAATCAACACCATGATGTTGCCCTCAGACTCAGCACTGCCCCATGGTCAGAGACTGGGATTAACCACCAGCCCCTGCCAGGCATGCACATAGTCCCAAACAGGATGCATTCCTGGATCAGGGAGAGCTTCAGGCAGAGCCCCAGGTTGGCTACTCTGCCATGACAGGAGCCTTAATCTGCGTGCAGACAGGGCACGGACCAGAGGGGAGCCAAAGAACAAATAATCCAGCAAAATGCTAAACAGCCCTCCAGTTCACCTCCCTAGGTTATGCCACAGATCCCTTCCACCTGTGAAAAAGGTGAGCCACAAGTCATGTTTACATTAATTTCTCCACAGCAAATGAGTGGTGCCCACAGAGCTGCAGGCCCTGGCTCCGGCCTTGCAAACACGCGCTGCCGGGAAGGGTCACAGCCGGATCCCAAACCAGGCACAAACGCTGCAGAAAAATCCAGCCCAGATCAACAACATTTGGAATCTCTGTCCTTTATTATTCGTTCACTATGGCTCCTTTGTAGGCTTCAGTCTTGGTTTCAATGAAGCGACTGTTTTGAGAAAAAGAGAAACTCTAAGAAGCAGGGGGAGTGTGACAGCAGATACAGAAGTGAAAAAATATCCAACAAGTGTTTTGCTCCAGTTACTTCTTGATTTCACAGAAAAATCAAAAGCAGATGCTTTATTTACTGTTCCCATAGTACTGTTTACTGTGCCTTCATATTTCCTGAAGTTATTCCCATTTTTCCCCTCTTATTTACTAATAAAAGAAATGAAAGACACAAATAGTATAGACATGGAAAAGAAACAGACAGATGAGACATTTTTCATCATGTTAAAAATAATTTTCAAGACAAAGTCCCTACTAACCATGTTCTTCTCTGAGAGTAAATACCATAATTACTCATCACAACAAGTACAGTCTAGATGCTTCCAAGCCTTCTAGAACTACCAGGTTTTGGGGCTTTTTAGTCTTTTTAAAAAACCCACCCTAAACCCAAGATAGTACATTTTACTTACACAAGTATTTGACAGCACTGCCATGATGACTGCTCAACATCCACATCCACTCTGGAGCTATGACCATACTCCATGCATTCTTTTTAAATCTTGATTATTTTAACAGAAAAAGAATATACCAGAAGGAATCTTTGTATTGAGGATATTTGTCCCGAAGTCATACTGGATCCAAAGTAGTCAGGACTATATATTACAGAAGCAGTTAATTTAAAATTAAGATAGCAATAAAAATGGTACAGAGCATTTGAACATCACTGACAAACCTGACTGCTGTAACATTTTCCTCACATTATGTCTCATCATCAAAACTCCAGCACTGATTTTTTTTCCCAAATACTGGGATATGCCAAAGGGTAATTTAAAACAACCTAGTACAAGATGTTACTGATTGATACCTGCTGCATTTTACAGCATTTGCTTGTGCATCACATGTTCTCCTTAACCTGGGTGACACTGACAGCCCTGCATTCTGCTCCTTGCATCTCACCAGATATTTTCAAGAAAAAAGTTGATAAATCATTTCTGCCTCCCTCAACACTCAAAGGTCAAATAATCTCTTGATACCTCAGCAATGCTTCAGTTCATGGCAGAAACTGGATGGGAGACTCCCAATGTCCAGCAGAGGATAAGTGATGCTACTGACCTCTCCTAGGCTGTGGCCAGCAATCAGAAAAATATCAGGAGCTTCATAGCATGCCCCTAGACCCTCCTGAAAACTAAGAAGCTGTATGAATACTTCAGCCTCAGAGTTAGGTGGAATGTTAGCAGTAGAAAACCAACCAAACAGAAAATCCAGAGAGAAGGTGGTGTGTTGACACAAAACTAGGAGGGAGCTTTGAGGGAGAATGTAAACCTTTCCAACAATAAACACTCTGCAGAGGAGTGCTGGCAGAGCAGGTTGGGATGTTTCCTGAAAATGGTGATGGATAAGAGAGGGACAAAACACCTTCAGGAGAAAATGCAGAAGTGAGGGGCTGGTCCAAGGTTCAAGTTACTGACACAGAATATCAGATCTCATCCTGATTTGGGCAGGAGGCCCTGTACATCACAACAGACTCACACCAATGTCAGCTCTGCAGGAATACCAAACACCAGCTGATCATTAACTGGTGGAAGTTGAGCAAATAAAACTTCCTAACAGAAGCAATGGGCAAACCTCTCTATCCTGATACCACCATGTTTGGCCCTCGTGTCTTACATTAATGGAAGGGACTTCAGCTTCAGGCTAGGATCCAGTTTGTTTCTCTAATCACACTCCCCACAGCTAAAAATACACATTTTTCTGTAGTTCTCACTGCAAAACTACCTACCCTCCTCAAGTTCATGAAGGTCAAAAATCCACCCTCCCCTATTCAAGAGGAAAGTGAACATCCTTCTTGGAAGGAGTAATCAGATGGTCAGAGTCCAAGACACCTTTGCAGCTCATGAGGAACAAAGATGAAATCAACCAATTCCTCAAGATGCCACCTCAGGGCTTGCTGTGTTAAAAATCAACACTTTTCTCCTCCTCAGAAGGTTCTGTAAATCCTCTTGAATAGAACAAGGGAAAGAAAGAAAATAACACCTCCTCCACTCTTGATGAACACCCAGCTGGGTGAGGATTCTGCTTCTCAGGCTACAAGCTGGGGTCTGTTTGCATCTTCATGTGCAGATGCATCTGCCTTGAAAATGGGAAAAGACTCATTGCCTAAGGAGAAGCATGGTGCCCTGGGGCTCACCTTGAGGAATCATACATTTACTGTGCTAACACTGTCCAAGTCATGGCCCTGGCAAAAACTGTGCCCAGCCTCTGAGGTCACTGTGATGGTAGGTAGTCTCCTTATCGACATTTCAGTGGAAGACACAGCATTTCTACAGCCTGGGGAGGAAAGGGTGGAACTATCATCTCAAAGAGCAGATAAATTTAGGTCTCCAATTAAAATAGACAACTTTATGATTACACCAAAAATGTACTAGGGCAGTGCTGCAAAATCTGTCAATAAAAAGAATTCTGACTCATTTAAATGACTGAGAGAAAGTCAAAATTGTTTATCAGGTACATCTGTTTTGCTTATGCACACAGGCACAGGAAAGATACAGTGCAAATACCTTAGGCACACTATCAAGGAAAGTTAATTTCCAACTTGGGCACTTAAAATACAAAAACCCAACATAAATATATATGCAGAGATAAGGACTCAGAAGGAAAGCTTGAAGTAAAAGATACCAGGAGCACACACACACACTCCCCACCACACTTAGAAAAAAAAAAAATCCAAAAAGCAGAAGCGAAAAGAAAAACATCCTCTGAACATGAAATTTTGGTAAATGATGAGCATGCAATGCAACTAGCCAAATATATGTAGTGAATATTCATGGCAGCAGGAAGATACTAATAAATAGCCACAAAGAATCACAAGATTCCCTTTAACCCCATCATTTTCAAAGGGTTTTTCAAGAACAAGCCCAGGAGTGGTGCCAGGGAGGGAGAAGTAGAATAGTGCTAGGTTGATGAAGCTCAAGCTGCTCAACAGCTTTCAACTCCAGCTAACCCAGCTTCTGGAGCTGGTCCTTTCAGCTCCTAAAATCACTGTACTGTGCTGCAGCAAAACTCCAGCTCACTGCTGAGAATCCACACCAGTTCAACCAAGGCTGGGAAACTTCCATGTGCTGCAGCTCTGCCCCACCACATAACCATTCCCATTTTGAAATGAGGTTGCCTAAAATAAACCTATTTCAACTGGTATAACCAAACTGATAAAAATCAGTTATTTTCAAAAACAATAATCAACCCACAGTGAATGCCAGTCATGGCTGGTATGTGTGAATCAATTGAACCCCAAAAAATCTACTACTGGAAAGTGTTTGCATCATTAAAAACAACCATAAGGCAAATTTCTACTGAACTATACCCACTCTCTTCCAAATAAAATTAATGAAGTGAATAATCAACTGTGGAAATAGTTTAAAAAAAAAAACCCTAAAAATATTTCCTTAAAGCAGATACAAAAGGTTGTAGTGTCACTAACCAGAGATAGGGGGAAATACTGAGATACCACCCTCCTAGACCCCACTTCAAAGTCTTGTTATCTCCCAGCTTTGGCTGGAAGCAAAATCCCAAAGGAGAGGTAATTTTCAAGTACTAAACCTTCTTTTAAAAAGTGCTTCAGATTCAAAGAGGGTGTCAGACTCAGAGTCTGTCCCTCAGAACTACAAACACAGCAGTAAGGTGAATTTAAACTCAGCCTGTCTCAAGACAGCCAGTAAGAAATGCAAAGCATGGTGAACAGAAACAGCTTCTAACATTTGAGCTTATAGCATCGCAAAACCTGATGACAAGGTAACTCTACTGGTTAGATCTCAAGACGGGAGGAGCAGGTTGCTGACATCCACCCAAGAGGCAAATAAGAGCACAGTCCCTCTGGGGGCCCAGATTGCAACCACAAAGCTCAAAATATTTATTTTGCCTGAACAGGACCTGGTCATCAGTTCAAATGATCATTGCCAATGTACTGATACTGCTCTGCTGACAATGACTTCACACACAGCTTCACATCAGCATGGATGACACAACAATTCACATTTCTTCTCAGCAACAGCCATCACCCACCACTGCTGCAAATCCTCTCAGAGACATTGTCCCAGTGCTCCAGCCCTCAGACACCAGAACAGCCCACAGACAGCCCTTTCAAGATCACAAAGTGGTCCAGTCTACCAAAATAACTTATTAGCCCTGACCATGCAGACAGATCTCTCAGCCATGTAGTTTCCACCCCAGGGTAAGGCAGGACAACAGGCTCAGACTTCCTCTGAATTTGTGGGCCTCTAGACAGAAAAGCCTCTTCTTTGCAATCATCTTCTCCCAGACAAGATGATGGGACAAGACAGGAAATAATCAGTTAACAACATAGTTTTGAAAGATCATTTCCTGGGAATCAGACTATTTTTCAAAATCAGCAGCATCTCTACCCATTAATTCAGACACTAATGATGAATGTCCACCACTGGATAAGTGAACTGGCACTTCCTAAAGCAACTACAATAGCAGATCAAAAACGTAAGTATTTGGCCTTGGGGAATTCAGAGAATCAAATCCATTCTTGTCAGAACCTAAATGAAATCCAAAAGGCAACAGTCCATCAGTAATCTACAAGTTTCCGAAATCAAAGGTCTGAGGAACTGTCCCAGCATCAGACTGCATTATCAATATAAAACAGGATAATTTCTTCTTAGCTCTGCTTGGCATATTAAGGCTTCAGACTGCCCAAGACAGTTCTTTGTTGTAGAAAAACCGAGAGAATATTTCTTCATTTCAGGTACATTTCTTCATCAGGGACTCTCCTTCTTTCCATATATGTAGTTAAAGCAAATGTCAACGAGTACTTGATCAGATGTCAATGAGTACTTTAATTGCCCTTCCTCTTGGACAGCTGGATCAATTCCTAGAGCCATTCCTTTAGACCCATGGGACTTGTTGCCAAGGGTATTAGAAGGATCTAGGTCCAGAAGTCCACAATTCTGTCTAACAGCTGACAACCATATGAAAATATCTAGATTTATTCCCAAATATAAGTTCTGCTTACAAATACTCCATTGTAAGCAGAATTTTCTGTGTCTCACCAAGACTCCCCAGAAACATAGTGATCAGTAATAAAATCATAAAGAAATGTTTAAGTCCAATTCAGGCACAGAAAACAGCCAAATGCTGCCCTTAGAGGGGCAAACAGGGGGTCCCAGCCACCCACCACACCTTACTTTTGCAAGAGGGAAATGATACAACTGGAGTAACACATAGAAAGTAATTATTCCATAACAGGTAGTCACATCTAACACATTTTAGCAGTACATGGAAGATGTGATGGGGCTCATAGCACATGAAGGAAATCAGCAGTACTCATGGCAGAAAAAAAAAGTTTTCCAGAAATGATTTTTTTTTAAAGAGAGGAGCAAGAGGGCATTTCAGATGCACCTCCTCTAATCCACCTTCCTCACCCCAATGCTTATCTTCTGTATATATATATATATATATATAGAAATAAGAAACCCGTGCATCCACCACTTCCCAACAAACCGCCCTCCAATGTACACGAAGCCAGGAGAGTGTGGTAAGACATGCAAGAGGGGGCTGATGAGACCAGCCTGTGTCACCAGGTTTGTGAGGACAGGCCATGGGGGCAGGCAGCATTTTCCAGGCTGAGGATGAGATTTCACTTACCCAGCTCTCTACAGGGCAGTGCCACGCTCCAGCGCGGCGGCCGGGTGGCTCTGCCATGAGGCATTCCGGGGCATCACAGCACAGGAGCTTCAGGAAACCTAAAACAGGAAAGGAGTGAGTCAAGAGTGGGTGTGCTGAAGTCCCTCTGGAAACCAGCACTGGCAGCCTCCCACAGACAGCCACAGCTGAAAACCCTGCGAACAACGCTTCATCGAGGCTGACCCACCAAAACATTGTTTGTTAAAATGCAGTTAAAGCTGGGAGTATGAGCAATTTAATAGCAATTCACTTCAGAAAAATATTGCAAAATCAAATATTTTTAACCCAGCAGAAATGCCCTGCAGCAGCTGGGTGACAGCAAGGAAAGACAGTCAGGTCTTTGAGTCCTATTCCCCACACACAGGCACCCACTCCCTTGCCAATGCCTCTGATTAGAAATGTGATTTTCCCTAAGATTAGAATGCCAGGTGGGAGTTGCAGGAGGAACTGTCTGTATGTCCACATAATGAATGCATTCCAGAGGCAGGGAAGCTGTGATGGCTGTGACTGACTTTGGTACAGATCAGCCTGCAAAAGGGTACAAAATGCTGGAGTAGTCTGGGCCGGCTGGTCCTCTGAAGTTGCAGGCAGCTTCCAGGTGGGTCACACCTTCACCCTTTCCCCAGGCACAGACACCTGCAGGGTACACCCAGTCTGAAGACAGGGAACACACACATTTGGACAGGTGAGTACCAGCACTAAGATCTGGTCACGTGAGAAGTAAAATCCAAAAGTAGCCACAGAGATGCTTTGTAGCCTTGTAATTGTGCATTCTGCAGGCCAAAATGCAAACCTGTGCAATTCTAGTTGCACCTGCTTATGGTTCAACCCTTTAGACCTGATTATATTGTACACTGCATTGGCAATATTTAGATACTGTATTAGCAACAGATCTAACCACAACCATCCACATAATCAGTGAAATACTTCTTACATCTGAGTCTTGTCTCTACTACTCTGCCACAAGTTAGCAAACAAATGATGCAACTTCTCAAAGCATCAGCTCCCTTTCCATCACAAGGCAGAGCTGACATATGCCCAAAGAAATTCTGAGTTCTCAGCATTTCTAAAATTTATTGCAGCTTTATTTCACCGATACCAATTTCCAAGCTTCATCCATTTGTTAGTCCTAGTCATTTCCAATAAAACATTATATCTAGAAACAAGAAAATAAAAAAGAACAACAACATTATTTTCATCATTCCGGAACACTGCAAGTTTAAAGATTATCAATGCCATTAATGTGATTTAGGTTCAAGGTGACAATATCTTGAACTAATGAACCATTATTAAAAGTACACCAAACAATGTGGATCTACTGAAAGGCTGAGATACAGTTACACAATTTTCCCTTTAACTCGCATCTAAGTGGTTTAATGGATATTTCCCAAACTTAAAGACAACATTGCATATTTGCAAAGCCTTGTAGGCTGATAAATAGAGCCTATGATCTCAAAATTTCAAAACAGAAGTAGTTTTAAGAACACTGCTTGACAGTAGGGAATCACTGTTCACACCTGCAAAAGGTTGGCCACATTAGTGACCTTCCCACTATCCTAAGAGAAAGCAAAAGGCAGAATCCCAGTGCCTCTGCCTCTCCTTGCCCCAGTTTCCCATCAAAAGAGCATGGCACTGGCAAAATGCTCCAGTATTGCCTCCACATCATTCTTCAGAACAAGCCCAGGCAATCTGTTAGCAAGAACCACAGATTCACATCTAGGATTGAAAGGGCCAAAGTACTTGACCACATGCAAATAAGTGAGCCAGGAGAAGGAAAAGAAGACAAAGAGAATAGATGGGTTTATGTCTTCAGAATTGAGAATAACAACACTGCTTATTTAAACCAGAATGCAGTCTACACAATCACAACTGACAAAATCAAAATCTTTTGTACAGGCTATACTTGATTAAATTAGTTTAATTTTCACTATAAAATTAAAAAATAATTACTGGTTAAAAAAATAACACAAAATATCCTTTCTCTAAGGAGTGCTGTAGCAGAACACAGTTCATTCTTCATACAAAAAGAGACTGAATTGCTTGAACACAAAAGATAACTCAAATTCATCTACCAAGTTGTACCCAGCAACTCTGTAATAATTGCATACAGAACACAAACATGCTTTGTTGAGAACTCACAATATCTAATCAGCTATAATTCCAAATTTTATTTTCCATTTGTAAATTACCAAGGGAGAAAACTACACAACAGGGATGTAAAATAATATTCTAGCGGGAGATATTTTGCTAACACATAAGCTGCTACCCACCCCTTCCCTAATGCCTGCAAGGTTCTTCTGCTTCAGAACTTATTTCAATTGTTAGTTTTCTTTGAAGGTGTTTCAACTACAATGCAAGCAATGCTCTAATGAATTCTCAGTGCTGTGCTATCTTTCCCAAACAGTTCTTTTACGTCATCTACAAATTTGGATGCTGAGATGTACTTGCTATGCTCGTGTACATCTCTACTTCTGAGGAATGTCAATATTATCATCAAGTGAGATGTTTTTAAGTTTCTAAGCTTAAAAGTATAAAAAAAATAAACCAACCCAAAAAAGCCCCAAACATACACCTTCTACAGGTCGATTGCTTACTCACATTAACCTGTTTTGGCAATTAACCCTTCCCAACCTACTACACCTGCCCAGTTGCTGACTGGTCCTGCACAGGTCTCTGGAGCCAGGGGAGGGGGTTTGCAGCGTCCCGCGAGTGGCACAGCCCGGGCAGCACCACGCCTATGAACTTCACCCCTCTCCCTTACAGGGTTCATCCTCTGAGTAAGCAGATCTGGTAGCTTGCCCTCCTCCCAAAACCTGCCTCTGTCAACAATAATTTTTCAGATTCAGGAGTAGTCACTGCCATCCTGAGCTCCCAAAACACCACGAGCTGCCCTAAGGATGTGACGTGCTGGGTACCTCAGCAGAAAGCAGATGGCAGCTGCCTCATGCTTGGAGCATCCAGAGACCTCAGCTCTTACTGCTATGGGACACTTCTGACATTGTCCCATGTCATGCCTTCCCTATGATGGCATCTGAATACATTTTGCCACCAGCTAAGGTCCCACTGTGACAAGGACCCTTCTGGAAGGGCAGAGGTAGTGGCAGCACAGCCCAGGCCTTTGTCCCCTGCTGCAGCAGTGACAGGCAGGCTTTTCAGGGAAGGAAGAGTATTGTCAGCTGCAACTGTACACTGAACTGTCCAAAACTAATTCAAGTAAGTTATAAGGAGAATATTATAAGAGGAAAACAAAAGGCTACTGGTCTGCCTTATGAAACAGATTTTTTTTTCAGTAAGCTAAAATATGCTTCTTTGAGGCCAGCAGTCAAGGGAGAAAATACCTCATTTTTACCAGCCCAACTGCAAAAGTCATGTCAAGCTCACTAAAAATGCAAAGGCAAAAAAACAGCCAGAAATTCTGTCTATTCTAGAGCATTCAAGTATTTTATCAATGAATGAAAGAATTAAGCCAAAATTAGAAGTCTTTTTGTCACAGATAATCATCCTATGCTCTTTGAAGAAAAGCAAACATTTCCAGGTTGCAAAAGAGCAATGACAAAAATGTCTCTTCCTGTGTAACCAGCTGACAATTTTATACAATAAATAATGTTATTTTATAGTAGTAAGTACAACATCAGCAACACAGTAAAGTTAACATATTAACACTGATAGAAATTATCTCTGTTCTCTATTAATCTGCATTCTTTACAGTTGGTTATTTATAAAAATTAAACATGAAACTGAAAGGTTATCTATGGCCATATTAGCAAACATCTGCTTATGATTCTGATTTCATGTTTGCATGCTATTCTTGGAAAAGCAACCCTTTTAAAGATGTACCAGATGTGACCAAGTGTTCTTAATGGTAAAATATTTGTTTCAGCAAGATAAAAGTTCAGGGCCAGGAAAGAAATCACATATTCTGCAAAGAGCAACTGCCTTATACCGCTGCTGCTGAATTCTCCAGAGGAAAAGTGGTTCTGAAGAGGGAAAAATGCAGTTTATTTAGTGTGCCACTACAGATAATGACTCTTATTTTTAAATATGAGACATTCAAATGTATAAACATAGACTCAGTTTCAACTTTCAAGCACAGAAGTTATGCATGAAAAGAGCTGCATCACCTATTCACTCTCCAGCATGGGACTGATAGAGTAACCTTCAATCTCCAGTGGCAGCAGCTTAAGCAGCCCTCCACAAACTGACTTTTGCTCCCTAAATGGCCTCACCAAGACTTCTCCTGCTCACAAGAAGAAAGAAACAGTTGACTGTGGGATGGGAAGGTGTTGCAGGCAGCAGATGAGAGCTATAGCAAGCAACATGAGGGAGTTAATGTAGACCAAACCAAGGAGACATGAGTTGTTCAATTCTTTCTTACTGTCTCCCTATAACCTAGTAACTGCTTAACCTATTTCCTAAAAGTAATAATTTTTAAAAAGGGTTCTGGGCCATCAAATTATTTGTTAATTATGTTTGATAGATACCCTTTGAATGAATAATACTGTTAATCCATAGGAAATAGATATAAAAAGAAAAGAAAGTAAATTAACAACATAAACTAGCTGAAGATTAATTTAATGGGAAATAAAGAGATTAACAATTCAAATTAAATTAGGAGTATGAAAACTTCTTTATGCATCTCAGGAAACTGAGCTACCCTGGTCTTTCAAGACCCATATTTTGCTTTTCACTCTCTTGCCCCACTAGTTAACATGCATCTTCAGACTCATATGAAGTCTCCAAGAAGGGAACACACCATCCTCCAAAGAAAACCCTGGAAGGTACAAGAGTTTGACCCTGGTGGCCAGGCAGAGAGGCTGGCAGGTCCTGCCCCAGGGGTGCAGGGCTAGGGTGCTCACCAAGCCTCCATATCTCTCAGCCATGCTCTTCCTGGCACCAGAACAGGTTTTTCATTTGGGCCTGTTCCCCATATAATATCCGGGAACTGCAGAAGATTCCTCTCCACCACCCCACTAGGGTTAAAAAAACCTCAACAATTTGTAAAAGTGTGTTTTGCCCTCTTTGCTTCCCCTTCCGTGAAGCACAAGAATTCAAACAGGGTGCAAATGACCCAAAAATCTGTCACCACACACACAAGAGGCAAATCAGAGAGCTGCCCCATGGGAAGGGAGCTCTGTTGAAGGGAAAGTTATATCTCAGTGAGCTATATAAGATGCAGCTAATTGAACTGCATAGCTCAGTGTAAACAGGGAAGAGCCTGCTTCCACTTCCCAGCCATGGACCAAGCAGAGATGGTGCTGCAGACACAGAACACAGAGCACACCTGAAGCCACCCATGCAGGAAGGCAATGGCTCAAGGACTCTACCTGGGACACACAGGCAGTATTATGGGAAAATGCAAAAGAAGAAACAGCAGGAATGGAGCAAGGGCAGAGGAATAGAAAGATCAGAAATCATTCATTTAATGCAAAAGCACAAGCAGATCTGAAATCCTTCCAAGCCTCTTCAGCAATGATGTGCGCTTTTGTAAGCAGAAGTAGCTCTTAACATACTTTCTGCTTGAAATGGATTCCTCCTAATGGAATTCATTTCAATCCAGAGCTGAACAGCTTCCATTTTGGATATATGAAAGCATCCAAATGGTGTTTCTCACACACCTCTGCACCTTTGACATCATTTCAGATGCACCCCAGACAGATGAGCAAGTCATATACACACACAAGTGGTACATTAGCTACAATGAATAGGAACATCTGCATTTAGCTATGGTACTTTGAAATCAGTAATGTAGCCAAGAAAAGAACTATTTGCAGAAATCAGATAAGTCATAAAGCTATTATTAATTCATATGGCTTCATTCTCTGTTATTTCTTAAAATTCTTCAGGATAGAATCATTTAGGTTGGAAGATACCTTTGTAGTCATTGAATCCAACCATAAACCTAACTCTGCCAAGTCACATTTAACCACAGAAATCTAACCATAACTGCATGGAAAAGCCAAAGAGCAAGAAAAACCTACCCTTGGTGAAAGTGAGTAAAAGGGTACCATACACTATATAAGAGTATTGATGGACACACCTTAAAACTTTGTAGAAAGTTGACTACCCCTAGAAATTGAGTCATAGGAAGAATGCTCAGACTCCTCAGCCAGCCATCAGCAGGGCACAATTGAATTTGTCTTACACTGTGTTCAATCTGCTCAGAAAGACTTAGTAAATGTTTTTATTTAATGTCTTCAAGTATACATCTCAAAAAATGTGATTAATTGACAAATACACAAATATTCTTCCCTCAGTTTCTATCGGCATTAACTTATTCAGAATAAGTTTCCCAGCTATATATGGACCACTAATTTTCACACAGCTCTGAAACAAAAGTATGTCAGCAGGACAACTGGTATTCTTCCTAACATTCATTGTGTGTTTTCATTTGAGCAGCATGACTAAAGACAGGACAGTGGAAACAAAATACAGAGTGCTATACCCTCCCTCTGTGTGCCACACTGAATTCAGAGTACCTGTAGATGGTAAAGCAGTAAAAGACTGGAAGCAAGTCTCCCACCAGTGCTCCTGTTATTTCCAGCAGCAGAGCTGCATTGATGCTACAGCAGCCGTGGCAGCTTTTCAGCTGCAGCACGTACAGAAATGCCTTACACAGCCAAACAGAAAATCTTCTTTCCAGTTTCCTCTGGCTTCAGACTAAAGAAGCAAACTCTAAATCAAAACAATTCCTGAGCACATAGGGAAAGGCAGATGCCTTGTTTCTACCTGCTAGAAAACATCATGGTTAAAAAGTTTGTGTTGGCATAGCTTCACTGAAGGATCAGCAGAGCATCTGAGCACTCTGTTGATGCAGCAGGGGACAATGTAAGATCCAAATCTTACCTGCAAATGCACCTACTCCAACTCTGAAATGCACACTATAGTGTGTGCGTGAAGATAGAAGAATTTGCTGAAAGACAGCTGCTTCTATTGTAAAGAAAGATGACCAGTGATATATTATTAATCACCAAAGTCATCAATATTTTATCCAAACTGTAATATCATTATTTCTTGTACTTGAAAATAAAAATGAGAAGTCAAATTTGTTTCTTGCATTTTTTAAAACACAACTCTTAGTACCAAAACTTCTACTATTAAAGAGTAATTCATAGCTGAACAAAAACCAGTTAATGCAGCGTTCCACTAACCTTCAGAAAAGCTGTTAATATTCAGGATTCTGCACAGCAGGGTAGGGTTGAGAAATTAATCCCTTTAAAGTTGAATTTCAACAACAGACAAAGGCATGTGTTAGCTGAATTCTATTTATGGCAATCATCCAAATATCAAATAAAGTTTTCCTGGCTGCGCTTCAGTCATCCCCATTTACAGCTAAAGAGTACTTTTATAAATGTAGACAGGCAATATAAAACCTGTGTCTTGTTTGCATCCACACATCTCAGAAAGAGAAAACATTACTTAGTAATTGTCACTTCAAGAAAGACACCAGGAATGAAAAGTCCATCCTCTACAGTTGTAAACTCCAGACAAAAACCCAGGAACTCAGAAAAGACTACTAAAATACCACAGGGGACAAGGCAGAGCAACTAGGCAATGGTGGAACTGCACTTATGTGAATATAATAGGCTACCACTCTGCTAAAGAGTTAAACACTTCAGCAAAAGATTTGAAAGGCTTTAACACATATAAGGAATAGAATTTAAAGATGCATATTTCTCTCATAAACAACACAAAAATAGGAAGTGGTGGTGGTGTGGAAATCAATCTGTGCACAACATCTTAAAAATTAGAAGTGTAAAAAAATCCCTGATGTTGCCATGTTTTAATCTTACAGTATGCAGGAAAATTAACCAAGCTTGTGTGTGGAAAGAATTCAGATACGCTATGTATGAAAATTCAATTAAGAAATTCAAACAGCTTCATTTTGCCATACAACACTGTTGGATACAGTTGTTATAACAATGGCACTTCCTTATTCATGATTCTATACTAAACTGGATTCTAAGGGTTCTTGGTTTTCTCCCCATCTTCATATTCTGTCACTACAAGGATTTCATTTCTCAAATGCTCAAAGAAACCCAAACACAGTATGACCAAGGTATATCAATAACAGCTATTTATCAACTGTTTTAAACTTTACTATTTCAAAGTCAAAGCTCAGAAATAGAGGTGATAAGGTGCTCCAGCCAGTCATGCTGGTTCCTTAAGTGCAGTGCACCATTCAAATTCAGATGCACACAAGTCCACCTGACCCTCTGTTTGTTTTTGTCATCTCTTATACTTGCTGTATAACAAAAAAGGCAACAGCAGCAATGTGTGAATACAGGCACTTTTTCCTTTTGAGGCTACACCCCAATATTTGACATGAAGAATTAAAGCATAGAGGTATTCAGACAGATTGTCCCTACATTGCAGCCATCTCTCAGGTTCAGTATTTTATTATGAACATGGATGTAGAGGCTGTGTTTGTAAGATTTGATGTGTCCTAGTAGTTCCTAGCAGGATTTTTAGCATCTTGAGCACACAAACCATCTTCACATTTCATCTTTACTCATTTTATTAAAGCACTTTAAAAACTTTAAAGCACTTTAAAACTTTATTAAAGTTTTTCAAAGGTATTTTCTTTCATCATCCCCAAAGGTAAGAAATATTTATGCTTCATACAATCATTTTGGTTTCTACTTATAACTCAACTACTATGTTTGATAATAAACATAATTTTTGAACAGAAACATGAAGTACTGTTTGTTAAACACTACTTCATGACACAGTTAAATCCATGCTGAAAGCCTGACAACTGTAACACCACTGCTTGTAAACTGAGTGATCAAGTATGTGAAACCTGATGTGTTGCATGAAAGCAATGGAGCTCAAGACTCCTGTATCACACCAGCTTCTCTCTCGGGTATCACAAGATCCCAGATCAGGAGGTAAAACTGTACAAACACTCAGAAGGGAGCTCAAAGCATGGCATATGAGTCCCAGACTTCTTGCTTAGCTTTCTGTCACATTCAGCACCACCAGCTACTTTGAACATACTCATGATGGAAACTGAGGGGAAAAAATAAAAAGAGGAAAGTGAAAAAGAAGATTATAAAAAACACCCCTTTATAGTAAGAACCTGAATGATATAGCAGAAGCATATCTTATGGACAGCATTTGTTCAAAGTAAGCTTTCATCAAGCAGAAGGTGATACAATTCCATTTGCAGGCCCTTTGTTCTTTCTAAAAGCAGCACTGCCAGTGCACACCAAGCCTCTCTTACAGTGCAGATAAAGATGGGTGCAACTAAGGATGTGCATACTCAGCCACAGGCAAACCTGAGTGATAAACACTGCCCCTGAAAGGAATTTCTCAAGGAAATAAAGGTGCAGGTTGTTTGTAAAAATGGGTTATAAAACTATTAAGCAAGTTCTGCAAATATGGCCACATATAAATCTCAGGAGACAAGGAGGAACCTAAGATGAGGACAAAATATGAATGATTCTTTTCTGTACTACAGAGCTAAAACACCAACAGAATCAGAGGAAGACAACAATAGAAGTCAGGGGTGTAACTGCTCTGGAACTGCCACTTTGTGTAAAAATCACGGCAGGCTGCAACATTTCAGACTTTACTATTTATTAGCCCTCTTCTTTTCTCCGATAGTAGCAAACTATAGGAAAAGAAACAAAGTTCAGAAGAGTACTTCTATTGTGACCCTCCAATTTCTGACAATTGGCTACAGATGTGTCCCTTTCACCTTCCTCCCCCACTGCACAAAGCAAATCAGTTAATGGCCACATTAGTAGGTCCTGTTACCCTATGCACAAGAGAAGAAAACGCTCAGAGCTCACAGAAGCTACTGAATTCTGCAGCCTCCTGTTTTCCAGTCATTCTGTGGTGCTACCATCAAATCTTCCTGATTCTTCCACTGGAAGAGCTGCAAGAGGCAGATGTGTGCAGTACATCCCTCACTCAGCCCTGCTTGTCCAGCATGGCACCTCCTATAAGCTACAGAAAGCAGACAACTATTATTACAGGAAGAAGCTAAGAGTTGATTCTGTTCCTGAGAACTGCTAGCATTAGTTCCAAAGTTCAAAATTAAAAGCACCTGTAAAGCATCAGTTCCATCAGTCACTGTTTTGCTTATCCTTTTTGTTATAAGGATAACTCTAAGTTATCCTTATAGAAACAAAAAAGTTATTTTGGAGAATATATCAATAAATAAGTAAATCACCAAACCACAAATGAAGTATCAACAATTCTCAACAAGCAAATTGCTGTCATTTAATATTTAACCATGCAGGAAAATTGTGGTTTGACTATATGGCATCTTTAGGACAAAAAAGCTATTTAGAAGACTACAAACATTTTTCTTGTTGCTTCCACATGACAGAAAGTCAGTTTTACAGTTAGTCAGCTGTGTAAAACAAATCTGGGGGGCCAGGATGGTGAATAGAAAGTTCTGCTCATGCTTGCTGCAATGCAAAAATGCCCTTTATTAGTACACACATAGTAGTTTGAAATTCTTCAAAATCAATGCATCAACTACACCAATTACACATTTCATCAGTTCAGATTTGGTACCTAACATTTGGTGAACTGTTTTAGTCACAGTAATTCAGCTGTCCAGTTACAATGAATAGCTAACTTTGCTATATTTGAATGTTTCATGTGATACTCAACCACAGAATAACTAGCCACAAGGTTTTAGGTTTATGCCTCAGTGATTTTTTTGTCCCACATTACTAATTTGTTTGTACATTTGGGTTGGCTTATTTCAAAAAGGACAGTATATGTAATGCCTGTATCTTTCTAAAGTAAGGGGACAAAGGTGTGAAGATGGGATTTGGGTTTAAGTTGCTATACATCATGATAGAAGTTACTAGACATGTCAAATCTCACAAACATACCCTTACATAGAGGTCTATCATAAAACACTGAATCTGTGAGGTGGCTACAATATAGTGACCTTTTGTCTGAATACCTCTATGCTTGAATTCTGTATGTCAAATACCACTGTGTAGCCTCAAAAGGAAAAAGTGCCTATATTGTTCATCACTACCATTGCATTTCTTCTTGTAGAGTAAGTGTAAGACATGGAAAAAATAACCCTATCAGGAAAAAATTGTGCAAATCTTAAAAGTCTAAGTGACATTGTTCTGAACATCAGTAAACTGAGGACTTCTGTGTGTCTGAATTCAGAGGGTGCATTGCACCTAAGGAACTAGCATGACTGGCTGGAGCACTGGATTTGCTTTGTGTTTCTGGTAAATTTTGCTTTTAAAACAATAGTTCTGTTTTAAAGGAGTTGATAAATAGCTACTATTGATATTCTTTGGTCATACTGTGTTTGGGTTTCTTTGAACATTTGAGGAATGAAATCCTTGTAGTGATAGAATGTGAAGATGGGGAAAAAACCTAGTATCCTTAAAATTCAGCTTAGTACAGCATCACAAATAAAGAAATGCCATTGTTATAGCAACTGTGTCCAGCAGTGCTGCATGGCAAAGTGATGTTCTCTTTGAGGGGGTGGGCAAAGAACTTGAGACAGATTTTCACTGACTAGCTTAATCCACCAGAGAAAGAATAAACAAAATTGTGGTTTAAATATTTACATCACTGTACTTCATATCTTTGAATCTTAATAATTTTCAGCTTATTTGGTGCCCTTTGGAGATATTTGTTCAGAATTTTTTTAAATGTCAGCCATAAAAACAAAACGAGTAGGGAAAAAGTACAACTTTATCACTCGTCAAAAGTTGCCAGAACTCTCGAACCCGGCAGCCTGCAGAAGAAAGAGACTTCTGTTCTCGCCCTGCACACAACGCCCCACGTAACCTTTACAACTCCGCTGGACGCATAAAATAGCATTGATGCTCCAGCCCCTGGCAGCAGAAGGGCTGAGCCGCAGCTGTGCTGCCAAGGACGGGACAGGACAGGATGTGCCCTGCGCGCTCCGCCCGGTGCGCGGGTGCGGACGGAGCCGCGGAGCCGCCGCGCTCGCTCCTGCGGCAGCGCCCGCCCTCCCCTCCCTGCTCAGCTTAAGGGGCAGAGGATGCTGAACGCCTCCTCGCCGGGCCACACATCTCCTTCCATTTAACCTCAGAGTGCCTCGTCTCTCTTACTGGTTCTCCCGCAAACGCAAGGGGGATTTTCTCCTTAATAGGTTAAAAAAAAAAAAAAAAAAAAAAATTATTTATATATATATATATATATATATATATATATATATATATATATATATATATATATACACATATATATATATATATAGCCATTAATTGCCGGGCTGGATGCTAGTGAATGGGCTAATTTTTTGTGAATGCTATAAAGCATTCAGAGGTCCGGTCTTTATTGAGCAATCCAGACACCAAGCTCTGTGCCAGAGGCTGTAAAGAGAACCCCATAAAAGAATTGGTTACAAGACTAGCATTATGAAATAACAGAGGTAAAGTAATAGGATGTTAATAGCTACCCATGGAGATGCTTGGTTTACAAAGAAAATTTGCAATATTTTACATAAACAAGACAACACCCTGAAAACAGTAAAAAATGAAAAGGTTAACCTACCAGTAAATCTGCACCTATGAGTAGCCAAGGAAGGCAGAGTGGCCTCACTGCATCAATTGGAAACTTTTAGATGTTAATGCAATTACAGTAATAACATCAGAAACTAATAAATGGTCATGGGTCGTTAGACATCCAAACAATAACTCTAGTCAAACAATTGCAGTGCATGCTGGTGCTCTGTTAACATTAAAGCAAACATCAAAAGGAAGAATCTCTCACAGACTCACTCACCTCCAAGCTTTTGCCCTCAGGTTTTCCCTCAACGAGCTCCATCCATTAGGGCCTAAAGAGGAGCTCAGACAAGAGGCTAGAGTGCAACTCCTGCCTTTTCAACAGCTGTATCATTTAGCTGCTTTGAGGATAGTTAATGATGCTTATTAGCATGCTGACAGATGATGTATCCATCATTAATACCTTTAGTGAATACACCAGCAGCTACACTCTTCACTGTAACACAGATAAAGCCTGAGAAACTGCATCTGCAGACACTGAACTCTAGCTCAGTGGCACAGCACTCATAGGTCCAGTTTTCTCAGCATTGACATCACTTGAAAAGAAAGGAAATAGCTTTATGCTTTCTTGCCCCCAAGGATGTTGGGTTGTTCATCCAGCTGCAGAGTTTTAATAGGAGACACATAAACAGACCTCAGCAAGTTACAATGCTAGGGTACAGAAGTGGGTTTAAACTTACTTAGGCTGAGGATTTGCTGAATGTTTTTCTCATTTTCCTGCCAAGTGATGCTGAAAGTGCTAACTAGGGGCTGAAGTGATTTGAATTCCTCAAATTACCACGCACAGAATTGCCTAGTACATCTTAGAAGAACCTACTATGAAAGAACTGCTAGTTTGAAGGCAGCAATGTTCAAGGTATCTAGAAACACTGCTGAAAGTGCTTCAAACTAACCTTGTCTATCAGGCAAAATGCCCCAAAGTATTCATACTCAGGCCTTATGTTTCAGAGGAGCAGAGATAAGTCAATTAAACAACTTTTCTAGCTGCACAACACAGACAAAGCTTTGGGAGCTAGGTCCTGGTCTTGGCCCCACATCTGCTTTGCAAATGCTAGACTCTGGACTTGCTGCACACCCAATACTTGGCATTGTCTCATGTGCCTAAGTTCCATGGAGATAGGATATCAAATATAACACACACAGCATTCCCTCACTCTCTGTACCTCCTGCCCCAAGAAGTGCATTTTAGTTTGGATTCCAAGGCACCCAACCACTCTGTGTGCAAAACAGCCCAAGCACTGAGGTGAACCACTTAAATCAGGGAACTGATCCCCTCTTCTAAAACTCGAACCACAAAACCACCTGATAGGCAGCACAAAGAACAGAGTCAAGATCTAACACAGGTGCACACACCAAGCCTACAGGCTGGAGAAACCTGTAATCCCTAAAGGCATTTTCACTGTGAGGAGGGTCAAGCTGTCCTGAGAGATTTGAAATTGGCTGGAGCCTGCACAGACATGACTGGATCAAGCCCTAGGCAGCCTGTTCTGACACCACAGCTGCCCCTGCTGTCTGCTGGAGGCCACTCTAGAGACATTATGAGGTCTCTTCCAGCCTGACTTTTCCCATGAGTTCTTTCCATACATGCCACAACGTGTCATGCCATTGGACTTTGATGTTATTCTAGCCCCTGGAAGGTACTATTAGGGAGTCACATACAGATCAGTTAAAACTGATTCCACGAATAAGCAGTTGTATCTTCCCATTTTCAAAGCTCCAATCTGGCACAAATTTTCCTTATTATTAGGAAGAGGAAGCACAAATAATTTTGAAAATACTACTAACCAGATACCGCAGTTCTTTAACATAATTTCTGAAGCACGATGTTTGAAAAGCAATTTATGTATAAAATGCACTGTCTTCATCCAAATTTTACCTCACCCCAAAATAAAATCATGAACTATTTCTACTGGAAACGAACCAGACAGTAGACCACAACTCTTTTCAAAAACAGAAAAAGATTTTTGTTTGGAAAGAGTCACTAAACTATGAACTAGATCTTATAATTTTTTGATAAACATTACTTTTATTAAATAAATAAATTAAAAATACTGTGTTCTTTTCAAAGCCCTAATTAGGGAAACAATGTTGCCTTTTTATGGCTATTTATTAGACACTAGCTGAATTTCAATAATAAATTGTAATTCAGCACCATATCATCTATTTATATTCACTGGTCTGAGCCAACAGCAGCTTACTGCATGATTTTGAAGATTTTGGCCAGGATTTCAGCATAGTTGGCAAATGCAAGCTGGCAAGCTCTTAGGCAATTAAAGTCTTTATAATTATTACACCAGCACATAGAAGAACGATAGAAATGGGACTGGATGAAATACAGAAATCTTGTAGTCATGCTTATAGCACGTGACTCCTTCAATATTCCTGTGGTGATTTTACAGTAGCATAGAACAACTATCCCATCGGTCTTTAAACTGAAAATGTTTCAGTATTAGCTCCATGTTTCAATTATGTTAAAAGAGGATTATCCATACTAAAAAGTGGTTTATTCAAACAAATGTTACAATGGAAAGCATTTGCTCACTAATATTCAGCCAAAGTACTAATTACATACTCCATGACTGGGTAACAAATACATATAATCCATCCTTATGGATTTCAACATGAAGACAAATAACTTCAAGAAACATCTTCCAGCAAACCTTTCCAAATAATCTCAGTACAAAGTCATAGCAATAAAGGATAGAATAAATTTCCTAATCACAGAATTTAGACTCTTGCTAGACAGAATGCTGTTTCCAAGGTAGGACTTGGCATTACTAAAGCAATATTCAGTCCTAAGTATTTTGCAGTCCATGCTCTCTTTTACATGATCCCAAGAGAACCTTCTTGCTTTTCTCCATTGGCTTTCTAATAGCCAAAAACACAATGCTGGCATGCTTGTAGAGAGCCTTCTATTACCCTATTTCATGCAATAGGACAAGAAAAAAAAACTGGTTTAAACAGAATATAGTGAGTTCATTATGATGAAAGAAAAGTATTGCTATGTTTCACTGATAAAATCCTTCCTAGGTCAAAAAGCTATACACAATTAGTTTCTAAAATGAAAAATTAGTAAATGCTTAACTGTAGTAGTCTTGCATACTCTGCTGACCATTATACCTGAATAATGCAACAAACCTGAATTTATGCAATGTAGTTTCAATGTATGCTAAGGAAAGTACAGAACAGGGTAGTAACATTAGCCACACAGTGAACACCACAAACTGTAAATTAATTTATAAGTATGTATTTTGTTTCCCAGAAAATCTTCTCTGAGACTGAGACTCCAGCTGGGAAAAGGTCTGTTTGAACTGCATATCCAGACTCAGGGTCAGAAGAAGTGCAGCACCCACAAGCATCAGCTGTACCAGAAAAGGAGGAGGATGATGTGGGGATGTTTGTGGTCCAGAACTCCTAAATCTGACATGATTAAGTTGTGCTCTTCCAGAGTTAAGGGGTCCTTTAGTCAGTAGTGCAAGCAGGGCTTCCTTCTCCATCCTTATAAAGGCAATTAGGATTTCAAGGTTTCTTGTGCTCATACTCTTTTGGGGATAGAGATCCCAAAAAAACTGAACAAAAGTAAAGCACCAGGTAGGCCACCTGAAGAATAAAATGCCAGTTTTTGTGAGTTTAAGCAGCATAAAGCTGTATAAAGCATCTTAGCAATAAGCAAACCCCTGAAGTTTTTGATTGTGGTGGTTTAACTTGGTTTAAATTGCATCTTTCATCAAACACTCATCACCAATCACAAAGATGTTAAACACTCCTCTAAAATTCCATCACAAAGGAATCCACTTTTTTTTAGTAAGACTGACTGAGCACAGGGTATTCCAAGAGAGCCTCTGGAATCTCCATCCTTGCAGATGCTCAAAAGTCACTTGGACAAGCAGCTCTAGGTGGGCCTGCTTGAACAGGGAGGTTGGACAAGATGATCTCCAGAGATCCCTGTCAACCTTTGCCATCCTCTGCCTCTCAACCAAACTCCTACCAAATTCTTCAAATGTACCATTTCAGGTCTCACTGCGCCCAAGGAAGGGATGTAGAAAAGTAACATGTGTCTCACAAGATCTAAAAACTGATTTTAGTTTATATGGCATGGGAAAAAACAAAACAAAAACAAACAAAAAACTCACACACACACACACACAGAGCTTATATTTTAGGCAATTTGGGACCTAAAATAAAAAGTTGCACAATGCTGCAGGAGAAAGGAAGAGATACAGGAAAAGAACCTAAAGCTACTCTGTTTTAAAGAAACACATAGTGCACAAGATTTTACAGACTTGCCATTA
The DNA here is from genome assembly GCF_051311805.1 of Agelaius phoeniceus. Classification (NCBI taxonomy): domain Eukaryota; kingdom Metazoa; phylum Chordata; class Aves; order Passeriformes; family Icteridae; genus Agelaius; species Agelaius phoeniceus. Next base: position 18,252,188 of record NC_135265.1, read on the forward strand.
AATTGCACAAATCCAAACACTGTATCAAGTGATTTGGAGATACTCCAGCCTCTCAGGGTTTCCTGAGAGATTTTCAGTGGGGAACTACAGAAGGGTATGTCCCCCTCTCCCAATCCAAAGGAATTGGAACAAAAGGGATAACAACTAATCATTTTAATATCACCTTAATTTATAAAAAACAAAAATATGGGGGAAAAGCCCAAAAGCAAACAAAACAAATCAAAACAAAAAAAACAAATCACCACCAATATTTACTATCATGGGATGATTTTGGAATAACCACTGCACTGTCCCAATTCATTATGTCCTTGACAAAAAACCAGTTCTTCCCCTGGCCTTACCCACTACCCTGGGACAGACAATGTTGTTATCCCAAGACTTAACAGTATACTTTAATGTTAACAACAAATATCTCAGCATTTTCTTTTTGTGTATGCATGTTTAGAGTTATTTCATTTCATGCTGGCTTGGAAAACTATCATTCCATTATTTAATGAATTCTGAAGTATTCAGGAATATAGCCAATTCCAGCTTATATTGGATAAAAAATGGAAGAAACACTATTATTCAACAGTGCTGAGGGAGAAAAAAAGAAGAGAAACAGTCTTGCATATATATAAACTATGTCTACAAGTTCTGAGGCATCTTTAGTGAATCCAAATCTACGACTACAAATCTAGGAGGACTTCCAGATAGATATAATGTCAAGCACTATGTGCAAGTCTTCAAGACCAAGGACCACACCTTCTCCAGTCAGAGGGATTGAGATGTTTGGTATCACAGGGGAATGTCCCTTTGCACCACAGAACAACACATTTGAGGAAAAGCAATTTATTTTTTGCAGAATTAAAGAATCACTGATGCCTAGCTGGAACGTACTGCTTTGGAAGAGGCCCAAAAGCTCAAGTAATTGCAATGGACTGGAAAGGCCTTCACCCCCAGGTCAGCAATTTACATTCCAGCTGGGCTATTTATGAGACAAAGCAGTTACCACCAACCACCCTTTGAATGCTCAAGTTGCCAATTTCGGTACCATTGCTGAGGTGCAAACACACACAGAGACCATGACAAACCAGTCACATGCACTGCTTCAGTAGAAGAGCCCAGGACTGAGGTGGTGCACAAATTATTTCATTGGTTACCACAAGCCAGCAAAACTGGTCTGCAATAAAATTCCTCTCTATGGGCTTGAGTTTCTGCCCACCACAACAGTGTCAAATACAAATTGGCATAAGGAATGGTAAGGAAAAATAATGTCGTTCTCCATGAGATTTAAACTCATTACAGTTTGATAAAAGTGATGGGTCAAATAGAAAAGACAGTCCATATTTTTTCTCTTTCCTTGCCAGCTAACATTAGTTCCATCCCACTTTCAGTTATTTCTTTAGTTTTCCTCCCTCTCAGCTTGCTTTGCACTCTGCCTACTGCTCCAGAGCAGACCCATTTTCTTCATCCCATATTTACCACCCTCAGTCTACTTTCTCCTCATTGCTTTCTTCACCACTTCTAACTTAACTTCCAATAGACTGCAAACCCTAACTGACTAATCAACATAACTACTGTAGAAATGGGTAAGGTTTATCTCTAAGACTTCTGTATCTTTAAAGCAAACTTTAAACACTTAGGTTCTCAGTACACACATAAATTTTTCTGCATGTTTGTAAAAACTTCAAGTGTGATAAGGATGCAATAGACCATTTAAAAAAAAAAGTGAAAATTCAACCATGGCTGAGAATTAGAACAGGAACTAGAACTAAACATCCTCATTTTCAACTCTAAGTGAAAGACAAGCTTCAAAATCATTAACTGTCTCCTTTTGCTTACAGCAGGAGGTCACAGCAAATGTCAAACACAAGAGAGCTGTTCAATTAAGGGCAACCTTACAAAATCCAAACTGTTACCAACAGCAGCCTAGACGTCATCTTTACCCCAACAAAACCACTGTCCAGACAGCCCCTATTACACAAGGCTTCACACTAAAGAGCTGCCAAGCTTTAACCTTCAATGAGGAGAAATCAATTTAGTCACTCAAGAAACTAAACTGCCCGACCAGAGCACTGGCCTCCTTAGGCATAAGTAAGGAAAAAAAAAAAAAAAAAAAAAGAAGCAAGCTAACTTTTCCCAGCTCTTTCTATAGCCTAAACCAAAACCTACACACACGGAGAACCAGAGAACCAGTACAGCAATAGATCACAGAGCAATAAACAGGAGATTGCTATGTCAAGCACTGAAAGTAGGTAGATAGCAAATTAGCTAATCAGAACATCTGTTAAGGAAAAAAAAAGTCACAAAACAAAAACAAGTAAACAAAAAATCCTGACAAAACCAATAATTAATAGAATACAAAGGCAATGCTTTAATGCTTTTGGTGTGGGGGGGAAGTAGCCAAATACATGAGTTTTATTTAATGGCAATTTTATTGTTGCACATTGAATGCTTTAGAAAACATAGCTAATCTCAATTACAATAAATTGTCAAAACACCTTTAGAATAATTTTTCTGCCACAGAGGAAACATATACATATATAGTTCCAGACACAGGAGCATTAAAAATGCTCAATACTAAACTTCCTCCTCTTATTGTGCAATGATCTGAAAATAAAGGTTTTCTAAAATCCAAGCCTGAACTATGGCATTATATAAAGTCTTTGGACCTATGCACAGCAGTCAGAGCTCCAGGTATACACAGTATGAAATCAGAAGAGGTTCTGGCTGCAGAAAGAGTTGTGCACTATCAATGCTGCACCCTGACCACTGCACATACAGCATGATCAGCTGTGTGCACAGAAATTCTGCATGCATTAGTTTGGGTGCTATCAAGTGAATTTGAGATTAGGTTTGGCTTGGTGAACACAGAGTTAGGAGAAAATAGTTGGTATAGTTAGTCAGATATCTAGCTTGGTCCCTGTATGAAAATGTCATTCTCAGACAGTTAGAGGATACAGATTTCTATGCATACTTACTGCACTTCACACAGTTCACAAGGTCAGAAGGAAAAAATGAATAATATGGGTTTGATATCCATCTCTAACATCCAGAAAGTCAGTTTACCAGAAGTCTACAAGATTACATCTTAATGTTTGATATTATGCAATACTTTGCCTAATAGTCTGACTGTGCTTTCCCAGTAAGCAAAAGCTACTGTCCAGGCAGCCCTCCTGAGCTACCAGAGATGTGCAAAGGAGCAGCTGCTGATTTCCATGGGCAGTATGCAATGCTCATCTGCAGAACTCCAAACAAGGATTTTGAAGGTATTAGGACAAAGAAAGAACAAGAAATAAAAGCACATTAAGAATGACTGATTTTTAACAGCAGCACAGATATGCAGCACTAAACATGACATTTAAATATTCTGAAAAGCTGACATCACCATACTGCCCAGTACTGCATGCAGGGGCTGAACTTTGCCAAACACAAACAAGCCAAATCCTGCTATTCTTAAAGCTAACAATAGTTTTGCTTGAACTCCAGAAACAGCAGAAAAAGTTGACTCTCGGCTGAGAACAGATCATACCTCAGGGCACACACATGGGCAAAGACATGCAAAACACCCCACTATAGACATCTTCCAGACCTTCACACGGTCCCTGCGATCAGAGCAGCAGGTCTAGGGGTCCGGACCCCACACTTGGAGTGCTTAGAGAGCTCCGCTTTCGTCCTCAGGTCTCAAAGGAAAAGCTTCCGACTCAAACTGCACATTCCTAAAGGATTTAGGTTGGGGCTCTTTTCCTCCAAGAAGCACAGTCATTTTGTTGTGGAAAGCTTCTGCCAGCCAAAGCATGCAATACACACACACCACGCACATCCCGCACCCCCCCTCACGCTTTTCTGGGGAAAAGCAGTTTCTGTGCTACTCCATGCTTACCAATAAGTAACTTCTAAGTTTGACACATGCCTAAGTTTACTCACAAGCGGAAGGCTCGCAGGCACAGGGACAGCCAGAGCGGCCGGAGGATGCGGTGCTCCCGAGCCGGCTGCTCCCGGCGGCCGCCGGTGCCTCCCCCGCGCCGGGCAGCGCTCGCCGCCCGCCCTCCGCCGCCCCGAACTGCTGACGGCACCGGCAGGAGGAGGCGGCGGCGGGGGCAGCGCCGACCCCCGCCCCGCTCAGCCCCACCTGCCCGCAGGGCGATCGCCCCAAGGTCACCCCCTCCCCCGGGAGAGCCAACTTGGGCGCCACTCACGCCGGCGAAGCCGGGATGCCGCGGCCGCGGAGCGCCGGGGGCGATGCGGAGCCTCCGCCGGCTGCAGCGCAGGACGGGCTGCGCGCTCCCTCCTTCTCCGCCGCCGCCTCCTCCTCCTCTCTCTCCCCGACGACTTTCACTTCACCTGCAGGCAGCCCGGCTGCGGCGGGGCGGGCGGCTCCGCAGCTTTCCGCGGGACCGCAGTGACTGCGGCAGCGCCTCCCGCACCGCGGGGGGAGCCGCGCCGGGCCGGGCCGGGCCGGGCTGGGCCGGGCCGCGCGTCCCTCCGCGGGCCGGGGCGAGCCCTGCCCTGCCGGCGCGGGCAGCCCCTGAGGGGGAAGGCACGAACTGTGGAGCTCCGAGGGCCGTCCCAAGCGCCTCCGCGGGTGCGGAAGCAACGCGACCCTGCCACAGGCGACCCCCGGCCCGGGATGCTTTCCCCGAGGCGGCTGCTGCCTGCAGCTGTAGGGTAGGGATTGCCCCTGTGCTGTCAATCACCTCCTCGGTGAGGGGCTATAAATATTTATTAGGCATCCTAATAGCCGCATCTAGCTAAGCGGAGCGTTTTAGTCGTGCCGCTCCTGTGCTTCGAGCCTCCCAAGGCAGTCCCACACGGGCACGATTGGAACTCGCTCACGGGCTGGCCCCGCACCGGGAAGGGCTCTCCTGCCACAGCCAGGTGGAGGGAAAGGCATCAGAGGGGCATCAGCTGTGCCCCAGCCCCTGAAACCTTCCTCCCTCCTTTCTAAGGAGAGTGCTGGCTCGAGAGGTTTCCATCAGAACAGGGAGGCGATAGTCTTCTTCTAAGGGAACATCGTATCAGCAGTTCTGTTCGGACCAGCTGGGCTTTCACACTCGAACTGGGCTGTAAAAAATATCTTAAGCAAGAAGTTAAGTGCATGAGGAGCCCAGAAACAAGAATCTATGCAGTTATCTATGTAATCTGATGGAAAATGAGGATGAGAAACTTTCAACAATTTCATTTATGTTTAAAAAATATCAAACAAAATAAACAGGGTCTCAAGACTGAAAGAAATTTATATGAAGAAAAAATACTACATTAATCCTTTTTTCTTGTGGTGATTTCCCCCCTCTCGCCCCCCATAAGAATGATTCTTGATGCTGCATGGAGCCAAACTGGTATTGCAATCTTGCAATACCAGCTGCAACAACTACTATGCTTGTAAATTTTGTTTATCTGAGAATTTCAAGTGGCAAGAGCAAGAAATATCAAGACAGGCAGCATTTAAAAATTCTGATTATAAAGTCACAAGCTTGCTTAATTTATTTTGATGGAGGATGATGCTTTTATTTTTGCTAGTATGTTTAAAATGGAATCTGCTCATAATGCAATTTTGGTTTCTGCTTTTCTGCACCTCCTGCTCCCAACTAGCTGACACTTCTGTCTGGAAGGTAGACAGCCTGAACTTGGCCTTTCTATCAAAAGGCATGAAGCTTTGCCTGCATAGTGTGCTGGGAAAAAACCAGCAGCTATGAAGTTGAATAATCTACTTAAACAAGAGATAGAGCAGCAACAAAACTTCAATAGTGTATATCCTTCCAAACTTCATACTTGCCCATATAAATAAGGTGGTTTCTCCATCTCTCTGTGATTTCAAAGTACGAGATGCTTTAGAGAGGTCTCATTATCAGGACTTTGGTTTTGCCAAGTATGATACACTGGATTTATGCCTGTGGTAAGAGGCAGTATTTGTAATACAGCAATGCACAAAAGCTGCAGCTGAGCTGAGACTCAGTTGGGCTTTTCACTGATCAAACAGGGAGAGAGAATGCCTGGCTTGGAGACTTCCAGTCCAGATTAAGCAGACAAGACAATCCAGCGATGGCAGGGGAAGCAGAAGCACAGGAAGGTGAAATAACTTGCCCAAGACCATGCAGGAGGTCCAGCAGCCCATACAACAGTTCCAGTGATGCCAAGCCTTGCTTTAAATGATGCAATGATAGACTGAGCACAGTCCTGAAAATCAAATGTACAAACTGTGTTTTCAGTAAGACTGGTGTTATGGTGTATTAATTTATTGAGGTTTTTCTCCTCACCAGTTCAAAGTACTAGCAGCAAAAGGTATTCAATACAATTTCATGCTGGTGTCCTAAAACCAGGATATTTCAGTTGAGTTCTCCTCTTTCTTACTAAATATACCCATTTCTTGCTGAATTGCAAAATTAATGAATTCAGATTGGGTATTTCAAGAGTTAGTGCAAATTATTGCCACTCCACTGAAGATACTTATGAACTGAATAATTTTTGAATGACATTTGATTTTACACACCAGAAATAAAAGTACCTTTATGCCCTATATGCCCTCATGTAAAATACAATAGTGGTGGCTTAGTGTTTTATGATAATATTACATTCATTTTTCTAGGTTTGAATTTTTCACTTAAACTAATTCTAAGAACTTGTTTATTATCATTACTTATAATGCCTCTTGGGCCATAAATTCATATGGTAGAGATGGTGATTAATCCTAACTGGGTAACTGTAAAAGAAATTTCTGAAATGTATGAAATCATAATAGTAACAGTATCATTATAATAAACTCAAGAGATAAAAATGCCTTTGCATTTAGCAATGCTTCAGATTATTTCATTCCAAAATGTCTGAAATTATCTACCTCAGCATTTTCAAAGGAAGCATTTCAGTCCAGCTGAGACCAAATCTGTATCATTTCTTTCCAGAAACATAAGAAGGAAGCTGTGAGGGACTGGAAGGAAGATGCTGCCTTGCAAGCACCCATCTAAACACTGTCATGTGCTGCACAAGGAGGTCCTGCTGCAGATTTCTGCTCTCACCAACACCAGCAGTGAAGGGCTCCTGCAGGAGTCTCACAGGATGCTCCCTGAGCCTTGCCAAAAGGCATGACTGAACATCCCACAGTGACTTGTACGTGGAAAATTACTTCCTCCTGTAGGAAAATCCTAGTGATGTTCTTCAGGTTCAGTTCAGGACCAAGATCCCTGTCTGTTGGCCTAACAAGCAGGTTAGAGCCCAAAGCCTTTTAAGTGTGTATTAATTATTGCAGAAAATAATTTATACCAATGGAGACTGCTCTGAAGAAATCCTTGTCTGGGGTTGATTCAAACCCATTAATAATAAACTTAAGATGACCTTAAGAAAGCATATGCCAGTCTTTTCTTATGAATTAATTGTTTAAAATTCTTTTGAATTAAAATCTTACATTAAAATACTGCATTTTCATCTGCAGACAAGTACTTCTCTTTTTGTGTATTCCTATTGAAGTAAACAAGTTTTTCCTGCAGACAGAATAAAGGCCTTAGAGATGCTAAAAAGTACCATCTTCTCCATTCAGTGGGATTTTTCAAGAGGAATCCAATTTCAATATTGTCTTTCAATATGTAAAGTTAGTTATTTGATATCTGTTAGCTGTTCCATGCAGCTCCTGAAATGCACAAACAGGAAGATACCCAAATGCAGCCATTCATGAGTAGAATGCAGTAAGCAAAACATTGAGTCAGATGGAAATACTCTATTATAGGATGAAGATTTACTTTGGTATTCATGATAGAGTCCTTGTGCAGGTGTGTTGTGATTTCCCAGCCTTTTACAAGAAAGTTCTAATTGTTGATTGCACTGTGAGAAACGAAGGGAATTTTTGTAGATGTGATATCCATAAAACTTCTGCATTCACTGATTTTATTGCTCTATTGTTTTCCTGAGACAATCATGAGGTTGCTTTAAGTTACTGTTACACCTAAAACTTATTAGCCTAAGTACAACCTGCCTAAATAATCCCTTCTGTTTTCCAAGAGTCAAGTAGGGATGAGGAGTATTAAAACAAACAAAAAAAAAATGAAACAAACAGCACCAATACCACCCCCTAAAAAAAAAAAGAAAAAAACACCACTGAACAAACCAACCCAAACTTCCCCAAAGTTTTATCACCTTTTGAAAGGGCAGAAAAGTCTGACACAGTATTTTCATTCTTTCTTTCACTTGCATTTCACCATTTGTTTTTCTACAAAGGAATGTCTAACTTTTCTGAATGGGGGCTAAATGCATTCTCTTGATCTCTGGATCTGTGCAGTGACTTTCACACTGGGCAATGAAGTATTTCTAGAAGCTGGATTGATTAAATATAGGATTGCACTGCTGCAGAGTCGCTGAGGGAAGGCGCAGTTCCCAGAAGTCGCTGTTCGCAGCAGCAGAGACACTGCAACACAACCAAACCTCTGGGGAGGCTCTGAACTTGCAGTTTGGCTTCTGAGCCAAATTCATCCCCTTTGCAGCACAACCTGGCAACCACCTCAATGGGGAAGTCATTTAGCCTTTTACGTTTTTGTGGCTAAAGCATACACTTGTTTTCATTGTTTTCTTATGGAACGATCTTAATTAATATTTTCCTAGGTTTAATTCAACTCTCCAAGCAGGGAGCTCTGCAGAAAAAAAAAAAAAATGTCCTTCAGAACTTTCTGCATTTGAAAAAAAAAGACACAATCTCATCAGACTGCAAGACACAATCTCATCATTGCAACATTCTCCCCTGTTTCAGAGCACACAATACTCCTTTGAACTTCAACCAACAGGGGGAAAAGAGGATTTTAGAAAAATTAGGAAAATATACAAAAAACCATTTATGTTTATCAAAGATCATCACAGGGTTTTGCAACAGTATGTAGCAGAGCACTCAGCCAATTTCAACAATGTTCTAAAGCAAGAGAGGGTATCAAAAATAATTAAATTCCTATGAAAAACAACTGTTTCAGTGTCCACACCCAGGACAAGACAGGCAGGATCCAGCTATGTCCTCTCCAGTCCAGCAGCTTTTCCCATGGTGGCTTTTCCCTGAGTTAGGAGTTGCTCTGGAATGCTGGCATTTTCCAGGAACTGCTGGGAAGCACAAGGTCAGGTCTGTGGCAGATGGCCAGATCTGTCCTACACGGAGCTGCATGGACAGAGGGACAGTCCTGGCTGGGGGATCAGAGGAGCATCTGCAGCTCTGGCACCATTACCATCAGTACCTCTGATGAAGGTGTTTGCCACACTCCTGGTTCTCCTTTCTGGACCTAATTCCAAACTTGCATTTTCCTCTGTTTCTATTAGAAAAAGCCCCTGACTAAATATTTTATTTCAAGGCCAAGTGGCCTTCTCAGATCCCTCAAAGAACTGAAACTTATTTTTGCCTTTCTTCACCCCCTTGTTTTAGCCAGAAGATTGACTCCTCACTTTGGCACTGAAGTAGAAATGGGCAATATTCTGCCCCTCCCAGCAGTTCAGTTTCACTCACTTTACAGTTTAATTTAATTGCATATTTTCTATGCATTGCTAAAGAACACTGGGTTTCTGATGCTACATGATCTTCAAATAATCTAGTTTTGAATCAAATATATAGAAGAAAATATTAGAAAATAAAAGCTCATAGATAAATGAAATTTTAGGTTTGAATTCTCTGCTAGACTATGTCCACCAAAATTACATTAAAATGCTGAAAGTTACAACATTTCAAGAAAATGGAAATGAACAATGACATTATTGTTGTCAGGAAGGCAATGCAAATATTCTCAGTTCTCTTCCCAGCTAAGTCAGGTGTTTCCCTCCTCGCTTCAGCAGAAGTTCATTTGTAGATGAGAGAAGAGTGATAAGAGGAATATGTTGGAAAATAAACAAGCTTTTTCTGGCAGGATATTGAAGTCTCCTAGTTGTCAGTCTTCCTGGGGAAAGTCAGAGGATGGGGACAAATGCTGTATCCTTGCCTTCACTAGCAGCTGTTGGCATAAAGACATCTAGATGCTGCTGAAGCATTGCCAGTCATGGTTTTGCAGCAGGAATTGACCAGGAACTGCTCTGCAGTGTAAGAAAGATGCCAGAGTGAAAGGACTGTGTGTGTGTGCACATGTTTGGTTTACATGTCTGTCATTTATATGCCTGTTGTCAAGGAAGGGCAGGCAGCTAAACTCTCAATATAAAACCAAGTTATGGAAAGCAATAGAAATAAAGGAAGCTCTCACTCTCTTCCCCTGTACAATAAGGACTAAGGAAAGTTCCTGAAACACCAACATGAATCTATATTTACACTGTCAGATTTCCTCCTGGAAAACCATATCTTTTAGACATTATGGGGTTTTAACTATGTGTGGCTTTTGGTAGGCAGTTAAAATCCCTTTTAACTATTCTATTTGTAATGGTTTGCTTTAAGAGGTGCTGAAAAAAATCTGTAGATAGGTCTCAGAAGAATTTGAAGCCTATTAGAGCCTAATAATTTTGTAATAATGCCTCTACAGAGATCCCACAGATAATGATGCCTCTGTTAGAAAAACTTTTGACTGGGGACAAAACAGTCTTCTTGCAAAGAGAAACTAAGACAACATGAAGTCCCCCAGTTTTGAAAAGACATAACTGGGAGGATACAACCAAGGTATTAAAATCATGGATGATATAGAAATGAAATATAAGAAATCATTATTTGTTCTCCCTCATAATTCAAGATATCTAATCCACCAGTTGAAATTAGCCAACTTCAAGTTTAAAGTAAAGAAATAGGTCCAAGTAAGACAATATCTGACTCAGCCTGAAATACAGATGTTTTCAAAATCATTTAGATTTTTTACAACCAACATCCATGGAGAGCTGTTGAATATAGAGGTGTGTATGTAGTTTTTGCATAGAAGTCCCTAAACTGACATAAATGTGTTGCTTATTTTTGCTCATACTGACTTTCCCATAGTGATCTGCCACTGGTGACCATTAGAGAAAGTGTACTGAGTGAGGTGGGCCTTCACTCTCATCCAATTTCATTACTCTTACCTCATGATTTAACAGTTCCCATCAAAAGAGAAGCATTTGTGATAAAATGCTAAAACTAATGGTGTCTTTTTTGACTTATGGAAGCCTATGACAAATACATCAAGCGTAAAATGATGTGCTTATACATTTATTTCCAGATTTATAGAGTATTCTGTTTTATATTTTGAGTAACTGAGATAGTGCTCTGAGTAGGGAATGTTTGGAGATGGAGCACCATCATGAAAACAGGAAATCATTATATCAACACTTGGAACTCCAGCTCCCAAAAAAGAAGCTCTTGTAAAAGTGGCTAATGGTACAAGATTCATTTTACATATTCAATGATTAACTCCTGATCAACATCTCAGAATAGTTTATAAGCACTGACAATACCTGTTTGCTTTATAGGGATTGTTATTTCCAAAAGGCTAATGAGAACACAAAGTATGTCAAGACTGCATATGTGATTACTATAGGAAATAATGTACTAAAACTGTGTTTCTACATAATTCATGCACTAAGCCAAGATGACATGCTGTCTTTTGAATGGTGACAGTGATGGCATGATTCAAAGCTAAAAATTGAACATTCAACCTCCATAACAAGTAGTAAGACGTTGAAGGTTCTTCAGTAGAAAATGTTTCTCAAATTGCATCTGTGCCTGGAGCTAAAGGAGAAACATTACATAGTTTACACTTTAATATCTATACTGTATTATATTGGTCTGAACTTTATACTGGTTCCTAGAGTTTTTGATCCACAAAAATCAGTAAATGCTGGATTCAGTGATGCCCAAAGAATTGCTCAGGTGTGTTTGGTTACCATCCCTGCCCAACAGCACATCATTTGAAATCAAAAGGCAGCCACCAATTCAGCTATAAACTTGCAACAAAAGCTGTATTTTCTACCATTCTAAAATTCACTACATGATAACAATTTTGTCAGGACTCAGATGAAACTTTTTTCAGCTGAAAGGCACAGCATCACTCTGTGGCAAAGGGAATGGGAAGAAACCTTTCCCCACTACCAGAAATTCCAGCAGTTTCCTGTGCCCAGCTACCTTGAAATGGCTCCCATATCAACTGTCAAACCAAATTATTTTGCCAAGACTGGAAAAGCTTTTGTCTTTTGGATAGGCTGCCTTCACACACATGGTTTTGTGGATATGCTGTGTACATGTCATGCTCTTATGGAACCATACAGATGACTGAGTTTCTCAAGGCAAACTCTGATGACACAGAAGCTGCTCTTTTTATTCTGCCTTTTAAGCCTCACTCTATTTGTTTGGGCATACAAAAGTTGCTATGGATAAAAAAAATACTACTGTGACCCAGATAGGTATCCTTTAAGCACCAGTGGTCTCAGCTGAAAATCACAATGAGGTGCTGAGCGCTGGTACTATTGAAATGTTGTTCAGTCTTCCCAAAGGCATCCAATGCAGATTCTGGTTTTGGCCACACCACATAATTCTATTTTTTTTTTTTTCCCCAGGCCAGTAGGCCAAGAGATCTGAGAGGAAGATAAAGCCATTTGAAAAGAGTAGTTTTTTGATAAACAGGAAAGTGCTGTTACTCAGTGGTTTTAAGACAACTGACTTGTAATTTCAATATTCCATTAGCAAGAAGTTTTTAGAGCCACGATTTTCCTCTTAGGTTGGTAGCATTTTTAGAATATATCAGAATTGTATGAAAGAATGCTGCACAGAAGGAAACAACAGCAAATGGAAAGTATTGAATTAATATTTTATTGCAGGCAAATGAGACTTTTTAAAATTGTACCATCCAGACAAGCACCCTTCTCAGTCTGAGAATGTGATGTTTCTTTTCATATATCTAATGTAGGGGCTGACTTTAGCTGTATTAGTCTTTACTATTAGATGCCAAAAAGAAACCAAAATAATCTGAGGTCAAATGAATAATCAGGGAAGAAAGAATATGTGAAAACACTTTCTAAATTATCTGCCTTACTTTGAGGTTACAGACAGCCTGTACTATTTTGATTATGCTCAAGGACTTGGAAAGCATGAAGGAAAGAGCATGGTCAACCACAAAAAATGAAGGGAAAGGCACAGCAAGTGCTCCTGTCCTCGAGGAGTAGGATGAAATTCACTGTTATGGGCATCAATCATTCTTTGCTGCAGGGCCTTCTGAGGGGCACTACACAGCTAATACAAAGGAGAGACATAACTATTTGTCTGCTTGGTGATGTTCTGCTGGCTTATGGAGTGTTTCACAAAGGGTAACATTCACTGCACTGCCCCACTGCTTTGATAGCAAACTTACCTTGTCTGAGGTAGCACTCTGCTGTTGAAAATTCTCTCCAAACACAGACTGATATTCATTGCTCTACCACACATTGCAAATTCTGTCAAACATTCCTGTGGAACTACTAAAATTGGAGAAGAATTAGATTTCTTCTGAATTTTGGAGCCTGAATAAATTTGATTGCATTCTATCACAGATCTATCTATCAAAGATCTGCTACACATCCTGAAGAAAAATGCCAGTAAAGCAAACCCTTGCTCCAAGCATGGAGTCCCCCCACACTCAGGTCTGGAAGTCATTACTCACATCATGACTGAGCAGGATTTTCTCAGCACAAACCTTTATACATATAGACAGCTTTTGTTAAAGGTGTGAGGCAGGTGGGAGGGAGGGAGGCAATGGTTATATCCATGTGATAACTGCTATCAAAATGATCTGTGCCTAATAGATAACACTGGTGTCAAAGCCTCAGTACCAAATTGCTGCAGGTGAGAGGACAGCCTCAGTTTTTCATTACTGTGACCACAGATTCTGGTAGAAACCAAAGCCCTGGCCATCCTTGGGGCACAGGAGGCACTGGCTCTAGGGAGGTTATTCCTTATGCTGAGGACAGGCAGCTGAGTGAAATCCAGCCTGTATAGGACAGAAACAGCACAAGCAAGAGGAAAATGATCCAGTAGCTTATGAGCACTCCAACAGGGAGAGTTCCCAATACCTGAGCCTTCCCTGCTGAACATTCTATTTCAGCCAGGCTTACCTGGGTCTGCCATGCAATTCCCTCACAGCTGCAAGGACTCCAAATGGCCTGCAGGAAGAGCTGCAACTGAATATTCAATATTCAAAGGGTTTTACTTCCTTTCTCTGTTTAATAGGGGCAAAACAACAGTAAGAACTCAAAAATTTGTACATCTTTACTGCACTTAGCTCTGAAAATCATGAACAGAAAAGCACAGACAATAACAAATTCTTGACACTCGCAGAATATTTTGGGAGATTTATACACATGTGAATGCTTTGCTTTCATTTTAACTCAAATAGACAAGCTGCTGTATTTTGTGGATTTCTTGTTCCTTTTATTCATTTGTTCTCTATCCTGACTTTGCAGTTTATTTAACATCTGTTAATATAGCATAGGTTTAGCTGTTTTCTCTTCTATGGCTTCATATACTAAAACAGCCAGGAAAAATAAATATGGTCTTACTCTTTTCAGCTTTCTTGGTTAACCATGCATCTAGTTTCTCCATTTGTTGTAGAATAGGTTCATGCATATTTTAAAATATGGAATTTAAAGCTTGTAAGAAATTATTTAGACAAAATTCATTTTAAGAAAATATTCAGCAATATTTGGAGATGCTTGAAATGGAAATTGAGAATATCACACTAAAAATAAAGATTATTTATTCCAACCCAAAGTTAATTAAAAATGCTGAAATATATTTTTTTTTCTAATACATCAACAAAAGAGCTAATTATTGCTGTTTATCCAGGTGTCTGAATGTTGGTTGTTCAGTTAGGGTGGGGAGGCCAGTCATCATTTGACTCCAGATCTTCCAGGATCCTGTAAGTACCTGAAACCTCGTTTGTTGTTTGGCTGCCTCTGGTTTAAATCCTCCAAATTTTCCCATTATACCAGGCAATGTTATGCATGTTGGTATTTTTCCTATGATGGGCAATGTCCCTTTCATGATAAATGTGCAGTTTATTTCACAGGTTTTGCAAAGCAACTCTCAGGCAGTAAAGCCTCGCTAACCCTTCTGACTTGGAAAGTATCTGAGCCAATTATGTAAAAGCTGAATGTCTTTGCCAACTCCGTTACCCATCCAGCTCTTTCTGTAAACAGATTATCCAATTTTATACAGTTTCTGCACTGGCCACTTTTGGATTTGAGTTCACAGAGTGAAATTTAGGAATTTTCTTCTCTTTCCAGCCACATAAAAATGCTAATATCTTGAGGATGTGTCACACAAACAATAAAAAAGATTTTACGAGGATAGTGCTAAGATGAATAGCACCCCTGAGATGTGTTGGTGTTTATTAATAATAGGCTCATTTTAAGCACTGAATATATTTTTGTGTGACATAAAGTGTCCTAGCAGAAGGCTGCTGCCATGCAGAGCAGCCCACGCCTGGCAGCCTGTTGTCAGAGCAGGTGAAAAAATGGATCGGGCTGGTTAGATAAGGCTGCTCTCCAGAACCATCAGGAGACACACTTACTCACTGCTTCCAATTTATTTGCAGATCCTGTTAGCTTAGTCCATTAATTCCAATGTGGATTAACAATTTGACTGAATTTGTAGATAAGGCAGCCTCATTTTTTGAAGTGCCCAGCACCCAAAACATTACTTGAAATCAATGGGTTATGGGAGTGCACTTAGTACCTCTGACAATTAAGTTCAAAATTAACTGTAGATGTAAAACCAGTGGCAAATAATTAGTTTGAGCATCCTTCTAATGAAGTCAATGACTATAGTTGTATTGATGTTATTTGGTATAAATCAAGCTCCCTATCAGGAATATATCTAGTGATTTTAAAAAATGAACTTTCCATCTCTTTTAAAGATGCTCTGTAATACATTCCCATACCTTACCCTGTAGTTCCTCTGTCAAGGGGACATTTTGAAATTTTCTACATTAAGGCTAGTGTGTACACCAAGCTGTTTCTCCAAATAGATAACAAAGCTTCTTTTAATAAGAAACTGTTGCACATTATTAGTGTCCAGTGGTCTTGTTTTGAGACCCATTCTGCTTACAAAAAATAGGAGAGGTAGATTTAAAAGGCCTTCAAGAACTATCAAAAATTTTGGTGAGAGATAGATGTAAGACACATTGGCACCATCTTATATGAAATCCACCACAAGACACGCACGTATTTCAGTTGCTGCTTAGCCCTTATTCACCTGCCTGCACCAGCCCCAGCAGGAAAAGGTGATATATGCTTTAAAGGAGCCTAAAGGAGTTTTCTTCCATTCCTCCTGAACTGCATTCTTCAGCAGCAAAGCATGAAATTTAACCCTTGGCTATGGAAAGGGCTTATTCCTAGTAGTGTCATAGAACTTCACACTTACAGAATCACAGAATCAATCCACAGGTTGGAAAAGACCTTTGAAATCATCAGGTCCAACCTCTGGCCAAACACCACCATGTCAACAGGACCATGGCATGTTCACTCTTTCCTTGAACACCTCCAGGAACACTGACTCTGCCACTGCCCTGATCAGTCCATTCCAACCTTTAATCAGCCTTTCTGTGAAGACATTCCTCCTAATGTCCAACCTGTCATGTGACCTTTATGTGAAAAAAAAATGTTAAAATCCGGTTGTGATAATGCAAATGTCTGGAATTTCTGTCTCAGATATTCAATAATTCAAAATACATCAAGGAATACAAGATCTAGCACATTAGTTTGGGGCTAAAAATAATCACAACAAATCTTTATCTAATTCCTTCTTACAGAGAAGTAGGCTGTCCTTTACATCTGAGCAGAGCAGGGCAGACACTATGATTGTTCAAGAGGAATTTGGAGTTTCAGGTTTAGGACCAAATAGCCCCATTTTTAGAGGATCTTGTAAGCTTCTGTTAGACTTGCTAATCTGACAGTCATTAAAAAAAAAAAAAAAAAACCCAAACAAACAAAAAAACCACCAAAAGAAAACCCCACCAGTGGGAAGTTCTTAGTGAAAGATTGTGCTCCTGGATTTTGTCATGTCCTAGGCAAAAGCTTGTTTTTCCTGGTCCTTGCTCATTGCAGCAGTGTAAGGGAATTATGGCTTGGGACTGGTCTGAAGAAGGAGGAAAAGGGCAGCAATCCTCTTTAGCTCAAGGTGATGCCTTGTTAAGTGCTGAGAAAATGTTACACATTCACAGCTTGTCTCTTGGGTGTTTTCCACTGGAAGCTCACTCATGGCTATTTAGGCATGGTGTCAAGTTGCATAGTGTGTCATCTATTTGTTTGACCCTGTACATCATTTCTGCAGCCCCTGTGCTGACACACGTTGGTCTGCCTGAGGTAGACATGCAAAAAAACTCCTCCTCCCCACAGAGTACCATGGAAACCACCAAGAACAAGTAAAACACAGCATCTTTTTGCCCCTTTTCAGGACCCTGTGAGATTCTTCTCCTGCCTTTTGTCCCTCTTCCTCCCTCAAAATGCATCAACATCTCCCACCTCCCCAAAAAACCCAATTCCACCTCCAAAAGCAAAAAGACCCAACACCCCCAAAAAGTCCCAAACTATAAGGAAGGCATCTCTTAGCAGGAGGAGAACAGTTGATTGAATAAGTCATCCTTCTTCTCATTTGCAGTTTTCTCTTTTTTCCCCTTTATTTCCCTATTTTCCTCCATTTTAAGTTATCTTTAGTTTAATTAAAGTTAATTCAAGAATTTAAATAAGTCCAATTATATTTTTGCCTCATTTCAAAGGATAGCTTTAATTCTAGAAGCGAGAAAAATCAGAAAATGAGGCGTGTGTGACTGCTCTTTTTCCCAGAGAAAGCAAGTACATCTTCTTGCTATGGATCCATGCATTAAGACATGTTCACTTTAACTTGTCTCCTTAGAGTGTAAGAATATTTTATACAAGGTAATTCAGGCATCTTTATGTAACACAAGAGTCTGGCTAACGTTAACATTCAAGCAGTGATGACAGAACATATACTCTTCTGCATTTTGATTTTCATAGACACCAGTCTGTAAATATTCAGACTCTTCAAGTTGGAAGAATGTTATTACCTGTGTTTAAGGATTGGATCTCTCACTTGTCTTCAATTTGGGGAAAAGGGAAAAGGAAAGTCACTGCTAACTTCCCGGTTTCAAGAGAGGTGAATCAGACATTGTCCTAGCACTTTCCCATGTGGCCACCAAAAAAGCCCAGGCACAGAGGAGAAACACGTGTCACTTTCTTCTGTTGGCAGCTGAAAGCTTCATTTCTGAATAGCATGGGGGGGAAAATCTCTGTCTTGAGTAATACTCAGCTATGTCTTTGTTGTGTTGATTAGTCATAAAAAACACATACAGCACAAAAGCATTGGTGCACTGGGAAAACTGAATTTCTGTGAAAAAAAGCTCAGGTTATAGGTCACAATGTACAACAGTTTCATGGGAGAATGAACAGTGCAGATATCTGAGAAACAACTCGAGTGTAAGGTACGTTTTAGAAATATCTATCCTGACATTGCTGGAGTAAGATGATCAGCAGCCCTGTTTCTGGCTGATTCTTTGCAGGATTTCAATGAGAATAACCATGCAAGTCCCTGTCTTTTTGGTTCTAAAGGCAGCTTACCTATTTACTGCAGCTGAAAGCTCTGATTTAGAGGTGTCTTGCCTTTCTGCCTTCTGGGTTTTGTTGCTGGTACCTCAGTGCTCATTCCAACACAGACTTGCTTCACCATTTGGTGGCCCAATACCCAGAATTTCAATAAAAACAATCCTCTACCCCAACATTATACCATAGAAAATATGTCAATATTAAAGAGCTTGACCTCTAACTGTTGTATTTATCAGTGTATTTTCTAGTTCATTATATAAAATCAGATCTTTTAAAGAGCTCCCTGTCTACAGCATCTTTCTCCTCCATTCAAATCCCTCCCCCTCCACAGACTCTTAGGTGTTTCACATAAGACAAGCCATGAAATAATTAACAACAGTTACAATTTGCTGAATAACTTTGTACTTCTTCATGTAAAGCCAGCTGACTCACTTTTATGTGACTTATTTATCTGAAAATTAAACAGGAAGAATATTACATGTTAAAAAATTCAACGCTCTTCAAACAAGATCAAATAATGCAGCTCTACTTTCAATGGCCATCCTTTGTAGACTCTCTACAGAGAAACTTGTTGGTTATATAATCTGTCAACAAGGTGTTTGCTTTTTTCCATAAATTTAATTAGGTTTTGATAGATTCATCAGTTTTCATCTAAATTATTTTTGGTGAATTCTAATTGGTTCCTGCTGTGGCTTGGCAGCCACATAACTGATCATATGCCTATTTAATCCACTCATGGGATATTTAACAAATTGTTAGCTATTTCACTGTGCACTGAAGTGTAGCTCTACCAATTCTTTTTTCCTGTCACGCTACTGGGGCTATTATGACAGTCCATTATGTGATTTATTTTGTGAAATAAATGTGAAGTGTTGCAAAAACAACAATACATCATCATCTTTACCCAAAATAAAATAAGGTCAAGAGATATCTCTCTGCTTGTACATGCAAAACACTAATCCCTTTTTTTTCCAATCTGTGGACAGTAGTTCACTTTTTGTGACATTAATGCTCTAAGTAAGACATATAGCAGTGAAATTGTTATGTGATAATTAATTTTATCCTTCTAAAATAAGTACTTAATTGCTTAAGAGGAAAAGGAATAGGCCTATTTATCAGATGTTTAGGCTTGTCCACCTGGGGAAATAGCCTGCAATAGTTATTGCGTACTAACTCTCCAGGAGGACATTCTTAATCCATAGTGAAATTGTGCCTGTGTGCTCAGCTTAACCCACACTGGGAATGAGTATAGACTGATTGTTACACTTTGAATTCACCCTCTGCATTTCTTCTGCAACAACTCCCCCACACAGACAAATTTTTAATGAAAATAATGTGAGGAGCTCAGAAAAATAGCTGTAAAACTTAGTTCATCTTTTATGAAAAAAAAATCCCACTCTCCTGCCCAGACTGCAGCTTGTTAGACAGGACTAGAGATTACTTGGAATGTGGAAAGATGTTTTAAATAGAAGTGCCTGAGGTACAGGTCCATATGCTCCCTCTTTTCCCCTAACTGCCCAAATCATTTATCTTAGGTGGCATTGATTCTTCTCTTTTCTAGTTTTTTGGGGTGTTGGGGGGGAGGGGTTGTTTCAATTTGTTGTTTTGATTTTTTTTATGGAATGTGGAGGAGAGTACACACAATGCTCTGGAATTTATGGCACTTGCTTCTGTTTTTCCTAGTAGAAGGTGAGCTGCTTGTGTGCTTGGTCTGCAGAGCAATCCTGCAATACTTCAGCTCTCGACTGGAGACGTGACACTCACTCTTCCTTCTGCCAGCACAGAGAGACCTAATCAGTGAAATAATGGTTTCTGGTCAGACCTGTCAGTGTGCAACTTTGGTACTCGCTCTCTAAAATAAATCAGGGTAATGATGCCTGTAAAATGGTGTGAAATTTTGAAAGACAAACATGATACTTGTGAAATCATACTAAATCACCTTCTCAGTAGATATATCAAGTTTTCTCAAAATGTGGTAATTTCTGTGTGACACAATTCACATAATATCAGACTTGAGAAATCCATTACTCAGATATCAGAAAACAAGACAGAGCTGTCAATATGCTAGTCCAACAAACAACATAAAGTATTGTTAAACTTTGCTGTAATTCACATGCCATCAGAGACATACAGCAGCTTCTGTATATCCACATTTTCTTAACAGATTCTAGTAGGTGAATACACAAGTGCAGTAAAGCACTGTCAAACCAAACCATTAAGGATGACAGACCCCAGTGGATTAAGCCATGATGGTAAGGTCAGTGGGATGTGAAACTTGGCTAATGATGTCATGCCCTTGTCAGCTTGCATTGGCTAAACACGTTAAGGTTTACCAGCAAGCCCTATGGCTTAGTGAGCACTGCTAAAGGGAATTTTGACCTGAACTAGGTCAATGTGAGCAGAATACAAATACTTGTACTGCAAAGGCTCTCATTGAAAGCCTGGCACTGCTAAAGCCAATGGGAGCTTGCCCAGTGACCTCTGTGAGGCCAGGATTTTGCCCTTTGGCTTCTGTGGATATGACATTCAATTAAATCCCTTTGCTTCTGTTCTGTAGATTGGGTTTCATCATATGTCACAAGACATTTGTAGATTGCAAGCTGTGTAGCAGGGAACAGCATCTCATTAAAGATTTGCACAGATATAAGATTAATGGGACCCCAGTCATTCCAGGGCCACCTCACATACGCTGAAGAACAAAGCAGTAAAAGAAAGCCCATCCACAGTGCAAGAATGATCCTGCTGTAGGAATTAACTAACTTTTATCATCTGAAAATGAGTGCCCAGGATGCTCTGTGCAGCTTAGCAGAGCAGTGTGGGTAAGTGTAGAAGGAGCTACAACCAGCTTTCCCCTGTCAGAAAACATTATGGTGAGCAGGGCTCAGAGGGAGGAGGTGTCTGAGCTGAGACCTAGCCACTCTGACAGCTGGTGCTCCAGGAGCCAGCCAAGTATTTCCAAAGGGGAAAGGGGCACTAAAAGAGGGGCTGGGAAACAAGGCAGGGTGAAAGTAGGCTGTGTCTCTTGGAGAGACAGAGATCAGTGGTGCATCTTATGCCTCAGATAAGCAACCAACCTTGAAAGTCTTGTCTGTCTCGCAGAGGTGGTGATTGTGTTTTATGGCAGTTTGGTTTGGTTTTGAATCAACACTCAGTGAATAAGTACTAAAGCTAGCTCCTTCAAGCAGAAATTTTGTTTGTTGTGGGGTTTTTTTACTTCTAGGCAAAAGCATTGCTAGGTTTACCAATTGAGAGAAGCAAAAATACACCTCCATAGCCAGAGCCACGAAAGCCAAGGAGCAAACATGCTCACCCTTAGGAGGCCATCAGCAGAGATTCTCTGACCATACAGCACCACATCTGAAATGTTGCTCAGGCAGAATCTCCCCCTGCCATTTCATAGAAGCACAGGTCTGCCCAGCTCTGCTCAGCACATCTAAGGACAGTGGAAGGGAAAGGGTAAAGGTATTATATTTAGTCCTTCTTCAGTGTGTTCTGTTGTCACACCTTTCAAAGAAGACTTCTAAACTTCTCCAAATTTATTTTTAGAAACATTTTGACTCAAGAACCTCAAAGTTCAGCAGAATCCCATTGGCGAGTGGCTATGAAGGAGTTACAAATCTCATTCTGACACTCAGATTCAAACTTAGATTCCAATACACTTTGGGTTTGGGTTTTTTAAATTGCAAATACACAATGGTTTAATTTCCAAGAAGGTTAAGTATATTAATTGTACTACATTATTTGCCTTTAAAAAAAAAAATCTATTTTTTTCTCCCAGTGAGGTAAATAAAACAAGGTAGGATGAGATGGAATTGACTAAGTCTAGAAAGGTGGGGCCTAAGCCTTAGATACATTTAGGCAACTAAAACTAAAGAAAATTTTAGAAGTGCCCAACAGGGTAGATGCCTTGCTTCTGCTAATGTCAAAGATTATTTTACTGTCAAACTGCCAAAAGAATGGCAATCTGAAAGATGGGAAATAGAGTATTATTAGTGTCAGTGTCAGAAAATGTTAATGAGTGATATTATCACAAATTAAAACAGACACAGGCAAGTAGCTAAGAAGAAGCAGAGAGGGAAAACCTTATTAACAAAAATTATTTTCATTAAACAGTCTAGGTGTGCACAACATCTCTAATAATATTAATTTTAAAAAAAGAATTTCATGGAATACAGTGTCCTCAAAAGATAGTTACAGTAGGGAACTAGCTAAGAGTAATAATCTTCTAGTGAGAAGGCAGATGCTGTCAATCAGGAAAAATCATAAGTAAAAAAAGGAGTACAACAGGACTAAAAAGTGACAATTTTGTTTGCTCTTGCCTCAGCTTTTCAGGCTGTCCATGAACAGGCCCATGAGGCAGACCTGGGGCAGAGACACTATGAAGTTCCTGGGATTAAAATGTGAAGTTCCTTCTCTGAAGCATGAAGAGCCATATTTTGCCACTGACTTAACCCTCCTCCCAGTTTCTGTGCACATACAGATAAACCTCCAAAGCCAGGAGTAACAGAGTAGATAATGTGTTTCAACAAGACAAAGTTCAGCAAAATTTGAATGATTGTGAATATCCAAAAGCAAATAAATTCTGGGAATTTACTTACATTGTGAATAACCAGAAAGAAGCAGAAATAAACACATGTACAGGGAAGATTTCTGGGAATATGAACATTTCAGGTAGGACAGAGAGGAACATAGAAGCTTTCTCTCAACAGGTACAAAAATAAAACTACACAACAAAAGAGGATTGTTGCTACCAGCAGGCAGAATAGAAGCACACCCCACCACAACACGCCCTAGCAAGAACAAGAGCCAGGAGATTATTTTAATTCACAACAGCCTCTATACCAGGAGCTGAGCAGAGTGGTCGAGTTACCAACATGGAAATGCTTAAACAAACAAAGGACTTGACTATTGTTAAGGAATAGTCATATCCCCAGACTGGGGTCTGGGCAAGTGCCAGACCAGAAGTACATTAAGTTAAACAGCAAATATCAGCCAGAAGCCAGCACGGGGGTGCAAAGGGGTCTGTGGAAAAACAGTGGAGCAACCAACTGGCATAAGCAATAAAGTGAGCTAAAGTCAGATATTAGCAGGTGAGTGGAAAGGCATCCAAGCAGTTTCATCTAGCTAAAGAAAGAGAAGACTAAAATATTACTTCTGTGCATTTCACAGAAGCAACTTGGCACACTCATAAAGAAAAAGGCATCTAGTTATTTAGCATAGAAAAATGTGTCAGAGGAAACGTAAAAATGATTTTACAGAAAACAATCAGAATATCCTGTATAACTTTTTATAGATATGTATGTAGGACCAAAAGAGTAAGAAATTTGGTGTAGAAGTGTGTTCAGTTGAAAACCCATATATTTTCAGGATTATGAAAATCAATAAGAATTTTCCTTTCTTTACTGAAGTACAAATACAAAAAAAAAAAAAAAGGAAAAAAAGATCAAAATGAATGCCTTCAGCAAAGTTCTCTTGTTCCTCGTTTCAGGCCAGTAAAAGAGTTTGAAGAACAGTTTTCAGAGGGCGTAAAAACCTCATAATTAATCATTTCTTCATACACATCAGGAGCAGGAAGCTATAGAGTTTGTAGGCCCATTAATTGATCAAAGTACAAAAGGAACTTTCAGAGAAGATAAAGCAGAGGAGGAAAATTAAATGATTTTTTACAGCCTTGAAGGAGTTTGGGGAAATATCTGGGCTGGAACCTTTCTTCATGCATCAGAGAGGATATGTCAAAGGAACTACTTCAGAGTGAGTTCATTTGAAGAATCTATAGAAGAAATTGTCAAAATTAAGGTAAAAAATTGTCATGTCCAGATGATTTAAAGGCTGACCTACTAAAGAAAGCTGCAAGGCATTAGAGCTGCCATTGCACAGCAGGAATGGAGGATGGCAAAAGCAATGATGAATTTTCATGAGTTGCAAGATGCATCTGTAGAGCTGTAGCACTTCCTAGTTTGGCAGCTGTACCAGGAGCATGGGCAGGACTTAAACAAGAGGATATTGGGAAAGCACAGTACCCCAGCTCCCTCCAGGGAAGGAGCTTTCAAAGAGGGGAGTCAGGTCTTGCAAACCAGACAGAATTCTCTGGAGGCATCCAATAACAGACCCCGTTAAGAACATGGGCACAAAAAGGCAGAGGAATGGCCAGGCTGGGTTTGCTAAGAATCCTGTCTCCTAAAGTGAATGCCTAGGAAGGAGAAGACAACCAGGACAGGTGTACAGGATGTTCCTGATGAATACTCCCAGGGTTTCCAACCATTTTAACTTCCATGAGTACTTTAGGCAGCCTTTTTTTCTATACATGTAGTAACCTTCAATGGATTTGTGATCTGTGACTAGACCAGTCTGCCCCTTGAATCCACAAATAACAAATACTATCCACATTAAGTGTGGCAACAAACTTTGAAAGCCAACTACAAATTGCATGAAGAATCATTTTGCTTTTTTAAATTTTCTAAATATGCCTTCTAGAAGTGTCCTCCAATGTCCTCTACTTTAGGTACAAGAAGAGATAGTGAACAAGCAATTCCCACCCTATCCTGCACACGCTGATTGTGATTCAGTGTCTGGAATTCCTGAAAAGTACTTGAAAATGTCCTTCACCAAAATTTCTTCCTACCACAATATAGGAAAGGAACTCCTTTGAGGGACAGGTAAAGAGTTAAGGTTTAGAAAGGGAGGAATAGGAATAAACAGCCCATTTTCTCCATGCAGAGCAGGTATCAGCAGAGCCTTACTGGGGTATGTGATAAGTCTGCCCTGTTCAACACTTCTAAATTACCTGGAAAAGGAGGTGAACAGTCAGATGGCTATGTTTTCTGTTGATAAGAATTTAGCTTGTGGGGAAAAAAAAAAAAGAAAAAAAAAGGAGAACAGCAGGAAACAAACTGACTGGATGACTGGATGATTAAGTGGCAGATGAAATTCAAAATAGATAAATGTAAAGTATCATGTACAAGAAAAACAATCCTAACTTTATATACACAGTGGCAGTCTTTAAATTAGCATTCAGGAATAAGATCTTGGCAATATAATAGACAGTCTATGAAAGTGTCAGAGCTCAATGCTCATGAGTAATTAAAAAAAAAAAAAGCAAATTGAATGTGAGAAATTATTAAGAAAGGAATAGAGAGAGGAGAGAGAGAACATCATCCCATACTGCATAGGTATGGGGCTACCACACCCTGAATCCTGTGGGCAGTTCTGATCCACCCATCCCCATAGGGTGCAGCAGGTCTGAGAAGGGTTCAGAAGTGGAGTATTAGGATGACAAAGGTACCAAGTGGTTTCTGCATCTAAAGTGATTAAACAGATCAGGCATTTGCAGTCTGAAAAGAGGTGACTGAACAAGACTGTAAAAAAGTCTATGAAATCACAATGTGTAGCAAACATAAACAAGGATCTTGTGTTCATTGTCTTTTCTAGTGCAAGAATCAGAAAGTATCAAAGAAAGACAAAAGATGGCAAATTCAAGACAAAGAAAAGAAATAAAGCACACAGCTGCAAAAAGTCTTTCCAAAGGCTTTCACCAGAGTTTCCCAGGCTTCAGAAAGTGATGAGTCAAACAGGATAAGTAAAAAACTCAATCCAGGTCTATTAAATATGGAGACAAAATGTGTAGCTGAGGAGCCATGGTTCATCAGAAGCTGAGATACTATTCTGGGGAAGGGTTTATGGCTTCTCTGGCTTTGTACTCCTCTCAATGCATCTACAGATGGCTGCTATCAGAGAGAAGATAATGGATAAAACTAATCTTTTGGCTGTACAGGTTTAGACTTTCTTGTGCTCAGTCAATACACTCCAGCTTTTAAGATTCACAGTTAGTAAAATACTTCTATTTTTAGTCTAGTACAGTAAACCTATTTGGTATGGGCCACACTGACAGACAGTGAGCACAGAACCCCACCGGACTGTGACGGTGATGGTATTTTTTAGTGGCTCTTCATAGTTTCACACTTGAAAGCTGAAAGATCCCCTGTAAAAGAAATAAGTGAACAACTTGACACAGGAGAACTGCTTCAACAGGAGGTGTAAAGGTAGCCTGCCTTCAAGTCTTCATGGTTGCTGGCCATTTATGTTGACCCTGGCATATTGATTTTGGTACAGATGGAGTTCATGTCTTTCATTGAAGACATATTTCAGTGGTGGATATGGTGGTGGTGCTGGGTTAACAGTGGGACTCACCTGATGATTCTAAAAGTCTTTTCCAACCTTAACAATTCTGTGATTCTACAATACGCCTCAATTTTAAGTACCTCAGATATCAAGAGGTTAGCTTAAGTTTTGGGTTTTCACTTTGCAGTAAGCACAGACTGCCAGTTACAGAGCTCAGAGCTCAAAGCTTGCTCTGCTTCTGCTGAACTCAGTAATACTGGCTGGCATTATTTCATGGCACTGATGCCAGCAAGTTCTGGTTCCTTTCTGGAGTCCCAGCTGGGAGGAACAGCCAAGGGGTTTGTAAATGACATCAATGGCAGAGGTGGAGAGCCTGAGAACAGGTCAGGGATTCTGTAGCATTTTCAGGGTGACAGGCATGCCTGACACACACATGGGAATAGCACCTCCTAATGTCTTCCCCACTGAGGAAATTAAGAGCTACAAAATGTGCCTGGCTTTGCTTTGCTGCACAGTGTGTGATGGAGCAGGCCCTACTCTTCATGCCAGTGGCAAAGTGGGGGCTGCCTGGGAAGTGTTCAGTGCCACAGGATCGGGACCCCAGTGCACACAAGGGTCTGGCACACACGGTGTGTGCACACACAGCCCCAGCAAGGAGGGAACAGCAACCAGGCCGCTCCCCCTCCCGGGCAGAGGGCACTTCCCCACCACCCAACCCCAGTGAGAAACTCCTCAGGCTGGCCAGAACCTCTGTACCTATTCACTGGGTATTTACTGTACCTCCTTACAGAATATCTAGAGTGCTTTCTTAACCATTATTGCACAAGGGAGAGGAAAAGCCCATTAAACTGTGATTGCAGACAGAATTTAAAACATAGTCCTACTTTAGGCAGCATGTGCAAAGCTGTCCTACCTCACATCTCCAGGAAAGTTTGACAATCCAAGGACCATCCTCCTCACAAAGAGAGCATTGTTTCAGATTTTCAGGGTTACAGTCCCCCAGCAGCTCCAATTACCTCCAGCTACAGTTAGTGTTAAGCACTCTGAAAATCAGAGCTTTAAGGGCTTGATTTTCATTGCTTTTACCTAAGATGCAGCTGAAAATGCTCAGCCCATTTATCCCATCAGTGGGAAAAGACACTGAAGTGGTTTGGAAATGGAAGGAAACTTTGCTAGAGCTTCTTGCCTATATCTTAGTAAACTTCTCAAACTGGAATTTAAGAATGCTAACGACTCATGGCTCAGAATTGGCAGCATACAAAATCTCAAAGAAAAATTAAATAACACAAGAAATCTCCATGTGTTCTTTGCCAGATAATTGAAAAACATCCTGCAAATTGTTCTGACATGTTTTTGAACTTGCATTTTATTCTATGAATTGATGTTAAACTGTGACCCTTTGCTGGGCCATTTGCAAATAGAAAGATTGTCACATTAAATCATTCTAAAATACAACCACATTTACATTCCAATTTTAGTCTGCATTTCCCTAGTGATGCAGACAAAATAAGAGTTTTCTTTAATTGAAGTGACTCTCCAGAATGCTAATGAACACTTGATTGAGTTTGGACATTTTCATAATTCTGATGTTCTTATTTTGCTGACAAAAATAAAAAAAAACAAGGGTACAGCTGACCTCCTCTAATATCCTCCTGTTCTATAGAAGGAAGTACACAGGAAATTGTTTTGGAGTTGTTTCACTTGTCTGGATATTGACAGAGGGTGATAGGACAAAACAGGAATGAGCAAAGTTATCATGTCTTTGTGTTCATATTTGCCTACTGGTAGGATTTTTTTTTTTTTTTGAGAGCACAGGCTGTGTTGAACTTAGAAGGGAAAAATGTAGCGTGGTCATTTCTGTAGTAGCATAAAGCAGCCCTTCCTTGTCACTCTCTACAGCTACCTGAAAGGTGGTTGTAGCTTGGAGGGCATCAGCCTCTTCTCCCAGGCAACCAGTGACTGGACAAGAGGACACAGCCTCAAGCTGCACCAGGAAGTTTAGGCTAGATGTTACAAAAAAATTCTTCACAGAAGGAGTGGTTCAGCATTAGAATGGGCTGCCAGGGAGATGGCTGAGTCACCAGCCCTGAAGGTGTTTAAAAAAAGACTTAATGAGGCACTCGGTGCCATGGTTTAGCTGACAAGGTAATGTTAGGTCACAGGTTGGACTTGATGATCTCAAAGGTCTTTTCCAACTTAGTTTATTCTGATTCCTTTCTTTATAAGGCAGACTTCATAATAAACAGGAGCAGAAAATGTAAAGGTTTTTCAGCACAATGTTTTGTCTTTACCACTTGACAGATTTTGTTTTCAGCAGAAATAGTGATTAGGCCAAATGCTCCCACTTGCATTAGATGCAGTAATGCACACTCCTGCAGAGCACAGCAAGGTACAGCTAAGAACAGGGGCTTGTGCTCTGGCTTTGCACAGCTGCCAGTGATCACCCAGCCTGGGCAGCAGATGAGAATTCATCCAGTGTGTTTGCCTTCCATATGGCACAGCCAGATCAAACCCAGCTACTCCTCCTGCCAGAGCACCCATTTCTCCACCCTGGCACATCCAGACCAGCTCCTCCCTCCTCTCTCCAGAACCCAAGCTGTACAACCAAAGATGTAATGTTACACAATCAACACAAATGACTGTTTTCATTAAGAGTGATAAAATGCAAATAACATGCAAGTCAGTTATTCTCCAGAGTTTGTTGAGACAAGAATTGTGTCCAGGGTGGATGGTGTCTGGAGACAAAATGGATAAAGGTCAGGCACCCAGGAGAGGAAAACAAGTTGTTGACGCCACAATTGTCTTGAGCAATGGGGACTGGTGAGCATCATGCCAGGAGGCCTTTCAGACACTGGAAAACTCCTGGAGCCCCAGGCTGATCTCTCAGTCTTTGAGCAAAGCAGCCATGTTATCATCCTCTTTAGGGAGAGCATGATCCTCAAGCTTTCTTTTAGAAATTTCAAAACAGAGCATTGTTATGAACAATATTTTTCTTTGTTTTAGCATTTCCAATCAATGTGTGGGAGTTAAACAGTTTTTAAAAATAAAACAACAGAAAAACCAAAATGTTTTTAGTCAGTATTTCAACTATCTCAAATGTTGATCGGAAAGGAACATAGAATCATAGAACCATAGAATATGCGGAGTTGGAAGGGACCCATCAGGATCATCAAGTCCAACTCCTGGCCTTGTGCAGGACAATCCAAGAATCAAACCATGTGCCTGAGCATGTCCAAACCTTTTTTTGAACTCTGTCAGGCTGGTGCTGTGACCAGCTCCCTGGGGAGCTGTTCCAGTGCTCAGCCACCCTCTGGGTGAAAGACTTTTTCCTGATATCCAACCTAAGCCTCCTCTGACTCAGCTTCAGGCCACTCCCTTGGGTCCTGTCACTGGTCACAAGAGTGAAGAGATCAGTGCCTGCCCCTCCTCTTCTCCTTGTGAGGGTGTTGAAGACCACAATGAGGTCTCCCCTCAGTCTCCTCTTCTCTGGGCTGAAAAAACAAATTGACTTCAGCCTCTCCCCATATATATACCTTCCCCTCCAGATCCTTCACTATGCTCATGGTCCTCCTTTGGACCCTCTTTAATGGTTTAATGCATTTCTTATATTGTGGCACCCAGAACTGCCCCCAGCACTTGAGGTGAGGCTGCCCCAGTGCAGAGCAGAGCAGGACAATCCCTCCCTCGCCCTGCTGGCCATGCTGTCCCTGATGCCCCCCAGGACAGGGTTGGCCCTCCTGGCTGCCAGGGCACTGCTGGCTCAGGTTCAACTTGCCATGGATCAGGACCCCCAGGTCCCTTTCCACAGTGTTGCTCTCCATGCCCAGAAATGGACATTGACTAAGAAAATCAGTTGTGAGGACAGCAAAAGCATATCTGAATAAACCAGAGCTGACACAGACTCTTCACTCTATCACCTAACCAAAGTGTTGCAGATTCAGAAAGCTGAGATCTTTCTCTTTGTCATGTCCTTGTATTTCTCTGTTTAATTCGGAAGTAGAAGTCATAAAAAAACCCAGACAGATGTTATTTCACTTCCCCACAATTAAAGGACAAGTGCATCTTTGTGGAAAACCTGCCTCTTGAGCTGCCAGCTACTGATGTGACAGGCAGAGAAGCTCCCCTGAGATTTAAATACATATCCACAAAATTTTGCTAACTGTCCAAACACAGCATTTGGGTGGCTGCTGATATTGTACAGAGGTTTTCAGCTGTAAGAATAGTTTCAGTTTAAAAAGGGGGAAAAAATAACAAAACAAAAGCAAAAACAAAAATAAAACAAAAATATTCAATTTTTTTAAAAGAAACAAACAAAAAAAGGAAACAAAACAAAAAACCACTACAACTTTTCCACGATTAACATTTTCTCTACAGGCTATACGATATGACAATGTGGAAAATTTTTCACCTCTTTACTTAATAAGTTATCTTGCATTAAAACAAGGAGAGCACTTAGCATTTTACCAATAGAGAAGTGTGCTGTAATGAAGTATTCCTATAGCAAACCATTCTCAGAGCAGAAGAGAAAGGGCTTGCTCAGCTGTTAGCTCTGCACAGACCTTAACAAATGTGTACAGCCTGCTATAGGGAATTAAATGTTGAAAGGCTTATTTTGGAGAGCAAAGCCTGCTAATTCTCTGCCTTGAAAATGTGCTTGTAACAATGACAGGGCTTTTTTTAGTCCTAGCTTCATGTTAGCACAAAGTGCAAGGTTATATCACACTTCAATTGATTAAGTGCTGATCGCCCCAGTAGACAGATTTGATTATATTGCAACTATGAGCCTGGAGAGAGTAATTAGTAGTTTCATCCTCATTCTGCATCCTCAGTTCCACATTTAGATTATGAACAGAGCCTTTCAGGCTTCTTAATTTATTTTTACAAGGTATCACAGATCCACAGCTGTTTGGCAGCAGATACAGAAGAAGGTGCATTTGTGAAATGTATTGAGCACTTAATTATTAAGGCATTTCTTGTTTTGGTGACCTCCATCCTTGTTCAACTTATCTGTAGTCACAGTCAGCAATGGCTGTGCAAGAAATGGAGCAAAGATAGCTAAACTGTTTAGGCAGCAGCATTAATGCTGACTTTGATGGCTTTCTTTACCTGTTCACTTTCTTCTATTTAAAATTGTCATGTGGCTGGCAAAGCACTCAGGAAAGTTTACATTTGTCCAGTCATGATTTTCAGGACACAGATTTTTGTCCTTGACTTTTATTCTATTGTCTTGCAGGGACACAGGCACAAAACCAGGCTGTGAATTGTATGCTAACCTGATGTTAAGAAGGGATAAGAATAACCTTTAACAGCCAGGCTATCTCTATAAAATATTTCAGTGCCTAGCACCTAGTAATGCACAGTATAGATGCAATTTAAAGTGGTGATAGAAAGAAAAAAGTATTTAAATACTTTCATAAGTAGCATGCTCATAAGTAGCCCCCAAAAGGATAAAAGATTTGGTAGAAAGAATTGCTGACCAAAATGCAATATACATAATTAGTAACTAATTTATCAACCCCAGTAGATTTACTTAAATGCAACAGGTGGAATGGCAAACTGAAATATAATTTTTGGGATACTACAGGATTGCATTTTTCTGTCAGTATTTTCTTCCAACTAGTTTGGGGCTTTGAGTGCAGAACATTGGGTCATTTCCATATTTCCCAGGCAACAACTCCTACCTGACTGGCAACAGTGATCTATCTTGACTGAGCTGTAGCCTCAAGAGAAATGTCTTCTGGAATTTGAACATCTACATTGATAGCAAAATCTCCCTCTAATGATTGCTTAAAATCTAGAAATACATGTTCACTTCAGAAATGTCTTTCCTGAAGGTGATTTGTCTTTATTAAAAACATCAGTTGGAAATCACAAAACAGGTTTGAATATTACTTAACACATTATCGTTTTAAAAAGTCATGTCAGCAATGTGCCACAGTCCTAATTACTGCAGAGAAATTAGCAAAGAATTATATGCAAATAAATGAAGATAATCAACATTATTAGCACATTTTGCTAGTCAATCATTTCAATTGCTTTAGGCTATGTGACAGTATTGATATGGGAGAACCAGCTAAAAAAAAGCCAAGATAACTTCATCATGTGAGTACCCCTCATTTGCATAAACATTTCAAATGTAGGGCTGAGCCATGTGGTGTCAAACTGGCTGGCTCTGGTAATCCATATTACCTACATTGTAAGCATGGTTTGGTATGAAAAATGGGGTTGGCAGTTCAAGATAGTCTATTTTTTTTTGTTTCTTCCAGTGTGTGTCTATACAGTTAAGGTATTTCTATGCTGGGTTTTTGCTTCAAGCTGTATTTGTTACTGTCTGGTTTGAGTGCTGCTGCCTAAATGTGTCTATCATTTCAGGATGCAAGACTTGGAGAAATCTGTTGTTTTACCAGGATTAAAATTCCTGATGGCAGAAGAGACAAATCTGGTGCTGCCATGTTTTGACACAATGGCTGGTTCCTTCTTCTGAACTGCATTTTTTCTGCCCTGTGATAAATCTCACCAATTCTTCATGTTTTTTTTTTTTTTTTCTTAATTTCTGGGAAGAAGCATGCAGTTTATTCTTGTTGGGTGGAGACTTCTATTCTAACAGCACAGTTTCCAAGAATTCATTTCTCTCTGATCTTGCTCAAACTGCTCCAATGACTGGGAGGGCACTGTCCCCTAAGCATGACTCACAGCCTCCAGGACATCCAGCCAAGGCAGATTTGTCTTTCATGGGTGTTCTGGGCTTGGTGCTGAAGTGGAGTTCACTCAAAGGCCCCAGGAAGGAGAGAGAGAGGAATCCATTTCCTGGGAAAGCTGAGGCTTGATGCTGGAGGAGAAAAAGGTACCAGCTGCCCAAATGGAATGGGCCTGAGCCAGAGGGAAAAACAGTCAGCAGCTAAAAGAGGATGTGACCAGGTGGTGAAAGAGGAGTAACTGGGAGTTCAGGAGAGCAGGAGCCAAGTAGAGAGACAGAGCTTGGGAGGTGGGAGATGCAACTCCCTGCTCAGAGAGGCCCTGGGGCTGTGGGGAAGGTGGGAGCAGCAGCAGGGTAAGCTGAGGCAGGCACACAGGAGCAGGGCCAGGCAGGCAGGCTGAGGGCAGGAGCTGAGGAATTAATCTGGATATGAATCCTGCTGACATTTGCTTTTTGTTCACCACACGTACTTGCTCAGTTAATTGCTCTCCAGAGATTCACTCTCCCCATCCACAGGACTGGGCTTGGGGACTGTGATTCAAGGGAATGATTGCAGGATTTAAACACAAATAGAGAGAAAATACAAATGTAAGCCTTTGACTGTGGTACAGTTCTCACACACACACACACACACTCAGCTATTATTTTAGGACTGTCTCTCTCATTGTGCCAATACCAGCAAATTAAACAGTTCAAAGGAGCATCCCCAGGCACTGGAGCTGTCAAGAGTTGCCTCCAAGACAAGGCTGGCCTGTGCCACCTCCTGTTCTCCCAAACCATTCCTAGACACATATGGGGAGTTAGCACAGCCTGGGTTCCTTCCCATCAGATGTGACACCCAAGGCCTGAGGGAATTTAACAGAGGTGGGTCAGCTGCCCTCTGTGTCCAGGTACCATCCTGGGCACACTCAGCTGACAAGTTCAGACACAGCTTTTATACAACCCTGCAATCAACTTCCAACACATTGCTCCTCATGCTTGGTGGGGATTTGATTTTTATCAAGTGTTTTTAATGTATATTGTGTCTTAGAAGAGGAAAAGTTCCAAGGGCTATTTTTTCACAGATTTGCCTAGCTCTAATTAAGCTCCTAGAACCTGGCTCAGATTGAGCACCCACAGAAATTTTTTACAGGCATTAGAATGCAAGAACCTAGTTTGTAGTGCTGTATCATACAGCTCCAGAATGGTGCCACTCTTACAGTAGTAAGGATTATTTCTTACAAGGCCTTCTATTATTTCTACTATTTGCTCAAATCATTGTCACAATTGCAAAGAATTGTGATGTTCACTTTTATCTTTGTAGATTGGATCCTCCTCCCCATGACTCAGGCCTATACTTGGAAGATTTCTTTGTTCGTGGGAGCTCTCAATTAATTAATTAATTAATTAATTAATTAATTCATTCATTCATTCATTCATTTATTCATTCATTCAGGCACCTCCTCATGAACTCATCCCTCATAATGTTCCTTCATTTTTTTTCAATGGGTCACAAGTTCAGCTACTGAAATACTGCACTACTGAATATTACTTCTCACCTGTGAAATGAGAAAGACTTGGTTTTTACAGTTTATGGATTATAAATGACAGAGGAGTCACTGTTTTCATAGCCTGCAGAATCATCACATATATACACATGTAGTGTTTCTAATGATGCAGATATGGAACAGCAAGATTCTTCATTAGATTAAAGCAGGTATACTCGGTGGCATTTTTTATCTATTTTATCTCATTATTCCATTAATGAAATTTTTAGTTGTTGATGGAGTTAAAAAAAAAATTAGGTGTGTCAACATTTTTTCTACCATTCAGTGATATTTTGTCTTTTCATTTGTCAGATTTTAAGAAAAATATTTTCCTTTATATATCTTTTGTCTATTCAAATAAGCTGATTTTGTTCATATTTTTCTAGCAGAAATCACAAGCATATGACTGAATACAATAAGAATCAGGACACCTTGTACTTCTTTTTATGGGGGAAAATGACATAAAATTTGGAAAAATAAAAATATATATACTTTGTCCTACATAAGATAAATCCACAATCATATGCTGATTGTGGTCTTCTCCTCTTTCTAGATGCAGTTTATAATTTATATACAATAAATTCATTTGCATAACAGATTCACTGGGCACATTTAAATTCTAAATAATTGCCTTGAACAACTGGGATAATGCTGTAGTAAGAACAAGGTGAGGAACTACTCAGAGCATCTTCAAGTCCTTGAAAAGGAGAATTATTTATGGCAATTGCCAGATTAAGGTAATTACAGGACTAGTATACCACTCTCATATATGTCAAAGGGATGTGTATTTTTAAATCAAGCTAAATGCCTGTATAGGCTATTAGGATCATTTTATGATGCTGTTGTAGCTGAGACAACACCTCACAACAGCTTAAATTTATATGTATAATAATGGTCTGCTTTGTTTAATACATATTTTTGCTAAATTGGTGTGGCCTTTCTATTTTCTGATGTAGATTGGTGGCAATGTGCTTGTTTTAGGAGAGAGGCTCTGCTCCATAACATTGTTTGTGCGGACTGTGCAACGTTACCCTCTAAGTGTTTACTACATGGGGCACTAAAACTCAGATTTATGCCACATCTTTAGAGGTGGTAGTCAACTGCAGTTGCTATTACAACAATTCAATTTTTGTGTAATACCCAGTAAACCTCCACTGAGAATGGTTTTATACTCTTTCAATGCACTCCATATGCTGAAAGAAATAGTTTGAGATTAAGGGAGGCTTATGGTAGATGCTGAATAAACTTCTTGTTTTCATTTGGAAACCTCAGAAGCTGTAACAGCCCAGTGCCAGCATCACACCCCAGCTCAGGGGTGGGCTGGCTGCCCCTCTCTTCACCACCACATGTACCCCTGCACAGGGATTGGGCAGGCCCAAAGAGTTTTAAAGTCACCATCCAGCCTTCTCATTGTTTCTCACATCTTTGCCCCCACCTGCCCAGTCTCCCATTCATCTCATACATGTCTTGTGTTTTCTCCCCATGCCCCAGTTTTGTACTATCCAGTACAGAAAACTGCAGTGAAGAAACTTCTCCTCTAATACTTCTGCTCTTTCTCTTATCCTGGCATATTATCTATGTATACACATAATTATGGACCTCTGTGATCTTTCTTACCCATGGTCCTCCAATTTCTGTCTCATTTTATGTAACTTAATAATGTATTTGTAGGTAAAGGAATATAAAGCATCCTTTTATATTGAAAGGGAAATTTTGAAAGGAGATAAGCCAAAAAAAAAAAAAAAAATTAGATTTTTAGATGGACTCAGTATCTCAATGATTGACTTCAGAAAATCAAAAGTTAGTCAACATATCCCAGTACAGAGGAAGGCAAATGTACCCTATGCTGGGCAGGTACACAGAAAATTATGTATCAAACTTAAAAAGCAGTTTCTCATGCACATGACCATGTCAAATTTACAAGCAGGGACAGAAGCAGATTGGTTTGTGAGGCAGGCTTTGTTCCCAGAACAAGGGAATTGCCTGTGCTCATGGAGCAGGTTGGATAAACGTAACTTCAGCTAGGACAGATCACCAGAAACAAAGCAATATGAAGTTCCCCAGATGTGGAGGGAACAGATTCACCTCTAATGGTGCAGCATAAATCCAGCTTTTAGTTCCCAATCAGTCCCAATTGCTGACTCATTTTGTACAGGTTGCATCAACAGAGATAGCCAGAAATCTACAGTAGAAAATAGGAAAGTCCCAAAAATTTATCTAATTTTATATATTGGGCAAATCAATACACCAACAGTCATGGAAAATCCTGAAGTAGCATTGTTCAAGGACCAAGAAGAGCCTGGCTGCAGCACCCCAGACATATCAGAGCTAAGGCAGCAAAGATTAGGAGAACCAGAAATGAAAATTGTAATAGTCAAGTTATGTGGTGATTTGGACATGGTTAAAGATTTCAAGAGAGCAACAGCTGGCACAGATCTGGGTAGAGCAACTCACAGCCCATCAGGCAGAGTTCGCTGAAAGGCAGACAATGTCAAAGCCAGCTCAAGATATCTGCCTGGAGAATGAAGTAGAAGGCTGATTTAAGGGAAATAAGTACATCCCAGAGAAGAAAACAGTCAAATGAACAAACGAAAAATGTGAAAGGGTGAAGGAAGTTCTTTCTGAAGGCAAGTAAGATTGTGGTGTAGTCTGGAAAGTGAGACAGGGAATGGCAGAGGGAGGGCTGGGTTGAAGAGAGACACAACTGTGCTGCTCAGAAAACAGTTGGAGCAGTACATTTGGAGACCACTCTGAGCAACATTAAATTGAATGGCATTCCCCAGAGAAAATGAACCTTAGTGAAAAAGCCTGTATGTAACTCACTTAGAAAACCAGTGAGCAAATAAATAAATGTTCCCGGAAGAAACTACATTACCACCGGAATTAACTTATGTGAAATTTGTCAAGTTAAATGCTTCAGTGATACTGGTTTCACCATATGTTTGTAATTTTTTTCTTGCAGAGCAGCTGGTATTTTTCTAGGATGTTCAGGTCATGTCCCTATTGTCTAACCATGACTAGCAACATTAAAACATTTCCCAACAAAATAAAGTCTGAAAGCTCTTTCTTAACTAGAGGCACATTATTTTGTTTCTTTCTCTTTGTTCTTCAGATGCAGTTCAGAAAAGTGTGGAATCTTTTTCAGGAAACCAATCCCTCTTTAAACAATTGCAATTCCTTTTTTTTTTTAAGCTTAATCACTTCACTGAGAAGTGAATTGAAGACATCATTATCAATGTTTTGCAGGGAAATTAAAGTGGGTGAGAAGAAAAGGGTTACAGTGGATATTGCTGCTGTAACAGTGCAGGGAAGGCCAGGCAGCCTCTCTGCAGCAACGTGGGCTTTTGGCTGCTGCAGTTAATAAACAGGGACCCGACAGATTGGCATGACAGCTCCTTCCCTCTTGTCAAGGAGCTGCTATACACTATCATCAGTGACTGGGAAGAAAATGTAAAGTTTATCCTGAAGCTAAGAGAAATTGGTGAGTAGTAAAGAATGGGGACATGGCAGTAATGCAGAGTGAGAGAGGTGGATCAATTTATAAAGCAGGTGGTACCAGGCAACACACATTCTGAAAATGGGCAAAGCAAAATTATACACCTAAAAATAAGAATGGTGGCTTGTGTTATGCATTAATATTCTCAGGAAAATAATTGCTCTGCAGGCAACATTGTGTATAACTGATTGAACATGAGCTCTGAGCAATGTACTGTCATCCAAAGTTATTTTTGGACTGATAAATACAAATATACCTGTGAGTCTGTAGAAGTCTTCGGTGGGAATAATTTTAAACTTTATTCCTTGTCTAGACAAATTTGAAGGAGTTTTGCAGCTCTCTCCATGACCAAATGGAGATACTTGGTGGCTACAGTCCAGCAGTTATGTTGCATCTAAAAGTTTTGAGCATACCTGCATGCTGCATGACAAATTTTGTGGGCCCCCAAGGTGGAAATTATCTTTCTGTGCCCTGCACATGCATATGGGTCTGAAGGACTGCTGAAAATGCAAAGATGGCAAAGCCAGGGGTAGTGCCCTGCAGTGGCCAGCACAAGTCCAAAAACTGTTCCCTGCATCAGACTGGCACAGCAACAACAACTCTGCCACAAGACAGGTTTGTGGTGGAATAGCACAGCTAAAGAACAGGCAGACAGATCTCTGTGGACCAGCAAATATGTCAATTCAATGGCTTTATCTCAAACAGTCCATCCTTTGCTACACTTTCTGTTAACGCACTGTTTTCTTGAGCAGGCAGACCCTATCTAGCACTTTCTGTTCTGATATTCCAGGTATTGCTCCTTTCTAACCTCATTTTTTATGCCTCTTAATGGGAGCCCAAAACATGCCCTGAAGTGAGGTGCCACCAAAACTGTGGGTACAGCTCTGTGTCCATAGAGATGCAGGGAAGACAGCCTGGAAGGTTTTCCAGGAGCTGCTGGCAGTGACAGTGTGGGTCCTCATGGATCTCCTCATGCCCCTGTCATGCCAGGGCTCTCCCAGCACCTGTGCCAGCCTGACCAGACCACGCTGGTGCCTCCAGTGCAGGGCAGCCAGGGACACCTGGACAGCAGGGAGGAGGCAGCTGGAGAAGAGCTGCAAAGCTCCAGTCATTTGGTACCTATCCATTGGGCAGGGCTTATCTAAAACCACTGCCAGTCCTTCCCTGGGGAAACTCCTTGAAAGAAATCAGGAGGTCCCCAACAAATGTTCTTGCACAGGGTACCCTGCACAGACATCTCTTGTGTGTGAAGAGGCCAGGGGACAGATGATCTACACTCCCAACCTATTTTCCCCTGCAATGGTAACTGCCTGCCCACATTCATTGCACACATCTTCATGCAGACAACCCCATCTTCTCTGGTCAGAAAAGGGCAGAGTTTACCCCAAAGCTGCTCCAGATGGAACCACCACTGACACTGCTATGCCTTGAGACCTGTGATGGCTGCAAACTCCAGAACCTCCTTTCCAGGGAGGCAGTGTGTTTCCATCCCACTGAATGGAAAATATTGTGTCTTATTGAGGAATTCCCATCTCCTGGGAGCAAACTAACCCTGGCAGGAGATAAAGTCCAGTTTGAAAGAACTACTGCCTTGTCTTACAAGCACTGAAAATCAATGAAACTTGTCCTCACTCATTCAGACAGCCTGTGTATCCTTTCGATTTTTGTCTGAACAACATTCCTAAATCCCTCTCTGGGAATTTAGGAAACTGCCAGCAATTTGGGGTTTGCTATTTCACAGTCAGTATTTCCACATGGACTGGAACAGGGTGTGGTCTCCACAACTCCTCCAGGGGAG
Source organism: Agelaius phoeniceus (assembly GCF_051311805.1). Taxonomy (NCBI): domain Eukaryota; kingdom Metazoa; phylum Chordata; class Aves; order Passeriformes; family Icteridae; genus Agelaius; species Agelaius phoeniceus. The sequence goes on from NC_135265.1 coordinate 18,292,294, forward strand.
CATTTAGGGTGCCAATTCTCATGCCCAGCTCTCCCTCATCCTCTCTGCAAAGCCAGGCGCGGTGGAGGCCGGGGTTGACGCTGCACTCAGAGGACTCCAAAAACAGGAGTGGGCTATAGCGGCACGGCCCCGGCACAGGGCGGCTCGGCTGGGCCGCGGCAGCCTGGGCCTGGCTCTCCTCTCCCGGTGCTCCGAGGGGCGCACACCGCGGCAGCCTGGGCCTGGCTCCCCTCTCCCGGTGCTCCGAGGGGCGCACACCGCGGCAGGCTGGGCCCGGCTCCTCTCCCCGGTGCTCCGAGCAGCGCACCCCGCCGGGCAGGGCCAGCCGCGGTCCCGGTCCCCAGCGCTGCCTCGGCCGCTCCCCGCTGGCAGGGCCAGCAGCTGGAGCCCAGCTGTCTCGCTCTGACCCTGAAAACTGCGGCACTGGAAGCGCCGAGCTTCTTTTCGGACCACACAGGCAGCAGTCTGGAAATGACACATCTTTTTCTGGACACAGCCCTTCAGCAGAAGAGAGAAAATCCCTCTCTTGCCCAGGCTCATCCTCGACCTGCTGTCTGGTTTCACTGTGTTCAACATGATAACAAACATCTGGCTGAATTTCTCTTCCCATCTGTCCTGGTCCTGTGGTTTCCCTGCCCCAGCTGACATTTCCTTCCTCTCCTACTTTACAAGGAATTCTTCTAGTCCTTCCTACATGTTTTTCGGAATGAACAAGAATTAACGAGCACCCGTCTCCACACTCTGCCTGTAACTATCAGTTTAATAGGCCTGGTGCTTCCAGTACCCAGTTTAGGGGGAAATTAAATAGAAACACAAAATAGCAGAATCTTGACGTATCACACAGAAATTAAAAATGCTAAGTGGGTGGGGAAGTCTAACTTTCCTGTGGGGAAGGCAAAGCATATTCTCTTTGCTAATGCTTCGGGGATTATTTGAATGCCTTAACATTTAGGAAGCTCTAAAGATATAATTTTTTTTTTTCTTCTCTCTAAAGAAGCGCCCTTCTTTTAGAGATTGTATGTTAAAAGCAGAGGATGAGCTATTTTATTTATTTTTAAGATTGCTCGGAAAGCATATTCCAGTAATACAGCTGAAAATATAGGATGTAGTATTTAGGGGTTTTTCTGGAATGTTACATAGTAGGAGCATCTGGAAGTTACATTCAGGGAACTGAGTGATAGATTAAAATAAGGGAAAATGTAGGCAACATGGCATCAGGGAACAGCCAAAGAATAGAAAGTCTTCAAGAATTTAGCACAGAAAAGAAAGGTGACTGTGGTTTCTAACCTGAAAGATTAGCAATAAGGATTTAGTGATCTGGATGCTCTTGAGACCATTATATGAGCACACAGACAAAATGAAAGATACTTTGATCTACAGTTCCCATTTAGGAAACCCTAAAATTAGCTACAGTATATCTGAGGTGCTGAGTGTATCTCATAGACCACTGAGCAGGTCTGTAATTAACTTTGGTTCTTTGAGTGCTAAAGGACATGTGATTGATTATCATTCAGACAACAGGCCTAGAAAATGCAGCTCTGTCATGGATATATGAATATATAATGCTCCCTGCTAATTCTAGTTCAGCTATGTGGTTAATATTTGGACAAATTGGTCAATTTTGGAAAACACTATTTTTAATTTCAGATGTTAATCTTAGGATACACTGGATAAAAGGGCTCTGGAGAATGAAAGCTAGCAGCAAGTGCTGAAAACACAAGGCAAAGCTCAGGCTCAGAGCCAGGGGTTTCCATTCTTATGAAAAGAAGCTGACTCCAATCAAAGAATATTTTGGGTAATCCTCTCAAACCAGCTCTGGCTAAGGGCCAGAAAGGGTTATGGCCCAGGGTTGTCTGACTCTCTGCCCAGGCTTGTGTCTCTGGTGCAAAAGAGACAACAGGCTGAGGTGGGGGAGGCACTAAATGCACACTTCTGCCACATCTGCCAAGCACCACTTGAACACCTGGTGATTTTAAAAGTCCCCAGAAAGGCTCTCAGAGTTAAAAGTGGCCTGAAACAAGTTCAGCAGAGTCCTGGAGCACCCTGTTGTCAGGAAAAATCTGAGGGAACATTTTAACTCCTTGTTATTAGACAGCATTGAAAGTTTTACTGTATTTCTAACAAAAAATTCTTTAACAAAAGGGACAAAATATTGAGGTTTCAATTCAATTTATTGAGTCCTATTAAATTAAATATAGTTGCTGAGAAAAGTTCACAGCTCTTCAGCACAGAAATCTTATCTTTTTATATTACCACTAGGTGGCTCAAAATGAAAGCAAAAAATACAGCACTCACTGCTCAATCCATGACCAGAATAAACACACACGACTGAAAGACTACTACAAGCTATCTCATAATTGTCATGCTTCAAAAATTTCTATAAATAATCGAGTTCCCCAGGTTAGTGATAAATACTCACTTGAGAGAGCAGAGCTGTCATAGCCTCAGACATGTTATAGCTCTTAAAGACAGATGTTGCTTGTGAATGTGTGGGAGAGCAACTTCCACAAGAATAATTCGCATTTTTCTCCTTCCTAAAATCAATTGCTATTGAATGAAGTTACCAAGTGACAGAGAGTGATAGAAGTTGTTTAAATGCATCTAAAGAACAGCATTATTGCATTACTGTATTTTAATTTATTTTAATAAATCATCTGAAGAAGTAACTTGTTTTGTTTCATAGTGATTGTCTTTATTTATAACAGCAGCTTATGACTTGGGGTTTAGCTTTCCATTACACATTGGTTTAGATTAAGGTCAGAACTTGCAAATCAAACCCATCCTTACTAGAAAGTAACTTACTGATAGGCAAGACTCCTGGGTATAGATATATATCTGCAATCAATCAAACCTGCTGGCTAACAGCACTTTGCTCTTTCCAGGTCAAGTAAAATAAATAGAAAGGACAGTTTCTGTAGAACTTCAAGAGGCAGATTATGTTATCTACTACCTTACAGCCAGCCGTTATCCTACCACTGACATATGAATTGCCTCCTGTTGAAGATAACAGGACTTGTTAAATAGGAGGGTGTCAGACAGAGTGAGAGGGGGACATAGAAAGGATTTCTATTCTCTCATAACTCAAAAACAGTTAGTGTTGCATGCAGATCTCCCATTTCTTACACAAGGCAAGACAGGGTATGAGCCACAGCAAGTACCTCCTCAAAACCATCCTCACACTTCCCATGCAGATAAATCCCTCACAGAAGCTGTAATCTGGGCAGTTAAAATACTCTTGGACAATAAACATGCTTTCATATAGTGGCTCACCAAGGAAGATTTTGGTACCCACATGTGATTATCAAGGCTGTAACTGAAAACTACTGAAAGAAAGAGCTCTGCAAGGGGACAATATCCAGGCTGATACCAGATTCCCACCTACGCAATCTTCCTTGGCATCTCTAGAAAAATACAGCATGTGCTTCTTTTGTTCATCTTTCCTGTTTGACCAGGCACATTCAGACCTAGGGCACTGCTGCATCAGAAGCCAAGATGAAGCTGAGGGCCTTAAAACCTGCATCAGACCTCAAATGGATGTTTCCTTGGGCAAGGGAAGCTCCCTGGAGCACACACCAGCACACTTGTGGCCATGGAAGGATAAAAACTCCCTCTGTCCTACTAAAATAATGGAAGGATCTTGTTTTTTCCCTCCTACAGAGAAAGACATTCAGGGACCAGCAATGCCAACATGAAGGAAGCACACAGAAGAACACTCGTCCCTTACAACAGATGGAGGCATCAGTCTGTTAAATCAGATTCACCTTCAAAATCTTCACAAGTGCTTTGCAAATTTCCCTATGGGGACAACATCCCACTTTCTACCAGGACTGAGTTGGCCTCACAGTGCACACCGACTTCACCCCCGGGCTCAGAGGCACAGCACATTCACATACTCTGGGTCCTGGAACAAAGACCTTGCCCAAAGACACCCCAGATGGCTCTGAACACCACACTCTGCTCCACAGCAGAGGTAGGAATGGCTGTTCCTTTAGGGATGCTGAGCTATCCACATTGCTTTATTTACCCTCCCAAAGTGTTTCCTTGGCATTTTTCCTTAAGAGTGAAATTTAGCACTGGCAAAATGCAACAGAGATTAACTTCCATGGTACAAACCTTGTAGTAATGTCATAGGAGGCAAGCACGGGCCTTGTGCAAGCCTGTTACAACAGGTGATAAGCTACAAGATGTAGCAACTTGCTGCAAGAAATAACAAGTTCCCCTAGATACTTGTTTTTACTAGCTCTTACATGCCTTTCATAGCTCTCATGTTTGTGAAACCTCTCCAACAGTCTTTGCTGGGGATGTCACTGGCTGCCCCAAATCCATAAGGGCAGGCATGGGGTGTCCTGGGCTGCACACCAAAGCAGCATGCAGGAAAACCATATATCCTCCACAAAATGACCATACTTTCTGGCTTCCAGCATACATATCTAAAAACTCTCATCTCATCAGTAGTATCCTGATGAGGAATGACATATGCTGGTCTTGTTTTGTGTGCTTTTGTTTTCTCAAACTTCCACTGTGCTATGTGCATGTGTGCACACACTCAGGCTTGCTGTAATTTTTGGTTGTCCGCTGTCTCACCGATGCTGGAGCTGCTGTTGATTGAAGATCTGTCTCATTTTGATGCACTACACACTGGGGCACTGCTCAGCACCCTACTCCTGATGCAGAGCCCACTTCAAAGTCCCTTTCCTGATTGTCAAAACCTCCATGCTGACTTAGGCCTACAATGACAAATGATTTGTCCTTCTCATGAAAATAAAACAAAACATTAAATCCCATGCTAATTTGCTGAACTATAGGAGCAAAGTTGTGACCAGAAAAGGCTGAACCTTCAGACAAGGTCCAAAACAAAGTAGAAATAGATGCGAACTGCACCAAATCCAAATAATATCTGAATTCCACCCCTGTGCTCTCACTGGTGGAGCTGGTTCCCAGACCAGGTCACATTGCTGCTTCCCAATATGAGTCTGGTTCTTGTGGGTGGGTGCACAGGCAGATCCCTGCCTTAAAAAGCTTTTAAATACAGTGAAACAGCACTATGGTAGATGCAGATGCTGGCTGTAACCCACAAGTTTCCTTCTGAAATGTGTGCATCTGGCCCATATTTGTAAAATTAAGCCTTTGCTCTGCAGTTAAGTGGTATACAGGCTGTGCAGACATTCAGGGTATTGTACTTGCTGTGTGTCCCTAAAGCAGGTGCTGGATACCTCTGAAGCTCTAGGCCATAGTTTCTGAATCCAAAAACTTCTCTGCAACATAACCATGACTTCTCATAGGATGAAGGAGCTGCTCTTGGAAAGTCTTCCTGCCTGGAGGCCAGCAGGGCCACCTACAGCAGAGTGAGAACAAAGGGGCAAAGTAAAGGATTGAGGATTAGTTTAGGCAAAGATAGTCTGAAGGCTTGACTGGAATTAAGAGTTGCAGGGCTGAGTAATAACCCTCAGCATTTTGTGTAATGACTGGTTGGTTTAGATGTGGCTCCCTCAGTGCCCTTCTAGTGAGCATTAGGGGTAGATCTGTGGAAAGTAAATATCCTGTCACAGACCAGACCCATCTGGCAAAGAAAAATGCTGCAGTTCATGACTCCTGAGCCTGGCATCCAACTGGCTGGGCTTTCCCACATCCAGCTGACTGCCCTGCCCATGGTGGGGACAGTCTGCCCACTGTGGCCAGATGTGTGTCTGCTCTGCTGGAAAGGACATGAAATACCCTGGTGCTCTCTTCAAAGCTCTCTCACTCTGAGGAAGGATGAGGAATAGCAAAATGAGAGAAAATACGTGGGAAAATAACGTTCACAGCTTACAATTGTTTCTGGTTTTTTCTTTGGCTTTTTTCTTTTTATTTTCCTTTCTCTTTTTTCTTCTTCTTGTTTCAAAGAGAAAGACAGGCATTTACCATCTTTCTTTTCTAAAAAGGGAAATGTCTGTTCCTACAGTGCCACCTTCAGTCCTTTTTTGCTTATAGTCTTAATTTTACCTAGACTGTTTAATTTTCTGAAATTCTATTATTTCTGTTAGTAAAGGCTCAAATTAAAGAATTTCTGTGTGTTTCTCTTTGACAGTAGCTCATATTACTAAAAGAGTAAAGAGATTACTCTTTAAATCCTGTAGGCAATACCTGAACATTTCTGGAGTGACAAAGCAATCAGCTGTTTGCTGAGAAGATAATGGGTGAGTAAGGGGGGGCTGGGGGTGGTACATGGAGCAGTGTATTGCTAAGATGGTGGGGTTTTACCCAAAATAATGTGGTAAGTTCAGTGTATGCTGTATGTAAGATATGGACCCATGGATATGAATGTCTGCAGTGATAACAGGAATTAATACAAGCAATAACAAACACAGGTGCTCCTGTCAGAGGATCAAACAATTATCAAAAGTTATAAAAAAATTATGGCAAATATACTGGTAAGATCATGTGCAACTTTTTGCTGAACATGCTTATCCTCAGAATTAATAAATTTTATACCCAGACCATTCAGTGCAACTATAGCAACTGTTTTTGTTAGCAAATGCATAACTAGAATCTACAAGGAATGGGAAATACATTATTAATAGCTTTTGTAATTGGGGCTCATTTTTATCTGGGGATATCTAGTCAATAGCTATACTCCAAGAAGTAATGTGTTGTTTCCAGGATATAAAGCTGGTGTCACTCTTCCCCACACCACACACTCACAAAGAGGTCTGTGGTTAGCTTCTCAGAAAACAGAATTTTTTGGAGTTCATTGAGTAGAAATGTTGATGTCAGCACTTGTGCTGTGCTCACAGGGTCTTGCAGGTGATGTTGCCTGTTCACAGTCTGCACCAAAGGCCATGGCTGACAGTGACCACGTGGCCTTCAAGAGGCCACAACAAAAGGAAAGCAGAAGTTCCCACTTCATGGCAGAGCCTCACTGGAAGGTTTTGTTCCCAGTGCTGACCATTTCCAGAGCCTCTGTCTTCCCTGTTGTGATGAAAGGAGCCACTTCTTCAACACCCTGGGCTCTCAGAGGCAGCACAAATGTTCTCTCATTTGTCTCTCAACACAAATGTTTGCAGCACCATCCTGTGCTGGCAGGAGGGGCTGAGGCCAGGGCTGTCAGACTCCCCCAGCCAAGCACCAAGGGTAAGGGGGGAAAGGAGCTGCTGTTCACTCACCTGTGAAGAAAGGAGGTGGCAGGAGCTTTCCAAGGAAGCTGGGAAGGGCTGCAGCCCCATGCCTTGGGCATTCCTAGGGCAGAGAAGAGAGAAATCAGGGGGATGCTGGTTTGATTGTTGGCTGCAAGAACTGTCTTTGTTTCACGTTGTGTATGTACATACCTCTGTGTGTGTGTGTGTATTGTGGAAGTTTATTCAGAGTGCAAAAATGGCTCCTGGTTCTTGCCAGAAACAAAGGTGGGATTCAGTCAGAGATTGAGGTATCTAAATTTAAGCACCTAATCACAAACATTTATTTGTGAACTGGGCATCTCAGCCCCTACAGTAGTCAGTAGAGATCAGCTGGGATTCAGCTGCAAAGCGTTGGTGTCTGATGATATTAGGATGCCCTGAAGTTTTTTGGCTGGCCTCCAGCTGCTGCTCTAGAGACCAAACATCTTCTGTAGGTCCTGTGTCCCATCTGCAAGTCCCATCTTGATGCCTAAGGTAGCCTCAGGCATCTCAGTTACCATTTACTGCTGTTAGTAACAGAGCAACTAAAGGGAACTTCTCAGTGTCTACCTCATTGTGGGCAGACAGCCTCCAGACCCCACCACCTCTGCTGAATCTCCTTCCCCTGAGATTTGCAGACTGGATCTTCACCATCAATAGTGAAAGCTTAGAAATCTCATCTACAAATACACTGGATGACTAATTTTAGTCTCCCAGGCTGAGTCCTGCCCAAAGTGTTTGTCACTTGGCAACACACACTCTAGCTCATGACTCAGTTCCAGGAGGGAGCTGCAAAAATCCAATTGCAGCATGCACAGGGGAAGGGTCTCACCTTCCCCATCTCCCAAGGGATCTATGCTGCCCAGTGGGGGTGCTGGGGACCACTGCTGCACCTAAGGTCCAGGGAGAGAGTGAGCCTGAGATGAGCAGAGCAAGGGAAGGCACAGACAGGCTGCTGCCTGTCCTGCCTGTCCTCCATCAGGGAACCCCCTGGAGGCTCAGCCAGCAGGGCTTTGCTTGCTTCCAACTCCAGGCAAGCTCTGGGGAAGCAGTGGGACCAGCTGGGAATCCATCCAGGAAATTTAAAAAGGCTCTTTACCTGTCTTTGCTACTGGCAATCACGAACAGGCAAGAGGGGCCAGCTGGGCAGAGATAGATGGTAGGTCACATTGTCAGCACCTCTCTTGCCTAAAGCACTGTAGGATAGGAGATCCCAAGGACACTCAGTGCTGCTTTGTGTGGACACAGCTGGGGCATGTGGGAAGTGTGGTAAAGACACAAAGTGTAGCTGTGAACTCCAGCTTGGGATGCTCTCCTGGCCTGTCCCCTGGAGCAATCTGATAAAGCAGTACACACATGGCCAGCGAGACTGTGACTTCAAACCTCATGCATGTGGGTTTCTTCCAGCTAATAAATGTATGCCTTACTTGTCTCCTGCCTTGAAGCAAACATAGCTGTGTTCATGTGTAAGTGAATGTGACACATTGTGATTTCTATTTACTAGCATTTTATGCCTACACTACCCAGCATAAGTGGTTGAAAATGGTTTCTGGCACTGCTAGTTCAGACCTTAATGTAACTGCATCAAAGCCGACTTCTTCTAATGGACTGAAACACTGAAGTACTTATTTTAATTTAAATAATTTAGAAAATGAACCTAGAAATAGAAGCACCTCACCCAAATGCAGCACATATTGCCAGAAGAGCTGCCAAGGCTGAGTTGTTTCCCCCCAGCAGCAAGAGTCAATGCACCAGGGGACATGCCCCAAATGGGTATCCACAATCCCTGGACAGTCCCCATCACAATATTATATTTTATCCCTTCATGTTATAAGGAAATGTTATCCCAAAGTGTTGTAAGGACTTAAAGGAATGACATGGATTCTACCAATGATTACATGAAAAAGCTAAGATTTTTTTGCCTGCCAGTGAAAAAAGACTTTCCCACAGTGTAATACTACCAATGTTCCATACTCAGGAAGGGGCTCCTAAAAAGTTCATCTAACTATCATCAGCTTCCAGAGGAGCGACCTTTCTCTTACTTTGCTTCTCTGTACCATAAGAAAAAAAGTAGAACAGATTATTGTTTGTTTCTGTCTCCAAAATATGTGATCAAAATATCCACATATTTGCCATGAAAGTGAAGTTCTGTTATATTATTTTTATCTAAAACATGAGAATAACAAAGTGTCATTCATAGATGGCATCTGGTGTAAACTATTTTAAGACCATATTTAGAAAAAGGACTGAAATGTCTCTACTGCTTTAAGGCTTCTCATTGATAAAAGGTTTATTTGCATTTATTCTGCCAAGTACATTCTGAACTCCACAGTACAAAACCCCTGCCTGATAATTGATGTGGCATTTGAGCTTCAGATTAATATCCTCTTGATTGTTCTCCTGACAGGATTCCAATTAACCAAACTGAACAGCTTTGCCTGGGAAGAAACTCATAAAACATGAATTGGAGAGCCAGTCCATAAATAGAAGTAGCTCAGATTGTATATCCAGTCCATCACAGTATTAAAGAAGTTCTCATCCAGGAAAAATGAGCGCACCCACTTCCTGCTGGAGACATTCATCCACCTTCAACTCAGCCCACTTGCTTCTTGCAACTGACATTAGTTCTAAACAAAACCGATGATCTGAAGTAGGGTGATTGCTTGAGTTTTATTTGATTTTGGTTGGGTTTTTTTTGAGGAGGGGAATAACAACGTGGTGGGAGAACATAAGCCGAAAGTTATTTCCTTAATTTCTCAGCAAAAAGTAAAATGAGTATATAAATAACACAGGCAAAACCTTTTAAGCACAAAAGCAAGGGATCCCAGGAGAGCACAAATGAGAGCTTATGTAAGAGACATTACACACCTCATTATGGAATTCAAAATATTTGACAAGGCAAAGCCTGTTGAGATCTGTAAATAAAGTATGAATGTCGGTGCTTCAAGGCAGAAAACTGAGAACAAGGAGATACGAAAGGATACAAAGGTGAGTTTAAACTCCTTCACCTAAAGTCTTTTAAAACTCAAGAGGTGCCCAAGTGTTTCAGTGACATCCTGTTCATTCAGGGCAGCAAAATGCTGAGCAAGTAAGAAGCAAACCCGATTGCTCAGTGTAGAAACACTGCAGTAAAACGATTACCTTGGTATGTTAAGTGTCACTGTAGAACATAAAGCTATTTGGCTGGTGCTTAAATGAATGCAAGAGGAATTTATTAACATTTTTATGAAGAATAAATACATTCTTGCTTATAATTTAGCAGCAAGGTGATATTGATAAAGATCTAGTGGATAGAAGTGTCTCATCACTGAACCTTGTTTGTGCAAGGTTGCTAAAACAGGCTGTGCAGTCCTTGGTCCTGCAAACAGATCTGCTCACTTTGGTGGGACAGCAGAGGTCTGCATCCCTTCCCCTTTTACACACATTCAAAGCTCAGAACCCCCAGCTCTCTCAGCAAGGAGAGACGGCAGCACACTCAAGAGTAGAACACTTACACCCCTGCTCCAGCCTGGTGTTGTCATTCCCAAAGACACCACAAACAGCTCCTAATCTCTCAAAATGTAATCAAAGCTGAGTTTCAAGAGAGATTAGCTGAATGCTCAGCTCAAGGGCACTTTTTGAAGGTGAAGGGCTCAACAAAACTCCCTTGCTTGCAAAATTCAAACCCGCTGCAATGTAATATGAGCAACAATTTTAAAGCACTGATAAAGGGCAAACTAACTGGTGAAACTGCCTGCTTCAGTATTAATAGAAAAAAACACACCATGTCTTTACTTGTAACAGAGCTTTGGCTTTTCATTTTTTTAAAGTACATGTTTGTCTAGCAGAGCATAACTTAGCATTCTATTTCTATACCAATCACAGAACCAGATAACAGAGTACTAATGGTAAAACAGCACATTATCAGATACCATACAGATTTACCTTAATGTAAGAACTTTACATTACACTCACACAGTTCATCCATTTGGACTATTAGCAATTTAATATTTTTTGATTCATCATGCTTTTAAAAGAGGTTACCACTGATTCTAATGCCAAAACTAAACACACTCACAGCCCTCTAGATAAAGGAAAGTAATCTAATATTCTCATAACATAAAATAATAGCTAATATAATAAGATAATCTCTAAATAAAAAACCCCCGAACTTTTATGTTATTTGGGGTGTACAGTACAGACTTACTGTAACTGGTCTATCTTCTGTGCAATAGCAACCAAAGAAACATTCCCTAAAAAGTCTGTTATAGTTATATTTTTAAAAAATATAGAAAAACATATGCACTGTGTAGCAGAATAAACTGAACAAACATTTTTTCTGCAGGAAGTCTGTGCAAGAAGTGCTTGAATGTCATTGCTAACCTGGATTTGGAAGCCCAGCTCATCCCTCTTGACATAGGTCAACTGCCTCAGGACTGTGACCCTGATGGGAGAAGAAAGTGAATATACATTGGACAGGTTGCTTTGTCCTCCTTCTTTCCTTCCCCAAGGCAAGAGAAACATCAAAAAAAGTTTCATTCTATCATGAGATCAGAAGACCACACAGAGGAGAGAAAGTTTCACCAAAAAGTCACTTTCTTTGGTCTCAGCAGCAATTGCAGGTCAAAGGCTTGACTGTGGTTTGAGGATGTAGCTGAGCTGTCCATTGAGAATGGGCACTGTCTCTGTATTCCCACCTATAACAGCACCCGCAGCTAAACTGGTCACAGGACTTTGCACACAGCATTTCTCCTAAGATAGAGCCAAACATATTCACTGAACAAATTTTAACTATTTCAGAAATCAGCCATGTATGCAGGGTTTGATACAAGAGACCAAAGGTATAAATTTAAAACCAAGCCTGCAAGTTGCTCCTTACAGGCAGCCAGGCACCCTCCTCCTAGTTTGGCTTTAGTCTCACACAGACAAACCAGGGCTGTCAGTCCTGGGCCTCATCCACAGCACTCCAGTGCCAATTCTTCACAGTTTTGCACTGGAGCATAATCACATGCTCTGGTTTGTTGTGAGTTCCTTTCCTAAAGCTTGTCTGATTCAATCTGCCTTTGACTCTGAACAACCATTGAACTGATGCCTCTAGAAAACTATCCACATTAACTCTTATGCCTCCTTTCTGAGTGGTACTAGGGATTAATCCCTTACTGACAATGTTTATACTTACAGGGACAGATTTTTTTCTTGTATGCATTATATCATAATTATTGTCATTGAATTTCAGGTGCCATTTCGTTAACCAGTCATCTCTGCAAATCTTCTCAGACAACTTCAGGTCAAACTACTTGAAGAAAATACTGTTTTAACATCAGCATTGCAGTCATTCATTTCCTTTTTCAAATGTTCTTACCTATCTTTTATGTCTTAAATGGCACAGTCATAAGTCCAAACCAGGTGATTACCCACCAATAATCTCCTATTTTTTCCAATGTACAGCCATGGAACACCTGAACATGAAGCAGGCTCAGAGCCCTCCTCGAAAAGCCTGCTCCCTACCCTCCTCCCCACTGTGCAGTGTCCCTGCCCTTTGCAATGTGCCCTGCCATGGGCTGTGACCCTTCTTTCTGCCATGGGGTGCAAACTGGGGGGACACAGCAGGACAAGCTGAGGCACAGAGCCCTCATCAACACACATCAAAACTACACCCATGACATTTCCAACCAGCAGCATCAGGTGACAGCAGCAAAGCTGGCCCAGGCCAGCTACACAACATCTTTGAAAGAGAGAGGAGCACTTCACTCTGACTGTCCCTATGACTCTGTCCTTTGGGATATCTTTGATATCAGGTTCTTGGGTTTTCATCTTGGGCCATTGATGAAGACAAGGATCCATGGAAAGAGCTTTCTTATGAGTGAGAAAATTGCTCCTTCCATCTCCCACTGTCTTTTCAATTCTATCAACTTTTCTTGGTATGGATGTCAGACTTCTTAATCTGTAGTCTTTCAGATTATTCCTCAACCCTTTTTTGAAGACCCGTGTCCCATTTGCAGCCTTCCATTATTTTGTCTTTAAGTGCTTTAAACTCTGTCTCAAACAGGACAATTGCAGTTAGCTAAAGCTCCCTCATGAATTTGTTCTGGTCCTGGGCAGAGGTTAGATTCAGTTTGCTGGTTTATGCCAATCAGTTTGGTTTATGCCAATCAGTTTCTCATGCTCATCTCCTGCAAAGCATGACTCCAGTGGGAGCCTCGCTGACCTCTCCTGTAACCAGCACTAATAGAAACACATCATTTAGATCTGCTGCAAGCTCCTGTCTTCATAGGGGGCCTTTTCTACCCTTCATCAGTTGACTTTCTGGGAAACTTTCTCCTCTGATGTTTTTAATGCAGATTTTATAGCAGCTTTCACACCTTTATACTAACTCCCCCTCTAAACCTCTGGCCTACTTTACTGCAGTGGGACATTCAACTTGCTATGGTTTATGATCTTTTCCATTTTCCTTGTTTATATAAGACTTCCACCTTTGAAAAAAATGCCTTTGATTTAATTTAGCAATTTCCACCTCCTTGATGTTTGATTATGACAACATTTTGTTTTCCTTTCAGTCTTTTAAACACTCTTCCCTGGTAGGTGGTATACATTAACTCCATGCTTCTAAAGAGGTGTTCTGAAGCAGTCTCCACACTGCCAACACACATTTCCTGGTTTATTTAACCTCCTGGTTTCCTAAGTACTATCTTATTGATTTATTGCCATCCTACTTTGCTAAAATCCTAAATCAGCTGCATATTTCGTCTCAGATTTTTGTTGCTTAAGGACAGAAAAGCTACACTAATTTGAAACACTGTCTTCTTATAGGAATAATCCCAGCAGCATGGACTCTTCCCCAGAGGATCCCAGTGAAGTCAGTGGACTAGCATGAGGTAGGGCTTTCAAGAGCAGAACCCTGCACACTTTTTCCCTTAAAAATTGCAACTTTTTTCATGTTGTCTTTTGTGTTTTCATTGTCTGCCTACTTCCCACTTGATTTTGGATATTTGCACACCATAACAATCATTTGAATTTAAACAGCAAATTAGGCACAGCCATTTTTTTCAAACTTATTCTTAACGAATTTTAATTTTAAAATTGTTATATAAAAGAAAGACTTGTAGTTAAGAAGAAAATTTAATCTCTTCCTAAAGAGTAAATTTGTTTTCCATACACTACTGAAAGTTGTGTCTACTACACACAACCCAAACTGCTGCTCTCATCTCCTCAGGATACAAAAGCTTGCTGTGGACTGGAAGTGACAAAAGGTTTAATGGGGCCTGCCTTTTACTCCCATGACTCACTTCCTAACATGCATGAAGGCAATGCCCACCCTAAGCTGTTGTACAAATAGAGGTAGCAACACCCTACAGCAGCATGTGAACTGTTATGAAGTTTTACCTCTTGGGGTTCTGACTTTTAGATCCACGCCTGTGAAAGATAAGGGGCAATTTTTATCTCCTGAAGGAGCACAGGACTGAGGCTGTATGTGAACTCCCATGCCCTCATGTCCCAGGTGAGTCCTGTGGGAAGAGGACAAATTGTAGCTCAAGTCCCCTTTGGCCCAGGGGCTCCAATCACCTCCTGCAGAATTCCAGGCCCTGCAGAGGCACAGGGCACATTTGCAGCTTCCTTCAGGGCAGTGCTGGGGCACAGCAGGGCATACAGGTGGGCCCAGATTCTGCAAGACACTCTCAGCTACTCTGCTTGTGACCTAGCCTGAGCACAGGATCAAAGGAGGGTTGGGGCTGCTCTACTGCACATCACACTGCTACAGCACAGCCTGGAACATCACCCAGCCAGCACACAGGAAAAGGAGCCCAAACCTGGGCCAGGCATGAGGTGCCTGTCCCTGCAGGGAGAGCAGAGTCACCCCAGCAGCTCAAGGACACACAGGGAGCTGTTGGAAGTGGTCCTGAGTAAGGAGACACTGGTTTTGGGGCTCCTCCAGGTCAATAAATCCTGCACGCATGGACCACTCTCCTGATTTTCTAACCACATTGGTGTAACTACAATGTGATTTGTCTGAAATCAGTGTCTGAAATGGGTAAGCCACAAGAACTGAAAAGTCACTTTGCCTTTGTAAGCCTTAATTGACCTTTCCCCCACGCAGCTAATGGTTCCCATGAGCTTTGTAGTGAGTTATTGGTTGTCATTTTTCTGTGAGCTGTCCTTCATGGTGGTCTCTGTCTTCTCCTATTGTTTCATCAGAAGCAGAGTCAAATCCTATGAGCTGGTTCCTGCATTTTTTTGGAAAATAAAATCTGAAATAGCAGCCAATGTCCCAGTGACCATGTGCAGCAATGAGCAAACTTCAACTCCTGTTTCAAAATTAACATTGCAACCAGAACCACCACCTCAAGAGCAGCCATGTAGGTCCAGCTGCACAGGAGAGGTTTATTTGTTTTTGCACAGATGTGTAAAGGTGGCTCATGACAATCAGGTGTGTGCTTCCCATCAGCTGTGACACAACAGATTTTCAGGTGTATGGGCAGGTTCCCCAGAGGCCCCAGGAATCTGGGCTTCAGCTCACAATGACACCTGCTATTCAAAAGGGAAGTGGTTTCAGATGCTCACATGAGGCAGTACCAAAAGCGTGCCAAAGAGGATTACAGAAAATTCCACTGCAATCCTGCACATCCCTCAGGTCCCTCTCAATTAGGCTTTGTTTGTTTCTTTTGAAATTTATCTCAGCCTTCTACAGAGATAGGAATGGCAGATAATATAACCAGGAGCTGGTGATTTTGTTCAGTTTAAGATCCAAGTAGAGAGGAAAATAAAATTTATTTGTCAGCTCAACCGTTAGTGCTTAAGTCCCTAACGCAGCACTGAAATGACTATTAGGGAAGGTAAAAAAATTATTTGATATAACAAACTATAAAATAGTTTGATATTTCCTAATGTACATGCAAAAGTTTAAACTGCATTGCAAACAAGGACAAAAAAAATAGCCCAACAAAGTTCTTGAAACAAGGCTGAGTAAGAAGTCTAGCAATCACAACAGATTACTTAATGTTTATCCTGAAAATTCCTTCAGTAACTTTATTCCCCCACTAAAATAAGTTCCATTAGAGATGCCCTGAGAACATACTTTTAGTTTTAATCACATTTCATGATCATGCTGCAGGTAGATTGTCAGGTGGTTTTAAGATGAAGCTGCTTTTGAATACCAAATCAATGTGATTTTTCAGGACTGAAAAATACTGCAGATTACAACACTTTGGCTCTACTTTTTCCAGAACAAAATAAAAATGCACAACAGGTAATATTTTCAAAGATCTGTAAATATTAAGTCTCAATAAGCAAATCACACAATTCAAGTTTCTTGTGCTCAAAACTTACAGGCATACTCCAATGAATTAAAGTAAAATATCTCCGCTCAGAAATTACAACCAAGTTTTGCTTTTTGTGGCCATCCTGTGCCTCACTAGGTGTGGCAGGAGTTTTGAATACAAAACATTAGTGACAAATTGTATCAGAAACATCAACAGAAGGAAAGGGATTCATAAATGTCTCTACAATACATGTCACTCCTTCACTATCTACAATAGGAAAAGCAGTCCTTTAACACCTCATCCAATCATTTGACCATGATATTTTATAGAGCTGGTTTATGAAAATATTTACTCAGTATTTATGTTTCATTCCAGTTTGGCATTTTATGGTTTTCTGGAATACTTGCAGCACTTCTGGAGAATAGGGACACTTACTCCAAATACATGCCTGTGATCATATTGTATTGAAATTTTGTACATTTCTCCTACATACATCTTTCCTTTCTCATCCAGCTTACTCCCCATTAAATGAATGAGGGAAGAGAAAGATACTCACAAGTTTTATTCTAAAGATACCTTCACAAAGGAGATCTTGCATGTTTCTTCAACTAGCTGAGTAGAGATTTTTCTGCTGATGAACAATCCCTTAATTGACTTCATTCAAACCACCCCAGGTGGGTGATTAAAAGATTGATTAGGGATTTGTCCCCTGCCTGTCAGGTCTGACTGCAGCTCACTTAGATTAATAGTGCATCTCTCCTCGAGCTTGAAATGATAATGCACTGCTTGATTGACTGAAGTGTCCCTGGGTCAAATCAAACAGGACAAACTGATGCCACAGAACATCTCCTTGGCTGGCATACAATATTACTTACTTTTCAATGCACAATGTATTTATCTTCCATTGCCCTACAGCATTCCATGACCACTGAATCAGAGAAAGAAAATCTCTTTAGAGGTGGGGAAATGAAAAGGGAGGAAAGAAAGTAATCAACAAAAAAGATGGGTTTATTAACACTTGCTTACCCACCAAGAACCAATTTTCCCCTGGAAAGATTTTTCTCTAAACACCCACTGGGTTTCTTCTCTCTTCACAGAAGTTTGGCATCTTTAACTAGCAGCTTCTGTCAGGACCACATGAAGGGTCATCACCTTGCACGCCCTAGTGTTCATCTAAACCTTTCTGGGAATAAAACATTTGAAACTAATGTTGTTCCTTTATTGTCTAGAATCCAAAACAGGATATTGCAACAGCAGGGAAGGTAGGAGGTTGGTAGGATTAATTTGAACACAGAAAATCAAAGACTTTCTCCCAGGAGGAGATTCCCACTTATCTGTTACGTGCCTTCTGGGGTGAGGCAATATGATGCTTGTTCCCCAAATGAAAAACCAGGAAATTATGAGAAAAGACTTCTCTTAAGTGGAGCCAATCAAAAAGTGGAATAAAAATACTCCTCAGAAGGAGAATCTCTCAAGTGAGATTCTGATTTCAGTGGTGAAAAAGGGTCAGTGTCAGCAAGGATGGCTGCAGCGTCTTTATGGCTGGTACCATGAGCTTCAGTACCAAAGATGACTGCATAGAGATTTCCATATTGCAGTGAAACAAAGCCCCTAAAAGTTGAAAATATGGATTGAGATGAGGGGGTTTGTTTGGAAGAGAAAAGTTATTGACAGCATCAGAACAAGCTCAGAGTGAATTGTAACCAACTCAGTGTGGGGAGCACTCAGTTTGCTGGTGGCCAAGGGGTGGAACAGACCTGGAGTGAAGCAGAGTTTGCAGAGACAGAGGTGGGGATGAAGGGCCACTGCAGAGGCTGGTGCTCAGGAGTAGCTGAAGAGTAATGATCACTAGAGAATGTGCTGAATCTCAGACTCTGAATAAAGGTTTTTCCTTTTCTCCACAGACAGCAGGCCTGGCTGACTGGTTTGTAGAAAGCCACAGCTCAGTTTTCAGAAATCTCTGTTACAAACTGAGCTATCTTGATCCCCTGGGCAGCTGGACTGACCTCAGTTGTGCTGGGATCATTGCTCATCTGCAGCTCTGTCAAGAGACAAGCTGAGTCCTTTCTCACAGGAATTTCTGAAATACAGCCAGCCATCACTGACCTTTCTATTAAAAACAACATCAAATTGATTTCTCAGGCTCAGTACTCCTTGAGAAAGAAATGCAAACTGAACATTTCTCATTTCTCCTTGAGAAAGAAATGCAAACTGAATATTTCTCAGGGAAGCGGCCACAAATAAAAACATGTATTGTAACATTTGTCATTTGTGGATCCATCTCCCAGGGTGGAACAGTATTCAAACCACTGCCTAAGTACTCAGGCAGAGATTATAGCACAAGTTTTCTAGTATTGAATCATTACTGAAATATGAAACAGGGCAAACTAAATGAGTGGTCTGACAAGTAAAATGACAAAATACCACTGGACATCACAAGCTGCCCTCTCACATTGCCAGGCAGTAGAAAGCAGCAGCCATCAGAAAAGCAGGCAAAGAGCATCCAGTACTCCTGGATGAGAAAATCCACTCACCCCATCACATCCCATCCCACCCTATCCCAACTCACTCTACACCATCCCACTGCATTCTTGGGGAACACTAATGAGTAGGCAGGCTGCCAAATCAAGGCACTCTAAAGAACAAATGATCATTAAGAACAAAATGAGATTTATTTCTCATCATTCATTTCCTACCAAAAACTTTGCTCTGCTTTCTACAGCAGTCATTCTCTGCACATAAATTGGCAAAGCACAGCTCCACTGCTGGGAGAGGCATTAAAAGACAGACATGAAAGAACAGGACTGGGGATGGGATTTTTATCCCTCTAATCAGATCCTGATAAAATTTTGGTGTACATACCACACTAGACACAGCAGTCCTTGAAGTATCAAGGATTGTTTTGCAAAATCCCACAGTCCTGAATCTGTCTGTGTTAAAACCTTCATGTCTTCTACCATCTGCAATGAGCTGAAGCCACTATATTAGCTTGGGAAGCCTCAGGTACTTCAGCAGTTGAGGAAAAATATTGCAGCAGCTGGTTTTTTTTGGTTTTTTGTTCTTCATTTGTAAGGGGGACGAGTGGTTTAGTTTTTTAAACCTTGTAGTATTTTTGTTTTTAATGTTAATTTTGTTTAAGCAGGTTTTCTTTAAATGTTATGCAAGTTTAATCCCAACTGGCAAATAAGTACCAGCCAGTGGGGAGGAGAATTGATCAGCTGATCATCTGGAAGCCTTAAGAATATTAGCTTTAGAAGGGTCTTTTTGAAACAAATTGTCTTAATGCCCTCTAAGTTACTCTAAAAGTTCACCAGAGACCAGGTAAAACAGCTCTTTTTCAATGTGAAGCTATGGCTTTATCTCTGTTCTAATTAGGGCATACTTAATGCCCAGTACACTGCCTATGCTTTTGTAAAGGCAGATATGAAAAGTAAAATTATTAATGACTCATGATTGACATTTCCCCTTTTTCTCCCGATTAACAACATTTCCAATCATTTCTTCAATTTAGCCTAATGGTAGCAAGACCTAAGACCATTAAGTATTACAAATGGAAGCAGGAGTCACAATGTGTAGCAGCTTCTTTACATTACTCTAAAAGCTCATAAGTTTAATAGACCTTGAATGTTCCATTAAAAAATTAACTCAAATAGTTGGGGTTTTTTGTCCTGTGAATTCTATATACAGTGCTTAATGATTTATTCCCCTTAAGAGTGTCCATAAATAAAGTTTCTGTGGTATTGGAATAATTCTAGAAGCAGGGTTCTTTAAAATTAGGATAATGCAGTGATGAACAGCTGATAAGGGTGGAAATTTTAAAAATTACTTTCCTGGCAGATAGAATTGTTTCTTTGTGGGGAAAAAAGATAAAAGGTTCCTCTTTTATTTTCCACAACTTGAGCTCACTATTTACTGATTTATTTTGATTCTTGTTCTTGATGCTTTCTTGTTCTTGATGTTTTTGTTTAAAGGGGGAAGCAAGTAGCTGAATGTGAGACTGACCTTCATTTTCCTAACACTAATTCATTATGGAATACTTCTGTGGCCTTTTGTTTAAACAGCTAAGTTAGAGAGATCTTTAATGTTAATATGAATTTATTTGTGTTGTTCTGGTAGTGTCTTAAATTATAATGCTATTGCATTCAAAGTGACATTTTATAAAGAATGTCTATTCTATTTCAATTTTCTTTCTGTTTTTTCCAGCATTGCCTCCAGGCTGTGAGAGACCTTCAAGCTAAAGGTTAATGCTGACATTTATGGTTCAAGATTTTTGTTTATACCCATAACCATGTAAAAAAAACTAATCTCATTTCCATATACACTTGGTTGCAACAATTTTCACCACCACTTTGTATGTAGCAGACAAATGCTTTACTGCTGTTACTCAAAAAATAGTGATGATAATGAGTTAAGCAACCTTTTGAGCAGAGGCCAATTTCAGAGCTCTCACAGTATTATGCAAACTTTGAAAATGTAATTTGGTTACCAAAAATCACATTAAACTGTCATACATA
This sequence comes from Agelaius phoeniceus, assembly GCF_051311805.1. Classification (NCBI taxonomy): domain Eukaryota; kingdom Metazoa; phylum Chordata; class Aves; order Passeriformes; family Icteridae; genus Agelaius; species Agelaius phoeniceus. Next base: position 18,313,177 of record NC_135265.1, read on the forward strand.
TTATTTCCCCTCACAATATAATTGATTATTCAAATATTTTACAAATATATGATCTTTTATTATTCACTTTTCCAATTTCCCCATATACTTGTCAACTTTAAACTTCAAATCCTAACTTTGGTAGTTGGTGATGGCAAAATGTTGAAATACACTGACCACATTGAAGAGAAAAACCTGAAACCATTCTCTGTCAAATTAGTAGTCAAATACAATATACTTTGTGTATTTTCTGTTTCCTGTTCAAAATCCAGTAAACACAACAAGCTGTTTCTTTATTTTAAATCATACATTACCTTAATATTGTTCTTTTCTGTAACAGAAAAGAACAATATTAAGGTAATGTATGATTTAAGGTTTTCAGGTTTTAAGGTTTTCAGACCTTTACTACAACTCTTGTGTGCATGTTAGAATAAGAGGCTTTATTACAAGATTAGTATTTCATCCTTGTTCAGTCTGCAAATATGTGCAGGCTTCAATTCAGGTTCCTCTAAATTGAACAGACATGCCACCAATTCACTTATCCCATCAGGATTAGCCTACCTTCATATGTAAATGCAAAAAGAAAATAGTGAAATTGTTATTTTTCTATGGTTAGCTTATGTCCAACTCTTTTTGGATGGTAAATATGATTCATTGCCTTCTAGCAACATCAAGAAAAAACTTGAAAAGAAGCAAGCTTAGTTGATAAATCAATTACTATTGCACTCCCATTGCATGGTGGCCAGCTGCTGGATGTGGCTGATCTGCTCAGTCCAACATATGGCTTCAGTCAGTCAAGGGTTTCCCAGGGGTAACATCAGCCACAGGACAGGAGAGGCTGTATCATTTTCCTGACTTTGCTGCTGCTCTTCTTTCTTTCTTTTCTCTCACCTCAGCTACAGTGCTTGTATTGACTGTCTGCCTGCTAAGCAAGGGGAAGCCAGATATGGGGATGCCATGCCCAGCTACTCCTCCCAAACTTGCACTGTCCACGGTCACCCAGGCTGTTGTTCAGTAGGTTTTGAATGACTGCACTGGGCACTGCACCTGGAGAATCCATTTCTCTTTCCTCCTGCCCTGCCCAGAGCCCTGTGGTTGCATTTCTGCAGCAGTTTCAGGCACTTGTACTGTTTGCAACTCCCTGCTTGGAAAATATAAAGCTAGCTTTATGTTAGGGAAGAATTAGAGCTGATAGGTGTCATTTCTACATTCAGAGAGCTGGAGATTTAAGAAATTTCTTTTGCAAGAGAAAAGTATGACAATGTAAATGAGTTTGGATTTCCTCACTGTGTGATGGAAGAAAATCAGACGCTGCTTTGCCCTGTGTGCCTCTCTTGTCTTAGAGTGAAGCTCTGCACTAGAGATTACAAGTCACTGGAAGAGGAGTCATCCAAAGAGTAAACAAGGCACTTAACCACGATTTCCACAGTGATATGCAGAGCCACCTAGAAAGAAGCAGAGTCTGTCCAAGCAACACCACCAGAACTTAGGTTTATACCTTTCCTTCCTAGCTGGTTCAAATCCTCTTGGAAATCTTATCTAGTCTTTTTAGAATGATCACTATGCTGCTTATTTTTCACATCAAGGAGTGATAGCATTTAACACCTATAACTTCCTCACTGTTTTTCTTTTAAAGGAAGAAAAAATTTCCTTTAAAACACTTTCTTTCTCAAAAAGTTCTAAACAGAAGCACAAGAGGAGATTCAGCAGAGAAGCAAAAGGCCCCAACCCCAACTTTTGAAGCAAGGGCAGCACAAAGGAGATGGAAGCCTCAAGCCTACCCCAACTCAATGCACATTTGGAGTTCATTTTGCAAACTTACAAGCCTAGTTGGAAACATACCAGCCTCTTGCATAACCTCAGAGGCAATGGTTAGCTAAGTAAAATACTTTTCATTGCTGAATCCTTTATACTCCATAGAGTGTGAAAAATTCAGGTGAAACATGCCTTACTAGTCATGCAGGATACATTTCAATTCGTGACAAAGTAGCAGACATGAAGAATTTTTAAGATGAAGTTTTAGAAAAAATGTCAGCTCTGCCAAAAAGAAATATCATATAAAGTTTGTATTTCATTTGGCTCATGGCTCTCCTAAGTTAAAGAAACACAATATTATTTCTGAACCTGTAATTACTGTCACAAACATATTTTGACCTATGATAATGAACTGACTGTCTGTGCATGTGTGTGTGTGTGCATTACTTAAATGTTTTGTTTTCAAAAGGTTGGATGCCACAATATTAACTCTAAAGGGTACCCCCAAGCAGCAAGCTGGTACTTTGACTAAACTGCTCACATCATTATTCTGATCTCCTCAGAACATGGAAAATTATCTAGCTTACTTTATTAATCTGCAACAACTTATTTTGCATTTTTGCAAGCTTTCTGACAGGCAGAATAGACTTGTTTATCTGTTTATAGAGTGTTTAAAACAATCTTTTTCAGGGCTCTGGTATGTTACTACTATACATAGTATGTATAGGCATGTAAACCACTGGTTTATTTGAGGTTGTGTTTAGGCACACATCTACCCTGTAGGTCCTAATCAACCCTGCAGAGTTTGTATTTATCTTTCAAAGAAAAAGATACACTTGCAAAATAGAAGGAAGACCGGTGGTTTGAATTTTTTTGTTAGCTGGAAATATTATCCCTTTGAAAACTTGATGAACCCCACAATTTCTGGTTTATGAAAAGGAGGAAAAAAAAAGAAGAAGAACCTTCCCATTAAATTAAACCACCATAAGCAGTTTTGGTTTTCAGGTTGAAGACCAACATTTTTTATGGTTCTAGGAAACCTCAGAGGCTGTGAACAAGATCAGATGTAGACATGGAGCATTCCATAGCTCAATAATTTAAAATCAAAGGACCCCACCACCACCACCACCAATTAGGGCAGCAGGAAGAGAAGTTGATACATGATGAATATGGGTGAGCACAAAAAGCTGGTATTACATCAACTCTGAGACTAATATTCAAGCTGCAAATTCTTCAGGAAAGGATCTCAGGGACAAGGATACAGCCTTTGTTACTGACACTTCTAACATTAATTTCTAGCATAATATGGTCAGAAAAAGAAAATAACCAGCAGTAGCAAGAAAGCAGAATATGCAGCTATGATGTGTTCTTTGAAGGTTTCCTTCATGGCAAAGCTGCACCCTTTTTTGTAATTGTCAGTACACTTACAACCCACAGGTCTGTGGTTCTTTGCATTTACATCCTCCACCAGGAAGAGGTGACAATTACAGAAGAACATCTTCCACTTTGAGACGAAGTACAGGAAAGATTCAGGAGCATTGTTAGCCTGACTTGCATCCTCCTTGGAACCAGACAGTCTATTCTGCAGAGGCTGGCCTAGACACAAAGTCAGCCAGACTTCAGTTCTAGGGGGAGATGGAGTGAAAAGCCCAAACACAAGAGACACAAATCCTAAAAATAGTAGAAGAGACATTGAAAGAAAGCCAAAAACTACGTTTTACCTGGAATTTCTCCAGTGCTGAGCATAGTCTGTGTGCAAATATAAATCACATATGCACTAAACTGCTAACCATGTCTTTTTCCTTAAAATCCCTTTTCAGTCAAGCCAGCTGCAGGATGTTTCACTTTGGATGTATTGCTGGTTAAACTTTTCATCTATTTCCATTTGATTAATTTCAGTTCTGGCCTTTCAGTGCTCATTCAGTATCACTCACTGTATAATATTCCACTTTACTAACACCAGTTACTTCATCCTTTTTCCATCAAAAACCAGTCATCCCTCCCCATTGCTAAACTTAATTTTAACTTCTACGACTGCAACAGTATTCAACAAAGTATTGCGGCTTCTCATAATTTGTCTTAAGAAAATGATCACTGACAAAATATAGAACAGAGAACTCAAGCAGGATAACTTTGGCCATTTATTGCTGCCACTAATTATCTTAACCTTCTTATCATAATTACTTATTGGCCTACTTACCCAGTTATCCCAACCTCACAGCCCTGACTTCCGCTATCCTCAAATTCAGTGCTAGGAGAGCTTAAGTCTGTTACTGACACTAAATACACACTGCAAATGGAACACAGCAAACAGTAATTCAAAAATACCCTTCCTTTACAGCCATTTTCTTAGCAGTAACCATAACCACCATGAACTTTCAATGGCACGAGAAAGGGGGAGTTTGTGGGAAGATTTTTGATAGACCAAGTGTTTCAGAGGGGAAAAAAAAGGCTTGCAGACAGTCAATCCTTTCTTCAAACAGGGCACTGACCTTCAAAGCTAAACACAAGTTGAAGAAATCCCCGTGATTTTAGACTGGTATGCTAATCAACTGAGAGAAAAGGTAACTGGAGTCTCCAGGACAGTGCTAATGAGGCCAGAAGGTGAGATGTTTATCTCCTACAAGGGAACAGGATCTCCAGGTCATTACTGCCTGTGGAACTTGATGGAAAGCCTTTTTCTCTATTTACACTGACAGCTGCAGGTCTCCTGAAGCTTCAGCTTCATCTTTTTAACAGGTTTTTTTGCTCAGGACTGAGAGGTCCGAGAGGGCAGTAGCTGATGGTGGGAAATGCTGGTAGCAGGCAGCCAGGAATTCCTGCCTGAGTGCAGGAGTGATTCTGATTAATCTCTGCAGTTTCCCTGAGGACTGTGATGGGTGGGGTGAGATGCAAGACATGGAAGGGTGCCCTGCACAGCCAAAGGAAGCTGTAGATGCAAGGGAATCCATGGGAGAGTGGCCATTGCTTGGGACACCTTGGAAGAGAAAGGGTTACAAAGCAGACCAGCCCTACAGACAGTCCCCTTAGCTGTGAGAAATCACATGTGGGGGAAATTTCAGGGGAAATATCTCATATGCTTGGCCTGTCCTTAGTGCTCCACCCAGGTTTCTACTTACAATTACTACAGGAAAGAGAAGACTGGGTGCTGCTGACTGCTCTGAACCAATAAAGCTGCTCCTGTGTTCCCCTGCAGAATGTGAGCACAGATCCTCACTGGCACTGTGATGTTCTCTTTGCTGCTGAGGCACAACTGGATCCCTTCCCTGCAAATATTTCTTTTTTTCCTAATGGCAAGCTAAGTGATGCAGGGTTCTTTGAAGCTGAAAGGGCAGTTCTGGGAAGAACTGGAAAAAATCCTGGAATGGATTTTTTTCTGATATAGTTTTATAGGTTATAAAACTTAAATTACTTTCTGAACAGGTTCCAAGCTACCAAGAAGATACAATTACTAGGAGTATATCTTGGTATTGAATTCATACTCTGAAAAATACAATAATTTCAAAGGGGTGTTGTTACTGGGAAAAGACTTTTTTACATTGTAGAACTGAACACTGAAAAAGGTAAGCTTGGATCCCATTCACTTGGGTCCAAGGGCTCAACTGTTTGCTGCAAGCCTGTTAGGTTTCTTTGAAGTGACTGCTGCTGCAGTAACTATTTTGCAGGCATTGCCACATTGAACTGGCATTATCCAAACACATTTATCCATCACAAGAGGAATGGAGTTGCTTGGTCTTAACTATATGAATGAGAAGTTTAAAAACGTTAGAAGTTTTACATTACAATGTCATTTTTACAACATGAACATTACAAGAAGCACACTTTCATAGAACTTTCAGCAAACCTATGGCCTTTAAGAGCCATACCATACATATGGCATTAAAAGCACACTGCTCAGTAAAAGTCTATTCCCTTTTTTTATTCATGTACAATTGAAAATAACTCCAAAAATATTTTCCATGTAAATTCCAATTTTTGTTGAAATTAACACTGTACTTAAAAGTAGCTCACCACATCAGTGGTTTTTTTCAGTGTGTTGTAAATCTAAACCCTGATTCTCCCCCTCTCTAGCAGCAGCAGTAGGTGCTCCCAGGGTGTTATAATACATGTTCTGGGTGTGTTTAGGAATTCTGGCACCAATAATGCTTTCCACATGAGCCAAAACCACATCTACTCATAAGGCTGGAAAGTCCAAACCCACATACCTATATCTTTGCAAATAAAGCAATGTAACACCTTAGACTGCTCATGCTTTTAGTTATTAAGAGAGGTTTCTAATCCTTTAATAATGCTCCCCTCAAACTATAAAGTAATCTCTTAATCACTTTAAGAAGCTACTGAATTCCTCTGTCATAAGCATCTGTTTGTAGTTACATATGTAACAAATGAACATGGTGTCTGTTTTCAAGATTGTGGACTTTTGTGGCATATTAACAAGGAAAATGGAAGGTAACAAAGTTTAGCCAAAAGCACACTTAGCTCACGCTGGCTGATAGGATTGAGCTGCAGTTCTGCTTGACTAAAAAACCTGTGAGGAGCTCCCAAGAGTAATGAAACACAAGAGACATCACAAACGACATAACTATTATTCTCATTGCCATTATTGAGGTGTGATTCATTTATTTACAGGTTCAGCATGGTAAGGAACAGGAGTCCTGATCACTGGAGAAGTAAGCAGGAATTGTTATTGCAATGATATGCAGCCCTATGCGTGACACTTATTTACAGGGGACCAATTTTTCCCCAGGGTTGAAATAGCACAGCAGCATACATTTCAATATATATCAGTACTGGTAGAACTAAAAGTCAAAGGTACACAGTACAACTCACTTTTCCCTTTCTATTTTTAAAGATATTTGTGTTGAAGATTATGCCCCTACTGCTTGAGAGAACAACATATCATGGTACTGCTGTTTTCCTGCAAAATTGTTTACCCAGTTACATGACATATAAAAGACTCAATCTCATCTGTCAGTGGAACCTAACATACTGAGGGGGTTTAATCTTGTTTTTCAGAGGCATTAAAAGAGATGCTACAATAAACAACACATAAGTTTAGGGACAAAAAGGTTTGTGAACATGTTTCTATCTCTAATAATGTTTGTGAGATGGAATATTTCATACAGCAAAGTAAAACAAATTAGTGATATGAAATAGACTGGGAGGAGGGAACTTAGTTTGCAAATTACTATTAATCAAAGAGCTGGCACATTTTTCTGCCTTCACCAAAGTACAAACAGCATTACTGGCCCTACCAGAAATGTATGGCAAGTCTTTGTCTCTTTGAAAGTTGAGAACTTCACTGAAACAAATGTGGGTTTAATGATAATTATATGAATTAGATTTAATGCAAATTGAATTAAAGACACTGTTCTGTTCAAATGCAAGACATTGTTATGGTATTATGTTCATTAAGGCATTTTATTTGTTACAAATTTGAATATAATATACTTCTTTTGGCTTTTATAAAGTGTTTTCAGCATCCAGTTAGTAACTGGATCTATTCTGTATGTTTTGTCTTTAATCTGCAAAGATCCATGAGAAAATGCTGTATTTCTCTGTTACTAAGTTGTTGAAAATGAATGCTATATTTTAGTATAGAAATAGACAAATTCATAAATGTCTATTCAAAAATAAATGCAAAGCAAGTTTGACAGAAAAGGGTTACAGCCTAAAGGAAAACAGCAAAAGGAACCTAACAGAACAAAAAACTAGAAATGCCAAATGTTTCATTTGCATCTATCATGAGTTAGCAATTTACAAGCACAGAAAAATAAGGGAAAATAAAGTGCATGTATTATATCTACCATGACTCACAGCAACTCTATTGTACTTTCTGCTGTTTATAAAGCCTGTTAGTTTTAACTCATAGAATCATAAAATCATAGACTCATAGAATGATTAGGGTTGGAAGGAACCTTAAAGATCAACTGGTTCCAAGCCTCCCATCCCCAAAGGCCAGGACACCTTCCACTAGACCAGGTTTCTCAAAGACCCTTCCAACCTGGCCTTCCAGGGATGGGGCATCCACAACTTCTCTGGGCAACCTGTGCCAGTGCCTCACCACACTCCAAAGAATTCATTCCTAATATTTCACCTAAGCCTACTCCCAGTTTCAAGCCACTGCCCTTTGCCCTGTCACTACATGCCCTTGTAAAAAGTTCCTCTTCATCTTTCTTGTGGGCCCACTTTAGGAACTGGGATGCAGCTATATAATCTCCCTGGAGACTTCTCCAGGCTGAAGAGCCCAACTCTCAGCCTGCCCCCATATGGGAGCTATTCCAGCCCTCTGATGACCTCTGTCACCCTTTTCCAGATTCATTCCTGGAGGCCCACGTCCTTCTTATGCTGGGGAGCCCAGAGCTGGAGGCAGTACCTGAGATGGGGTCTAGAGGGGCAGAATCACCTCCCTCCACCTCCACCTGCTTGCCACAGTCCTTTTGATGCAGCCCAGTGCAGGTTTGGCTCTCTGGGCTGGGAGTGCCCATGGCTGGCTCATGCCCAGCCTCTCTTCCACCAGCACCCCCAAGTCCTTCCCAGGGCTGCTTTGTCCCATCTGTGCTTGTGCTTGGGATTGCTCCAACCCATGCTGCCCTTGCATGTGGCCTTGTTGCACTTGATGAGGTTCTCACCTTGTCTCAAGCTAATTCTGTGAGAAAGTTGTTTCTTGCTTCTCTAATATGCATTAATTGAGTAAGAGCATTGCCTGACTGTCACTGCCATGAGCCACTGATGAAGCTGTGGATAAAGCTGTGATACTGCAGGAATCATAAGTTACAGTTCCCAGTCAGGTTGAAAATTTTATAGGGTGCCATGTAAACTACAGAATTATTCAAATGAAGAAGAATTTTCAGTGTAACGCAGCTTTTCAAAACCATAAAATAATATGCATCTCACAAAATGCCACATTTCCACGGGGTGGAGAGGCACCAGACATGTCCTATCAGACCTCATCTTTCCAGGGAACAATAACTAAGACACAAGTAAGCTCACCAACTGCTCAGTTTACTCAGGTGTCTCGCTCACCTCCCTTCAGACCAAGCTGCAGGCTCTGCACCATCAGGATATCTGGTGGGCTGGTTTGTCGGCAGTGTCTACAGCTCTGATCTCTCTGGCAATGCTAGCAAAGCAGAACATGATGCTAAAATCACCTTTGTTACAGCTTTTGGCAGTTACCAGTGACTATGCAATGAACTGAAGTAATTTAGAAAAAGCAGGAACGGAAATAATAAAAAAGTCATCAGACCTTTCTGCTGCTGCCTAAGCTTCCTTGGCCCTGAATCAGAACAGAGCTGAGCTTTGCCAGGCCTGTGCAGAACCAGCCCTGCCACAGCAGCTCCTCTGCTCTGCCTACTCCCTGCCTTCCAATACAGCCTTTCTGCCAACACCACTGAGATTTGTAGTGCTATGAAGGTTTGTGGTTGCATTCAAACTCGTAAATTGTTTAACCTGCTCATGAAAACAAGAGGAAGACAACTTTGTTCCCAATGACTGCTAAATCCCATGATTAATAAGGAATCTAGTTCCTATTAGGATATCACCAATAAAAACAAGGCTTGCTGTTAATAAGAAGTGTTGCTATGTCCCCTTGAAAAACAGCTGTCACTCTGTGACTCAGGGGCTTCAGATCCAGCATTACCAGGACACATGCTGTGAAAAGCCCCTGGGAGTGATGGATGCTGCAAGGGAGAGGGAAGAGGCACAGGGATCAGACAGCAGGGATAGTTTAGCAGAAGGACTGGGAGAAGGGGCTGAGAGGGTGTTGTGGTTTCACACCAGCAGCAGCTGAGGACCACGCAGCCATTCGCTCACTCCCCCACCAGCAGGATGTGGGAGAGAATCGGAAGAGTAGAAGTGAGAAAACTCGTGGGTTGATATAAAGACAGTTTTATAGGAAAAGCAGAAGCCCTACATGCAAGCAAAGCAAAACAGGGAATTAATTCACTGCTCTCCATGGGCAGGCAGGAGTTCAGCCTGTCCATCTCCAGGAGAGCAGGGCCCCGTCACATGTAATGGTGACTTGGGAAAACAAACACCATCACTCCAAATGTCCACCCCTTCACCCTTCCTGCCCCACTTCATTTACTGAGTGTGATGTTCTATAGTATGGGATTCTATAGTATCTCTGGTCACTTGGGGTCACCTGTCCCAGCTGGATCTCCTCCCAGCTTCCCAAGCACCCCCAGCGCCCTCCCTAGTGTGGCAGCACAAGAAGTACAAAAGGCCTTGATGCTGTGTGAGCACTGCTCTCCAATAACAAATATCTCTATATTATCAACACTGTTTTCAGTACAAACCTAAAACACAGCGCCATATGAGTCACTCTGAAGAAAATTAACTCTATCCCAGCCAAAAGAGCACAGACAGTAAAAACAAAGTTAGAGGTAATGCAGCAGGAGGAGGTAGGAATACAAACTGGTGGGACAGTGACAGCCCTGCCTGGGACTATGGGGAGTGAAAGACACATTTTTGAATTAGCCAGAGCAAGAAAACAATTTTTGCATGTGCATTGGGGCTGCATTTTGACCTTTAAAGTTTACACATGATTTTTAGAACAGTCAAGTTCCTCCTAAACCTTCGGGGGGGTGGTGGGGGGGATGGTGGGGGGAACACCCAAAAAAACCCCAACACCCTAACAGAACCAAGTTTGCATGTTCCACAGAAATATGACTGTGGAACATCCATTATTTCAAACCACCCTTCTGCACTCTGCAGTTGTAGTGTAGGTGGGAGGTGACAATTCAGATCTTTGAGTCCCAAGAGCTGGCAAAGCAGGCAAGTCATATTAGCTTGGGGCTGGAAAGCAGCTGTTATGTAATTCCCTCTCCTCTCCACCAGAACTGCTGAGAAGAGGTTTATGTTATTTACAACTGCTATAATATTTTTCTGCTTGCAGCCACCATGGCTTCCTATTAAAAAGCAATTTGGTTTATCTGGAAGTTTTATATACAATATAGTATTTTTAACTCTCTCCCAGGGCTACATATTCCTCATACAATTATTGCAGCTCGATATTGCAAGACTGTTGCATGGCAGCTATGCACCAAGTAATACCTTCAAACCAAGTCCATAGAGTTAAATCCTTAAAAACTGACCTATGCTCCCAAGTGTTGACACTTGTCAGAGTGCCCAGGACCCTGTGCATGCACTGGGGAGAGAGCAAAGGAACCCTGAGACTAAGGAACCTACTCACCTCCTTCAGAGACCTGCTCTTTGCCTAACAAGCACCATTCTGTGATGCTGCTGCCCCGCTGAGCTTGATGGCATCTCTGCACAGCACTGTGTTCTGCAGAGCAAACATTCCCCAAAGGACAGTAATTCTCTTTCTTCATCTCATGGGGCAGCATAGAAGGAAGAAAAATCAAAAATGGAATTTCAAACACTGTACAGGTGATGATTGACTTGCCATACAACTGTAGCTATTACATTCTCCCTTTCAAAGATTTTCTTTCAAGAATCTGAGTAAACAGACTCTGCATGTAATTCTTCATCTGCAATAACTAGAGGCAAGGACTGATCTTTCAGGAAGGTGACAGAGTTCAGAGTTTTGCTGGGATGAACTTGCCCAGCAGCACAGCAGCAAAGAGTTCAAATAAGCTCCATACTCAATTATTTTTCCCCTGAAGAAATCAAATCTGGAAATTTACAATAAAGTGCATAAGAACATGAAATGTCATATTTTTATAACATCCTATTCACATATTTCCCATTCAGAATTCCTTTACTATTTATCAAAGTGAACCCACCTATAAACACTTTAAAAGCCTATAAAGGTGAAATTAATACCCTTTACAAACATACTTTTCACAGCTTGAATTACACCACAAAGGTTGTAAAACTGAAAACATAAATCATGTTTTATCAAATGAAAATTTCTACAATATGTTTTGGACTTGATTTCCAAGAAACAAGATCTCTGTTCATATGTAATCTCAAAGTAGGAAAAGGAAATATGGAGAAGTAAATAAATTTTAAAAATAAGTTTAAATGACTTGGCACAGATTTGTATTTTTTTCTGTGAGAACTTCTGAGTGAACAGAGATAGAACTGATTCCACATTCCAGTGGTGTACAATTTCTTTTTCCTCACACTTCACACTAGACAGGAGTGATGTAAGACACCAATGAGATATGATGGAGCACAGGATTCTCTACACAGAGACAGTACCTGCCTCTTGTCTGCCTCCTCTACCAATATCAAGTGACCCAAAGAGAAATTATACTGCTGCTGGCTGGCAAGAGCTTAATCCAGAGAGCCCTGAGATAAAGCTCAAAGGCTTGAGGAAGCACCAAAGTCTTAGCAGAGATTAACTCAATCCCTTGACTGAAGTAGAGCATCAGCTCTTACCTACGTGGGCTGCCAGGGTAGAATCCCAGTTGGCAGAATGATTTCCTGTAGATGTTACAGCTGAGGCCACGGCCAAGGTTCATGTTATATAACCTGTCTCTGGGACAATGGCTCCTCACAAGCACAGCCTACCCAGAGCAGCTCCCTTGGCTTTTTGGTTGTAGAAGTTTACATTCTTTTGGATTTTGTTTGCCATTTTTGTTTGGGGATTTTTTGGGTTTTGTTTGGGGATTTTTTGGGTTTTGTTTGTTTGAAATTGTGACAATCTCAGCGTGACAATAAGGAGTTTTGAAGAGCATATGTACTACTGTATCCCAACAGCCCCCTTTGCAATAACATGTTTGGTGAATGTGTTATTGCAAACAGTTATTACTTCTCTGCAGACTCTTCTTTAATTTACCTAACAGATCCCAGTGTTGTCATATTTATCCATTTTGGAACATTTGTCTCTGTTGTCATATTTATCCATTTTGAAACATTTGTCTCTGGACAGAGCTAGAGAAGGAGAAGAATCTGATTACATAAATGCTATCAAATAACTGAATTTTTTATTGTTTGGTATCATTTCTAGCAATTTCAGGTGTTGCATAGCCTCTTCAGGGCCACTGCTGTAAAATATTAACTGAAAATGGAAATCTACCAGGAATCCTATTCACGTGAATGGTTCACATGAATTACCATGAGTATATCCAAAAGGATAGCTACCTAAGTGAAAAAATATCCATAAATGTTTACTTCCTAATAAGTAAGATAATGTGCATGCAAAAAAATTTAAAATCTAAGAGCAAAATAACTAAATAGAGATTAAGTTTTCAGATACCTGTAAAGCTTGTGCTGCTGTAATGCTGCTTCCCATCCAAGTCCCAGGGGGACTGCAACTTTGCTGAACCAAATACAGTATGTAACAGGGAGGTTTTTAGCCAACTGTTTATTCACCACTTTTATGGGTATTAATCTGAAGTAAAAACTTATTCTACATTAGTTCAACTTACTAGTTCAGGGAGAACACAGGCCCCATGCACAAACATTCCTTACTTAAAGCCAAAGCTCTCTTTAACTGGATATTAGAATGGTGGGAGATAAATGGGGGAAAAAAAATCAATTACTTCTAAAAGCAAAACATTATTTTCTTTCTAATCTAGCAGTATTAGTCTCTCATGTAGCAAAGAGATCCTGAGTGTTGCAAAAATGCAACTCGTTGTGAGATAACATTATTACTTAATTAAGAAATAATAAGTTCAAGTGCATTAAAGCTTTTACATCAGCAGTCACAATGCTGATCTATAAGCTGACATAACCATCTTCCACAGCAAAACAAGTCCTTTCAGAACCACTTCATTTTGGGCACCACCTTTCCCTTCATTATACATAAACAGAAAAACAGCTGTCAACTCCTAAACTCACTCAAATGTCCTATTTAATTAGGTTTTGGTTTACAGCATAATACTTTCTAAGGTTAATCGTGAATAGGCATTATGATTGATAATCAACAAAAACAAGAAAAGAAATTTTAAAATTGCAGATAGAGTTTGCAGAAGTAATAGGAATTGTAATTAGTTATTAAATGTTAGTAATTACTGAGAAAATAAATTTATCACTGCTCCTACCTTAAACCACAAAAGGCAAGATCAGACCCTGTGAGTAATCTATTCTAGTGGAGCTGAAGTTTATCAGGAAAGCAAACAAATCATATAAACACCTTAGTTAACTGCTTAATTGCTTGGCCATATCTCAATCTTTAAGTCATATGAAAGACAGGCAATTTAGATATAAAACATACTAGTTTTGTTTATTTACAAAGGGAGTACATTTTGACCACGGGCTCTCCCTAAAAAATATCAAAAGAAGCTCAGCTGGAGTTCCAACGACCATGTTATTTCTAAAAGCAGGCTTCTAAACTTGAGTACAGCATCAGCAATGGGAAGAAATATTGCACTTAGTGATATTGGGTTAAATTGACAGACTTTGCCAAACTCCAAATCACACCCAGAGATCTGAAATCATTACTTTCTTGCCCAGATATGTTATTTAGGTAAACAGCTGGAAAATGAAGTTTTATGGACAGCAAAAATAGAAGTTTTGTGCAAGAAAAATGCTGGATCCTTGTACCTGTGAAAATAATATGGTTTTGCTAATGCAATTATGGATTACTTTTAAAAAAATAGGTATTTCAGCATGCTTCAGCATTTGACTCTCAAAAATCTGTTAACATGCTTTATGTGGTTTTTAAAATTACACTGACCTTTGCAAACTATTTTGATGTTCAACCATGCTTTAAGTCTTTGATATTCAGTAATAGAAGTTCACAGGCAAGAAAAGCACCATGTCTTTGCCTGTGAAATCCCTCCTATTTTTCAGTGAGTGTTGCATCCCTTCCTTCATCTGCAGCCCCCAAAAGCTGGGCAGTGCAGGAACTCCATAACAAGACCCCAAGGGGCAGCAGCAATGATCCTGACACTGCCACCAGACCAAGGGCACAGTGAGCCAGGATCTGCCTGCTGGGGATGTGGGTGGGGAGGGGAGATGAAGGGTAGAAGGCAGCCTGGGCTCCTTCACAGCCAGATCCCAGCTCCAGCTTCCCTCCTACAATTGCCTTCTTCCCTGCAGATGCCACTCTGTGCTCAGCTCAACTGTGCTGCAGTGCTGAAGGTTCAAACACTATTAAACAACCATGCCTTGTAAGAACTCAATAGATTGTTTCCTACATCTTCCAGTAAAACTTCTATAAAATAAAATAAGGATAAAAGCATAATGGTTTAAAAACGCACACTAAAAATGCAGAAAATGCCATTTTTTAAGATCACACAAGAAAAATTAGTTCATCCCTGTGTACATGTCTCATGCTGTTACAATTGCACACTCACCTTTTCTCCAGAGAAGCTTGATCTTACTCAGTAATTAGGACAAATTTTTTAAAAGATGGAGTAATAACCACTCATGCCACAGAAACCTGGAACATGACAGTGGTTTATTTCCATTGATTTGCAGTCTGAATACTGTGTATGGGTTTCCTTGTATAAACATATTTTAAATAATAACTCCAGAAAAAAATGGCTGAAGAACAATATATTACTGCATTGCTGTATCTTTTTATCCATTAATAGTATGAACTTGTTATAAAAAAACAGATTATAAATTAAAACTGACCAGGAAATACAAAAGCCACTTTTCTTTTTCAACTGAAACACACATGTACATGTCACAAATTAGCCTTATGTTAGTAAAAATTCAAAGTTTAAACTTTTTGCTTGTTTAAAAAGTTCTGATGACTACACAGTTGCATTTGGCAGAGCTGATGTCATTTTAAACAGTTACTCACTATCTCACTGTATGCTGTGTATTTTCACACAACCATGCAATTCTGGAATGGGACAATCTTTTTAACAATGAAGCTCAGGAATTTTTTCATTTCACACCATTTTGCACCAACATCCTAGGAACACTTATCACTGCATATCAATAAACTGTTGAATAAATATAAAAGAGTATAATCAAATTATAAGCAAAAAACAGTTATTGCCAGGTACTTGTCTCTGTTGTGAAATATATGTCATCATTTTCTGCTTGGATTCAGAAGTATGCATGAGCATACTGACAAATCACTAAAAATTGAAATTTTATCCTCAAAAATCCTACCAAGTAATTCTGACATCATAAAAGCAAAAGCAGACAGTAGAAATATTTGTATTCCAGTGATTTTGTACATGTATAAGAAGTACTGAAAGACACCTTTATTTACAAGTGGAGTTAATGTAAAATATTTATCTTGCACACATGTAATGTATCAGCCAAATACAACAGGACAGATAAACCACAGTAGCTGGCACTAGACAACTTCTATGTGTCCTAAGAAAGTTACTAAGCACAAAGTGTCGTCCACTTAACTTTCTGAAGAGCAAGCACTCAGCTGGAATGGAAAACAGTGATACTTACATAAATCTTCCTTTTCCTACCTGCCCATCACCCTTATTTTGGGATTCCTTCATTGCAAACCAATTCCGTTCTTGCAAACCTTGCTTCGTGTAACCTGTAAGTCTGTTCAACACACACGACAATTTTAACATATCCCTTGCACATTTAGTGACAGAATGTCATAGT
This sequence comes from Agelaius phoeniceus, assembly GCF_051311805.1. Classification (NCBI taxonomy): domain Eukaryota; kingdom Metazoa; phylum Chordata; class Aves; order Passeriformes; family Icteridae; genus Agelaius; species Agelaius phoeniceus. The sequence continues at coordinate 18,329,356 of NC_135265.1, forward strand.
CTTGGCAACCTAAGGAACTCCTGAAATGCAGCATCCAACATGTCAACTAATTCACAACTGTACTATAAAATTCAAGCAAAGATGGCATCACAAAGCTTATGCTCCCACCAACTGAAGTTCACATTAGCTTGGTTTAGAATTAAAGCATTTTCTACTGATTTATAGAACCGTACAAGTGGAATACTGAAAATCAAGCTCTTTTTCTGACTTATTGTCAATAATAAGAAGTCTGTTGACCAAAGTCCCCAGACAGGTCTAAGGATTAGTTGGGTTATGTGAGTGATTAGCCACAGTTAAAATACTTGGGCACTGAAATTATGATCCAGGACAATATCTGTCCTTCCCTTGTTACTGGAATTGTTGAACAGAGGACAGTAAAGGAAAACTTGCAACTACCTCTGCTTTTGCTGGGGGCAAGAATAGTGTTAGAAGCAGTTTTGTAAAGCTCTGTCCACATCAGGATCACTGCTTCCATAAAATTTGTCCATAAAACTGCCTCTACTCCTGTTCAAAGACACCACTAGCTTGCATCTGAACCTAGTGTCTCAGCTGAACTTGAAACACTACAGCTATTAAAAAAAACCACCACCACTTTACATGTTCAAAACATCTGAAATGCCATTTTTGCAGTTTCCTTTTAGACAGAGTACATAATGCAAGCTGCAAAAACAAGTGCCTTGTTACACGCTTCAGCAATACACCCTCCATGTCTTTGCAAACTAGTTCAACAAGTAACCTAGTTTTTTCAAATTCCTTAAAGTTATCTGCATGCCCCTGTGACTCATGCAGTGGATAAATTGCTGAGGAACTCTGTGGGAACCCATCCCAGGGTCCTGCACGGTTGGTTTTTAACACTGCTTTCTTTATTTGTGATATTTTAGTATCGTTTTTATCACACAGAGTGAACACTATGCTGTACCAATCCTTTTTGCTTAGCTTACTGAGCATTTCTAAGGTTTGTGTTGCAAAACACAAACAGAATTTGTGATCCCAATTCATGATACAGCCAAAAATGGTAATTTTAGAGGACTTTAAATAAATGTGTTTGGGATTATAGTTACAACTTTGAATGAATTAATCCCATCCAACCCAAAGCCAAAGCAGCCTGGATAAAATGTTTTTGATCAGTCAACACATCACTGATATTTAGTGATGCTGTATTAATACCTTCATTTTTAGAGTCACGTGAATAGCCATTTTCCCCATAAACTACCTCTGCTCGTTATGAACACATCCATGACTGCATCTTTGCTGTGCTCTCCCCTCAAAACTCAGCTTTCCAAAGATTCATGGGTTAAGCAGAAGTGGACTAGAAAACCGGGGTTTTTCCACCACTGTTTGCACTCTAAAGAAAAAGGACAACTGGGTGTAAAGAGAACAGGAAAAATATTCTACTTACCAATATTTTGAAAATACCATAATATTTAAATCTACTCTTTGTACCACATAAACCAGTAACAAATATATACATCAGTCCTACAGCTCCATCACATGTGCTCAACTAAGACTGATGCATTTCAGCTGTTTAGTTACTTTTTAATCGTAACTTTAACCCAGAATCCTTCTGTTGTTTAAGGATGAAGCCTTTTACAATTTTGAGATCAGGGACTGATTTGTAAACACATTTTAACAACTTGCAAGGCATTTCCATCTTGTGAGGGGAGTAGAAAGCTGCATCTCCCTATGACATTACTTCTGTTTGAGTGACAGGAGGGTGCCAAGGCATCACTACTGACAGGACAAATCCCAAGCAAGTTTGGGGCTAACTGCAGGATGGAGGCTCCCAAAGACCCATGTCCAAGCCCAAGCGTGCACAGTCCAGCAGAGAGCTGGCTCACCACCAACCCTGGTGTCACCAGCTCATGAACTATGCTTGAGAACTCCTCTTCTAAGGCATATTAATACAGAAAATTGTTTCTCACTGGCAAACAGATACACTAAGATCTCTTGCAGTAAGAAAATAATTACAGATATTCAATTGTCTTTAAATGCTTGCATTTCTTTCACATATTGACAGACACCAGAATTATCAGCGGTTCACATCTATAAAGTACCATGCCCCTTCTTCCCACCTTTTAATAGGGGAGACTAAAGCAGAGAAGCTAAATAAAAGGTCCTGTAAACCCACCCACAACTGTCCCCCACACCAGGAATGCACAAGGTAGAAAAGAAGAGCACAAGTAAAATTATATTCTTTATTCATTCCATTTTAGCTGTGAATATTCCTATTATACAAATACAGTATAAATTCCAAAATCACAATATATTACAAAATAAAAAAAGTACAAACTGCATTACTTAATAAATATATCTAACAAGTTAATCAGAAAGTAGAAGAGACAGAATCCAGATTGGAGACATTTAAATGTTTGACCCAGCAAACCATACAAACCTCAATTTAAGTATTTTTTTCTTTTAAACCATAAACCATTCCTGATTTCTTGATTAGAAAATAAAGTCACGTGAATAAAATGTTGTGATCAGATAATGACTTGTTGGTGGAACACCAGTGCCAAAAAAGAAGCAGGGCTTACACGAAAGACACCATAACCCCAGAAACAAGAACACAAACACTGAGGTGCAGCCAAGGCAATTACTGCCAAAGCAGGAGACTATTATCTAGTCACAACATTCTATTGCAAGTTAATGTTCTGTTATTATAGATAAATAATATAAATGGAGCAGAGAGTGAGCCAACCAGGCAACAAGAGGCCAGTTTACTCAAAACAGTAATTAAAAACAGAAGAGTCAATTGCTCCCTGCTCTGTTCACGTGTAGCTGCATTCCAACTGGCTCAAAGGACCTGTTCTGTGCTCCAGGCAGAGAAAGCAACTGTTCCTAAAAGCTGTCTGTTCTCACTTTGCCACACTTTTACAAAAGCCATTATTTTAATTTTGCAAGAAAATACCCACAATATTTTCATCAACTAGGGGGGTCAGTTTGACATCAACTTCATTTGGTAAAAATATAAGGTTTATGGGTAAAAAACACAGCAAAAAATAGCTGTTACATCATAAGCCTTATTTACAAAAACTGTTTACAAACGTTTTTGGCTGTACAGCTGAAAGCCAGATACTAATGTAAGATGTAGAAGATGGAGGTAACAGTTTAAAAATAGTGTGCAAAAAATACATTCTTATAGAAAATAGACAGTGAGGAGGGGAGACACAAACATACACAGAGAAATCTGCTTGCAAAGAACCCGAGGCTAAGTTTTTACAACAGAATATTACAACTACGTCTGTATTTATCCCCCGCAACCTACAGTCTTTCTCCGTCTGGGGTGCTGCTGCTTCATTAAGGATTAAGGCATCACCATCACAGCCAGCACATCTCTCTGTCAGTCCCTGCAGCCAAGCTCCCGGCCCGGGCGCTCTCATGAGCAGGCATTCTGCTCTATGTACATCTTGGACAAGGACACCGCCATGGACTTGGCCAGCTCCTCATCCCGCCTGCGCTGTACCTGAGTCTGTCTGCACCACGCCTCGTACTCTGGGTTGGGGCACACGCGGTCCAGCACAGCATCGTAGTGCCCATTGCTAAGCCAGCTCAGCCAGATACTGGGCCGTGTCGGGTCCTCGGGCCCCAGGTAGTGAACCATGGTGGAAACGGTGGGGCTCTCGGGCCGGCCGCCCGTGGTCAGGTGGATGTTCACGTTCAGCATCTGCCCCATGGCCAGCAGCTCCGGGTAGCCGGCCCAGGCTCCGTCCTGGGCGGCGCCGATGAGGAACTCTCCCACGTCGCCCTCGATGATGGGGTTGAAGTGGTCCAGGTGGTCGGCGATGTAGTGCACTGTCTGCTCGCGGAGCTCGCCGTGCAGCCGCTGGTCCCCGTACACCGCCTTGCAGACGGCGCGGTACAGGCAGTTCCCGTCGGGGATGATGTGGAAGCGGAACCGGCCCTTCTGCCGCAGGTACTTGTCCTGCTTCTCCACCTCGGCCAGGTACAGCGCCAGCTTCTCGCTGCGCTCCGCTCTGCCGCCGGGCCCCCGCCGCACGTCGGGCCCCACCGCCGCCTCCTCCTCCTCGCCGTGCGCGGCGGGGCCGCCGGGCTGCGCGGGGCCCCCGCTCCGCTCCGCGGGGCCGCAGCCGGGGACCAGCCCGGGCTGGGCTCCGGCGGCCGCCGCCTGCAGCGCCTGGCAGTGCTCGCTGAGCCGCAGGCTGCGGTTGCTGGGCTCCTCGGCGGCGGCCTCGCCGTCGCCCCCGGCCTGCCGCACGCTCTCCAGGATGCCCTCCAGCCAGGCGCGGCTGCGCGGCGAGCCCGGCACCAGCTCCCCGGCGGCCTCGGCGCGCTGCACGATGCGGATGGGCACGATCCGCTCCAGCGGCCGCCGGCGGCTGACGGTGACCTGCGTGCAGGAGCTGAACTGCGGGCCGCCCGCCGGCCGCCCGGCCGGGCCCGCCGCGGGGCCGCTCGGCATCACCTCCAGGCAGGACGAGAAGGCGGGCATGGCGGCGGCGCTGCTGCTGCCCCCCGCGGGAACGAAGCTGTCCTTGCCGGAGCTCTCGGCGGCCGCGTTCGGGCCCGCGGCGTCGGCGGCGCTCGGTGCCTCCGCGGCGGAGGGTCCCGGCGACAAGGAGACCTTGAAGACGGCGGCGGAGCTCGGCGAGGCCGCGGCGGCTGCTGCGGTGGCGGCCGCCGGGTAGTGGGTGATCACGGAGCTGTAGAGCTGCATCCTCGGCTCCCCGCGGGCGGCGCTTTATAGGCGGCGCCGCCGTCGGAGCTGGGGCGGGGAGCGGCAGCGGGGGCCGCGCTGGGGCTGCCGAGGAGGATGAACCGCCCGGGTAAAAATAAACAAGGGCATCACCGCCCGCCCCGCCCCGGCCGGGCCCCGCGGCCGCAGCAATTCCGACTGCGCCACCGGGCCGGCCCCCCCGCGGCTCCGGCCCTTCTGGAAACTGCGGGAGCGCGGGAGGGGGGCGGGGCTGCCCGGGACGTCAGCGAGCGCCGCCCCTGCCCGGCCTGCGTGCGCTCGGTGTCGCGGTGCCCGACTGCAGCTCGGTGTCACGGTGCCCAGCTGCAGCTCGGTGTCGCGGTGCCAAACTGCAGCTCGGTGTCGCGGTGCCCGGCCTGCGTGCGCTCGGTGTCACGGTGCCCGACTGCAGCTCGGTGTCGCGGTGCCCAGCTGCAGCTCGGTGTCACGGTCCCGAACTGCAGCTCGGTGTCGCGGTGCCCGACTGCAGCTCGGTGTCACGGTCCCGAACTGCAGCTCGGTGTCACGGTGCCCGGCTGCAGCTCGGTGTCACGGTCCCGAACTGCAGCTCGGTGTCACGGTGCCCGGCTGCAGCTCGGTGTCACGGTGCCCGACTGCAGCTCGGTGTCACGGTCCCGAACTGCAGCTCGGTGTCGCGGTGCCCAGCTGCAGCTCGGTGTCACGGTCCCGAACTGCAGCTCGGTGTCGCGGTGCCGAACTGCAGCTCGGTGTCACGGTGCCGAACTGCAGCTCGGTGTCACGGTCCCGAACTGCAGCTCGGTGTCGTGGTGCCCGGCTGCAGCTCGGTGTCACGGTCCCGAACTGCAGCTCGGTGTCGCGGTGCCCAGCTGCAGCTCGGGCACGGATAACATTCATTGTGTCCACTCGGATTTGGACAGTCCCCGACGAGAGCTGCTGTTTGTCCACCTGCAGTCCCACTCCGGGAAATGCAGTGCATGCATACACAGGTGTGTGATATAAACCAGCACATATTAACAGGAGACACGCGGGTGAAATACGGGTCTCATCAAGATCGTTGATAATTGGTTTATTAATGCCAGTAGCAACTGAAAATTAAGCCACGTCTTCTAGCCTTAGCTGCGGTATAAATAAAGTCATAAAGCCATCTTCCAGGGACGATTATGAGATCTGTACACTCTTTGTTTTGATTGTGTTCTGTCAGGCATGCTGACCAACAAACACCAGTTTGCACTATGATCAAATGCTAACACAGTCATTGCTAACAAAATGGGAAAAAAGGTATTGACATATGGAAGTTCAAAGTGATACTTAAAACCAGTTCTGGATTCCATCCCACAGCTAAAGTATCTTCACGAAAGTGTTAGTAATCCAAGCAGATTGTAGAACGTTAAAAACAAACAGAAAAACAAACAAACAAACAGAAAACCCTTTATTTGGCTATTCTGAAAAGTTTCTTTTCCTCATTCCATTTACATTAATTAAAAAGACAGAATAAGAGGATCAGTTGCAATATACTGCAATGTCCAAAATAATTTTCTTTGGAGTCTTGGTTGTATTTTGTATCAATCTTTAGGGATATACTTCCTATCTTCAGTCTCAGTAGTTAATTTCAGGGCTACCAGTAAAACAATATGGAATTTCATTCTCTTTACATGGAAAACATACTATGACTCAGCTAAATTGCCTGTTGGAGAAAAATGTTCAATTCCTTCATACAAAGTAAAGTGGATATTTACGGGAAAAGTTTTCACGTACATCTTTTTTATTCTGGATAAAACACAGCAGTTTATTGCATGCAATATTGGAAACCTTTTAATAAAAATTTACAGACTAAATACATATCCAAAAATTTTGCCTTCAAAGACGAAATATAAGAAGTATAAGAGATATGAATCAAAGTCCAAATGTCCTCAGTTACCTGACAGAGCCAGCCAAAAAGTTGATATCTTTAGAACAAATGGTGATGGGCCTTATCGAGGAGCATTTCTGGCAGCCTGTTCGAGTGGGATAAGATATTACAACTGCTCTGAAATTACAGAGTGACTCTTGTATTTCAGAATGTTCAGAACTTTGTTTTAAATATAGTTTGTGAGCCCAGTCAGTGAGTCTTTATTTCTGGACTAATCATTACTTAGAGAGGAAAATATATTGACCAAATAGCAGTAAATTGAAATCCTTCCTCCTTGAAATGGATGCTTGGAGCAAAGGAAAGATTCCCATCTAGTTTTATTTCTTAGTCAGAACTTGACAATGTCTATTTCCAAGATAACATGTATATGAATGATAGGAGAATTAATGTAAAACAACTGGAAATTGCCCCTTCCAAGTGGGTTTAAAATATGCCAGTTGTTCTTCATTGTGTGTTTGGTCATTTATAAAAACATATAATGTATATTACTTAATGCTCATCATTTAATGCTTTTGCTACTTTTTTTGTCTTCCAGAAAATCTATCTGTAGTTTGGTTTAGTGAATGTTCTGTCTACTAGTAAATGTCAGAGCTGAGTACAGGATGGTGGTTTAAAGTCTTCAATAGTCCGGTAACAGAGAGAGGGGAGGGAGAGGCAGCTCTTTCTCTTAGACAACAGTAAATGGATGCAGCAGAATAAACAGGAGCAAGTGCTGCATTTTGAATGCTCAGTACTGCAAATTTCTTTCTTCTAGGATATTATAGAAACTCTTGCAAATGACTGTTCTGCCTCTCCAAAACCATAGGTTATTTGGAACAGTGGTACATTAATGGATGGGCAGCTGTTTAATTCTGATTGTTGGTTACAATGTACAATGAGGTACGACTTGAAGTTTGTGGTGCTTCATTTGAGGAGAGAAATAGATTTTTGTATGCCCAATTTACCCTTGTACTAGTATTCTGATGCTCTAATGTAATATATTCTGGATAAGAAAACTTGTTTATCTGAACAGAAATCCAAGGAATATCCTGAAACACATGCTAAATATGCCAGCAGATTTTTATAATGGTAGCAGAGAGATTGTTCTATTTTTCACTTTTTGCTTATAAGCAGATACAATGTCTTTCCTAAATGTTCAGTTAAAATGCACATAATAAGCTTACTAATAGCGTTAAAATACAATCAAGATCTGTTGCTAGGAAACTGAGAGACAAAACAAACATTGTAACCACTGTCTTGATGTTAATAGTATACTACTTTTGATATCTTTATTATGACCTGTGTGAAGTAAATGGAAAGAGAAGCTCACCTTGGTGTGTTTTACCTGTGTTGTTATTAAGTACTGCCAATGTAATGGAACAACATTTTTCATAAGTGAGCAGCCAGAGGTAGTCACACGTACTTGGCCTGAGGGGAATCCAGTCTCTCTGGATGACCAGTGACAAAAATCCCATTGAGCCTCTGCCACACAAGCATATCCTGGTTAGCTTTCAGCTCTCAAACTAGGAGTTACCAGGAATCAGCACTTCCTAAAGGTCATTTTCTTAGATATCTGACAGGTTTTAACAATAACATCCTAAACCATGGTCTACAGCAGGGAGTAATCATAGGATGGCCTGGATCGGAAGGAATCTCAAAGATCATCTAGCTCCTGGTCACTTTCTGCTAGACCAGGTTGTTCAAAACTCCATCTAGCCTGGCCTTGAGCACTTCCATGGAGGGCCATCCACCACCACCACGTGAAGGACCTGGAATGATCAAGTGCTATGTGTACAACTCTGGTGAAATAGAAATTTCAAAGAAAAATTTGAATGCCTTTAATGCAATAGTCTGTAAAAGCCAGGGGCACATGGTTCTGCTGCCTTTAGTGCCTTTTACTACCAGAATATTGGCCTTTAACATTTCTTTCAGCTACATATATAACTGCTGTTAATTCGTAGGAAAAACTAGATTTTGCATTATTATGACCCAGCTAAAACACAACCCATGTATCGATTACTTCCAGAATATTTCTGTATTTCCAGCTTCTGTCCACTTTTGCCTACAGGTCGTGGCCTCACAAGCACTAGGGCTGTTTGGAAAGTGAGAAGAGCACACTATGGATATTCCCTTCACTGTTTTCCACATAGTAATATTCCTGAGCTTCTGATTCACTCATAACAGGGTAACATCCAGTCCTTTGCTCTTACAGAATAGATCTCAAAACAAGCTCTGCAGTAATAAAGCATAAACATCTCCCGTGGTTAAAGTTTCTCTTGACATTACTGTTATCACTGGTTACCCTGCACATTCCAGGAATACTTTAGATTGTTTAGAAGGCAAACCACAATCACAAAAACAGCTGTGGAACAACAGTGGTATTCACTGACGTAAAATGAAATGCATGAGAGTAGAACTAATTTTAACTTTAATGTGTAGTAGATACATGATTGACATAGAAGAAACAAATTCATTACATCACCAGGAACATTTGCTAGTGAAGAAAGAAGTTGGCTAAAATGATGTAGTGAAATGCACTAAATAAGCATTTCCATTGCTTCTTTTTTGTTTTGTTTTTGTTTGTACTGACATAACAGCCCTTCAGATAAAGATATTTCTGACTGAAATATTTAATGAATTAATAACTTTTTGTGTATAACTTGAAGATGAAATGTTGAATTTATACTAATAATATGAAGTGGTATACCAAGGAAAAAAATCTGTAATATATTAGAAAATAGAAAAATATATCAAGAAACTTCCAATACAGGGAAGAAATGTGTATACACTTCAACTAGAAGGAACATTTTGACAAAATATCAATTTTATCCTCTGTTGCCTGCAGACTATCATATCATATATATCAATCATTTCTTTCATAAAATTACTAGTTACGGGTAACTTATTTGGGGTATGGTCATAAAGCTGTCACAAGGCAACAGAACTGCCAAAACAACAAATTCTGCCCTTTCCTGTTCCCAGTGTCTTTTTTCTACTACTGATGCCACCTGCTTTGTGATGGCCTAAGTGTTAGTATTAACTAAAGTACCTAGTGTATTTCACCCTAAATGCTAACATAAAAAGGAGGAAAACTGTATCCACACTTCCACTGAGGTGTGAAAATGTTGCATAAAAGAAGAGCTATGTCTCAGAGAGCTTTGCCTCACAATTTGTTATTCAGCTTCTGCATATATTAAAATTTTATTCATGGTATGGGTGCCCCAGGCATTAGAGATGCAAGCAGTGCTATGACATCATGTGGCAGGAGTTTGTGGAAAAAGGGCTGTTGGTGATAAATATAGCCATTTGCTCATGTCTCAAGGGCTCAGTTGGTATCCCAGTTGATAAGTGAGTCTCTAAATGTGAGCGATGACGCAGATCAAGCCTCACATTTCTGCTCAGAAGTGTAAATGGCAGTTGCAGTGATCATTGTGCACAGGGCCTTAAGATGATACCAGGAAAAAAAAGGGGGGTGGGAATCAACAATGCTGTTTCCTCTGAAAAAAAAAATGTTAATAATGTGGTAATAATGTTACATAGACAAATTTTATAATGTGTATGATGTTTAGAAAGGTTATCTTCTCTATTTTTATAAACCTGATGAGATATAAAAGTGTTCACAATGTCTACTTTTTTTGTCAGTTACAGGAAATCAGTCACCTTCTCTCTCTTTCATGTTGGTTAATGGCAATTTGGGGTTGAGGAAAGTAGATACTTTGGCTAAGACTAAGAGCAGAACACAGTTCTGACAAGGACAGACTGTGAAGGAGGTAGGGGAAATGGGCAATACAGAAATACCAGAAGCAGGAAATCACCACTCACAATTACAGGAAACATTATTAATAGCTTAATCTTGATAAAAACTGGAAGCATAAAATAACTATGGTAGAAAAGAAGGTGCAATACTGCCTACTCTTGAAGTGAAAAAATGCACCTGTGAGGTAGCAAGCAGCCAGCACTACCATGTGTGGCCTCACTGTTTGGAAACAGGCTGATTCCATGGGAAGTGCCATCCCATCTATCCTCTACAACCTGGCAGTGCCACCTTTCCCTGCCTTTCTTCCATCAACAAGCAGCAAAAGGAGGAATCATCATTTTGCAGCTAGAAGCGAGTGTCACAGAAAAGATTTCATCATTCATGCTTTGAGAGTCACAGAATACAGGTAATTACATTTACCAGCTTTGCTGCTCCCGTGCCAAGTCCTTCCTGTGGGAAAGGGCTGTGGTTATATGCTACATAACCAGCTCAGCAAGTCATGTCAAATCCCTGATGAAATGTAGGGAGAGAGCTTACCTCATCACAATTAAAAACCTGCTCTGTTTCCATTTATGTAGCAGAGAGCTAACTGTTATGGCAAGGTTGGATCACAGCTATTTAACTCAACTGTCTTAACATGAAAAAATAACACAGGTAGAGCCATTAGAGAGGAGGGATGACATCAATTCATCCTGACTGACGTCCTAGTCTGCCTAAATAACCAAACCTTTCCTTAACATACCTTACCATACCTAAGTGTACAATATGGAATTTTTTTTTCCTGACCTGAATTTTAAAAGTTCTAATATAAAAAGAGACGATTTTTTAAAAGCATTTATAACAATGAGCCTGAATCTGAAATATTTTTCACTGGAAGAAATCAGGGACAGATACTCTCCAGTTAGTAGGTTTATACTGGCAACTCCAATAACAATGGAATCTTTATTTAGCCTGAAATATAAATTAGTGTTCCTGGGACTTCCAGTGAATATCTACAGAAATTTTAAAATAGGATTTTAGCAATTTAAGAGTTTCAGTATTTATTCTAGTGGAAGCATTAACATTGTTTCAAAGAAGCACTAGTTATTAAAGGGACATTATCCATACATGAAAATAAACATTCTTCAAGTTGTGATTAATAGGTAAGCACAATTTTATTAACATTAAGCATTAATCAATTAGTAATTCAGAGCCAGAATCCCAAATACAGTCAGTTTACCATATCAGACCTGGACATAGAGGGTTTTGTGCATGTCTATCTGAATTTGATATAAAGTCACTATAAGAAATTTAGTATATCCAGTCTTGCAGTATCTAAATTAAGTTTCTGATACTGCATGGTATGAGTCATTACCAATCCAATTAAGACAGAGATTAAAACAAGAAAAAAAAGATGATGATGGGGAGAGACAACTAAAAATGATTTAAAGAAACTGTTACACTGAAAGAAACTTGCTAGTGGAGTACTTCAAAGATCCATCTTGAGACTGACTTTAGTATTTTCATTAATTACACCAGCACTAGCTGTGCTACTGACTTAAAGACTGAGAGCTGAGCAGCATTTAAAGAAGATGTTTTAAAATGTCATATGGGAAACATCTGAAGCCTAGAGACAGAATTGCTTATGTGACTATCTGAAATTCAACAGTGCAAAATGAAAGGGCATCCACCTGGTGGCAGGTCAGTATTCCCATTATTAGCATAATCTCAGCTGTGGGAAACCAGCAGGACAGAAGACCCACAAATGCTATTCAGAGGCAGAATCACTGTAGTTTCTCATGTGATGTAACTTTCAAAAGGACAAATAGGATCCTAGAACTCACAGCAAGTGAGTGCATATACAACATAAATATTTCTTTAGGAAAGGACTTGTGAAACTTAATCTGGAATACTGTATACATTTCTGTTCACTGTTGCTTAAGGATGTTGACTGGAAGGAAAGCAAGGGGGAATTGGAATGATCAAGGCACGGGTGGCTGTGTAACAAGTGGAGACAACTGCTCTTGGCTTGCATTACCTAAGGTTGAGAAGGGATCCCTAAAAATAAATCACAGATTAAATACTAGGGAGCAAGAAGAGCTCCTTTGGTTAAAGGTAATGTTGGCCAAAAAGAAATGGATACAAACTGGCAAGGAAGAAATTTAGTCCTGACTCACAGCCTTGGCTTTCAGATATGACATAACTGCAAATAGTTTTGTGAAAGGATGCTGGTAACAAAATACTTGAGCAGCATGGCGAAACCAGGGTGGTCTATGAATGTGAGGACCATTATAGTTTAATTATAACACAGGGCTTTAGCTTGGTAAAGACTTTGATCTTAATGTGCAATCAAATCTTATTCCACTTCTTTGTTCTATTATGTCTGTTTCCTGGTTTACTTTTTTTCTTTGCTGGGTTTTATGTGGTGCCACAGTGTTCCCTGCACAGAAAGCAGAATCCCCAGCCAGTGAACCAGTAACACTTCTGGAGAAATGGGACACAAACCAGAGGCAAGTAGGATCTCCTTTCTGAAGACTACAAGTAAACTCATTTTTCAAGGTTAAAAGCAGTATTTTATTAGGCTATAAATACTACTCTTTTAGATTTGGCATCAGTACCATTCCAAATCCATTTTCAACAGCTTCTAACTGGGTTAAAATTATCATAAAATTCCTTTCAGGGAATTTGGAGAATGAAGATTATAAACAAACAGTTTTTAATTATTATCTAAGAGAATCAATAGCTGTCCTTGCCCAGGCTAGAGAGCAAAGACGTTTCTAAATAAACAAGATTATTATGAGTGCAGTAGGTAATTAGGGTGTGCAGCATCGAGTTACTTAACATAAAAACATCAGTTAGAATAGTTAGATCAACAGTAATCAAAAATAAGAAAAGAACTAACAGTGTTAGTCATAGTATGTCATAAACAAAGTGTTGAGTTTTTCAGTTCATAAATACATGTGAATCTTCTGATCAGAACTTCTAATGGATAAAACTTGCTCCTTTCGTATGTATCAAGCAATATACGGGATAAATAAATCCATTGCCTAATCTGTGATCTGATTCCTGTATGTCATACAAACTTTGAGGTAATCTTTAGCAGTATTTTCCCAATACATTTGTGATCTGTTTCAAATGGCTAATAAGATTTTTCCCAAACCAAAATGCACTCTTCCCTATATTATTAGTGTTGAAATGTGACCTAAAAGACAGGCTTTACAAATGGTCTTTTGAAGCCAAGTAATGAATTCTGCCATTCATTCAATTACCTTTATTTTTCTAACCAAAGAAAACCTCTGAGAGGAATAGTTGAGTTACAAGCATCAATTTAATCCATTACTCAGCACGTCTGACTTAATGATGACATCTCCCTTTTATAGTCATTTAAGTAACATCTGTCAATGTACTCATGATTTATCTCTTGCACTATATGTAACTTCTTAAATTTCTCTTTTTTACTCCTACAATAGAGATCACTTGTTTATCCCTTTTTCAGCTTGAGCTGAAAAAAAATCTAGCATTTAATTGTATGTTGGCAGTTTGTATCACTTTCCATCTTTCTTCTGTACTTGAAATGAGATAATGCCCAGAGCTTGCAGAAAAGGTACAATTAGTTAAATTATTTTCATTCTTGAAAATAAAGGCACATTTTTTCTAAAAGGCATATGATTCCCTGGCACTTCTGTGGACTCACAGAACCTGAAATGGTTTTTATTAATCTAATCATGGTGAGTTATGAGCCATAAAGATTATGTGTCACATTGAACAGTCATTGAACTAGCAAAATTCAACTCCAATAGAAGAAATCATCCTGTTTAAAACTCCTTATATTATCTATAAGTAATTATTTGCTTCTATATTTATAGAGTTGTGCTATGTTGATATTTGAAATTAAATATTTGACATCTCTCCAGGTGTAGTCTGAGTTCAAAAAAGTTTAAGGAATTTTTAATGCAGATGCTAATAGCTATTGAGGTCAAATAGCACTATAGATCAAACAGTGTACTCAAACTCACATTAATAACTTTATCTTTTTTTCAGCTAGTCCATACTTTCTGACTGACTTCTGTCAAGGGAGAACTATGAGAAAATAAGGCCTAGCTCTGGGCCATTATACTATTGTCTCCTTGTGGATGCCATGGTACAGAGAGAGAGAAACGGCAAGCATTTCTCACAGCAGCTTGTGAGAAATTTTAAGGAGCTAGAAAGATGTGATAACCTGTTGACTATAAACAATTTGCAGGTGCTGTTTTTCTACTTTATTTTTCTGTTCCTCTCAAGGACAGTGCATGAGAAAGACGTTTCTGTTAGTTAGCCAATAGAATGGAATCTATCGTGCCACTCTATAAAAACCGCGCGGTTCTTTTGAATAAAGCCTTCTTTGCCTTTTCTACGATCCTGCCTCTCACCTGTTCCTGCCCCGATGCCGGAGTGGCATCTCCTAACTACACAAAACCTAGAATTTCGAAGTCTAGGTTTATTTATTGCAAAGAAAGAAAACTGGCCATTCATAATGGCTTATACTCTTGTTTGAACCCCTCCTCCAGCCTGAAGCCATAAACTACCCAGATTATTTCTTCTTCTCCCTTCAGAGCCTAAACCACTACTCTCTATTTCTTCCATATTTTCTTTTTATTCTTATGCAGCTTTAAAAGTCCATGTAAACTTCATCCACCTCTTTGTCCCTCAGTGTGTAACCAGAGGTGAGAGGCTCAGGATGGTCCGTGTGTAGTGGGAGTCACTGCACTGATGCCCCGTTATGAGCAGCACTGTCTGAAATGTGTCATCATGTGGGGAAAATGTCTCCTGACCTCGGTCACCTGAGTGCCTGACCTCTCATCAGACGCTCCCCAGTGAGGATCCAACCACTGATATTTACAACTTAACAGCACTTTTACCTTAAATAGGAAGTGTCCAGTTGGACAGATGCTCCAACAGCGTGTAGGCTGGCTTAAGGGGGGGAAGAGGCTACGGAAGGAGATTAATACGGATCAAATGAGAAGAACATCTAGAAGGGAGTGAGGGTGTTTGCGGAGCAACAGGTGTCGGTAGCGAACAGGACAAGCGCGTTCTGCTCTCGGGAGACGGGACCCGTTTTCTCCGCTCCGGGACGCTTTGCGGGCTGCACCAGCCCGGGCGGGCTCTGCCCGCGGCCGCCCAGGGCAGCCGGGCCCCGGCGCAGCGCGGAGGCCGCGGGCCGGGCCCGGCGGGCGGGGCGGGGGCGGCTCCGGGAAGCGGCGGGGCCGGGCCCGAGCGCAGCGCCGCCCGCAGCGGGCCCGCGTCACTTCCCGGCTGCCCGGCGGGGCCGGGAGGGCTCGGCCGCGATCCGGTGCCGTCCCGCGGGGATCTGGAGCTGCGGGCTCCGGGGCGCTCTCCCGTCACACGGCTGACGCCGGTAACGGAACCCGGCCTTCTTTTCCTGGCTCTGATCGCAGCTTTCTCTCAGGCATCCACCTGCCCCGGCGGGGGCTCCTCCACGGGCTGCAGGTGGATCCCTGCATCCCTGTTGTCTGCAGGTGCATATCTGCATCCCTGTGTGCCTCCATGGGCTGCAGGGGAATCTCTGCATCCCTGTGTGCCTCCATGGGCTGCAGGGGATCACTGCATCCCTGTGTGCCTCCATGGGCTGCAGGGGAATCTCTGCATCCCTGTGTGCCTCCATGGGCTGCAGGGGAATCTCCCCTCAGGCTGGAGCACCTCATCCCCCTCCGTCTTCACTGCCCTTTGTGTGTGCAGAGATGTTGCACTTATATATTCTCACTCTTCTCTGAGCACAATCACGTTTGCACAATAACTTTTTTCTTCTTTCTCTTACCAGGTAAGAGAGGTGCTGCCACAATTTCTGATGGCTCAGCCCTGGCCAGCATTGGGTAGTTCCTGAGGCCAGCTGGAATTGGCTCTGGGACATGGAGGAAGCCTCTGGCAATTTCCCACAGCTGCCTCCCTGTAGCCCCCCACTACCAAAACCCGGCCATGCAAACCCAATACCTCCATCTATCCTACAAAAGTAATCCAAATGAAATTATAAAAGAAATACAGGCATTGCCTCTGAATTTCCATTGCTAGCAGAAGATCGATTAATAATGCAATTACTCTAATATTGCAAGTGATTTTTTTCAATCTTTTAGGTTTTGTATCCCGTGCATTTCAGGTGACTTAAAAATAGGATATTAGAGCACTGATCATGCTACATAAACAGTTTTCAAAGAAATACCAGAATAAAGTAGCTACCTATTGCTATGCAAACTTTAGTCAAATTAGGAAAGTATCATAACAGAGTTTTTCTTATGCTATGAAAAATACTTCTGTCACTGTTATCTCTGTAACCCATAAGGAATCTGTTTTGGCTTTTCTTCTGTTTAATATACCTATTTCAGCTAAATTATATAGATTTGTGTTTTCAAAATAGATTAATATGCAAGTGTTAATACCTTAATCAGAGACTGGATTGCTTGGCCATCTGAATCAGGGCAAGAGTTAACAAGCGTTAACAAGACTTTAGGTGCAAAAAAGATAAGCGAAAATTCTGAAAGTTTGGAGTAGTGGCTAAAAGCATGGAAATAAACACAGGCCTGGCAGTTCATTGACACTTGCCCAGTGTGAGCTCCAAGTTTGACCTTAGCTAATCTCAAACATTAAGGAGAATAAATGAAATAGTGCAGTGCTTTGGTAAATCACATACAAAAGCAAATTAGAAAGAAGATCCAAATAATACAATCTACTCTTGTCTTGCACAGTTATGTGTATTGCAAGCAGTGTGTCTCTGAAATGCAAAGCTTAGACTTGGAGGGAGGGTGCAGTCCTAAAGGAGGCTCAGTGGAGTCTGCTCAACCCGAGTGCCTTAGGAATTTGTGCGGGAAGACGGTGCCTCTGCAGACCTGCAGAGGGAGATGTGTGCCTCCAAAACGAGGGGGTTCTAGCTGTCCCTTTACTGTGTAAGAAATTTCATAGGAAGTTGTCTAGGGTTATAAAATAATTATGCATACAAAATTCCTAGAAAGAATAAGCTTTTCTTTTTCGTTCTCAGTAGTATACAGAGATATGAACTAAAATTAAATGCTTATTTTTAGAAGCAGTGTCTCATTCTACCACTAATCCCTGAAAGACTCCAGTGTATTTTGCTCATCTGAGCCAGGGGCAAGCAGAATGTATTTCCTTTAACCCTTCGCCTGTTCTTTGCTAAAATGCTGATATTTCAATTATTTTCATCAAAAAACATTTGCAGAGTGTTGAATTAGGATTTTTCAACAAGCTTTGGCCACTTACTGTGCTTACATTTTGATGTCTGTATTAATATATATGTGTGGGTCTCATTTGCAGATTCTGACTAGTTACCATCTGGCAGATACTTGAGTGTTCCTAAGTTAGTTATTTTTTGAGAAAGCTGAATATTCTTCCTGCATAAATATTCTCTGCCTGTCAAATAGTGAGTCCAAGTATCTTCTAAATATGCAGTACTGGAGGGGGAGTCTTTAGTTTAACAGAGAACACTTTGTACACCAGTGTATATTTGTATTTATATTTATATTGAGGGTCAGGTCTCATGCTTTCCTTGCATGAGACTAAAGAGATATGTGTTCCATTTTGTATATTCAGATCTTCCATTTCATGAGTTACAGTTTTCTTAATGTTAATGTTAGTGTTAGTTTTAAATTTTTATCATCCCCCAGAGTGATGCAATAGAGCAATGCTTACAACAAGCATTGAAAAGATGTCATTGATACAACTGGCATGGCAATATATGTTAATTTGGGCTCATTTTTATCATTTATTCTGCAAACGCAAATTACAGTTTTCTTCATGTAATTACTTTTCAGTTTTTATCAAACAACATTATAGTGCAATATTTCTTATTTTCTTTACAGAAGGCTCCCTGATACTTTATTTAGCAGTCAAAATTGTTGTTTTGGGTGGAGAATCAGCTCACAGATGAAGAAAACGGACATTTAGGTGTCTCATGGGAGGATCTTCCCAAGCAGTCAGTACAGATCTGTCTTCTGTTCAGTGGAGATGTCTGAAGATATTTGAGCTGGCCTCCACCTCTGGTTGCAGAAAGGGACAGGTTCCTTCAGCCCTATGTGAGATGTGTTTCATACCTCACTTCTGACACTAAACTCTATGTTCATGAGCAACTGACTCAAGTTTCATTTGTCCTATTGCCTGTGGCAGAAACTTACTCTCCAAGTTCTTAGGCAGACACTTAAATTTAGGTCTTTTCCTGTGCAGATGACATTTCTGCTGGCAGCCTGAGATTTCCAAAGTGTGGATGTGAAGCTGTGAGCTCTGACAGGTGTAGAGACCCTGCCCAAGTGAACAGTAGGGCATAGAAATGTGTTTAGGTGATTCAATCTAGTCATAGGCATATTGAACAGAGTAATGGAATAGCCATACTTTTCTTTTGACCAGCTTGCTTTCTATATAAATATAAAAAATTCTAAGATTTTGATTTTTAGCTTATTTGCTCCCTCTAGCCAGATTTGTTCATCTGCAAAGGCATCAGTCAAGCACAATATGAAGAAAATTTCGAAGAGCAGGCTACAAACCTTTGTAAATACATAAATGACCCACTGACAGACATTGACTTTTAACATAAATGGGTAAAGACAAAGTTCTTTTTCACTTACATGTTAATCTTCACTGGATACCAGGTTTCATTCATACATCCTTTTCGTGCAGATTAAGACAATATTTTACTTAACAAAAACTAATGCATGGAAGTACTGGAGATAAGGAAGTAAAAAAGAGTACTAATATAGATTCAAAATTTACTGTATAAGGTGTCTTTTGCAAATCTACAATTGAACAGAACATGAATTACAATGTGTTCAGTATATTAACCACCCTATCTAGAAAAATATTAATTTGTCTTGTGGCATTTCTGATAAAATACTTTATAACAATATTTTAATAGGCAAGAAAAGTAGCATACTCCCTATGTGTCTAATTTATTTACAGTTCTTTTCTCACTTATTTGATAAGATACGGTCAGTGAGTGTTGGGCAGTCAATCACAGCCCATGCCAGCATTAACACTCCTTGGCAATCATGTTGCAATCAATGAGGCCTCACTGCTAGAGAGAAATATGCATAAATTCTCAGATTCAAGTTTCTTATTTGAACAGTAATAAAAAAAATACAGAAGAGGAACATAAGCTTAAGAAAAATGCCGAAAAAAAATACAGAAGAGGAACGTGAGCTAATTGTTTAGAAGAGCTTGGATTTAATTTTCTTAAAAAAGAACAAATAAAAGTAGTTTGGTCCAATTTTATAATTGTTCCTGTTCTTTTACTGTACATCAAAATTATCAGTAATGCATTGCAAATTGAATTACAGAATGAGGTCCAAATTCAACAAAGCAGCAACAGCAGCTATGTGGTACCCTGGCTGTTCTCAGGGCCAACTTTGAGGGAGGTTTTCATCATGAGGGTGATATAGACTGCTGCTCTGAGTATTAATGTGTCATGAACTGGTTACACAGTATAGATTTGCACTTCAAAACCTAGAGAAGGTATTTGAATTTTTTGTGAGGACTAGGCATTTAAACTATATTTAATAGAAATAAATCAACACAAAAATTAGGGCTTTTCTTAAACAAATACTGTTTTTTCTTAGGCAGTTTAGCATTCTTGAATATAGTTTTAGGTAAGTAACATCATAATTAGTACAACATGAATGAGGTATGTTAGTAGATACCAGTGGAAGAATGCAAAAAAGTGCAGTTTTCAATTTCTTGACTCAGGAGGATTGACCACAAAATACTCAAGCAATGTAGGATTAGACCCAAATATGCAGTCAGTGCCACTTTTCCATGTTACTCAGGATAGGCAAATCATGAAGGGATGAGCATACTTTAATTCACAGCAATTAAGGGAGCCTGCTTCATTGTCAGTCTGTGATAGGGTCTGTTAGGAGGCAGAAACATAGTAATCACATAAAATGGAGACTGGTTCAATTTGAAAAAAAAAGAAATTTGATGAGTTTGGTAGTTGAGCTCTTAGGCTCCCAAGCAGCTGGTGATGCCCAATTGTGGGCACTCCCTTCTAGGGCCTGTGCCACAAACCTTCATGGTAACTAATTTCAGCATATAACTGGAAGAGCAAAAGGAATCCACATTAGGAAGTATGGAATCTAAATTTCATCTTTCTTCCCCTACATGTAAACAGAGCACACATGGTTGTACTTCTTGGCAAAACAAAGTCAGTATTTAAAAAAAAAAAAGGATTATTAAGTTACTTCACTTATGTGGGTAGTTGGGAAAGGTGGTAGATAAAATATTTAGCAAAATTATCCTCCTGTTTATACATAGCACAGTCAAGTGGAGATATGTATGGGAAGTGTGTCCAGTATATTAACAGCATCTCCTCTGTAATACAGTATATAAAAAAAATGGTAGAGAATCCTGGAAGGAGAAAAGAATGTGTTCTTACAGCATGAATGATCTCCTAGACATGTGCAGGGACAGGAGAACAGGTGCACTTCTGAATGGGTTTAAACCAGCATTAATCATGTGGATGTTTCACAGAATAGGATAGAGAAATGTGAAGCAAAGGAGAAAAGTTCACAGAAAAGATACGAGGAGCTGTGAGGCTGAGGAATTTTAAAGAGATGTGAGAGGAAATCAGAATGCAGAAAGCACTGACCAAGTGACAGAAGGTGCTATGCAGTTCAAGAATGTTGCATAGCTTAAATTAAGTGGTTAGAAAGCAAAATCAAGGGTTTAGCTTTTTAGAAGGAAATGGAAGATTGTGTCAAGAAAGAAACTGCAAGTTTTTTTAAAACTTCATAGAGTAAAGACGTTAATGTTTTTCTTTTGTTCTTCATTACTGGATAATGGTCTGATGGTAGCATCATTAGTTGAAGAAAGAAATTCTGCTCCAAAACCAATCTTAAAATAGGGGATTTTTGTGAGTGTTGAGGAATCTTCTTGCAATTGCTTCAAATGTTTTAGGCAGAGATAGTTTAAAAGAGCACTGAGACTATAGACTATTTGAGGGATAGTCTATATTCCCTTTTACAATTAGGTAGTGAAACACTGCTTCTGGGAATTCTAAAATAAATATTTTATTTTTTCATTCAGAATTGGGTTGTTAATCATTTAAATCAGCATTTGAAATGTATAGTGAAGGTATACCTTCATTTGAAATATAAAAATGTAATACAAAATCCATCATTTGAGTTTTCTTAACACCTGCAGTAAAAGTTCGTGGAGTATGACAGCTACTTGGGTACAGCCATTAATAGATATGAGAAGCTCTTTTCAATTATGAACCTTTTCCCCCATGCAAATGCAGACATAAATAGCTAGTTATAGTGGCAAAGAGCTCTCCTGCTATTCAGTCTCTAGTCTTCAAATAGGAGACATGATTCAGTCTCATTTGCCCATACATCTGCTTTGTATCCCTCCTGCAACATAAACATGTCATTCTGCCCAAATTGACTGTCCTTGTCTGGAGTTCACTGAAATGTGACTAATCTGGAACAGTTTTTCAAAACTCCACATATGCTTTAGGCTGGTAAAAGCAGTCTCAGGCTCTAAAGAGTTTCCAGAGTGCCAGCTAAGCCTGGCACTCTATTGCTTTTTCTTCCCTGCTCTCTATGTATCATTGAGATGTGTAGTACTACTGAGATCTAAAAATGCCATCTAACTGTGCTGGCAGCCACCTAAGGCAGAGGGTATGTGAAATTCTAGAACGACAAAATCATCTCCTCACTAGCTTTTAAAAGTTCTCAGTTGGTGGGAGTACTTTTAGAACACCCAGCTGGATCTGAAAGCCTGTAGAGACGTTTGTAACTTCACTGGAATTCAGATGTTAAACCTTTCATTCTGTTAGGGTTCAAAATAGTTTGGCAGCAACACTTAAACTGCTTCACAGTTTTTAGCAGTGCAAGGTCAGTTAGTTGTAGATTTTAGTGCTGGAATGCTGAATTATTTAGTGGATCATCGGGGATTTTGATACAGTTTTTAGTCTCAGCCTCTCACCCAAGGACACTTGTATTACCACTGTCATGCCTGTGAGCCCACTGTAAAGACACAGGCTGGGGGCACTGCCCACCCCTCTAGGAAACCTCTTGAGGGTTGTGACTGCACTCTGACTAAAGAAATGCTTCCTAATGTCCAGTCTAAACCTCCCTGGCACAACCTTGAACCATCCCCACGTGTCCCATCACTGGACACCAGGGAGAGGAGATCAGCACCTGCCTCTCCCCTTTCCCTCCCTGGGAAGCTCTAGAGAGCAATGGGGTCACCCCTCATACTCCTTTTCTCCAAACTAGACAGCCCAAAGTCTTCACTGCTTCTCTCAGGAAATTCCTCCCAGCTCTTTCAGGAGCTCCTCTGGACATGTTCAAGGACCTTCACATCCTTCTGAAATGGTGGGGCCCAAAAATGCACACAAGGCTCAAGGGGAGGCCAAGGTTAATGAGAAGCTAGTAAGTTATGCCATAAATACATGAATGCATTTGGGTATGCAAGCGGGTTTTGGTGCACATACATGCAATATTTCCAAAGCTTGATATATATTGGTGAGAAAAACTGACCAACAGTTAAAAGCTGAAAACAATAATATGAACAAAAAAGCTGAAATTTTTAAGAAAATAAATGTTATGTGGCTAGAAAGGCCACATAACTAAAGATGACAACAGCTATTGCTAAAGACTGGTCCACAAAATGGACAATGTATCAGTGTAAGTGCTATAAATGGCACCATTAAGGACAAAATAACCAATTTGTTGGAAGCAAGGGAAGTGAATGCTCTTGTATGACTTTACTCTTGCATAAAAATTGCTGAAACATTAATAGTGAAAATCCTTGGGACAAGCACAGCACAACTAGCTGTCCAGGAAGGAGATTGTCCTGCTCTATTCTGTGCTGGCGTGGCCTCACCTCAGGTCCTGTGTGCAGTTTAGGGTGTTGCAATATAAGACATAAAGCTATGGGAGAGTGCCCAAAGGAGGGCTGTGAGAATGGTGCAGGGCCTGGAGGGGAGCTGTGTGAGGAGCAACTGAGGTCACTTGGTCTGCTCAGCCTGGAGAAGAGGATGCTGAGGGGCAATCTGCAGCTTCCTTGTGAGGGAAAGCAGAGTGGCAGGCACTGATCTCTTCTCCCTGGTAACCAGTGACAGGGAATGGCCTGAAGCTGTGTCAGGAAAGGCTTTGGTTGGATATTAGAAAAAGGTTCTTCACTCAGAAGTTGGTTGGGTACTGGAACAGGCTCCAAGTGTAAAGCAGTACTAGATCTGTGGAGTCTTCTAGTACTCGTACTAGTTCTAGCCTGCATAGATAGGGAAGTGAAAAGAAAAAGTCAAAATATTTTTAAGAGCTAGAGAAAGTTCCCTAAATTGAAAAACTCAGCTTAAATCTATTTATCATATAGTTTGATATTAACTGATTACAGAATCTGAATACCTTGCCAAAGAGAAGATTTGGAGATATTTGCATAGTGTTTGGAATCTCTCTCTTAAGAGAATGCTTAATCTCCCTCCAGGTCACAAGAAGCATTCTAGCAACAGTTTACAAAACTTCACTAATTGGTTTTCATCCCAGACAAGCTCCCAAATGGATGGAAACAGCTGGTTGCAATAAACATTTCATGTCAAATTGGCTGGCCAACCCTTCATCCTTAGGCTGCACTACAAGGATTACTTCAGGTTCTATGCAATCTTTTTATTTAATCCATACAGCAAAAGTTGTGGTCATCAGCTTCTCTGAGAATTCTGCATTCTCATACAAAACAGGAACAAGAGAAGTTCACTGTTTTCTTCTGTCAAAGAATTTGCAATGAAAAGGCTATTTTCCCTTCAAAGCTATGCTGTCTTTAATCTTTCCAGCTCTGACATGACATTAGAAGGTAAATGGAGCTATCTGTGCCAGTAGCCACTTGTTAGTCCCTCCCTGGGCAGTGCCTATGTTTTGTTTCATTTAAAAGGCCTCCATAAATGCCAAAATAGAATACAGTGGCTACGAGATGACACCATTTATGTGAATGGTTGCTGATTAGAGCATGTTGTCAAAGGAATGATGACATCTTGATCTCCTTCAAGACCTTGGAAGCCCTAATAAAATGTATCCATTAACTCAAGATATGTGTTTAATAACAGGGTGGATGACTCTAAGGTAAAGGCTTGTATCCACCCAGTGCCCAAGCTGCAGGTTCCCGTGTTAAATCACATTTCTTTGAAATAGACAGTTATCAACTGTGAAAGATTTAATATTATAAACATGGGAATGCAAGATGTTATGGATAATAAAAATAAATAAATATTGAAATTTGAAATCATTTCCCTTGCCGCTCAGAACTGGGTGTGTTTGTAAATGAGTGTTTTTAATGACAACCTGGGCAATTGCACCCTCTGGTGTGCACGCAGCATGGCCTGTAAATACCTAAAGTCGAGTTTGAAACAGAGGTACATGATCATTCTGGTGACAGATTCTCGAGAATGGGTTTGTTTTCAAGGAAAATTACCAATGTATCTACAACAGTAACAACTTCAGTTTATAATTTTAATTGGAATATTCTCAAATATGTTCTTCTTTCATGTCATAGGATAACACCAGTAATTCACATCATATTTCTATGCAGTAAGAGTGCAAAAGTCATAGCAGTTATTCAAAAGGCAGAATTATTATTTTGAGTATACATTAAATACTGCAGTGCACCAAAACAGAAGTGCAGATTTCTCAATTACATAGGGAATGGCTGTGTTCTTTCACCTGTACCTGTTTGGCTAAAATACTATGAGAATAGGTGAATGAATCCAATTGAAGCTCATTGTGCTCCAAAACTATGTGTGCATATCTGTCTTGTGTTATCAGAAAAACTGTTGTAAATTTACATTACAAAACCTTGGCAAATATAGAGTAGAATTATTAAGGCTTAAATGTGCTGCTTTAAATTTTTTGGGTTTGTGTTTTTTTGGTTTTTTTTACTAGAAGTTATAAAAGTGTTGGAATTAAGGCAATACATCAGAAAAGGTGAGAAATCTTGAAGTCTCCAGCGTAAGCCATGTTGTGTAACCCGTCCAACCTCTAGCCCTTTTTTCTTACAACTTAAAAGTTCCCCAGTTTAAGGCAAGCCAAACGCTACCGCTGTGGGCAGATGGTAGAGAGAACATTGCTACAAAACCTGCCACTCAAAGTGTAACAGATGACTGTAGCTACAGAAAATTGTCCCTTTGTTCATTTTGCTAATGAGTGTCCTCATTGCAGCGGGAGCCGGAATAGTTAATGAGCTGCAGTTCCGGGCCGCGCCGGGGGGTGGCGCTGCAGCTCAGGCGGTGCGGGGGGCGCGGGGCCGGGCCGGGCCGGGCCGGGCCGGGGGAGCCTTTGCGAACCTCCCGTGTCCTGTCCTTGGAACGGGATCCTGATGGCGCTCAGGGCCGGCTCACGGTCACCCACAGCATCCATTTAACTCTTTTTGTTGTTGTTTATTTTATGTACAGGTTCTTCTTCGAGCCTCTGCTGGTGATGCTCAAACCAGAGCCGCACAAATACTTAAACTTTTTTAGGAGTTATAACAGTTACTTAAACAGTCATAACAGTTACTTAAAATGGTCTTTTGAAATCCTGAGGTTGTTTTGCGGTGGTTTAGAGCTGGCCACTGCCAGAATAGTGTCAGCTAATTACCTAAATGTCGCATGTGCTCTTTTCTTAACACTACTGCTTTCCCTGCGGGGTGTTCGGCCGTCTGCAGGATCTGGTAAAAGTTTCCAGTAAAAGCATGCACTCTCACAGTTATCTCAGAGGAATAATTTTAAATCTGGTACTGCAGAAACCCCGCTTAAAATGAAATATCGATGAAGTATTTAACTAGAATTTATTGAAAATACTACATTATTAAAAATAACATTCTTCTTACTCACACTTGGTCTTTATGTAAGCTGCTACTGTTTCTTCAGTACAGGAAGGGAAACCACAAGCTAATATGAATTAATTTGCGAAGCACTTGACATTTTATTTACACAATTTCTTATAAAATCAATGAAAACTTTGCAGTCAAAATTTTATGTATACTATATGTAGTTTCTTATATACTATATGTAGTTTCTTCTGGTCAATTGGAGACAAAAAAATGTCTTTTTCAAAGAAAACCAAATAGTTATGAACTATATTTTATCCATCATTACACTATAGTTTAAGTTTATGTGCCATTTCAAAAACTTGAAATTTAACTTTTAAAGTTCTTTAAGATCTTTTGTTTGGAGTAATTCTTTTTAAAGTTCATATTTTTACCAAGTGATGCAAATAATATCCCGAATTTTCCTTAGCAAGCAAAGGAACTGTTGTCTGAGTCTCCTCTTTTGTGTTAATATTTTAAATGGTTTCAGGAGTTAGTTAATATTCTGGTATTACTATAAAGATCTGTGCCAGCTCTGAAAGCTTTTCTATAATTTTAAAAGAAATATGTGGCAGTAAAATCTAGACAGCCATAAGACAATATATTCAAATGTTTTCAATAGCTTTGAAACCAACAAGAAAAAAAGAGTAGCTGTCCCAATAAGCTTCAGTTGCATAAGAAGTCTTTTCCATAATGGACGTGGCAAGATTTAAACAAAGGACACGCATAATAAAAATGTAAATGAGTTTGCTTTACTAAAACTATAACTTTAAAGTCTTTTGTTGCATGTTATCCTGGAACCTTCTTACAAGGTAATCACTGTTTGCATAGAGATTTAAACCGTAGTCTTCAATAGCATTAAACCCCTGCACGGTCTATGTGTGACAGGCATGCAAAGCCATGTTAATGTTCAGAATATGAATTGCCTCTGGGTGGCTCCGACACCAAGTGGAAAACCAACTGTGTTGATATCAGAAGGCCTGATGGACTCCATGCGGCTCCCAGCCTGAAAACTTCACCGCCTTGACATGTGATGTGCTCCTCATGACACTGGCAGCACTGTCACTGAGAAATGACACAAAGGCAACAAGCCCCCCTCCTTAGCCATGCACTTTGCAACCCCCTGGTGCTGCCTGTCCGCAGTCCCTCCTGCCTGCCTAGTTACGGACAGCGCTTCATACGCACGGGGGGAAGTGTGGGTGGATAGGCCCCAGCTGCCTTCCTGGACACAGCCTCCATAATAAATTGACCTGAATGATGAGGGCACACAAACAGTATGATATGCATTATTCCTGTCAATAAAATGTCCCCATGTGTTATGGGCTTTGTATATAATGTACTGCAGCCTTTCTTCTAGCGGGGACCTATTTAGAGTCTCGACTTTTTTTTCTATTCATATTATGACTCTGTAATAGAATTCAGAAATTATATGATACTGTGATGTATAATATTACACCAGTGCAGCATATTTAAATCCCTGATTCCTTCCTTATAAATTCAAGGCAGCACAATCTTTCAGGTTGCCTTTGAAGACAATGACCATGCAAGAAAAAAAAAAAAAAAAAAAAAAGCTTGAAAAAGATAATGAGTCTTTTAAATTGCACAATGAGACTTCTCATCTTGAAAATGCTCTGAAACATGCTGAAAAAGAAAAAAATAGTTATTCGGTAAAATTTTAAACTGGTATCAGATCAAGATGATTAGTTTAAAAGCAATAAGAAATGTCACTAAAGTTGGAATTATTTGCCCTTCAGAACTTGTTTCTGGACTGTTGCCTTTTTCTGGTCTCAAATGCTCATTTTGTATGTATTTGTAGTGAAATTCATACACACTTATTCTAATTCTAATGCATATATTTACATATTTTTAGATTATGACAAAGGAATATTTGCTGTGCCTTTTGAGACTTCTAATATTGCCTAGCAGTGTGACTAGACTGCTTATTTTGTGATAGATACATACTGTAAAGTTACTGATACAGAAAAGTGCCAAATGTAGATTGTAATGTTTTAAATTATGGTCTACTATTTTATCTTTAAAATATTAAAATCTGCTATCTCCTTAGAGTAGTTCTTGAGCTTCTGCAAAATATACATTTCTTCATATAATTAGTTTTGTGTTTCTGGTAAAGTTAATAACAGAATCAGTTTCTCTCAAATAAGCTAGCACTACTTTGATACCTGTGCTTTATTATAGTTTTAAAAGAAGGTGTTTTTCCAGATGCAATGTACAGTCCTTACCTGCAGTATACCTCTCATATATTGCAAGAGTGAAACATTTAATGGAGGACTAGAGCCTATGGCAACAGAATCAAATTCGGCAGTTCAGCTTTGTTGTTTCCCTATAGGTGAGACTCAGTATCACCTTCAACAGTGGTGAGATTGCTTTGATACAGACAGCACTCCTCATTCCTGTTTATCATCAGATCCCATGGAGACTCTTATCTTTTGATAGTTTTATATGAGATATAAAGAACCACCTGTTAAAACACTTTGTACTGGGTGTGAGGAGCAGCAAGGGTGTCCAGAACCAGTACTAATGGAAAGCTGTGGGCACTCAGTCACACTTGAACTTACTTCTCCATATGTCCGTGCCCAGGCAGCAGAGCAGCAGGGAGGAGCTGTGAATGTCAAGGGCAGCAGGGAAGGTCACAGCTCTGCCAGGACCCCCACCCCAGTGCACTCTGCTGGCTCTGGACACTGACCTGAAGCAAACATTTTGAATGCATTAATGTAGGCACGTGATTCCAGGCGTTTCCTCTTCCCCCTCTTGTTTTCAGATGAGCAAGTTCAAACAATGCAATTAAAAACGAAAGAGATGAGCAAGTGCTTCAAAGGGTTCAAAGTAATTTTAGCTTCTGTAAGGGACACTCCTGGCAGAACAGTAACAGTCCAGGAGTGTAGGCAGTGTAGAGTCCAAATGGTGTTAGAAAGCTGACTTTAACTTGACTTATGTTACGTTTTGGGTCATGGTACTCATTGTAGAGTGATAATGAGTTGGTATTCCTTGAATGAAAATTACTTTAAAAACCTGAATATTCTAAACCTCAATAAGCTACAGTAAAAGGATTGAACACTTTAATTTCAAAAGTAACACAATCAGTAAGGTTTTGAAGGCAAGGAAAGAAGATTTGTGTGGGTGAATAGCTAGAAATTTCAAAAAAGAAAATGTATCATTTTTGTAATCTATGACTTGTTAAATATTCCACTATTCCTGAACACAGCTGTTAGTATATCTGAATTGTTATTGATATACTAGCTGAGCAAAACACTATCTGAACAAGGTGTAAAAGCCAACTTTTAAAGAAAACTTAAAATGCTAATATTTATTAATTAACAGTTGATCTCAGTAAAATGTTGACAGCACTCAATGTTTTCCTGGTATAACATCTAGATATCTACCCAGTGGACTTCCTTTCTTATGATGGTTCTCAAAGAACTTTTTTCTACAGTGTATAGTTCTCATTCTGAAGATCAGGAAATAGACACTAGAAATTAGGCCTTCTTTCTATAACATTCCTTCTGTGACACATTTCCAAAATGTTTTGTAGATTATTCACTTCTCTGTGATGAAACGTAAGGGAAATAGTGGTACTTCTAGATTTGAATTCCACTATTACTAGATTCTTGGGCAAATTCATATTTTTAAAGTATAGATATATTGTTGTGGTGACTGAGGCAGTGGATTTCTAAAATCATCCCTTTTGTTGCCTTTTATTGTACCTTGGATTAATATCCCTGGGACCACATTTCCCACTCCTAAAATAGTGATGCCTCTATCTTTACAGGAGCATTGAAAAGGTAAATTCATTAGCATTTTGTTCATGAAATACAAAATCAAAATTAGAGTAGTAATTGGTTGACCTAATGCACTAGTCTGTCAAAGGAGGAATGTGTCTTCTGAAAGCTTTTATCTTCTCTCAGTGGCAGTGCTCAGGAATCCTGCTTAGGTTTGAAGATTCATGCTCAAAAGAAAAGGCCACTCATCTGTTCCTGTACCAAATATTCCTTCTTAGTTCATTTCTAAAGTTCAAAGAGTATTTTTAAAGTACATTTTTTCACCCTTTCATTCACAGGAAATTTTTCCTGAAACTTACTGTCTGTTTTCTTTTCCTTCCCTTCATCTCCACACAATGGAGGGCGTTGTCTCATATTTAGTGTCTTCCCATGAGCAGCAGCACAGGTACTCTTTTCTGTGGGCCACTCATGTGATCTGCAAGCACATATCTGTGTAAATTTGGACCACACATCTTCCTCCCTATGGCCTCCAGCACAGCTGCCTGTACAGGAGGCCCTTCAGAGTCAAGGCACAGTCTGTCAGGGTAGGTGATGTGGTGTGAGAAATCTTTGGGACAGTCCTCATAATTCTGATCATGAATCTAGTTATGTTTCAATTCTCAAAAGAAAAACTACAATTCTTAAAGGTTAACTACATATCTTTTGAGTGATGTCCTCCAGATAGCCAGAATGTGCCTAAATTCTTCTTTAAAGAAAAAGTTTTGATTTTAAAAAAGAGGAGCCGGGCATGAAGGCGCACGCTGCTGCAGTACCCAGCAGCTGGACATTTTAGTCCAGAAAGGGAATTCACAAAGTTGATACAGGATACACAGTATAAGGAAGGATGACACTTAAAAATGAGATTCAAAGCAGACACAGCTGCTCATAAGTAGCAATGAAATGTGTTGGAAACACTTGGACTAACGAGAAATTACTGATTGATTTCTTACAGGTAGGACTTGGAGTCTGGGTCCTGCTCCTGTACCCAGGCAGCCAAGCTGTGCACTGTCTGAGAGCATTGCCTCTCTCATTTCTCTCATCACAGGAGATGGAAAGGACTGAGTTTCTCACAAGGACTGGAGCATTTGTCCAGGGCCCTGATCACTGGACTTGAAGACCTTTGAACGTGTAGCTCCATATGCCAGTGAATTGACTCCAGTTTACACCATGTTCCTCTTCAAAGTGGGATACAGGGAGAGCAAGCACAGAAGAGCCATAACCTCCCTGGGATGCATGTTAGGATACTTGGCATAAAGGAAGACACTTTGCTGTAGATCTGGTTTTTCTTTCTTTGTGTTTTTGCTGAGTATTTTTGCTTGTGTTGAGTTGCAGTGTGGGGGAAGGGGGCATATTTTGTATATTGTTTTC
The DNA here is from genome assembly GCF_051311805.1 of Agelaius phoeniceus. NCBI lineage: Eukaryota > Metazoa > Chordata > Aves > Passeriformes > Icteridae > Agelaius > Agelaius phoeniceus. The sequence continues at coordinate 18,360,630 of NC_135265.1, forward strand.
TTGTAATTCATAGTCTAACATAAAATGCATAAATAATCTATGGAGCCAAAACCCAGGGTTGTCCCTTTCTCATGCAGTCACAGCTTTGGTATGTCGTCAAGCTCATGCATGAGTATTCTGTATCTAGTCTCATGAATTTCATATTCTTTGTGTCCAATGGCACAGCTTGAACAGAACTGGTGGCTTATTCTCATCATAGAGGGGTACTTAGGCTACTTTTCCATGACTTGGGATATTGTAATCAAGCCCCATAAAACTCACAGCAGCATACAATGTCGGCTGTCCTGATTTGTGGCTGAGCATTCTAGCTTCTGGGTTATTGTGCTGAAGGGGAGCATTTCTCCGTTTTTATGAAAGAAAATGAATGTCAGCGTTGTACTCAACATTGTCTGGTTTTAAATATGTTCAAAATGCAAATTCAGTAAGTAACAAACTGCTCCTGGTGACACAGGGAAATATAGATGTTTAACTTGTGAGTCCCCGGTGACAGTCGCTTTGACAGACAGCTCCAGCCCAGCAGAACCGAGGGAGCTTTGCCATGCAATGTAACTGTTTAAAGGAGCTTGATTCTGGAACTTCTAAAGAATTCATAAAGAAATTTGGGTAAATTGCTCTTTAGGCACAATCCTTTGTCCTGGGTGAGAAGGGATGTGTAATTTGCCTGACAATGTTTGTCTCACAGGGGCATGTTAGAACTTGCTGCAGATGATACAGACATCTGCTGATCTTTCTGCCATGCACAGCACTACAGTGGAGTTGCTCCTGCAGCTCCAAACTGCCACTGCTGTCTGGCTGGAGCAGGTTTCCACAAATAGCCACTTTGCTGAGGGTTTAGGCCACTGAAGTCTGTTTCTTATGAATTTATCATTTTCCTACTTCCTGTAACATCACACTCTGCTTTATATGTGTGACTCCTGTGGCATTATTAAACTCCAATAAAGTATGTAGCTCTGAGTGAAGACATCTATGTGCTAGCAGTTATCACACAAATATTTGTTTGTGTGACAAGGTTTAATCCCAGGGAGAAGCTAAGTGCCTGTAGCCTCTTTATCAGGGAGACTGGCCTTTGAAAGGGTTTTTAGAAATTTATGCCTGTTTGTAATATGAAATCCAAAACTAGATCTCACATGTATGTGTTTTAGTTGATTGAAATTCAAGTCAGAACTTGAAAATTAAAGACCATCAGTTAAAAATCTGGTAAGATACTGATGTATAAATTTTTGTTTGTAACCATCATTTATTATTGCAAGTCTAAAAAAATATGCCAAAGTCTTGTGATATCCCATAGATTCAATAAATTTATTTTAAAAGTAGGAAAGCTATATTACATGTGAAAAGAGACAGCAAAAATACTTTACAGTTTTATTTTATTCTTACCATATTTTGAAAAGAACAGAGGTAAACGTTGTGACTAGAAATACTTTTTTTAAAAATCTCTATTATTTTGATATAGGAGGATTTGGAAAATATTTAATAAATGCAGCATTATTTGAAAGGATTGCTGTTTGCAAATGTCGTAGGCAATGATGCAGATTTTTGTCTTAAAATATTTTTGTATTCTGCATTAGTCTCATAAGAACACTGCCTTTTATTTTCTTTTTACATGATCCAGGAACTTTCCAGACGGCTGGTCCTTTATTTTGCCATTTGACTTTTTTTTTCTCCCCAGCCTGATTTCGTACTGGCTTTCACACTGATCACTGCTAGTACGTCTTTGTTACAGTAAACTGACTGGGTTTATTATAATAAAAAATAAAACACAGCTTGACTTGCAATCTAAATGTGCTGGAAAAGAATATGATACTGTTCAGAAGAGAAAAGGTTGTGAATAGAAAAACAGTACCACTTCAGTTATTTAAACATTTGCTTTTCTGCAGCTTGTCAAACTTTGTGCCAAGTCATAGCTGCTTTACTTTGTTTTGTTAATCCCAGCACCATGTGTCTTGGGCTTTTTTAATAGAAGACCAATCCTACAGTACTTACTCAGTTTTCAGTTTCAGTGAGTCTGGGTAAGTACTGTAGGACTGCATTTTTTGTTAAATTAAGGGGAAAAAAACAAAGTATAATGTTGTAGATTAGATGTTTCAAAACAGTTTGTGAAGGTTAAAAAATTCTACAAAATAAGTTGCATATTAAATAAATTCTAGCATGCACCTTCATAATGAATTTAGTTTATAATTCTCATCACATTTTAAGAAAATTTCTTTGAAGGTGTAAGCAGGACTGCATTAAATAGGAAATAATAAATAAAATATTTTAAAACTTGTTTGTCTAAAGTCAGGCCAGAGTATAGACTTTACTTTTTCAGGGAAAATCTTTTGGGATAAGACTCTGCCAGCATCCTAGTTAGCTCTAAAAATTACACTCTGACTGGTAAATTCACCAAAAGCATTTGAAAGTGTAAGGTGCTGTAACTGAGGGTTGATTTACCTTCATCATCTGTTTCTGAAGTGATATGTAAATATCATGAAAATAAATGAAAAATAAATGAAAATAAATGAAAATAGCTCAGACACATTTCTGGATCATCTCTGAGATACCTAGAAAATAATTTTAGACCACATATTTAGTTGTGATAATTCTAGAAATTCCAGTGGGACCTTTAACATCAAAGCTTAAGCAGTCAGGTTTGACATAATCTAGATATTAGAAAGCTTTTATTAATCGAGGAGAAAAATTCTCAGGGTAAAAATGTTTTTTAAACCACATATTCATTATTAGGCACCTCCACTTCTAGTTTATTATTAATCCAGAGTTAGTTCAAAATTTTATCTAGAAATTCTTCTTCCAAGGGGCTGTTCTTGGGTGAATTGGGCAGACCTCTCTGCTCAGCTGTAGTAAATAGTCTGAGTGCACAGGGTCCAGCCTTTGCACAGGCAGTTGAGTGAGCTTTGCTCTCAGTCTTCTCTCCTCCTAATGCTAAAATCAATCACATGGTTGTCAAACATCTAGGGCATATTTTGGAGTCTGCTTCTGAAGCCCCCAAAACATGGAGAGTGTTCACAACTGATTGTGAAAGGTGATGCAGATACTTTGGTTGATTGCAACCCCTGATCTTATTTAGCATTACATTTTTGGAACCTTATCTTTTCATTGCATATTATCAAACAGATCAGTATCAAGCACAAAAGAAATACAAATACAAAAGCAGTAATGCAGCCAAATCAAGTTAGTCTAAGGAGTAATGTGCAGAGTGGATGGGAAATATTGAACAGGGAATGCTGCTCCTCTGGAAAACAGCAAGAAGGAGAAGACTCAGTGAGAACATAAAAGCTTTGCTCTCTGGGGCTTCTTGTTGGTACTCTGAGTGCATACAAATGTGTAAATGAAAGATGGGCAAGCACAGGAATAAAAACACTCTCAGTGGACACCGTGCTCGTGAAGGATGAAGTTGGAACATAAAAATTAAGTAAGGTTGAATCTGAAAATATAAATCCTAGAATTTCTGATTGGAATAAACCTTCTGTGCTTTCAAAAGATCTTCTCTAAGTTTTAACAAGTTCTTAAAGCAATTTGATCAAGATTATTACATTAATGTAATGTTTTCTGTATTACTATAAAATTCTGAATATTTTTTACTTTATTTTAATAAATAAAAAATGTTGGTGATAGAAAATTACATTTCCTAGTGGCTTAAATCCTGGAAAATGCAACAGTGTTAGATTAACATTTTAAAATTAACAATTACAAAACAGAATCAGGAACAAAGTACTGAATATTCAATCAATAGTAAAATCCTGGAAAAATCCTATGGGAGAAAATATCAATTGGTTATATGTTGCCCTTTCATTGTCTTTAATGATTCTATCAATATTCTGTTTCATTTAATTGCCTATACACAATATTGTTAGTTTCCCATCTTCTGAGCAGTACAAATCCATGAGCAGTGCTGAGCACTACACAGAGTATCTGGCTTTGTTACAACTCAGGACAAGCCAGGAGCTGCTGTCACTTTTTAATGTTGTTGACAGTCCCAGCTCATATTCAGCAGCATTTTCAAAGCAAAAGTGTGCATACTTTCCCTCCAGTTATTATGATGTCCCCAGATGGTGAACTGAAAAACAGTTTTTCACTGGCATAGATCAAAGTGCTAATACAATCAGCTTTATATCTGAAAAAAAGTCCTACGCCTCTTGAACACACTTATTCACAGATGAATTCTTTTTTATTCATTTTAATATAATTGTCAAGTAAACCATAATGCTGGTTAATATTAGACTTTTTGCAAAGGTTTCTGGCCATAGCTTTGTTCATATTTCTTGGTGGTTTCTTTTAGCAGCAGAGGGAGAAGAGAGAAGATGACAAGGGAAAAGTGCAAAGTGTCCTGGGTGTGGCCCAAAAAGAATGCCATTAACTTTAACTCATAAGGAAAATACAGATTTTATTACTTAATATTGCAAAGTGTTCTGCCTGTGTTATACCTCTATTTAATTTGTCTTAGTCTAGTTTTTCTTTTTCCACAAGTTTCTCTTAAGCTTGTGTTTGCATTTTATAAGTATGTATGAGTATTATGGAAGTAATTCAATTCTTTCCTTACATTAAAAAAAAAGCAGTCTACTTTCTTTACAACTGCACTTTTTTAAACAGCCTTTTTTTTCTATTTAATATAAGTGGAGTTCAGTAACATCACTAGTAGACTAGGTCCTTACCTTCTGCCTCTCTGAACATGTACTCCCTGATCCTTGTCTTTCAATATAGAGAGAACATGGCAGACCACAGGGTGGTGGTTATAATATTTAATAGCTGCAGTTATTGGGGGAGTGCCACTCTGGGGTTGTTTGTCTGAAATCAGTTCAAATTACAAGGTAGGAGTCTGAAGGAAGAAGTCCCTTTATTACCACTGTACATCACAGATAGCTAAAAATACTGGAAAATATTAAACAGTCCTCAAATCCTAGTTTTTCCACAGGAAAAAATGCTTTACCAAAAATACACAGCTACATGAATCACAGTGCCAGTGCCAGAAAACCAGGATGGCTGCTGTTTGCCATTGCAATGATATATTTCATAGCCAAAAGCAGCACAAATCCTACCTTAATGCCATAATAGCATTGCAGAAGGCCAGCAGCTTACTGAGCTGTGGCAGTGCCTGCACACAGCAGGTTTTCAGAAAAGCTACTCCAGTTTTTCCTCATGTGGAAAACATTTCCTCTACTTCACTGAGAGTAGCTGAATAGGATGTGATCCTGTAGGGACCATGGAGAAAGAAGCAGGATTTGAAATTCTGCTGGGCCATTTGGGTACAGCTGGCAGCTGAGTAAGTAACTGCCAGAAAAAATCCTGTGTGGGCCCTAAGTGGTGCCAGGAGGCTCTTGAGGAATTACTGATACCTGCCAGGAGTCCTGGAGTTCTCTGTGTTTGTGCACCTGATGTGAGGTGTGGTCCCTTACTCTTGCACTTCACATGTTCCAGCCTTCAAGGCACAATAATACATTTGTAATGAATATGTACAGCTGAAGGAAATCTGACAAACAAATGTAGATATAAAATGATCTTACTGTGTTGTGGCTATCAGTACTCAGGATACTAAGGATTCATTGAACTATCTTGAAAATAGATTATTGCAAACCAAGAAATGCTATTGGAATATAGAAGAGTCTGCAAACAAAGTATGCATGACTATATAAACAACTTTAATGTGGTTTTAATGCTTAGTATAATTTTCAAAAGCCTGCAATAATTTATCCCTGAAACACTTCAAAATATGCCCACAAAAGAGTTCATTCAGGAAATCTATTTGTCCTCTATTATATTCTAGTTTCATTTTAAATGGCATGGGAGGCTATCCCAGCAGCAGTGGTCTAGAGGGTTTTATAATCAGGTTCTATGTCTTTGAGGTATTCTTGACATTTAGGGATTAAATCTCCATTTATGCTCTCCTTTTTTCATGCTGAACAACCAAAACACTTCCTTGATTTATTGAGAGAAAGTGTGGACTGCTTTACATAAGTCATCTTCCCTTTCCAAATCCTTACTCTTGTAAGTCCCTCTGTACACTTCCCAACTTCTGAATACTTCAAGTAAAGAACATGTAAGAGAAATAAGGAAAAAAATACCATTTAAATAGCATTTTAATGTTTTCCTTTAAAAAAAGCTCTTTCTTCCTGCAGAAGAATGATGGCTCTATAACTATTTTCATTAATTATTTGAGCTATTTAAAGATTCCCTCTTCTGTGAGGTTTCTAAATGTGACCATAAACAAATAAAAATATGATTTGTCATCTATCCATACTTCTACACCCTGTCATTTACCAAAGGTGTGGGTACAGTGAAACTGCTTGGATTTCTCTTCTGCTATGAACTATATTTTAATCATTTTAGAAAGTATTTGCCTGGAAAATGTGTGTGTGTCTACAAATATATATATATATATATATATATATATATATATATATATATATATAAAATAAATATATATAAATATATATATATTTGTATATATGTACATATTTATGTGTGTGTGTGTGCATGTGTAGGTATATTTGTGGACTTTTTCTAACTGTTTCAGAATATTCTCATTATATCAGAATAAAAGTAGTGAACTATTATAAAAACAAAAGATTTTTTAACTGTTTGTATTATCCTTAAATTTACATTGAATTTGTATTTCACAATGCCTTTATTTGAGTAAAGGGTTATTAATATCCCCAATCTTCAAATAATAGGTAAAAAAACAACTAAGGCAATGCTTAGAAGTTGATATCTAAATCAATGTGTTAATCAGCCTCACTTTTTGAGGCTGGATTTCCTTCAATAGCTATTTGACAAATCCCATTAATTATAGTTAGATTTGGAAATCCATGGCATGTGGTGAGAACAAGCCATATGCTGAGATAAACTGAACTACAGCACATCTAGGTTAGCTGAAGTATGTGTGATCTTGGAAAGTGGCACTTGATTGGATTAAAACAAAAAGTTTGTATACTGTTATTAATTACCTATTTGTTACTTAGACTACTGGCTCAAAATATTATAGCCACAGAGGAATACCCATTATTGAAAAAATTGATTGATGTTCTCATGTAATGGATTCTGTATCAATTAAGTACTGCATTGACACTTACCCAGATTTCTGCTTGCCCTAATACTGTAGTCATAGAGTAAAATCTCAGCAGAAACAACATAAAATTTCAATCTCAGTAGAAACAACACAGAATTGTGACAAAAAATCATGCTCCACACCACCTCTGAAATCCTTTTCGGTCCTGTTAAGGACTGGTCTTCAGATGACCACTTTGATCCTAGTGCAACTTGATAAAATAAGAATTACAGGTCTTCCAGTTCTCTGTTAGGTATCATTTTGTGCTTGCAGATGCTCTTTTTAGAGCTGTAAGGTTTTGTATGGATACTGAACAGCCCTGCAGTGATCCTGCCAGAGAGAAGATCACTCCCCATCCTCCACACATCCTCCTAAAAAGTGCAAACCCTAATTCTTCCCGGCAGGCCCTTAGCAAGAGGTTAAGGCCCAGACCTGAGCACCCCTGGGTGGTGCTGCTTGGGGGATTTGGTGCAGGGGATTTGGTGCAGGGGATGTGGGTGCAGGGGATGTGGGTGCAGGGGATGCGGTGCAGGGGATGTGGTGCAGGGGATGTGGTGCAGGGGATGCGATGCAGGGGATTTGGTGCAGGGGATTTGGAGCAGGGGATTTGGTGCAGGGGATTTGGTGCAGGGGATGCGGTGCAGGGGATGTGGGTGCAGGGGATGTGGGTGCAGGAGATGTGGGTGAAGGGGATTTGGTGCAGGGGATGTGGGTGCAGGGGATGTGGGTGCAGGGGATTTGGTGCAGGGGATGTGGGTGCAGGGGATTTGGTGCAGGGGATTTGGTGCAGGGGATGTGGGGTGTGCCAGCCCCTCCCTGCCCATTGCCTGCAGCCCTGGGGGATGGAGCCCCTCGGGCAGGGAGACTTGAACACACAGTGAGCTGTTAATGGATAAAATACTCAATGATAGGTGAGCCTTTGCTCTGTGGTTTGGAGGTTTTGATTTTTGAAGGAAGCACACAACAGCACATTCAATAACATTCAACTACTTTTCAATTACTATTCAATTACTTTTAAGTACACATCCAGTGTTAGCTGATCTTTTACACTGTGTTTGTACTGTTGCAGGTTTGATTGTGTAATTATTTTTTTTAAATAGAGAGAGCAGGAGACACCTGCATTCACTTCTATACATTTTTATGTATCTAGATAGGGATTATATTTACACTGGAAAATCCATTGTGGTATAGATTAAGATTTTTGAAAATAATAGGATATCTGTTTATCCTCTGTTTCAGTGGTAACTGATCACTGCATAATGCACTGTTGATAAAAAGGGAGATACAAGCAGTAAGAAATAATGTTTATTACAGCACCAGGAAATTAGAGATGGAAACAAACTGGATCATTCTAGCTAGTCCCATCAAAAGGGAGACTTTTCTTAGTGAGTGATTTTCATTAGAGCAATAGTTCATATCCAAACAATATCATGATGGGAAAGGTGTAGGAGTAGAACAGAAATAATGTCACAACTAATGAAATTGGCACATTTCTCCCAAAATCTGTTCCATAACCTTATGTGCCCTATTTGTAGTTCAATTTATTGGTTCTATTCTATTTTCTAACTTCCTTAAATTCAACCTTCAGCTCCTAATATTTAGTACATACTGGAGGGTTTCCTTCCTTAGTATTTATATTCTTCAAGGTTATCTCCTTGTTATCATAAAACCTTAGAATAATACAATAAGTGATGGAAAATAATATTTATTATTATTGAAATCTTGTCATAATACTGTTGAGGCTCATACAAGTTTGCCTGATCTTTCTGAACTTAGGTAGACTAAAAGGAGTGGATTTGAATTGCAAGCAGTGGAAACTGTAACTACTTCCAAAAAAGAGAACATTAACCTATCAATGTTCTCTTTGGGTTTTTCTTGGTTTGTTTTGGTTTGGTTTTCTTGGTTTGGTTTGGTTTGGTTTCGTTTCGGTTTTTTGGTGGGTTTTTTTCTTGGTTGGTTTTTTAGTTTGATTTTTTTTGTAGTTGTATTTTCAGTACTCTAGAAAGAGGAAAGAATGTTCCTGAAATTCCCCAAAACAGATGATTTTCACTAGGTTACTGCATCTGATATTTATGACATTCTTCTTCATTAGGCATAAAGGGAAATCCTGTCTCTGAGCTTTTCTATAAAGCCATGGTATCTTCATCCCTCTCCAGCCTTTGTGGCTTTCAGCCAAAAGGGTTTCATTTTAGAACTCTTCAGACAATTAAAAGTGTTACTGAGGAGCAAATCTAATTTTGAAATGCAGTAATAATATTTCTGTCACATAACTATGAGTTGCTTTTTGTGCTGAGTCAAGCAGCATATGTTGTTTTTCAAACTTTCCCCTTTCAAGATAAGAATTAATTTGGAAGGAGGGGGAGATGTTACCTAAACCAATGGTTGCCAATGCCCTTACCTACCCAGAATGTTCCAGCTCAGGTGTCTGAATGGATTAAAAGCTTAGCAAACACAAAAAGCTTTAGTTATTAGATTCTGGCCATGTGTATTTTGTCAAAAATGAATTTCATGTTTGATTATATATCTGAAATATATGAAAAGTCCTCCCTGAAATATAACTCTTTTCATCACCATGCTAATACAGAATATTCTAACTTCTGCTAGAAGATCTCCATTTCCTTACTTAAGTTTTGGAATCTGTTCAATGGATTCATATTTTGGCATCCAGGAGGCAAGGTTTAGATCAAGGTTCAGTTCTTTTACATTGCCTGAGGTGCTGAGGTGCTGTCACCATGCTGAAACACCATCTAAATAATTGCTTCCTTTGCCAGAGAGGTGGTAGGGCTCCTCTGTACTGAGCGTGTCAAGCAAATTTATGTCATGAAATGTGGTATTTTTGCAAACTATTCCTTTTCAAATAACATCCTCTCATAATCCCTACTGCATGAAACCTTCTGTAGGGAGAAGAATACATAGTTATGTGCTGGGAACACTTCATTAATGGCCCAGAGGAAGGATTTCCTGTAGAACAGATGGCACTTGCAGTGTCAGCCAAAGCGTTCATCTGAACCAGCATTGTCTGGAACCAAATGCCCTCAGGCAAGGACCCGACCCAGTTGTGGGGAGGCACCATCAACCCTGCCAGATGGCCCTGGGCTGGGGCAGCCCAAAACCACCACATGGACCAGGGTGGCTGCTCAGAGCTGAGCCTGACAGTGGAAAACAGTAGGCTTGAGCTTGTGGGGTGTCCTACGCTGAGCGGCGTTACGTAAGAAAAGCTGTCGCCACGGTTCTCTTCGCAGAGGAAAGCAAGGCACAATTCTTCCCAAGAAAATTTCTGGGTTTCACATTCCCTGAACCTCAGAGAAAGAAAAAACAATTCCTGTCTCCTTTACTGCTCCTGTGTTTGTTCACAAGTGGAATGCATCATGGAAGATTGTTTACCTGAAGGGAACTGGTAATTGGATTCTGGTGTCAGTGTTTTGATTCACTGACCAATTGAATCCAGGTGTGTGATTCTTGGCTGACAGTCACGAGATTCTGTGCAGTTGGTGTGCAGTTGAGGGCTTGGCAGATTCAGGTTAGATGTAATGTAATATAGAATAGAATAATACAGTATAATAAAGTAATTAATCAGCCTTCTGATAAGATGCAGTCCTCCTCATCATTCCTCTCCTTCATGGGGGGCAAAAATATCTACAATAAAAAACAAAGGCATAAAGCTTAAACCTAATGTAAGGAAGAAGGCAGTAGTTTCAGAACCATTCACCCACTTTGTTGATACACCAATAGCAGGCAGAAACCTGTTTTGTTAGCTTCAGTCAGGTGCAGAAGGGCCTAAAATTTATTTCATCATTCTGCAGTAAGCAGAATGAGTGACAGTAATAAATACATTTAGAATGATTCATCCCAGACTTTTGAAAAACAAGTTTGAATGCCCTGATGTTTTTTTACCTTGATGTTTAGTGTTTATTTTGACTTTTATATAAAATCTGAATAATATTTTATTTAAGGTTTTAAAGCTGAAGGATACAGTTTAAATATCAAGGACTTTTCAAATCAAGAAATTGATCAAGGCTCCTTCTGCATTAAGAGTACACCAGAGACACCCTTGAAAAGGGGCAGGAGTCTCACTTGTCTTCAGAAGTTGAATTTTAATCCAGATTGTGGTTGCTTTCCACATCTTCAAAGGTATTTGCTCTTCTTTTCAGGCAGGAAAAGCACTGTTTTGAGACTTCAGAGGAGTAAATCGAAGCAGGGTAGAAAGAATATCAAAACACAGGAATGGCTGAAGTGATCTAATGAAAAAAATTATAATTATTTGCAGTGAGGAAAAGAAGTGAGATAGAAAACATAACAGAGACAATTTATTTCTTCAAAACATTCATATGTTTAAATTTTATGCGACTGCCCTTAGAATTAGTTTTATACTGGGGTTTTTTTACCATTTTTTCCCAATAAATGTTATAGGAAGCATAAGTGCAGCTGTCCTGACAGTCACCCCCATTGACTGTCATAGTGAGCTGGAGTTCAGAAGTGCCACTGCTTCCTCACAGAGCCATTCCAAGAGCTGAGCATCTTCAAACTGTGGAAATTCTTTAGACATGGCCTTTCCTTCTCTGTTGTGTCCTAGCAGTCAGTGAGGACACCAGTAAGGGCTACAGGAGCCCTACTGTGCTTCTATTTCACACAAGTGGGAATCAAATCCTGTGACTTTTGAGCTGCTTTGGACAATTATCCCATGGCTTGAAGTCCAGCCCATTTTGTGTACACCTGCAATAGGCTTGATTCTGCTTTTGCAGACTCTCCTTTTGCCCAGCTATGTTGACACTGAAATCCAAGGTGCTACATCAGTATGAAATCCCTCTGTTGTAAGGAGGATTTGAGCATGTGCTTGGTTTTGCAGTCATTTAGTAAGAATGAATATTTACACTGAATTTCATTAGCAGATTTCTTTTCTTTATTTTGAAAGCCCTGATATTGCAATGTATCTTCAATATTATCTTTTCTTTAACTCTGGTGTTTACACCTCTGAATGAGCCACATAGCTACCAGCATGTGGATGTGAGAGAAAGTGGAATGCATCTGCAGCTGAAAAAACAAAATGAGGACCTGATCTGGATAGGGCTAGGACTTCATACAAAGCATGCCTGAAAACTTGGAAGTTCTGTTCAAACAGGTGGGTGGATGCAGTGTTTGATTTGCCAGATTCATGTCCATGTTCAGGAGACCTGTGGAAATGTAACAGGGGAGGAAATGTGTGTTTGTGCAGGGTGTGAAGGAGATAGCTGGGGAGAGGACACAACAAGTATTTCATCTTTGTTTTTTTCAGATTTTGTTCTGTATAGAATATAATTTTCAGTTGGAAAAGTTACATATATGACACCCTGCAGAGAGACAGTGAAAGGTTTGAGGTTGTTTGGTTACTTACAGATTTTTGATACAGTGTGCCTCATCAATGGTGCTCTCTTTGCCCAAATAATAAAAATATTACAGGAAATTAAAATAGGTTTGTGTGCTCATTAGGCCTTACTTGTCAGTTTTCACCACTGCAAGGAAGTTATAATGACCAGTCTGCCAATACAAAGTGAAACTTAAAGTATAATGATCAAGGAGAAAAGAAAATTGGGAAAGAAACACCTTATGAGACAGAAATATCTTAAAAATAGATGGGAAAACTTACTGTCAAGGTGATGATCTAATTATTACAAGCTAAGTTCAGGTGCCAAGAGGATGGAGCAAGGCTTTTCTCAGTGATGCCCAGCAGCAGGATAAGGTGCAATGGAAACAAACTAAAACACAGAAATATGAGGAATATGAGGAAAAATTTCTCTGTGCTGTGGGGTTGGTAGAGCACAGGAACAGGCTGCCCAGAGAGGTTGTGGAGTCTCCCTTATTGGAGTGTTCAAAACCCACCTGGGTGCAATCCTGGGCAACCTGTTCTAGGTGAACCTGCTACAGCTCCAGAGGCCACTTCAGACCCCAACCTCCCTGTGGTTCCGTTTAAATATATATTTTATAAATATTTACATGTGGACCTCTCTAAAGTCTAGGGATCTCACAGAACTATGGCATCTTTAAGATTTTAATTGCTAAACTAGTAGCAATCATTTACATAGCAGCTTTATCCCAGGACCCTTCAAAACTCCTCATGCCATTTCTGTGCAATGGGAATCAGCTTCCAGGAAAGGGAGGTGAAGATCTGAAGGCACACAGGATGGGTGTGAGTTATGTGCCAGGATGCTCCATGGGCACCTGTCCACCCTGGATTTTCCTACTGCTGCCTTGGACTGATCTGAGTCAGAGAATCCACCCAGAACCAAGATTAGGAAGGATTCCTGGTCCCCAAGTATAGACACAATTATAAAAACCAGAGTTAGATGTGAGTGAGGAGTTCATTTCTTTGTTCTGTTCACATGGCCATAGGCCTTCCACAGAGCACTGATTTTGCCAGGGGGCATTTCTAACAAGAGATCTTCAGTTCTCATCCATTTAAAACAATGGCAATTTTACCAGTGATAGCAGCTACAAGATTGCATTTAATTATCCACAACACTGTTTTTCTTACAGTTTCCAAAATGTTGCTGTTGTTGTTGTATTTTTTTTGAAATCCTTAGAAGCAAAACAAAACAAAAACTTCAAAAATTGCAACTTCCAACCACTGACTTAGGCTACAAAATATTTCAGTTCTTAACAGGATATTGGAAAAATCTAACAACCCCAAAAAGGGAATACTTTTTCCAAGAATAGCACTGTGTATGAACTAAACTTCCCATTTGTTTTTGCATAGTTGGCAAAGAGAATAATCAGTGTTTTAGTTCCTTTCAGATAACATGCATGGTACCTGAGCAGCAAGCTGGTAAGACAAGCCTGGCTGCTGAAATGAAGAAACTCAAGAAACATAAAGGTCAGGAAAAGCAAATGACAGAAAGATCCTGGCCAAAATTTCTGAGCTGCACTTCTAAAACATTTAAGAAGCCTCTGTGATGGTTTAGCTTCTTCTCTTTGCACTTTTTTTCTATCTTAGAAAGGAATCTGAGCAAAATAATACAATATTTAAAAGAAATTTCAGATTTTAAAAAGCTGGTTTAGAAGTATGTCATGATCGCATTGATAAAATACTTCAAGCCTATAGATTGTGCAAATTATATTTATTAAAATTAAGGTAGTTATACACATTATTCAGCTGCCTAATCATTAGCTTTTGAGGATTTAATGGCTAGGTTTAAAAGATTGGGATTAAATATTAATGAACAGAACAGTAATCTGTTAAGCTGCTTGTAACAATGATAAGATACAGGTAATTTTGTACACTGTGCTAATAGTACTCAGAGTTCTTAAAAACAGGGGTTTGTGTGCTGTTAAACTGCATCTTTTTAATGTCTTTCTTATATCAGTCTTGAATGAGCTTTTAATCCTATTATGCTTTTTTTACCCTATTTGTTTTTCTTCTCTTCTAATGCCTCTCTTTCCTAGAATTCTTTTTCATCTCCCTTGTTCCAGACTTCATTTTCATGCATCATTTTCTGCCATTGCATATTCTCTGTCCCAGAATCTCAGTGCTTTCTTTTGTTTCTCATGTGATGACTGTTCTCATATTTCATACTTTTTACTCATGCACTTCTCTGCTCTATCCAGCCTCCCTAAAATCTTCATCTTCACTCCCCGTGTTCCACTCCCCCAGTCCACTCTGGAGGTCACTGGTGCTCATCAGTGCCACATCTCAGGGCTGGGATTTCCTCCCCTCACCACACATTTTCGTGGTGTTTGTCTCATGGAGTGCATGCAGCATCTTTGTTGCCTGTGAAAAGTGCAGGACAGAGCTCCACAGCACAAAAATAGAGTGGAAAGGCTCAGGAGCCTCTGTTCTAGCAAGGGCTGTCAGAGCTTCCAGGCCCCCGACCATGAACCCAGGAGCTACAGTCTGACAGCTCTGTGGCTCTGGGGAAGTTGGAGGGTTTACAACTAGAAGTGGTTTACAACCAGAAGTGGTTTACACCTGAGTGGTGTCTGGAATGGCAGAATAGGAGACCCTGAGTAAATACCAAATCAGTTAATTCAGTATGTTCTTGGTGGGGTCATTGCCAGTGTTCTAGGATGATTCAGACAAATGTTAACTTCAGATTTATGGAGTCCTGAAAAATCTATTTGATCATGTAAACAGCACATTTGATTCTTTCCAGGATTTTTTTTTTCAGAAATTCAAGTTTACTTCAAATTCATCTGTACTGATGCTGGTCTCTGCTAAACAACATTTCCCACCAACTGCATATTCTGCTGCCTTTCAGACAGTTCTTTTCCCTTATATTTTTATCTCCACAACACAAATCAAAGGTGAGGAAATGCAGTGATTCCTGTCCTACAGACAGTGAACTGCAATGAAGACACATCCATTGCACAGCAAACTCTGTTTTGTACTTCAGGCTCATTTAGCTTGATCCAATATCTCTAAGGACACTGGACAGCTTCTCTGTAAGCTCAGTATCCATTGAAATTGGCCCCAAGTTATCTTCTCATCTGAAAATGGTGAGAATACACTATGTTCTTGATTATATAATGAAAATGTTACCAGTGTTTTAGTAACAATGCAAGTCTCTTTAGAAAAATAAAGTTCTGTTATTCTTGTCAGCTCTACTTAAATGAGTGTACATTCTCTTACTTGAATAGGTGGGTGCTGGAGGATATTTTTTAACACAGATCATTAAAAGTTTTGTTAATTAAGAGATAAATATGTAATTTTACACAGAGGTAATGTATAATGTAATAGAAATAGAATAATTTTGAGGCAAAGACAATAAATAAACTAATAAATAGATTATAGGAACATCCTTATTTTTCCTTCACTTTTTTCCAATAGTTTGTTAAAGAACCAGGAAAATTATTTTTTCTGACAGCATGACTATCTGGGCAGCAGATATTTCCCTGAATTTAGCCTGTGTATTGTTATAATTTTGTTGTACTCATTAAAAAACACAAAAAAAACCCCTATAAAATATGTGAGCCCTCTTGTGGCCAGAATATCTTCTATGTGTCTTATGAAATCATCAGAAACTATGTGGCCTAATGAAGTAACTACCTGAAAATATCTAGAGAACACTAAGTGTAATTTTTTAGTTAATACTTCTAATATCAGTTCTCTTTCATTTTTTATAACAATGAAATCAATTTAATTTTTCTTTTATATCTTTCTTAATTTACTATTTGTAGCTAAAATGCCCAGGAACTTCTGGTTTTGTAACAGGGGTTTTTATTTTAAAGTCTTCGTATGTATCACATATAGGACCAAATATGACCATCAGTCAGAACTTTATTTGTTACTGATCTGGAGCTGAACTCTGAGATGATTTTGAGGTGGAAGAGACTTTATTTCATTGCCACTTATCATTCTTCCTTCATGAATTCAAGAAAAACATGCCAAACAATCCAAACTACATATTCATATTTAAGAACAATCCTTATCACCTGATACAACAGTTTTCATATTTTTGAGGGGTTTTTGCTTCCCTTCATTAAGAAGACCTGTTTCTGCAGTGTAATGCTTTTCTTTGAAAAGAAAAAGGAAAAATTTTACAGCTGTTCAAATTAACTCATGAACTGGGCCTTGAGAAATTAGGTAGTAATTTTCATTGATTAGATAAAATATCAGCGCTCTGTGGTTAAAGTTATAATAAATTTGCAGACAGAAAAGGGATGTTATTTTAAATTCAAACTCTGTGTTCTACTCCTCACAGATTTTTCCACTTCATAAGGTCTGTTACTGTGCTCAGATATTTAATGTAGTATAATAATGGCATTTTAATGTATATATGTCCCATGGATTGCTGAACACTTACTGATTATTTGCTTTAATTCTGCTGATCAATAGCATTTGCTTAGTTATTTCAACTGAAGCCTGAAAAGAGATCAAAAACATATTTTTTGTTGTAACTGACTGTTTTAAAGTTCCACTGGAGAGTATTGGTTGCAATGCCTTAATCTTCTGTATCACAGTGTTTGTGGTACTTGTGTACAATTATTTATTTATACATTGATATATTTATATATATGTTCAAGAAATGCAAACAGTCAACACATCTGTTTGTATTTTTCTGTTTTATTCTGGTATTTTATTTTTGGTTTCCTATATTCTTATTTGTTTCTATCACAGTCATTTTAGTAGTCTGGAATTAGATTAAAACTGGAGTGTATTTTTTAATTCTTGCTCTGTAACTCTGTATCTATTTTTTCCCTAAGAAATGTAATATACATTTATATAGCAAAAGAAATTCCATATTTACAAACATAATAGGTGTTCATTGTTATAATTATTATTACTGCATCCTTAGTATAAATTCTTAAGAAACTCTTTGCCAGGAGTCACTGTAGAATGAACAGAAATTAAGACTTGTACCTGATAGCCTAGAGAAATTGTATACACATTATATATGCAGGAGTCTGTAGAAAATATGTCAGGGAAGAGGCAAAGATTGGTGAATTAAGTGGGGAGGGGGAAAAGCCAAACCTCACACTCATTAATGGTGAAATTAGTAAGTTTCTCATTTTCAAAATTTGGAGGAATGCAAATATTAATTGGGCAGAGCAGTGGGTAATAATTCATAGACTGGTTGATTTCTTTCATGAAGAGAAACTCAGCTCCAAACCTTTTGACCAGAGTCACTTCTTATATGAGATATGTGGAGTCTACCCTGAACTGAGATGCTCCATCTATATTTAAGAGTATCTTATGTTTACAGCTCTGAAGAGAATATCAATCAAATGTCCTTTTCATTCCAGTTACCTTTGGGAATACTACAGATATTTTGGGAATTTTACTTCAGTATGGTTTTAACTATATACTGTAATTCTTAAGAATGACAGACAGTTAATGTAGGTTACTTTAATATAAAAATCCTTTCCCCCTGCATATGGTTAAGAGTGACATGTTTCTTGAAAAATATCTGCAGCACCCGTTACTAAGCACTTAAATGTGCATCTCTCAGTGAGATAGCAAGTAAAGTCAAGGCAACTGGTTTATTTTATTTAATGTTTCATTTCTATCAAAAGAAACCTTTTCAATGCATCAAGATACAGAAGCTTGCTCATGCCACATGACAATGGAAGTTATAAAACAACAAGTCCAATAAATGCAGATTATTAAAGCTGGGTATGCTAATCTGTACATGGTAAAATATTGTGTAAATAATTTGTGCACACAAATAGCAGAGAACCTGGGCCTTGGCTGAGTAAACAAGACATCCTTGTGCAGCATGAATAAATCACAGGATCATAAAATGGTTTGGCTTGGAAGGGACTTTAGGGATCATGTAGTTCCAGCCACCCTGTCATGGAAGGGGACGTGGTTGCCCAAAGACCCATCCAGCCTGGCCTTGAGCACTCCCAGGAGCAGAGAGCCACAGGTTCTCTGGGCAACCTGTTCCAGTGCCTCACGGCTTTCTGAGGAGAGTTTCTTCCACATATTTAATCTTATCTCCCCTCTTTTAGTTTAAAACCATTCCTTCCTTTTCCTATATCTGCCTGTGGAAATCTCCCACTTTTTTAAAAGCCCCCTCGATGTACTGGAAAGGCTGCAGTGAAGAAGGTCAGAGCCTTCTTCTCTCCAAGCTGGACAGTCCCACCTCTCACCAGTCATTGTAGGAGAGGTGCTCCAGCCCTCTGGGGATATTCAGAGTTCTCCTCTGGAGTCACCCCAGAGGACCATGGTGTTCCTGGGCTGAGGAGCAGAGCCCAGCCAGGTGGGTTTCACAGTGAACCCCCCCATAGCTCTGTCAGCTGCTCTCTGAACTCAGAGTCAGGCTTTGGCTGCCCCTGGCAGAGGGCAGGGACACCAGCACTGGGAGGTTTGGCGTGGGACTCTCTCTGCTGGATGCTCATGTTTCAAGTCCTGGCCCAGCAGGGAGAAGCACCCCTAAAAAGCCATCTGCCTTTCTGTTTTGGAGGTGGGCACAAAAAAACAGGCCAGATTGAAATTAAAGGCCTGGTTTTTTCCAGGGATTTTAAATATAGGATGATAAATTCTCATCTAGTTGCAAGATTAGCACAGTCTGCTCACTCTGAGGAACAGGGCAGAGGAGTCAATAGTGACTGAGTCCTTTGGGATTTGATTTAAATGCTCCAGAGTTCAGAAAGTTCTTCAGTCAATCCTTTGGATGGCTGTGGGTAAGCACAAGTCCACATTGTCCCATATTGTTTTGTCTAACTAAACTGTGGAGAGAACTTGCTAACACTTTATATGAAGTTCAGAGTTATATCCTAATGCAGTACAGAACCTGAAAAATATAAAAGCTAAAACTTAAGGCATCATTCTGACAGAAGGTGATGGGAATCCAGGGGCCAATATAAAGCCAGAAAATTTTCAGGTGGAAAAAAAATTACACTGAAGTAAGGGCCAGTGGAGAATAAGATATTGTTCAGGATACTGTAGGTAATTACAGAAAAGCTACCAAGGTTACAAAAATAATGAGCTTTCCATTTTAACCATCAATTCAGATACAGTGAAAAAAGGAGTTTTCAGTGAAAAGCACCCTGAAGTATCTTTTTTTATTTCTCTAAACAAGTCTCTGAAAATAGCAATGGATTCATTGACTTTCAGATGCTTCTCTCAGAAGAGAACATGAAAATATCTTAGCAATTCTTTAAGAAAAGTTAAATTATTTGAAAGGAATACTAGTTGCTGAAGTGCTTAAAATTATGGCTATTATTTGAAAGGAATACTAGTTGCTGAAGTGCTTAAAATTATGGCTATTAATAGACTACATGATGCACTGGTGTGTCTAAGAGCAGTCTGATTCACTGTGGGTGCATGACCTGCTTTAAATTATTGAATGAATCTGGGTTCTTAAGCATGATATAAATGTACCTCATAGTAAATTGTAAGTCAGAAATAAATGTAACTAAATGTAAATTATATAGACACAGATAAAGATATGGATTACATAACTACATCTATAGATTCAGATATTTATACAGAAATGCACTTTTCTGTATATATTTATCTGAATTTGCATATATGCATGTAAATATGCGGACCAATATTAAATTCTTCATGTTCTAGCCTGGAAAAAAGGCATGTATAAAATAATTCCAGTTCCCATAATTTAGTGAAAGTATTTATGCTCATTTTAATGAGTCAGGGTCTAGAAAAGTCCCTCAGGAATTAAGTTTGGCTTAAATGATTGTAGTGCAAATACTTCTCTGGAGGTTTTCTTTAAGCACTCAGCTAAATTACTAAGTTACATAAGTTACTAAGCTAAGCAGGAGAATTGTTTATATAAGTCTCATTTCTGTATTTTAAAGTCTTTTATTCTTTCTTTAAGAACAGTTTTAACTTTACATCTTTTTCCTGAGTTTCAGATGAACTTAACTATAACTTGGCTTTTTTTATTATGTAGTCAACAATAGTTTCTAATCAACCTTGATAAAAAAATATTTCTCTTCTAGCCATAGAACCACAGAATACCCAGACTACAGAAGAGCAGAAAAAAGAAATGAAGACAAAGATTAATTTCTTGGACTTCCAAATGCAACAAAAATTGAGTGTTTGAAGACAGTGAATCTGAAATTTTTGATGCATAGTAACATACTCTGAAGTTTAAATATTTCTCATTGCTTAGCATGTCACAATCATACAATTTTGGAGTGCAAAAATAGCATGGGTATGGGGTTTTTTTAAAAGAACAGAGATGGTTACATTCAAAAGGACTTGAGCCTATCACATTTGGTGGTATTTGTGCTGTCAGTAACTGTTTTATCTGACCCAAAATCCAAGTGAAGGAGAGATTTTGGGAAGGAAGCAAAAGAGGTCTTTAATCCCACATTTTGAGTTAAAGAACAGTTGCCTCAGAAGCAAAATTCTGTTCTTTAAGGCATGGGATCAGAAGGTTTGGAGGTAGAATCTCAGAGAATATTTTATTTTAGCTAGTTAAGAATGGACGTTTGGGATGTGTGTTTGTGACTCATTGTGAATGAGGTTTATGATGCACAAATGAAAGTCTGATTGCTTCAGTGACTGGAGGTTTCACACAGGCTTCCTTCACTCTGCAAAGACTGTGAAACAAATACATGATCCTTGCAAATGCCTACTAAGCACCAGCTAGTCCAGTTAGACACGTTTAGTAACTTGTCTTGGTCATTGCTGATGGTTCCTGGAATTTGAGCCAAATGTTGTATCATTTGTTCTCTCATCCATATGGAAGGACCTCTGAACTGTCTTCCTTCTTTTGCTCCCTTCTCAAACCTCTAATACATTCAGCAATCTGCTCACCTATTGGTACTGACCTGGACTGGTTCTTGAGTGGCCATTGCCTTCTTTCTACCACCATGTCAAATTATAATTTCCACCTGAGTTTTTCACAGATGTTGAACAGAAAATAACCAGGCATAACACAGCCTATGATTCTTTGGCTTCCCAAGTGCAATCTGTGATTCCATCCCATACCTAGGTGCCAAATGCCATTTAGCATTCTTCAGAGCCTTGCTTTCTAAAGTCTCAAGGGAAGAATGAAGCTATAGGGCTCCAGAAAAAGCACAGAGAAACATAAATGTGATTGCATTTCACTATGATCAAAAATGCATGGGAAATGTTCTGCACTCTCTTTTAGCAAGACAGAAGTATGTTCCAGATTACAAAACTGTAGTATGGACTTGGTTTATTTCTTTAGACTGATCACTCTTACTGAATGCTGAATATTGGCTGAATTAAGAAAAATGTTTTTGTTTGGGGGGCTTTTTGTTTGTTTTGGGTTTTTTAGATACTGAAAGGCTATCAGCTAGATTGTGTTAAAAAGAAACTACATTTTCACCAACAAGGGTGTCATGTTTTCTGATGACTTGAAAAAATCATCACTACCTTCCCTGGGGCAATGTGGAGCATCAAGGAAAATATGTGGGAATATTCCTATTTCTGAAATACATTAGCAGTTGCTTTCATAGCAAAATCAGTTTGTCTGGTACATAGTTGTAATATATTTTGATTTCTGAACTTTAGATAGAAAAAATGTATTAGTTATCCAAACAAGAATATTCACTGCATTATCAGTTAACAGAAAGGAAAATATTCCCTTAGCTAGAGAAAATTCTTAGAAATAAATTAATTATTAATTTCCTTTAGAGCAAGCCTAACCTTGACACTTTATTATTATTGAAGAGCACTTACAATGAATTCATCATTTCAGCTATTTGAAGGAGTATATGGAAAACTGTGACTCAACAAGACTCCTCCAACAGATAGTTGTGTTTTGGCTTCTGCACAAGGCTTGATGGCATTCTCATGAATAGTTGATTAGGTTGGAGAGTGCAATGTCTGCATGCATAATTGAAGCTATACAGAAATAATTGATCTAATTACCAGTGCTATGTAAAGTCATTCTGGTTAGAGACCTGCCCCACAGTTACCCCTCAAAGAACATATGGGATATTCTGAAGGAATCCTTAATATTTTCAATTACTCCTTTGCCCTGCAAGGTCTCTTCTTGACTGCTTATAAACTGTGTTGGATATTCTCTGGTAACCAAACTCATCCCTGCTTCCATATCCAAGTAAATTATTGGAAGGCATCCCATCTATTGGGACATATGGATTTTCTATTTGGTATCACTACATCCTCTCATCATGAGTGGTGGAATGAACAAATAATACTAACCAAATGAACAATTTTTAAAGAAGAAATGGCCCTCTTCCCAAGTTAAAGTATTTGCAAAGTACTTTGTGTGTCCTCCCTCATGGGACTATTGCCTCAGGCTTTCTATGAAGATTTTGAATATTCAGATATCACAGTATATAGACTATGGGCAGAATGCAAGTGCTCAAAGGGGTTTCTTTGCAAAATTTGTCATTTCCACCTCTGTCAATGCTGACATCTTGACATGTGAGCACAGTCCCAGAATCCTTATTCAGTAGTGACTGCAGGAGCTTTCTCTGGAGACTTTTAGGAGTCACACATGAGATAAATGTATACATAAGCACACACCCAAAGAAGCAAGTTATCAGGAACTGTCTGTGATAAGTGTGAGCTGAGGATGAGGAAAAGTCTTCCCAACATTTCCAGTCTCAAATTCATAATTTTTTCTACCTGTAGTAACAGAGAGACAACTTACCCTAAAAACCAGAGGTAATAAATACCAGACAGAAAATAGAGGTTATTGAAATAAGATTTTTAAACTACTAATCACTGTAGTGGTCCAAAAACAGGCAAGAATTTACTCTTTCAATAGTAGAATGAATTTGCTTTATGTCATCTGATCAAATGTTCAGAGAGGAAAACTCTGAAAAGTTCCAAATTGAAAATTGCATGGTCCAGCTTTCCAAAGAAATATTTTAGAACACTGCTAGCCCAGTTTCAGAAAGGAATGGTACAAAAATACTTGATTTTAAAATTATCAGTTTTATGTCAAGAATGACAAGCTAGAATTTCTTTTCAAGATACCAAAGCCCTCATAACTGATGCAAACATAGAGGAATGCTTCGGGTATACGATTCCTATTTAAAATAACCTTGATTGATTTTATTGTGAACTGACAGCTTATGGAGATATTATTGACATCAGTTCAGAAATTTTCACTCAGTGAAAATAATGTGAATTTCCTTTTTAAAAGGGTGAAACGCATCACTTTGGTGACAGTCACAAACAGTGTGGAAGTGAGAAGAGTTTCAGTGCTCCATGTCAAAGCACAAGTGAAATCATCTCTTGGTTGTATCCAGATAAACCTCATGGATAAATCCAGAGAATTGTGTATACTGAGGTAGAATTAATTGCAGTAAATCTCAGGTATGTTCTTTGCTTAGAATTGTTTTCAGCTAGGGAAATTATTCTTTAAACAAGAAAATAACAATGTTTTAATGCATAGGATTGTTTCTGTGAATGTTTAATGAAATCAATAATTAGTTAAGAAAATACATGAAAAAACAGGGGCTTAGGAATGTATGATAATATAAATCAAGTACATTTTAGGAAGTGGACTGTTTCTTTTATCTATTCTTGAAGTTCCTGAATTTAGGATTCAAGTGGTGCATCACTTCCCCCAATTGTCTATCTCCACATACAAGTTTAATAATACGATAGGATTTATAGTAAAGATAATTAGGACTTTATGAGCTTCAATATAGGTTCTTTATTTCCATACAAATATATTTGTATTTAAAATGTAGTATGTAGAACCTTAAACCTTTTAAAGGTAAAGGAGAAAATCATGTCCTAGGTTAACATCCTGCAAAACAAAATATTCTATAAATCCTTTATCTTAGACAGGTTCCAGCTTGTACATCTGCCCCCACCTTATCTTTTTTTCAAATAGAACTTACTGAATTCTTTGCTGCTTTTGTAAAGCAGTTCCAAGTATAATCTGTAAGTCCGGCCTTGCTGGGCATGTGTACCCCGGTGTAAAGCTCTGCTGTGGAGGAGGCTCTTTCAGGGCTCAGAGGAGTTACTGCTCTTTGTGGCATGAGAAGTGGAAAAGCACCACACACCTGAGCGGGTGGTGCATGACAATAGCATGGGCAGGAAAAGTTAATTCAGCAGGAATAAACGAGGGGCCAACTGTAAAGCATCAAACCATCCTAAAGTTTCCTATCTCCCTCCCGTCCCAAAGTTAACTTCATATCGGGGAAGACGCCGGGTCTACCCTGCTGCTGGGCAAAAGGGAAAGTGTTGATTGCACCTTGCTCTGAAACTTCATCGCTCCTTCAGCACGAAACACTGAGTTGTCGTAAAGGTATGATGAGAACCATTGGCAGCACGGGGAAGACACTGGTGGTGCTGTGACCAACCTCCAGCCCCGCTCCCAGCGCAGCCCCGCTCCCATCTCCAGCCCCGCTCCCATCTCCAGCCCCGCTCCCACCTCCAGCCCCGCTCCCAGCGCAGCCCTGCTCCCATCTCCAGCCCCGCTCCCACCTCCAGCCCCACTCCCATCTCCAGCCCCGCTCCCTGCGCAGCCCCGCTCCCATCTCCAGCCCCGCTCCCATCTCCAGCCCCGCTCAGCCCCACTCCCACTCCAGCCCCGCTCCCATCTCCAGCCCCGCTCAGCCCCGCGGAGCCGCTCCCGCCCCGCCGCGGTGGCACCGCAGCCCCCGGGCCGGGCCGGGCCGGCTCTTCTCGAGCTGTGCACACTCAGACCTGGTGGTACCCGCGGGATGCTTGGGAAATCACTTCGGCGTTTTGCCAGCTTTTAAGGGTGGCCCCAAACACTACTTGTAGATATTTAAAAGAGTGTTATTGACAGTAATATTGGATTATTAATAGCTTGGCAAAATCCATCGGACTCTGTGCTTCAGCTTCCTCATTATATAATCCCCCCTTTATGTGGTTTGGGTTGAAGCTGAGAGTTTTGTCTGTGGATATGTTTTACTTTAGTCTCGTTTTAACATGAGAGCACAAAGGAATGCACACATGGCATCATTAAAAAAATGTGCATACAGTAACTTGGATGCAACAGTGTAGGAAATACTGAAAATCTGCCCCTCGAAGCACCTCTCAAGAACTGAAGGAGCCTGTTCAGGGCCCAGGACCCTTCAGTCTTTTAGTGATGTGAAAGAGCTCCACTAGATCCCGTCATAATCCATAAAAGTAGCTGTAAAGTCACCCCATCCAGGCCCACCACCTGCTAGCTGGATTCATAATCAGCTATGGGTAGAAAAACTCAAAACAGTCGTAAACTATCTTTCATTTAAACTTACATCTGCCATTTTGAAATGATGCTATGGAGACATCCACCTTTAGGGATGGCAGAAGGAAGTGTGCAACACTGGAAGGTGAAATTTTGCCACAATATTTACTCTCTTCCTTGTTTAAAGATGATAAAACCGAACACCTACAAACATCTATGCTTTCCATTGTATAGCATCCAGTGCTGTTGATTTTTATGTACTCAGGGAGAGTTTTCTCACAGTCTGGTGTTTGCATCTATTGACTTTGTAATCTATAGACAGACTCTTAATGAGCAGAAAAGACAAGAATCTCAGAGATAAAGCCTTGGAATAACAGTGGGCCTTTACAGCTTGTCAGTAGGAGAAAGCTCAAACATAAATATCTGATTTACAGAAGTAACACAACTTATTTTGATAGATTACATTGTTTCTGTTTCAAATTACTCTGTCAATCGAGAAGGAGGAGGTTAAGAGGTCATATTTTTAAAAAAATGCTTGAAAGGGCTCTTTCAAGGGATTTTTCATAAATTTCACCCCCATAATTAATTGCTTATTTGTGATATTGGAGTACCTCTACTTTGTCTGACAAACGTGCTGATTTTGTGAAATGTTGCTTTACAAATTCCCCCAAACAGACAGGAACAGGACCAAAGACCCCGCACATGGACTGAAATGCAGTGATTTGCACTACACAGCAGCTCCTGACGCGTCTTCGTCTCATCTTCATTTCAAGTTTGATCCTTTTTCCCTTGGTGGGTGAGGCTTTGATGCTGTTTTGACCTGTTTCACTTGGGAATGGATCATGCAGAAAACCACATGGGCTTTTTTGCTGTTTTGACCTGTTTCACTTGGGAATGGATCATGCAGAAAACCACATGGGCTTTTTAAGCAGAAGTGAGGTCAAGGCTGAGAATAGTCTGTGTTGAAAACTTTTAGACCAGTGGTTATCCAGCAAGAGACAGGCAAGGAGAAAGGTTAGGGTGTAAATTCTTGAAGCAAAGTGGCCACAGTGGGGTTTAACTTCATTCTGGAGTATCAACTCAACGCCCTGGGCCGGCCTATCTACTGGAGACGGAGCCTTTTGTCTCTCCCGTGCCCTTTCCGTGTCACCGCCTCCGCGGTGGCGCCCGCGGCCGGGCGGGACACCCTCAGCACCCAGGGGCGTCCCGCCGCCCTCTCGCCGCTCCCGGGGCCGGGCTGTGCTCCGTGTGGGTGCGGAGGGCCCCGCTGAGCCCCGCCCGTGCCGCGCCGCCCTTCGGGGCCCCGAGGGCAGGCGGGGCACGGGGAGGGCACCGGCGCCTCCCGCTTCGGGCAGAGCCGGCGGCGGGCCCGTGGGTGGCTGTGCCCGGAGAGGCGGCGCCGGAGGCCCCGGCGGGTCCCTCGCCCGCCCCGTCCGGCGCAGCGGCGGCGCTGGGTCCGTGGGCAGCGTGCGACACCAGGAGCGCCCTCCACACGCGTGGGGCGGCCAGCGGCGGCTGCTTGGCCCCGGAGCCGGCCCTGCCCGCTGCGCCTCCGCTTTTCCAAGGGCTCGATTCCCCGGCAGCCGGCAACAGGAATAAATTACAAAGCCGCACTTAATGTTAGTGACTCTTTAAATGGAATTTTTCATTCAAACTTTGTCATTAAAATAGAAAGGCCTTTTGGTTGTGACCATACAGGCATAATAAATTGTATATGTTTGCGATACTGAATGAATCTTGCCCATATGCTGCACTGCAAGGCTACATGAATGAAGCATTTACCAAATCAGGCCCACCACATTAAACAGAAAAACAATCTTTATTCATGGTAACTTATCAGTTTCAATTAATCAACCTCAACAATAGAAATTCTGATGTGTTCAAGCAACTTGAAAGCAATAGGTCATCTCCAGGGCAGCCATGTTGTGTCTTTGTGCCTATGGCTTCAGACAAAGCAACATCTCCAATAAATGTACATCCCCACACACAGATGTGTGACTATATCTGTATAAACATCCAGGCGCACTGAAGGCCCTGGTGTACACGTACGTAGAAGTGTTTGGCTTTTTGTCATACAAAAAGTAATTGTTTGTAAAAGTAATTTTTTCTTTTTTTGGAGCTCCACAAGTTTAAACAAAAGAAAAGAAATTTCCATTGGATGACCATCCTTTCAGTTTCTCTGCTGCTATGTGAATAGCATTGTGCAAACCATTCCAATGGTATTGAAAAGGGGTAACCATTGGTTTGATTTGGTTACACGGTTTCGTAAAGAGCTCCCTCCCACTGCCTTAGGGTCTGTGAAAGGTCTGTGACCTGTTTAGAACTGCCAAGTGAAATGTCATGTCGCCCCTCCCAAATGGGAGTATCTGCATTCATTTGATCAGTATAAAAAATGATTGGGGATGGCGAGATCAGGGCTTTTGAATTGCAATTTATAGCAGTTTACAAAAATGCACATTGTTGGAAAAGAAAACATGGAAGTGTTTCTTTCTAAATTGCATTACCTGTGAAATGTCATTAGTCTTTTTAGGATATTGCATCGTATTTTTTATGATCTCAGAGAGAGATTTAAATGAAGAAGTTGAGTGTTTGCTTGAGATACGAAGACACAGCGCACTACCTACAGCACCTGCTAAGTTTTGCCATCAGCTGCTGGAGGAAATGTTTCCCCATTCCTCTCCAGCTTGCGTCCATAGCTCTGCTGTCATCACTTGGTGGTACCGCGTATTTCACGAGATCTTGTCATTTTAGTGCAATGACACGAGGCTGCTGCTTTCTGGGAGGGTGGTTTGTTCATGTCCAGGGCTCAGCATCCTCCCACCTCCCGCCGAGCGCTTTGACCACCGCCGCCTTGTCCGGAGACGGCTCCGCCGAGCGCTTAATTTGTTCCTCCTGCGATTGCCCGCACCTGAAAAGAAACAAAACCAAAGCAAACGAAACACAACAGCAAGGGAAACGAATGAACGGTTGCACTGATTTAAAACTCTCCTTCCTTCAATGTGCCGTCTCTCACCGCCATACCCCCGGGGGCTGCGCCCTTAATGCGCCCGGTCCGGGGGTTGGGGCGCGGCTCTGGGGAGCGCCGTGTTCTGGGGCTGGGCACCTTCCCTTCCCCGCTCCGTGCCTGTCACAGCCCCCACAGCCTCAGCACTGCCTGGGGAATGCCAGGGCTCCCTGGGGAATGCCAGCGCTGCTGTCACTGCGGGCACAGAAGGGACCGCACGGGGAGCGGTGGCTGCTCTGCGAGCGGTGAGGGATAGAGGAAGGTGCGGGGCAGAGAACAGCGGGGGAACACGGCTGTTTCAGAAGGAAAAGCGAAGGGTGAAGGGACGCCGGGTCCGCCCGGGACGGCGGGTGCCCTGCAGCATGCTGGAGCCAGGCCCCGACGGCGGGGGCGGCAGGGATGCTGGCTGCAGGGCCACAAACAGCGCAGGGGGGCCAGGGCTGCTCCTTCTCCTGCAGGTGCCGGCTCGAAGGGTGAAGCTCTCCCTCATGACCTCCGCTCCTCACCTTGCAGGTGCTCTGCTGCCCACAGCGCAGGGGGTGGCGGCTTGCTCTGAAAAGAGCACCCACGCTCGGGGCCGGCTCACCGCGGCCTCGGCCGGCGGCCGGGTCACCCTGGGACTCCTCTTCCCCCGCCCGGACCGAACTAAAGAAAATGTTTTCTTTCCCTGCTTGCCTAAAGGTGACACCTCAGCACCACGGAGAGCCACGGTGACACCTCAACACCGCCGGGACGCCGTGAGCAGCCCTGGCAGGGCTTCAGCCCCGCGGGCACGGAGCCCTGCGAGGGCAGAGTGGGTCCCTGTGTCCTCTTGGGCTGGTCCGGACCCCGGGACAGGGGACATGGAATGTCCTCGCCAGGCTAAAGCTGCACGTCCAGTTCCGCAACCAAGGAGGGGGGCACAGCACTGAGCCTGCCAGAGTGCAAGAAGCGTTTGGACAATGGTCTCAGGCGCATGATGTGATTTTTGGGCATGCCCTGCTCAGAGCCAGGAGTTGGACTTCTATGACCTTTGTGGGTGCCCTCCAATACAGTATTTTCTATGATTCTATGACCATGTTGACTGGGTCCGGCACAGATGCTCTTTGTAGCTGTCACCCAAGGCTGAAACGTTAAAACGGGACAGATAAATTATTAGGAGTAAAAGCCTCGAGCGGCTTAATTGGGAAAAGCAGTCCTGGTTCCAACCAATGTCCGTACAATTGCACACTGCAGTCCACCATTATTCGAGCTTCATCTACTATGCACTATATACCACCGTCTCCAAAGGATTGTTGCCCTAGAAACTTGTTTTAAATCTCCAGCTATATATCAACACCTTGTTTTAGCAGTCCTTGGCTGAATTACAGTTACACAGTTTGGCGCTTCTTTCAAATTTCCTCCCATCAGTTTGGCCAAAGAAAGGAATTTTTCTCCTTTAGAAATGAATTGGCTTAATTAGTAAGTAGATTAATGGCAATTGCTGGTGAGTTGGTTTCCAGCAGAGTTTCACCAGAGAGGGTTAATCGGAGTCAGGTCTGGAATCTTTCCCAGAACTGGCTGCCAGCCATTTCCGTCAACCAATCAACCCCGTAAACAAACGCGCCATCCGCTGAAATAGAGTTTATTTCTTACTGTCATCCCGCTGGAGTCATTTCCCCAAACAGCCGCCACCTCGCCATGGGTTTGAAATGGATCGCCCTGAACTCGGGGATTCTGATTTTCAGTGATTTCCCCAAATCTTTGAAGCCTTTCTCCGGCGAAAAAAATATTTGTTGGGCGTATCGGCATTCAATAAACAAGTAACCTGCTTTCAGCAGCCTCCAGCTGAGATTTTTTCCCTTCTAAGAAGCTTATAATTCGAGGCAAAATCAGTTAGCATAGCAGGGCGATTCAAAACTCTTTTTCAAAGTCACTGTCTCAAACGTGGGGCAAACAAGAGAAACATCAGCATTGACTTTGACATCTTTTTCAGCCTTTCCACTTATTTTTTTTTTCTATACCGATACAACGTATTCATACTTCGACTTGCAGCTGCATTAGTCTTGCAAAAAAAAAAAAAAAAATCCCTGCTGAGAAATGCATATAATAGGAAAAACAGATCGGCTGGACAGCAGCGTAATTAATGCCAGAAAGGGCTGAGGCCGGTTTCATAGTTTGTCTTTTGAGGATATCAAGACGAGACCTGGTGAAAAATGACGCATGCTTTAACATTTCAGAAAGCTGGCAACTAGCAGCGCTCGCCCCCCCTCCACCCCTCCTTTTTTTTTTTTAACTTTATGCCTCTGAACAAAGGGGTCGGCAGAACTAGCTAGGTTGTAATGAGTTCTGTGTCCCTAGCACATTAAGTGCATCATGGAAACATATTGTATCGAAATAGTTTGGAGGAGAATACTGGGGATGAAAGAGAAAGGGTGCTTTGATCAGCTCCCTGGGGTCCTGAGTGCGCGCAGACCGACTTGCAAGGACTTATTCAGCTCCAGCGAGACACACTTACAACGCCATTCAAAGAAATTTGCATATCTGTAATTTATCACATTTGTCCCCAACATTTTTGCAAGGTAAATAAAAGTTGGCTGAATAAAAAATATCAATCATCACAGGGCGAGGGAGAGAGGGAGCCGGGAGCAGGGCGAAGTGTTTGTTTAACCAGACTCCGTTTGGAAAACTTTTGCTGAACGCGGGGTAAAACTGACCCCGAAGCGTTTTGCAGTTTATTTCAAGGCGGTGACCGCGCTTGTGACCGCAACCGGAGCTCCGCGCCCCGGCCCAGCACGGCCCGGCTGGGCCAGACCCGGACCCCCGGGGCCCGGAACTCCGGCATTCCGCGCTAGCAGCACCCCCGCGCAGCACCGAGCAGCACCCCAGGCCCTCGGACCGCGCCTCGGCCCCGCAGGTCCCCGGAGCCAGGGCTGGCACAGGGGAAACGGGGGAGGTGGAAATAAAAACCTCGGAAAGGGCCCCGGCCAGGGCCTTGTTCAGCTTCAGCCTGCGGCGACCGCGCCGCCACCGGCATCTTCAACTTGACCTTGGCGAGGGGTCCGCGCCTTCGCCTCATCTGTCACCCGCGCCCGGTGACAGTGATGCATTTCACGCATTGTCGGGGCAGGGCACGGGGAGAGCCGTCGGGGACGGGACGGGCTGGCTGCGGAGCGGGTGCGCTGTGTCCGGGCGGTGGCGGGGAACAAAAGTTATAGCGAGACGTCTGTGCGGCTAATTCCGTGAAAGGCGCGTCCCGGTCCCTCCCGCGGGAAGGTCACTGTCGCGGGCTGCGCTCCGCCCAGGGGGGGCCACAGTGCTCCGCGCATCCCCGACCCCGCGCTCCCCACGCCGGCGGGCACGATCGGTGCAGACACGTCCCGAAGGCACCGTGTTTTCCCCCATTTCCCAAAACAGCCATTCCCAGCCCACCGGCACGAGAGAGGCTCGCCGAGCCGCGTTAACGCTACAGGGTCCCTCCACACTCGCCCCAACGCGCCTCGAGCCGCTTCTCGCTTCAGCGGCAAGGGGCAGCTCCCCGTGGTACCGCCCGAATGGGGGTCAGAGCCGTCGGGGGTCCCCACCTCGCCCGGGGCCGTTCCCGCCCGCCATCCGCTGGGGAGCATCTCCCCGGGTCCGCGCCGTGGCTCCGGCCCGGCCGTCGCTCTGCCCGGGGCCGGATCGCGGGAGGCGGGGGCGGCGAGCGGCCGCTCTGAATCTGTCCCGGCCCCCGGTGAACTTGGGGGCTTGTGCAGCCGTCGGGGCGCTCGGCGGAGGCATTTCCCAGAACGGGCAGCCGCCTTCATCCGCCCGGGGAGTGCGGAGCTCCTCCGCCGAGGAGTCCTCTCAGCCCGGTCCCCCGGTCCCCTCACCGCGCCCCGGTGCGGCAGAGGGCTCCGGCCCCGTCGGGGCGCGGGGCGCTGGCGGCGGCTGCTCCCGCCCGTGCGACCCCGCCACGCTGCCAGTCCTCGGGGAGCGGACGGCCTCCGCCCGGCAGGGCCGGAGTCTCGGGCCGCGCCGTTCCAACTGGAAATCCCGGCGTGGCGAGGCTCAGGGGGACCGGGGTGGCCAAGGTCCGTCCGGGCGGGGCAGGGCAGGGCCGGGAAGAGCCTCTCGGCACCCCGGTGCTGTCCTGCGGGGCGCCAGAACGGGGCTGACACGGCGGCACCGGGCCGGCCCTGCCTTCTCCAAGCCGCTCGGCGTTCCAGGTTGCGCAGAGCAGGTGCACGGGAAAAGCGGGGTCCGCGCCGATCCGGGGCGGCAGGCGGAGGCTGGGGACGCGGGGACCGGGGCGGGCAGGGGGTGGGCGCTCCCGTGGGTCCTCCGGGTGCCGGTTCCCGGCCGCCCGGTCGGGTACTGCGCCCGCAGACGCAAAGTGGAGCGCTGCCTTCGGAGCCGGCGCCGCCGCCCCAGGGGCCGCCCGGGGGGAGCCCCGCTCATTCCGGCGTGGCCGCCGCCAGAGGTGGCCCCGCGGCGCGACGCGACGGCTCCGCGCGGGGCCCCCCCCGGGGCCGCCCCCGGCGCGGCCACCGCACAGGGGCGGCGCCGCCCTCGCCCGCGGGGGCTCCCGGCAGACGGGCCCCCTCTTGGAGACCTCCATGCGCAACGCGGGCCGGCGGGCGGGAGAGCCCCGCTGCCGCCGCCCGCTGCCGCTCGCCGGAGCCCCGACGGCGGCGGGTCCGCACCGGGGCTGCGGCCGGGAGCCGCCCCCGGCCCGGAGCCGCCCCGCCCGCCCCCTCCCGGCCGCGGCGGCGGCGCGGGGAGCGGCGGGGCGCACGTGCGCCCGCGCGGGGTCCGGTCCCGGCGAGGCGCGCGGCGGCGCGGGGCGCGGGGGCGGCGCGGGGCCGCGGCGGCGGCGCGAGGGGAGCGGCACGGGGGGCGCGCGGCGGCGCGGGGGGCACGGGCACCCCCCCGAGCCCGGACGGGCCCCGGGAGCGGCGGCGGCGGCGCGCTCGGCCCCGCCGGGCGGTCTCCGGAGAGGCCAGCGGCGGCCGGGCGCGCCTCGCCTGCAGCCGGAGCCATTCATTCCCCGCCCCTTTGTTCGCCCTGAGAGTAACGCCGTGAATTAAAAGAAATGACAATATTTCGTATCTGCTCGCCCGGCCAGGAGAAGGGCCCTTGAGCCTGGCAAAAATCAGGCGGATCATTCATCGTGCCACCCCGCACCTGTGGGCTTGGCATTGAAAACCCCGCGGACCTCTTCCTATTCAACCTAATTATTCCCCTAAGGCGCACAATGGTTGAAATGGAGCAGGTTGGAGTCTGTTTATTGGTCGTAAATGTTTTTCTGAAGATCTTCTGAATCTCATTGTTAGCTCGTTGTTTGAGGCTGCCCTCTTTCTTTCAGACGAGAGTAGCCTTGGACTTTTCAATTTTCAATCGTAACATCTGCTTAATCGTACGGATCAAAATATGGAGACACAAAACATATGTAATGGTTGATTTGTTAAATCCTGGTAATGAGTTATTAACAAGGGAAAACAATAGGGCAGGATGGTGAGAGCCTTATGGTAACAGAGTCACTTTATGCAACGCCTGACGTTTCCCTTCTTGATAAATGGAACTAAGGTCTGAGCGCCAGGTGATAGCAAGAAAATCAATGTCTTTAGGGGCCGGCACCGAGACTTTTTTTCTATGTGAAAAATTAGGAGACATAAAATTTAATTGGCTGATCAGGGGAAAGCAGTGGTCTTAAGTTTAATTGCCAGTAGGCTTAGCGAGGGAGACAAAACAAGATTTGGGCCTGTTTGTTTGCTTGCATCCCAGCGCCGAGTCCAAGTGTATCGTTGAAAATGTGTTTTATTATAACACATGTCATGCTTTACAGTTCCCATATTGTGTAAAGACAATAGTTAATGGTACATTAAAGACAAGCAAACCATGCCAACACGTCTTGGACACATTGTAAGGGCCTCTCTCTTTGCTCGCTTTAGGCAGCTGCAGTCCAGGACCCAGAAGCACAAAAAGAACAAGTTTGAAATACCAGGTGCATCCGAGAGAACCACGACAGGGATTGATATGTTATAGCCCAGGACATGAACCTAGCAATAAAGATATCATTGCGATTGTTTGCGGCTTCCACGCCATGTAAAGCCGGAGGCGCCGGAGCAGGCTGCTTTCTGGCAGCGGAGGCTCTGCCTCCCCGGGCTCCCCCGGCGCCCTCCGCCAAACCCGAGCACCTGTTGGCCAGACCCCGGCCCCGTCGTGGGAATCGCCTCCCGCCCACGCTTCCAGGTCTCGGCAGCGCGGTTTGTTGTGGAGTTATTTAGGACCATTCCCACCGGCTGCGGGATGCTTTGGAAAGCGGGAGGTTTACCAGGGGACACTCAACTGGTGTTTGTTCGACCTCGCAGCTGGTACTCGGTGCCAGCGAGAGATGCGTGAATGAAAGAGGGATGAGATCCCGGGCTCGGGAGGCTTCACGCCCCGCGCCTCGCAGGGCGCTCACCCGACTGCCGGCAGATGAGAGGCCCTGGGAACCGCGGCGGGACGGGTTCACAGTGCCCACGGCAGCCCCTGCCTGCGCACGGCTCTGCCCAGGAGTCACGCACGCCTTCCCATCCCTTTGCTGGCTGTGCAGGCGAGCGGTCTGATGCTTCCCTTCCTTTGGGTGGGGGGCTTGTTGTTTTTTGGGTTTTGTTTGTTGCTTTGGTTTTTCGGGTTGGGTTTTTTTTTGTTGTTGTCCTTGGGGTTTAGGGTTTTTTGTTTAGTTTGGGGTTTTTTTATGGAGGACTGTCGGTTTCGGTAATTAAGTTGTCTTTACACCTGGGGCATCACGAGTGATGCTGGTTCCGGAAGCACAGCATCAGCCCGCACACCTAGAATCCGCACCTCCCTGCTGCGAGACCGCGGGAAGCAAACCGCCTGCAAGTGCCTCTAGCACTCCCTCCCACCCCAAGCGGGGCTGGGGATTCCCCCCCTTTTGTTCTCTCCGACCTTGCTTTCGAGCTCCCGCGGGGCTGCGGGGAGCGGCGGAGGGAGGCGGGACGGTCCCGGGGCCCGGACGGGCCTCCCCCGCCCCAGGGGCGCCGTCGGGGCAGTGAGGGCGCGGAGGGGTGGCCCCACGGGAGCCGGTGCGGGGTTTTGGGGGACAGCGGGGCCTCTGGGAGCGGGGCAGGGAGGCGGGGAGCCGCTGCCCACGGGGCCTCGGGGGCAGCGCTAGAGGGTGCAGCTCACGGCCGCGGGGAGGAGGGGGCAGGCGGCTGGGAACCGGGGTTGCGTGGCTGTCAGTCACGCCTTCCCCACGCTGGTCCGTACCGCGCCGAGCCGTGTTTCTCACCAGCAAACCCCCCAAAGGTGCCGCAAGAGCTGCGAGCGGCGTCGCGTGAGCCGCCGGGTCCCTCTGGGCCGGGGGACCTGCACAGGCGCGTCCCTCCTGCCCTGTGCGGCGGATTTTGTCGCAGGAGCGCGGCGCTGGGGTGAATGGATGATGAGTCAGTCAAAAGGAGCTGTCAGTCTCTTTGAAGATTGCGTTTAAAGGGACTTGCCAAGTCAAGACGGGAGAGTGACAAGATAGAGACCCTGGTGCTTTACATGCGAAGGCCGGCTCTTCCGCTTCATCTGCACCATACTAAAGGATGTGTTGAAGCATTGAATCACAAAAAAGTGGCACGCCAAAGAAAAGGTGCCACATAACAATGATTGTAGTGTTTTAATTGTGGGGGAATCGCATCACCAAAGCCAATTGAGACGAACGAGGCTATACACAGAAGGAAACGGTACAACACTTCCATAACTTATAATTAAACTGAAGTCCGACTAACATTTGACTTTCTAATGAGTGTAATGAGATTACATGCCTGATGGAAGCATTTGTGAAAAAGCGACTTTCTGTGTTTAATGAGGTCCTAATACAGGACAAGATCGAATTATAGGTCGGCTCTTTTTCTCTCAAAGAGCCCCGTTTAAGTTCAATGACACCGGTACCGCCCGCCTGCCGCCGGACGGGGCGAGGCTTGCGGCCGGTCAGCCCCGCCACAGCCCAGAATCGCACGAAAAGTGAGCAAATAAATAAGTAGTGATCCCCCACCCAGCCAGCCCCCGCCTCGGGCCAGCCTCAGCGTGTTTGTGTGTGTAAGTAGCTCCTCTAATTGCTATTGGAATAGATCCATGCCATCCGCGCTAGGGAACTAAATGTGTTTAACTAGGTTAATGCAATTAGCATGCATGCAACATATTGCTCCCACTTTGAGGCAGTTTGGGAAAAAAAAAAAAAAAGGAGAAGGAGAGATGTACAGTATATTATGAGTTATAATTATACCTTGGCTCACCCGGGCGGTTCCCATCCGCCTGGGCACCGCGCGGGGACAGCTCTGCTCCGGCCGCGGGCCTGGCCGGGCATCTGGGACTCTGCCGGGGGCTGAGCCGCGGGTGCCACGGGAAAATCAGCACCTGCGGCGTCGGGCCGAGCCCCCCGTCCCAGCCCGGGGCCGCCCCCCCGCTCCCGCCGGGAGCACTCGCAGCCCCCGGCCCGCCCGGCCCCTGCCGCCCCCACCCCTCGCCCCCGGGCAGGTGCAGCCCAGCCGTCCCTTCCGCAGCCGGGCACGCTGAGCTGGGGCTACCAGAGCGATTCTGCCACCAGTTGCACGATGGCTTTGCCATCCCCCTATCCCCCCTCCCCCGCCCGCAGCGGCAGCCCCAGGGCGAGGGGCGCGGGGGCTGTTTCCAAGGCGCGGCCGGTGGGAGAACCGCGGAAGGCTCGGGGCAGCCGGCAGAGCCCCAGGCCCGCCCGGCCCCCAGCCTCGTCCTTCCCTCCCCGGCAACTTTCAGGAGCAGCTTTGTGCGGCTCTGGACAGCGCGCCCAATCCCACGGCGGCGCGGTCGGGGGTACGAGGCGGGGGACACACACCCTCGCAAGGTTTGTGTTTGGGGGCTCGGGTCTTCCAGCTGGAAACCACAAGCGGTGCTGAGACACTGAAAGGAGGGGACCTTCTAGAGATAGACAAAGACATCAGTTGGAAGCACTTCAGGAGAGGACGTCAAAAGGGGTGGAGAGAAGGCGAAAGTGTGTCCCCGCCCGTCCCCGTCCCCCCGGCGCTATAAGCGCAGCCCGAGCCGGCGGTGGGGCAGAGTGGGGCCAGCATCTGGGCTGAGGGTGCCATGAGCCTTGGGGCTCAGCCCGCCTGGACACCGGTCCAGGCGTTCATTGCAAGGCTTCCTCGGGATGTGGCGGGACCCTCGGAAGCCGCTTCCCACAAATATACTGCTCCACAACGTACAATTCGGGTTTATTATTAACAAACACAAGGAGAGTCCACGTGCGGCAATAAATTATTTTCACAGGTTCTGACGTATTGCCCCCATTAAAATAAAAAAAAAAAAAAGGTGCTGGTGGAATAAACCTATTGCATATCTTTAAAAAAATCAAGATAAATTATATAAATTATATATTCAAAACAAACGATTCTACCTCATTATCACTACTCCATAATAAATAGATAAATAAATTTGATTGCCCTTAGAGTCTGAATCTTAAATTACATTTACAATATAGGTCTCTACATACAGCATGTACAGAGCGGGCGGGGGCGGGGACCACCCGCGCGGCGCCTCACGCCACGTAGTCGAAGGGGGGCTCGTTCTCTATGTCGTTGACGGAGGGTTTGTTGTTCACCTTCCGCGGGTCCTCGGGGGTCCACACTTTGGCTGTCCGGATGATGTTTTGCTCCTTGAGCTGCTTTTCATCAGTCCACGACAGCGAGTGACCGGCCAGAGGGGGGAGTCCGTAGTCGGGGTCGCTCGGAGAGGGAGATCCTGGAGGGCAGGAGGGAAAAGGGAGGCAGGGGGTTATTGCCGGGGCCGGCATTCCTGCGGAGCGCGGTGCCGGGCCGCGCCGGGCCGTGCCGGCCCGCCACTTACTTGTGCCGCGGTGGCAGATGATGATTTTCTTGGGCTGGCTGGGGCTCTCGCTGCTGGCGCTGCGCAGCGGCAGGTCGGACTGCACCAGCTCGCTGAGGAAGTTGATGTAGCCGATGGCCAGGCGCAGCGTGTCCACCTTGGAGAGGCGCTTCTCGTAGGGCAGCGTGGGGATGTGCGAGCGCAGCCCCTCGAAGGCGTCGTTGATGGACTGCATCCGCCGCCGCTCCCGCACGTTGGCGGCCTGACGGAGCTGCTGCAGCTCCGCCTCGGAGCGCACCCGCCGCCGCCGCTTGGCCGAGCCCAGCGCCTGGAGCCGCCCCCCGGGGGACAGCAGGGCCGCGCCCGCCGCCCCGCAGCATTCGTAGGCGAAGCCGGGCGAGGCGGGAGACGGCGGGAAGGCGGCGGCCGGCGCCGGACAGCGGTAGCCGCCCTCGGGGTCGCCGCCGTCGCGGTAGTACTCCTGCAGCTGCCGGCTGAGGAAATCCACGTCCG
Source organism: Agelaius phoeniceus (assembly GCF_051311805.1). Taxonomy (NCBI): domain Eukaryota; kingdom Metazoa; phylum Chordata; class Aves; order Passeriformes; family Icteridae; genus Agelaius; species Agelaius phoeniceus. The sequence continues at coordinate 18,399,517 of NC_135265.1, forward strand.
GCTCCAGCAGCCCGTCCGCGGCCAGCACGTCCCGCGGAGGCGGTTCGGAGAAAAAATCCTCCTCGTCGAAGTAGGGGGGCGAGGAGAAGGAGTCCAGCCCCCCGGGGAAGTGCTCCAGCAGCACGGTCTCCATGCTGCTGCTCCCGGGCCCGGCGCGGACGGGACGGGGCAGGGGGGCAGCCCCGCCGGGACGCGCCCGCAGCCGCTGTCTCCGGCCCGCTGCCCGAGCCGCCCCGGCGGTGGCGGTGGCGGGGCCGCCCCCGCCCTGCCCTGCCCTGCCCGCCGCGGTGTGGCGGGGCCGGGCCTCGCCGCCGCTCTCCGGGAGGGGCCGGAGCCGCTGGCGCCGCGGGCCGGCACGCGAGGGGTCTTATAACGACATCCCCGGGCGCGTGCCGCCGGGCCCCGCCGCCAGCCAATCAGAGCGCGCCGGGGAGGGCGGGGGACCCCGCGCGCGGCCGGGGGGCGGCGCCCAGCACCGGGCGGGAGGGGGCGGGCGGAACCCGACGGAGCCCCCGCCCGGCACAGCCCCGCACAGTCCCGCACAGTCCCGCACTGCCCGGCACCGCCCGGCACAGCTCCGCACAGCTCCGCACTGCCCGGCACCGCCCCGCACCTCCCGGCACAGCCCGGCACAGCCCCGCACTGCCCGGCACTGCCCCGCACCTCCCGGCACAGCCCCGCACCTCCCGGCACTGCCCGGCACAGCCCCGCACTGCCCCTCACCTCCCGGCACAGCCCCGCACCGCCCGGAACCGCCCGGCACAGCCCCGCACCGCCCGGCACAGCTCCGCACCGCCCCGCACCGCCCGGCACCGCCCGCACCGCCGTGGCCGCAGCTCCCAACGGCGGCCCCGCACGTCGAGCGAGGGGCCCCGGAGAGCCTCGGCACCTCTCCTCAAGAGCCGCTACCGAAACGCGCCTCTGGGCTTTGGCACGGCCTCCCTCTCGGCACCGTGAAGCGTCACCCCTGCACGTCTTACCCCCAGCGCTTCTCCCGCTTCCCCGGGAGTGCCGGTCCCCGCCGCCAGCAGAGCCGCTGTCACAGCGGGCATAGGGGAATCGATGGCGCGGGTTTTTCGTGGCGTTCGAACTGAAGGCAATTCTATCGCAACATCAAAATTCATCACGTCAGCTCTCGGGCCTGGCCGTGCATCGATTTTGACCTCATCGGGCCCCGTTGCGTTCTCCCTTTTCCCACTCCCATTGCTCCTCTCTGGACGAGCTCGCTCGGCAGAGGCTCTGTTAATAATTCCCTAACAGACTCTCACTGATTAAAGCCTTAAAAATTCTCACTAGGGTGAAATGGATTACCCGCCAGATTAGGAGAGGATTATCTCTGTCATTAGCGCTGCAATAGTTTGTCCGGCAGAGTCTGTCGAGGTTTATCGAAAGTGACTTTCCAGCGTGCCACCAGCGCGGGCAGAGATCAAACTCCGCGTGGAAACGTCCCCGGGTCTATCAGCAGAGCAAGACAGGGCCAGCTCCGGGAAGGTAATAAATGACCGGACTTCAAAGCCGCTGACATCGCCGTGATAAGGGCAGGGAAACGCGTGAGTCACGGGAGGGAACAAAGAGCTTTGCAAGAACCGCTTCTTGGAAAGTCCCGCCTGCAGACGGCCCACGCGAAAGGAGCGAGAAGGGAAGGCGGAGACCTGTGCGCGAAGTCAGGAACCGCCCACGCGTGGCCGTGGGACTGCTCCCACCGTGCTGGAAAGGGGAAACTGTGGGAATGTCCCGTTACAGGGGCGATGCCATGCCAGTGCAATTCCCCGTTCACGTCCACCCGCGGGGCGGGACCGGGGACCTCGGAGGGGCCTGGGATGAGTGCGTCCGGACTCCTGTTTCCATGCACGCCCGCCATCCCTCGATCTGTCACCACGCACTCTGTCCAGAGCCAGGCTGCTGGATGCGCATCCCCGCAGCGCTGCGGAGTGCCCCCGACACTGCCTCTGCCCCAGGCTGAGCCAGCCCCGCTCCAGGAGAGCCCTCCCGCCCCAGGCAGCTGCCCCAGCTTCCCCTGCCTCGTCAGCCCTTCGCCCCTCACGACTGTTTGCTGCACCGGCTGTCCCAAAAATGCCCGCAAGTCTTAGATGCGGTCTCACGAGCGTCGAGTGCGGGCAATCATCCCTTCCCTGGGTCCCGTGGGCTGTGATGGTGCTCACACCGCTCAGAGCTGCTGCTGGCACTCCGTGCGGCCGGGGCACACGGCTGGCTTCCCCCAGGCTCGCTGCCCGGTGGCCTGGTGGGGACCGCTCCGAGTGGCACCGAGCACGGCGGCCAGGAGGCCCCTCGGCGTTCCCAGCTGTATCTTGGCAGAGGCATCGCTCACCGTCGGGTCACTCTTCCCGAGCATCCCTGTCCCGCTGAGCCGACAGGGACCCACCTGGGAGAGCAAACACAGCTGCGACACCGCACCGACAGAGATGTTTTCCCTTCCCCGCCCCGGGGCTCCCCAAGGGGTCGCGCTGCCCCCTAAGAGCATCCCTGTCCCTCCTTTGCCCTCCTCAGCGCTGGCTGGATTAAATGCTTTGCCACTCCATGGTAGATGGGTGTGAGGCGCTGGTGGGAGGCCAGGGACTTGTCGTGGCCAGCCCTTGAGGCTGCTGGGCGGGATGGAGAGGCTGGGTGGTCCGGGAGAGTCCCCGGCCACCCCAGCAGCCCCACGGCCCCCGGGAGCCGCCAGGTTACCCACAGCCGGTGCCGCAGCTGTGCTGCTCTGCCGAGCTGCGGTGCCCGCTCCCCTCCAGCAGCCCGGGCTCCAGGCCTGTGCAGAGCCGGGGAACAGGGGCTGAGCTCCTGACCCTTCTTGTCCCGCTGGGACACACCTGAACGGGAGCCTGCTCCTTCCCCACCTTGGCCCCGTGCAGCGCAGAGGAATCTCCTTTTTCAAAAGCAAGTGGATTTGAGTGCAGCCAGGGAATGATCGCTACGGGCAGAGCACCATAGCCAGAAGCACAAGTATAAATCTAACATATACCTTGCATCCCTCTCAAATCCATGTCACACCTACCACAAAACACACCGAAAATGAAGAAAGCAAACCCCTAGCAACCCCGAGGTGAATTCGGGGGAATTTCCTGGCCACAGAGTTGGCTCTGTTCCCTCCTCCCAAGGAGTCATCACCCATGGGGTGGCAAGTCCTTGCTCATGCCACTTTCTGGCTGGAGCCAGACACTTGAAAGCTGATGAGCAAACCATGTCGAGTGGCTCCTGACCCCGCTGCTCCCGCTCGAGACACGCAGAGCCACATCCAGCCGCCTTGCAAAGTTTCCCCCAGGTCAGACAGGCTAAGTGCCACCGGATCGTGAAGGGGAGTAACACCCCCAAACAGGCTCTTTTCCCCAAAACCTCTGCCACCAGCCTCCTCCCAGCGCAGCGTTTTGACCACGGTATGTCCCTCTCCTCGAGAGCATGACAAGGCCGGGGTACCCCTCCTTAACGCCGTGGTGGAGCATCCTCCCGACAGCCTTACTGAAGGTCTTAAGGGGTAAGAAAGAGGAGAAGAGGATCTCTCCTGTTGATCCAAGAGCAACAAATGCCCAGAGGAACTGGGGAGCCCAGTTCATTTAACCATGGCAATCTTTCCCCTTCCCCCAGGGCTGCCGGTGCCTGCTCAGCTCTGGCGCACGGTGTGATGCGAATGCCACACTGGGGAGGTGGCACGACACCACCGAGCCACAAAACTCAGGCAGGTAGCCTGGGAAGTCAGTCTGTGCGGTCTGTCTGTCCCTGAGAGGCAGCTCCGTCAGGACCGACGGCGAAGGGAGCAAGTTGCAAAGGGAAGCGGAGGGATATTTTGAGAAGCCACTGTTTCCAAACTGTTGGGGGCTCGGAAACCGGTCTTGAAACCGGCCAGACCTAGCAGATCATTGGAAAATTTGGGAGCAGTGCCCCAGGGAGGAAAATGATGCAGGGAGACCCCCACGACAGGCGCGGGCAGCGCTCTGCCCGTGCGCTGGGGTGCGCAGGCAATGGAACATCGCTCCCCGGCTCCTGAGCGCTCGATGCGACACCCGGCAGGAGCGATTCCCTCGCTGTGCCGGACTCAGCCCTCACCCCTGCTGCAGTGATGCCTTTAAAGATGAACGATTCCAACTCGTACATTTGCCTTTGGGAGATGAGTACCGTCTCCGAAGGAACCGCATGAGGTGCGGGAAGGTTCCTCTCGGGTTGCCCAAGATATTACAAAAGGAAATCTGCAAAAACCAGGAACATGTACAAGCGGAACCTGGGCCGCCGCACCGCACTTGGGCACCACCGCCTGTGTCGCAAACTCCCTTCTTTCAATATTTGTCCAGCACGGATGTCTCACCTGGCCCCGTTTTGCTCTCGGGAAGGACACCTCCCTGCACCGCTCTCCAGCAATGAAAACGGATGAACAGCGCTTGACACTTGGTTATTTCAATTCACCGAGGGCAGTAACAAGTGTTAAGGGGGAGGGGGAAGGGGGGTGGACAACGAAAACACCTTTGGACACCTTTGGGTGCACGCCAAAAGGCGCATCGCCTTTCCCTCGAAGTCAGTGACCACACGACAAGTCCAGCTGGCAGCCACCTTCACGGGAACCAGGATTCGCCCAAGGTCCAGAGACAGGGCGGGACATGGGGCCATGCAGGGCTGCCTGAGCAGTCTGGCCCACCAGCACCCACTCCCGACACTCCACGGGACCACGCAAAGCCCCTCGCCGGGGGAATAAGGCGAGGGCACGAACTTTGCATTGAAGCGACCCAGAGCACTCTCGGCCCTGACTCTGCTAGGGTGCTCGGCCCTGTGCACTCCCCCGCGCAGTAAATCGAGCCCAGCCCAGGAGAGAGGCCGAGTAGGAATTTATGATAGAATTTGTTTTATTTTTAGGGTTGTGCTTTGTTTTAGGGGGGGTTGGCAGTTGCATCTAACCACTGCCCTTATTACGGGGCGCTGGGCTGGTTGCAGCGGCAGCTGCAGGGTGTGGTTGGTTGGTAAGCTTGGGGGTTTCCTTTGTGTCTCTGGTGCTTGTTATGGTTTATTTAGGGGGGATGTTGGTAGTGTTTGTTAATTCAATGTCGTTGGCGGCGAATCCTTACCCAGAGGCCTGGGCCAGCTCGGGTGTTTCAGGGGCTCCTCTTGTCCAGGGCAAGAGGCGCGCCGGGCCCGCCGCCACCTATCGCTTCCCGCTGATAGAGAGCTTTCCTCTGAGGTCTCTTGGAACCGGGACGGGAAGCGAGGGCAGTCCCTCGCCCCGGAGGGGCTGCAAAGCTCACGGGACATGCTCTGCCCTCAGCGGGACAGGCTGCCAGTCCCAGCACCTGCCGAGCTGAGCACGTCGGACCGGGCCCGAGGCCCGGGTCCTGGCGGGCTTTGCACTCCCCAAGGCTCTGCCCCGATCCCACGAGCACCTTCGCACGCCCATGTCCGGGCTGTCTTAGCGGCGGGCGCGGCGGGAGCGTCTCCCATCGGGCACCCAGGCAGGAGCACGGCACCGGGAGCTGCTCCTCAGCCCCTCGGCGGGGATGAGCCGCAGGGTGAGGGGCGGCAGCGCCCGGCCTTGTTCCTGTCCGCGCACCCGGAGCCCCCGCGGGTGCTGCGCGAGGGGCAGGAGCTGCCCGGCCCCGCTGCCTCCGAGCCGCCCGAACCCGCAGGTGCCCCGGCCTCCACTGTCTGCCACGTTTCACCCAACAGCCGGGACACGTAAAATGATGGATAACGGGTGGCGTTAAAGGGGCAGCATTCCGAGGTGAAGGGGAGTCACAGGTGAGGGGCGAGATCCGCGCCCCGCACGCTGCCTTTCAGCCCAGAGCCTTGTGAAGTAGCTCCAAACTCATGTGATATTCCAGAGCAACGAATCCTGTTAGCTGAAGCTGAGGCGAAACCCCAGGTCCCCAGAAAGTGCTCAGGTGCGTTTGGTTTCCCATCCAACTCTTATTCCTATATTACCTGCATAATTTTCCTGACTTCTATTGCTGATCCAATACCCTTCAAGGGGTCATTCCACAGTCATGGAAAGACAAGTCAGGAGAGCTCCATCTTCATCCATGCGGGCTCTACCCAATATTCTTCTCAAATCTTCATACCCACACTGTCAGCGTTTGGTTAAACAAGAAGTCTGAAGTCCATAAAGTCTCAGTGGAGTAAATTCTGGATGTGATAATTTTTTCCTCAAATTATAAAACTCAACAGCTCACCTGTTGGGATTCCTTGGCGTGCTGCACTTTATTCAGAGTTGCAATGTTTGATTGAGAAAGGAAGCAAGAGTATTTTAAAAGACGGGACCAGAGTTTGCCCAGTATCTGTGCAAATGATAATTACCAGGAAAGGTTTAGTGAGGAAAAAACCCCTGCATTTTGTTGATCAACTTCTAGGAATTTTTTACCACTGATAGCATAATTGAAATCACACTTTGTCCAGTGCAACCGTGGGGCACTGTGTTTTTCGTGGTAATAGACTTTCACACAACTTTCCTGGTCTGAAGACGCGGTGAGGAGTCCCGCCCGCCAGGCACCAGACAGGGCTGAGCTGCGAGGTACTGGAGACCCAAAAACATTTTGCAGATACGTCTGCGGAAGCTCGTTTGCCAGCAGAACCTCACCAGCCCACAGCACCCCCGGGCTTTGCAGCCCAAGCATCCCCGAAGGCAGGTGCCCGGGACCCGGACCCGGGCGGCTTTCCCGGCGCAGGGACTGGCCCGAGGGGTGCGGAGGGAGCAGAGCAGGCAGTGGCGAGCCCACCCCTTCCCCCTCCACCGTGTGAGGCCCATAAACAAGGCGGGGAAAGGCTCTCCCCCCTCGGAGCCGCTCCCGGGGCGAGCGCGGCGCGGCGCGGCGGGACGCGGCCCCACAAAGGCGGCGCGGCGGCCCCGGGCCCTCGCCCGCCCGGCGGAGGAGGCGGCACCTGCAGCCGGGGTCGGCCCGGCTGTGCGCCCTCCCCTCCGAGCCGGTACCTGGGCGCTGGGCTGGTAATGCACCATGGCGGGCCGCCTTTCAGGCTCTTTCAAACCGAGATCGCGGAGGTCACCGTGTCTGCAAACCCCCCTCCTCCGGCCGCTCGGGCCGGGGTGCCAGTGCGGCAAGCTGGAGAGCAGGCACAGCCCATGGGAATCCCAACACTTGTGCCGCCGGCTCCCTCGGCCCGCCCTTCTCCCCCCTCCCCGTCCCGAGGAACCGCTGAATGTATCAAATGAGCTGCAATCGATCTGCGGGCACGGGGGAAAATCAAATTATATGGTGCGGCTGGGCGGTCGCGGCAGGCAAAAGGTGCGGGCGGGCGGCGGGCGGGCTGCCGGCTTCCCTCCGCCGGAGAGCGGAGGGGCTGCCAGCCCCAGCCGCGCTCCCGCCGAGCCCTGCTTGGCTTCCCCTGCCGCTCCCTACGGGGGCCTGAAAGGCGGGGGGGGTTTGCCGGCTGCGAGAGGCTCGCCCCATTCCCGCTCTACGCCGTCCCTCCGGCCGGTCCCTCCCTGCCCCGAGGGGTCCGACGGGCTCCCGGCCGCGCCGCCGGCCTGCGCAAAGGTTCCCGGCGGGCGGAGGCGCGACCGACTGCGGCAAAACACGTGCGGGGGAACGGGATGGGGCGGACCGCAGCGAGGTCGGGCATGAAAGGTCCTCCCTTCTCTTCTGGTGCCAGTTTCAGGTCTCTCCGAGCTCCTCTCCCTGGGGCTGGCAAAGCGAATCCGCCCCTCCCGGCATCGCTGCCGCCGGGCCCGTCCCGCACCTGCGGATCCCGGGGCTCGCCGTCCTCGGGACGCACCGCCCCGGCGAGGGGCGAGCCGGGCACCCGCCAGCCTGGACGGCAGCACCTGCCGAGCCGCGGGCTGTGAGCAGAGCGGTTTCAGACAGCGAGCTCGTACCTGAGCCCTTTTCTCGCCCCCCAGACGCGCGTACGGGGACGGCTCCTCTTGGGAAAAGCCCCGCGCGGGGCCGGCGGTTGTCTGCGGCTCCATGGGAATCTGGCCACTTGTGCCGGCCGCAGCCGGGAGGGGGCTGTGCTTCCTTTACAAAAAGAGACACAATTAAGCAAAATGCTCAATGAACATTATAAATGATGTGCAATCGCCTCGCAGATTGCTTAGCAAATCAAATTATATGGTTGCTCATGGATGATTTCCATGTTCTTTAAAACGCAAACAGGTACTTTCTAATTCGGGGGGGAGGAGTGTTGGTAGTTTTTTTTCCTAGACAAAACAACAACAACAAAAAAGCGCAGCGCTTTAAAATTGCGAAGCAATGCCACACGCTGAAAGGCGGCTGTGTGAATATTCACGTTCTCCTTTGTTCGCCCCTGAATTTCACAATAGCCCGGGAAGGGCACGTTCACTGCGCTCTTGTAAATTTACCAATCCTTGACGAAAACCGCCAGGCACCTGCTTGGCAAAGCACAAAACTGCCTATGTTTCCACCAACAATTTACTGTTTCATCAGCTTCTAAATTGACCCGTCAATAGAAGGGCCTAAAGTTAATATCATTCACACCCGCGGAGGTGGCCGGGCCCGAGGCTCGGCCCCGCGGCTGTGCCCGGCGCTTCCTGCGGGAGCTGCTCAGGTGCGAGCGGGGCGGCCGTGCCCAGCGGGGGCCACCGGCGCTGCCCGGCCCGGGGCACGGGCAGGCCGGAGGGAAATGCAGCCACGGTGCTGCAGGGTGGGCGATGTCGGGCGGGTTTGCCCGATTTGCAGCACGGGGACGGCGCAGTCTCTCCTTTAGCGCAGCGCAGCGGAATGAGACCGCAACAAACCCCACTGGTCCCCGCAGGGAACGGGCTCCTCCAAGGGGCCGTGACCGCCCCAGAAGGCGTGGGCAGGCTGGGAGCAGGGGCTGGCTGCCCGGGCTGCCCAGAGCCCCCGGTAGGACTCTCCCGGTGCCCCCCGCCCGTGCCGTGCCGTACAGGTGTGCCGTGTCCCTCCCGTTCCCCCGTGGGGAATGCATAAACAGGGCCCTGGAGGGAAGCAGTATGCAAAAAGCACATTTGGTAAGGAGTCTCCTATCCTCCAAGACGCAAAACCACTCAAGAGAAGGGGAAATGGTTCCTTGAGACCGGGTCCTGGCAGCACTGCTCTGAGGCAGGATCGCTCGTTCGAAACACTACACAAGGCTGTCCCCACAAGTGCAAAAGGGTTCGCTGAAACACAGCAGAGCAGGGCTCAGCTGGTGGAGCGCTAGAGACTCGCTTTACCGTGTAACAAGGGCAGTAAGGCTCCCCAACACCAGCTGGCAGGAGGCGCTGTGATTTGGCTTCAATTTTTTATTCCTGACAATTTCCAACAACTAAGAGTCTTATCCCAATGGGTAACAAGGCACTTCTTCATTCTGTTAAGGGCCTGTGTTACATAATCTCTTCCATAAATAAAACCAGCTCTAGATTAAATAGAAATGAAGCTTTCCAGTCATTGATCCTTTTTGTTGGTTAGAGACTCCATTAATTTTCTATCCTCCTCCCTTGAATTCTTTCTTCCTGGTTTATGCCCATCTGTTCTGGTGTGGGTGTTGGTTCCCATGAAAGATCTCAATCTCCATGGGATTTTCCCTTAGGTCTATAGACACACGTTCCTTCCCAGCTCTCACTTTGCCAGGACAAGAAAAGCAAGCTCAGGATTGGACTCCCCCTTTCTTTATCACCTTTTGCTGCCCTTTTCCCCATATAAATTAATCTTCTGGGATAGCCAGAACCGTAATGGTACACAACTGTCCAGCAGAGTTCTCACAGTTCCTTGGAGAATGATGTTAGCATTTGCCTTTCTGCCAAAATCCCTCACTTTGTACTGCAAAGGTTCAATTTACCTTTTTCATGGCCATGTTCCTTCAGTGGCTCATGACCATTCGTCATTTGCTAGTGACCCAAGGTCTTTTCCCTCCTCTCCCTGGCAAGGACTCTCCAGACACAGCCACAGCACATGCTCTTAACACACGTGCCTGAAGTGCAACCTCTTAACACTGGATTTCTTTCCTTCTTTGCCACTTTGATTCTCACAGTCCTAGGCTTCTTCTGATGATTGTTCAAGCCCCTTCCATACTGGGATGCCTTTTCTGCTCCTTGACTGACAAATATTGTTTACAACTTTTCTTTTGTTCTACAATCCTTCCTGAAAATTTTTGTTTTGTCCATAAGAGCAATGAGATTACTATCCTGGGCCATGCATAGATCCATGTGTCTAAGAGTTCTTGATACATTTCCCTCTCTCTCCCTTCCACGAACTTGTCTAATGGCTTTTAAAACTAAAATAATTTTATTAAAAGTATTAGGTACTATTTATTAGAGCTGAGTTTTGAAATTATGATTCCTGTCTTGGAAAGAGATAAGGCTTAGAGATGCAGGAAAAACCAAAGGCTTAAAAGCACCTTAAGAGTCCACATTCCTCAGGAATCTGCCATCAGCTACCACATAGCCTCACAAGGAAATACTCTACATTGGTGATGTATTTTTGAGTAGTCTTGGGTGTAATATCATGTTAAAACTATTGTGATGACTTTTGACAAGAATGGCTCACCTGTCATGGTTGTTCAGTTCCAGGAAAGGATTTCTGCTGCAGATCCCTCAACCCTCACTTCTCAATGCAGTTATGTTTTTGTCCAGCCCAGAGTTAGACATTTTTTGGCTCCCTACTGAGCCCAGTGGGTCTCTCCTACATTCTTTGTTGATCACCTGCCTGTCACTATCCCAGGAGCCTTGGGGCTGTGTGCCCAGCATCTACAATTTAGGCATTGCAAAACCACATCTCTGCATCCATTTAGCCCTGAGGCTTTTATCTTTGTGGGAAATTATTAACCAAGCCAGGGACACGAAAAACATCTACACAAGGAGATGCTGCATTTCCTTTGGAAGTTGTCCACACACTGAAAGTACTGTTTTACTCAGCCTGGTAGCTCTTCTCCAGTGCTCACCTTCCGGGAGGCATGGGAGAACACTGTTCATCCCACTCTATGAAAAACTTTCTCACAACAAAGATTGTTTTCGTGTCTCTTCTGAATGACCTTTTCCTGAGACTAAACAAATCCATATCCCTTCAAGTGTGCACTTCTAAAACATATTAACATTTCTATGGTGTTTGCTGCTAATTTCCCTGTACCGTTTCTTCAAGTGTAGGGTCCAAAGCTGTACTTAGGCTAATCCTCACCAGTGCCAAGTAGAGCAGAATAATTACCTCAATGTTTTACCCAAAACACTGCTGTTAGTGTACCCTCAAATGACATTTGTTTTTCTGCATCTCCCATTTTGCATAGAGCATAGTTCACAACAGCCAGCTGGTCCATTCCTGCACTACTGCTGCCTCATCAGTTATTCATTTCACAAATCATGCATTTGATCTGTCTTTTCTCCCAAGATTGCATTTTGTACTTGTCTTATTACAGTGCAGCTTATTGATTTCAGGCAAGCTCTCCAATCTGTGAAGATCAATGTGAGTCCCAATCCTGTTCTCCAGATCAACCACTCCCAGCCAGTGCTCTCAGGAGTGGAATTAAGCACTCTCTTTCCCCATAGCCTATTGATTATTGAAAACATTGGAGCTGCAACAGACACCTGCAGGACTCCACTTGGCATGTCCAGAATTGACAGTGAACTGTGGATGAGCACTTTCACCTGATTCAAACATTATAGGCTCATTTCAATCCCTATTTTATTTAGATCTCATTAAATGGCTTTGTTTATAATAAAAGTAAAGGCTTTGGACACTAACAGAGTCGACATATATTACATATATGCCTTTACACACTTGCCTAGTTAGTTCTTCAAATAAGAACACTGAATTAATTAGAAGTGATATGCTCTTGATTAATCCATGCTGATATGTTTTACTGCCTTCTTATCACTTACATGCTTACAAATTGATTAATAATTGACTCTCATTATCATGGTTAGGCTGATGGATTTATACTTCCCAGGACTCTCTTCTTTGCTCTTTTTTAGGCTTGTAAACACACGCCTCTGGCATCCTCAAGCAAGTGTGAGTCCTCATTAACTTCATCCAGTCAAGAGCTGGACACTAATTAGGAGAGGGATTCAGTCCCCCACACAGAGCAATGACTTATATGGTCTAGTACTATGTTAAGTACTATGGAGTATCCAAAACTTGGGGCTTGCAGATATGATACAGGATCAACAGGAGACCTGCACCTTTCTGGGAGCTCAGCTGGAGCCTTCATGCAGGCTGTCTTTGTGGGATACCTGAGAACATTTACAGCAGGATTGGGCATCTACATCTATGCTAATGTAACTGCCCTGTATAAGGTGCTCATTAATAGGCAAGAGGAAAAGATGGGTACAATAAACCACCCTCAGGAGGGAACTTTTTTAAGGTGGAGTATGGTGGCCATTGAGGATGCCACTATTGGTTCACTGGCAACAGAAGGAACTGAAACAAATTACCTGCAAGTTAAAGGGCTAATATTTAGGCAGCTACATGTTTCTCAAGGCATTCTGCCATTAATGATTCAAAAGCCTAACAAGAGTTTTGAAGAACTCAAGCACCTTGCACTCAGTCTGGCCCATACTTAGTCTGGCTGATTTTCACCACTACTGAAAATATACCATGTAGGAAGCTAATTACTTCAAATTATTTCTAGACCATCTTTACATGCTTGTAGATCACTAACAACTATGAAGAGAATTTGCACTGTTTAAACTTTAGCTGGCGTGTTTTTGTTGATTCAGAGGAATCCAGGGTTTCCTAACTCAGCCCTACCTACTGAATGCAGAAAACAGCCTTTCACTCCCTCTCAGGTGAGGATAACCAGAGGAAAGCTTGCAGGGCACTCTGATCTGTGATAACAGAGCCACAGGCACCCAAGGTAGATGCATGAAGTAGTTCAGACTGTGAAACTGGAAATTTGCATGAGCTGGTAACACCTCCCTCCAAATCTACAGACAGGACACCGGTGGCAAGACATGCCTAACCCAACAATATGCAACAGACACATGCAATAAATTTGGAAAGCAGTAAATATCACATCAGATGGCAATTTAATATTTTGAACAATTTTTTGTTACCAAAACTCTCAAGACCTCTTCTGGACATAGCAAGTCCCAAAGGTGTGTGAGCATTGCAAATGCCCTGCATGCATACAGTCAGGCTCATCTGATGTACAAGGTTTTTATAATCAATTATTGCTTAATGAATGAATGAATGAATAAATTACATAGAATATGTGTGAGAAAAGGATAGCTTGAGAAAACAGCTTCTCCATCATCTGTGCCTTTATTTGCAAGCTGTCAGAAACCTGTAGGAAAAGTTGCACTGCCAGTATCTTACAGGCTGTTTGATTTAATCCATGCCTCCATCGGCCTCCCAATCAACAGAGCCAGCAAGGAGTTATCAAATCCAAATGAGCTGCTGCAATTTCCCACCGCAGCATGGGGACTGAACCTGACTTGCCCTAGGCCACCTGTCCCCCCTCACCACTGCAATGTACAGTAGAGGGATTTAGGCCTTATTTGTAATCTTTTGTCTGCAGCCTTGTTGTTTGGGTGGGGCTGCACCTGTTCATGGCGAGTGGGAATCCCTTAATTATGGCTGTGGGGCTGGGCAGCAGAGCTGGCCCTGCACCCTGGCACACAAAGGCTTGGGGCAATCGTGTGAATTCAGTGCCCTCTTTCTGCCATGCCAGCATTCATTGCAAATCCTCCATAGGGCTTCACGGCTCAGCTGCATTCCCAGGGCTTCTGCCTGGTGTTTCACACACCAGATTGTCCTCCCTTTAGAGGGCAGAGATGCTGCCTCACTTTATTTTGGATCCCTGGGGACTGCAATTGTTTAGGAATAGCAGCCAAGACACAATAACACATTTTAAGTTAACATTAACATTTTTGGTTATAACATTGCCAGTTTTTTACTGTTATCAGATGCAAATGGAGTTTACCTGGTAAACATATCCCCATGTATTTGAAGAGTCGTGTTGGCAATGACAGCTTGAGCCACAACACACATCCAGGTTACACAGGCTAAGGAGTCCTCAGAGATGCTGTTATCCATGGTGTCAGCACAGGCTGGGGAATGGGCAGAGTGAGAGCAGCCCTGCCCAGAGGGGCTTGGGGATGCTGATGGGTGAGATGCTGGACATGACCCAGCCATGTGCACTCCCAGCCCAGAGAGCCAAACCTGCACTGGGCTGCATCAAAAGCAGCCTGGGCAGCTGGTAAAGGGAGGGGATTCTGTCCTTCTGCTCTGCTGGTAAAGGGAGGAGATTCTGTCCTTCATCCAGCTCTGGGATCCCCAGCAGAGGAGGGACATGGACCTTTTGAGGCAAGCCCAGAGGAGGCCATGAAGTTTATCAGAGGGATTGAGCACCTATGAGGAAAGGCTAAGAAAATTTGGATTGTTCAGGCTGGAAAAGAGAAGACTGACTTAATTGTGACCTTCCAGTACCTAAAGGGACCCTACAAGAAATATGGAGAGAGACTATTTAAAATGGTATGTAGTGCTAGGACAAGAGAGAATGGCTTTAAGTTGAGAGTAGGTTTAAACTAGACTTTATGAAGAAATTATTTACTGTAAGGGTAGTAAGGCACTGGAACAGGTTGCCCAGAGAAGTTGTGGATGCCCCATCTCTTAATGTGTACAAGGCTGGATGGGGCTCAGAGCAACCTGGTGTAGAGAGAGGTGTTCCTGCCCATGACAGGAGGATTGGATCCTTTAGGTCCCTTCCAACCCAAACCATTCTATGACTCTACAGTGGGAATTTCAATCTTTTCCTTCACTCATTCCAGTTACCTGCTGAAACCCCTGTCCATGCTGCCTGACTTCAGTGGGTACCTCATTCCCTTTCTCCCCTGCCCTGTGCCTGGAGTCACCAACTTTTGCTCCCTCTTCTCCTTCCCTACCCAAGATCTGTCCCTCTTCATTTCAAAGGTGACTGTCTCTCACCAAATGCTGGCAGAAAAGATGCTGATGGTGCTGCCAGCCTCCACGTTTTAATTCCAGAGGCAAGCACCACACAGAGCTCTCAAGATTATGAATAAGTTTGTGCCTGGATTGCACTCTGGGGTGGAAGTGTGACCTGTTCAGAAGGAAACGTGTGTGATGTATGTATGATGTACCTGGCTGCAAAAATCGACCAAGTTTCCGTTAAATGTGAGCACAGACATCCCCCAAACTCACCCCACAACAGTTCACTCCACCTTTTTCCAGGCCGGCTCTCCAGATTCCGCACGGGAGCAGCCGGCCAGGAGCGGGAGCCTCGGGGCTCTGCCGCCACCTCGTGTCGCCGCTCGGAGCGGGCCGGGAGCGGCGCTGGGACGGCTCCGCCGCCTGGAGCACCGCGATATGACCGAAACAGCCCCGAAAACCAGACCTTTGCTTTCTCCCTAGCTCTCGCTGGAATGGCCTTTCGTTTGCTGTGCTGCTGCCCGGCCGCAGCCCGGGCTCGGCGATGCCCATCAGTCCGCCCTGGTTCGGGATGGATGGAGGATGGGGCCGAGCCCCGCCGTGAATGACCCCAGCGAAGAGAAAGAGCAAAGGTTCGAGTGGCGCTGCCTCCGTCTGGTCACAGCACCCGGACACCCCCGGCTCCCCTCGCTCCCTGGCAGCGTGCAGATCCGGGACCAGCCCTCCGCACCTTCTCTGAACCTGCTGTAACAGCCAGGAGGATAACCGGGGCTGAGAGCCAGCTGTTGCTGGGCTTATATGACAAATGAGAGATTCAGATGTAAGATTGATAGTAATTAGATTGCCACCTGCTATCGCTTTAATCCGTATCCCGGATTTTTAATTGTTATTGGGGGTGGGGGTGCAGTTGGCACATGAATACATGAGGACAATCTTGTAAGGCACAAAGCATTAGGATTGTATCCCAGGCACCACAATTAGGGCTGCCCGTTTTTTTGGTTTAGCCCCCACCATGAATTTTGGTCTAATTTTTCGACATTTTCCTCCTGAGTTTTCTAGGACTTATGCACTCTGTCCTTCCATCCATCCATCAGTTTGTTTGTTTGTTTGTAGCAAATGCAGTCAATTTCATTTTAGGCTTGGATGGCACTTTCCAGTTTGGCTTCCTGACAACCTCCTGCATCAAGTGGCCTGCATTCATTGGCATTGTGTCTGATTTTCATCAGGTTCCTCTCTGAAGCCTCTTCCTCCTGGCTGTTACGCAGGTGAGCAGTCCTGCTGCAGTCAGTGATAATAGCTGTCTGTAATTAGTACTTAAACAGATTTGTAGGGTTGGGGCTCACTTCTTCCCCCCTGCTTTGGATAGCATCAATCTACTTTCAAGTCACGCTTCATCAGAAAAAGAGAACACCAAGAATTCTGAAAGGTTTGCTATCAGGTTCCACAAAGGGATATGCTTGGGAGGAGCACGTTGGTTTTGTTGGAGAGACACACAAAATAGACTATGATTTGCATAAGGAGCTGAGAGAGAACTGAATGAGGGGTCGAGGGAAGGGGTTTCATTGACTTCAAAGAGTGTTGGATCAGATTCATGCAGACCATCTGCAACTTCCTTTGATGCACCAGCAAACTGGCGATAACAACCCTCTCTTCTCTACATGGCCTGTGTAGGGCATTATGTGAAGAAGGACTTTCAGCCTGGCAATGGCACAAGCCACTCTTAGAAGAGAAAGTAGATCCATATAATATGTTTGGGGGAAGCTGTTTTTCCGAGGTGACTGAGTGTTGCAGAAGGTTTGAAAGCAAACGTGCCCTAGAGGTCACTGCAGAGCAGTCATTTGAGTTGCAATGTGTTTCGAGGGAAAATTGTCGAAACACTTTGGAATACCTGATCTATTTGAGGTGATTTTCTGTAGTCATTGTCCATCTCTCTCCAAAACCACCCAACCATATGCCATACCTCCATAGAGCAGGATCCCAAAACTCTACCCTGTTACCTTTCTCAGGCAGAATGTCACCTCCTTCATGCCGCACCCTCCACCTCCTGTTCCCACCGACTCCCTCTGACACGCCTCACCCCGTGGGGTGTTCCTGCTGTGGAGCAGCCCAGTCCCATCATCCTGTCTGTGTCGCATCTCCCGAGCATGCACAGGCTGCCCCCTCACCCCACCATGGTTCCACCAAATAGCTTTGTTTGCCTTCCTCCATCCAGAGGAGTGGTTCTGATGGCACAGAGGGATTGGTCCTTGCAGGAAGTCACCCCAAGCACAGCTCTACACCTCTGATCAGCTGCTGCATTCATCTGTGGAGAGGTGCTTAGGGGACTTTGGTAAATACTGTGGTATGGGTGGAGCAGGGGAGTTTTATTGCCTCTCTGGAGAAGTTCATCTGCTTCCACCAACACTTATCAATTTGCAAATTCTGGCTATTTACGAGGCAGGTGTAGAGCAAGAAGGTGAAATTTTGCAGAAAAGAAAAATTGGCACATAGGTAATAGAAATAAAAATAGCAACAGGATCAAAATAATAAGCCATCATAAGTGTTTCTACAGCCCCTTTCAACCGGGCAAGTCAAGCAATTTTCAAGAGCTAAAAGAATCAAGCCTCTCAGCAGTGCTCAAACACCAGAAATGGGCAGTTTCTTTCACCTATTGCTTCACTGCTGTCATCCCTGAATTAGGAGAGAGAAGCTGTTCATTGCTCAAGGCAACGATGCCTGGTGATTTAGGGTATGAGAGGCTAACTCAAACTGTAGGAGAAGGCAGCATTTAGAGAGTTGGCCAGGCCACTGCCTTACAAAAAAAGCCATGGATCTTTAACACCAAGTGGTCAGGCCCTCAGTTTGACGTCTCAGCTGATAAAACAGGAAAGGTGAAAGCAGGGGCAGAACCAATCTTTTAACAGCTGGCTATAGGAGAAGACAAATTTGTAAACTGAAAGAGGGACAAAGGAAAAACATTTACCCCCCGCTTTTAATAGAGATTCATTCATAAAACTTAAGTGAAGGCTACAAGGTCATAGAAAGTTACATGTGATCCAGTTTTAGAAAATGCCCTTCTTACAGAGTAAGCCCAGAGGCAGAGGCTATTTTAGCTATTGCCAAGAGAAGTGTCATGGAGGCCCCTTTTCTCCTTCTCTGGGGGCCTAAGGAAACTCCAGCTAAACATATTGTACATGACAAGGTTTAACAATCTTTGTTCATAATGGATCCAAGCGTGAACCCAAGTGCATTCAGGAGAGGCCCAGGACCAAGAGGTAAAATGTAAAGGCTGAAATAGGGAGGGAACATTTTCTGGATTGGGATAGGGTCATTCCTGGGGCAGTGAACGTATGTGGGTTCATTTTGCACCTGGTATTCTGATTAACAGTGAGGTCAATCTCCTGAACTTCCCAAGAATGAACACCTGCTTCTAGCACTGCTCATATCCCAGCTCTTCACCAGGCTTTCTCCTTCAGTAATCCCAGGAAATGCACAGGCATCCCATGTCTCTGTCAGAACTATCCCCAAGAGCCTTTCACACCAGGGAGGATTGATCTCAGCTCTCCCATTTCTGAGAGCTCACAGACAGTTCTTCAACTGACATCCACCAGCTGTGTCATCATCTTTCAATGCTGACTCCTCTGAAAAGGAAAACACAAATTCTTGCTGTCCCTGACTCCAGCACCTTCCTCTGTGCTGCCTTTGCCTCTTACATAGAAGTTGGGCAACAGATGCTGTTCTTTCCTGTTCCTTTTCCTGCTATTACAAGATGTCTGGATCCATCTTTTGGTCTTCCACAAATGACACCTGAGCAAAGATGACCTGGTTGTGGTCCTCATTTCTACATCTCATGCATCAGTAGTACAACAGCCCTTGTCTGCTGAATGAAGCAGGTTGTGCAAGAATCCCTCATGACTTTTTAGCCATCTTTTTCTTGATTTCTGCGTCAACTCCTCTGCCCTTGATAAGTTTTTCTGGAAGTTGCCTTGTAAATGTTGCCAAAGCATGTGTGCAAAGCAGGTGAGCAGAATGAGCACAACCAAGGTTTGCTCTGGCAGGGGATCCAACCCCGGAGCCTGCAGGGGATCCGAGCCCCGGGAGCTGCCGGCCGGATCCCGCAGTCACCCCCGGCACGGGCAGGGAGCTGCTGGCTCGGACATGGCTACAGGACCGTGCGATCCCGTGCTCTCCCGTGTGCTCCGGTGTGCTCCGGTGCTCTCCCGTGTGCTCCGGTGCTCTCCCGTGTGCTCCGGTGTGCCCCCGTGTGCTCCCGTGTGCCCCGGTGTGCCCCCGTGTGCCCCCGTGTGCTCCCGTGTGCTCCGGTGTGCTCTCGTGCACTCCCGTGTGCCCCCGTGTGCTCCGGTGTGCTCCCGTGTGCTCCCGTATGCTCCTGTGCTCTCCCGTGCTCTCCCGTGTGCTCCCGTGTGCTCCGGTGCTCTCCCGTGTGCTCCCGTGTGCTCCCGTGTGCTCCTGTGCTCTCCCGTGCTCTCCCGTGTGCTCCGGTGTGCCCCCGTGTGCTCCGGTGTGCTCCCCTGCTCTCCCGTGCGCTCCCGTGCTCTCCCGTGTGCTCCCGTGCTCTCCCGTGCTCTCCCGTGCTCTCCCGTGTGCTCCCGTGCTCTCCCGTGTGCTCCGGTGCTCTCCCGTGTGCTCCCGTGCTCTCCCGTGTGCTCGCTCATCCCTCGGGCTCAAGGGGAGCGAACTGATGTGGAGCTGGGAGGGATCAGGCGCAAGGTGAGGGTGAGTGCAGTGAAGAAAGCCAGAGCCCAGGGAGCAGGAGCGAGGAAGGATACCACAGAGCAACAGAAAAAAAAAAAAAAACCCAAAAAAACCCAAAACATCACAACAAAAGAGAAGACAGTAAAAGGGAGCGCAATAATGGGCATGCATTTCTCTTTCTTCTGCCCCGTGGCAAGCCGCCAATCTCTTCCACACAAATTCCTCAGTGCTACTAAAACCAGTCCCCATGGACACACCTGCCTTGAGACAAATTCTTTTAGTCTTGAAAAAATCTGGGCACTTCTTCAATAAGGCGCTTTGCTTTTAAACTGCTTTGCCTTTGTGAATTTTGGCAGCAGCTCACACTTGGAGAGCTTTTGAGAAGCCTTTCTGTAATCAGATTTCCCTGCCCTGCCCCAGGGGACTGTGGGCAGTCACTTCCCACAGCTGTCCCTCAGCTTCCAATGCCGTGATGTGTGGCTCAGCACCACCTCAAAGGGCTGGGGCGAGGCATCGTTTGCGTGTGAAGAGCTGAGGAATAAATCCATGAGGTGCTGAGCAGCACATGACGTGCTGTGAGCGTTGTGTCACCATCAGCTCATCACTCGGGTATGGCAGGAGGTGGGGCAGACCCTGGAGTAAGGTTTCAAACACTTCACTGCCCGGTGCAAAACTCCATAAAGTGAATGAAAGAGGAGGCAGTGGAGTCATGTCACAGGACTCATTTCTTCTACACAGTAGGGCCAAGGTTTAAGACCAGAAAATACGAACATGCTTAGGAGTACCAGCTAAATACTCAGAAAAAAATAAAATCTCTGGATGAGACTTTTCCAGATCCTTCTCATGCAGGCTATCTCCTGAGCCACCTTATGCTGGAGGTGTTCAGGGGTGGCAAAAATCCTATATTTGCACTGACAATAGTCTCCCTTCTTTTCCTGTTCTGACCAAAGTCAGACTAGGCTGTCCACAAGCATAAAAAAGAGTCCAAATGATTTGCAGCATGGTGCAGTAGAAAAGAGCATCACTACAATTCTGTGGATACATGGCTAAAATAATGGGCATTATGACTTCTGCCCATTTCTGCCCATTCTGATTTTCTTCTGAGTGAAGTTACTAGTAAGAGTAACCTGCTCCTGTTGTCCTATTTTCTCTCTTTTTTATTCTGCAATTTCTAACCAAGCCCTTATCACATTTGCTCTGAGACAGAGGTCAAGTTTCTCTTTATGAGCCAAGTTGCCTGTGTTGGCTTAGACTTGGTTTTAATACCATAGCTGGAAAACTTATGCTAAGTTTGCTTCCTCTTTTTTGGCAATAGATATGATCTCCCCCCTAAACAAACAACTACCAAGAAAAAGTAGGGTCTGAAGATACGGATGCTGTCATGAGCCGTGGGGAGTCTAATTCTGGCTTGGCTGCAAATTTAATTTGAAGTCTTGAGCAAGCCAATAAATTTTTCTCATCAAGTCTTCCCTCAGCAAAAGAGGGAATAGTTATTTTCCTCGTAGAGATGCTGTAAAGACTGAGAAAGTCATTAAATAGTTTATTTGATATGTAAAAAATCTCTTAAGAATTACTTCGAAACCTCAATTAGGATTTATAAACAGGCTATTTAAAACCACAATGGGATAAAAAGTACCACCATTGAAACTAATTAATGAAATAACCATGGTAAAAACTCCTCAGATATGAAGAATGGAACATAAATCTGCAGTTGCCTGGCAGAGTATATTCCACTTGGAAAAACAACTGCTCTTTGTTCACTATGGTGGAACAAAGTAATGGCAGACACATGAGGAAATTCTTGTAGCCTATGATACTCCTTGATAATGCCTTCCATTACTATTGGTCTTTATTTTTCATGATCTTATAACACTTTGAGCCTTTAGTGGGGGTCTGTCCTGGTGTGGTTGGTACCACAGACGCAGAAGACAATGAAGTACCCTGCCCCAAAGAGCTTTTGGTCAGAGATCCCAAGTGCCCAGCAGTTTACATCTTACTGGAAGGCCATGTACCACTGCTCTGATTTTACACACGTGCTCAAATTCCCCCTTTTCCCCTGTTTCACATGAAGCAGAACAAGGCTGCTCATCTCTGACTGCCCCCTCAGTGGGGGCCTCGCTGTGTTTGCTTGGTGACATACCAGTGTGGGGCAGTCAGGTGCTGCTCTTGGAGCTGTGGATCTGCTCATGTGATTATGTATCAGAAACGCTGCACAAGTGGAACTGAGGCCTTCCAGGACTCTTTCCTCAGGTCATCCTGCTCCATGCTGCTAACCCCAAACGTGCAGTTGCATACAATAATCTTGGTAGGTGTGAAATAGATGTCCTCTCTGCTCTGGCAAGCTCCCTCTGTGAGTAGTAGGCACAAACTTGCCAGTTTACCAAGAGCTGATCTCCACCAACCATGTCCACCCATCCAAGGTACTAAACTGAGTGTGGTTTTCATGTAGGTCTGTGTGGCATGCTTGTTTTGTCAGCTTCGTGGTCTGCTCTGTTTGTATGGCACTTTCATTTATAAAACCTGGAATCTCTAGGGACAGGAAAAAAACAGGTATTTTGCCAGTTCTGTTCTACTTTAGGCCACTTGCAGAAGTGAGGAGCATTTCCATTGGTATCCCAGCCAAATGTCACTCCTCTAAGGCAGGTGCTGGCTTCTTCCACCAGCACTTGGCTGAACAGAGGAGACCTCGTGGGAAAGCCTTCCCCCTTTCTGAGAGAACCCTCTCCTGCTAGGAAACACAAGGAGAGGAGAGAAGGCTGCCTGACTAAAGAATGCCTTTAATGGTCAAATAACCTTTTCAGTTGCTGTGCAATAGATTTTAAGACAAAGAAACATATAAAGAGTGGATGAAAGTATATCAGGGTAAGGGGGCATGTGAATTCAGATAGTGCAAAGTCTGTGATTTCTGTACAACCTGTGGAGACCCTTGAGAGCAGAGACCTAGGCAAGCTGGGCATGCACAGCCTGGCCAGAGCAGACAGAAAATACAGTGGGTGATGCAAGGGCAACCCTGAGAGGCAGAGCATGATGCAGCACAGGCACAGCAGGCAGGGTGCTAGTGCTGTTAATAGACACCTCTGATGGCAGTGGGACTGGCACCAGCCCAGACACTACATAAAATCAGTAGCACCAGGTGTTGGCTTCACTCAGGCTGCCTCACCCCTCTGGTGGGCTTTGTGCCATTCTGGTTTAGGTTGGCTGTAGTGATCATTGCTTCTATGATGTTTTTGGATTTGTAGAGTTATGATGTTATTTGTAGAGTTTTTGGAATTGTAGAGCTCCCCTGTAGAAAGCAGAGGAGAATGAAAAACCACAGAGCTTCAAGATGGAAGGAGCAGAAATAAATTCAGTGCAGTAGAGGTCCATTTTCTGAAGACATTAAACAGCTTTAAGACTACACTAGTAAATGAACACACCCTTTTTATCACTGAGGCAACCAAAGTGGGGAGAGTGGAAACAGGCTGTTATAGGTAAAGCCAAATGAGATGTTGCCTAGTAACTCTCAGCAGGGAAGCATTTAAACCCAGCCAGTTTAGTGAAGCTGATGTTCTGAGTCAGAGATTATTTTCCCTGGAAAAAATTCTGAAGGAAGGAAAGCTCAGTTTAACAGACATAGGATTTATTTTGCTTTTAGGGCAAACCGTAATGACAATGCTTGGGCAAATGCAGAAATATTTACAAACTTGTACAAGGAAGAACAGACAAGGCATCAAAAGCAACACTTTACCAAGCCTGTTTTTTTAATGCTGATTTATTTCCCCCAAATGCAGTAAATTCCATATCGATTTTTATTTTTGGATTCTGAAATACATAAGTGATAATAGAAGTCTGCAAATATTACACATATCATTACATTATTATCATCTAATTGCTGTAAGAGAATTTTCTGGAGCAAACCCTCTTTCAACTCTGCTATTGGATACAGAATCAAAATAATTGATATAAAAGAAGAAAGACTTCATTTCTCCACTGGTTCCATTGCCTGAAATAGTTTTAATTAGGTCCTCCTTCAGGACTTTGCTTTTATGGGTTCCCTGAAACGTCACTTGGCTCAGCTAAGGGTCTCTCACATCAGGGGAAAAAAACCCCCTCAGACCTTATTTGAAGATTAATGTTATTTTTGCTTCCATTAGAAGGATATGATGATTTTATAGAAGTGTAAGATTACCGTGATCAGCCATGTCCATCTGTGTTCCTGAGTGCCTCAACTACTGCTCAGAATAGGCAGTCAGGTTCAGGAGAGCACCTCATTTCACAGCCTCAATACAAATAATGATGATAGCTGCAAATGTGAACTATTGCATAGTTTTTTTTTTTAATTAAAAAATACAATAAGCAGATCAACACACCACGCTAACCATGAAAAGACAGACTGCCAGAGAGTTAAAACAAAAATATGTATTTTATCAACAATGATAACAGCTGGAAAACAAAGCATAAATACTAAAATTTGAGTTATATATCAAAAGCACTAGAGTTTTCCACAAGCATGCTGTAGGAGCAGAGAAAGAATGTTCTGGAAGCCAGAGAGAGCCACTTGTCACTGACCAGAGCCTGGTTTAAAGTTCAATGAAATGCTGTTGATACAGAACCTCTGCCCAGAAGGTGTGGGTCCATCATCAAACACATGGCCTAGATGGGCGTCACACTGCAACAGAAATTATTACCATTTTATTATTGTCTTACTGCAAAATGACAGATTCATTTGGGCTGGGAAAGACCTCTCATTCACAGAGCCCATCTTTGACTGATCACCACCATGGCACTAATTACCACGTCCAGTGATTTCTCTAACACCTCCAGCCATGGTGACTCCAGCACCTCCCTCAGCAGTCCACTCCAATGCTTAACAACACTTTTCACAAAGAAATTCCCACTGATGTCCAGCCTGAAGCTCCCTGGTACAGCCTGAGGCCATGTCCTCTTGTCTTGTCTCCCCTGCCTGGGAGAAGAGCCCAACCCTCACCTGGCTGCACCCTCCTTCCAGGCAGTTGTAGAGAGTGACGAGATCCCCCCGAGCCTCCTTTTCTCCAGCTAAGCATCCCCAGCTCCCTCAGCTTCTCCTCATCAGACTTGTGCTCCAGACCCTTCCCCAGCTCCATTGCCCTTCCCTGGCCTCTCCCCAGCACCTCAATGCCCTTCCTGAACTGAGGGACCCAAAGCTGGACACAGAACTCAAGGTGTGGCCTCACCAGTGCCAAGTACAGGGGATGGATGATCTCTGCCCTGGCCCTGCTGCCACTCCATTGCTGAGCCAGGCCAGGATGCCATTGGCCTCTTGGCCACCTGGGCTCTCTGTGGCTCATGTTCAGCTGCTGTTGAGCAGCACCCCCAGCACCTTTCCCTCCAGGCATCTTTGCAGCCACTCTGCCCCAGGCTGTAGCTGCAGGGGTTGTTGTGAGCAAGGGCAGGAGCAGGCCCAGGCACTCGGCCTTGTTGGACCTCAGAGCTCTGGGCTCTCCCCATCAGTGCAGCCTGTGCAGATGCCCCTGCAGAGCCTTCCTGCCCTCCAGCAGCTCAACACTGCCACCCAGCTCGCTGTGTCTGCAGGCTGCCTGAGGGTGCCCTGGATCCCCTCATGTGGGTCATTGATAAAGACATTGAACAGAGCTGTGCCAGCACTGAGCCCTGGGCAGCACCACTGGTGACCAGAAACCATTGTCATTGCATTTATTATCATTGGAATTATGGACCAACGTTGTTATTACTGTGCTATCCTGAATTAAGAAACTTCCATGATTAAATCACTGCTGAGTTGTGTGAGTGGGAGAGTCCTGAGGAGTGACAAGGAATCACATCTTGTCAGTGGGCAAGCATCTGCCCCAAACAAGCAGATCCCAGAAGAGAAATTCAAATGGTATTGCCAAAAAGTATAGGAAATAAATGAGAGGATCTAATAATCTCAATATGTCATGAGAATTTCAAGTTAATAAGTCACTGTAGGTCATTCTCATAGATCACCTGAGGATTCCCCTCTCAAATTACTGACATGAAAATATTAGACACAGTATAGCTATCAGTGACATTATTAACTTGGAATGTCTTCAGCTGGGGTTCTTGAAGGTGCTTGCTGCATATGGCTGTAAATGTGAACACTTCCAAGATAAAGGGCTGCAGCAAATTCTTGTTATATTTGCAGATGTACCTAAGCCTGCTGCAAGCACATGGAAGGACAGCATTAACCATCTTAACAGTTTACAAAAACAGACTCACAGCAACATAAAAAAACCCAAATCCAAGATGCAAGTTATTAAATTCATACTTTTATATATATATATATATATATATAAATAAATATATATATATATATATATATATATATATATATATATATATATATATACATACTAAAATTGCATACTTTTATACTTTAACCGAAGTAAAAAATAGATTCAGGGTTGGGAAGAAATTGTTAAAGGTGGCTGTTGCTTAGAAAAAGAACCTGGGTATTACAGCAGGTTCCAAAATAAATAAGTGTCTGTGTTATATGGTCTGTGGAAAGGTAAAGGTGTAAGGACAGGAACACCATTTCTAGCACACCTGAACAGCCTCTAACCCCTGCTGCAGG
Source organism: Agelaius phoeniceus (assembly GCF_051311805.1). Classification (NCBI taxonomy): domain Eukaryota; kingdom Metazoa; phylum Chordata; class Aves; order Passeriformes; family Icteridae; genus Agelaius; species Agelaius phoeniceus. The sequence goes on from NC_135265.1 coordinate 18,425,563, forward strand.
CTGGGCCCAGCTGCAGTGCTGTGTCCAACCTTGCACTCTACTACAAGAAGGAAAAGGCTCAATTGGGAAGGATGCAGAACAGAGCAACAGAATGGTGAGCACACTAAAAAGCACTGCATAAAAAGGAACAGCTGAAGGAACTGGAAATTTCTAGTCTAGAAAAGAGATGACTGAGAGGAGGGAAAATGACTGAGGGAGTCAAAATAGCTAGAAAAAATAGAAGGGTAGTTTCTGTGAAACAAGAGAATCCACAGAAAATAGCTGTGGAGATGCAGAGCACAGCTACCATCCTGCAGGGCAAACAGTAATGGCTGCAAATGGCTTCAAGGCCTGGTCTCAATCTCTGAATATTTTAAGAACATCTACAGCAAGTAAAATAAAAGGCTGAATGAGGAAGAACTGTCCCTGTGATGGGCCAAATGCATGGACCCTATCTCAGATCTTCTACCATCTCTTGTCACACCTTGCAGCACACCTTCAGTACATTTTCTCTGTGAGCTCCAGCCTTTGGCTATACATACACAATTGCTTTCCCCAGACACATACTTTTCTTCAGCTCAGACTTGGAAAGAATGGCTCCAGTGATACTGTAATTATCACTCTTGTATTTAGGTAGATTCAGTCATGGGTACAAAGAAAACTTATCTGCTAAGTTTTGTGTCTTTGTGTGTCATCTCCAAAATAAACAAACCTGTTTGCAGACAACTTCAGTTCTTCTTGACCCCAGTGAGTTGTCTGGTCGTCTCACAATATTGGTGTTACTTTCATCTCTGCCACAAGTACCATAAGCCTCAGAAAAAGATGGCCATCCAGTCCCAGAATTGTATTTCTTCTCTGAGCTGTAGTGGAAACCAGATCTCCTCATTAGTTACTAACAGAGATGTTATAAAAGAGTCTGCTTCTATTAAGAACATTGGCTTCTTCTCTCATTCCTGTGTTGTCCCAATATCAATATTTGGCCCAGTAGAAGTTTTTTTATTGGCATTGAACTGTGCTGGTAACTCTTTTCCAAAGGGAATTCTCAATCAGCTCACAACAGGAGATTTTGTCTCACTGTTTCTATTTCAATGTCAAGTTGGTATTTTATAAAGCTTAGAAAAGGTTTTTTTTTTTTTCTCTGACAACTATGCAATACTAACATTATGCTATAGTGTTTAGCTGAATTTCACCTACAGAGCTGCAGTTTGAAGCCTGGCTCAATCCAGCAATCTCAGAGAAGAGAGTTCACAAGAAGAAATGAAGAGCAGACAAAGGCTGGGCTGGCCCACCAGACCAGGCTCGTGCCTGATGATGATGGAGGCTTTGTCTTGCAGTCAGCCATCAAGCTGGTTTGGAAAATCAAACAGAGCCTTGCTCAAACCATCCATCAACCAATGACAAATCCTCACAGCACAAAGATCTACTTTTCCCAAGAGATAAAGGCAGCCAGAAGAAACAGTACAACAGACTGTCAGCTTGTGGGTGCCCCTGTGAACATCCAGGGTGACCAGCACTGTTTAGCTGCATATTAAAACCCAGAGTGTGTTGGCAAATGTGATCAAAAGACATTTTAGGGATTTGGTACAGAAATGAGATAATCCTTTTGGTTTCAAATTGTGCAAGTTTTGACAGCAATATGAACCTTCTCTCATCAAAGAGGGACCTAGTGTGAGTTAGAACAAGGAATTAAGATAGGTTCACATACTTCTCCGATTAGAGGTCTGGAGACTCACCACAACCATTTCCTCATGATTTCTCATGGTTTTTTCCCAGTTTTGCAAACCCAATGCTCTTACTGGCATCTAGTGGTGGATGGAGACATCAGCACCACTAGCAGCCCGATCGAGGGGATTGAAAGGTTAGTTATCACAGAATTCAAAACAAAGTATGTCATATACATCATGTATATTTTGGTGGGTTGTTCACACGGCAAAGAAAAATCTGAAAATCTTAATTGCAGTGCCTTTTAGAAATATAAGGCAAACAAACGGGACAAAAAGCTTTAAAAATCTAACCCAAAGAGCAGTGCATGAGTCAGCATTTTTATAATAATCTGTACAGGGCTGTCGTTGAGTAATGCAGCTGTGGAAATAAAAGAGGATTTGCTAGCACAGAATGACCAGAGGCTACTTTTTGTGTGGGCTGTTGCTCGGTCATTAACATCAACACACAGCCATGAGAAATGTTCTCCTTCCCCTCCTCTCCACAAAACTGGAGGGAAATAGGGCACAGCAGAGGAGCAGCCTGCTCTGAAGCTCATGCACTTTGCAGACTCTGTGTTTGTACATCAAGGTCCTCAGGGCTCCAGGCCTGTTTCTTTCCAGCTCAAGAAGGCTCCCTGTTTTCCCTGCCACAAACCCACATGAACACTGTCCCTACCAGGCACAGAGTCCCCAAGAATGGCCTGGGGGATACAAATCCATACATGACTTCTGAGCTTCCCTGACATACATCTGTTCTGTTTCTTTTTATCAAAACTCTTTTATTTTTTGACGCAGGAATCCTTATGTATATTCACAGATAGATACAATGATCCTCTTTGAAAACCCACAGAGTCAAGGAAGGTCTTTAACACTGTGTGGGTTTTGCATCTGACCCTGAGTGACTCTGTCCCTTACATGCCACTCACAATACTTAAGTTTATTGTAGATGTTTTCCACTGCTAAAGGAACAATCTTTTGAGCTGTTAAACTAGCTCTCAACAGAAATGGTCTCTGTGTGGTTTTATTAAGAGTAATGTCACTTAGATTCCCTAATAGAAACATTTTAGTACCCAAAAATATTGCTGTTCAAGATCATATTTGTCCTTTGAAGTATTTCACCACTTAATTTATGGATAAATGGACTTTCCCTAAACATATGCATTAGATTAGACCTCGACACACCATTCCTCCAGCACATGTCATTTACTTTGATCCCTGTTTCAGTCATCCTGGATGGAATCCAGATAATTTTAAAAAGTGCTTTTTGCTGTATGAATCTCAGCTGTAGGTTTATGGTTTGATGAAGGTTTGAGTTTTCATTAAAGCACAACAATTTGCTATCTATAAAGGTTAGGGGTTTGTTCCATGTATTTCCAACTCTTTCAAATGTATATTTGGTAGCAGAAGGTACTAAATTATGATTTAAATGTATACACACGTTTCAAAGAAAGGAAGAAATACCTCATGTTTACCTGCAGCTAATGATCTAACGCATTTGAAAAAAACAAAAATTCACAAGAATATTTTTAATGGACTAGGAAATAAATATGATGAATTGATCTCTTATCCAATACCACTTCTCCCCCTCATTCCTTGTGTTCTCCACAGCATAACATCTCCATGGAAAACATATTTTCAGGTGATTTTTCACATTTAATAGTTTCCTTTTTTCCTACAAGATTTTTTTTTCCTGAAAGTTTGGCCTTTTTTGTCTGTGAGGCTTAGCATTATCTTGTGCTGCAAAGAAAAGTGCTTATATTCTCTGAGAGCTGGATAGTGCAAAGGGCAAGCCTGGCTGTTTGGTTATATTGCTGTTTTGTTACTAGTTTAACAACAGAAGCAATTTCCCCCGGTGTTTGTCTCTCTTCATGTTGGCCTGTCAATATCAATTGTCTAATATAGAAGGGGCCAAAATTGAAGGAAAACCTGAAGGAATGGAAGGAACTCTTCCACAGCTTAGTACAATTTCTCTAATTTATCTGAATTTTCCAGAGGTGTTTTTAGGTTTTATATTTCTCTTCAGAATATTTTGTAATATGGAGCTAACACCAGAAATCAATTTATTTAGAAGTATTCATTAGCAAACCTCTATGGAAAATTATACATGTAAGCAAATACATGTTTGCATAACAATAGTTTTCTGCACTTGGCCAAAGGAAAACTAATTATACACAATTACCATTTAATTGCTTAGTTTAGGTTTATTTTCAATACATCCATTACATTTTCCCCTCATTTCTTACTATCCAGATCTCTTGATCCTTACCATCCCATTTGAAGTTCTGATCTATGATTCATCCTTTAAATCAGCCACGTTTCATTCAATTCTCAGTTGGGAATAAATAAGGGCTATTTTCTAGACCAAAAATATGAGAAACTGTCTTTCCTGGTTCATTAACAGAGAGCAGAACACTCTCTGCACATCCTACTCCAAGGCACTCTATTTCCTTTTACTTAGACTTTAATGAAGTTGCAAAATACATAGTATTGTAAAGAGCACAGAGGTTAACTGTGCAATCATTTGCAGCCAGGCTTTAAAAAGTAGATGTAACCAAAAAGGCAAGAATAGTGGGATTTAATTTAGGGAACAAGGAGGGGGTGGGGGTGAAGAGAAGGTCTCAGCTGCAGTGTGAGGGACCCAGCAGTGAGAACATCACAATAGTGGACAAAGGCAGACCAAGGTCTCTCCAGCCCAGCAGCATGAGTGGCAGAAGATGAGTATGGAGGAGCACAAGAACAGAGCAAACACACAGTGACACTTATGCATAAATACATGGATTTTGCAGCAGCTTGTGTCTTAAGGACCTCTTAACCAGAGAATTATTCTCAACTAGAAAGTGTGTCATGAGAAACATGCAGACTACAGCCTGAAGCTGTGTGCTGGCCATGGGCAATCCTCATCAGCTCAAGGACAAGGCATACCATGGATCTGTGTCACCACAGGCATCCTGGAACACTTACACACAGCACTTGGGCACCAAGGGATTGTTCTTCTGACCAACACTTTCCATGCCATTCATGAAAAGACTTTGCCCTTCCTGCCACAATCAGTACATGTTAAAGATGCTGGGAAATCCAGAGGATGTTACCTGAAGAGGGGGGCATTGCAGCACACACAGCAGTATATTCCTGATTCTGTGTTATTCAGGTAGATCCCACTGAATGGCTTTTCAAATAGGAAGGAAAAAAGAGAAGTTAATAATGTAGGTCTTTAAAAGCTCACCATCTGGAAGAAGCATGTAGGAATCAGATTCAAAACAGGAGAAAAACCATAAAAAGAAGGCTTTGCAGGGGGGCTTTGAAGAAGAAAGATTAGCAGCCTGAAAAAATGAAGGGGAGGATGCCTTTGGGCTAGCAGTGAAGACTACCCCCTACCCCCACAAACTTTGAGACCGGTCAGATGCGTAAATCATCCAGGTACCAAGGATGGAGTCGTGACCTCCAAGAAACTGGTGAAATGTGCAGGATCCCAAAGGCCAGGGCTCTGCTATGGACTGCCACAACTTTAAAGTGGCTTTACAAAGAGGCTCTCCTCCTTCCTGCATGGTCTGGTACTGGGATCCTTATTTTACAGATATGGATTTGGGCACAGATCACACGGTACGTGCTCCATGTGTGCAGAAGTCCTGTCTCTGGGCTAGGGACAGCCAGCACTCCACCCACAATGCTACATGGCTTCCTTCCCAGAAGGAGGAAATGTGGGGACATGTGGGTGGGTGATCTGGCACCTGAGGGAGAACCCATCTCCTGAAGGGAGCACTATGTTTAAGATTTCCATGGCTAATCTACATATGGCCATAAAAAGGAGGCTACAGGATAAAAATATCTGAGGATCTCCCTGTCCTCTGGACGGGCCTCTACTCCCACCACACAAACAGTTAATCTGGCAGGAAAGTATCCCAGAAAAAAAATCCAATAAAATATGAAAAGAATGCAGAATGTTTTTCATCTGCAAAACAGTCTGGGTCAGAACAAAATCCACCCTGTTCCGTATGTTGAGTCTAACTTTCATCCACAGGAAGGCAGGGGAAGTCCTGTGAAGAAAGGGAGTGGTGAGAGCTCCTCAGGGCAGGATTTTCTGTGCCCAGCAGGCAGAGGAGATGCTCACCCTTGGGCAGCATCAGCATTTCTGCTCACCGGTTCTGTTCCTTTTTCTCGCGTGACATAGAATTGCTCCGGAGTCAGTTTCTTTTTCCAGTCTGTAGCAGCAGCTGCTTGAGCTTGTTTAGTGAGGGGGTCTGTGTCTTCAATTAGATATAAAAAGATAATTTAGTAAGATAGCTTAGATTCCACTGATGCTTTCCATCATCATCTCAGTTCTCCAAAAGTTTCTGTGGGTACAGACAAAGCACAGAGGGCAGTTCAGGGGCATGAGCAGGGGCACATGCAGGCCTTTGCATCTGCTTTCCATTTGGAGTGCTGCATCCAGAGAGCAGCTCCAGCAAACCACTTGGGAAGGTTTGTAAAGGAAATGGGCACCTCCAACCCCAGGTACCACCCACCCTCCCAGCACAGCCCTCTGCCCTGGCTCAGGATAGCAGCTGGTCTGCCAGTGCTCCTCCTTCATCCCTGGATAGCACTAAAAGGTTTGGAAAACCTCTTGAAAACCCTCAGAAACCAGAAGTAATGTTCATCTGTAGGCTGTGGAACACTGGCAACTCCCACAGGCCCCAGTGAAAAGTGGTGCAAAGAAGGACTGCAAGGCAGCAACACCTACAGCTAAGGGAAATGGGGCCACAGTTCAGTGAGGGACACACAACAGCAGAGCAGAAGTTGCCCATTATGGTGCAAACCTCCTGCAACATGTCCTGTGAGTCTGTACACACCAAGAACGCTTGTGGTGGTACAGGATTGGCAAAGAATTAATAGACTGGCTGAAAAACAGGAAGTAAAATAGTTGAATACTCTCCTAAACAAAAAGTTTGAGGTGGGGAACTGCCTCCCAGCCTGTCTCCCATCAGCACAGGATCCTTGATAAACAATCAGCTCCTGAGGAGCGAACGCTTGCCTGCAAGGTAGGGGTGAGACTGGGGGCAGGGGAAATTAATTTGAACATGATAGTTTAACCAAAAAACCTAGAGCTTAGCCTGCCAGTCCAAGACAAAAACCTACAGCATGCTAACGCAGCCCTCCTTAAGCGGCCAGAAGCCGGCGAGCAGGGGCTCCTTTCCCCCTCCCCATGCGGTACCTGTGTCTCTGTGCGCAGCGCGGGCGGCGCTCGGCAGCGGGAGGAGCGGGCGGCCGCTCCCGAGCATCCTCCCGAGCATCCTCCCGAGCATCCCTCCGAGCATCCCTCCGAGCATCCCCCCGAGCGGACGAGCCGCCATAGCGGCGGGGCGGCACCGGGAAAGATTCCGTGTGTAATCCCTGCGTTCCACCTAAAGAATCAGACCTCATAAAAGCAATGAGTAAAGCACCCGCTTAAATGCCGATGCAGCATTTGCAGGTAAAGGTTTCAATCACTTCTTACCGAGAGCAGCTTAAAAATGAACACTCGCTGCGGCTGTAAACGTAACAAAATCCTGTTGAGACATTTGCTTGCAGCTATTCTAGGTTGTTTTTAAGGAGAACAGGGCTGGTACTTGCATGCAAAAGCACTCCTGCTGTCCTGGATGCGTGTTACAGGCACTGCTCTCAGCGCTGTTGCTCAAGGAATGGCGAAGGAGCTGTGCTGAGCCTTTCCTGCTTTGTGTCATCTGAGGATTTCCTGTGGTGATTTGCAGTCACAGCTGCCTTAGCTTGGCCTATAAATATACCTGTAATAGGACACGTGTGTTAGTTTGGCAGCCCGTCCTTAAAAGGTAGATCTAAACACAACTTAGTTTTCTAGGTTTAGCCTTAATGCTACTGTCTGCTTCTGTTCCAATAATTTCATTTCTGATTTGGAATTAGTTCATCATTTCAGAAGGATGGGGAAGGAAGTGTTTTGATTACATTGGACAACAAAGCTAATAATGATGCTAATAATAAACAAAGTTAATAATAAATTTACTTTCTTTTAGTCTAATTCCTCTAGCCTAATTCTAAAATCAAAGGTAAAAAATAGTCTTGTGTGATCAGTCCTGAATATACACGTTTGTATTGAAGCATCCTTATGCCTAAGACAGTGAGTTCCAAGGCAGCTGAGGGCATCCAAGACAGCATCTGATCAGTACCACGGCTGCAATCACTGCCTCTGCTCGGATCCACAGAGCACTGCAGCAAAGCATGAATGTCAGCGAGGCTCCCCCGTGCTGCAGAGGGGAGCAGGGCACACGGCTGATTTATGGCTTTGTTCTGTGCAATAAGACACGGTGGAGTGAAGGCAGAGTACCTGGATAAAAACCCTGGAGTGGGATGCCTGTGAGTCCTCAGGACTGTGATTCAGGGTGTTAGGAGAGCAGTGCTGCTGGCAGGGACAAGAGGGCTTTGCCACCCCACTTTGGTGCTGGCATCCATGCTATAGGCAGAGGGACAGCATTTTTCCATGTTCAGCCATTTTGGCAAGTGATGGGCCTGTGATCTTTCCATACACTTTCTAACTTACCCCTATGGCATATCAGCCATTTAGCCATGGTTTTGGAGGGAGGTGAAACAGGTTAGGGAGCCTTTGGTGAGGAGAGACCCAGCCCGACATGTCCCCAGTTCTGGCAAGTGGCTTAGGGCTAGAAAGTGGTAGCAGGTGATGGTGTCACTCCTGGCCTCTGTCTCTAGTTCAGCTGTAGAAAAGAGGCATTTCCCTCACATTCCTGGTGTTAATCTCACTCAGATGGTGTTTGCTCCTGAGGAGGACAGGTAATCAATAGAGTTCTCCCTGAATTATCTGAGAAATGAAGGAGGCTGAGAGAAAGTGGTTAGTTCTGCAACTTGCATGTTTTAATGTAATTGACATCGATTTAACTGGTGCTTTTTTTAAAGACAAAATTAAATAAAAAATCAACTGTCAGTATCTTTCTTGCAGGTCTCTGTTACTGGTACCGTCCCAAAATGCAGCAGTTTTGAGGCAGTGGGAACTGAACCAACACAGTTCTGCTGCTGTACCATTTTCCCCAGATTCTGGAGGAGGGAAGTAGGGGTCTGGGGGGCAGTGGGAGCAGAAGAAGCACAAGGCATCAGGCTCATCAGCCCAAGCCTCATCATCCTCTCAGTTACCCTGTTCACTACAAGCCACTCCTTGATTAAAATGAGGGGGGTGGTGGAAGAGGCAGATCCCATTCATCCCAACAGCTGTGATCCATTTTTGAGGTGGTGCATGGCAGACCAGGAGAAAATCCTCCATTTTTCCCTCCAACAGAAGCCTGACCTGCAGTCATCCAAACCAGCATGACAGGTCTTCCTCAAGTGGAAAACAACCCCCCAGCTGGAGGTAATTCATTTTTCAGATCTTCAGTGCTGAAAAACCAAATCATTGTCCTGTCATGCCTGTAATGTTGCCTCCCATGGTTACAGCACACACCAAGCCGTGTAGCTAGGCAGACATCCGGCCTGCCTTTCTCCCCATAGACTGTTCTGAAAGCCAATTAAACTGTTACTCATTTTCCTCCTATTTTTTTTTCTTCCTTATGCACAAGCGGAAGCATTTAAAAATCTCCCCTAGCTACATTATGTAAATTTCTAAGTAAATTCTCCCTGAGTTGTAATTCAGCAGATTTATTGTTAAAATGTCACCTGTCTCCAGCATGTACACAAGCTGCATCCAGGGGAGGGTCACTCATCCAAAGCACAGTGTCCCATTAGACATCTGTGGATGGGGAGAAGCTCCTCGGCTCCTCCTGTAGTGTGGCTCTGTGCCGAGGCAGCAGCAGCAGCACATGTGCAGGTGAGAGCAGAAGGGAAGAGGGAAGCAGTCATAGCCCAGACTATCCTGCTAATATTTATTCAGGCTCCAGCCATTTCCCAGCTCAGGCTCTGCCTGGACTGATGGCTGTGGGGACAAGCAGAGCATCATGTAATGCCTGTGCTGGCAGATACTGAGCACTCAGCCAGGCAGCAATGAGGTGAAGAAGTGAAAAAAAAAAAACTGTTCAAATTCAAACCTCTGCTTACACAGCTTTTGTTAAAAAATCCCCCTGACATTACCATGTATGGAAGAAAACACTTGAAAGAAATTGTGGGGGTTTACTTTATATGTATTTGCATGCAATTGGTTTTCCTCTGCTCACTTTGTCAGACCTATGTGTGTCCCCTCCTATGGGGTGGTTCCACTGAAACATGTGGGAACTCACCATGAACAATTTGTCTTGTATGTAGGGTGCTGGCATGAGCCCCTCAGGGGTGGGTTGTATCTGTGGGGGGCTCTGTTTCCTCCATGGAAACTCTCAATGCTTTGTAGGAGATGCTGCAGGAACTCCACATCCTTCCTCAGCAGAGTCTTCTCTCTCTTCCATAGACTGGATACAGCTCCACAGCCAGCTTCTAGCTGCTCAGGTGTGGTGAAACTATGAGGTCCTGGTATATGGAGATACTGTTTCCACATGGAAGCACTATCGAAAGATATGTGGTAGTGCTCTGGTGCTGGATTCCAGTGATGGAAAGGGATTTTGGCAAAATTTATTAGAAGCAGAAGTGTCAAAGTACCTTGGAAAAGTGTACTGCTGGTTTCCAGAGACACACAGAGACTGTATGCAGATCTGAACCTCCCTGAAGCTGAGCTATGGATTCTGCTTAGATTCATTTATGGAGCAGCCTGATGTGATTTAGATCAAAGATATCATCAGACATAATGAACACACAACTTCTCACTTTGTTTGCTTTATGGTTTATTATCTCTTTTTCCTAATCATAAGCTAGAGGACACCTGATTATTCTAACCTTTGTTTTTGGAACGTAATAGGTCATATTTGTGGCCTAGCTTAAGTGGGAGCCTTCTCTTGGAGTCTAAGGGTGGAATTTGAACAGGACAGAATAGAACAGAATAGTTCCAGTTGGAAGAGACCCAGGGGTTTGGTCCACTGTGACAAATGCTTTGAGTTGGATTAGACCAAGTGCCCTCCATAGGGCCTGTCCAGCATAAATTATCCTAGGATTCTAAATGCTTTGAGAAATTTCCTGCATAACAAGTGAAGGCATGAATTCAAAGTTAAATGGGAATTTGCAATCACTCCTTGATGGAAAAACTGAACTCTGCAATTGAGCCATTGGTTCAGCTAAAAGTAGACATGCAGTCTGGTATGGAGAATGTGTAACTTCAGGGGCAGCTATTGGGAAGCAACAAGTCCAGGATATTTCTCTACATTACCCTGTGCATCCCCTATACCATACCATCCAGTTCCTTGTGCAATGTAGACAGTAATAATACATTCCACAAATTTGTGTGTGATTTCTTATCCCTTTTATCCCATGGTAGTGAAGAACTGAGATGGTTCTTCCACACAGTACCCAAGGCCTGAACGAAAAATTGAATGAACACTTATTTGGCAGCAACTGTCACAGCAGCAACTTTCTGTAGGTTATCTTAATGGATTTATCACCCTGAACTAAGCCCTGACCATCTGTTCTCTTCTCTCATTACAAACACAGAAAAAGCTAATTCATGATTGCATCATAAAAAAGTAAAATATAAATGATTTAAGAGTAGGGCATGCTTCACACTCTGATTAGGAAAATGCTTCTCTTCCTAGAGTGACTTCCCTGATAAGAGTTTGCCTTTTTCCCAGCAAATGGGAATTACTGAGGAATGAGGCTCACTAGAACAAGTTTTATTCGCACTCATTCATCTTAGATATATTTTTAAATTTGGGATTCATGTAAGTGAAGCAATGAATCTTCCTTTCCTTCTCTCTTAGGTGAGCCCCCAAAGATTTATTTTTGTTGGAAAAACTAGCATTCTGTTCTCAAGGCATGAGCTGGTTTTCCACTTCACGAAAATGAAGTGCCTGGTGGCAATCTGGCCCAGCACACCCTGCTCCCACTGGAACAGGAGTTGGGGTTTCTTTTCCAGGACCTATCTGAGCAACTCTGAACTGAGCAAAAACTTCTCCAGCTTCATGTGATATAAAATCTGTCCAGATCTATGGGGACAACCTTCTTATGTGGGAACCTTAGGTGAGGAGCTTTTGAAAAGGCACAGTGTACTGAGTCAGTGGTAAAAGTTTTTGTCCATATCTGCTATGTAGGAAGAGGGTAGAAAGGATCAGAGCAGGCTCTAGGTTTCACATGGACCTCTTGTTTCTACACCATACTGCCATTCATCTAGCAAGAAAAAATTCTGATAAACCAGGTATTGCTAACCCATTTATAGTGAACTGCTTTAATTTCTGAGTGCCAAACAAAGATACCTCCCCACCATACCTAATGTCCAGCAGTGTTTCAGCATCGAAACTGAGCACTGACCTGACTGAAACCTGTGCTACTCTCTACTACTGAATTTCTGTGGTCAGCAAATCCACAGCAAGAGGCAACACTGCACTGAATCTGTGGCAGCCCCTGGATGAGGCACTGGAACACGTTCCCCTGAGAAGCTGTGGATGTCCCATGCCTAGAAGTGTTCAAGGTCAGGCTGGATGGTGCTTGGGACAGCTTGGTCCAGTGGAAGGTGTCTCTGCCTACTATGGGGGTTGGAATGAGATGATCTTTAGGAGCCCTCCCAACTCAAACCATTCTAGGATTCTGTGACTCCCTTCCCTTCTCTATCCCATGGTAAAAAATGCTACAGAGTAATCCCTGTGTAAATAACTGCAGAATTCCAACCAGAGGTTTTGCTCAGAAGAAGGCACCCTGAGCATTGGACCAGTGTGATCCTTGGCACATGGAACCCTGCTTCCTGAGCTCACCCTGCATTTCACATTATTTGTTTTTTGGACCTGTACCACATGCCACACAGCTCTTGCCTTGTGGAACCTGCAGGGAGCTTACTTAGGACCAACATTAAATTTGGCCCAGTGCTGCAAAGTCCAAGTCCCTGTCAGTTCCTGATGCTGTCTTGTCATTGGGAGTTCCTGAAGAAATTTAGTACCTGAATAGCCCAATATTTGGGCTTATAGTCCCTGGCTTTTTTTGCACATACTTATACCTAGGAGCCAGCCTTTAGTCACTAGGTCTCTCTTTGGTAATGCATTAATGGTTTCCCATTAATAGCAGGTGAATCTCGGATTAAACCCACTTACATTAGAAGTCTGCAGAAAAAACAGTGTAATGAAAAGAAACTGGCACTCACAGCATGTGATTCTTCTGTATGATCTACCATGGATAAACTGTGTCTTAAGAGTGCCCATTTGTCAGAGAATTCTCCAACTTTGGAAATTAGGTATCATTACCAACATCTCTTATATCTTGGGACACCGAGCAGACCTCCAGTCTTTCATAATATGTTCCCTAATGCCAATTAAAACTAATGACTTGACATTTTGAAAAGCCTTTTGACTCTTTAAAATCTTTTTGACACCTGGCCTTTAAGGAATCTTCTTTCAGACTGTGTCACTAAAAGCACCTTGTTCAGAGAAGCTCCTACTCAAAAGGAATTAAAAACATGCTATGGTGTGGGGGTTTTTGTTCAAATCCTTCTTATAACTAGGAAGAACAGCTGATCTGTAGAAAAAGGTGTGCTGATTTTGAATGGGATAGAGTTAATTTATTTCACAGTAGCTGGTATGGGGCTTTGTTTTGGTTTTGTCCTGGAGACATTGTTGATAACATGGGGATGTGTTTGTTACTGCTGAGCAGCCCTTACACAGCACTAAGGCCTTTTCTGCTCCTTACTCCATCTGTGAGTGGGCTGGGGTTGCACAAGAACCTGTGAGGGGACAGAGCCAGGACGCTGACCCCAAGTGACCAGAGGCATATTCCATAGCACATAGCATCATGCTCCATGCATAAAACAGGTGGGAGAAGAAGGAAGGGGGAGGACATTCAGGGTGATATCCTTTGTGGTGTTGGTGGAGGTCCACTCCCTGTACGTGTTTAGAAAAGACTGGACATGGTACTTAGAACCATGGTCTAACTGGCTTGGTGGTGTCTGGTCAAAGGTTGTTCTCAGAGATCTCAAAGGTCTGTTCCAACCCAATTGGTTCTGTGATTCTGTTTGTCTTGCTGAGTCACTGCTAACACGTGATGGAGCCCTGTTCTCTTGGGGATGGCTGAATACCTGCCTGGCCATGGGAAGTGGTGATGAATTCCTAGGGTTGTTTTGCTTGCATGTGCAGTTTTTGTTTTACCTATTAAACTGAATTTTCTGATTCTCTCCCCCCAGTTACAGGAGGTGGAGTGCATGAGAGGCTGTGTGGGGCTGATGGCTGATGTTAAACCACAACAGGATGTAGATGAGAAAACACAAGAGATGAGTATCAGACACAGTAAGACAATCTAGGGATGTCTCCTGGAAATAGTAAGAGAAAGCAACAAAGAAATGGAGAACAGCAAGACTGCAAGCTGTGGGAGCAGCAGGCACTGAGGTCTCTGGTTGGGTGGTTAGCTCAACCTTTCTTGCAACAAAAGAATGAAGTGACTTTGAAGCAGTTTCTGCTTCACAAGAACTTGCACCATGTTTTTACAGCAAACTTGCACAACACTGGCACCACAAAAAGGAGATGTTACCCACCATGGAGCCTAGGGAGAATTTTGTTATTTTTATGCATCATGGATGAGGGAGGGAAAACCAGCAGTGAACAGCACTTGCTGAAGAGCTTTTTTTTGTCTCTTATTCTAAAATAAGCAAAGAGATCCTGTGGAGTCCAAGCATTTGGTCTGCTGGAAGACAGGGTCTGCTGTGCTCACTTGCCAGGTAGGACCAGCATGAGGGGAGCTGGTTGTGAACAGCATTGGAGTAGGTGGGTGTAGCCTGGGCAAAGGGCTGCATGAGTAACAGGATCTGCTGCCTACTCTGATACAATTGTTCTTCTCATCTTGCTGCATTTCCCCCAACATCTTTCCAACTTCAAGTAAGAACTTCTTCAATTATGCTTTGTACAAGGTTTCCATAGATGGTGTCTTAGCATATCAGTGAAACATCAATGACCTGGAAGAACCAGCTGGTTCATTACCATGCAAATAAGCTCATTCTTCATGAAAGGAAAGTTTTTACTAGCTCATTGTATCTCCAATACTCCAATTTCTTCCATGTCCTACAAATAACATTTTTATAGGTCAGAGACACATATGTGTGTATATATGGGTTAGGGTTAGGGTTATGTCTCTCTCCTGTATGTCTCTCCAGCTGTGTTTTGCTCATTCCTGTGCATACTGTACCTGTACGTGAATTCTAAATTCTGCCTGGGTGACAGTGGACAAGAAAGGCCAGATAAAGTTATTTCACTATTTCTGATATCTTTCAGTGTCAGAGATAGTGTTTGTATAATAGAAAAATAATAAGCTTATTAAGAGGGCTAAAGAGCTGTTAATTTATCTGCAAAGGTCTGCTGTAGTAGCAGTTCTGGAGAACTGTCCCATGGCACAGCTGTAGAGTTAGAGGGTTTGTGTATTGGATGTGCCAGTGGCTAGTTGTAGAGGTGTATCTGTGCTATGTGTTTTCATCTCTGTGTAAATGTGTTATTAAATCCCTACACACACAGAAATCTCCTCAGCTGTGAAGTGCTGAACCCAGCAGAGTACTCTGGAAATGCAGAAATGTATTTGAACCATGCTTTTTACCTTCTCCATACTGACTATTGTTGGAGATAGGTTACTTTCAAGGACAGACTCCTGGCTTGAGTCTGTCTGTCCATGCTTTCTTCTTATGCTTTCTTCTTCTACTTTGTTGTGATGTGTTTGGGCTTTTAATTATATAGGGATTTTTTTTTTCAGTCTTCTGAAGGAAAATAGGTAGTGCCAAAGAGTTGTTGGGAGGAAGACCCTTGTATAAACCAGCAAGGCAGCTATGAATATAATAAATGTTTTAGTGCACTTTTCTGTGTTAACTAAGTTGACATACTGGCCAGTAAAGGTCTACTGTCTCTGCAGTTTCCATTCTGACACTGTGTGTTGATAATGAGCTGGATTTACAGAGAAATGAATCATGTAGTAGAAGAGGTGCAGATCCATGCAAAGAAGCTGTAAATGAAATAGTATGTCACCATTCAAAGCCCACGTTTCTTAATAAAAGACTTGTTTTTCCCTGAAGACAAGTTTAGTGAGAAAAGTAACAGAAAAAAGTTCTTCTTGCATCTGAAAATAAATATGCATTTTGTTCTGAGAGCTCTGGATTCTTCTCAGGACCCAGAGTTAATCAGCAACAGAGATTTCCTGGAGGAAGAGTTAATTTCAATTTCTACAAGCATGGGAGTGCACAGTTTGAGGGAGGGATGTCAAGCCAATGTTCTAGTTTAGTAATGGGTAATCAGAAACCATTTGAAATGTCCCAAAGCTATAAATTACACTGCAATTGTTCCCTGCCAGCATAAAGATAAAACAAGTGTAAGTTACCCTCAGTGTTCCTACTGCTCAGGATCAAGGGCAATAGCAGAGAAGCATGGAAGAGCTGGTACTGCTGCTGCCAGCAATCTGTACTGCCTTGGCATCTACTGGGGGAAGCAGAGTCCACTTCTGCAGTGAGGTGATTACCAGAAGCACCCCTCAGAAACAGGCCTCAGCCAAAAACTCATCTGCAGAGACTGGAATGACTCCCTTAGCCACAATGATCCCAGACACACAGAACAAGCAAAAGCAGAGGTTTGCAGGGCCAAAGCATTAGACTCTCTCATACCAAAACCTCTACAGGAAGTTGCAATCCCATTGATACCACCATCACTATGGTCTGCTGTTTTACTGACTCACATTCATCAGACAGGTAGGAATCATACCTGACCTTTTATTAACACAGTCCAAATTCATATTTCTTGATATGCAGATGTGCTATATATTAAGCATTGTGCTTTTCAATGCCAAATCCAAACTAAAATTCTTTTTAATGAGTAGTGGGGGCAGTGGGGTGTGTATGTGTGTGCATGTGTGGTGTGTCACTTGCAGATGCCTTGGAAGAGACCATGCAGGAAGCTGAGCAGGGCACTTCATCATTTCTGCACAGCCAATACTAAGCTGGGCAGTTTCCATGAACAGGAGGAAAGAGTCTTCATGCCAGCTTCTCTCAGAAGCACAGACACAATAGTGAGGATGACTTGGGGGTGCCTCATTCAGATCAGGATCTTCAGTCCCCATCACTGTCCTGGGATAACCATCTACATGCCCTCTCTTTCAAGAAGCTGAGCATATCTCATTTGGTTTTCATTCTGCACAGCTGCTGGCCATGAGGCCATTTCTGTGTCATTGCCTGGTGGTTACAGCTCTGGAGGAATGAACCTTGTCTCATTACTTAAGACAGCTCTTCACTTTGCAGGAGAGCACCTAATTAACAGGATCTTGTTCTAGGTAGGATACAGTTTCTACATTTTACAGTAGATATTTACATGTCTAGGCAGAAAAATATAACATTTCTGGAAGTGGGTATTAGAGACCCAGACTATTTTTTTCCCAAAGGAAAAGCCTAATTGCTACTCCCAAATATTAAGTTGAAGAGGTTGCTCAACTTCTCTGTTTCTGTAGTCTATTAATCCTGCACTCTTTTCTGCATGACAGCAGATCTTTAAAAAGGGATGCAGAGTGCTTAGTAGCCAGAACAGATCCTGCAATGAGGTAGCTGCAGACTGTTTTGTTTGTGCTTAGGAAGGCATCAAGCCTGACTCCTTTCTGTGTGACTGATCTGCCCAGTGAACTATTATGTAAAAGGAAATAGGAGCCCTTCCCCATCTGCTCCTTAAATGAAGGTAGGCAATCAATTCCCTCAGGCACAGCCCAAGCCAAATGGTGTGTGCTGGGTATGTCCTGGGAATACTCACCCAGCTGAGCCCCGTAGAAATGTTTAAACATTTTGTTTTCTGATTCAGTTCTGGAATGAGTGTGAGCTGAGCTGCTCTTATCAAAGGTGGGGGATTCTTCACCAGGCCATGGACACAATTACAGGTCCCTGATTAGCATCAAATAAAAAAGTGTGGCATTTCTTGACGTACTTGACAAATAAAGTACAGTTTTCAAAGTAACCATTATAGATTGACGTGTTTATATTCTATCTAGATCTTAATTCTGACAGCCAGGTGCATTACAATTTTGAAGTGACAGAACTCAGTACAAAGTTCAAAACTGTGAAAGACATAAAACATCTTTGGATCCTACATTTCTGGATCATCAAATTCTGCATTATGCAATGCAGGGTATAGTATTTGGTTTTATTTATTTAGATAATTATTTTATGTAAAGTGAGCTTATAGGTCTAAAAATTTCCCAATTTTTATTTTGAAAAACTGCATTTTGTCTGTTTTTTTAAATATTGATTTTTATTAGAAAATTGCTTTCTTTTCAAGACCTCCTCAAACACAGTAAGTCATACTTTAACATTATGGTTCCAATACAAAATAATGAAATTCCAATGTAAGAAAACTATACAAAATGATAGCTAGCAGGAAATTAATTCTTATTTTACTTCAATTTACTGGACTTTCAAAGTTGTGGGTTTCTATACCCAATCATACCTGTCAGTGAGAGCATATGACCTTCCATCAGTCTCCTACCTGCTACATAGCAATGATAAGAAACACATCCTCACCTTTCTCTCAGTTCTGCCAGCACATCCTGCATTTTGTTTCCAGATTTCTTTTTCATTCTGATGTCTAGAGGACTGCTGAACATAAGGTAAAAAAAATGAACATGAGGTCATATAAGCAAATTTACAACATAAATTTAGACAAAATGTTCCCCTAAGGGCTACCAGGAAATCAGGCTGCATGTCAGAGGAGGAAGGAGAGGGAGTGGTGGGATCATGCTCATGAGCAGTAATGAATACAACAGATACAAACTTCCTCCTCCTCAACCAAAGCAGTCAAGGCATGTGACTGCTTATACAAACATTAAAAAGCTAAAAGAATACAGACCCCAATTTTTTTAATCACATTTTTGGTAGGCAGGAAGTAAATTCCTTGTTGTAGGTGTTCTGGTCTTCTGAAACTCAGTTCTGTTAGGCCTGCACTGGCCTAACTGCTGTACAGTACATTCTCTCAGCTTTCCACAGTAAACTCAATTGATAGTGGTGCTCTCTGAAATACTCCAGTACATCCCTGACAGTTTCACTAGGAAGTGTTTCCCAGAGTGTTCTAGCCAGTGTTTTACCTCTCTTAAAAGCACCACCACTCTTCAGCAGCACCACTTTACCCAAGGCTGCAAGAAATACAAATTCCCTGTCTTAAACTGCTGCCTTCTCGGAGTCCATTTTATCTTCAAGTCAAAAATAAAGAACTTAAACAGATCACAAGCACTAACTTATCAATCATCTGTCTTTCCTGTGCCAGGACAAACAGTATATACTTTCATCCAGAGTATCCTTTTTATCTGTAAATATTAACTCTGCCAAGTTCTAAGAAATATAAATGGGATTTTTTTCTATGGAGGCTGAAAGTATACTGTTACTGTAGTTCTAGTTCTCAATTCTTGGATTATTTCACACAAAAATTGTCCAGTTGTTTTTAGGTGTCTTGTAATTTCATCAGATGGCACATTTTTTTGCTTTATGGACATGAAATTCCTATAAGTGTGCATGGGATTTGAAGGAAAATTAAAAAAAAAAGAATATGCTGTATTGGAATTTAACCCATTTAATAGGCATTGTAATGTTAGCATACACCAAATATTATTGATTACCAAATTTTAATCTGTAGTTTTGCAACTTAGTCTTCAAATACTACAAAAAAAATTAACAAAATTTCTAAGCACTGAAGCTAGATATCAAAACCACATTTAATTAAACATTTCAGACAACATGCCAGATATGCTTCTTTTTGATAGTTGGATACAGCACTGCAAACATATTTAAAATATTTATTTTGGTGATGTTCATCAAGATTATTAAATACGTTTGTATTGATCAGCCTTTGCACTTCCTTGTTTTAGCAAACAGCCTGGTTCAAACATTACATCTACAACATACTCTTGAGGAGGAAGCAGAAGCCCTTTGGGAGAGTATTCAACCAATTTAACTTCATTCCAACATCTGTTATACTTGCCACGAACTAAACTACAGCCAATGCCAATTCTGTCTGCTATCACCTAAAAAAGAAAGAAAAAGTAGTTAATGCAGTTAATTCATGTAGCTTCTGTGATATACAGCAAGGCCCAGTGATGCTTAGAAACAAGACCAACACCTGAATGGCCTAGAGCTTTCTTGAAACATGCTTTATAAATTTCCCAAGTGTTCCAAACTTCAAACCTTTATTGTTGGTTTTGTGTAGAAAGTGTAGGTTTTTAAATGTTATTTCTCACATTTCCAAGGCACAGCATGAAAAACATTAATTTTAACTCTTTTCAAACACTGATATGGTAGTACCCAGCAATGGTTTTTGTCTACTTGGAAGACTTTACTTCTGAATAACATTTAAAGTATATTTAAGCAATGAGGTGTAGGCACACTGCACACATATAGCTAGTATGAAATATTAAGTGTAAAAAGGTAACATTTTTATCAGTGTAAGTTTATGACTGTTGCTTCACTCTGAAGCACACTCCTTGCTTTTCAGCCCTGGAAATGTGGGAAGCAATGAAATGCGAGGCAAGTGTCTGCTAGATGAAACACCTGCCCTTCCTCTGGGTTGCACTATCACAGACAGACCTATAATGCTTTCCAGCTACCAAACTGCTTTTTCAACACACATCTGCTGTGAAGGAATGAAATCCTGGAAGATTTTTAACTTGTTAAAAATGGACAGATACCCATTGCTTAGAGTGCTGTGGCTTTAAGAGAGATGACCTGTCCCTACAAAAGTTTCTTAGGACAGTGGAGTATAATTAATTCACAGCCTCAGAATGTCATAAAATAAGTTGGAAACTTTATCTCCCTATAGATACCATAAATTTAGGGTTGTACACTTTCTCCTGTGTACTCTTTCCTAGGTTCTTCCTTCTTGATGTGTTTGATTCTCTGTTTCTTTCCACTCAAGAAAGAGAAAAATCCAGCCAAGGAAAAAGGATGGGACAGATAACCTGCACCAGTACATCTTCATACAAAGAAAGAAGAAATGAAACTTCCCAGTTTCTTCTAAGGAATTAGAACATAGAAGCTGTTATATACTATCACAGAATACTGGATAGATACCAAATAAAAAATTGTCTCAACAAGTTTAGATTTGCAGCATGGAAAAACAAGGAAGCTGCATAATTCAGTATTTTGCAGTTTACAGAAAATGTAAAATGTTTTGACTCCAAATCAAATACTTTGGCTTTTTGCCATTTATCAAGTATTCTGCTGATATCACTTAAGACAATTTAATGACAACAAGAATGTTTAGAGAAAGAAGCGATGCTGGCTTTCATTCACTGGGAAATCAACTTTGCTGTCGAAAAATTATGAAACTGTATACAAAAGATTTTACATGAATATAAATAATGTATCAAACTGATGCAAATATACTTTAGTTTAGATTATCCATTTAACAACAATATGTGCTGTTGCAAAATAAATGATAATGTACCTTGAAAAGTAAAGCTCTATGATAGAATGTCCCTCTTTTGATTCTCCCGATAGGCACAATGTTGCTTTTCAGGTCAAATTCTATTTCACTCATGTCAAGTTCCCAGCAGAAATTATGTAGCTCCTCTTTTTCAACAGGGCCACCCATCCTGTCTGCAACAAACCTGTTTCAAATGTATACTGGGATCAATTACATCTATAATTCCTCTTGTATTTATTGCAAAAATGTAGCACAATAAAATGTATACAAGCAAGAAGTGAATGACCTTTAAGACTGTAATACTTTTTCTACTTTTGCTTAATTAATTTATTTTTAAAATTCATTAATTGGTATTTTAAATATGCTTACTGATTAATACAGATAACCATAACTCAGGTCATTCATATTTTGTCACCTAAACCAAGGTGCAAAAGCAGAGATTCTGGAGAGCTGTAGTATAGGCACAAAGTCATCAGAAAAGGTCATCAATAACAGTGTAATTACTGAAGAAGTAATTACAGAAGCTGATGGTCATGTTTACAGGTAACAGATTAGGTGAGTTACATATTACAGTCTCCGGACCTATCATTTGTTTGAAATAGTAATAAAAGCATGAGAATATGTATGACAAAAATAAAGCCACAGGTAATGACCCCAACATAGAAAAGCAGCTGTATTCATTGAAGGTACTTATCTTCTACGTGTGCTTTCTTATATTGAAGCCAATATTTTGCACGTGAGCGGTATTTATCCATTTAAACAGATGGCTCAGAAACAGAAACAGATCAGAACTCATTGTCAGTGCAAGTTCTGCCAAAACCACATCTTTTGGGGGAGTGTGCACACACAGGACCAAGCCCTGGTTTGTAAGTCTCCCCATAGACACACACACCTTCATCTCCCCTGTGCAGGTCACTGTGTGTAAAGACCTTTGTTCCCCTCAGTGTCTCAGCCACAGGCACAAGGGTTATTAAGGTCTCTCACTCTGGATGAGATGTTGCAGACCTGACATGAAAATCACAAGCCATTGCTTCCAACAGGGAGCTAAAACCTGCATCCCCTCCTCTGCAGAAGCAGTAAACACGTTCCTCTGCCCAGCACAAGCAAGGCAACCTCTGAGGCCTCACTTTTCAAAATTCAGAGTTGAGGAAGCATTGGTTGCAATAGCATGGGCACAGGGAACTATCACCAAGTGTGTCAGACAGGGTATCTTGAAGCTGGGAATTACTGGGTGAAGCTGACAAAGTGTGGGGCAGCACAGCAGCCCCTTGTGCTGTGTGTGCCCACAGGCAGCCCTCATTAAAGAGAGCAATGCTGCCCAGCCAGCGTGCTCACCACCACACAAAGGTGTGCTGTGTTTGTTCCAAAGGACACATCCAGCATTTCTCATGTCCCTCATCTAGCCTGACCTCATCCCCAATGAGCACAGGAGGAACTTCAGCCGGGCTGCCAGGCTGCTGAGGGATGCTGCAGCTGCCTTCTCCCCCACTCCCTATTCAACACATGCTATTCAGGCAGGTGCCTGAAATGGAACACAGACCAAAAAATCCCCACAGAAAACATTCTAGTTAAATTTCCCATGATTGTTTCACTGGGTTGTGTGTCTGCAAGTATTTCACTGGTGTATTAGAAGAGCAGATTTATAAGAGAATTTTATGGATTCCACCTTGAGGAAGGCAGCATGATTTATACACAGATGGATAGTTAAGGATGAATTTCTGTCCTGTCAAATTCTGCAATCAATGGAAAATTCATTCCTCATATCACATTAGACGACTTCATTAAAAACGAGAGTTAGTAAAAGTAACAAATTTTGTGAAAGTAAGTGAGATCTGATGCCAAACTCTCCAGATTCAGGAGGCAGCCTGGAAACTGCTGAGATATAAAGGTTAAACTATGGAGAAGATGAAAACAGATGCACTGCTTGGAGGTGACAGTGATTGGTGCCCAGGCTGAGCAGTCAGCGTAACCAATGAATCACACATTGATACCAACAGTCTGTACATGCACTATTGCAATATTCTGGCACTATTAAATCGTCAGGATGTTAATTACAAGAGCACTTAAAAGCTATGTTAGAAAACTTGCATTATGCTTTTGGCTCAATAGAAAACAAAATACCACAGAGTTGCAGTCCCAAGGGGTTCCAAAACCAAGCAGGCAGGAAAGATGGCAGGAGAGCAAACATGATACATGTCACTTGCAACCATCTTGACTATTGGGTTCGGGTTCTAACCATGTTTTTAGGCTTTGCAAAACCTGGAGCTCTGGGGCTCCTTGATTATGTAGATGCTATATGCAGCTCATGTGTTCACTGGAAAGAATCAGTACAGATGTATAAATGCGAAAAATACCCTGAAATTGTCTATGAGAATATTTTTTTAATGAGAAATTGATAGTCTTTTGTTGCAAGTAATACTTTATTTTAAAATATATTAAATTAATTGCAACAAAATTAGAAACAAGAAGCTTAAAATCTAAATATGTCAGCATTCTGGGCCAAAGCTGATTTTGATTCCACTTAAGCATGGGAAAATAATTATTTTGAAAAAGTTGACTTTGGATAAGAAAACAGTTATTTTACCAATTCAGCTTATGGAAATATGATTTGGTACTCACTGTGCAAGAGCCACAACCTGTTCCCGGGTAGAAGTTATTGGTAGAATTGTTTTGGAAGCATCATTAATGTAATCCATTAAAACGAAGTCAGGTGGTGGTACCCAATGGGAATTTTCTAGCTTTATTTCCTCCAGGATTGTAGGTGCAACTCGAACAACTTCTTTTGGTTTTTCCTCCTCTTTTTTCCCTTTCCCTTTTCTTACAGAGAAAAAAAATGATACACTTATCTAGAATACTGTACTCTCTAAAGTTCAAATTCAAACACATTAGTTCGCCAACAGGACATTTAGACAATTTGACTAGGGAGAGGTGGAAGGTAGGAGGCATCTTTTATTTTGATAACAAATATCTAAAATCTACCAAGCTGTAGAGAACACTTGTGGAACATGACCACAGGAGGTGGTTAGGAACAAATGCCACTAGCTCCATATTGACATTGTTGTCAATTCTCATTTTATTTTTAATTAATGGCTCTGATATGCCTTTCCCATGTATGGATTATATAGAGGAGGAGGCACTTACTTACCTACTATATAGATATAGGGCATATTTTTAGTTATGGTTTAGTTTTGTATGGATATGAACTAAAAACCACAAACTCCAATGATTTTTTACTTGATAAAAATCTGGTCTTCAAATAAAGGAAAAAATGGTATCAAAAGTACTGCTGAAATCTTGACAGGACTTTCCAAAAGACAGCCTCTGTACTTCAAGCATTATGCAAACTACAGCATGGCTTGTCAGAGAAAGATTTTACAATGATTCTGTGGTTTTGTTGACTCTTTTTCAAGGCACGTGCTTCATATTTTCCTAATGCTCGGGATCTGAAAAATGACTATGATCCTAAACAGGTATCTTAAGCACCCAGCAGAAGTATAAATGAAATTACTGTTCTGCTTAAATTAAATATTGTGCATTTCACAAGTTATGCAGCAACTATAAAACCATTATCTTACCAGAAGTATTATTAAGGTCTATACAATCAGACAGTTTAGGATCTTTCATTTGTGGGAACACATGAAACTAGTGTTTTGTAAGCATTGTGTCTTTTTTCAGTGCAGATCCTGAAAATTTTTACTGTGAAATACAACAAAAATTCTTTATTTCATTTTACAGTTCTGGCTCATTTTTTAAAATCTGTAATACTTCTGGTGATCTTGAAAGGAAAAGGAAAAAAAAAGAAATAAAGGACCACTAGAGTACATGGCTCCAAGACACACTATCATTATTGCATGCTCTTCAAATTATTCTTAAAATTTATACTATGAATAGCACTCTTAAGATGGAAGGCATTGAACAAAGCAAAAGGGCATACATCATTATCAGTAGTTGAATTCAAGCAATTTGTCTTCAGAATACTTTGCAAACTTTTCTTTAACCTATGGAGATCTACCATATTCACAAAGAGCCCTTTAAATAGGTGTCAAAAAGCACATTATTTTAGAAGGGTAACCAATTAAGATCTAATCTTAAAATTATAGAAAATTCACCACCCTCTTAAATAAACTGTTCTGGTTATTAATTACCCTTACACTTGGAATAAAGCAGAAAAACAGTTTTCTTTATCTAATTTGACTCTATCTAACTATAGCCAGAGAACCTTATAATGCTAGATTAAATAGCTATCTACTTATCAATTTATCCATTTATACATTATGGTTAAAAATACTGTGTTTAAAAAATCTTGAATTACTCCCAACTCTCTGGTGTCCAGTTTAGGAGGTTTTCAAGAGAGCAACATTTACAAATGCTACAATTCTTGTTTCTCTGTCATTTTCCCTTTCTCCCCCCGCCTTCTTCCCTTCTAACCTTCCAGTACTTTCTTTTCTCTATAAGAAGTGCACCATTAAATTACAGTGCTAGAGGAGAATTTGTTTCCTATTCCTACCTATTCAAATGACTCTAGAATCACACTTATTCTCCTCCTTTCCAATTTTCAGGAAAAAAACACCTGAGAGAGATGGGTTTGAACAGTGATTTGTTTGGGTTTTTTTGCTGCTGCTTATTTCTCTCAGGTATGACTATATTGTGCTCCTTGGTGGAACAGCTGATTTAAGGTTGTCGTCCACACTTGTCTCTGTCTTACTCCTCAACTCTTCAGTTCATCATATCTGTCTAATCCTTATCTCATAAGGAACTGTGGAGCTGCTGTCTTACAGCTCACTGTTATAAAATAACCAGTAACCTCTACAAGAGACTTCTACTGCCCTTTTTTCTTGCCCTCTTTTTTAATTCCCATTCTCTTGCCAGTGGGAATTGTGACATCAGAAAAAAAATCACTCTCATTTCTCAGAGCTGTCTTCTTAGTCATGAGACTGCTTGCTGTGAAAGCAGAGGAATATTGCAAAGGAGAGCTCATGGCACTTAATAGTCTCCAAGCTGTTTCTGATTCTTTGCAACTTTGTACAAGAGTCCAACAGGTCACCAGAGCATCAGCTGGAGGAAAAAGGCAGCCAATACAATATTCTACCATCAAAAGCAGCCATGACACCTATGTTCTTTCCCATTTTGTGTAGCTTAAATGCCCTGGTTCTCTTCTAAAAAGGAACAACTTAGCATTGGGGAGTGTTTCCTTGAATGCAGTACTGAAACATAGGAGGGAATAAATACACATTTATTAGTCTACATTAAATACAATCTTTTAGCCCAGTCAATGTGTATATCAGATATGAAACTGCCTGATTAAAAATGTTGCTGCCAATGAAAATATATGTCAAACTATCAACTAGGCACTTCCTCACATCTAATTCAAACATTTCCAGCAGACAATTACAACTGCCCTTTCTCTTGGCTTTCAACTATGGTTTATATAAAGTAGTATCACTTTTTCAAAACAATGGTTTTAAACAGTGTTCAGTAGTACTTTGCAAAATAATGATGAACAGAAACATATGATCAAAGGAAAAAATACATAGGAAAAAGTCTAAGCATGTTTGAGACTTGGAGTCAGCTACTGACCTTCAAGTACTCCCATATATCTCAGAAATTAATAATAATAATGATGTATGAATTATGGATTCAAAATGAATGACAATGGGGTTATAAATCATAGAACTTGATCATGACATTCAAAAGCAATTATTTCATACTTGAAGAAAGGAGTCCTTGCACCCCTGCAAGGTTTACTATGGGAAATTGAGTCAGGTATTTATTTTTTCCTAAAGAAAATTTTTTGTTTTTCAAAGGAGTTGTGGTTGCAAACAGAGCAGTCATTTACACTGTAAGTGATATAAATTACATTAGAAAGCAACTATCCAAGTGTATCCTCATCACACACTGTAATAAACAAATATATTATCTTGTCAGAACAGGTCTCCCAGCTCCTGAGACTGTATAAAATGGCCTACAACTCTAGGGCATCTTCCAAGGTGAAGGAACACCCCAATGGAGCAGAGAAAAAATAAATGGGGCTCAGCATCTCCCCTTACCTCTGCTCCCTTTGACTAAACTGTCAGAGGCACAGTGGGTCATGAGCAGGGCACATGGGGCAGCAGGAGGACCTGGGAGGGGGCAGAAGCTGGGACAGGCCTCCTAAGGCACTCAAGCTGCTGTATCTACTCTGGTGCATCCTGAAACAGGAACTTTCCACAATGCAATTCATTTCAGGTATCTGCTATGAAATTATTTAAACTGAATTTCAGAAGTGCTTGCAGTCCAAATAACTGCAAGCAGTTATTTGGGAATGTCTGCCTTGTAAGTCAATAACTTTTGAATAGACTAGTCTGACAATTTGGGTCCTGATTTAAGTCAAAAAACATTCAAACATTCAACCCAAGCCTCAAACATTCACCGTCAGTAGCTATAATCTGTCAGTAATTTGCATGCCTGTTCCAAACAAATTGATATAATTCAAACACATTCAAATATAACTCAAAGTACAATACTTTTAGCCTTTTTCTCTAGTGCTGCTTTTGCTGAGTGAACACCATTGTCCAAGTAACTTCTGATTTTCCTCTATTGGAGATACCACTGAATTATTGACATCAAAAGCAGGTTTCAGTTTTGTCTTGATTTTCTTACTGCACATTTCATTTCTCAAGTGCAGATGCAATCATACACAGAAATAAACAAGCAGCGTCAGAAATCAGCCATTATCTCTGTCAATAAAACACCTGTACAGACAGTAGGGTGTCAGTTCATGAATGAGCTCCACAATAAAAATTGGAAACACAGTACATCAGCTCCTACATCAGACACACCATTTCTCCTTTTTCTCCAACCCTGCAGCACTCAGCATTTCCATCACTGACTACAACTCACAGCCCTTAGCCATTGCCAAGGCTCCCTTTACCATAAAGAAAGGAAAATTAGGAAGTCAGGACTGGGACCCACAGAAACCAGCATGCTAAATTGTCACTAAGTTAGCTAACAGAAAAGCCAAGGACAGTTGTAGGTTGTATCACATTCCTATCAAGGACTAGAGACCATTCCACTGATGGCAAGGAGGCTCCATTTGGACTGCTTTTGGATTCCCCTGGAATCAGGCATGCACACCTGCCTTCTGCAGAAGGCTCTGTTGTGGTCATGATTGTGCTGCTGTTTTACAGGAAGGACAGCTGGGAGACCATGGCTCCATTTCCTTCCACAGAAACAAACTACAGGTCAAGTATTTTATATTAGACAAGGACTAAAAGCCTGGTCTTGGTGAGAGTGAGGAGAGTTAAGTACCTGAACAGCTCAAGTAAAACACCCTGTTCATTGCACCTCATCATTAGTGATCAGCTACATCAAACCACAAAGACTGCCAAACCCCAAATATCTTGTGGTCGGCTCTCTGCAGGTGTGAGGGACAGACTCAAATCCTCTTTCTGTAAAAGAAGGAAATTAATTTTCCACTACAAGAGTAGTGGTTCTGATCTACTTGGTATGAAGAGACAGACTGCAGCACTGTACCTGGTGTATTGTATGGATCAGGACAAGTGCTGCAAGAGTGAAGCATTTTTAGGCTAGTTGCCTAAAAATCAGGACAGCTCTGAGCACACCCTTCTCAGCTTTTAGTCTGGAAGACCACTGGAAGAGGTTTAACCTAGAAATAAGGAGGCATGTAGGCAGTGTAGGAACATTTTATGGGTTTCGGTTCTAAACTGAGAAGGAACTTCTACTGTAATTTCCCCATGTCTTGGTTGTTAAGTTGTAAAATAACAGTATTTCACTGCATCCAAGGGATAATGAAGAAAAAAAAAAGAGCAAATAAGTGTGAGCTCTTCAAGTACAGCAGGGGAAGAGAGGAAGAATAATCACTAAGATAGACAAAGGAATATTACTGCAAATAGGAGATGAAAGAAAGACTCCAAAAATATATTTAACATTGTGTTTAGGTATTTGTACTCCATTCAGAAACTATCTGTCACTATTTTCTCAGACTTCTATTTCTAGTGTTACAGCAATAACACAACATTGACAACTAGTAAATCTGAGAACCATACCTTGATTTTTCTTTGCTGCTTCTTCCCGAAACAGACGGTGATACTTCTTGTACTTCTACAACACTGAAATAGAAGAAGATATTTTTGCATTTGTTTGCCAAGTTAATATTTGCATGTGAAGCTATGAAAATGGAGTTTGGATTTTAAAGGACAATAAATATATTCATAGGTGGTATATAAGTGAAAGAAATAACAAACTACTAATAAACCAGACCTTAATTCAGGGATCAAAAATGAAGTATGGAATCACAGAATGACAGAATATGCTGAGTTGGAAGGGACCCATAGAGATCATCATATCCAACTCCTGGCTCTGCACAGAACCATCCCCAGGAGTCATGCCATGTGCCTGAGAGCATTGTCCAAATCCTTCTTGAAATCTGTAAGGCTTGGTGCTGTGACCACTTCCCTGGGGAGCTGTTCCAGTGCTCAGCCACCCTCTGGGGGAAGAACCTTTTCCTAATATCCAACCTAAACCTCCCCTGACACAAACTCAGGCCATTCCCTTGGGTTCTGTCACTGGTCACCACAGAGAAGAGATCAGTGCCTGACCCTCCTCTTCCCCTCGTGAGGAAGTTGTAGATTGCCATGAGGTCTCCCCTCAGTCTCCTCCAGGCTGAGCAGACCAAGTGACCTCAGCCACTTCTTACATGGCTTCCCCTCAAGGCACTGCCTGTTGCCATTTAATATGTTTGAAAAAACTCTTTTTCTTGTCCCCCGAAGTTCTGGCTGGCTTCAACTCCAGACAAACTTTGGCCACATGAATTTTCTCCCAAGAGTGGCCAGCAGTGGCTCTGTGTTTTTCCCATGTCACCTGACCTTGCTTCCACTGGGCATACACCTTTTTTTTTGCCTAATTTTCAAGAGAAGATTCTTGTTCAACCAAGATGGCCATCTGCCTTGTATTCTTGATTTCTAACATTTGGGAATTGCCTGCTCCTGTGCCCTTAGTAGGTGATGTTTAAAAAGTGACCAGCACTGATGGACTGCAGCACCTGCAAAAGCTTTTTTCCAAGGGATCTTACTCACTAATTCCCTGAGGTCTGCTCTCCTCAGGTCCAGAGTCGAGGTTTTTGCACTTTTCCCTCTGTTAACAGAGATTTTATACTTGATCTCTTCATGGTCATTGTGGCCAAAATGGCTTCCAATCTCCACTTGCTCACAAGATCCACCCTGTTGACAAGGAATAGACCAAGGAGGGCATCTTTCCAAGCCTGTTCCATAAAGTTTTCATTCAGGTTTTTAGGAATCTTCTGGCCTGGGTTGTACCAGCTGTGTGATGTTCCCAGTTAATTTCTGGCAACTTGAAGTCTCCCATAGAGACAAGAGCAGTTGACTTGGAAGAGTCCCTTAGTTCCTCAAAGAATAATTCATCCTTGTCCTCTCCAGAAGGTCTGTAGTGGACTCCCACGATGGCATCTGCATTATTTGTTTGTCCCTGGATTCTTACCCAGAGGCTCTCAGCTGTGCCATTGGCAGCTGTGAGCTCCATACATTCTGCCCCTTCAATTCCATAGAGAGCCATCCCTGCACCTCTCCTGCCCTGCCTGTCCCTCCTGAAGAGCCTGGAACCATCCAAGAGGGCACTCCAGGCACAGGATCCATCCCACCAGGTTTCACTTCTGCCAGAGATGTTGAATCTCCAGGACTGGGCCAAAGCCTGGATTCCCTTGTTTGTCCCTCTTGCTGGGTGCTTTAGTGGGGACACATTTCAGGGGTGGTGCATTGTAGCCAACACCTCCTGAGGCAGATTGAGGGATCCTGTTGGTGCTCCTTTCCTCAAGTACTGACACCCCCTCCCATCACTCATCACTGGCCAGCCTGGCTTTGTCCCTTTCCCCCTTCCAGGCTGGTTTAAAGCTCTGCCAATGAGAACTGCCAGTTCCTGTGCTAGAACTCTTTTCTTCTGAGAATGCCCAATGATGAACACAAAAGTAACTGGGGAGTAAGGCTGCTGCCAATGTGCAAAAGCAAGAAGCTATATCAAAGTCAAAGAATGAAGACCTGATAGTTAGAGACAGCTCGAGGGATCAACAAAGAGCATGGAAGTCTAATTTGTCACAGATATTCCCAGACATCTTTATGGTGTCATATACAAGCTTAAAAGGGAAGCTAATGATACTGTAACCCAAATATGTGATGTGTTGACAGAGAAGAAGTTTTTGGACTTGCAAAATGTTGGTAGAGTGATCTTTGATCTGTGAGACTGTTTACAGGAAATGGCTCCCAGTTAAACAAGCCCAATACCAATTTCCTGCATTCAAATCTAAAAAGATTTGTTAGGCTGGCTTCAACTTAAACAGAAAAGAAATGGACACAGGTTCTTTATCAAGCCTGAAAGCTTAATGCTTGTCTTTGTCCCACCCCTTGGAATGATGTGCTTAAAATTCCATGCATTTGTCTGTACAAGAGGACCATCAAATCATAGCTTTCACTGTCGAATGTTGACATTCAGCTCAGATGACATAATTATTACAGCAGATGACCAGCTTTGTTATAACTAATAAAACACTGGGTGTCCCATCATCAGGAATCAAAGAGAGTTAAATGAATGAGTCTTCAAGGCTAGGATAAACAAAGCAACTCAACTGAATGAGGTATTTTCTGAATTCTTATTCTAAAAAATATGAATGTTTTGCCTCCTAGGACTTAAAAGCACTGTGCTGGGAATAAAATAGATGTTGCTATTTATATATGTGTGTGTGTGGATAGATAGATGGATAGATAGATAGATAGATAGATAGATAGATAGATAGATAGATAGATAGATGATAGATAGATAGATAGAATGAAGTTTGTACTGGAAACAGTGAAAACCATTAAAAAGATGAGCTATTACAACAAATACTAATAGATCTAACATGACTCACTTTTCTTGGGGTTTAGCATTAATGAAGATTATTGCCCGACGGTCAGTAAGCTCTTGCTTGCTTAGTTCTTCCAAAGACAAAAATTTCCCTCCATGTTTTACCTACAAGAAAATTAGCATAAAATACAAGGTTTTCTGCTAAGTTAAAGATGCAGAGAAAAAATCTATTTAAAAGATGTTTTTACCTAAACAGTAATTTAAAATTCCTAATCCTAAACCAAATACTGTGTTAGAACTTATAAAGCTATTCAAAAGATCTGAAAATATTTTCCTCTCAATTTGCATTTTCTTAATAATTTTTTCTTAGAAAAGATTGTTTATAAATATTTTAGCTTGTAGTTATTGGTTTGAAGCATTCCAAACTGCTCCAGAATAAGGAGATGTTCCTGCCTCTGAAGGCTTTACAACATAGGACAGAATTTTCAAAAGCAACCGAGTGGCTTAGGAGCAGGTATTTCACTGATTGTCAGTAACACTGGTATTTCTAATTTATCTGGGTATTTT
The DNA here is from genome assembly GCF_051311805.1 of Agelaius phoeniceus. NCBI lineage: Eukaryota > Metazoa > Chordata > Aves > Passeriformes > Icteridae > Agelaius > Agelaius phoeniceus. Next base: position 18,458,060 of record NC_135265.1, read on the forward strand.
GAAAAGTCCTTCTCAGATTTAAATTGAGCACAGCACTAATAAGTGATACTGGAGTCAGACTTTATACACAAACACTTCTTTTGTGAGAGAAAGGGTCATGACCGAGGTGAAAATATGAACTCTTTGCTTCCTTATGTAAAAATTAACAAACAAAACATCCACATGTCATACAATGTCAAGTTAGCATTAAGTATAATGCAGGGAAAGAGACCAGAAGAACTGAAGTTTGAGAAAGGATCTAGAAGGGTCTAAACAGCTCAGATAGGATTGGGAAGATCACAGCTAGGGAATACCATGAAGATGATTTCATCCATTAAGAAAGATATTCAAAAGAGATCTGTATAACAGCTGTGAAATTTCAGGACAAGAAAACAAAGTATTTTCTGTAGCCAGAATTTGGTTGTTGCTACAGTACTCTTTCTAAATTAAGAGGAAAATGTTACTCTTTCTAAATAGAGTAATTTGTTTAGAATAGCTTACCTGACCACAATCATAGAATCCATTAGTAATGATATTACTTGGTGATAAATATCCCATCCGGCTGTACTTTTGGGAAAGATTATTATCAAGTAGCTTTTCCAGAGCAGCTTCACTAAACTTATTTTTACGCTTTGTTGACAGATTAATTTCTTCTAGGATGTCTAAAGCACTGATAAATTAAATACAAAGGCAAATTAATCATTAAATACTAATTAAATGTTATTATACAGCCCAGAGTTAGTTTTCAGCATTACCAAGGCCAAGATAGATTCACTTCCAAGTGCTGGTCCTGTGCCCTCTGGGCCAGCAAGGAGTGGCTGTGCTGCACAGAATTCTTCTCTAGGGAAGGAAAACAGTCGTCTAAAGCAAAAGCAGTGCTCAAAAGCAAAAACAATTCCTTTAGGTAGTTAAATGCAACCTAAAGAAATGCAGACAGGATGCCACAACCTTTTATCTAGAAGGATGTTATAGAGCACTGCAGAGAACTTGGGAGAAAAAACATGTAAAAGGAATAATGGTCAGAGCTGACCATATGATACAGTCCAGGAAACCTCTCTCCCTCTCTCTCTCTTTTCAGCTGCAAGGCAATTTGCAGATTCAGTTGTGCATTATGCAATGTGAGAATCCTTCTGGTCTAGCACTGTTACAGTGTTTGGGGGAGCAGAGCTGGCAGATATTTGCTAAACATGAACAAGCATGGAAACACAAAGACACAAGGAGTTGTATCAACACCACCAGAATGGCAGGATTTTTGCAGTATAGACATAGAAACAAATAGTAACATGGGGACATGGGAGAACAGGAATTAATTTCCTGAGCTTTTTCTGGTGCTGAGATCCACAAACTGACAACTTTTGACCTGAAAAACTTAGGAAAACATCACTAAGAAAATAAAGGAAGCTGAATCAGGAAAACATTACATACTGCAGTTCTAAGACTGTTCAGGAATGAAAAAAAAACCACCAGGAAAAAAGGATTATATATTCTCATGTGTGTGTAAGAGTACATATTCAAATATCTGTGTGTGACTATGCACACGTGCAGATATTCTTCATGTCCCAAGGAATCAATTTTATATATACACTATATATATATATATTTCTGTGAACTAGATGTCCTCAGCTGTGGACATCTACAATGTAGACTTCTGAAGGGATGAATTCAGATGAATTCCAGAGAACAAGTTTTTCAGGCAAGGCAAATGACATCCTTTTCTTACAGAAGAGAGAAGTGGGAGAAGATAGTGGAAGAGCAGTTCAAGCTGTGTATCTACAACATCTTGTAGATAATCAGCAAGTAACACAGGGAACAATTTTAAAGGGGAAAATTAATAAAGGCAGGTGGGTAAAATGTGTACAGCAGGGTCTAAATCAAATGACATTACAGGCACAATTACCCTCATATGGAACGAAGATAAGCCAAAACAAAAGACAAATAAAACGGCTACACCAAAATTTCCATGAAGAGTTGAAAAGCAAAAAAAAAAAAAAAAAAAAAAAAGCCAAAAAAGCCAGGAAATGGAAACATTGACACTTTCAACAAAATAGAAAAAGTAAGGGACGAACCTGAAAGATGAACAGGCAAAGTGAGACACAACTATTCAGGGACTGAAGCAAAAATGATTGTTTCACATGCTACAAGTAAGAGAGGAAAATGTACATCTATAACTCAATGTGGGAAGAAAACTCATAACAGATGGCACAGAAAGACTGAAGAGTCTGATATCTTTTTTGCTTCAGTTTTCATAGAAAGGTTTCAAGCAGATGCCTGGCAGTAATATTAACAAGGAGGTAGAAACAATAGTCTTAAAATGTCAAGGATAAGTTTGAGGAGACACAGTTAGCAGTCCCTGAGGACACTTACCTCATACACTTTATTAATTTGCAAAATCAACATTGGAACTATTTATAATTGTATTGGAAAATTCTAGGCTAGATGGATGGAGAGTGGAGAAGGGCAAAGATACTATCTAGTTTTGAAAAAACTATGAACATGGAAATTATAATAGAGATCATTCAGCCAAATTTCAGTGTCTGAAGAACACCATAACAAATTATTAAACCATCAGTAGGCAAGCAACAAGAGATGAGAAATAGCCATTACATATTTGTCAAGAATCAACCATGAAAAGTCAATCTAATCCTTGCTGCAATAGGGCAATTGACTCAACACAGAGGCAGAAGAAGTAGATGTGAGATATGAGCTGAATTTGAGATACATTTTGACTTTTATAAGTATTTTCACTTATTCCTACTTGGACACTCATGAGCAGGTCAGGGAAATATGATCGACATGAAAATAACATGAAGTAGTGCTTGACTAGTTGAAAAACTATGCTTAATGTATTATTATCAATAATATGCTGTCAAACTTGAAGGACACTTAAATTGGAGTCCTGCTTGGATAATGTCAAAAAAAGGGATTAAATAAGAACAGTGCCATATGCAGGACAGAGAAAATAATTACTGAGTTTTATTTGATGGTGGTATGACCTCACCTGAAGTACCTCATCCAGGCTGGGAGATGGCACTTCAAAATGGCATAAAAAATTAGAGAAACTCAGAGAAGTGTGATGAAATGATACAAACAAAACTTGTCTAACATTTTTACTTTGTCATGAAAAAGAAACAAGGGGGACATGAAAAATGAGAAAATTCAGTGAGGTAAACTCAAATTGCTATAAAAAGTGGTTATTCAATCTCACTGAAAGCAGGACAACCAAAGGGATATTTAGAACTGAGAAACCCCTTCTAAGTGTAAGGATATTCCAGCACTGGAACAGGTTACCTCAGAAAGTTGTCAAACTCCAGCAGGATCAGTATTTACCCAAATTTACCCAAGCCAAAATATGGCAGTGTACCTTATTCAGTCTTACACTAGGATAGATGGATAATATCACCTTTGAGGGCCCCTCCTGATCTGAATTTCTGAGAGTCTCTGAAATTCCCTCATAGATGGATTTAAAGTATCTGCACAGTCACCAGAGAAGTGCCCAGCAGAGGGAGCAGGGCAATTACAAATATTTTAATTTAACAGTAACTAAAAGAGTCACCTTGTCTGAGGAGTCCCGAGTCATAATTCTTATAACCTAAACCAGCCTTTCTAATTCAGATATTAATATATGGACCTGGGAATTCCTAAGAAAGAATAAAACAGAGCCACTTTTCCATGACACTTCAGCACACCTGCAGTTAACCAGAGCTTTTAAATCAAATCTAGTCTGTGTGTAGTAAGTACAATTTACTGTATATTAAACTTAGTCTGAAACCTTTATTTCACTTTCAAATGTATGGGGCACTGTAGTCCCTGATATTGACTGATATAAGTTATCTTCAATATAAAGCCTATTTCAGTAACAGAAACAATAAATGTTTTATAATTCTAGACAGTTCTATCAACAGGCTTATATTTTGTCAGAAGATCCTGTTCCTTAAAATCAATACCATTTCATCTGTAACATCTGTGGTGCAAAAGTAGTTTCAGCTTATCAGAAAGCTTTGTTATTCAGCTATAAATATGCAAAGATTGACTTAAATTGAGTTCTCTCATCAAAAATTTTCTTTTGACTTTTGATATTATTTCTACTCACCCAAACCTGCACAGTTCAAAAGCAGTTACTTCATCACTTCCACAGACCATAACAGCCCAACAGGCATTTCTTCTGACTTCTTCATCCCTAGAATGCAGCAATTCAACGAGTGGTCCCAGCCCGCCGACATTTCTTAACTATTAAAAAGGTGAAAACATTGCCACTTACATATTTCATCTATTCCAGCAAGAACAGCTTGCGAAATTCACCTCCCAAAACATTCAAGCTTTGTAGAAAAGCTACACTGGGCTGAAAAAAAAGGTAATTTATGGGGATTCTGTGCTTCTGTGAAGTCTGCATAGGCTGGAGCTTTTAAGTGGTACAAGTGAGTCGTCCCTTCTGGCTTTGCCCTGCTTTTCAGTTATTAGGCTGCAGTGTGGAACCCAAAGAGACTATGCAACCCAAGACTGCCACAGAGACTTACACAGCTTTTTCTGTGCTCTGGTGCCTCCTAGCAACTAATTTCCATCACAATACATTTGAATTTGTATTGTATGTATGACAATCTTATTAACATCCTATTCTCTTGTGTGCTACAGTATCTTTCCTATACATGCTGCAGGAAATATTGCTCATTTGGATTTTCGAAGAGAAAGACATTTTAAGGACACTGAAAGAGGTAGATTAATTATCTATGCCCCTTATTCATGTCCTAATTAATAGCCTTGACCCATGAGAAAACCCTAGCTTATGATTTATGAATGCACATAGCATCATTCTTATTTATGAGAAGAAAATACTATGACCAATTCATAAACAGAAAAGAGTTCAACTTGCTGGATGTCACTGATCAAAGGATTAATTATATTTTGAGTTTTGTCTGAAATACATTGACTCCATGCACATCCAGTATCTCATTAATCAAGGTCAGACATTGCCGTTCAGGCCTTGAAAATGGGCAACAGAACACTGAGGGAGAGTAAAGAGGACTGAACTTCCCATCTTCAAAGTTGAGCCGACAGTTGCAGCTGAAAGAAACCTTGATGTTTAATGCTCCTAAATATACAGATCAAGATATAGCCCTAGTTACAGTTCATTGAAGTCACTGAAAAGCTGCAAAGCATTAATTTGGTGCAAGCAAACAAGTCGTGAAAATTGAAGTTAAAGAAAACCCTTTCCAAAATCTCCTAAAAAACTGAGCCATATTTAGCAGAACAGTATCACAAAAATGAGTGACTACATAGAAAACTCAGGCCTTCTAGGTCAGACACAACAGATTCTTGGTTAATATAACTCCCACCTCAGATCTAGAAACATCATCAATAAACACAACCTCAGTTTTACCTCAGCTCGTGCATCAGCATCACAAGCAAAGGCAGCCACGGCAAAGGCTGCTTTGCTCTGCACTTGGCTGTTGGTTGAGCGCAGTGGCCCCACAAGGGCACTCATGATGCCCTGGCTCTGGATACTGGCACGGAGGGGCTCTTGCAGGGACAGATTGGTGAGCACTGCAATGGCATTGGAAATGGCTCCATCCCTCTGGGCGTTCAAGGTTTTAATTAATGGTGCAATTCCTTCAGCCTTAGCTACAACACTAGCAAAATGAAAAAGGGGGAAAAATATTTGTTATTTTAGGATCATTTTTTCTTGTCAGTATGCTGTTTTTATCAACTAAACTAATATTACAATTCAAGGTTTACATATATACATATGTACATATGTATACATATATATACATATACATATATATATACATATATATACATATATATACATATATACATATGTAGCATGTGTACATATAAATGTGTGTTTGCGTGATTTCTATATGATTCACGGTGAGAAGTTCAAGAGGCAGAACCACAGACAGATCAAGTCACAAACTTCTGGATTCTTTAACTTACAAGGACATGGATTCTTTCTGAAGTATTGAACAAGTCAATTAAACCCTGCATCTTTTCAAAGGTGCAGAATTTCTGTATCTTTAGTTCCACACAAATGCTTCTTACCACAGCCTCTTACCACCTCTCCTCATAATCATTCTAGCACTGCTAATGAGGATTATAGTGAACAGAGTGTCCAGATCATCTAGTCTATCAACAGCAGATCCAGTTTACATATTCCCTCTGTTACCAGATGATATTGCATCCATGGCTGAAGGGTGTGCCCCTCAGCAGTGCTGGAACAAATGCTCCTGTGGACAAGTCCTAAGATAGATGTGCAAAATAATCTATTATTTTATTGTTATTTCAATATATGTTAATGTTATTTCAAATAATATTGGGGAAGATGGTTGGGATTTTTTTCTAAGGAGAACTTCATAGATTTAGATTAGAGAACAGTCAAAGGAAAAAAATAGCTGAAGAAGCATTATTAATGAAATAGCAGCTTTGAGCACGAGACAGCAGAAGGTGTACGGAGCTGTACTATTAGAGGATATATAATTTTACTTAAGGCTAATCTGTTTCTTAAACAAAAGTTGGCAATATTGTTAGCAATGGGAATGCACGGATGGCAAGTTGAATTTTCACTGCAACTGCTTTTTATACCCTCTATTAGTACATGTTGTCTACATCAAAACCATAAAAAATCTTCAAAAAAGAAGTTTACACTTTTTATAAGTTCTGCAGAATTTCTGTGAACACAGTCATAAAAGACATCTCTATGTGAAAATCCTTTACTGTAACAGCACCTTACCAAAATTTGATTAATATTTGGATAACTTTCATAGTCACAAAATAAACCAAGATTAGAAGTATCACATATAAAAGAAACCACTATACTACCAAAGACTCTTGGCATTGATAACAAACAAAAAAACCCATGAGGAAAGCTGACGGTCGCACTTTTATGCAGACAGGACAGTAGAATACTTGCCAACCTGCGCCACTAATGATAATTACTAAAATAATCCCCATACATGGGCAAGATTATGTAGGTCTTACTGTGAACTCATCTTAGTGCAAGTATCTCCACATGGTCAGAGAGGGAGGATACAGATGCTCCTGAGCATACCTGGAATGAATGAGCAGAGCCTAATGGGGTCTGTTACTCTCATCTCTGCCTCAGGCGCAAGGCAGTGGCAGCTCACAAGCCGTGCTGGAGCATGGATCTTACAATATCTGGCAGGCAGACAACAGTTACATGTTCAGAAAACCAGGGAAAAAGCAGCAATCCAGGGACTGAAGGTGCAGCATTAAGATACGGGGTCAGTTTGGTGTTGCCTAATTAACCCTCCTGGAGCACCAGTAGCTTTAATGCAAGCACTTTGGTCTCTATTCAGAAGTAAATCCCATGTTTTCAGATGTCCCACACTGCACCCCTCTGTCTTCCTTCAAGTAGCTGGATTTCCCTTTGTGTCCTCTTTCCCCTTTCCTACTTGACCACAACAAGAAGAGCTGAAAATGTTTTATTTGTTGGGTGGCTTTTTTTTCCTGTGGTTGTTTTGGGTTTTTTACTTAGGTAAGGCCACTATACTTATTTAGTTAATACTGTCTTATCTTGCCCATGAAAATTTTATCCAAATTTTCAGTTTCAGGAAAAAAACGGTTGTAGCTCTATCCAGGCTGCTGTATGTGAAGAAATTCTGGACATGATGATTGCACATGTAAGAATGAGCTGTACACCATACATATCACAGGCTGGCTGGAAAACATCACATTAACAGCACGTGTAACAATGGCATGAGGTACCTGCTGGCACAGCCTGGGTGAGACCCACCATACACACACAGCTGCACACAGTGAGCTGAGTGTCCATGGGCTATCAGATTTACTGCATCATGCAGTGCATACACACACACTTTGCCCATGAAGGAAAAAAACAAAACCAAAATCAAGCTGTTTCTTCTTTACAATGGATACACAGAAATTCCAGGATTTATGGGACAGATTCACTAGTCATAAAATGCAGCACTGCATCTCACAGGTGTAGTATATCCAATATTTCTGCAATAAGTACAGGACTTACTATTCCTATAGTACACCCAAGAATACACATTTTCTCCCACAGGATCTCCTAGTAAACATACAGTCCCTAACAGACTGGCTACAGAATGATACACAGCACTGAACGACATAGCTCACATCATAAGCAGATTTACTATAATTTCCATAAAACCAGCAAGTACACAGGCACTTAACAAAAGAGCAAGGTGACGGCTCCTCATGAGCTCAGAGCTGACCTCAGCAAGGTACAGAGCACAGCCAATTTTCTCAAGTGCCACTCAACTTCAAAAAGGTTGAGAACCACTGATTTAGAAGATCATACATATTTATTTCTATCCTGCATTCTACTTCTGCGCAGACTCGTTTTGAATCCCAGTTTCCTACACACAGTTTAATCAAGTAGCACTTCTGAGCACAAGGCAAAAAAAATTTGTTTGAAGTGACAATGGCTGCTAGCAAGAGTTGAAGGTAACCAATACCTTTGGGAATAACTTTTTAAGAGGGCATGAACATCTGAGGCCAGTGCTGTGTCCTGCTAACAGAGACGCACACAGAAGAAGAAGGAATGGGGAATCCATAGTTCAACTCATTCCTACTCCACCGGCCTCTGGAGAACACAGAAATAGCACTGTCACCCTGGCCCACAGAATCTGACCTCAGAAGGGAGCTGAAAGAATGAACATGGCTAAGTTTAAGATGCTAAAATACCACAACACTAAGTATGGAGGTCCTTGTTCCCTTTTATCTTGGGCAGAGACATGCACTGTGTAATTTTTTTATTATGAGCCAACAAAAGTCAGAGAATGCTTTTACCAGCTCTGTCTTCAGTTACTACAGATCAGCACTAGACTCTCCCTGCCTCCAGAGCACTCTCCTTCAGACACATCCTACTGAGACTGTGCAATTTATCAGTGCTTCCACTTCAGAACTATATCTTCAAGGAGGAAGTGAGCCTTGGTTTAGCTGAAAAGAAGTATATACTTTTTTATGTGGAAAAGGAGTAAATTAAATAAATTCACAAGTTTTTTCCTCCATGTTTTGTATATATTCAAAGTACATACTTTCCTAAACAAGAAGAAAAGTGGTTAGAGAAAAGGAAAGAAGATAACCAGAGAAGAAAAAACAACAACAACAAAAAAAGGATGGTGCATCTGCCACATCACCTTTTTTTTCCTCAAAAGTGGAAGCTGCCTATCTGAACTACAAACAGGAAAAAAAATACAAGACAGGTGTAGGAATTTCAGAGTTTAATTAAAGTTAAAATAAATGAAATGTTATTAATTATAAGCATATATTATGATGCTTAGAATGCCTAGCCTAACAGGGTTAGGCATTTACCTTAATCAAAGTATACACAGTTCAGGTACCCTAAGGAGCCTAAGCATGCTCTTTAGTGAAACAGTAAAATTCTGATTACAACTGGATTCAAATTACTGTATTCAAGAATAGCTAAAATATTTTTTCAGCTTTCGTTGAGAACAGAAATATTAAAAGGTTATATAATAAATATTTAATTTATTAATTTTAAATATACATTGTAGTGTTAAGACATTTTCTTGAAATTTCTCTAAGAGCTTACAAGACTCAAAGAATAAATGCTGAGAGACTGAGAAAAAACAAACATTTTCTTTACTGCTTTTACTGAAAAAATAAATTAAAAGTTGACAATAAAATCATTACCAAAAACTTCACAATACAAACTTTTTTTTAACAGACATTTTGGAGATGTGTATGAATGAGTATTTTGGTGCTTTAGTTGCCTGGGGTGTGATAGGAAAGCTCAGATATTGGGACTGTGTTGTGAAAACAATCAGCACTAAAAATTTGATGAAAATCCTGTGGGGTTTTTATACTTAATTTTACTTTTAGTACTATAAGCACTCTGCAGCAAGAACCACCTCTTTGTTGGTATCACAGGACCATAAAAGCTCTGGTCTGTGACCAAACCTTCTAGCCATGGCAAGAAAAATAACAGATTATTTACTTAGAGCATCAGGAATGGTCCAGCTAGCTTTTCTTCCTGAAGAGAAAGTCTAGCCTAAGGGAGAAAGCAACTAAGAGTGTTCAAAGAGCTGCCAGAAAACACTGAGATTGCCCCTCAAACCCCGAAGTGAAACAACCTCTGGGGGAGGGGACACAGAGGAGAAGAGCTGTACAGCTTGACACCACTGTTTACTCAGGATTGTACTAAATTTACACTAGTGAGACTGACACTTCATAAAAATGGTAAAGTATGTTTGGTTTTGTTTCTTCTACCATGACTGAACATAAACTGGTTTATAATGAATTATATTTTTATTCACTTCTATGCTGTTTACTCCCCCCCTCCTGACTGAGGATTTAATATAATTTCTGCTCAGAAAAAATTCAAATTTTTCCTCCTCACTGGACTTCATTTTTTTCAAATGTGTTTGCAACTGCATGTTTAATTTCTGTGCAAAATTACTGTGATTGTGTGTGAGGTGCTTAGCTAGCCATTTATGCCTGTGCATAGCTCATTTTCATACATAATTGCATGTAAATTATGCATAAGAATTATGCATCTAATTACACACATTTTTTAAAATCAACTCTATCTGTGTTAAATCGTATGACTTCTTTTTCACAGAAGACATTTTTGATCCAGCTCTCTTATGCAATTTCTGTCTGAGAAAGAATATCATAACCAGAAGTTTGAAAAAGCATTGAGAAATAGATTCCTTTTTTAATTCCTTAAATGTATTCATATTCTTCATTAGCCTTGTTATGCCATCAGAATAATCACATCCAATAAATGTCTTCTGCACTTATCAAAAATTTCACTTTGTGATTTAATTATTTTCAAAAGCAATTGACTGTTGTAAATAGTCACTCGTATTTTATTTAAAGACTAATATTACTTCCGTTTTCTTCACTAGACAAGGGAGATTAATGTCAGTATGTTTTTTCTGAGTAAGGGAATCTAGCACAAGAGACTCTGATCTACAATCTGGGGGCCTTTGTGCTCCAATAAAAATATTGATGATATCAACAAACTATATTAATTTTTCATGTCAGGAACTGAAGCCTCTTTTCCTATTTTCTAATGACAAGTATCTTGTTAAAACTGTAAAAAAACCAAAACTCAATAAACCTCATAGTCTGGATGCAATAAAACCTTAAACTGTCTGGGTTAGCAGAGTCTGTAATACCTGACTCTCATTTAACAATTCACAGAGATCTTCTAATGTCTATCATTGAACTCATCTGACAAAGTTACACAGATCTCAGTTCTAAAACTGTAGTATACCTAATTTAAAATATTACAGGAGATTGGTAATGAACTATCTGTTCATGATGCCTGAGACTTCCAGCTATAATAATATTTGCAACCTTTGTAAAGAATTTCTGATATTTCCACTATTATGTGAAAGGCTTAAAATTCAACAATAGAAACCCTTTTTCCTCCTGAAAGATCCCATGGTTCTTCTTTGGAAGCACCAGCTGAGGAAGGATAAAAGAGCTGTGCCAAGTCAGTCTCTACACACAGTACTTTGGATTGTGAACTTCAGCTTTCACTTCTAGATAACTCTTTTCTGGACAACTGTGAACATATCTCAAATGGCAGCTGTATGTTTTGCCTTGCTACAAGCTCAAGCTCTTACGATGATTTAGGGTGCAGAAATTTATGCTTTTAGCTTTCTCTCTTTAAATTACATCTCTAAGAAAATACACATAATATGAATATGTTATGATAAAATTCCTAAGGTTGTATTTCAAAATGTTAAAGTTACTTGTGAAATCCTATTTTTACCAGATGACAGTCCAAGTGGCCAACATGCTGTAATCAGTGCACAGGTTAAATTCACAGCAGGGCAGAATTTAGTTTGCATGGTCAGTCATAACCCTGGAATTTCCTTACAGAAAAATTTCCTTACTTCAAATAAATAACTTCACACTATAGTTAAGTAGTGAAGTGAAGTATATTTCACTTAAGTAAGTGAAAATATATACTTAAATAATTTAATTTAGAAATCTACTATAAAGAAAATGTGCATGCAAAAGCACCAATACATTTGTCTGAAATATTTACTTTTATGTAGAATAACCCTTGCCACTTTTAATTCATAAAAAGCATAATTTATCTCAGTGCACATCACTGAATGACATTGCAAGGATACACCCTCAAGAGTAACCATGGTATTTGTGCCCACTACACAAAAGAAAATTTTCTCTCTCACGCTTAGGAATCTCCATCCAGGAAGAAAAAGTTTTCACCTGATCCCACAGAAATCCATCATGGGAAGTTACAGGTGACAACAAACATGGTCTAAGTGAAATTCCAGCTGTCCACAGCTAAGATAAACAGTGGTCATGCTGCAAGGCTTTGAAAGTAGGGTTGCACAAACAGGCCAAAACATTCTGCAGTATCTACAAGGAGTAAAATTTCTATGTAGTTATCATCATCCCAGATCAGAAGTATTCTGCATTCTCCCTGAAACTATTTTGGACCTACTTAGGTTTCCATCCACTTTAGGATGTGGTGACATGAGATCTGTGTTAGATAGAGATAAATGTTCTGTATTGGTCTTTGTCTTGAACATAACCCCAAAGTTAAAAAACAACTAAAAAAAAAAACCATCCAGGAGAATGCATAACTTTTTTTTTTTTGTGAAAGTCTACTGGGAAGAAAACAGTTACAGTGTCTGAGCCTACAGAAGGGTTTTCCCATGCAGCCACACCTTCCCAATGTAAGAGAAAAACACAGCAGCTGGCTGTATGAAAGGTTTTTGACTGCCAGCAGGGCACAGCCCCATGTCTGTGGGTTGTGTATCAGTCATCTATGTGATGGTAAAGTCTTAATGGGAGCCCATTTCTGAGTGGCATCCCAGGCACACGGCTTAACTCAGTTTTTCTGCCAAGGGAGAAATTTATCATAAAACATTTTGCAGTTTTCAATGGAAGTCAAGATGTAAGGGAAAAGCTTGTGAGCTCTGAGGTAGTGGGAAATGACTTTGTTGTCTTTTGTTTTTTTGGTTTTTTTTTTTAAATACAGTTGTTCCCACAATATGTATATAGAGTAAGAGAAATGAAAAAGAACCTGTTCGTGGCCTGAAATAACTGTATTTCACAGAGTGTAGACATGGATGCTAACGTAAAAAAGTAACAGCACAACCCAAAAAACTCAAAAACATCCCTTTACCTTGCAGCACATTAGCTCAAAAATATAATTCTGTCACTAGGGGTCAGTATTAAAACATATTACTGCTACACAATACAGTCAGCATTCTATTGTTGATTTCCTCCTTCAGAAAAATGAACTTATGTCATAAAGAACTAAAACCACAAAAAAAGACAAAACCTACAGTGGATCATCATCTTTTTATGCTATTAAATTTGTGTTCCTGTTCTCATAAATTAACACATATTCATGCAAATGTATTATCTTAAATAATATCAACACTTTAATATTTATGTGAATTAGGTTCTATTTACAGTCTTGAAAGAGAAAAGCTATTAGTAAGTTTCCCATTTTCTAATAGAGAAGATTACTACCTAGAGATATTACTACCTAATAGTATTAATCCCTACTTCCTACTAATAACAATATTTGGAATGTAAAAAAACCCGGATGTTCTTCAATTTTTTTCCTTGACAGCCATACTCGTCTTATAAACAATAAAAAAATCTTTTGTGTACTGAAAATCTCAGTTGAAAAAGGTGAGACACTCTCAATGCAGGTGAAACAGATTGAGGATGTATTTTGAGTCATTAGATCAGTGTATGAATTTCAGTTTGCAATAATAGATAGAACACCCACTAAAGTCAGGGGAACAACTCACTTTCTCTTCACTGGGCACTGTCCATAACCAATGAGTTCCCAACCTCTGTTCCTATCCCAAACTGTTCTCAAATCTTGACAATCTTGGTACATTTCAGAAAGCATACATTCAGATGCTGCACCAATGCTTGGAACTGCCTATATGGATATAACCTTTGTGAATTCAAATAGGTTCTCTGATTCCTGTGAATTTAAGAATTAGAAAATTAAATAACATCAAGCTTGCTGACTTTGGAAATTTTGGGATGATACCTCACTATCTTGAATCCAGATACAAAACAGAATTTTGTCACCTGACACTTATTATAAATACCAGGAGAAATATTCTGCCATAAGTCTGTCATGTACGAAAACTTTCTGCAGTCCTTGGTACAGATGAAGAAAAACCATTCTTTTCCTTCTTCCCCCATGCCAAATTCTAACTGAATGCTATAAATTTTGATGTTAAAATAAACAATTGAGGACAAATATTATTGAGGCTTAAAATTAGTTTTCATGTCCAGCATAAAGTTCTAAATTTCAGAGCATATGTTTTCCTTTAGTGGCAAATCCATTAGGTGCCCAGAATTCAGACATTGCCAGATTTATGAAGGCAGCTATTAGAAATGGCATTTGTGCTACGACAATACTGAAGGAAAGAGCTGGTTAAATTCATGTCTGACTAACTGGTATACATGAGAGCTTATTTCTATGTGCTACTTCTCATATCGTATTTATATTTAACATGATTATTTAATCCTGAATACATGAAAAGCAAAAATAATTGATTATACTTTAAATGAGAAAAAATAGGCAGAGGCAGAGGTAAGCCATTTGTTCCAGGATTAGATGTGTGGCACAGAATCACTTATTTTCCTGCCCAACAGATGACGCTGCTGTTTCTTTGTTCGTGTGCAATTGTTCCATTCGTGCATCACATCCGTTACTGGAGTGACTGCACCCACACTGCCTGGTGCCTGGACACAGCAAACCCAGAGAGCTTCAGGATTCTTCAAATGGCATTCTGCTGCCCAAAAAACTGTTTTCAGTAAAGCAAGTTATTGCTCTGGATTAAAAAAAAAGTGATAGAAAAGATGGATGCAAATACACAGGTGAACATAATTCTCCTTTTCCAGAAGCAGACCACAGAAACAAATTCTGATATATATATATATATCAAGGATGACCTCAGAGCTATGCACACATAGTAACATAAGACATTAGAATAAGCCCATGATATTTTAAACTGCAATATACTTTGCAATTTTATTTTTACTGAGCTTAATTATTAACATGGATTTATCATTAATATTGATCAGCATTAAAACTCTGTCCTTATGGTAAAATTCTCATAAAAGCATATTCTGAGGATGTCAGTCTGTAAACTAAGGAGGCATTTGACCACCATATTTTCTCCTATGTGCTATTGAAGTGGGACACAACATTAGCTCTGCAGCAAAACTTAAATGCTGAAATATTTTAGAAGTTATTTATACTAACTGCTATGTTTTCTGGTAGAGATCCTATTGAAAATCCATGTTGTCCAATAAACCTGAAAACTCAAACCACTTGTATGGGACTCATGTCCTCTTCTGCCCTAGATTTTTTGTTAAAATATACCAGGAAGCAGAGTAATTAATTAATTTATTTATTTTTGCCAAATCATGGTTGCTTGAGGACTTGTGTCAAATGACAAGCTGGTCTCTGTCCCGTTCATTGTGAACAGGTGTTCTAATTACCAAACCTCCACCGTATTTGACACCGTTATTAGCTGTCTCAGTGGAGGAACAAAGGATTGATTGGGTAGGGGTATAGAACCAGCCTTTCATTGCTGTGGGGAAGCACCTAAAGGTCAAGGTTAATATACATTAGTGGGGGGTAGTATTGCCCATTGCCTATGCTGTTCTTGTGCTATTAATCAATGAAAGACTTTATCATTATGAGCTACCTATGGTGGGAGTTTTAATTACACGATTGCTTTAAATTGCTTCTTTTTCCTGTATTATATGAAAAACTGGCAGCACCTTTTGATATGCCTAATAAGAACAACAAATCTCCAGCAAAAATAGAAACATCTTGTATTCATTTTATATCCTCAAACATATACTGTACCAAATAAAAGGGCAAGGTACACATTCTTCAATCAACATAATATAGAAAAATGCTTATGAAATGAAATACAGCAGAATGCATGCATATGAGTTCAACAAGGTTGAATATTTGACTGGCCAGTGAAAAGCATTTACAGCAAATAGTCTTCCCCATCACTGGACCAATTTTGTTCTTGCTACATAAGGTCCACCTGCTGCTACTACCTTTCTGATTTTATATTCTTGAAGGGTTTATAACAAGAATCTAATACATAACTGATAAAAGGGCACTAGTCTCATCAGTTTCATTTGAGATCAGAATATTGTCAACATAATCACACAGTGAAGTAACATTATTATAAAAGTGCATCAGCATCTTCATTATTTATACACTTATTTTTCAGTGGTCTACAGGACATACAAATGAAACATTCTAGTATGAAATATGATTATGGTAACTCAATATGGAATGAATTTTCTCCAAACTATTTTTTTCCCTATTATGTGAATGTAAAATAAATATGGGCCTGATAGTCAGTCAGTGAGCTGGAACTATACCAATTTGTATCAGCTAAGGGTTCAACACTATATATTCATTTATAGATCCTAGTCACACTCAGACCCTTCTGTGACTTATTAATGGTTTTGATTTAGAAATGAAGCTTTGAAGTAATTATATAGTCACATGGAATTCATCCAATATACATATTTAATGTAAATTATTGCTTCCTGATTTTCACAGAAGACCTCTGATTAGATTATCTGGTGCTTCCATATTGTACTCGAAGCTGGATTGCAAGAAGAGAGAAGTATATGTAAGCCACCTTTACAATTTCCTGACTCTGCCCAGCAAGAAACAAATACGGACTTCATTATAATGCAGAGGAAGAGAGGCAGCTATTTCCCTGCCTGAGGTCTCAGAGAATTGTTCCAGCAGTTGAGCTAAACAATGTCCTGACTATCTCCTTAGCAAAAGAAATGGAATGAGTTGGCATAAGCTGCTATACCAACTCAAAACTCTCCAGAGATCCCCTTTTCACAATGTGAAACCTCAAAGGGCTGCACTACGAAAACCAGCTGTAGCAGAGCTGAAAGTTTGACCTCTGGACTCCAGCGCTGTGCTCGTTTTATGTGTGTGTGACTCCCACTGACACTAACTGAAGAGTCCAGCACATGAGGAGAGCAGAATATCAGACAAAAAAAATGTAGTATGTGAATCTGAGAACAGAGTATTATTCTCTTGTGTCAAATTATTGCTCCATCTGGTAACATTAAGTGAATATAAGTGACTATTAGAGATGAATCAATAAATTGAAACAATTTGTTTTGTGAGTTACTTTACTTTTTCACTTTAAAGAATGCCTGTGACTCTATTATAACTTCTTTAAGTATATTCCAAGAAACTTTGAAGGAATTTTTTTGTTTGTTTGTTTGTTTGTTTGTAAATTACATGTGATTGCTCATATACATCACACTGCTCTGTTACTCTTCTCTGAACAGGACTTCTAATAGAGTTGGGATAAAAGAATGCTGCAGAGTTGGCAGTAGAATTTAGTTTATATAATTGTTTTGGAACATATAGTGAGCTAACCATTGTTACCTTTGTTAGTAATTTTGGATTCTGAAGGCACACTTCTTTTCTTTCAGAGAATGCACTACAAGCATTCTCTATGACTTGGTAAATAATTAAAAAAAGGAAGAGCAAAACAAGGCCAATATTCAGGAGATCTATCTCCCTCAAAGAACGGATTTAGATCACTCAAAAAGGTTGTATGAACCATCAAATTTTAAAATATGTCAATGATTTTGGATTTTGGAGTTTAAAAAAAAACTCCACATCAAATGCTTTAGACTATAAGGCATATTTTGCTCATATATTCTCTTCAGAACATGATTTACAGCTCTGCCTTCATTACATCTGCTTCATACCTTCCCTTGATGATGCTAATGTTAGTAGAGACAGCACAACTCTT
Source organism: Agelaius phoeniceus (assembly GCF_051311805.1). NCBI lineage: Eukaryota > Metazoa > Chordata > Aves > Passeriformes > Icteridae > Agelaius > Agelaius phoeniceus. Next base: position 18,475,858 of record NC_135265.1, read on the forward strand.
GTAACACTGATGAGAACCTAGCTATTCCAGGTGACTCATAAGCACCAAAAAGTGCCTTACCGTCAAATTCAACAGACCTGCCCTGTACCATAAGAACAAGATGAGGCATTCTTTAAAAATCAAAATATTAACACTTCAGATAAGTGTTTAAAATAATAATTTAATTACTGCAGACTCACCTTGCATTTCTAAGATTGGCTGTTGTCAAATTAGTTAATGCTGTCACTACAGCTTCTTTTAGCTCTTCATTATCACTGCTTAGCAACTTTACTAGCTGAGGAATCCCTTTGAAAGAGATAATTATATATATGAACATTTAAATAAGCCATAGCAATCTGCAAAATTGTAATATTCTCCTAATAAACAGAAAAAACACAAATTCATATTTCATCTTTTCCCACCATACTTACCCTGGAGTCCAAGGACACATTTACTGTCTATATTCTCACACATGGCAGAAATGGCTTGGGAAGCAGCAATTTTAACTTCATCATTGTTAGTTTCCAAAAGGCTTAGGAGAAATTTCTCAACCTGTTCCCAATGTAAGATTTTTCGTATTTCAGCTTTAAATGAGAAATAACAATAGCATTAATCAGCATTTGTTTTCCAAATCAGTGAAAGGACATTTGATTTAATTTAGTTTTTGGAAATATTTTAGTAACAGAGGCTAACTAACCAGCCACAAAGAGATATGCACAAAGGACCTGAGCCAAATCCCATCACAGAACATCCTGAGTTGGAAGGGATGCGCAAGGATCATCCAAAATCGAGCTCCTGCATTAGGCTTCACTGAACTCTGAACCAAGCCCAAACGATGACCATTAAACACAGTATAAATATACATAGCCCAACAGAATGCAAAGTTTGTTCTCTGAAAGACTTTAAAACCATAGAGTGCATACAGGCTTGATGGAAACAGCTTTTCCAATGCAACAGATCATACTTATTCAGGATCGTGCTGAGCTTCAGTTTATGCTAACAAAGTCCAAATGTATAAAACTGAAGAACATACCAGTAAATGTACAACTGAACGTGGTGAAATACCACTCAATGTATTAAAATAGCAAAAATAGGCAAGGAGCATTACAAAGAAAGTTTTCTGTCCAGTTTGCAGAGAATTTGAATTTTGTAGTTTAACACAGTGTTCACTGCTGACCTACACTGCACTAACCAGCAGCAACTGCAGAAGGACAGAGATGCTCCTTCCTCTGCACAAGTAACAACACACAGCACCCATGAAGTACCTACAGACATCTGTATGTAGATACCAATAAATTAATAAACTCCCTCATCTCAAAACTGATGAGATCAGAAATACAGGTGTTTCTTAGAAAGATCCCTGAAAGAAACTTTCTCATGCAAAAAGGCATTGGAGAGCACGGAAACTCTACAAGGTGAGACAATAAACATTTAACCATATGCTTAATTTAAACCAGACTAATTACATGCTGGAAGTTATATCTACATAGTAGAATTTGGAATGTTCTAAAGAATTTCAAGAACTGAGAAGTCAGTGAGACTTCAAAATATTTAGAAATTTTACCACTGCTTGCTGTCCTCCAAATAAAATAAAAAAAAAAATTAAAGGGGAAAAAAGATATTGTAAGTATTATTTTAGATAAATCTGAATCTGTAGTGAAAAGTAAACAAATACAAGTCCACAAAGTCAATGAAAAGCAAGTTTGATCAAAAATGTAATTAGAGCAGAAATGACTCAAAGCATGGAGATGAGACAAGTGCAGACGATTTCTCCTCTTCAGCTCAGTTTTAAACTCTTTTAGAACCCTCAGATACACAAATGAAATCTCAAAACAAAGATGCAACAAATAAAACAGAGAGGATTTTAAGTGTCAACAGAACTTTGGCCACAACCTTGATGCATATCAGCCAGCTCTCAAGAGAAGGCCTCAGTTGGGATGAGAGAATGTTTTGACAAGTTGACAAGTGTGTCACTGGCCTGTTGCTTCCCAAGGCAGTCCATAATCCCTAATAATGATCTCTAGAGGGTCTTCATGCCTCAGTAATGTGTTTATTGTACAGCAAGTTACTTATTTGTTTACAGATTTTCTTTAAAATTATTCTTGCTTTTAAAAGCAGCTATGATGAATAAGCATTTATTTTAAAGATAATTTATGCCTACACAAAATAATAATATTAATAATTTGAATGACTGAAAACAGTAATTAAAATACTTTAAACAGAAAAATAATTTTATAATAATAAAGTCATCTTGAAATTGAACTTACGATAAAGAGTATGGATGTATATTTAGGTAGTAAGATCAATGAAAATTATTAATATTTCAATATCCAAGTGCCAATTCTACCTAAGGGATGAACATTTTTTGCTAATCCTCTCTCTGTATGTATGAGTTGTTTCCTTTGTGTCCTTTACTACAGACTAGAAAGATTGCACAACTGAAGTACTTCATATGTCAGTGCCAACACCGATTTTACAGTGATTAATTTCTTGACCCCTAAGTGATTTGAATACATTGATTTAACATGAATGAAAATAAAGCATACACGACTAAAAGAGTTTGGAGTATCTACCATTCTGTCCAGATTTTAATGCATTGACCTCGTGGTGAGACAACCTTTATTTTTCCATATATTTTCCTATTTCTCCCTCTTACCCCAAAATCATAATCTGAGTTCTACTGATTACTTTTCAGGTCACTGTCATCACCTTATGTAATTATTTATACCAATTTCAAATGAAAAAATTTAATGCTAAATAGGATCATGACCTCCCACTGATCTTGAGTTAACTCAGATAAACAAAGATCTGTATTATGAATTGCCTTTGTTATTCAGGCCACAGAGCATGTTTAGTGTGCTTCCCTTTGAGCATGAGATGCACTGAGATACACAGAAAGAATGTGGCGAGCTTCAAACCAGAAGTTTGGCAGAGCAAGAGTGAGCATCACTTTCTCCATATACACTCCACAGCATTTTGTTGTTGCTGGTGTGTCTGGCATTGTCAGGGGAAAATCAGGCTCTCCTTAATCAACAGTCTAGATAATCCACTCACAGACATTCAATAATTTATAGCATTAGATTACAATTTAGCATTCTGAAATGACTGCATTATTTGGTGGGCAAGGCAAGAATTACAGTACAATTCACCAGTGTAATTCTGAGCAAACAAAACAAAATAATCAATAAATTAATATAATACATTCAAAATTATGTTAGAGAACAAAAAAAAAATTCAGAGACAAAGGCATAATGATTATGTATAGAAATATGATCCATTTTAATGTACTTAAACAGAGAAGCATCCTAAAGATGCTATTTAAAGCTGAATATCATGTTTATACCATGTAATTTATTCTGATACTAAGAATAACTCTTAAGGGATATATATATCTTATAACAACAACACCAAGTTACAAGAGTCCCTTTCCAAAGGGTTGAAAGGGACATGAAACAAAACTGCTTGCTATGATCACATCTATCAGGAAAAAAAACCCCAATCCAAAACCAAACTCCATCTGTCAACAATAATAATTTCAAAACCAGATACTGCTGTATACTCAGCTGCCAGGATTAAAAAAAAAAACCAGCTAGATACATGTTCTGTCATGGCAGAAGTAGGTTTTTCATTCCAATGAAAAGCAGTATTTTTTTACCCAAGTATACAGGAAACGTTGGTAAATTGCAACCATGATTATCAAACCTGTAGAATGTGGGTATAGCTATGGCAAATTTAATGAAAAAGTCACTACAGAACTAAGAGCTGTGTTGTCTTATACTGGATTCACATCAAGGCAAGTACTAGTATAGTATATGCTAGTGTTGCATTTTGGATAGGCTGTTTAGAATGCTTACAACCACAATCCAATCAAAAAACAAAAACTGAAAATATTTCTGTTCTCTTTTTGCACTTGGGCTGTTTCTTATAATGGCCTTTTCTTTTCACTGCAAGGCTGACTTTAGACCAGTATCTCTAGGTAGCTGAAAAATTTTCAGTGCTTTTGGGGACTACATTGAGCAGCAATTTTACTGGACTGTGTTCTCCCCTGCACCAGGACAAGAAGTTTCCTGTTGTCTAACTGGGTGTCACCAAAATTCCACAGCTTGAAAGCAAACATTTTAAATCTCCTTTTGATGTATTTTCCCAGCTTGCTGCATCCATACTAACTGTCATAGGCTGAAGAAGAGAGCAAACCTTTATAATGAAACCTCATTGACTCCATTTGTAAAGAAGCATGACAAGAAGATGCATCTTCACTGACGGTAACAACCCATGATATAAGATCACAGGCAGTACTGTAATATATTATCTGTGGTTCTTGCAACCGTGCTTTAAAAATGTGCTCAGACATGCTTCTACTAACAGCTGCTAAAATATTAGGCCACAAAAACTGAAAAAAAAAGTGTGAAAGAGGAAAAGAAGGCTATGCTTATTTGAAAATAAATATGATAAAGGAGGAAGATGCAGTAGAAAGCAGTGGGAGCAAATATAAATCTGCTTAGCATACAACTTACAAGCCTGTCACAGGACTATAAAAATGATACTGACAGTCCTAAGTAGCGTAATAAAATAACAACACAGGAAAATACACAAAGAAAATACTGACATAAGAAGGTCCCTTTCTGCCTTTGATACCTGAACATTAATGAAAACAATTTTCAGTGACTTGCCAAGCTTCCAACAGATAATGACAAAAGCAAAGAAAAATCCACAGAATACTCGGACATTCTTTCTGTATATCATTTTCAATCCAAATAATTACGAATATTCAGGATATCAAACTAAGCAAGGTGAGAAAAGAATCAGAAAGATAGCATGGGGAGAGATGAAAGGAGGTCTGAAATAGGGCAGAAAGATTATTTTATCCATGTATTAAATTAAATGACCTATTTTTAAAATACACATAAAGCCATGATTCAACCACAAGGTGCCAGAATTATGAATGAAATATTTAAATTCTACTGTCATAAAAATCCCTTGACAGAAGTAAAATCTATAGTCAGAAGTATGTTATTAGTTACATTGCATTTTGTTATACAACACTACTTGGCACATGTTGCAACTCAGTAGCCAATGTATGGAAGGAATTTCAAATGTAGTTTGATTAAAAGACCATCCTTGTGGGCATAAATGATGAGCATGTTCTGCCTAATTCAGAATTCCTCAGTGAATTAAAGAAAAGTATATAAAAAAGAACTATAGGATGAATAATTATAAAAAGATTACAATGAAACTATTTAACTCCCCTGGGAATATTAATCTGCAAGCTATTTGAAAGGTTTCCTTTCATGCCTCTGTTAAAGGAATTTGTATTTGAAATTGCCTGACATTTAGAAGAGCAGTTGAATGCAAAAGGAAGTCAGCTTGCAATGAAGTCTTAACAGATAGAGGCAGAAACAGTGCCAGCAAAGGTGGCTTAAGATGGCAGTCAGCTGGCATCACTAAACAAAAGACAGGGATCATATTTTCAGAGGCCATTTTCCTTTGAGGACATAATTTTACAAGAACATATTAAAATAAAATAATAAAAATAAATTGAAAATAAATTGAGGCAAAACCATCACATTTTCAAATATAAACATATATATATATAAAATCTCCTAGCATTCAATTGCTGCTCTGATTGGCAAGATTCATCACTGTAATTAATTCTTGCCAGTGCTTTCCTCAACACAAGTACTACCCTCAACCAGAGAAGATGACCCCATTCTGGATAAAAATTTACTTCATAAACAATTTCATGTCCATGGATTGTTGAAAAGTCACATACAGTCATAAGCTGCATTGGTAATTGCCTTTGCTGCATTCTTCTGAATATCAGGAACAGTAGAGACTTCTAAAAATGAAAGTAGTTTTTTAATGCCTCCTGTCAGCTGAATCTGTTGCAGAGTATGCACATCCTCGAGGCAATTTCCCAACACAGCAAGAGTTTCGACATGTAGATCGCTGAGTTCCTAATAAAAAAAAATTTTTAAAGCAAAAAAAACCCAAACAACCTTGAAATCAGGACTAAAATAACTTAGGCTTTTAAGTTTGTAAGATAATTGTTGCAACTTTCTTTTGGACAGTTTATTCATACTGCAAAGTACACATTTACAAATACATATTTTCATATAATTTATTTGATGATGACTCTAAGATTCAACACAATTTATTAAAAATAGTAAAACTCCCAGAAGTTTTTAATTTACATCAAAACAGGCTAGACAGGTAGTCAGAATGTGCCTGTGATCTTAAAACTTAAAAAACTTCACTAATATCTCTATGCATTGTATTTCCCATTGTGGCACCTGAACTCCAGAAGCACTAAACTGAGTCTCATAATAACATAAACAATGATAGGAAATTGTGTCTAAAGCCATTATATAAAGTAAACTCAATTCAAAAATTGAATAATTAACACTTTGGGAAATGTCTTTGCTTCTTTTCTTAGTAAGCTAGATATCCTAGCTTATCTTATTTCTATCAAAGCTCCCTCCAAGTAAGTAACTCTTTGTTCTTATATCTCTCTTCCAGAAAATAAGTATTATTTCTCATTAGTCATACAAACATCAGCACCAAGAACAAAAAAATTCTTAAGGCAAGTAAACCGTACATTGTTTTCCAGTATATTCAGAAGGCAATCTAATGCCTTATATTCTTCCAGTAATATCCTGGTTTCTCTGTCTTTGCTAATTACTTCTAAGGTTTGAAGGGCCAATGACTGAATGACTGGATATTCAGATTCCAGTAGTCCCAGCAAGGGTGGAATTACATTCAGTTCCCGAACTGCAGCACGGTTTTGAAAATCCTGCAGTAAAATATTCCAACAAAGAATGTTAGTGATAGAGAATATAACAATACATCAATTTCTCACTTTGCAGAAAGAACACCAAAAATCTGAATTCAGACATTAAATAATGAGTCAATACTGCAGAGCTTCCAGTTTTGCAGACTTCTTTCTTTTAAGCTAAGAATCAAACTGAATATAATCAAGCCCCAAAAACCTGAAATTCTAGGGGTTTTCTGCATGACTGATGTACTCACCACAAAATCTAGTCCTGTATAAAAAAGCATATTCACTCTTTATTTTACCATGTTTGCCTCAACATAAATGTTTCTTTGAGAAAGTTTTTAAATTTAGTTTCACCATTTTTATTTACCTCAGTGGGAGGAAAACAGTTTTTTGCACTCTGCTGTGGTTGCCTGGTTATATCTTCTTTTGTTTTAGCAATTATAAAATGACAATTTAAAATTTCAACTTTAAACAGTGAATGTGCAGCTTAATAAAAAGACAGTAGTTGATTATATTAAAAAAGAAAATAAATAAATAAATTACAATTTGCTTTTAAATAGCTTATTGCACATGTGCAGCATGCAATTATCCTTATCAATATAAGCAAGCACCAGGTGCAGTTATCCAGATATACCCTGCAACAAAGACAGCGAGATAGTAAAAAAGGAGAAAGAGTAAAATGTGATTCTGAATAGACATGCTCTGATGCCCCAAAAGAGATAGAGTTATAAACTGAATTCATTACTGAATTGATTCGCTTAAGCCATGGGAAAGAACTGCCACACAAATGCACCATTCTTTTGCTAAGCAGCATATGGATGACATTAGTGGAAGTAGCCAATAACGAATCTATTCCTCCCAGTATGGAAAGTAGCTGTTGACAGCATTCACCTATCATTAAAAGATGTTCCAAATTGTTCTACGGACTTGCCGGTCAAAACAAGAAACAATGCAATTGGTAGTTCTTTAATTTACAGGGTAATTCCAGCCTTTTGGATAGACAGATTACAACTCTCATTACTAAGATTAACATTTTTCAACTAAGACAGAAGGCAAATTATTATTTAGTTTTAAAAATCTGAACCTCCTACTGATTTTACTTTTACTGCAGTACAGCACAGACAACTGCATTAAGTTTAACAATTAAAAACAGCTCTATTCCTAACCAATTTAACATTTAGGGACTCAGGTGCAAGGAGTCAATATTTCAAAAACATTCATGAACACTGTGGAGTAAATGAAGCAAATATTTTATAATTACTAAACCCCACAGAGAATGTCAGGCATAGGGGTGCAAATGCTTATCTGCCTCTGAAGTTTAACGCAACAAACAAGAGCAAACTTTACCTGTACCAAAAAGTAGATACACTCAAGTGAATTCTTTGTAACATCAGGATCAGGGCTACCCAGCAGTCTGATAAGTGGTTCTAACCCACCTTGCTCAAATATTTTTACTTTAGTAGTATATTCAACAGCCATATATGCTAGACAAAGAGTAGCAAACTCATGGATAACTACATCTTCTGTGGGGAAAAAAAATAAACATTTTGATTAAGTTTTATTCAGCACAGAATATTTTCACAAATTCAGTAGAGAATTAATTTTAATTTAAAGCATTATTTGAAGTCAATAAACAATAGTTGTTAACCATACCCAATATGTCCATAAACATCTTGTTCCATCTGTACAACACAAAACACTACTCAGTGAGCTACAGAGCTACTCCTATAAAAGCACTTACCTATTTAACATGTACTAGGAAAAATCACGTTATAGGGTAGATTTTATTAAATTGTCTGATAAAATGGCAATCATAAATTATTTCTGACTGTGCTTTTGCACAAGGTATGAATACTATAAGGTACCTTCTGGAGCCAGCTGTGATATAAGTGAATTTGTGACATCCAGTTCCCTCAGTAACTTCCTCACATCATCTACAATGAAGAAAATACAAATATCAAGTCATTTGTTTGGCAGTGTTGGCTGAGTAAAGAAACAGAATCCGCTCCAAGCAAAATGTACTTATGATTATTCCCTGAGTGACAAAAAGACCTGACTGGGAAAGACACACAACTAAAGTTAGACCAAGATCATAATGGGCCCAGAAAAAAAAGTAGAGACTTTCAAGTTGCAGATGACATTCTATGGCATTTGATACACATGAAGTTCCTCTATATTTCATTGAAACTTTATTCAAAATACTTCCATCTAGCAAGTACTGTTAAATATTGCACAATTTTAGCTGCCAAAGAAGTCATACCCTGATAGTTAAAATTATTTGTGGTTAAAATTATCAAATTAAAAGCAATCCTTCTGTTATTTAGTTTTCAAGCCATCACTTTGCAATTTTATGCTGATGCCAGCCCACACAGCAAATGGAAAACATGAATTACACAGGTCTTACTAAAATCACAGTAAAGTCTTTCAGATTGCATTTCTAATGTTGTCAATGGCAAAGTAGCAAAACCTCAACCTTTGGATAGAAAAATCAAGTAATATTTTTTGGGACAGACTTCATGTGATCCTACAGGGCTGCGTTGTTATTATCAACATATTCAACATGTTGAAATGTGAGAAAAAAAAAGGTATGAGTTTCATTTACTTTTAAATAAAAAACCAATTAAGATGTGAATATAAATGGGATATATTTGTTCATTCAAATCCGTGTTTGTGCAGCACCACTGACAATATGCTAATGCTGAATTAAAAGTAATCTAAGAGGGCAAGGTCCAGTGCAGCATGACAAGCAGGTAGCAGCTGATGAAAAGACTTAGACTGTGGTTGGGATATCCTCACGGAAGAAAACTGGGTAAGATCTTCACCAAATTAAGACCTGTTTAATTGCATTAATCAGCTATAGGTCTATAAAGCACTATAAAATAACAGGCACTGAAACTCAACCTTACATCACTTTACTCTGGGCCATTAATATAGGATTTTTTCACATGATCAACTTCTTGTCTTGATGACTACACACTGAAAAATAGTAAAACCTCGAGATTCTTACTATTAGAAGCCATGATGCCAAATACCATGACGGCATTTCTGCGTACAAGTGGATCTTCGTGTGAGAGGAGCTTATATAGATGTTCCAATGCTCCAAGACCAAGAAGTGTCACTTTGTTTTCATCACCTGAAAAGGAACTGGGTTAAAAGCCTAAGAAAAAGGCCAGCAACCTTACAGCTCTAATGAATCAAGGTAAAACCTCTACCAATCTTTTATTGAACAGTAGAACCAAAGAACAGAGGCCTGACAGCTCCTTTGAAGATCATTTGATTTACACCCCTAATAAATATGTCTCAAATAGTTTCAAGGATTAATAGTATCTCAGATTAATTCTCATTTTTCAAGCAAAGGACGCCTCTGTCTATTGGACACTCCACTCATTTGTTGGAGACAAATGGAAGTGGAAGTACAAAGGAAAGCTTCCTACTTAGCAAAGTATAGGTGAACAGTATCAGGTGAATACTGTACACCTGATAAAATTCAGGTGAATATGCATTTTATTTTCCTCCTCTCTTGCCTCCCAATTGCATTTTCCTCAACATAACAGTTCACTGATTCTGTGACTCTTTACTATCCCTCAAGGGAAGCAACTACCAGGATTTGTATCATTATTCCTACCTAAGATTTCTACCACCTGAGAATGAAGTGCTTTATAGCTGAATAGGTGCTGGACATGGAAAAACAGAGGAGTTTAGTGTGATTACAGCCTTCTGTCCCTCCTCACACAAAACACACACAAACCTCAAGAAACAAAACCCAATCCTACTCCTATTCTCAGTTCCCACAACAGTTTTATAATTCATTTTCTAATGAAGCATGCCTGCCCTTCCTGGCTACAAGTGAGAAATGTGAGAGGAAGCTGGACATCTGTGCTCATTCTCAGGCCAAGACATGCTTAAAATGGAGAAGTTATTATTTATTATGGGACTTTTTACTAGCAACACTTCAAAAAATTAGATTAACTGCAATTAATTAACTGAAAACAACCCCTTCTCTTGTGCCACACCACAAAGTTACAGTCTAGTCTTCTGGAAGATTACAGGAATATCTACATTAATAATTTAAAGGATTATTCTTTTAAACATAAAAGACATGGCACATCTGCCCTTCTGCAGTGTGACATATTTTGCTGCGGACAGGAGGGAAGGAGCCAGCAAGAGTTTATGGTTCATAGCTGTCTCCCAACAGTCCACATTCTCTCTTCACATCTTCTGAATTTGATCCCATGCCCTCAACCAAGCTTGCCATATTAAGCAGAATCTAAATATCTTTCAGAACCCAGTGACCCCTAGCCAGCTGTCAAAGACTTCTGCCATTCTCACAACTTCATCAGTGTTGGTAATTTACATCAGTATAATAATCAGCATATAAATGCATAATTTTTAAAGAAAACACAAATGAAATGGAAATTAAAATTAAACCAGATTAATCAGAGCAAGAACACCACCAATGCATACCAATGTGAGTGGCTAACATCGAATCACATGGAATAAGTAGGAGACAGCATAGGAAATTACGTGCTACATAAATTTTAGCCTTTGTTATACAGCTGTTTGTCTCCTGAGCACCTTGAACATGATGTTTAGCTATAGATTATACAGGGACCTTTGGAAGATTCAGAATCTTGGAGACCTGTTAGATTCCCAACTCATACAGAAATACGCTTGATAAAGGAGGCTGAGCAGCCTCCAATGAATCACCTGCACAGAAACACCAACACAACAACTTTGTGTCAAAATAACAGAAAAAGGCTAAGAGGTTCTTGTCATTGAAAACTGAAGATTAAAATCACTATACTGTACAGACGTTTCAAACTCCAACATAAAAAAAGAATTCTTTCTCAGCTGCAGATCTGTTGCTTATAAAAACCCATATCTATCTTATATTTAAAATGAGCTCTATTAAACAGTATATATAAAATTCTCCAACAAAATTATGAAAGTTTCCTTCATGCAAACTACAAGACTTCTTTCTTACTGCAACTACAGGTTGGATAGGCACTTCAAAAAACCCCCCCAAACTTCAACAGATACCTTTGAGGAGAAAGTAAGATTTCAATGCTAGGAAATGAAACAACTATCAAAATATAAGCACTGCAAAACAAAGCTTATTGCAAAAATACTAACCTTTTGATGCAAATTTATATAGAGCATCACATGCTTTGGCCAAAACTTCATTTTCAGGAGAACTAAGCATTAGCACAACTGTTGCTGGTGTTTTGCTTTCAATCAATAAAGGATCAAACTAAAAACAAAACAAAAAAAAGGGAAAGAAAAGTTTGATTTATACTGAGTCTTCCTGTGTGCTGCGGTAGATCCCACATTTCGTTAAATAGAAAATAAATCTCGTTTGATATTTACACTGAATTAGAAATATTAATGAGTTGCTGTTTCCTTGGGAAAGTCCAATTCTTTTAATAACAATTAGAGTAAATGTTGAAAAATTAGAAAGAATAATTGACTTCCAAATAAATACAACCATGATTTCAACCCAGATGAGAATTTTGGGAAAACCTTCATGCTTCCCTGCAAATCTAGAAATTTTTGAAGGTAACAAGCTATGTAGTTGTTATACATGTAAGAGCATTCTGAGACTTCAGAACCAGACATGAGAAGTTTTTTTGAGCAGCTGTACACAGAGCCCGTGGACTCAGCAGGTGTACAATGAAGAGGATTTCATTACTCTGTGGCAATATCACTTTGCTGCTGCTTAAAAAATAAAAGAACACTTTCTGTGCCTTTGTCAGCTCAGTTCACCAGCTCACCATGATCCCATACTAGATGAAGTACTTGCAAGATATAATTCCTGCTCACCCAGCTAGAAATGATACAAAGGTTTCATTTCCATTTCTGAGCTCTCTCATGCAGAAAGAAATCTTCCAACAAATCGGACAGTTTTCACCCTCTTAATAGACTCCTTAGGACTAACATCACTTGAGCAAGGGAATCCTCTAAAAAAGTCTTTTTTTTCCTAAGAAGACTCAAGGAATTCTGAAAATTCTACTCATTAAAAAGTTTTAAGCTTCCTTGAATTTAAAGTAAATGATTAGCATGGTTTCTATCCTCACACTTCAGGCCTATACAGTATCTGTGTTACGTACGGAAACTACTGGATACTGGGGTCATGCAGTTCTTCGAAAACAATGTATTACCTTTAAAATATAGCAGATTATAAGATAGCAATACAAATTAATTTTAAATATTAAAATATATATACATATATATTTACAAATGTCAATCATTTCATTTACTTCATTAAAAAAACTTCTAATAGCTACATCACAGGCACGTGTATAATATTTATACACTGATCTAATACCAAAGTCAGAATTGCATTGCTCCATTTTCAGCATTTCTCATGTTTACAAGTAATTGTATAAATCCCAACTCAATGAAAATTCCTGGGATTTAATGAACGGTTGGCACATGAGCTCAGTGAAATTAGTCTAATCTCTAACTATTTGCTTAGACATTAGATTGGCTATTACTGTATGCAATATTCAGTAGGCACTCTCTATTAAAAGCACTTTTGTGCTAAAAATGCAGTAAAAATAGTCACTGAAATCAATGTATCTTTAAGAATCAGAGGCCTGAGCAAATGAGTGATTGAGGAAGAAATTCTTTACTGTGTGGTGACTGTGCACTGGAACAGGTTGTCCAGAGAGGGTGTGGAGTCTCCCTCACTGGAAATACCCAAGAACCATCTGGATGCAATCCTGTGCAATGTGCTCTGGGATGACCCTGCATGAGCAGGGAGGTTGGACCAGATGACTACTGTGGTCCCTTCCAACCTGATCCACTCCGTGATTTTCTGGGAGGTAATGTTGTTCATCCAAACTATCACAGAACTCCTTATGACCTATCGTTATGTCAGCATAGCTAGTGTTCCACCTTTTTTTTTTTTTTATCCAAGGCTTGCATCTAAATCTTCATACATTATTGCAGACTCTTCCTGTAATGGCACATACAGGGCATCATATGCGCTAGAATAATATACTTGAAGTTACAAATAACTTTGAGTTAAACACAGAAATTTAACTAATTTATAAGCAACAACATTTCCATCATTTAGTTTGTATTAAGAAAAGAGCAAGTTAAATGAAAAAAGAAAGCTATAACATGTCTTTGATCTTGACTTTTGTGTATGTTTGGTTTTGGTTTGGGATTTTTTGGGTTGTTTTTTTTTTGTTGTTTGTTCGTTTTTGTTTTGCTTGTTTGTTTTGTTTCCATTAGGGATTTTTTTGAGGGGAGGGGTGTTTTGTTTTTTGTGCTTTGGGTTGTTTTTTACTTCCATCGACTTAATTTAGTTGAAATTGAATGTAATACAAAATATGTTTCCAGTCAGACCAAAGACCCACCTAGTCACTCCTCCTGTCTCTGACAAGGGCCAAGTGATAGGTGTGGCTAAGCAGACTATTAAATTTTACTTATGTTCCCTCTCAGATACTAGCTCTGCAACCTAGAGAACTGGAGAACCTAGTGATTTTATCTCTGGGTTCAAAAAGTCCAGGAAAAACTTGCTACATAATTTTTAAAGCCATCTATATTTTAACACCCTTAATATTCTGAGACACAAGTATCACAGTTAAATATTCATAAAATAACTGTGCCTCTTCTTTGTTTTAAAAATACCACCTGATAATTTTATTTATCCTCCACAGTTCATTCACTATAAGAAAAGGTGAAATAAATTACACTCATTTGCCTTCACTGTGTATTCATAATTTCATAAGTTTCTATGATATTCCTCTTCACAGTGATTCCTCCTGAGAATGAAGAAACCAACTCCCTTTGATCTTTCCTAAAACAGAGGCCACCCGACTGTCCTTGTTGTCCTTCTTAGTTCATTCTTTCTTAGTTCATCCTGATGTCTTTCTAGTTCTTTATAGTTTAGCTCTACCTTTTTGGGTTGGGAACACCAGAACTGTTAATGGCATTCATGTGCATGCTAGTAACACAATGTTTTGTCTTTTATTTCTGGAACTTGACATTTTGTACTTATTCACTTTCTCCTACTTAGGAACTGGATGCCATTTTCATGAAAATATCCACATTCATTCTGATACACACGATGACACAGCTGCAGAATAAAAATCCCACGACTGGCAACTTCTCGCCATTACAATATCTGAACAATAATTTGTTTTCTCACCTTTGCTTCCTATTTTATAACCAGACTTTACTACTACAAGAGTAATTTCTTTTTACCCGTTCATCTTTATGAGAGTGAAAAGCCTGGTCTGAAAACTTTTGGAAAAGCTAAGCAACTGTATCAATTAGAACACCATTATCCAAAGAATATCCCTCTAAAGAATTCAAGTAGATTTCATAGCTCAAACACTCCTCTACACAAGCACTATTGATTCTTCCCCATTACTATCATATTTCTCCATGGGTTTGATTTTGTTTTTTTCAAGAACTCTTTCTACCAATTAACACAGCACAGAAGATAAACTTCATGTAATTATCGCTGTATTTCCTTTTGAAAACAAAATTTTCTACCATCCATTCTTCTAGTACCACATTTTCTGATGTTAGCTATTTTTCATTTAGCACAAGACCTGGGCAAATACTATTTATTCCTACTTGGGCAATTTTATCACATTTATTTTAGTGATTACCACATTGCTTTGTCTTTTGACACAAAAATAAGTAATTTCGCTTTTCTTTCATGACTGCAATCACCTAATAATGTTCACCCTAAGAAGCTTTTTGCATCTAGTCAATTTGAAAAAGCTTTACTGCTACTTTTTGTATCTTTGCTAGTTCTCTCCCAAAATATTTTGATGCAGGGTGACAATGCTTTTACTTCTCATTGGAAGTGGAAGCATTTTTTTGTTTTCCCATTTGGATGAAAATCCCACCTTTTGAAGGATGTATTTATCTGCTAATCATTCTATTATTTAATCATGCTGGTTTTCCTTTTTTTTTTTTAATCCCTTGAATTTGATTTAAGGTCAGTTTTAACCTTTCACCTCTCATAGAATCTTCAGAAGAACTACAGATATCTTCACTACTCTTAGTCCTTTTACCTAGAAAAACAGGTTTAACAGATACCTGGATATGCTAATTATTTCAGTTCTCTGGGTGTCTGATCTCCTGTACTAACAATAAACCCCAAGATATTCACTGAATCACAAACAGTTGATATTAGAATGCACCTCCAAAGACGATCTGGTCCAACAGCTCTGTTCAGAGCAGGGTGAGCTAGAGCTCAGGGCCAGTGCACAGTCTGATTTTGAGTAACCCCAAGGATGGAGACTCCACAAGCTCCCTGGACAACCTATGCTGTGCTCCATCACTGTTAAGGCAAAAGAGGAATTTTTTTTCTTATGCTTAAATGGAAACTTCCTGCATTTCCCTTTGTGCCTACTGCCTCTCATCTTTTCACAGGACACCACTGTGAAGAGCCTAACCTGATTTCTTTACTTCTTCCCATCAGCAAGTTTTACACTGACAGGACTCCTCCAAGCCTTCCCTCAAGACCAAGCAGTTCCAACTGTCAGTATCTCCTCCTAAGACAAACGCTCCAAGACTTTGTTCCACTAAGGCCTCATCTCTCTTGTACCAGAGAACACAGAACAGAACACAGCGCTCCAGGTGTGGCCTCACTCACCAGTACTGAGTGAAACACAAGAGTCCCCTCTCCCAGGTTGCTGGCAACACTCTGCCTAATGCCCAGGATTTTGTTAGCTTTCTTTGTCCCAAGTTCCCATTTCTGATGCAAGTCCACCAGAATCACCAGGTTCTTTCCTGTAAAGCTGCTTTCCAGCTGGTCTTCACCCAGTCTCTACCGGATATTCTTCCCCCAGGTGCAGGATTTAGCCATTTCCCTTTATTGAACTTAATTAAATTCCCTATTTCCTATTTCTCTAGGAAATTGTTGAGGTCCCCCTGAATGGCTGCACAAGCATCTGGTCTGTCAATCACTCCTCTTAATTTTTTATCTTCTTCAAACTTGCTGGGTGTGCACTCTGTCCCATCATTCAGGTCACTAAGGAAGAGGTTGAACAGTATCTGCTCCAGGATCACCCCCTGGAGCACAACACGAGTGCCTGGCCTCTAACAGGATCTCATGAGGCTGATTACAACCTTCTGAGCCTGTCAGTTCAGCTACCTTTTGGTTCATTAACACTGTCTGTTTATCTCTTCTGTTCTTCACCAGTTTACCTATGAGGATGTTACAAGAGGCAGTTTTGAAAGCCTCACTAAAGTCAAGTCAAATTAATATTTAGACATTAATCAAAAGAAGGTGTTTATGTGGGGACAATTTCAGGAGCTGACTGTGCCAATTCATACATTCCACTTTTTTTAATAACAGTCTTGTGAATGAAGCCTTTTTCAAAAATACTCAGGTATCTATAGCTTTCTTTAAGTGATAACACTTCAGTATTTTCTCTAGGGATAATCTCAGGCTCCCCTTTCAATATCCATGGCCTAGCTGATGATCAAACAATAGTATTGTCTAGACCAAACTTAATGTAGATATCATGTGAAAAGTTCCTATCAATCTATGTCAAAGCTAGCATATTTTATCTGCCTGAATTGCTGTCTTAGGTCATTCATATAGAGACAGAGGCTCAAAGAAATGTTTTTCCTCTTGGAGACCAGTTCTCAGAACAGAGAATACTATAAGACAAATTAGGAAAGGCAGTGAAAACAGAGTCCTCAGGAATACTTTCTGAAACATATAAGCAGTGGCTAGGCTAAGAGATGTGTTTCCCACCTGTTCCTAGAAATCTATAAAAAATTAGTGGTCATCTGCAGTACCATATATTCTCAGAGCATTCCACATGCACAAAGGCCTTCTTTTATAAGCCCGTCTACATTATCTCAAGGCTTCTTTTCTTGAACTTGACATTTTCATAAACAGATTATCAATCACAAGATAATAGCTAATACATATTTTATTTTGTCTGCATCTCATTTCCTGCCATCTGAAACACCCAGGTGAAATTTAAAGTTTTCAGATTTGATTTTACTCAATTATTATGAACAAAATTCTTATTATGGTAAGATTTTCTTCATTAATAGTTAAAATGATCTATTTTCATGTTTAATATTGTCCTGATATGCCACATTTCTCCTGCTACAACTGTCAGAATAGACATGCTAGGCTGAAGCACAATAAGGGTAAAAACTAAGCCAAAAGCTGTAGATGCCATCTGGAATTCACTCTTTCCAATTCATTCCTTTTGATAGTTTTACTGACTTTTTCTGTGTATTCACAGGTTATTGTAGATTGTAGTACCTAGCATGCTGTACCACCATTTTCTCTAGAAAATCTAATTGTATATTTTGGATATAGAAATTGTGGTGCTGCATCTACTGATTTTTTAGCTATTTACTTCAGCTCCTCTGTATGACTTAAATGTGTTGCCGTGCCTTTCAAACCTTTTCTTAGGCTGCAAAGATATTCAGTCTTAATTTCTCAGGCCTGTTTGAATTAGACTCATCTACATGCACCTTCTTTGTGAGTGTATTCTTTATATTCTTTATATGTTATATTATATTATATTATATATAATATATATATATTCTTTATATGAGGTTTTATACAATTTCTTTTCATAAGGATTTATTATTGATTGAAGGCTATGAATTACATTTGTAATATTCACCTTTCCACAGAACAGCTGGGTAAACCTGATGTCAACTGCTCTGTCTCAGTGACATCATGACTATTGGATATTACTGTCTTAGTCAAAACTATATATGCTTATTTAACATTGAAATTGCAACGTAGTTTTTGCTGACTTTTCTGTGACCTTTGAAAAAGCTCTTGCAGTACTACAGCTTTTACACATAAATCCACTGTGTTTTTTAAACAGTGTAAAGAACTTAGCATTTGGTGGGACTCACTGAGGGAGTGGGACTCATTGAGGTCTGCATTTTCATTAATTTGGTTGTTATTTGACACAGAGTTGATACTGTACTCTTTTCAATGTTTCTGTATTTCCTCTACTTCTTTCTGAAGAAAACAACTAAACTTTAAAAAATAGCTGTGTTTCAAACAATTATCTTTTTGGGGGCCTCTTTGTACCTTGTGAATTTACAGAAATTCTTGAAAAGTGTGCTAGTATCAGACCCTTAACCTCCACCTTTTGACAAAAAAGTCTCCCGATCACCATTATTCTATATTTGGCTACAGCTCCTCTACTTTTCACTGTACTTCCAATGACAACAGAAAAACCTAAACTGCCTCTTAAGACTGTACATATTTGCAAAAGAGACAGAGTACGTAGTATTATTCAAAATATTTGTCAAATTTTGTATTCTGTAAAAAAACACAGATCCATCTAGGCTTTTAACTCTTTTATCCTTAAAGAAAGAGAATGTATTCACAGTTGAAAAGACAGGCAGATTTCAGGTCGCTCTTCTCCATTCTCCTTTGATTTTTACGAAGAGAAAGCTAACACTGTTCTTCAAATAAAAAGAAGCCTGGATTGTTTCATACATAACTGTTTGCAATGCCTGCCAAAGACAACAATCTCTACAAAGAACTACACATGCCCAGTCACTCTGGTTTGTATGCCGTCCAAGAAAAGCAGAAACAGAGACATCTTTAAAAGCCATTTTTAGAATAATGTGGGTAAACCAGGAGAATAAGGAACTATGTAAGGACGGTAGAGCTGGGCCTGTAATTGTGTAATGTTTATTTTATAGCACATAACAGTTTATAAACTTACCACATCCTTGGGTGGAGACTCTGTTTCCTTCTTTGCTTTTTTACCCATTCTAAAAACAAACAAACAAACAAAAATAAAAGCAGGCAAACAAACTCCCTTCTGTGTTTTAGGAACCAGTTTACCAGTAATTCAGGGAACCTTTTAAGACTGACTGTCTTATTCATTTTACCCACCAAATCAGTCTGAAAATTTCTTTGACAAAGTAATTTCTATAGAGAAAGTAGTCCCTCTTTCTAACATTTGTACACATTTGGTAAAATACGTCAACAACATACATAGCTAAAAAGGTCTCAGACAGCACAGGCTCAGGTTGTAATGTGGTACAAATACATAGAATATTCCTTTCTGTAAATTAGTTTTATCTGCATCTATAAATCATATATGAACTTGAAAGTCCTTTTAGGGCATTTCCCCATGTTTGTCTACACATTCTATGTTGGCAAATATTCCATACAACTGCAGAATGTACAAATAAGTTCTACCTTGAAAACATGGTTCAAATGCAATTTGAATTCTCTGTTCATATTTCACAGGAGACAAAAATCAGGTCTGCAGGTATTAAGAAACAGTTCTGCACAGTATAAATGTCATTGATTTTTAAAAAGTTACATTTATTTACACAAAGTCCAGCTTGTCTTATTAATTTTTCTTTTTGCATTAGCACACGTGCGCATAACCAAGAAGACCTCCTCAGCTGCATCTAATAGCAGCTTCTGAAGCATATGGATGTAATACCTCATGTGGACCTAATTTCATGTAGCTTGCAAAACTTCAGCAGAGCCTTCCAGTTGAGGTACAGCCAAAAGTAAAGGGCAACATGAGCCACTAGCACTAGCTTTGCATAGAACATAACTCAAGTTATGGCAAACTTAAGTTTGTTTTAACAATGCGTAAAAGTGAAATGTGCACCGCTAGTACCCCTTGTTAATTCCTCGGTTAGTTCTCAAAGGGAGACCACACATTCACCCTCAGCCAGAGTTTACTGAGAGCCTACCTCTGCTATAAGAGATTATTTTCTAGTGCAGCATGAGCTGTAACCTGGATGCTTATTTGTTGTTTTCAACAAAAATTTGGAGCTCTTCTTGAATTTTCCAGTACTGCTCCTCTACTAATCTCTACAAATAAATTAACACAGCACTAATGAAAGCAGTTGATATAGCACATCCTAAAAACAGATCTGAAATTTCAGACTTCATAGGCAGGTCACTAATTACAGTTTTGAGAGGAAGATCCACACAGCCAAAGACTTTTCAGCTCTCATCTGCTTTATCCTTTTGCATCTGTACACACACATGCGTGAAACACACACACACAAATTCAGTGTGTCAGAAAGCACAGCTTTGGCCAGAGACAAATTAATTTATATAAGAAAAAGCATAAGAACAATTTATTGACAGTATATTCAACAGGTGTGATGGACATACTACCTTCTGATTTATGCAGTCACTGTAGAAAGTAAGAATCATGCACACATGCAAGAACCAGATTTAGATGGACATTCAGGAAATCTGAGTTATTTAGATTGTGCTAGATCCCAGTATGGAGATATGGACACATACTCAGAATCATTCAGTTCAGCTCAATTCATTTCAGATATAAATTAAGCTGCAGTCATAAAAGGCAATTCTAATTCTGAGTGAGTTTAATTAAGTTTAAACCAACTAATTTTAAAAGTTAATTAATGAAAAATTATTTATAATGTTATATAATTAATGTTCTCAGATTAAAATTATATATATTTCAAGACCAAGAATAACTGAGGCTTTTAATGGCAAATATTTCTTCACTCTGTATAAATACATACAATTTCTGAGCATATTTTAAAGAAACTTTTACATATTTCTCAGTGTTCAGAAATATTTGGTTCCTTAAAAAATTTCATTTAAAAACAAGCAGTGTGATTTGTAGCAACAAGCAGAGAGAACAGGTCGATTACTTTACTGTCAGTAATGCTACTCAGTCTATTTCTTTGGTGCAGTTACTAATCTAAGTTTCAATACATTTTGCCATCAAACATTGGTGTGAGCTTTGTTTCCATAAACCTCTCTGTATTCAGTGGTCATTCTCTGACTTGAAGGAATGATGGACACGGAATTCTTTGGCTTACTGATAATTAAAAATGTGTCTTCTGCATTGAACTGTAATTATCACAGACAATCAATGCGTACAGGTATTGAAAGGCTACTGACCCATAAAAGAGCTTCTTTATTCAAATCCCTTTCTCTCCAAGATAACTGCATGCTGTCTTTTTCTCAGTAGATTCTCAGTTAACCAATCTAAATATTTCAAATTTGGACAACAATTGTAGTCGGGCTTAAATTTTTATACCTATCAAATGCTGGCTTAATGTTCCCTGTAAAACTTATTTTAAAAATGAAAATTATTCAAAATTATTCACTAGTAATTACGTGTACATGTAATTAAATTAATTCATTCCTGGAAAAACTTGCTGTTTATGGCATGGATGGGTTAACACTTTGCCTGGAGGAGACTCAGGGGGACCTTACTGCTCTCTGCAACTGCCTGAAAGGAGGGTGCACCAAGGTGGGGGCTGGTCTCTTCTTCCACATAACAAGCATTACAGCAAGAGAAAATGGCCTCAAGTTGTGCCAGGGTTGGTTTAGATTGGATATTAGGAAATATTTATTCACCAAAAGGATTGTAAGCATTGGAACAGGCTGCCCAGGGAAGTGCTTGAGCCACCAAGTCCTGGAGGTATTAAGATATTTGGTGCTTAGGGACATGGCTTAGTCGTGGGCTGGGCAGTGTTAGGTTAACAGCTGGACTTGTTCTAAAAGGTCTTTTCCAAACTAAATGATTCTATGTTTCTAAATTTTAAAGACAAAATTCTCATTTGAGTAATATCCTCTACTTCATGTCCTGCACATTTCTAGAATCATAGGAGCATGCCTTTTCTACATATGTTTTTTGAGATTAAAGGGTTGATTGTTTTAAATCATGTAGAGCTAGAGGTAATAAAGTACTTTGACCTAACAGATGTGGCCAATACATAGCCAAGCAATCCATGAAGTTATCATTCCATGCTACTTCCTGCCCTTCACCTGGAATTTATTGCCTCAGTGGTAGACAACCTAGCCTTGCTTTTCCTTCTCCAATGCAGTTTTAGTGCAGTGGTGCAATCAGGTGGTGTCTCTCAAGCAGCAGGACAGTCATTATGTCTAACTAAATCCTCATTCCAAAACCACAATCCCCAAAGCTCTCCCTCAGCTCTGGCTATTCTTAGTGCCTTAGCTCAGTAGGCACTTCCCTGTTTCACTCTGAACTTCATTAGCTTTCCCACAGGACCAGAACCACTCCAGTATGAGCATCCTAAGTTAAACCCATATCCAGAATCTATGAGTAGTGTCCATTAAACAAAACTAAGTATCAGCACTAAAGTTAATCACTCTGCTTGATAATTGATGGAGATCTAATCAACCTATTCAATAGCTCTTAAGGCAGATTCATCTTAAAGGAGGTATCTAAAATGGAATAGCACCTTAAAAATAACTACTTTTTCCTTGGACCAAGACCAGAGTCTGGAGTTGTTAGCTCATGTATTTACATTGACATCTAAGTTTGTGAGCTAAGTTTATTACCCCATTTCTCCACATAAATCCACATGCCAGGCTAGGTCTGGCTGACACTATCATAGCAGACTGAACACCAGCAGAACCAGGCATACAAAAAAACACAGCCACCTTGTCTTTTTTGCAATGGCTGCAGGAACAGGCACATCTCCAGTAATATCTCTATGACCAGAACATTGTGCCTGTGAGTGGAAAATGATTTTGCAGAAGGTCAGAAATGCAGATTTTTTGGTTCAAAGTGGAAGCCTCTAACTTCTAAACTATTTTATCAGGAACTGGCATCTCTGCCATGTCAAATAAAATACAGAAAATTTATTTAGTTTTTGGAAGAGTTGCTGCAGATGCCTGCTCAGAGGAGCAGACTCCAAGTACTAGATCATAAGATAATGGCGGCCCTGATCCCTGTACTTATTTATTTTTACTGTGATGCTTTAATGTGAATAGTTGCTTTTCTCAGTGTGAATACTTTCTTAGATTGCAAATTTGAGATACCCACTTATTTCTAGTCACTACACTTTTTATTTTTAAAAACACAAGATGATGGCTAGCAAGTGAGCTTTAACAAAGAAAGAATCTATAAATTGTACTTTGAAATATGAGGAAATATTTCTGATTGTTTGTCTGTTTGAAATATCGAAGACTTATAAGTACTTCCTTTACCCTGTTAGAGTCCTGTTGCATACACCTAAAGAACATGGTATTTCCTGAGTTTAAATCAGACAATGCACTTAAAAAACACTTCCTGTTCCATTTGCATCTTCTGTTTTCTAAAACCTTAAATAACAGCTGCAACAACCTAGGACCCTGCACAAACTGTGAGAGCTGAGTCGAAGAACAGGAGTAAGTCAGAGGCACTGCCAGCAGTGGAACTTACCTCTTAGTCAAGGAATCAAAGGTCTGGGCTGAGAGCAATTACCCCTGTGGAAAAGCAATGCAAGGAGAAGGATTTAGAAATAGCTTCTAACCAGTTGTTTATTACATGATCCACTTTCAAATTAACAGACAATTTCCTTAAAATAGTCTCAATCCGTGTTACTCCAACCTAGCCACGATTTTCAGGTTCTTACTGAAAATGATGCACAAGTAAGATTCTTTTTGCCTTACAGGTGATAATTTCATAATGTCAATTTAGTTGAACAAATTTAATTGAAGTATAGCTGTTTATTTTTGTCTCAGAGAAACTTTTTTCTTGTGATAACAGTGAAAATTGCCTATAAATCAGTCATTATCATTGATTATTTCAACCGATTTTTGTATGGACATTCTAGTACTGCTGCCCTCCAATGGAATCAAAAGATAATCATATCATCAGCAGACAATCTCACTCCTTTCTTGAGTCCATAAAACAATACGTCCTCTGTATACCAGCCTTAATATCCTCATCATTCTCAGATGGCTTCATCTTAATTAAGAGAATAATGTGGAATAGTCTTGAAACTCCTTTCCTTCTCCCAAATTCTCCTTTCATCTTTTTTTCTGCCCAAATCCTTAAATATGGATCAATAGACTTCCCTTTCCCTGTGTTGTCATGACAGTGCAAGCATTACCATACTATTAAAAAACTTGGCTTCATATAATAAAAGAGTTAAAAAGAGATAGCAGGTCCAATTTAATATTCAGTTCCTGCAGATATAGATATTTGTGCCATATGAAAATAATACATTATGTGGGAGACCAATTAAGTCAAGGCCTTTGAATTTGCCCACTGTTTTATCTGTGTGCATGTGTATATTTGTTGAAAAAATGATGAGGAAGTTCCACCTGAATGAGGAAAAGCTTCTTTACTCTGCAGGTGATCAAGCACTGGAACAGATTGTCCAGAGAGGGTGTGGAGTCTCCCTCACTGGAGAGATTTAAGAACCATCTGGATGCAATCCTGTGCAATGTGCTCTGGGATGGCCTTGCTTGAGCAGGGAGGTTGGACCAGATGACCACTGTGGTCCCTTCCAACCTGACTCACCCTGTGATTCTGTGATTCTGTGAATAAGAACAGTCTTCCACATGGCTGATCAGTATCCAGCCTCCAGAATGACAACAGACAAATGTTTCTGATAAATGCCTGAAACTAATCCCAAAAGTCAGATTTCTTCCATCTGTTACAGGGTTTCTATTTCCCTAAAGTACCAAGGTTTAGATCTCCTAAAGTTTTTATGTTCTTCCTAACAATAGTAGCTATTTTTACTGTCCACATAAACGCCTAATCCTTTTACCCCTCATTCTTAGACATGCTACAGCATATATCCAATTGTCAAGTGTCCTGTATAAGAACTACTCCTTAGATTTAAAAATATGTAAATAGTTTAAATGTGTTATTCAATCCAACACAATAACCCTTCCTTCTTATATTACAGCTTTAGTTACCAGATGCCTTGACTTGATCTTTTCTAACTTCCTTTATAAGTCACTGTACATTCTGATTTACCTCCTTTCTAAGCTGTCTTAATTATTTTTTTCCATATAGGTTTTCCAGACATGTATGTTTCCTGTCTCAGAGTCCCTCTGTGACTGTTAAACCTTTCTCAGATATGACGTACCTAACAAGAAATACTGTAATCAATTCTAGAACACTACTGACTTATTCGAGTGACATTGTAACTTTCAGGGTATTTATTTTAACCCAGTTTCCTCAGTGAAGATTTTCACTAAGTTATCCACATATGGTAAACAGCTCATTTTCTCAGTCGATCACAATTAATTTAGATTTACTACTGAAGAGAATATATTGTTCCAAGTATTCCTGACATAAATTACACTGCTTTCATCAACAATGAGTTTTATTTGTCATGGTGTTACTAGTTCACCCAAATGCAGAAGAGCTCTCAGAAGTTTCTACAAGTCTTCTTTAGTTCTAACAAATTATTTTAATCTCCCCAGAATATTTTTATTTCTCTATGCTATTGCTAATTTCCAAATTATAATGAACAGATTAAATAAACATCAGACCTAGGATCTATCCTTGGAGAATCCAAGCTGTGACAAGATGAATCGAGGAGATTTTCGTGTGTAATTCTAAATGTCTGAGATGCATAGTGAAATCCCTCATCCCATGAAAAACAGACTAAAGAAAAATTGACTTAATCTAAACCAAGTAAGAGACACTAGTTGCACAACCATTATCTGAGCTACAATAGCCAGACACTTCCCATTCAGAAGGCAAGGATGGTCTGACTCAGGAAGAAGTACTACTAAAAAATTAAAGACACTCCTAAGATTTTAGCCAGCTGTGACAATCTACATGAATTAAAATGAATGCTTCCTCCTGTCAGTTTCATGGGAGCATCAGGGGAAAGGGACATTCTGAACGAGTGGACTTGTCCCTCTCCCCATCACAGACACTGCATCATATTAATCCCACCTATCACACTATATCTTAAAAACCTTAAATATTTTTCCCACCTGTCTCATTAAGAAGTTGTTAAAAAAAGTTGTTCAATTATTTCAATTACTTTCTTTGCTGGCATGTATGAAAATATTCTTTATAGTAAATATTTATACTATACAATATATATTTACTGTATTCTATGCATGCCATATATTATATTCTATAAATTCCACATATAATTACATATATAGAATCAGAATACATTTAGAATCCTAGAATGGTTTTGTTGGAAGGGCCCTTAAAGATCATCTCATTCCAGCCCCGCTGCCATGGGCAAGGACACCTCCACTAGACAAGGTTGCTCAAACCCCCATCCAACCAGGCCTTGAACACTTCCAGTGATGGATCCACAACTTCTCTGGGCAACTTCTTCCAATGTCTCACCACCCTCTGAGTGACTATGTAACCTAAACCTACTCTCTTTGATTTTTAAAGCCAGTCGCCTATGCCCAATCCCTGCATGCCCTTGTAAAAAGTCCCTTTCCAGCTCTCCTGTGGGGTCATTTTAGGTACCAGAAGGTGCTCTAAGGTCTCCCCAGAGCCTTCTCCTCTCCAGGCTGAAAACCACCAACTCTCTCAGCCTATCTGCATAGGACAGGTACTCCAGCCCTCTGATCATGCCCTTCCTCTATCTGAAGGTAACATTTCATTTTGTTAGCCTAAAGAATTCTGCTTTCCTCAAAAAAAAGATTCCTTATTTCCCACATAGACTCATAGAATCTGCTGGGTTGGAAGGGACCCATCAGGATCATCGAGTCCAACTCCTGGCCCTGCACAGCACCATCCCCAAACGCCACACCATGTGCCTGAGAGTCCAGGTGCTTCTTGAACTCTGTCAGGCTTGGTGCTGTGACCACTTCCCTGGGGACCTGTTCCAATGCTGTGACCACTTCCCTGGAGACCTGCTTCAGTGAACAGGTCCCTGGGGGCCTCTTCCAACCACCCTCTGGGTGAAGAAATTTTTCCTAAAAAAAAATCTCCCTTCACACACCTTGAGGCCATTCCCTCAGGTCATGTCACTGGTCACCACAGAGAAGAGATCAGTGCCTGACCTTCCACTTCTCCCTGTGAAGGCTGGGGAGGGGGGGGGCTCCTCCTGGTCTCCTTCAGGCTGAACAAGAGGAGTGATCTCAGCTGCTTCTCACACAGCTTCCTCTCCAGACTTTCACCATGCTCATGGCCCTCCTTTGGACACTCTTACAGTTAAATGTCTTTTTTACATTGTGGCACCCAGAACTGCCCCCAGCACTCGGGGTGAGGCTGCCCCAGCTCAGAGCAGAGCAGGACAATCCCTCCCTTGCCCTGCTGGCCATGCTGTGCCTGATGCCCCCCAGGACAGGGTTGGCCCTCCTGGCTGCCAGGGCACTGCTGGCTCAGGTTCACCTTGCCATGGACCAGGACCCCCAGGTCCCCTTCCTGTTCATACATCCAGGGTTGTCATATCCCTGACACTTGACCTCGTTAAATTTCACATGTCTGGTAATTGCCCAATCCTCTAATTAGTCCAGATCTTTCCCCAGGGCCTCTTTTAATGTAAATAACTGAAGAAACATGTATCTAAATTCAACCAGAATGTTTAAAGACTTATCTACAGAAAAAGATGCTCAAATAAGGGGCTTCACAAGCTCTCTGAAGACACATGCTGTTGAGTGAAGTGTTCAGATTGCTTTAGAAAGAAAAATCATGTCCCAGCAGCATGTTATTCATTGCATAATGTTTTAATAAAAATTGTAAAACATTATAATAATTATAACTTATAGTGAAATTTTATAATTATTTAGGCTTTTAACAAATAGAAATCCTAAATGAAACACAAACAGAATGTTTATCCTCCTCTCTATTTCAATTCATAATACACATATAATACATAATATATATTATCTCTAATAATTTTTCATGTGTATATGTACATTACATATATAGTAGGCTCTGTCTATTTTAAGGATACAAAACTGCAACCTTAATCAAAGGACTTCTCACACTGCACATACTGAAATCCTATGTTCTTTCCTTTCTTGGTAAAAAAATTTACCACTGCAAATATGTAGTTTATGCATGTAAAAGCAAAAGAGCAAGAAGAGACAAGGCCATATGTCACCATCTGGCTTAACTAAAGTACAGTTGAAGAGCATGAAGTATTTTTCAGAAAATGAAGTTATTTTAAACAATATAAATAGGCTCTGAAAAATGGCTATGATGCAACATAGCAAAGGCAACAAAAGAGTTTCTGCAGGCTGTAAAGGGGACTCAAAAAAAAAAAGGCAGCAACCACAAAACACACACACACACACACACACACACACATGAATTATGAGTAAGGATCACCATAACATAAGTAGAACCCCAGGAAATGAGATAAACTCTAAGTTTAGCCCTTACTTTTCCAAGACCCGGTAAGAATATAGGAATATGGAAACTGCTTCCATTAATAATTTTATCTTCAAAGAAATGTATTGGCTGTTTCCTTTTCTGAATTTTTGCTTTAGAAAGATCATCCTCATAAGCGTTTTTTAAGTCCTTTTGAAAACATGGATGACCTCTGCTGAGCATCCCAGATGAAGCCTCCCCTGCCTTGTACAAAATTGTACTCATACTTCTTTGTCAACACGGGAAACATCTCAGATGTGTTACTATCACGTTCATGATTTTGATGGTTATGTCTGCAAGGGTAGCCCTATTGTTTCATTTGAACTGCTCATTTACCAGGCTCTACTATGTTTTCAGTTAAAAAAAAAAAAAAAAAAGACATTTGTTGCAGTTTAAGACAAATATGGAGGTAGCAGATTTGCAAACCTAAGGACAGCAGTGGACATATAAGCCCATGTTGGGCTTATATTGTGTTAGAGGAATATTAGATAATCAGAAAATGGCAACCCGATAAAAATAAAAAAATGAAAGGAAGTTAAAAAAGGAAATCTTGCTTTCATCAATAAATGTGAAATTGATCTTGCTCACTGTCAATGAACAATAGAAAGCAGATGTCTTTACCTTGCATAATCTCAGACTATCTTGTATAGATGATAACATCAGATAGCCAAAAAGATTTTAAAAGAGTTCTGTACTATAGACGATGCTTCTCTACCAGCTGATCCATATTTTGCTTTGAAATTCCCATCTACAATAGTCCCAAGACTTTTGAAATATTAATAAATGAGGTGAGGTTTTTCCCCTAATAGCCTAATCACCCATTACTGTTCTTTTAGAGAAACCCTCTGTATTTAATTGGGTTTTTTTAAATTCTCATCTCCAATCCATAGAATTTTAGATTTCATACCTTTCATGTTACTGTCACACAGAAATTCCACATCTCACTGAAGAGAACTGTTATTTTTCTTTTTCCATATCATCTATCTAGATTTTTAAATAAAATTCTTTTTCCTCTACCATCTAAGTTTCCTTATGGCAGGTCTTTCCTTACTGCAGTTTCTTGCTTCCCAATTTGCATCTAAAAAGACTGGTACAGTTATCTGCTGAATGTGTCCACTCATTGCTGACATCAGTTCCTAAATTCCCAGTTTCTAGTATGAAATAGTGTGAGGAGCCCTTCAGTGCAGGATATTCTGTCTGGGTTTAAATTTTATCTATGTTCATACTGAGGCACTTCAGTTGTTATTAAACATCACAATTTTAATATAAATCTTGCAATTGCCACTACTGTTCTTAAAGGGGTTGTTATCCTTATCATGGAGACAGTAAGTTTTTAGTGGGCTTTTTGGCTATGGTTGGAGGAAACTTCAATGTATGCCTTTAAGAATTATAGAATCTTAGAATGATAGTTGGAATGTGATCTTGACAATTATCTAGTTCTAACTCCTCTGCTGTGGGCAGGGCACACTTTCCACTAGACCAGGTTTTTCAGAGCCGCATCCATCCTGGCCTTGAGCACCTCCAGGGATGGGGCATCCACAGCTTCCCTGGGCAACCTGTTCCAGTGCCTCACCACCCTCAGTCAAGAATTTTTTCCCAAGATCTAATGTAAACCCACTCTCTTTCAATTTAAACCCATTCCCCCTTATCCTGTCACTACGTGCCCTCGTAAACAGTCTTGCTCCGTCCTTTCTGTAAATTCTCTTTTGGTACCTGGAAGGATGATATCACAAAAAAAAAAAAAAAAAAAAAAAAAAAAAAAAAAAAAACACAAAACCAAAAACCAAAAATAACCCATCAAAACAAAACAAAACCCACGAAAAAAACCCAAAACAAAACAAAACAAAAAACCAAAACAAAATTTTAAAACCCCCAACTTTTAAAACCTTAACTTACTCCGAAGGTCTACAGACACTTGGCCCTCAGTTCACTGGCAAGCGCCGAGGAGCCAGACCCCCCGGCAGCCGGGGCACGGCCCGAGGGCCGCCCGCCCGATACCGCCGATGCCGCCCGGCACCGCCGCGACCCGGGGGCTGTACCGGTGGTTTGTGCTCACTGCCCCGAGCCCCGCTGCCCTCGGCGCGGCCAACGCTGCCCGGCCTTGCCCGCAGCCAGCGGAGCGCAGCGCCCGCGCCCCCCGCGCCGCCCGGGGGCGATCGCGCAGCGCCGCCCGCGCCGCTGCTTCGGCGTTGCCGGGAGACGGCGGCGGCCGCGCCTGAGGGAGGCCGGGCCTGAGGGAGCCGGGCCCGCCGCCCCCGCGCCTCCTTCCTTCCCTCCGCTCTGCCGGTTGTCCCTGGGCAACGGCTTCGAGCGTTTCGTGTGAGCTCCCAGAAGCCTTCAGGGAAGCGTTTCGCCGTGACACACGCGTTTAATCCAGTTCTTCACAGTGTATCCCGACTCCGAAGTGCCGGTGACGCTGCTTTGAGGGAAACTTCAAGTCGTTAATGTTGATGGGCGCTGGGTAATGATGGAAAAAAGAATCAGTTATTTCTGCAGACTAAAGGAAAAGGCTGCTTACTCACCCAAAGACACAATTTTTGAAAATTAACCAACGTGTGCAGTCTGTCTAAAATTTGCAAATTGATATGTTCACACCTTACTTTTGTGATTTTTCTCTACCCTGTTTCACTTTCTATTTTCAGGGCATTCATGCGGAAAAAAAATTAGAAAAGTGGAAGCCAGCAGTTTTCAGGAGCAATGGGCAAAGCCATGGGCAGAGCATCAGCCCAGAGGCACAGCGGGCCCGAGGGGCGACCTCCACTCCTCAGCTCTGGGCTGGTGATGAAGGAAGCTGTGCTCTGTGGGGAATTGTGCTAGTCTCAGAATAATAATTCATTCCAGTGTTCTCTTTTGCCAGCCAGGGCTGTTCTGGAAGGAATCCTAAGCTGAATTCTGAAATCAAATAACGTTTTCTACTTGAAATGCAGCATAATTGCTGTCAGTAGCTGCAGGAGTAACAGAAATCAGGCAAATATAATCATTTGGGGCCTCAAAGTCGGGTAAGTTATAGGTAAAGAAATTACAGCTGCTACTGTCTCTCTACTGTGACTCCTTTTAATCATAAATATCATTGCTTTCTCCCCAGATTTCTTACGATGTTATAAATATAAATTTGGTTCTATTTTTATAAGCCATATCATTCTGTTGAGATCATGGCAGAAACATATCCTGGCCTCACACTATGACAAATATGTGCCATCATAACAGAAGAGCCAGTGGGTCATTTTCAGCCATAGGCAAGACACATGTAAAGGCATCTCCTTCCACTTTCAACATCATAACTCCTATAGAAAATTTATGGAGGTTTATAGTCATCTTCCTTGGAAAGTAACTGCCATGACAAGTCAAGAACAATTTCTACTGACTGGTACCTCTGGAGATAGAGGAAATCACACTTTGTTTTCACAAACTTTGTGACTGACTGACTTTCCATAAGGCCTGACCAATGGATGTCCCAGGTTTACAATGGTTAGTAGAATCTCACCCTGGCAGGAAAGGAAGCAAAAACTTTTGGTATAGGCAAGTCACCAGCTTCCCTAACTTCTTCATGGACTTTTCTCTAAACAGTCAGGCACCACAGTGACAGGTAGGTGCTATAAATATAAGAGATGAATGTAAATAGTAAAGGCAAAAATTTGGGTTTAACTCTGTGCTGAGTGTGGCTGGGCTGCAGATACTTGTCTTCATAGCAGCTTGTACATTGCCATGTTGTATGTTTGTGACCAAACTGTGCTAATTACACTCTTGCTAAGCAGTGCTTGCACAATGTCAAGGCCACCTCTGTTTCTCTCACTGCCCTGCCAGGGGGTAGGCTGGGGGTGGGCAGGAGTTTGGGAAGGGGACACAGCTGGGAGAGCTGACCCCGACTGACCAAGGGGTGATTTTATGCCCAATCACATTAGGCTCAGCAATAAAGCTGGAGGGTGGTCTTCCTAAAGTAGCTGTTGCTTGGGGACTGGCTGGGCACTTGCCTGCTGGTGGGAGGTGCTAAGTCTTTGCAGATCATTGGGGTTTTTTAAAACTTTTTCTTCATTTATTACACAGTCTTTATCTTGAGCCATTTGTTCTTTTCTCACTTCTCTTTTTCTAATTCTGTCCTGCATCCTGCTGTGGGTGTGGAGATACAGTGATCAAGCAGCCCACTGGTACATAGTTGCTGCTTGGGATTTCCTCATCCCAAACACAATATCCATTACTAGGAAAGTTTGTCTTTTTTTTTTTTTTTGTCATCAATAATGGTACTTCTTGTTGCTATTTCAAACATAATTCTGGCCAACTGCTAGGTGGTTAGATATTTTCCTTATTTCATATAAATGATCACATAGAAGATAAACAGATGCAGAGTCCACGTGGAAGAGGAGGGACGTGGTAATCAGGTGTACGTTCACCCTGCGTGTTCACCCTGCATTTCAATACACTCACATGGAACCAGGGCCTCGGCTGTCCCTGAGGACTAAAGGGTCTTCCACAGGTAGGAAAAGCACAGGTACTCTCAGACTCGTAGCCAGGACTTTTCATAAATTTTGTGAAGAGTGTGAGTCTGTTTTGTGAAGCAGAAAGGAAGATGGACAACAGCAGATGACCAGGAGAAAGTCAAGCCTGCAGTGACAGAAAGAAGACTTCGTGTTTTTATTTTCATCTGTGTTTGCCATGAGAAGTGGCAATCAAACATGAGAAGTGGCAATCAAACCCTGTGTGACACACATATATTTGCAGTATTTTTACCTGTGTTTTGGCAAAATTATACAAATATATCAAGAAAAATATTTTATAATTTAATTTTGTGGAAATTTTCTGAATTTGTCATTAAGTAACAACTTACTAATAAGGAAGCAAAGGGAGAGAACAAATGAGAACACCTACAAAATGCCATGAAAACTCACAACAGTCAGAGAGTCAGAAATTACAGGATCCACAGAATAACAGAATATTCTGAGTTGGAGGGGATTCATGAGGATCATTGAGTCCAGTTCTTGGCCCTGCTCAAGACAGCCCCAAGAATAACAGCATGGGCCTAAGAGCATTGTCCAAACACTTTTTGAGCTCAATATTTTATTGAAATATAATTTTTTCTAATGCTAAAAAATATACAAACCAAAATAATATGTATTGCATTAAAGACAGGAGATTATGAAATAAAATAACTTCCTAGAGACTCAATACCTAACAGAGTGAAAAACTCTGTAATTACAAGAGCTTCATTAACTACACATTTCAATGAAATTTTGTGACTAAACTTTTGATAAAGCCACTATAGAATTTGTGTGCTGTCCTATGAAGGGACAGGGCTAATCAGTTTGATTAATTTAAAGGTTCTGAAAAAAAAACCCCTCAAGTATGAATTAAAAGCATATTTGAAAGAATATTGGGGAACAACATTTTAAAACATTTAAAATATTTAATTTCAAAAGGTATTTAAATGAATAAGCTACTGCCAAATCAAAGTACTTGTTGAATTTAAGTGTTGGAAATTTGCATGTTGAAGTGTTTGAAATTATCTTTCTGCTTTTACTGGAAGTGCCACTGGGGGAGTAATTTCTCATTTCCTAAAACATCAGAAGTAGAATTACTATTTGCTGCAGTGCTTGTATGAAATAATTCTTTTTTTTCCATTAAAAAAATCATAATTTATGCTTTAAGAAATGCCTGATGACATACAGTACAAACAGTCTTGTCATATAACATGTTTTATATCAGTCTCAAAAGACACTTAAAAGGAACTTTCCTTTTCTGACAAGAAGCAGCTGGCTTAAGGAGTGATGAATTTACAACACATCATCTTGGCATTTCAGTTTTCTGTATTACTTCACACATTAAATTACTCAATATCAATGTAAATGGACCTCTTTCTCTAGGGAAAAAAAAAAAAAAGAAATCAAAATGGAGAACAAGCCTTTCCTTCTTTCAATTTGCAAGTGAGATTTGTAAGTCTTCATTTTTCATAGGCACCCTGCCTGAACAAGCGTATGGTATGGAGTATTGAAAAATGTTCCCCCAATGCAGTTGTATTCTCGTCTATAAAACAATAAAAATAAATTAATGAATTATAACTTTTAGCAAATAGCATAGCGCTATCATTTAGAAACTGGTGACCAGCAGCCACACCTTGTACCAAGTGCTGGTCATGGTATGTCACAACAGTGCATGTGCATGTGTATTCATAGCTTGAGACTCTCAGAAAGGGACAGGTGGTTCAGTAGTGAAAGCTTTAAGCCAGGAGTTGTGACCACAGATCTTTGAATCTTGAATAAACTGCATAAAATGAAACCAATTTAGTTATTTAACAGAAATTACCAAATACTTTAGTATTTCTGTAGGTGAATATCTGCCTATGAAAGTGGGGACTTCTGAAGTTCTCATCATACACAGTGTTTTGAAATGAAATTCATCACAGTCCTCAAAAATTGTCGCTGCAAAACATAAACATTACAAAATCATGAAGGAGATGCTTGAGTGGTACCTGGGAAATCAATATGTGGCAAACGTATTCCTTAGGGCATATGTATCCCAAGAAAATGAGAGTCACCATGACTATCACATTTTTTTGTAAAAGTAGGTTAGGAGTGACCACTGTAAGCTAATATAAATGAACATATACAAGTATGGTTTTTATCTAAAGTGGTATTTGAAAACTGTAGATATTATCAGACATGTTGAAGGATGACTGCAAGGAATGACTGTGAAGGAATGGGAGAAACTGAAGAAATTTTTGACCTTATATCTAACATAGATCAGATAATTCTGCCTAAACATTTTCACATCTCTTAGCAAATATATTTTAAACTTTGTTTTCCCAAGACATAGATCCTTTTAAAGGCTAAACTGAATCAGTTCTCAGGGATACTGTTAAGTGTCATCCTGGACAGATTGTTTGATGTCGGGTGTTCTCAGAGACCACAATCTCCTGTGCCAATGAAGAAATATACAGATTTTGTTTAAAAATCCCAAGACTTTTCTCACCCAAATTTCAATGTACAGCTTCATTCTTCAAAGATGAAATATTCTGTAGTGTCCTCAGGACAAATTGTGCTGCATTGTTTCCATTCTTGTAGCAGCACCGATCATCTGAAGCCTTGCCAAAGGCTGTGTTTCAGCAAGGCAGTGTTGTTTTCTGTTCTTATCTTGCATTTGAAGGCTAGAGTCACAAAATATAGAAGATAGTTTAATGAATATTTTTAAGTTGATTCAATACTGCAACATTCAAAATGAAAATTATTCTTTATCAAAGTCTTTGCTCTTTTAATTATAGATATAGAATTCTCAGAATTTGAGGGTTTGGTCCCTTTCTTTTTCTCCCTAAGTTTCTTTCAGATTCGTTGGGGAAATTGAGCAATTTTTTCACTTTTCTTCAGTTCCTCTTCA
Organism: Agelaius phoeniceus; assembly: GCF_051311805.1. NCBI lineage: Eukaryota > Metazoa > Chordata > Aves > Passeriformes > Icteridae > Agelaius > Agelaius phoeniceus. Next base: position 18,512,008 of record NC_135265.1, read on the forward strand.
TAAATCTGCTATGTAATTTACATAACTCTCTCAAGTCAAAAAAACAGTACAGAGTACATTAATACAGTTGCATTTTTTCTTTTTCTTACTGTGCAACTTTTAAAATCTTAAGGCAAAATATCTCTGCATTTAAGAGGAAAAAAAATCCCCTGTATAGGGTTTGTTTTGTTTAATTCTGCAAACAGAAAAGAAATAAACATTTTAAAGCTTGAGGTTATGCACATGAGTCATAAAAATAAATTTTCCTTAGAAAGATACTAGTTTGGATGAAAGTCCCATTGTGGTTTTTTTTGGGTTTTTTTTTAAACCGGAAATTCCTTTTAGATCTAGAGAATGGGTTCAGAAATGAACTCAATATTATTTAAAATATTTTAAGTTGTCAGTCTATATATTACTTTTAATTATTCTTTCTTACATTCTTTACTTTTACCCAGGATACATCTCTCTGTTGTCCTTTCTGATGTTAAGTTGTAAGAGTATGTCAATAGCCTGTTACTATTGCAAAAAGTCAGATACCTGTATTTAGGGATATCAAAATATCTTCAAGCTGCTTTCTTCCCTTTTCCCATCTCAGTCAGTTAGTGGAACTTTTGTAAGATTCAGTGCACCTATTTGTTCCTACACCCTACAAATGCTTGTTTTGGAGTGCTTTTGCCAGACTCCCACCAGAATGAGAGCCCAGCATCTGGAAGGAGCCAGCACTGCTGTCTACCTGGTTGCAGTGCCAGGCCTTACTGTTAGAATAGTCATTCACATTTTCAATTAGATTTAGATATAGATTTAGATCTATCAGCCAAGCTCTTCTTATAATTTTGCTCCAAAAAGTCTAGACAAAGTGGAAGAGGAGCACAGAAAGCAAGATAAGCCGTGCTTTAGTCAGTGACCTTGAACTGCATGGAAATGAATGAATAAGACTCTCATTTTTACTTGAAATTATTTTGAATTTCACACATTTCCTGTGTCAATTACCATCCAGTTCTTGGTTTGGCATTATTTGTGTTGAAAATTACCTTGGCATATTGTCAGCCTACCAAAATGCTCCATATTTCTGGACGTTAAGAAATTGGTCATCAGCCCAGCCATTTGAGGTGTTTGTCAGGGTGCGTTCAGAAGTTTTGGTAGGATTTCTGCACAGAATTGTTTCAGAGCTGCATTTAGTTTAGAATATTAAATAAGATGTTAACTAACATTAACATTTCTTGCAACACAGCCCTCCTTTGTTTTCTCCTTTTCCTGTGTTCAGTTAGGTGTCATTGGATCTGGCACTCCCTTTGACTCGAGAAGAATTGCAGTTTTTGTACTTGCCCGTTCCTAATTTCTGAGTAGATACATACTAATTAATGCACCTTTTGCTATGCTTAAATTGGACGAGGACTAAATGCTGTGTGGTTTTGCAAAATCACCGTTGACCAGAACAGCAATAATTCAGAGTCAGTTTCCTTACATGGCTCATTTATAGACCAGAACAGAAACTTTTCAAAGAACTTGGGAAGTTCAGACTTGAGGATATGGTTTCCAATGCAGAGAGTAATGGTATTGGAAAAAGCTTTTAGATATATAATTGTCTTTTGTTGCCTACCTTATGGTCAGTGAGATACACAAATGACTGTACCCAGAAGGAATAAGGTCTGTCTTTGTGGTACCCCAGGATCTTGTTCTTTTCACCATTCACATTCAGGAACTGTCTTGCAGAATTAAAGCAGGAGTGAGAAGGGGAAGGATGCAAGCCAGAGAGTTCAGGGGTTTTAGTTCCTGACACAAGGCACATGAAGCTGAGCACACTCAAACCACGGTGCTCAGAAGCATTCCTTTTTTTTTTTTTTTTAAGCTCTTTTTATAAAGATGACTGATTTGAAGATGTGCTGGATTTATGATTATTTGCTTTCTAAACATTTAAATGTGTACACTAGCACTGCTTCTCATCGCTTGCTGGTTTGTTGTGGTGATGTGTTAAACTGAGCTGGTAGGAGAGAAGCTTGCTTGCTTGCAAAGGGAAATCAGATTTTAAAAGCATTTACAAAAGAATGGCTGGTGTCTGCTTGCAGACTTGCTGGCATATTTTAAATTTAGCCTTCATAAAATTCTATTGGAAGCTTTTTGTCTACTGATACCAAAGCGTGTATTTAATAGCTTCTCACATCAAATTAGGCAAAGATTAATGTGACGTTTTTTCTTGTTCAGCCCAACTTTTGAGACATTTTTGGTTGCAAAAGCTGGTCATGCAGTTAAGCAATGGGTTAACTGTTTCCTTGTGACAGTTCCTCAGTTGCTGTAGATTAGCAGAGCTGACTTCAGCAGAAGCAGATCTATTTCCAGCAGCTCAGGATATGGTCTCTTGAGCTATATTACAATTAAACAAACTTGTTCAATTAGCAACAATTACTTTTGACAGTGAAAGGATAATAGAGGATTTTGCTTACAGGTGTCTCCCTTTGATCTTAGTCCATTGAACCGTTTAATGATTCTGTTTTGTTTGGTGCTGCAAGCTATCAACTAGACAAAAAAAAAATTAGTTCTATCATTTTCAAAGGCCTTTGCCATTAAATGTTCATTACTAAATCTATTTGTGTGTGACTTAGGAGGCAGTAGCAGCAAGAAGAGCTGCAGTGAAAAACAGCGAAATGAGAAGACATGCAAGGTGCACAGAGGAGGCTGAAATGGATTGCTTGATGACAAAGCTGGAGCATGAACAGTCAGAGAAATAAATCAAAGAATGGTTTTGCTTGTTCTGTTGGATTTTCCTTTATTTGTGCAGGGGGCAGGGTCATATGCTTAGGATTACAGCTAATGTGCCTTTCAAACAAAAAAAGCCATTCTCCAGGGTTTATATTTTCTGTTCTCCAAACTCGTGAATTCAATGTTGAAGTCATTAGCAATTTATGGGAGAAGATAAATCTCTCTTCAGGTCTCCCTGACTGGACCTGAAGAATCTAGATGCAATATTTCCCCAAATGACAGCTTGATGCCAATCCTTATCTCTAGCTACCTCAGCCTGGTTGCATGCTATATTAAAAAAAAAGGCTGAGAGTAACATAGTTACTGAAGACCAACACAGACATACTGACATTCTGTAAATGTTCTGTAAAACAAGTATTTTATATTAGGCAGACTTATAGATAGCTACAACTTTTAAAAAATTTTTCAGGAATACTCTGTGCCCATGTCTGCTGTCAACTTCACTGTCACGAATAGTAAATCTGTGCATAGTAAGTCATAATGAATCATGCTTATTAGAAATTAGTATCTGATAAAATTTCAAGTTTATTAGAAAATTGAAACCACTGGTAAGGATTTATATATTCATATAAATTATATTTAGCATTATTCATAATGTTCAGTTCTGTCTTTCCCAGGATAATATGAAAACCCTATCACAATGATTAACTATATGTGTTTCTGTTATTATTCTGACAGGTTTATCAGAACAGTGTATTTCAGATCTTTGTAAATTATAATAAGATATGACAGGCAGGCTAGATAAGAAAGGATAAACATCTTTGAGAAGGAAAATTGGAATAGTTATATATGGTATTTGGTTAGACAGAGGTCCCATTGGAAAGAAAGATGGGGAAAAAATATAACCATTGCAAGGCCATAGACAATTTTAACAACAGATTCTACTTATTTTCCACTTGGCAACCATTATATTAGATATGGCATAGGGCGATCAAATGTAAGTAGAAAACAGGAAGTTCTTTCACGTTGCAGGCGACTGTAATGGGTATTGCAAACAAAACCTAGTCATTTTTATTTGTCCCTTTCATTGTGCTAATGAGACTCTCTTGCTTATAAAAGGGTTTCACTTGGCTATTCAGCTTTCTGCCAGTTTAGAAATTGGCTAGTACTATATAGTTGTATTGTATGTTTTAGCACCTGTTGTTATGGTCATTACTCAGGGATAGTGACAATTGCCCTTTGGTCTTCTGTACATGTTGTTCTTTCCAGCCTCTCTATGGTGTATTGTTTTTCGGGCTCTGAACCTGTCATCTTCCCAGCCTGAACAATTTTCCCGCTGTAGGACAGTTAGTGTCTCATCAGTCAAATACTTCACTCTGGAAGTGATTTATTCAAAGCCGTGGGGTTTTACAAAACTATCCAGATCACTTTCCTGAATGGCACAAATGCTACCATTACTAAATATAATACAGAGGGATTTATTGCACTGTCTGCTTAGTAATAAACTGCAAGTTCTGTGCATTGCATGGTATCAGATATCGGTGCTTTCCATCCTATTTATTTCAGTACCTGTGGGAATGCTGTGTGAGGCCAGGGCACAGAGGGAGCACTGAGTGATGTGCTAGCATGCAGCTGGGGAACTGGGCAGTGCCCAGAGAGCACATCCCCTAGCAGGACCTCTGGGAGCAGAAGGCTCCATTAAGATGGCATGGGCTTGCGACAGCTTCATTCCTGCTCCATGATCTCATGTCCCAAATCAAAGGATCTGTGTCAGTGCTGAATACATGTGCGTGTTAGATCCCCAGCTGCAAGAGAAGGCCAGGCAGGAGCCAACTGTGGGAGCCCTGCAAGCCGTGTGAAATACTTGGAAGTCTAAATTCAGTTATGTAATGAATGTGATTATCACAGACTAGCATCTTGTACATTCACTCACATCTTTTGGATAAAGGAGATAGAAGGCTGTAACCACATTGAGCTTATTATGCCAGAAGCAACATACAGCAGGAAAATTACCACCGTCAGGTATTTTTAATTTCTCTGCTAAGGAAGGAGAGAATATGGCAATAATATCCCAAAAAAGATAGAGACTGTTATAACAAGTCACCTAAATCCAGAAAAGAATCCTTTACTATAAGTAAAATGAGAGGTTACGCTTCATGTCAGAATGCTTTTATGAAGCTGGTCATAGTTGTCAAGGTCAATCTGTAATTAATATATTGTGCTGAATAATGATTGTGTGGATGAATTTGGGGGTATTTTGGTGGGTTTAATATGCAAATATTTTGACCAATGTAGACAGTATTATTAATGATTTTCCCCATAGTTATATTCACAGAGTTATGCAGTTATTTACAGTATAGGACCTCATAGGGGTCTGGTGGACAAGGCTCTCTATAGTTTTGATAAAGACTACCTTCATTTTTTTTGAAGCACTAAGTTTTTAGTCCTCCTCCTCAACATTATTTTGAACTTTTGAACTTTCCAGTGAAGAGTTTCAAGCAAAAAGATGACCAAAAATATGGGAAGTTAGCAGCACTCCCTTCCTTTGTGAAGAGAATTAAATCCACATCTCAGTTTCAGTCAGTGGGTTTGACCTCTGTTGACTGTGTAGTTTGAGGTCCAGCCCCAAATGTTTCTAACTTCCCATTAGGTAGAGAGTTCAGTAAAATCCTAATTTATTAGTTGCATTACTTATCTTCCCTTACTGAAGCTGTTGTTTGTTAGACCACTTTGAAAATGAGGATTTTGTTTTTCTGTGTTGATCTGTCCTGAATTTATTTCTTCTCTTTTTATATGGAATAACATAAAGCAAACATCAGTTTTTAGACAGCTGATTGTCTGTCCAAAATGGACAGAGGCAGTACAAAAGGAGATATCATTATTTGTAGTTTTTATCCAAAAGACATGAAAAATACAGGGTTGTTGTCTAGAAAGTACTTCCACTTTCTCTAAGAACATTATAGTCAGATAGTTGGAGACAAGTATTCCATAATTTGCATCTTGATAACCAGCTTGACAATTCTTTAAAATCATGGTCTAAACACATTCCAAAAGAATGGAAAGAGTGTGAGAAACAAACAAAATGTAGATATTTCCAGGAAAATATAACTCATTTTTGTATCACATATATCTAGGGGCTATAACTGATTACCAGGTTTGGCTGTTAGTTGGCAGAGCAGGTGATATGTGCTCAAGGACAAAATTTGTGGGTCTGGAGAGGATTATAGGTTATGCCAGTGATGGCAGGGACCAGACTCACCATCACTGAAAGCACTTTCCATTCCAGCATGCCAAGTACTGATACACCCAGCATTTGAAACCGAATACCTGATGGTGATTTTTTTCCCATTGAAATCCTTACAATTTTCTTTTAATAATTTCACTGTATTTTGTTGATATTTTTCCTTCGTCATTCTATTATTTTACAAGTTACATACAAACTGGGGACTAGGGCCTCCAATTTAGTTGCCTATATTTGAAGGTACTCCATATCTTTTCAGACATGCTAGAGGATCTCAGGAACTCTCAGGTAGCTGCCCAATGTAGTGAGTGATTAGTTCTCTCTCTATAGTGCCCAGAGGCCATGGTGGGTTTGCAAGAAATTAGGACATCTCAGAGATCACCAGGTGCCTGTGTACAAGTATGTGAATCAGACCTTTGTGATGGACTTTATTTTGCAGAATTATACATTTATATAGAGGACAACATCCTAGAGTCTTCTCCAAAAACACAACCATCAAAATGCCTAAAGAATACTGGACTTAAAATGAACTTAGATTAATTAAGAGCCTTTGCAGTATTTTTATTGTTGTTACCTAGACTCTTGCCAAAAAGGTCCCTTATCTGTGGGAACTCATATACTTTGAAAAATTGCTGGGATTCCTTATATTGTTATCTAGACACATGTAATTATTTAATTGAATGTAATTTCTGACATAGCATATTCTGCATATTCCCTAATCTTCTAATCTGTATCACATAATTTTAAAGAAAGCTGCTGACAAACATCGCAACCCTTCCAGTTATGCCTCACCTGGCAGCTTCTTCAGAAAATCTCAATAATTGAACTCTGTGCAGAAGAATGTGGGAGGCTGGAAGGTATTCATGCACCAGTTCAGTGGACTGGTCACAGGCTACGATTTGCCATGCAGATCTGCCAGCACAGGCAGAACCTAGTGGCAGAATCTGACAAATGGGCAAGCAAATCTGCTGTGCTGTGGGGGAGAGATAAGCAACGCTGTGATGAGACACAAAAATGCAGTAATGTCAGAATTGTGGTCAGGGAATACCATAACCACTGCATCTTGTCTATACTCAATGGAGGGCGGGGGTGGGCAGGAAGGAATATGTATAACAGATGGCCTGAAAGCAGCACTTTTAAATTAATCAGGATGGAGGATTATGAGGATCTAGATGACAGATTTAGTGTATAGATGCAGATATAGAAGCTAGATATGAGAAGTATTACTGTGGTAGGAGTAGCAGGCCATGCACACAGGCTTAGAATTTAGTTGGAAAGGACTATTGGAGGTCACCACATACAGCCCCCTGCTCAAAGCAGAATTGGCTTTCAGGTTGCTGTGAGTAGTCCTGCTGAAGTCTGAGTATCTTCAAGGATGGATTCCTGCTCTTTCTGGGAAACCTGTTTCTGTCCTTTAGTGCTCTCACAGAATAATTTTTTTCTGTATCCACTCAGAATTCCCTTTATTTCAACCTGACTGTTGTCTTTTCCTTGTGCAGCTCTCAGAAGAGTCTGGTTTCATCTTTCTTGTAAACCCAGTTAGGTAGTTAAAAGCAGAAACTGGATTATTCCCACTTAGTCATCTCTCCTCCAGACTGAGCAAACCCAGATACCTCAGCTTCTTCTTGTATGTTGTGTTTCTGGTCCCTCAAATATCTTGGTGTCTGTCTGTAGGACTTGGTCCAGTGTGCCTGTGTTGTTCTTGTACTGTGGTTGCCAAAATTGGACATAAGTGTCAAATAGAGGGGCCTGCTTGGTTCTGTGAGCCAGGAGGCCATGCTGCTGCTCATGCAGCTCTATGGCACCAGCACTGCTGCACTGACAGCCAGAGCCTGGAAACAGAGAAGCTGCAGAGAAGCCATCTTTGTAGCCCTAGTTTCTGAGAACCATTTAAAAAACCCAGATCCCAGAAGGGCCCTTTTATATCTATCATGATATTGGATAACTCATTTAAAAAAACAACTGAGAGTTGTCCTAGCATGGATGAGTTGCCTAAATTGTCAAAAGGAAACTGTAACTGCAGTGCTCAAGGAAAATATGTGGTGGTTCATCAATTGTTTTTTTGCTAACAAACCTGAAGTTAGGGAATTCACCAAGGCATACAATGCAAGGACATTGTGAAGTCTGAATAATAAGGGAAAATTTATACAAACCAACAAAACTAGTGAATTTTCTATCCAGTGAAAAAATTAAAAAGCTGTATTTTAAATCCAGTTTCTCTAAAGTCTAGTGTATGAAAATTCAGTTGGTCCATCCATGACTAAAAAGAAACAAATACTTTGTTTTATAAAATTCTCCATAAAATGGTATAACAACTTTATCTGTAAATATTATGACTGGAGATTATTCTCCAGAGATGAGGATATGCATTTAAAACATGTGAGTAGCACAGTATAACTAAAGGTGTTTATTTTTACAGGATTCAGGCAAGAATCATATATATTAGGCTTGTTTTCCATTTACAGTGATATTGGGAAATTGTTGAATGTCTCTTGAAAGATGCTGAGGACCCTCAGTTTCCACTATTGGACTTTGACTTTTACTTCAATATATATTTTAAAAGACTATGTGAGGTCTTAAGATGCTTAGTATATTGAAATAAGTGTGTCTTAAAATATTGCTCTTTTTGAATACAAAACAGATGGTGCAGATCCCTGATGTAACTTAATCTAAAGCAGCCTTGGTCTTGGTCTGTAGTTCTGTCATAATTTATTTTCTTTTGTACGTTGATTCTATTGCAGACTGAAATCACAAGGCAGAAGTCAGAGGTATGTGGAAACCTTCATTTCCACGTTTTAATTCCTGACCAGTAATACTTGGTTGAATCTTTCGTGTTCCCTTTTGACAAGTATCATGAAGGATCTCTCTCAGGCTTTGCATCAGATCAGTTTTAGGCTCCATCATTATTTCTTTCTTCATTTAGTATTTGCAATCTACAACAGCAGAAGTTTCTGTGCTGCTAGGTGGCAACTTTCTGATTCTGTGAGGTGCACTAGTACCAGCTCTGGAAGTATATCACTCTGCATTTTTTTTCAGTTGTTTTAGTTCTGATTAACACTAGCATAAAATCAGAATTAGACCGGCAGAATTATGGTGGATTTGAGTCCACTTATGTATTTATTTATATTTCAGTGACTCCACTTTTAATTCTAGGTGATATACCAAGCTAAAAAAAACCCACGCAAAATTTAATCTGATATACAGTACATTAATAAAATAAAACTGCATTTGCAGGATTTAAACAAACCACCAGTAAAAGCTGCATGATGGAATTTTAGTCTTAACTAAGCAGAGATATGAAAACCAATGTCCTCAACCCATTTCAGGGTCTCTATGATGGCAGGTCTCTCCCTGCTTGCAACCCTACTGTCTGTAGTACCACACAGTTAAAGCAACAGAGAGATGAGCAGAAATGTTCAGGTGTAAAAATTGTGATAACACAGCATATATTTTTTCACAGGTCTAAAATACCTGTTTGCATGACAGAGGCTACTGTCTAATGGCAAAGAGCTTTCTACTATGCCACATAAGCGAGTAATTTGGTGCAATAAAAGGAAGAGTTATTGAGCTGAACAGTTCTGAGGCCTGTACATCTACATTATGTGCAGTCCAGGGGTTTTACTGTGCAGCAGTTTGAAGTTGGACTGCCAAACCCCCACAATCATCATGACCACATATGTGGTCTGAAACTCTCTGAGGCTGTGTCTGAGTTAGCAGACTGTGTGCTGCAAGAAGAGCAGGCCTGCAGAGGGGAGTAGCTGGTGCTGAGGACCACATTCTATGTGTTTCAGAGGGTGTATTTCAAATTGGATCTCACCTGATCTTATACACTGAATGTCCATTAATAGCTGCAGTGCCCTAGGTGAAACTGAGGTACATTTTCTAGTTTAGTTTCACCTACAGGAATGCAGTTTAGGCTCTCTGAGACTCCTCTGTGGTGCAAATCAAAGAGTGGGGCAGCCAGGAGATCTGCTTCAAACACATTTTTGATGTAACTGACTCACTGCAATATGTGGTGCTCTGGAGCAGCAAGAACTGTTACAGTCTCATGTGTCCCCAGCAGGGCTGAAGTGAAACTGCTGGCCATGTGGAGCACCACCACCAGGTTACACATCCCTGAAAGGAAACCCAGTCAGCATAAACACTGTTCTGTGGACTGCACCAGTGTGCAGGAATTCCATTGCCTCAAAACACAGCACTAATAGAGATGCAGCTGTAGCCTGGATTTTGTGGCATTCAATTCTTCTGAACATTCAATTCTTCTTGGCATCTAAAATGGAACTGAAGCAGACCAAGGCTCTGCACTGGGACTTGGGAGGCAAGGATGAGAAGGATTTCAGGAGATGGGTTTGAAAATTAATCTGTGTGCAGACGTAACAATCCAGTGCCTTGACACAGCCCTAGGCACTTAATGAGATCATACACCATGAATTTTTCCCTCTGTAGAATAACACTGGTGGAAGAACTTCCTGGATTTCTGAGCCCCTCTAGCCTGAAAGAATAGGGGCAGAGACTCCTGGAAGTGGGGAAGTCCTTCATTCCAGAATTCTGGGTACAGGGGTATTTTTTGGTTGGTTGGTTGCTTTTGTTGGTTTTTTAGTTTGGGGCTGTTTTGGTTTTTTTTGAAAACAGAGTTGCCATTAGGTAAAGATTCAATATGAAAGTTCTTCAGCTGCTGTTGGGAGAAGGTCACAGGTGTGTAATGGCCTACAGCTGAAGTCTAAACAGGTGGCTTTGTGTTTAAGGACTATTATAGCTGTTAGGAAGAAGACAAAAGTCTTTAATTACAAATTCTTTTTCTTAGATAACCTGAAAAAGTCTTATTACAAACCACACTCACTTTGCCTTTTTTTAAAGTGTTCCTCTATCATTCTTTACATACTATAATTTGTTCAACAAAATATAATTGGTCCCAAGAATAATTATAAGTCAATAACCATAATATTCACCTCACAAGCAAAATAAATACTTTTAATGTATCTAGAGCGAGTATTAACATTTAATGCATTATACCTTTTAGCTAAGTAATGTCATGCTTAAATTAGAATGTGTTCATGTTCGGGGCCTTGTATGAGACATCAGGACAATCCAGTAGAAGACTATTTATAATTATGGAAAGCAATAGGCAAAGACAACTGTTGTAGTGTCAGTTATGATTAGTAAGTCACTCTAATTTTATCTAACTGCATTTTCTCGATTTTCAGATAGTTATTTGAGGCTTAATCTTCAAGTACTAAGCAAGTTGTTCATCAAATCATATTCCCAGTGATTCCACTGAAACCAGTCCAGACAAACATACTTTTATTTAACTTTGAACATTTTGGAAGGCTATTTCCACACTAAATTAGCAATCATTAAGAACTGTTTTAAAAATACAATGATTTTTGATCCATGCTGCTATTTGGAAAGTCTTTATTTTACAAACTTGCACATCAAAACTTAAGAATGGTTTTCAAAAATGCTGTAGCTCAAGCAGGATTTTTTTAATAGTTAATTCTATCTCTTTAAGTATTTTGTTTTGTTTTATATGAATCTACACAACTGCCCTAATGTTTGCTATGTAATAATTTTGTTTTCTTCTTTAGTGGCATAGACCTGACCTATTAAATGAAAGTCATTAGACAGCATTCACTCTGTTAGAAATAGAGCAAAGATTTTTGTACAAGTATTAATTTGGGGTAGAGTATGCATAGAAGTGCTAAAGCCAGAAACTAAAGTTCTCCAAAACCATAATCATATAGACACCTGATTTGCTTGCATAAAGTGCTTTATAAATAGTTTTTAATAGATATCCTGTTAGTTTTTCTGTGTAAATTAATGGCAACATATCTGTTGATTTATGGAATTTCAGGATTAGATCTAAGTACTAAGGTAATTATAACAAACACATGTAGGCTTACAGTAAAACAAAGAAAATTCTAATCTGTTGATTGATACATTGTGGCAAGTGTTTAACCAGCTTGCTTATTAATGGCTGTCAGCTAACAAACACCACTTTAATTAGTTTAATCAAGAACCTTATTTAGAGAAGTGATAGCTGAAATTGTCAAGTGCTGTACAAGCTGAATATGCCAGAGCTCTCCTGGTCACCCAGAGTGTGAATGAGGTCAGGCCAAGCAAATCTCTGATGTATAAGGTATACTGTTATTTGTTTGTTTGTTTGTTTGTTACCCCTCACTCCTCATCCTCTCAGAGAACTGAACGTGGCACAACCTGCTCTTAAACTTTCCCATTAACTTCTTGATAGAAAAAATGTTCTACATCTGTATAGGGACTGCCTTTTTGGAGAGGCAGATGTGCTTCAGGTACCAGAGTGCTAAGGAATGATCAGCTTTTGTGCAATAGAAATGGTGTTTATGTGCATACACAGCAGTGTCTGTATGTAGATACATACATACAGATATTTTCAGGGGGGCTACAGGAGAGATGGAAATGCATGTGCTGCCCATCCTGGCCTATTTAATGGTGCAGGAAGCAAGGAAGGAGGGATAATCTACACTTAAAACAATGTGACAGAGACAAAAGAGAACAATGTTTGGGGTCACCAGCGTAGGATGAATTTCAGAAGCTTTTATCTTTGATGAAATGTTGCTTTAATTGTTTCTCTTTGAAATGTATCTCATTTCTGATGGCTGTTTGTGAGGAGAAGTAGCAATGTTCAGCGCTTAATGCATTGGATGGAGAGATCTGGGATTTATCTGTCTCTGATTCCCTGTGTGATCTCCAGTTAATAATTTCCTCTCCCTGTCTCAGTTTCCTTATCTGTAAAGTGGAGTTAATAATCCTTTCTATCACCCAGTGCATAGTGAAGTTAGACAATTCAATTAATAGTTGTAAAACTAATTTAGCTGCTGGGGCAGAAAATGATAAAAAATGTAAGGAATTATTCATAAATGTGGTAAGCTATCACTGTCCAAATCTGAGGAACAAATGTTCTACTTCATATTTTTGCCAAATTTTGCTAACTTACTTGCATCATCATTTGTCTTTCTCTTTACTTAACATATTTATATTAATGTAAGCAAAATCTTTTTATATGGAGTGTTATATTAGCTAACTGCTAATATCAATCAAGATTAAAGGTATGGGCCATATGCTACCTCAGTAGAACACCAGTGATTGTAAGTTTGAAATTGAGACCCACTGAGGTATTGGGGGAATTTGGCTTAGTCTTTTGTGTGGTATAATTTTTTTTTTTTAGCCAAATAAAATATAATCAGACCATGGAGTACAAACTGGTACTATTTTAGTATATTTTGATTTTTCATTGTAATAACCATACATCCTGAACACTGTCAGAGACATTAATACAGCTTAAAGCTTTCTGTTTACTAGCTAGCTGTACAGGCTTCCATAGAAGTAAACAAAATTCCATTGTGTCCTTAGATGATTGTTTCCCTACATGCAATTGTGTGTTTAGGAGGAAGGCTCAAAGCAAGTCCAGTGTTCTGGTAGCTGCCTGGCTTTGATATGCATATTGCAATAAAGAGCAATAAGGGGTATACTAGTGGAAGTAGACCTTGTTGAAATTATAAGGCTTTACAAAAAGATTAAGATATTGCAGGGATGTGAGGGATGAGAACACAGAATCACAGAATCATAGTGGTTATATGAATATGCTGAGTTGGAAGAGACCCATTAGGATTATTGAGTCCAACTGCTGGCCCTGTGCAGGGCACTCCAAGAATCACACCCTGTGCCTGAGAGCATTGTCCAAAGTCTTCTTGAACTCTGTCAGGCTGGTGCTGTGACCACTTCCCTGGGGAGCTGTTCCAGTGCTCGACCACCCTCTGGGTGAACAACTTTTCCTGATATCCAACCTAAACCTCCCCTGACACAGCTTCAGGCCACTCCCTTGGGTCCTGTCACTGGTCACAAGAGTGAAGAGATCAGTGCCTGCCCCTCCTCTTCTCCTTGTGAGGGTGTTGAAGACCACAATGAGGTCTCCCCTCAGTCTCCTTCAGGTTGAACAGACCAAGTAACCTCAGCCACTCCTTATAAGGTTTCCCCTACTAAAACTCTTCACCATGGCTCTCCTTTGGACACTCTCTAACAGCTTTATATTGTGGTGCCCAAAAATAGCTCTTTAGAATGCCAGGAGAACAGATTGCAAAAGCTATGATAAAAACCATTATTGAAACCCCCCCCAAAAAAATGTATCAGTTATTATCTGTGATACTTTTCCCAAATATTATGCTGTTTCATGACATCAGCATCAACACCAGCAATCCCTGTCTACCTCTCTGGTGTACACTTGCAGTACATGAAGTGTCTCCTGATGGAGATGAGGATTGCTGGATCTGCTCCTCCTTGCTTTAAAGGCTGATTTCAGCTGATATTAGCCTCAGGCTCAGCAAATGGTACTTTGTTGGAATGCAGAGTGAGATGCAGCCTCTCATGCATGAAACATCAACTGAAATCGCCAAGATACAAAAACTGCTGTGACCAGATCTAAGACTTGAGTGTGCCTCCCACATTTCAAGCTGAAGGATGAGCTTGGGGCAAGAGCTTGAAGTCCCCAGTGAACGAGACTTGCATCATTCCTGAGCTTTGAGTGACTAGGGCAGAAGGAGCAGAGATCACAGGGGATGGCAGGGAAAGTCAAGCTGTTGCATATATCCAACACTTACAGTGTTAAGAGAAGCAAGTAGGGTAATATGTGTTCCTAGTATGGTGGTAAAATGTTGGTTTTGTGTATAGCAATGAGTAAACAGCATTTCAAGTACCCAATTCATTGTGCTGAGTGTGGTGCCCTATAGGTTAGCAGATGACTGTGAGGCAGAGCAGAGATCAGCACACTTGTCATGGTCAGCTGATACTTTCTGTTATAGATTTTTTTTTTCTGGTAGAGATTTTTTTTCTCTCTCCTCTTATAGATTTGCACATCCCCAGCATTTGTGGCTAAAAAGGTCCACCTTGCACAGAAAAAAAATATTCAGTCAATTTTCCCTTCTTAAAAAATTTGTAAATTCTTATAAACTCACAGATTGCTCATGTTCAATAGAGAAATTTGCATTTTGAAACTAAAAGATGTGCAAATTCCACCTTCCTTAGGGTAGTCATGTATCTGACAGCTCCCAGGATTGCCAAGACTTCACAAGAGCATCTTTGCAACCTGAGGACTTGGAGACAAAGCTGAACTTTCTTTATGTTGAGCTATACTTTGGAAGAGGTGAAGCTGAACTTGAAACTGATCCTGTCCTATGTGAAATCCATTGATGCACACAATAAATAACAAAACTTGAGGAGTACTGAGAATTTTACTAGGGAACTTGTAGAGGGACTGCAAGCTGTGCTTATACAATTTCCCAGGCATGTATCTCATCAGTGGACAAAGATAATGAGCCAGAAAAGCACAGTGGAATAGGAAGTATGAACCAAAAAAAGCCAACAGAACAACAAGAGGAAAGTGGGAGGGTGGCAGTCTAAACGATTACAAAAGTGGTGCAAATATGCCTGCAAATGTTTTTTCTTTAATTAAATAAATATTTCATAACAAAACAGTATGTTCAGAAAATCTCCACTCAGTCCTATAAATAACATTGCAAATCAGGATGACTTCTGAGCCTCTTCTCTCTACTCAGAGGCTTCTTTCTCTCAGATCATATCTGGTTAGCTGAGGCAGCTACTGCACCTTTGAGATAGACTTAGATACAAGAAGAGTGAGGGTGGCTACATGAAAGCAGCTGCATTCCAGTATAATCATGCAAATTGGATTGAGATGATGCCCTAGAAGTTCTGTACCAATAGAGACTATTCGATACAATGTCTATATGACCCAAAATACCAATTAAACTATAAGTTCTCCAAAATGCTGTGAGGTTTGGGGGATTTTTCACCCTTGAAAAAACACTCTAGATAGCACTCTGGTTACCCATCTAAAAAGGTCCATGATTACCCACTGAAGTATAAAAATTAAGTGTACATTTTCAAAGTCATAAAACAGAAGCATTTGGAACAGAAGTAATTAAAAAGACAGCCAGTACACTTCCTGTGAGGAAATTAATTTCTCTTGTTTGTATCATTGACCTGTCCTTACTGTTCCCTGTAATAGGAGCCAAATGCCAGATGCCTAATAGCGTTACTCTTTCTAGGTTGACTCAAACAAATCTTTCCCCACATGTTGTTTATTGTGGTTTGGTTTTTTTAAGCAGGCTCATCTTTCTTCATAGCCAGAACTGACAGTTTCCAGTGGCTCTTTTATGGCTGATATACAGGTAGGGCTTTGGGAGAGCTTCATCTCTAACTTTGGGTGGCAACAGCAAGAGGTCTCTGTCAGACCAAGTCATCCTAACCTCCTTGCATATTCCTCTGAGAGGAAACAGAAACTTTCCAAGCATGGTCCAACTGTCCTGCTATAATGATAATTAGCTCTTCAGTGCTTAGAAAGGAGTCCAGATGACTAATTCAGATGAAGAAGTCTTCTGAGTTGAAAAAACCACCCTCTATTGAAATTAAAATCTCCCAGTCCTTTGCTGTTCAATAAGTTGCTTCTAAGCATAAAAGCAAAACTTTCAGAGAACTGCAACCTCTTAAATGGAGAGGAGAGGAGAGGAGAGGAGAGGAGAGGAGAGGAGAGGAGAGGAGAGGAGAGGAGAGGAGAGGAGAACTTGAGGGAAGTGATGAAAAGATAACAGGTTTCTTTGACTTTTTAAAAGCAACTGCATTTCTTTAGAAAATTATAACAATAAGGAATACATTTTGCTTCCAACACTTCCAAAGTAAAAAAGAAAATGGATACATCTGAATAAACATATTTAAAGAATAGATGTAATGTCTTGCAATGTTGATGTTAGCCATGCTGTAACAAGAGAAAGGATGAGTTACAGCAATTCATTATGGTGACATGCCTTAATTTTCCAGATGCAGATATTCTTAAAAGAATACTTGCAGAGTAAGAACTAGGTGAACTCAGAACACTAACAGAAAATATATATGAAATTATGCATTTCAGTATCTGAAAAATAAAGTATTATATGCTTCCCTAAGCATTTATTTTCTATATCCAAAAAGCCCATAATAATACAGGAAAACTGGCATCATTTTCTGAATATAATGGAAACTCTGAAATTGCTTCAAAAATTCATTAAATGAGATCTTAAATAATTGCTTTGACAAGTAAAGAAAAAAGTTGAACTTACTTTTTTGGCATTTCTCTTTGGTACAGCTATTGTTTGCATTTCAACCAATATCTTGAAAGAGTCAACTCACTGCAATAATCTAATCTCAAGAAAGCACAATTTAACCTGGGACCAGAAAAACTATTGAGCATCATAAAAAGCTATTGAAAAATGTCTGTGATATGAAGGATAAGCTAGACTGTTTTGTATGAAGTGAATGGTGAGCCCAGGTGTACAAATTTAACAATGATTTGAGATTAATTTTCCTTTACATTTTTTTGCTTTTGTGATACTCATTATCCAACCAAGATCTAAAGAGACCACTAAAATATTTAGAATCATCAAAATTTCATAGCAATTTGTGACATAAATGTAAGTTGAAGATGTGCTTCAGATGCTTGGGTTTTATCTTGGCTATCATCTCTTGATTATTCAGGTTCATTAGTTAGTCAAATTACAGACATGTCATTGAAGTCACCTTGCAAATGTCAAGCTGACAGCTGACAGCTGAAATGGTGACATTACTGAAATGCTTCATATGAGGGTACTTTTTGTCACAATAAAAATGTTTTCTGTCCACTGAGACAGCTGTGACTCAATGGTACCTAATTTTACACGTATAGAAGAACAGAAAGGATTGTTTCTGCTTTCGAAGGCTGTGGGGGAAACAATTTCATGAATCTCAGTATGAAAATCTATTGTAGAACCTCTTCAACATTTCAAGTTCCACACTTCAAAATAATTAATTTGTATGTTATTTAATATTATGTTGGTGACTTTTGACGAAATGAAATCAATAGGTTTATGTTCCAACCTCAGTGCTTCTTTTTATATATTGATACAACCCCTAATTTGGGGATGAGGGGGTTAATTCCACCCTATTTATCTAATTGTCTACCCATGCTGAAACAAGCAGAGC
Organism: Agelaius phoeniceus; assembly: GCF_051311805.1. Taxonomy (NCBI): domain Eukaryota; kingdom Metazoa; phylum Chordata; class Aves; order Passeriformes; family Icteridae; genus Agelaius; species Agelaius phoeniceus. The sequence goes on from NC_135265.1 coordinate 18,529,964, forward strand.
AGCAGCACTGCACTTGACTATAAAGTGGTGGAGTTTTTGATTCTGCTGGCACACTGGAAGGCTTTTGGGCCATTGTGCAAATTACAGTATAATGCAATACTCTAGGAAGAAATAATTATACCCAGCCTCTCTGAGCCAGAAATCACACACAAAAAATTTGAGCCTTTTAATTTGGTTACATATAATGTATGAAATGCAGTTCTTCCAAAGCTATTGGAACCTGGGGGAGCAATATGATTATGGCTCTATTAATACTTTTTTCCCATTTAAAATCTGGGATCAGATCTGAACAGAGCAAAAGGATGAAGTACAGTATGAATGGTAGAGACTGGTGTGCAGGATAATATGAAGGGAAAAACACAGTTAGCATATGAGTAACTGCTCAGTGCCTTTGCATGTCCTGAGTATCTGCTCCCTAAGCTGCCCCTACAACAGCAATTTATACATTTCGAGTATGACAGGCAATACTGAACCATTTCCCATTTTTTCCCCAAATCTTTAGAAAGGGTAAGAAATAATATTACTGTATGCATGGTGGAAGAAGGTGGTCTTTGTCGTTCTTTTTACCATTTCTTTAAAATAAGACATGAAAAAGCTACTTTGCTCTGTTATGACTAAGGGATATTCAGATTAGTTATATACCAATGCTGTTCTCATATTTTTGAGTATCTTTTCTTTTGACAAATTTGTAGCCAGCACTTTAGCAGGTTCCTATATTGCAAAAGATGAAGGGTATATTCTCATTAATTTAGCAATATTGAGTTGCACCTTATTTAGCCATTAACATTCTTTGATTTTAATAGCAATATTTGGAGAACGAGGTGTCCAAATTTGGCCATTTGCAAGGGAAGGATGCATCCAAGGCTCTGAAAGTGCAAAAAAGCAGCAATGTTTCAGAGAGTACAAATGGGACACAGAGGTAGTGTGCCACACTGGCCTCTGAAACCAAAACTGCAGTATCATCATGGTGTGCATGATATTTGTAAGATGCCACTAATCTCAAAAGGCTGAAACTTCCATACAGTAACAACATTTTAATTACATGTGATTCTCAAAATTAGTGAAATTACAGTGAAATATGTCTAAATTTCTATTCCTGAGACAAAAGACTGGAAAAAACAGAACTTTGCACATCACAGGACATCTCAAGCAAATTTCAGGTTATTCCATTTCATTCTCACGGATGCTGAGCAATTAAGCCACACTTTTAATCACAGTATAATAAAAGAGATACAGAGACAGAGAAAGACAGTGTCTGTAGAGAAAGAGAAGGGTCTTAAAAAAATTGTTGACTCTCTCTGCATATCCAGTGGCAAACAGAAAACCTCCAAGTTTACTATTTGAGAAACAGTATGTTTACTGAAAGAGAACATTCTCCTAAAGCTGGTGTTTTAGAAGTGTAATGCTGATGATGGCTCCTGGCTAATGTGGCCAAAACACACCTCAGAGTATGCCTAAGGCTGTGATTCCCTGATAAATTACTCTGCCTACCTCCTCACCTCTCTCTTGTGCTGGCGTTTGTACTCATCTGATCCACAGTGCACCAGTTCAGGGACTTACTCAAAGCTGCTAAATTGTGATGGAACTTTGGCATAAGTGAAAGTTAAACCAAAAGATTAGTTAATGACATGTTTATACTTGTTAAGTATAACAAGTATAAACCAGATCACCTCTGGAGGTCATCTGGTCTAACCCCTCTGCTCAAGCAGGGTCACCAAAAGCCAGTTGCCCAAGAACACATCCAGAATACTTCTGAATATTTACAAGAGGGAAGTTCTTCTCCAATTATGCCAAGAATAATGTTTTTTATTTCATAATAAGTTTTCTAGGAGTAAAATGAATTCATGTGAACCTGACAGATAAATGATATGTTGCTCCCCTGAAAGGAATGAGTACATGGCCAAGTGGTTTTATGAGAAATGCTTTGAGTATCTGCAGAAATTTTCAGACTTGGGCTTCACAGAAGTTGGGCTCTCCTCACATGGAAATGTTTTAAGAATTGAGTAGTCCAATTTTAGCTTGGGAAAACTGTTCCCAAAGATCTAGATTTTAATCCAGACAACAATGCTTTGGAACCCCAAATCAAGTCCTTCTCTAACATCAGCAGTTGTCCCACTAGGTACAATTAGACCTGCTGCTGGTTTGGCAGAAATCAACCCTAAGGGGCTGAGCTTGCAACATGACATTGCTCCTTGTAGTAGGGTAAGTGTTGGTGTTGGTGTCCCCAGATGGCAATGAAGTTGTCTACAGAAAAAAGGGAGGCCATTCAGAGGGGTGCTTTTAAATGATCTTTAAAGGTTGTGTGTCATCCAGAGAGACATACAAAACAGATTCCAGCCTGGAAGGGGAAAACTTAACAGATTTTTAACAGAGCAAACCAAGCCATAAGTTGTAACTGTTTAAGATTATTGTATTGAACAGTTGTACCTGAAACACATTAGCTGAAATTCAGAGATCTCAAGAAATTAAGAATTTGAATCATGTAAATCATCTGATAAACAAGATAACTTTTTAGAAAATTACTGAAAGGGTCAAGGATTAAAAGGCATCATTAAACCTAATTTAATTACTTTGGATCAGGTCTCTGAGGGTTTTGACAATGGTGTGAAGAAAGAAGCTTGAACTTAAGGCTTTTTTGTACGTGAACAATAAAGTCCTTCACTGGGCAAAGAGGACTGGGGCAGAGCAGTGGCTGTGGTGAGACCATCCCACATGCCAGGATGAGGGGCCTCTGGGCAAGCATGAAGCCCTGTCTCTTGGCAGGAGGCAAACAGGAGCAAGCAAGCCCAGGATACTAGATTCGCCCATATTGTCACAGAACTGGCAAAGACTTGTGCCCTTCTTGCCAGAAGATACTGATTCATGTTCCTGACTGCCATTTACTTGTATGGCAAATTTATTCTAACCTCCAAATGTCTGTTTTCCCCATCTGCTGAGAAACAGTTAATTAAGAAATCAACTGCAGTTTGTTCCATGCTTTAAAAAGCTAATATAATACATAAATACTAAATAATGCTAGTAACTTCCTTTAGGATACATTATAAACTTTTCCTAAGATAGCAACAGGTCTTATATGTCCTGTCAGCTAAAACTTCAGGTTTCTCTCAGCAGGCAAAATGTCCATTCTAGAAATTTCCAAAATGTTGGAAATTTCTCTCTATCAGGAAGCTAACAATGCCCAAACTGGTTGTTTCTAGCCTTAGAGATGGGAGGTGCATGGTTTCATTTAATTTCAAACATTAAGGCTGCCTGCTCCCTCTTTTTTCATTGCAGCAGCTTCCCATGCTGTGGTCACTTGCTATGCACTGAGACCCTGCTGTATCTGACTTCATAGTGGCTCAAGGCCTTACCTCCTTTTGGAATAGGGCCTTTCCTTTAAGCCATCAATTTTTATTTTCAATTCAAAAATGGTTTTGCCAAGACCAGTGTAAGTAAACCCCAAGGCACCCAATGGATCTCCTGCTTTGGGTAAAATTCTCCTCAATCTGAGTGATTTTCCTGAGTAAAAATCAAAAGAACCAGTCCTCAGATGCCGTTAGTCACATTTTCTTCACTTTAGGTACCAGCTTGAAATAGTTTTAGCATAGGATAGCTCTTTTTCAGGTAGTTCTTTTTATCTGAATGTTTTTTTCAAGTGCACTTCTACTTGGGTGAGAAATGTGTAATCACTGATGCTTTCCTACTCCTCAGATCCCTCCTTTGAATATATTTGGTGAGATGACTCTTTACTGAAGTGGTTGAAATATTGTTACAGTGCTTCACTACCTCCTACAGCCCAGAGCTCATCTTTCTGAAAGGAATTTGGGTGTGACTAAAACTCTTTACTGAAGTGCAGCCCAGACAGTTCACCAGGTGAAGTCAATGGGGGCACCAGTTATGGTGCTGAACTCTGAGAGTCAGAATTAAGTGGAGAAAAAGAGAAAAGGAATATCCAAATGGGAGGCTGATTTTTGAGATTGATCATTACTTTTAAGCTTGAAAAATTTCACCTGGACATCATGGAAAATATGCCTGCATGTTAATAGACAGTATTCAGGAATGAGATTTTAAATCTTAAAATTTTCTATTCATGTGAAACTCATGTGAAATTTTCTATTCAGTTATGAATCTCTCCAGGACAGTGGTGGAACCTTTAGAAACTGAAGCTTTTAACTGGTTCAGCCATCAACTTGAATGCCTTATGCTCATGTTATTTACATGGCTGTAAATTTCCACATATATCCTACATTCATTTTATATTTAATGTATCTATTCACTTTGTTAGATTGCAGCCTACAATTGTTAAAGCATTGTTATTGAAACATTTGGGAATAATCTCAGGGCTGCAGTGTAGAGAAATTACTTTCTCTACAAGTTTCATAGGAGAATATTTTTATCTTTTCAATGTTTACTATTGCTATATTCATAATTACTACTTAGGTATTACTGCTATTATTACCTAACAAGTGGTGTGGTATTTGGAAGAATGGTAGGAGTTTAGTAGATAATTTCTGTGGTACCAGCTGGGATACACTGAAGCTAGACAGGGAGCACTGTCAGGGAAAGGTGCCTGTGACACTCCTGCAAGGCAGTGAAGAGCTGACCCATACAGCTCTCCCTGCATGGCACAGAGGGGCTCACAGTCTCCACTCCAGCCTGTTATGGTTAACCACAGCACAGACCACTCCTGTACCATCCACTCTGCTCCCTGACACGCCAACTCTGCTCTCTTCATAGAAACCAAATTAACATACAAAAGATTACATCTATTTTTAAATAGTTTCTCATCCAAAAGATACTCTGACTTGACTTTTTTTCCTCCTTTCCTTAGAAACTGTTGGAAGCAACAATATTTCAGGCTTATTGGAATGCTTAGAGAAATACATCTTTCTCCTTTAGAGATTTGTTTCAAGCTAATACTACTTTCTGCAGGTGAACATAACGAAGGACAGAGCCAAGAGGAACCTAGTAACTGATAGAAAACATCCCAGTAATGGATAAGAAAGCAAAATAATAAAATACTGACATGATAAGCCATACAATTGTTTATTTTCTCTGAGTAAAAGGGGAAACACAACTTGCTACCTGACAGTGGGTCTCTTTGATGACATGCTTCATGACATCTGCTGTCCCAGTAGAAGATATTTCATTTCATTTACAAGGCAATTCTTGTTTCAAAAGAACAAGTCTCATTCATGGTTTCTCTGTTACTTTTAAAAAAAATATTTGATGCCTAAACCTCCAAAGTAATCTTCTTGTCACAAAGAATGTGCAGAAGAGGAAAGAAAACACCCACTGCTTTCTCCCTCCCTCTTCATTATATTATGTACTTGTCTCTCCTCCATTTCCCTTTTTTTTACACTTCACTGTAGCAGTGTTTTTGACTTATGTATTTGTGTGTTTCTGCCTAGTTGTGCAAGCACTAAAAGACAAGAAAAAATATTTTCTTGTAATTTTTAGCAGTGTCTTAACACTATTCTTTGGTACTCAGATAATGATCTTGAAAAATAAATTCTGTCCAACAATTAGTGAAGAGCTGACCTGTTTGCCATGTATAAGGATAGCTAAAAAAGCCTCTCCTTTGCAATATTCAGCAGCCAAAATAATACAGAAAAGGACACAAAAATATTAGATTACATAGTTATATTTACTTTTGTAGTAGGTATTTTCTCTGCTTTGGAAATAGAGGAGACTTTACAATCTGTCCCAGGTTTACTTTCTTCCTCTTTCTTTCCCATCAGGACCTGAACAGAAACCATGTGGTCTGCAAACAGTGAGTAAGATGGAAAAGGTTTCTTGCCCCATTACAAATATTTAAGCATGTCTGATTCTTTTTTTTTTTTTTTTTTTTTTGACAATTTTCTCTGAGTAAATATTGATTCTAAAAGTGTCTGCAACAGTAAGTGTAGTGCCGGTCCAGTGTCACCAATGTCCTGATTCTGTACTCAGCACAGCCTTTAGGCCTTGGAGCCTTTTCCTTCCATGGAGTGGGAGTTAAAACATTTCTTACACTTGAGCTCAAACCAAACTATAGTTATTCAAGGAACTGAAAAACACAGTGGAACATGTGAATATTTCATTTGTAGACAGCCACTGTTTATATTTGCTTCAAAGCAAAAACAAAGCCTCTTGGCTTCCTTGTTGTCTTCTTCAACACAGGATGAGAACTCTGCCTTACTTTCTGCAGGACTGTGCAGTACCTGACATCAAAGAGCTGCCATTTTCATCAGTATGAGAACTCCTGCAGCGCTGCACTTGACTCTGCAGTTTGCAAGTGTCTCAGCTGCCCTTTCTGCTTGCCTTGCAGAGGAAATGTGGCTGCAGCTTCATCTCCAAGTGCAGAAACAGTGACAGCTTAAGAAAGCGGAGGGCCAAATGAGTTGTGGTTTGTGGTATTTCTTCTTCTGCTTCCATTTTCTGCCCTCTAATCCTACCCAGCTCACACATATAAACCCATTTACTTCAGAGAGTGAGCTTTGGGCATATACATTTGTTCACCTGTGATTTCAGTCCTTCCCCCCCCCCCCTCAACATCCTCCACCCCCACAATGAATCAATCACCAAGTCTACTTTAATCACAGATAAGATGCTCTCCTGGTACTAATCATTGTAGCTTCTTTCATTTTAAAGGAGCTATGCTCTTTTTTTTTTTTTTCTTTTGTGAGAAAAGGAACTAGCTGGGGTTAAAGTATGTTCTGTGCTTAGAAAAGACATTCTTTTTTGCATATAGTAACTCACAGAGATAATTCTACACCCTCACTTCCTCTGTGCTATGTCAATTGTCATCCCACCCTGCTGGATTTTGCTCTCATGCAAAATAAATACAAACTGGATTCTTGAACATCAAAAGGAAAACAAAAAGTAAGGAAGGTAGTTAAAAACAACAAAGAATACTAATACTAATAACTAATTTTAAATTACTATTAATCTCATGTTTATATTGTGTCACTTTAAAATGAAACATGACTCATATTATTTGGCCATATTTTTACAATTTTTAAATCTTGCCCCCAATGAAAAATGGGGCAAGTCTACTTTCATTTACTTGTCAAAACAATATCTGCAATGTAAATGGTGCTGGTCCTAGCTCTGGCCATATCTAGCTTCCAGTGTCCCCTACTACAGATTGGTAGTGATGTAACATAATCAATTTGGAGCAAACAAACTGATCCAGCTCCTACCTACATGGGTCCTTTTTCCTCATGGGACCACTGGCTTTCTCCAAAGCTGAATTTCTGCAAATTGTCATGCTTCCCTAGTGAAACTGAGAGAACCTAAAACCTGTTAGCTCTGATAACAAACCTGGGAGATGTGCTGCTGAAGACTGCTATGAAGTTTTCTATGACGTATAATGATGAAAGCTTTGTCTGCACACAGGTCACAGTGCTTGAACAACACTGATAATCCCTGCTAATTAATCTCACACCAGGACTCTGGTTACTGACACCAAGCCACACATGCAGACTGAGCAGTGTCTTATCATCCCCGTGATTGCCAGGAAGTGCCACCTCCACTGCCAAAGCTTACCAAGGAAGAAACCCTGGGCAAAGAGGCACCTCCTCAGCTCTAGAACAGCTGTACTGATTCTGTTCAGGGTACTCTTACCAGAACAGGCAAAGCACTACAGTATCTGCAGGTAGAAGATGTCATACATGTGCTCTTACAATGTAGCACATACAGGTGCTCTTACAGTGTAGCAACTTTCCCCAAGAACAGGAAATAACCTACCTTTGCTAGTAAGATTGTTTAGTGTAAACAGTTGCAGTTACCTCTGTACCTGGATAACTATTTACGTTAAACGTTACACTACCCATCTAATGACAAAACATCAGCAAAAAAGAAATGTGTAGATCAGGCCTCATACATGAGTGCTTTTGAACATGTACAAAGAGTTTTAGTAAACTGAACAAAACCACTACCATGGCCTCACGTAGAGCAGTGGTGGCCTTGTGGCTTGCAGCTGCAAAGGCCTTTCAAAGATGAGACCAAGCACAGGTTTGCAGCACACTGCCATGCACAAACACCTTTCTCCTCTGGTCTACAGCATTTTGTGCAGTTTCTTGGAGATGTCACTAGAATCTCTTCTCTGAAATCCTTTGGTTTTATGTAGTAATTACAAAGTAGTTAGATGGACAAGCACGATTCGTTTTCTGTCCTTTTGTATTTTGGTATTTACAACACTGATTGTTTGCATTTATTTTATAAAAAAGTAATATTTTAAATATATTTGGCACCATGGAACATTTTTAAGTAATGGAAAGTGATTTAAGGAGATTACTATGTGTAGTTTTCATTTTCTTACAGAATACTTATTGGGAAATGTGTATTTTTCATGTGAATCAAAAGAATTTGAGACAAGATTGTTATCTAGGGTAAAAGTTTCTCTAGCAGAACCACATCAAAATTTCCTGAAATCTAAATATTGCAAGTTCCTTACATTAGAATAAAAAATTTCCATAAAAGAGAGACCTGATAGATTTTAACCCTCTAATAGCATATATGGGTCCATTGTACTTTTTTTTTAATTGACTAGAATAATAATATATTACAAAGAAGCCAGAAAGAAAGAAGGCAAACACACATCCATCTTTGAGAAGGACAAGGAGAATTTGAGGCTGTACAGGCCACTCAGCTGAGCTGCACTCCCTGGAAATGTTACACACTGAATCTCCTACAAGCACTTCCAAGCACAGGAAAGATAAGAGGGTGATTGAGAACAGCCAGCACAGAATTATCAGGGGTAAATGATACCTGAACAACCTGACTGCCTTCTGTGATGAGTTGACTCGCTCTGGGATGAAGGGAGGAGCAGTCAATGTTGTGTACTTTGATTCTAGCAAGGCCTTTGATATGGTTTCCCATCATCTCCTTAGAGCCAAATTAGTGGTGTATGGATTCTGTAAGTGGATGATAGCAGGGGTAGAAAATCAGCTGGACCACCATGCTGGAAGAGTTGCAATCAACAACATGAAGCAGAACTGGTGACTGGTTGTACAAGTGGCCTCCCTCAGGGATTCATAGTGGGCATAACACTGTCCAATATCTTTATTCATGACCTGGGTGGTGGGATGGAGTGCACTCTCAGCAAGTTTGTAGGCAATATGACACTGGAGGGAGCAGCTGTGGTTCAAAGAATCTGGGCAGACTGGAGAATGATCTGACAGAAACTCATGAAGTTCAAGGGCAAATGAGGTCTGGGATCTTGCACCTGGGACAGATTAAATAGGTTGCTATAACAACAATGTAGCCACTTGTCTGGAAAGCATTTATTGTCATCTGTCCAGCACTTCTGAGGCTGTATCTGAGGTGTCTCTTTGGGGGTACACAGGACAAGAAAGGCATTGACAGGTGCAGTGGAGAGCCACCAGGAGCTATGGAGCTGCATCAGGTGCTTGTGAGAGCACACTGAGACACCTGGGTGTGTTCAGCTGTGAGAAATTAAGGCAAAGAGAAGGTCCTGCTGCTGGTTCCAAACATCGAATGGGAGAGGAGCAGAGAGAAAACAGATCCAGGCTCTTTGCAGAAGAGCCCAGTGAGAGGACAAGCAGCAGCAGCCACAAGCTGGACCATTTAGAATTCTTATTAGATATACTGAAAAATGTTTCCCAGCTGGCCAAATACTGGAAAGGTTGGAGATTTCAGAACTGGAATGGATCAAACTGACAGGTGGTGCAATGGTGACCATGGGATTTCTTTTAATGTAAGTTGCACAGATGTTTACCTGTTACTTTGTTTAGATACATGGGAGACCTGATTTTCACAAGGTCTACTACAGCTGCAGAGTTCAGTTATTGTTGTCAGCACTCTGGGCCTTGGTATCTGAGGTTTTTAATGGAGGCATTCAAAATAAAAGAATGTTTCTGTAAATTGAGCTTTGAATACTCTGTAGCTTACTTTTCCAAAACTTTCAGGAGAATTTCCAGAGCTAACCTAATTGTTATCAGTGGAGCGTTTCAAGGTCTCCAGCAGAAGAATGCTAGTAAGTCCTAAAGCAACACTGAAAGAATGCACAAGCATAACCTTTTCTCAAAACAAAACCTGCAGTTCCAGGGACAACTGTCCAAATTAGAACATGTGGGAACATGTTCCAATTTGTTTCTAATTTGAACATGTTAGAACTGTAATTCTGTGACAGCTCTTCAGCTATTGTAGTTCCTGTGATTAACCACAATAAGCACAAAATGCTAAAATGGCAGATGCTAAGGAACCTGTATTTCTGGGCTCTGAATTGAAAATTCTTCTGAAATTTTGAGAATTATATATATAACAGCTAGAGGAAAATGGAACATACAGTATTTGGGGTTTTCTACAAAATTAGATAAACTCTGCACCGAGCATTTTTTATTAAAGGATGTGCATTTAAAGAATTAAATACTACATCTTATTTCTCAATCTATTATGTTTTAAGGGTTACTAAAAGCAGATAGAGGAAGATTAAAATAAAGAGCATATTTTGAAAAAAAAGAATGCTTTTATACTGGCATGAGAGCAATTAATAGACTACTTAAAATGACATTTATTACCTGATGTTGAGCAAAACATCTTTCAAATTGAAGAGTAAACAAGAAAATGTATATACAGAATGTCCTTATTAAGCTTATATTTGATGCCTTCTGTATTATTTTAATAGTGAAATCTAATAAGTTTGAGGAATTTGCTGGGGAAATAAAAGGTTTATATATTGTATATACTGCCCTCTAACCCCCCAGCTGGAGTAACAATGTACAGGAACAGTTCTGCAATTTCCCACCTGATAAGACCTGATAAAGCAGGAGTTGATTCTCCAGAGAGACACTGGAAAATCTCAGTTACTCTAGAAAGCTGCACACAAACAACTCATGAGGTTGAACTGTAGGCCCTGGAACCTAAAAAGGGTTAAAAGCCTTTTCTACAGAAAAAGGAAGAAGTTAGCCCTTAAAGACCATATAAGCTGCAAAACCTGGCAGTTGTGGCTTGTTAAACTGCTGGGAGGTGGAACTGGCAGCTGTTCTGCCGAAGTGGGGAAGTCATAAAAGGGAAGCAGAGGGCCCCAGAGGGAGCAGGACAGTTGGGTTTTGCATTTCTCTGCCTTGGAGAGTTGACTTTGTTTGAATGAAAATAGACACTGCTACTGCTGGATGCTGATCGTAGGGACACTTAGTTGGTTTGTTTATGGAGAGCCAAACAAAAATCAGCTGTGAAAATCAGTGAAAATCAGCTGTCCTGGCTTCCACTGTTTTTAGAATTGTGACTACGGGAGCTGCACCTGGCTGTACTAATTTCCCAAGCCTAGACTGAAGTGGGATGCTATTTTTTCACCCTTAAAAAAAAACCAACCAACCAAAAAAAAAAAAAAAAAAAAAAAAAAGGCATCACTTATGTTAGTTGCCTGATCTCAAATTGGAGCTGATAATCCCTTTGCAGGGCTTTGGTTTTGTACTGTGCTTCCTGTTGAGAAACAAAAATAAACTGGTACTGCTTAAAATGAAATGTCAGAATTCTTTTGGCTTAAGAAACTATCACATTTATCTTGGCAAATTAAATTTAACAAATTTGAATTTGTATTTTGAATTTTGTTCCACAGACCACTTGGAATCTTCTGTAATACTGTGAAATTCTGCGAATCCTATAGCTCTTAATGGCACATCTGAAAAGTGCAGGCAATGCTTTCTGCCTGTAAATATATGTATCCAGTAATCATTCCCCCATACAGATTGACTTGTTCTTCTGAATATGGAGCAATTAAGGAGTCTGCATTTTTATTTATCCTTTTCTGTTTTACAAATAAAGGAAAGTATTTGTCTTAAAAATATTCGGTCTGGTCTTTTTGTATTTCCAAAAAAAAAATGGTAATGGTTAATAATTTGACGTCCTTGATGTCCTTTGTGCTCTTGTAGCATATTAACTGATTTCAGACATTATTTATTTTCATCATGTCTTTAAGACATGTTCTTTTAAAAAGGCAGCAGCATTTCAGAACTACAGGGTAGATTTAAAGTAACCCAGCTTGGCTTGAAGTGACATGTGCCCAGACCAATTTATGGAGTAATGGAACAATTTATGAGTCTGCCTTAGCTGAAATTAGTTTCTATGGCAGTTGGCCCAGGGAACTCTGTGAGCCTTCTGTTCTTTGCAGCTGCAGAAAATAATTGTAAAGGGGAATATTACCTTCCAGTAGCTAGGCAAAGCCTCACAAACTATGTGATATCCCTGTCCTTCAAAGTGGAGACCCTAACTCACCCGCAGAAATGGTCTGGGTGACCACTGAGAGAAAAAGCAACATATACTTTTTCATACTGAAATAAAGTAACAAATGAATTTTATGTTTAAACAACCATGCTAAACAAAACTCTGTGGCAAGCACCAAAAAGAGCACATAGGTTTTAGAAGCAAGCTTGCTAAATCATGGTTAATCCCAGGCCTTTCTTAAAATGGAAGGTGAGAGCTCACACTCCTGCTTTAGTTTATTCTAACCATTGATGAAGTCAGCCAAGAACAGCCATTCATTAGCACAGTCTTGCTAGATTGTTTATGATTCTTCTCTCTCCCTTGTCCACCAGCTTCCAGTTGGGAGTATCTTGCACCAAAAAGATGGGACAAAGCAGGAATTTTAATACTAATGGCAGAACAAATGGAGCAGACTGGACAATGCAAAATAAATAGTTTACCCCAAGCCTACTTTGTTACATTTTACAAGCCTAGAGGCTCTTCCTTTTGGTCTCCATTGATGCTCGTACATACACACTGTTCTATTAAAGATAGTAAACTACTTCATGAGAGGCAGAGTACATTCTGTGCTTGCAAAAACATCAGCTTAGTCCACTGGTGGCATCACACCTCTTTAATAAGGTTTCCAAGCATTGTGAGTTTGTTCTGGTTGTGCTCTTTTATTCAGTCCTTGTGGAGTTTTTTAATAACTGAATGTAAAGCAAAAGCTTTACATTCAGTTATTAAAAAACTGGACATTCAAAGTCTCAAACACCAGTATATATTGAGGGGTGGATTTATTTAAAGTTGAGTAGGAACTTCCAGTCAGGATTTGAAATGCACAGCAACCCAGATAATTAATCTCCTCCTCCATTTTCCTAAGTGCTTTACATGGGAACCAGATCCTGACGAGATTTCTAAAATGCAGCTAAGGACTCGTGGAAACTTCAAAAGAGGTTTTACTGTCACACCTTGGCCCTTCATTTTTTGTTAGTGTTTGGACCATCATCACAACATTTAAGTTAGTTTGTTGACCAGTTATCTGTGAATTGAAACAAGCAGTGTTGCCTGCAATGCAGCATGAATGCAGTTGTGGAGATATGTGATCCAAGAGATAGAATTCTAGAGACATTTAGGTTGAAAAATACCTCTAAGAACTAGTCTAACTATTAACCTAGCACTCCCAAGTCCATCACAAAACCAGGCTCCTAATGGAGATGTCTCTCCATGGGCATGACGGGCAACATGGTACCAGGTTCAGTCTTAGCTCTGAAGTATTTAAATACTGACTGGTCTTTCATCTCCCATTTCTGTACAGGCACCATGAATGCTGACTGCAACATATACTCATGGTGTCATGCTATAAAACATTCTGTGAATGGACTGAAATACAACTTCCATGTCATGACAGGCTGCATGAATAAAACTTCCCTCACACCTGCACAAAACTGTCCCTAAGGCATAAGGGAACAAAGAAAAGACCTGGATTGTGAGTTTGTTCTCTTTGTAGAGAGCCTGTCTCCAAGGCTTAGCTTACAGCAAGGATTAGGGTACAGTTAGAATTAGGGTCAAGGGAAGGACAGCCTGCTGCTTCAGTTGGAGTGGGTTTACAAAGGAGCTTCAGAGAAAAACAGTGCAGAGATAATTTGGAAGGGAAAGTGTTTTGGTGTGGGCATTGTAGGGGTGTCCTAGTCTAAGGCTCACCCTGTGGTCATAGTTAGGGCTGAGAAAAAGAGAAAGCCTAGGGGAAGGCTAGACATTTGGAAGAGGCTAGAAGAGGGCTCTCAAAGTGAAGGGTGGGCTGCAAAGAGAAATTGGCTTCAAGAACTGCTCATTCTGGGCAGTAGCTGAGGGTCATGTCTGAAGCTCAGCCTCTGAGATTAAAGTCAGGGTTAGGCTTGAGAGGGGGAGCCACAAACTTCTGCTGCAGTAGGACTGTGAAAGAATGGATAACTGGAAGCGTTAGCTGCAAGGAGAATTTCGTTCCCGGAAGTTTTCTGTTTGACCTAGCCCAAGGTAAACTTTAGCCCAAGACTCAGCCTTGGGTTGGGTTTATTGATATGGCTGAGATGGGGTGACCTTGGCTGGATATCAGTAGCCCATCAAGTTATGCTCTCAGTCCCCTCCTCAACTGGACAAGGGGAGCCTCCTAGCCAGGTTCAACTTCACTGCCAATTTTATCAATCTTCTCCTCCCAGTGCGGGAATGGGTGCCTGTGGTCAGGTCATCTCACGCTGTCTTTGCTGCTCCATTCTCCTTCTTCCTCCTTTGCTCCAATGTGTGGTCCCTCCTCCAGGAGACAGTTCTCCATGAACTTCTCCAACATGAGTCACTCCCACAGGCTGTAGTTCACAAACTGCTTTAGCATGGGCCATTTCTGCAGGATGCAAGTCCTTCAGGAGCAGACTGCTCCAGTGTGGGTTGGCATCTTATCCCAGAAGCCACCCCTACAGACCCCTGCACAACGAAAACCTTGCCATGCAAAGCCAATAGAGGCTAGGGTTAAAATTAGGGATGAAAGAAAGAGAGGCCAGAGCTGCAACTGAGAGTTGGGTTAGAAAGGAGGTGGGCTGCTAAGAGAACTTGGCTGGGAGACTGTTTTGGCTTGGGAATTAAAAGGGGGGTGACACATTTGAGTATGTTTACATCAGGATTAGAGTTAAGGCTGGGAGAAGGAGCCTAGAATTCCAGCAGAAGGAGAGTTAGAGAAGGGCTTTTAAGGGGAAATCTAAGTTCAAGGAACTTGGCAGGGCTGCCTGGTCTGAGGCCCAGCCTACTCTTATGGTTGGAGTTACAGCTGAGGTTATTTTTGACAAGAGAGTGTAGTGCTGCAGTTAGAACAGGCCTAGTACACCTGGGGTGCAGGAAGACTTTTGTCACAAGAACTTTTTGTTGTGACTGGTGCTCTTCCAACTAATTCTGGCCTGAAGTCCACCCTACAGCTTGTATGAGGGTTAGGGCTGGTGATGGGAGCCAAAGAGAGCCTAGAGCTGCAGATGAAGGGAAGCTTGAGAGCAGCTGATAGTGAAAAGGTTGGACCACAGGGATAGCTTGTCTGCAAAAATTTGGTGGTGGAAGCAATGGCTGAGGGGCCTGGTCCAAGGCTCAACATAACTTCCAGGTGTAGGGTGAGGTTTGAGGTTATGTTTGAGAGAAGGAAAGAGACAACAGCTGCAGCTGGCTCAGGGCTAGAAAGTGACTGTCCCAGGGAAGTGTGGGCTGCCAGAAGAACTTGGCAGCAAGAACTTCCTGGTGTAGGCACTGGCACCACATCCAAAGCCCAGCATATGGTTTGTTTGAGGCTTAAGGTTAGAGCTATGAGACACAGAGGACCTGGAGCTGCAGCTGGAGTGGAGCTAGAAAGGAGATATTTTAAAAAAAGGTGTGGGGTAGAGCAAATGTGGCAGGGAGAATATTTTATTGAGGGCACTGGCTGGGGGTCCTGGTCTAAAGATCTGTGTTAGTGTTAATGTGGGCATTTCGACAGAGAGACCCGAGAGCTGCAGATGTAGGGAGCTTAGAAAGGGAACATGTCAAAGTGTAGATTGTGAGAAGAATGTGCCTGTGAAAACATTTTGGTGTGGGCAATGGCTGGGGACCCTGCATTGTGACTCAGCATAAAATTACATTTTTCCTCAGGGTCAGTGCTAGAACTGGGAAGAGAGAGCCCAGGAGTTCCAGCTGAAGGTGAGTTAAATGAGGTTTGAAAGGGAAGTCTAGGCTGCAAGAAGTAGACTGGGAAAATCTTTACTGTGGGCACTGGCTGGAGGGCCTCAGCCTCTGTTCTGTTTTAAGGGATAGGATTACAATTGAGGGAAAGACATCCCAAGAGGAGTGAAGGCTGCAAACGTAATCAAGTTTTGTCTCTTCAAGTGGCCCCTGTATCATGAATTCAGTGGAAAACCTGTGCCCACAGTGGTTCCTACAGGAAAGGCAAATACAGGCAACCATCTTTGTTTGTGGTACTTAAAATTGAAGAGGACAAATATTTGCCTCAGACCTTGACGTGTAGATAGCCCAGGCCTTTGAATTTTTTTTAAATTTTGCTGTAATTGTTGTGGTCAAGATCTTTTGTTCTTCTGATAAAATAACTTTCTTTAGTGAGAGCTCATATTTGCAGGGAAGAGCTCTTTAGAATCTACGCCAAGATGACAAGAAAGCCTTCTGGAAAAAAGAGCAACTTCCTTCTTCAGCCTTCCCTATAAAAAACCTATTAAAACGTTTGCTACTTTTATTATTTATAAACCAAAATGCTTCACTATATAGATTTACTCTGGAAAGATGAAGAAAGACACATATGTGGCAGATGTCAGTCATGTTGATGTGTGCAGCATTGCACAATGCTCAGGTGTCATGTTCTAAGTGTAATGTAAGGGATAAAATGGGTAGTGAACTCTTCCAAAAGTCTGACTTCAAATCTATATTTAGGCATAGAAGTGACCTGCTTTTATTCAAAGGTGCTGACTACTCAGCTGCTTCCATTGACTGCAGCAGAATATAAGGGATTTTTTTGTTGTTGAATCTGTTTTCAAGAACAAAAATTACAGTTTAGATTTTGTAACTCCTAAGTAATTCTGCTGGGAAAAAAAAAAAAAAGGACAGAAAATTAAATACATCTCTGTTTAGTTCTACTCTCCATAAGATGAAGGCAAGGGACCATAAAATAAATCCCAGTAACTGTTTCTATGCAGGAGGGAGAATAAACATTACTGCTTTGGATTCTTGCATGACAGATAACTTTGCTGTTGAAATCACAATGGCAAAAGAGAAATGGAGATGTGCAACACATTTTTAAATTTATGTAAGCCTTTGTTGGGGTCCCAGACTCATGTATTGACCTTAGTTTCCCTGAACAGCCACACCTGGGAACACATTCTGCCCAGGACCTCTACTTTGGCTCAGGTAGGGCACAGTTTAGGTCTTTGCCTGAGCTACGTTGCAGGTATACCTGTCTCCAGCTCTGTGTTCTGGTTATACCTTGGGCCTCTCATAGGCAGCTTGCCTGCACCTCTGTTTCTGGCTCTGGATAGACCCTGTGCCTACATTGTGCCCTCCTGGATGGACCTGGTTCATCTCCTCAGCTTCTCTGGGACTGCTGATGTGATGCGTGCTCTTGCCAGCACCCTGATCACTGAGTGTGGGCCCAAGCCTTGTCACTGAGGCACTGGGTGCAGTGCGATGATCCTCACTTGTGGTTTGTCCACCTGATGGAGCTGCCCTGCTCTTGCTTCTCCCTAAGGATCTGGTGAAGAATGAACAGCAATGAACAGCAAGATCTACAGCAGGCAGGTCTTGTATTATTCAGAAGCGGATGTATGACTTCTTGTAAAGGCACAGGAGATGTATGCTCTGTGTGACCCGTGGGTACTGACCCCGAACAGTGATGGCAGATGTCATTGAGCTCCTCATCATACAGCGGAGCAGAGCGTATGTGGTGTTTGATAGTTCTGAAATGGGCAGATGTGCCTTTGCAGGATGTCGCCTGCTACTGACCACATCCTCGGTGGCCATGGAGGCAATCAAGAAACATTCTGCTGGGGGACTAAAAGCACAGTGAGGTTACGGGGGTGCAATACTCTCGCAGGGGACCGAGCTTTCTGTATTTGCTGCACGGCGGCTGTGAGGACCCGCTCTGCTCAGGGAGCCGAGCTGGGGCGGGAGCAGCAGGCAAAGCCCTGCCGCAGAGATCCCTCTCATTCCTACAGATCCCTTCACAGAGAGGGAACTGGAACCCGAGTAACTAGCACACAAACTGTACGAAGTTACGATGCGAGCGACTAGCTAGCTAAAGAGTAGGGCGAAGGGAGGCTTGGTTTCTCAGAGGACTGGAGATGGGCGTGAGGGCCGGAGGGCAGCGGACGGACACCACCTTTTCCCCCCACCTCCGCAGGCCCCTCTCCCTGAGGGGAGGGAGGCGCGGGCGGCCCCCCTGCCCCGCTGCCCGCGGCCGCGCAGGCGCCGCGCGCGGGGAACATGCGCAGTGGGGCGGCGGAGCCGGCGCTCCGCGGTTCCCGCGGGGGCGGGGCGGGCGCGCGGTGCGTGGCGGGCGGGCGGCGGCCGCTCCCCGCGGGGGGGGCGGGGCGGGGCCGCCGCGCCGAGCGGGGCCATTTCAGCCGCCAGGCCGGGATGCGCCCGGCGTCCCGCGGCTGCCCGCCCGCCGCCCGCTCGCCCGCGGGGCTGCGGCGCTGATCGCCCCTGCCCTTCTCTCCTGCCCGCCCACCGCTCTACCCCACACCAGCCCCTTCCACCTCTGCCGCCGGCAGCACCATGGCGGCCCCCAGCAGCATCGTGCCCGTCATGGCGAGTAAAACCAAGACCAAGAAAAAGCACTTCGTGGCGCAAAAAGTGAAGTTGTTCCGGGCTAGCGACCCGCTGCTCAGCGTCCTCATGTGGGGGGTCAACCACTCGGTAAGCGCCGCCGTTCGACCCGCACGAGCCCGCCCGCCTCGCCGGGGCATCGCACCCGGGGGCTGCGGGGGCGCGGGCGGGACCGGGGCAGGCACGTCCCGCCGGGAGCCCCCGCCGGCTGCCGCCCCTCGCCCGGCGGGGCCGGGGGCGCGGTACCGAGCGTGGGCTGCGCGGCGCGGAGCGGCCGCGGTGCCCTGCCCGGGCGCGGGTGATGCGCGGGGTGCCCGCGGTAGCCCGTGCCCGCCCTTTGGCCCCGCCGTTCCGCTCGGCGGCAGCGGGCGGGAGGTGCCCGGGAGGGGACGGTGCTGCGAGCGCAGCCCGAGTAGCTCCGCTCCTGCCGCCGGCCGCGCGCGGGCGTCGCATGGATGTGCTGCAGTTGGGAAAAATCCCGGTTATCGGTGGGAACCGGCCAAGTTCGTCCCGTGTCCGTGCAGTTCGCTTCGGCAAGTGTCCGCTGCCGGTGTGCGCGGGGGAGGGGAAGAGGAAGGGCTTGGTGTGGCAAGGCGGCAGAACTGCACCATTTGCGAAGTGCTCCATCACCCTGCGGGGACGGGCGGCCGGGCTCCGGGAGAACCCCCGGCCAGGCGCTGGTCTGCGTTAAAATTAGGAGCCCGGTAAAGATGTCACATGGTTTGGGCATTACGAGGTTCAGGTCGCAGCTTTGCATCTTTAAATAGCCGCCATGGCAGGTTAAAAGTGTAGAGCCCAAAGATCGCCAAAAATCGGGTATCAGGGCAGTTGAGCAAAGAGCGTATTCCGTACTGCTGGCGGAGCGGAGCCTGTACGCCTGTGTCGGGTTTGCATGGGTTACGTCTGCTGCTGAGTAACGAGCCTGTAAGAATGTCAGTGTGCAATTTGAGATCAGACTACAAATTTTGAAACGGCCACATGAAACCGACAGAGCAGCCTGTAGTATTACTCACTATTCCTTTTGTTTCCCACACATCCATATCCCGTGAGTTTTTTACCTCCGTGGATGTTTCAGTAGTTTTTGCCCAAAGCCTGGAGTCTGTGCATCAAGACACAGCTCTGTCAGAGCTGTGTTAAACAGCACAGTGCCTGAAGTGAGGATCATGAGGAAATGCTCTGGCTGTCTGTACCAGACAGAGCAGAAGCTTCAGTGAAGTTGAATACTCTGCTTAAGGTAGCACTGTGAGTCAGTAGGAAATGGTGACAAAGGATTTCAAGTTTTCTGTAGGTCAGTTGTGAGCAGTGACATCCTATGTCATGATCTGATAAGACAGTAGTTATTTATCTACAAAGCAGAAATATCTTTCATTGTGGAAGTGCATGATATTCTGTTTGCCTGATTTGTGCTTAAATAAAAACATTTCTTTTGCTCCTTTTGTAGTGGCTAGTGTTATAGAAAATTCCCAAACAGGCCTCTTTAATGAAAGAAAGCAAACTGGTAATTACAGGGTGAGAGACTTGTACTGAATGGCAGCATGTGCTAGCTGTTCACTGTCTCCCTGAGCAGAGAGGGAGAGGATCACTGATGAAAGCAGAGATCTTCCTGTTGCAACAGCTCGTTGCTATGTGAGTTCACAGTGGAAATACCACTACTTTTAGAGGAAGGGCCTCTTCACTACAAGTAATAACCAAGTACACAGTGACAAATGCAGCACCATATGCAATCCTCACCATCCTGCAGTCATGTGCTGTAGTGTGCATAGCTGTTCCCAGTAGAAAATGTAATAAAGTGTGTTGGTTCATGCACAGAAGATGTAAAATTGTGAACTGAAATCCTCTCATTGGAGACACTCAAAAAAACAACACCAGCAACACTACAGGCTCAGAGAAAAGAGGCTTCACATTCACATGAAGGTGATGGTTGTAGGTGTGAATATCTGTTGTTTTCTGCAGATGACATTCCATTTCTTTACCCCACTGCAAAATGTAGTCATGAGTAATGCTTGGAGGCCCTGTGGAAGTGAAATCCTGCTGAATGAGAGAGCATGGAAAAAAGTTAATTTGATGCATCCAAATTAAACATCTCCTCTTGGCCAAGAATGCAGCATTGAAGTGTTGCAGGCTCCTCTGTTAGATGCTTTTCCTGTCATTTTGTAATGCTTCATGTGGCAATGTCCAGCAAATGAAAATAAGTGTGCAGCATGGTTTAACTCTGTTATCACAAATAAGAGTTTCTCATGGGAGAAATATACACAGTGTGTGTGGATTAATTAAGAACAGGAATTAGGAATCCTTAGGTTTCTTAGCAGAATAAACAAGAATCCAGAAGCAAAGGCTAGACTAAGAACAGAGCCTATATCATAGTTCATTATGGGAGTAATTAAACTTAGAACACAGTAATCATCTGAAAAATTATATTTAAGACTGCCTGTAGTGCCTATCAATTAATGAGACAATAGAAGTCTCAGTCTTACTGTCTTGGGGAATGAGTATATATATTGAAACAGTGAAGCTGAGATGCAGTTACTATGTTTCTGACATTGCTGCGTGTTTTGGAAGGAAACACTTGGTGAAGATAAAAAAGGGAAAAATTATTTTTCTGCAGGTTTATTAGCTTTTTAATCTCAGGACTGCACTTGATCACTTGATTGTTGAGTTTTGGAGGATTTTCAGAGTTTGAAATTGAATGTGAAGAAGTTAAGGAAAAAAAAAAACCAACAAAGTGTTGTCTTATGTTTCCTTCTAGGACAGGAGAGTTGACTCTAAAGGGAAAACCTAAACATTGGTGTCACAAAGCTGAGGGCTGACAGCAGAGGTGTGAATTCTTAATGGGGGGAAAAATTTGCAGAGGCATGTCTGTTACCCAAGGGTCTTATCAATTACCAACACATTCAAGAAACGGTAAGCAACTTGCTGTTGCTGTTTAGGTAGAAGTAGAGAGATACCTAATGTAAAATCCTGCTTGGTAGTACAGTCAAATTCAGTAAACTTCAGAGGGCATGTGAGAGAACACACGAACATTAATCCATGTCTTATGAAGCAAGAAAAAATGTGTTCACATTCAGAGCTGTAAATTTGTTTCTTGGTGTTCTGGCATATGCTGTAGAATGAAGCTTGCTGCTAAGTGAAAGGGAAAGCAACTGTGTCCCATTTTGTAGATCTGATTATAATACTGATGACTTGTAGCAGCAAAAACTAATTGTCAGTGCTTGGGTTTTGCAGGCATTTGCATCATTAACAGTTGATTTTATCTTGGTCTTTTACCCTGTGTCAAGATAATCTGGCTGTGCTACTGAAATAAATATTTAAACTCAGTGGTTAGTATGACTTACAGCTGTATTTTTAGCTAGCACCATAATTGTATTTAATTTACAACTGATGTGGTAAAAAACATTCTTACCTCTATATTGTCACTGCTGCTGGATTTCCAATAACAGTAGGAAGGAGGAGAGGGAAGGAAGGTGGCATGTAACTTGTTTTCTGTGCCTAAAAATGAAAGCCACAGATTCTGTGTTTTCTGCATCTTATGATAATCATCCGAGGCACAATGATGGTGTGCTCTCACTAGAATTGGTTGCCTGCTTCTGTTAGGAGCTTTTTAGGAAAGCTGGGAATTTGTAGGCTTAGGTCCTTCAAAACATCACCCTGAAAGATGGCAGAAAACTAATGTATGTGGGTTTTTTGTAACTAATTTTGAGGTGAAGAACAGACTGCTGGAAAGCTTGCCTACTGTGTCAACCATTAAATTAAATGTATTTAGGAGAAGAGCATGAATGCCTAATGAATTTATTGAGCATACTGTACAAGTTAAAAAAAAAAAAACAACCAAAAACAAACAGGCCCCCCCACACCCCCCAGCCCCTGGAATCTGTAATCACCATCTGTTTCTTGGATGATTACAAGCTGATCCAAAAATTTACCAGTGCCTGACTTCTCAATGGCACTTGCTGCCTAATAAGCAAGTGTGGAGAAACAAGAATACATGGATAAAATTACTTCCCCCCCAGCACTTTGTGGAGTACATCAGAAGGAGTGTACTTTCTGTGGCTAAAGAATTCAACACACAGTAAACTCCATGACCTTCTTCAACTGCTCACATGAGGCTCTGTGAGCTTCATGCTACTGTTGCACTGTTCCTTGTATTCTTGCTCGATATTTTTAACAGAAGTGGAACAACCCCAGGATAGAATCATGAAAAGAGAGCTGTGGGACTCCAATCTGTCAGTATACCTCTTGGATTCCTTCACCTTAGAGTTAGAAACTGGGAGAGGGGTAAAAGCATGACAAGTAAATGCATCTTTCTTTCCCTCTCATGCAGTAAGATATATTTGACTGCTTTAAGAATGTTTCTGTATCTGCAGAAAGCTATAAAATGTCTGTTCTAGTCAGTTTTCAGTTTGGGGATTTTCTCAGCTAGTATACTGGTCTTTCCTGTTACAAACTTCTGTCCAGACAAATACACAAGTAGCTCACTTTTAATTAATACTTGTCCTTATATTTTAACATGTCACTGGAGAGCTTGTTAGGTAAAGTTGGACCTCTTGGTTGTGGCATAAATCACTTTTCTTAGTCCTGACTTACCTAGCATCTCTCCTAGGAACTTTCTGTCCTGACACATGGTAGATGTAGGAAAATAACACTGAAAAGCTGTTATTGAGTTGTTCTGTAGGAAGATGAAACCTAAATAATTGAAATCTAAGTGATGCCCTCTGGAATACAAACTCCATGTTTATGATATAGTTTTCATTAAAGAAAGGGTGAGACTGGTTGACCTAACAAGCCCACAGCACTTAGTCCTAGTGGTGTGCCTTCAGAAGTCACAGGAATTGAAAACTTCTGTGTCCATATTTTTAATAGAGTCATAAATGATGATGTGACTCGTGGCACCCTGAGGATATGGAACCATAATATTGACTCATGGCAGTGGCTGTCAGTACAGCAGGTTGGTTGGAAACTCTCTTGGGGTGGGGAGGGTTACTCATCACTTGTCAGGTGTGTTTTTACTGTTTGTGTTTAATGCAGAGCATCACTGCTGCAACTGTGTTATAAGTGGCTTTTCAAAACTAAGGCAAAGTAAAACTAAAGGTCTTAAGACGTTTAACAGTGAGTTTGGAAAAAAGAAATCTTTTGAATTGTTTAATGGAGGTGATGTTAGACTATGGGAGAAGGCTCTTTCTAAGAAGCCGGAAGAAACAATGTATTAAAAAGCATTGATTACATCAGAGCAGATAATAAAGCAATTAAAACTATTTTAAACTAGTCAGTTGGGCACTCAGCCCAGATGTTTGCATATAGAAGGAAGCAGAGCAGGAAGAGCTATTTATTGAAAACTTGGTTCTTTTTTGGGTGTCAAGCTCTGTGTACTGAAGAAATTAATTTGATACTGCTTTTGCAACTGAGTGGATGGACTAATAAAAATAAATTGTAAATATTATGGTTAGGTTAAGGGTAGTAAACATGCCTCCATGAAATACAAATGGGGGTGATATTTCATGTCCTTCTGTAAACTATTGCAAGGGACACATGCAATAGCTTCTGTTAGGGATGAGAGTGGGAGAGCTATGTAAGAGCTCTGACAGCAGTTTCAAAACCACTTTCTGTAGTTTCTTCCAATCTACAAGATAAGGTGCTGCAAAGGCTAGGGTCATTTTTTTTTTTCCTGTGGGTTTTTGAAACTGAATTTCATTAACCCCAGCAGAAAGGGCTGGACAATGTTCCATGAAGCAAATAGGCAGCATGAATTGGTCCTGTTGGCTCAACTTAGTTGTCTTATTTGAGTATGCTGCACCACATGCCTTAAGAGTCTCTAGGGTATTGTTTTTTAATTCCTTGCTCATTAAAGCAGACACTTGCATTATGCCCATTGCCAGGGGCTGGTAGATGTTTGTTTTCCTCCTGTAGTTTCAGGGTGGCAAACTTTGTTTACAATAACTGACTCACCCCATTATTCAGTTCCTGTTCTACAGTCCTGTTTTCTGTTCTTCCTTGAAAACATCTTGTGCCTTAGGGATCTGTACAGTGGCTGTACATTGTGCAACCTCATGACAACTTTAGAGTAAGGTGAAACTACCCATTATTCACAGGTCTTCAATGTAATCTTGCCAAAACTAAGCACTTGGGAGTTGTAGTCATTTTGGCTTACGGATATCTTGACTTGTTGAGAGGTTAGTCATCTTGGTTGTTAACTATGAGGTTTTAAAGATTTGAAAGTAGTACATATTCATTCCATACTCCAGTATGAATTCATTATTTTATCTGTACTTCCAAGGCATATTTCCATGTGTTTCCATTTCTTTTACTTGGTACTTACTATGTAATATCTAACCCAAGTTCTGATTTCCCTTCCCCATTTTCACTATTGGTAACTCATGTGTTTGCACTTAGCAAAATAGTTGAAGCAGTCTAAGAAATGGCTGCCTTGCTATGGATGGTAATGAATGACAAACCTTGTTAGTTTTCATAGTCTGCATCCTGGTGCATGGTGAAATGGGTTACCTTTAAATTGTTGAGATAGTGACTTCTTGCATGTGGTTTGCTATGTGATCATCTGTCTTATGATCTTCCTGTTGAGCCTCTATAATAAGTTAATTAGTTTTGTGTTGAGAGATTGCTTAACGTGTTTTGAAAATTGTTTAAAGTAACTGGATGCCATAGTGATGGATCTAAAACTGAAAAGAAAATGTTAGCTTTATCTTCAAAGGATGGGGTTGAATAGTTTGCAGTAGAAGTACTTAATGGCCATACACCTTTTAGAGTAGTTGATTTTCATCTGGCTAGGTGAACAGCTACCTTGTGTACTGAAGCAAGGTAATTAGTCTAATCCAGCTCATTGTGTGCATTGTAAGTTCCCAAGGCAATCCTAACATTCTTAACACAACTGTGAGTGTATGCATGATCCTTTTAGATTGTAAGACAAAAATCACATTCCCTTATGTGCCATTATTAGAAAGCCTGTGGAGCTCCTTGGTGAGATTGAGACTTATAGAACCACCTTTCAGCTGCTTGAGCTAACTGGGTTTATCTCACCTTTCCTCATCTCCCTCCTGATGTCTTAGTCATATGCTGTCTCACAACTCAGCCCTACCTGTGTTTGCATTTTATTGATCTCTGCCATTACTGTCTTCCTGGTTAACAAGTTCACCTGTATCTGTTTTCCTTATTAATTATTACTCAGCTCCAAAGTGATAATCCAGCAAAAATAATACATTTTGAGGAGTTTTTTAGATGGACCATAATTCATTGAAGTTCGTGGTCCAGCTATGCAAACAGCTGTGCCAGCACAAAGAATGTGGAGTTCATGCAATAACAGAAGAGATGGAGGAAAATCACTTCCTTGTAAGGAAGTGCCAGTTTAAGCTAGTGTAAGGTTAGACAAACTACAACCTCCATAATATTGAAGGCTGCTAAAGCTGGGGCTGCTGGACTGGTTTCCATTCTCTCTGGTACTGGTCTGATCCTATGGCAGGTTCATTTGGGAGATACACTAACAGAAAAAGAAATGCAGAAAAGTGAATGGGGTAGGAGTTGTGTACCACAAAAGGCCATATTTTTAGGTGTCAGTCCCAGCTTAAAAAAGGAATTGCAAACACTGCAGGGAGCATAAAGGGAAGAGTCTGATGTATGTATACTTAGAGGTGAGTTTTTATAGCAGCTTAAGGACAGTTGGAGGGACTTGTATAGCTTTAGAGTGGGCAGTTTAACTGACCACTTGTCTCCTATCTATAGCTCAGTTTCATGTGCAATAACCTGAAGTTAAACTGTTGTCCACAGTAAAAAAACCCACTTGAGTAGAGAACTCTCACTGGATTCTGCACTTGTAATGAGGAGACCTTTCTCAACTATTTTAGTCTCTTGAAATAGTGTATTTTGAAAAAGACAAAACTGTCTATATGGCACCCATTGGTTTCTGGTCATCTCTACAGTCTTTGTTTTTAGAATATGGTAAAACCTCTAACTTCATAACTTGCATATCCAGAGACTGAATATCTTCAGAAAAGTTGTAATGGTTTCCTAGGGGCTGGAGTTTTTGAAGTTGCTTTTAGAGGTAGCTGCCAACATTTGGAAGAACTTCTAAACAATAATAATTCTTGAGAATTCTACCTTTAAATAGTCTCCTGCAGCCTATCAAGTATGTGGCTGTAGCAGTCACTGACTTTTTTTTGGGGGGGGGAGGGAGTATTTTGGGTTTTTTTTGGGGAGGGAGGAAAATAACCAACTTGGTTAGCTAAAGACCAGTTAAAAGAAAGTGGCTTATTAATAGTTTAACTGTACTGAACTGAAATTGAGAAATATCTGATATGCTTCTGGTGCCAAGCCTCAATAAGTATGTTGTTCAGTGTTTTGTAGACCCTTGCTAGATCATGTGGGTAACAAAAGCATTTTTGGTACACCAGGTTATGATGTCAGTGTTGCTGGCTGTGCTTTTTATTTGCTCAGTATGCTTTTCTCTCTCAGAAATGTAAGTTTTCTGTAGTTAGTGTTTATTGGTGTTGTGGTGTGGTGTGACCCTTGTGGGTTGGGTTCTGAGTGATTATAACAAAACTTTCTACAGGAGTTAAGAGAGAAATAGTTGTTAAAGTTTGTGGTTGTTGGGGCCCTTTACAATGTGCAAATCTCATGTATTATGGTTTCCTGGAGCTGAGCAAAAGTTGGAGATTGACATAACAAAAACAAGGTTGCTAATCTCTGAGCTCCTGCTTTGGTCTTTCTGATTTTTTGTATTTTGAGCTGAGCATAAAGCTAGTTTTGGGAGACCAAGTTGCAAAACACCAAAAATTGAGAAAACGGTTGAGTTGAGGAATGGGCTATCTATTTTTATTTCTGGAAGAGGAAGGACTTACTAACATATGCTGTCTCAGCTGGCTGTTCAAAAGAGCTGCTTTTCTCTTGGGAAAGACAGCAGTCTCAGACAAGCTGACTTTACTGCAAAGTTCATTCCAAATCTCCTCAGTCACTGCAAACTTGCAGGTAGAGGGCTTAGAAATGACTCACTCAAACTGAAGTGTGGTGTCAGATGCTTGACACCAGCTTCCTGTGCAGTGCCTTGGGGTTGATGCTAATTAGGGTGTCCCTGCTGCTCTCAATGTGTGTTCCCCCTGCCCTTAGTACAGAGGAGAATTGAAAAGAAATTTTCTCGTTTAATAATTCTTTTAGGTCTTAAGCGGAATTGTCAGATTAATGTGCTTTCAGTCTGACTCATGATTTGCTTTGCAGTGTGTGGTATGTTAACCAGCCTTCTCCTGTGATGACACAGTGGACAGGACCAAACAAGAAAAGCTTTCTGGATATTCCTCAGGCTTAAAGGAGACAAGTGGTAAAAGTCGTTTACAGAAACAAAACCATAGTGGCTTGTTAACAAACCTGTGTACCTGCTTGCAGGCAAAAAGCACTGCAGCCACTGATTTTGGAACCTCTTGCCCATTCTGTTCCTGATATAGCAGCTTTTCCAGCTGTTATTTTGGGCTTCAGCTGATTCAACAATGCTGCTTTCTCTTTCTACCTATAGCTGCAGGCAGTTGTGGCTGGTTATTTCATTTGAGTGAGCAATGTCCTTCAGGCTATGTTGGCTCAGGGATGTTAATAGGGTTCAGATGTCGGTGAGCTCACAGAATCCTGCACCCCCGTCACTCTTTTGCTTGTTCTGTTGCAGAACATCAAAGCAAAACAGTATTGAAATATTGAGTATTTTGACTATTGCTAATGCAGTATGCCTTTTTCTTGGTGTGAGTGTGGTGGATTTCTCTTCTTCTCCACAATCTCTCCCACCTGTTGAGGTTTTTTTCCCATTTTACAACAGTAACCTGGCGTTGCTATTGGTGCTTTTTTTTTTTTTTGCACTTTCCTCTTCAGACATTATTTTTGTACTCAATGACTCTATCAGAGAAGTATGTTGCAAGTTTCTCCTTGGAAGATGCCATTCCATAGGATATTTTTAATATTCCTGTCTTGAGGAAATCTGCCAGACTTAAATATTTAAAAGTCAAGTTTTTAATTTTCTGGTGAGCAACTTGCTGAGGTTCCTGGCTGAATGTGACTTGCTTCACAATAAAAGGTTAAGCACCTGGAGTTACTGGAAGAGCCTGAAAGTAGTGGTTGCTCCTGCATGATGCGCCAGTCACCTGAAAGATGAAGATTTATTGGATTCTGATGGGTGATGAGTCTTTTACAATGGGCTGCTTCTTGCTCACTGCTCTGGAGCAATGTGCCTGAGGTCTTCTTCACCCCATTATAAATGCCCTTCAAGATGTAGGAGACTCTTTCTTGAAAAGCCATGTTTCTTACTGTTTTACAGTAAGTTGTTAAGCCATCTTTATAGTATTTGACATGTAAAAATGCTTGTTTCATCCATGTGCCTTAAGACTTTCTAGTGTCATGAAAACACTGTTTGATTTTTGTCACTAGATAGGATACTGTTCTTGTGGCAGCACAATGCTGAAAAGTTCAGAAATGAAAAACAGATGAGGGATATAGAAATATGTCTAGCTGGCAGACAGTAATTCATGCTGTCACTATGTGCATATGATTATCTCAATAGCAAGGCTAAAATTCACTTTAAAACTGCATCCACAGCTTAAGAGATCCTGTGGGGTTTTTTTATTTACAAGGTGACATTGATTTAAACAGTCATATTTTAATGAGTGTAACTTTATGTAGTTGAGTTGGCCAAGATGTCAGGTGGAACTGGACACAAGGGCACAGACATCAGTGCACTCAGGTGGTGGAAAGTAACTACTGAAGTAACTGGCTTGGTTTTATTTGTGTTGCCATGGGACCCCTTTTGAATTGAAGACTTCATCCAGGAGATCTGTGTCACATATAAGCCCATAACTGAGGTTTCAGGATTGCTTGTTTTTCAGTCAGACTCATGTTTTGACCAATAGTGGCCTTTTGATAAGCAAAATGGAAAGGAACTTGGATCCTCCATGTCTTGCTGATAGTCTTGAAATATATCTAGCCTATTCCAGAAAAGGAATAAAAAAGCAGCCGAGTGTGAAATATTCTATGAACATTTGACATTTGGTGAAAGGCTTTGAAATGAGATAATTTGGGACACACTGATTTCTGACATGGGAAGCACTGTATTTAAATAATAAAAACCTTGGCCTTCATTAAAGGAAGAACATAGATTTGGTTGTGTGGAGTTCTCAAGATCAAGTTGTATAGCTACCTGTAAAGACAAAGTCTTACTCCAAAGGTTTCCCTGATTTTTGTCACCTGCTATTGCAAACAGGCTCAAATAGTGGTGTAAGCTGGCATGGATCATTTGGATGATGAAATCTAATACTATGGCTTCAAGTAGGTGGAAGAAGCATCTGAGAGCCAAGATAGTAAAGCATGATCCTTGAGCTACATTTTCTCTGCTACTTATTTACCTTTGCTTCACTAGCTAGCAAGTCTGAGCTCAGAATTGGTTTGTCAGATTCGTGCTTGTTATGTTTTCCCCCTTACTTGAATATAAGTTTTTCACAGAAGTTTCTGTGTAACCTCCC
This sequence comes from Agelaius phoeniceus, assembly GCF_051311805.1. Classification (NCBI taxonomy): domain Eukaryota; kingdom Metazoa; phylum Chordata; class Aves; order Passeriformes; family Icteridae; genus Agelaius; species Agelaius phoeniceus. The sequence continues at coordinate 18,559,936 of NC_135265.1, forward strand.
ATGCTAGGCAGCTCTGCTGAGGGATACAAAATCTTTCTGGGTACTGTGGAGTGTATGTGGAGCCTTGCTCCATGCTTTTGATGCACCCTGCTTTTCCACACCATGCAATATGGACTAATAGTAGTAGTTTAGGTAGTAGTGTTCGTCTCTCTCCTCAAGTGAGAAATACTCCTCAGAAGTATGTCAACTACTTGAAATACAATTCTGTGGGCTGTAACCATGTAGGTACTTAGTTTGTGGAAATGATCTCTCAGTTGTTGAAGTTTGTTTTGTCCAGGAATGCTAAACTTTGTTACAGCATAGTTGTTGATGGAGTTATGCCATACAGCAATCTCTACAATTTGTGCTAGACTTTGTGACCACTCTTTAAAAAACATTCAGTTTTATTTGAGTTTTCAGGTATATCTGATGTCTCAGAGCTTGAGGTAGGGTGGATAAAAGGGACCAGACAAACCAGAAGTGAAAATGCTCAGCTTTTGGACTCTTTGAACATAAAATAAACAGTGTGCAGTGAGTCACAGCACTGCTGCTAAATAACTGAGGGGAGCTTGCAAGTTTTAGATTTTTTTTTAATGGACTGTCCAAAGGACTGGTATTGTTGAATTTTACTGTATCTTCCAGGACAGATAAGCTGCTTTCCTGCCTAATTAACTTATTGCTTTCTGAAGTGTTTCCTAAAGCTTTGAGATCCTGTGCATTTACATGTATTTGCATAAGTAATGCACAAAGGAAAGTGCTCAGGAGAATCTGACTGGGGCTTCTGGTGGAGTTGGCAGCGCTCACTGTTGCACAAGGTACCTGTTTCACAGCTCCCCCAGTGAGCAGACAGCTTTGCAGCCACCTTGGAGGGGCATGGTAAATGGAACAGTGATAGAAGTGCAGTCAAACAAATCCAGCCTGCAGCTCTGCCTTTGGGCCAGTCAAGCTGGCACAGGTCATGGACACTGAAATCTGCTCTTAAAGCATCCAGGGTGACTGATCAGAGAGAGGTGCCCATGCTGTGGATGTCTTAAGTTTTGGAATGGTAATTGCCACCAAAAATTAGAACAAAATAACTTGGTTTTGAAGTAATTGTGCACAATTTTTGAAGCTAACCACCAATGAAAACTCCACAACGTTGTTAGTCATCTTCAATTATCCAGCCATGACCGCAAAATTGTTGCGTGACTCTCTATTGTAAATATAAAATATATCCTGTGTTAGTATAAACATTTTCTGCCTAAGTGACACTTTCCTTGTTGCTTAGCTCCATCAGTATGACACTGAAGACATTTAATCTTGTTAATTTCCCATGGTGATTTACTAATGAACTATTTAAATTATTTATTGGCTTCCCCCCCACCCTCTTCCAAGGGGTACTTAAGGTCAGGAAGTATGAAATAACTTAACCTGACACCAGTAATACTGCAGTGTAATACCTTCACTCCTGAAGATTTCCAAAGCTCTAAAGCTGGCATTGTACTTTCACTCTCCACATGTGGAAGAGGAAGGGTGTTTTGCAGACTAGAGGGGAATTTTGTTTGGGGATTTACATGGCTTTCAGTTGTCTTTCTCTGATTTCTGGCCAAGTTGTTACATAAAAGCATGGCTTCATCGTGAGCGTGGGCTTCCCTAAAACCTGTCCTTTCCAGGGGTGAGCTCAGCTGCCAGCAGTGTGTGTGTCTGGTCAGCTGCCTGCCTGCTGAAAACCAGCTCCGTGTGAAGGCAGGCAGGGGAGAGCAGAAAGGACAGGAATGGGATGCAAGCACTGCTGGGAACAGTGGGCAGGAGAGCACCCTGGGAGTTGAGCTGTGTGATGCCTTGCTGCAGAGATAAGGCTAAGCCTTGATCTGTGCCAGCTGTGAACTGGCATAGTTCACATAGTTCCTTTTTGGGACTCTGTTGGTTTCTCTCCCTGCATGGGAGAGTGATTTATATTTATTAAAATAGTGATTTTGAAACTTGGAAGGTTGTAATGGTGATCCTCAAGAGGAGGAGCAATAGATGAAAAAGTGAAATCTGTCAGCTGCTGCTTGAACTTACTGCTTCTATAGGTTTTACCAGCAGCCTTATTCTAATAAGCCTCTTTATTCTTGAGCTTGTTGTCCTCTAACAACAGATACCAAGTCTCTTAACACTTAATCAATTTTTGCTTTCTGTGTCAAGAAAAGAAGCACTAAAATCTGACAACTTTGATATTGCCAGTTTCAATATCAGTCTTTTAGGGGAGATGTTTTTAGATGTAAATACCAGAAATGCTAGGCAACTAAAATGCAAAGGAAATGAAAGTATAATGAAAGTCTCTGGTATGTGATTTTGTAAAAATCCCTTTGGAATACAGATAGTCCATATCCATGGTAGCTTTTGGTATCTTGGAAGTGCTTCAGTTTGTCCTAGTGGGAGGCACTGACACCAGTTTTAGTCTACAGCTGAACCTAAAAATGAATCTGTTGGACTTAGTCCATCATAAAGGCAGTATTCTGTCTTTAATATTGTGGGTTTTGGAGTAAGTGATAAGGAAACCTGAACAAACCATTCTCCTGCCTCTTTGCCAAGAAATGCAAAAGTCATTCTACTTCTTTCAGTTAGTACTCTGATGAGACTCCTTCCTGGCATTATATGAGACTATTGGAAATCTTCACAGAAATTATATTCTTTTTTCTATGCCTAGAGTCTCTTCCTGTCTATTTTTGAATGTACATCACTTACACCTCCATTGCTGTGTCCCCTTCCAGTTTAGGGTTGTGTCTAGGGTGAATCTTTCCCTTGAGAAACAATTTATGCTTACTCTGAATAACCATTTGCCAGATAGGTAAAGCTGTGTTAGCTTGCTTGCATCTCTATGTCCTTAGGGACCCTGACTGTATGTTCCTGGTAGGAGGCTTGGAAGTGATAGCTTGTGGTTCATTTTCTGGTGTTGCTTTGCTTTTACTTTCTTTCAGCCACAGTTGTTGGTTTTTGGTCCTGTTCTTCCCCCCCACTAACATTGTAGCTTTGGCCAAATTGTTTTATAGAGAGGAGGAAATATTTTTAGGAAATTTAGCGCTTAGTTTCTGGTGGGATCTGACAAGTACTGCAGTCACTGGAAAAGGGACAGGCTGAGCTGTAGGAGCAATGAGTCTGTCCCCTTGTGATAGGAGCAAACTGGTTTGGTGTCCTGCATCCCACTTTTAACTTCCCACACTGGGAGCACTTGTAGACTCTCATCACAGTGCTACTCTATAGGTGCCTTGGCAAGCAGGTACAATACCTACATGGGTGAAAAAGTAAGAGAACTCTAATTGAAATTACAATATGTTTGTGCAGCCACTGTGCACTGCCATATGTTTTACATGATGCATCTAACAGTTAACTGGCTTACTAAAAAAGACCTTCAGCATCTACTGTTGGTCCAACATACCATTTTAATTTCCCTTTGTTTAGAGACTGACATCTCTCTCTGCTGCTTCAATAAGAGATGTGCTTCAGATTCAAGTGCTTTCTCTCCTGAGTGACCTATTTGTATTTTCTCCTGTGGTCTTTCTATTAGGCTGTGTCCCAGCAGTGTGAATTGCAGCAGAGCAGCAGTGCTACCTGTGGCTTAAGGTACAGGGATAAATAACTCTGATCAAGCCCTTCTCAGCTGTGTCTGTGGCTTCAATAAAAGGAGGCTGAGTTCCTACTGCTTAGTTTATGCTGGCTCTAGTATTTGTCTGATGATCCAGTAAATCAATTCAGCTTGCTAAAAGACCAGAGACTAATCTGGCAAAAAGTCTGTGTTTTGGGCTTTTATTTTGTTCTCATTTTTGCTGGGTTCATAGGCTGAATCAACTTGCCTTCTGGTTTTAGGGGTTGTTGGTAGAAAGGGGAAAAGCAGGCAAGACTATTCCCACTTGCCAAGCGGCAAATAATGTAATTCAGCTTAGCTGGGAAGCAAAAGGCTGGAAAAACCACAGCCTGAGCTGGTCTTGCTGCTGGCTACTGTCTGGGTAGGTCACCAGCTGAGCTCAACAAAAGGCATGTTGAATGCCAGGGGGTGGGAGGCTGTATCTGGCTGACAAGCTGGGTCACTCTGCCGTGGAGCTGCACTGGAGAAGGCAATGAGCACAGTTAGCACTCTGGGGCTGCATTGTATTGTACAGTGGGGTTCTGAGTTTGAAGGAGTTATTCTGACAATGACTTTTCCCTTTCTTATGCTGTTAGGCTTCCATCCATCAAACCTGATACCTGGCAGTACTCAGGTACTAGCACTGATGTGCTTTCAAGAGCAGCTTCTAGTCTGTGTGAGCTGTAATGCACACACTTTGTGAAATATTCTAGCTCTTCCTTTAATGATGGCAGAGCTTGGTGTGGGCTTGAGGAATTCAGAGTTGAGTTGACCCCACGTGTGACATGTGCATCAAATACTTCCAGAGTATTCTGGACCTGCAAGCGAACAAACACCATTGTGCTTTGTGGGGTGTTTTCTGCTTCCCTTTCTATCACTATTTCTGCAAGAGCTTTTAGTCATCACTACCTGCCTTCTTTTTTATTTCTTTTCATAACCTGGATGTTCTGGTATCTTACCTAAGTAAAACACTGTATTATATGAAGGTCACTAAAGAGATTTGTGACTGCATGGCAGATGTTCTTGGGAGATATACTCACCAGATTTCTTGGATTGTGGCCAAACTGACTTCTCATTTTTATATTAAAGACTTTCAGGTATTGTGATTAGTTTTAACACTTCCTCCTCCTTTCAGGATTCTCTGCACAACACTATTGTAAGAGCTATGTATTAGTGCATGCCATGACTAATGAGCAGTAGTGACTAATGAAGCTTTGGAGACGAGCATTTTGATGCCTGTCTCTAACATACTTGTAGACAGCTCTGGTAAATGCTTGAAAGCTTTCATTTTTTTGTCTCAATAGATTAAATTTCATACTTGAATTCAAATCTTAGATGCTCCTTATGGTTTGTTGATGTTAGGTGTCTCTAGTGCCTTTTCTACAGCTCATTTGCAAAATGTACCAGAGTTGCAATTTAGGTGGCATTAAGTATGTCTGACTGTGTACATCTGCAGCATGCAAGTGTACTAGTCGTGAGGCAGACAGATACTTTTTATATGTGCCACAAAAGAAAATTGTAAATACTGCACCAAGGGTGGAGAATGGCATATTCGAGTAAATCCTTGTAATTTCAGGGGACTTAAAACACAATCAGTGGTCTTGGCAGATGGCCAAGGGCACAAGCGGCTTCTGGAACTCTTCCAGCTGTTAATGGAGTGTGGGTTCTGATTAAATTTACTGTGGCCACTGAGTCTTGGTCTGCTTGTCTCTGTATGTGTTAATGTACGCTTTTCTAACAATTAATATTTAATTTTAAAATCTGTTTTAATACTCAAAAGCAGCTTTACAGTATCCTCACGACATAGATCTCTCCTTTATGTTAAGCACAATGAAGACTGAAACTCCAGCAGCATGAGGGAAGCCCTACCATAAAAACTAGCTGTCGTAAAAGCCTTGAAATATTTGTGCTGGCAGCCTTGCAGCCTCCCAAGGAACACTGCTGCATTAGTTATGTGAAATCCATTCTATAGTTGACATAATTAACTGATTACAAAAATAAAATCTAATATAGTAGAATTGTGGCATGGTCAATGGGGTCTTTGACAAGACTTCAGCGTGGTAGTTTGGACATGAGCCTGCTGGATTGGCTGCTTTTCCATTTTACTGTAGCTGAAAGTGTTGCAAAGAAATGGACTCGTAGGGCAGTCCCTTGTACTTCCAGATACATCAGTGAAAGGAAGAATATATTAAAGTAAGATGGCTTTAGGATGAGGTTATTCTTTTAATTTGGAAGAAATGGGAAGTATCTTAAACCCCAAAGAGTAAATTCATAAGAATTGCCAGGCTCATGCCAAGGCAAGTTCAGTTCTGCAAGAGCACTCCTGTTAAAAGGCTACAAACACTTTTTACATCATTACCACCAATAGTTTGAGACAAGGGGAAAGTAGATTACTGTAGCATTTGTGTGAGGGCTGGTATGATCCTACAGAGTAGGTGGCTGTACATTGGATTAGTTCAGCTCTCTACATAGAAGTATGCTAGATTTATTTTTTTTTTTACCTTATGAATTTTTCAGGTCAAGGTGTCAATCTAATTGAAGTCAACAGTAAAAGGTGAAGTAATACTTTTCATGGAAAATATCTTAATGCAAGAACATAACTGCATTAGAGTCTACAAAAATGAATGGCTAGGCTTCAATAAAATTATTTTAAAGGATTGTTGATGAGAAACCTTCAAGGAAGACTGTATCTGTAAGAGAAGTCACCCATGTGAATTACTTGATAAACTTTTTGGGTTCTTAATTAAATGATTTTTCTTCCCAATTAATAATATATCATACTACTGTGATGTAACTGCAGTGATATTAGATAGATTTTAGTATATTTGAAATGCCTTTTCATGCCTTCAGTTTTGTTAAATTCTGTAATATTTGCAATGTTTTAGGGTGCCGTTACATGTGATATAGAGGTCTATGAATTTTAAATAATTACTTTCTGGTTATTAAAAAAATCTGATTTATTAATGCATTTCTTTCTCCAGTCTTACTTTTGTTACTTATGCTGGTTAGGTTGGAAATTGCTGGAAGTGAACAGATGAAAGTCTGTGTAGCAAGGCTTCAAAGCTCCTGCTAAACTTCCCAGAATTTGATGAGACTCCAACAGTACTTAACTGTGTTACATCTTTAAGCAAGACTCCTTTGTCTTCACTATACCTTTTTTTCATGCTGAAGAGGTGAACCAAGACTGTAGTAAGGGGAGGCATTATGTGCAGGGTAGTACCTTGATTCTTACAAAAATGGAAATGTTTATTGTGTAGAGGGGCTAGAAAAATTATTTTGAGACTAAGGCTAAATCTAAGGGAGTTGAAACTAGGGAGCTGTCCCTCACTGAAAAAATATAGCTAAGTGACTTGCTAGTTGCTATGATGTGGTGAGCATTAGATACACCTATTTCAGTGTGTTCTAAAGCGAGTGTTCTACTCTGAAGGAATACTGAATATTGAGAAGTGAAATGTGACTGTCAGTTGGATGTTAAATATGCCAAGTACTAAAATGTTGTTTTAAACACTGAGAAATAATATTTCTGAACCTCCACCTTGTCTTGTGGGTAGATCAAGGTCCTGCCTTTGCAGTCTTGAGCTCTAAGGTAAACTGTTTTGAAATGCATTAGTCTCATTCTGAGCACCATTATTCTGTAAACTGATGAGAACTGATTCTATAGCTAATGCAAGTTTAATGTTGTGGTGTAACTTATAGCTATTCATATCTCTTTTCTATAAGAAGTGATGCACAGTCTGCAGTCTGTGGGTGGGAAAATGAACAAAATTAAGTCAGAATAATATTGTTCAGTCTTTGTAGATCTTACAGAGTTTTAACTACTGTTGTTAATTTTGTTTTATAACTTGAATGTAATGTTATAGGTGCATATGAATTACTTATGTGGAAACTGGATTTATTCCAGTGCTAATATCTTGGAATAAGAGTATAAGTTGGTGAACAAATAAAGTTCAGTTACCACTCTGTGTTTTAAACAAAACAAAAAACAATCTGGCAGCGATTTAGGAGAGCCATAAATCTAACTTTATCAGATCCATGCTTCTGTGAGTTTGGGGATTTTTTTTGTATTGTCCTTCCTGCCCTGGTTTGGTTTTGGTTTTTTAAGGATGTTGGAGCCTTAGTTGAGTCAATGGAAGTGTCTGGTTTTGTAACTGCACACTACATGTGATGTGGCCCAGCTGTTCTTATTACACACTTATCACCACACAGCATGTTTCAAACAAATGGTAGGTGAGAACAGACTAATTTGCATTTTTAAAGGAAGATTTAAGTCATTCTAGTCTTTGATACATGTATTTGATGGTGTACAAAAGTCCATCTCCATACCAAAGAGATGGTATAAAAAATAGGGAAAAAAAGCCTTCTTAAAAAAAAAGTAACCAGACAGCTCTTAAAATCTAGATCTGTCAAGGTTACCTAGAGCACAGTGAAGGAGGTGTAGGTACAGTATGGAGATGGACTGTGAAACAGAGTGCCAGTGTGTGCCATCTAGCAAAATTACAAGAGAGCAGAAGAAACTTGAGTAAAATGGAGACAACTGCCTTCAAAACAAACAAACATAAGAGCAGAAGGAATGTTCAAATGTGTGAAAATCATGAGTCTAGTAATATAATGTAGAAATGTACTGAGAAGTTTGTGGTTAACAAAAGGCATCAAAACTGATAATGATGCTTTCTTTTTACAGATCAGAAGGGTTCCACTGCCTGTAGGAATTCAGGATAAGGATGTAAATGAAGCAGATATAGTAGATACAGCTTTTGCAGGGAAATAAATTACTTGTGTCTTAGTTCACTGGGGAGGAAAGGGAAGGTTTCAGTTTTGGAACTTTGTGAGGGATTCCTCAGCTGGTGTGTCTGACATGATGGAGGCAGGAGAAGAGCTAGTTGATGTAGCTGATAGCATTATCAGCAGTGCAGCACAAGGACAGGGTGGTATTCACTCTGGTTCTAAATACTCAGAGATGAAATAGCAGAATGCTGCTGATGTGTAAATTCTTGTATAAATCTGCTGTGTAGCCAGTGCTATAGAGAATGGCAGGTGGGGTGCCAAAACTTAGGTAAGGGAGACTGTAGCACTTGTAAGGCTCTGGTGCAAGTGTCTGACCCAGTTCAGTTAATAGTGTTATTTATGCAGCTATCCACTACTTCTGTCCTTGTGGTCTCTGCCTTCTCTCTTACAATCAATGTGCCTTTTGTAAGGAAACCTGTCTTCTAACTTTATAGAGGCTGATGGAGGGTCATTAAGCATGTGGATAAAAGTGATTTAGGTGTCTCTAGTTTCTAAGTGAATTTTGAGAGGGTCCCTTACTAGCTTTAAAGGGAGTTAATAAGCCATATCATAATAAGGGATGGTCTTTGTACTGATAAATAATTCCTTAATTTGAATAGAAAATAATGTGGAAATAAATGCTTGGCTGTATCAGCAAATTGATGTAGGAATATAAGACTTTGCTAAATTACTTAAAAGCCCTGGTGACCAGTGGAGAAGAAAGCTTGCTGCTGATATCAAATTAATGGGGATAGTAAGGGTGAGGTACAGCTGAAAAGAACCACAGAGAAGGTAATATGACTGAATTTCCAGTGCTGTTGTTTGTCAGGAGAACAGGTAGCTGCATTGAGGAGAACAGCCCCAGTTTTACATACAGTGGTGCATAATAAACTGGCCATAACTGTGCAGGAGCAAGGTCTTAGTACTGTTACTATTTAGGAGGTGTCAAACAAGCAATTGTCAGTTACCAGAAGAGGAATATTGAGTAAAGTAGAAAAGGTTTCTGTGTTACTGTATAAATCCAGTTTGTAAATCAGCATTTGGAACACTTTGTATGGTCTCCTCCTGCTAAAAGGTATAGTAGAGCTTAAAGCTCAGTTTAGGGCATGAAGGATGATGAAAAATACAGGACAGCTTTGGTGTAGATACTTGACTAAGCATCAAGAGTTGTCAGGAAGGAGATCTGAAGTATCAGGAGTTATGAGTTAAAGTGGGGACTGGGCAGGAAGTGATTTCTACCTTTTTCCATTAAAGATGTAGAAGTCGGGTTCAAAACTACCAAGTGGTTCTTCATACAGCAAATTTGAGACTTTAGAAGATTAAAAACTAACAATCTTTGTTTCATCTTTGAACACAAATTGTTGTGATGTACAATAGACTTGCTGTCTACATTGGAAGAGAAGGACTGAATTTTAAACTATCAAGGTCACAGACTTCTACTTTGTCAATGACAAGCTATTGCTGCTCCTCCAGTTCAAAAATAATGTGTATTTTCTATGTTCATTCTTAAACATAGCACAGTAGCAACTTAACTGGATTCTAATGATTTTACTGTAGTGAATTTGAAACCAATCCAAAATAAGGCTATCTTTGTTTTTAATGTTTCTTTTGCTTACTGTAAAGTCTTTCTTAGCTGATTAGTTGAAGTTTGGTTATGTGTTTCATATTTGTCACTAAAATCCAAAGAAAAATACTACTGTTTGACAAGTGTTGTGATTTGTAGTTGCTTGTACAAGTTTACATGGGAATGCTCTTCTCATCAAGCCTAATGTTCTCTTCCTCAGTTTAAGCTGTAGGAGTTCAATGAATTTTGTTAGACACTATACAAAAAGCTCATCACTGGGAGCAAGGTAGCTGATAATCAAGACCTGTGTTTAGTCTTTGCTTCACCATCTACACTTGATGCTTTCAGTTGCACATCTGAATAATTGAACAGATGACCCTTCTAAAGGGACAGATGGAGGGAAAGCTCTGCTGAAGAGTTGATTATAAGAAGTAAATCTCGCCCTTGTCCTCAACACACCATGTCAGCTAAAATTAAAGATTGCTTTCTTTATTTAAATCATGTAGCTGGCAGCTTGGTTAAGTAGCTTTTTTAAACACAGGATTTTTACAGTTGATGAGTTTCAAAACTTCACCTCACTGCTGCATCATCCAGGAGCAGCAGTGCCTGCTTCCATGACCACCGGCTTCCTTTGGCATATATGTATTTGTGCTGTGTTAGTTTCACCATGTACCATTTTTTGTAAGCATAACTAAAACCTGGTCTTGCATGGAGGGATATAATTATTTACTTTTTGTTGAGATATAAGAATGAGCTGTAATTTTAATTTTTCATATGACTTTTAGGAGATTAATAAAATACACAATTTTGAGAAGTGACCTTTTATCAAAGTCTGAGGTTGCTGCTTGTTCTGTTTGAGTCTTAATGAAAAAAATGTAATGATGAAGTGAAAGAGAGGAACTACAATGAGTGGTCAAAGGTGAAAACTATGCAATCTCTTTACAGTGTCTAACAAGAATAGTAAAATTGCTTTGATGCTTTTACTTTGGCTTTAACAGGATCTAAGCAGTTACTAACATGACTTTATGACAAAACATCAAAGCATTAAAGGAAATCAATTAATGACTACTTACCTACTTCTCTACATGATGTGTAGTTAAAGGCTTTCTGTTCAGTGTCCTCTTGTTAATGTGAAAGGGGTTTTTATTATTCAGATGAATATTGTAATAGAAAAGGCTTTCATATGGCAACATGAAATTAAAATGCCTTGTGTGGACTTGTGTTTCTGGTGGACTTGCAGTTTCTGGATAGTTTGTGATCAGATTCACTTGCCCACTTATAAAGCAGATCTCATGTGTTCTGTAAGAGTATAATTTAAATTGCTTAGACTGAGCTTACAGGAAAAGATGATTTGTAAAAACTAGTAATTAATACAGCTGATAGTTAGACATAATTTGATATAAAACCTCTTAAATCTTGTTGACATGACTATATGCAGTCTTGGTTATAAATAAGCTTCCATGTATTCTCAGCAGCCTGTCAATCTAATTGTTGTGTCTGATAGAGGCTAATAATGTACCTAAGTTTTTCTCTATGTGATAGCTTTTCCCTTATTTGTGTTTCTCACTTGTTTTATTTGCAAGTCAAACAGTTGAATCTGCAAGCTCCTCAGCATCAGGCTTCGGGGATGTGGACAGCATTGGTTCTGCTCCTTGATGAAGCAGCATCACAATGTGTTACTGAAACATGCAGAACTGTTCCTGAAAAAATTTCATGGTCCTGAAAAAATACTATCTGCATTGTTGACTTGTAATCTGTAGTTTGATTTAAAGGGTATTTAGAGTGTGTTTTAGAGTCATTTGAGGATATTTAGTGTGTTTTAGGGTCATCAGAGTCTCATCCTTTTGTCTTGGACCTTTATGACTGTTCCAAGGCAGTTCTGGTTGTACAACACCTTGGCCTCACACAGGTCTGATGTGTTATGCGGTTAGCTGGTAATGTTTCTGCTCTTTGATGTAAATTGCTGTAAGGCTTCAAAGTATATAAAGGAACTTGGACTGCAGTTCTAACTCCTGTAGTTTACTCATATGCTGATGGCATCTTGTTAGATCCAGTAACATTAAGTCTTTATAATCATTTCCACACATAGAAGGTTGTTTTATTTTCTGTTTGCCTCTATCTCTTGCATCTATGCAGAAAGAAGGAACAAGAAAGTAGAGTTGTCTTTAAAAATAGATGTCTGGTCTCAAATTCTAGCAATACCTTTAGAAGATGCTAAACTCTTAAAAATCCATAAGGCTACCAATATCTGGTAGAAGTGATACCAGCTCTGTTTTTCTGGTTAGGAACTCCTGTCTTGGCAAAGTTGGTCCAGTCGTTACTATCATCCCTGAAAAGTGTATTGAACTCCTGTGTTTGACTTAATTCTGCTTGCTTTGAAGGAAGAACAATCTAGTGCAGGTTTATTCATCATTATCAAGAAAAGGGAGTAATTTGTGTGTACAGTCTCATCTGATGACTTCTCTAGAAGGAAGAGGGAGCAAGAGCTGAATTTTATTTAACAGTGCTGGATTGAGTAGAATACACTCACTGGCTGGTGGCTAAAGCACATGGCAGAAGGTACTGCAAGACTGATTCCCCAGCAGAACTGACCTCAATAAGGAGCAGGTATTTCTGTACTAAGGAAAAATGTTGAGCTCAAAAGTGTAAATGTGCTTTAGTTTAAGGAAAAAGAAGGCTGTTCTTGCATTCTTCAGGATTCCATGTATGCATTCAGCTATTAGTTACTGATAACTGTGCAGGGGCCAGAGGGGATGTGGAGAAGCACACCTGTTTCAAACTATTGTGTGTTGAAAACATCTGTTGCCGTGAATGAGAGAGGTCAAATTAGTCCTAAATTTAATCACACCAACAAATTTTTAGCAAAAACTTCAAAACTAAGTTCCTGATACTGAAGCAATTTATTTTCCTGTCTTTTTTGTCCCTGACACAAGTACAAAGACCTGTGCAATTACAAGGTTTAAGCATGATGATGTTATGTCTGCAAATATTCTCAGAAATTTTTTGATAAGTATCAAAATTGAGACTTTGTTGAATTAAAATTTCCCTGAAATGTTTTGCAGCCTGAATTCATCAGTAACAGCTGTCAGTGCCCCCCCAGAATTAAAAATAACTCTGCCTTGTCTAGAGGGGAAAAGCAAACAATAGAAACATCAAAAACAAAAGGAAATTTAAGAGATTTGTAATGTCTTGAAACTTTCCTAAAGTGCACAGAGTCAGAACCGTTTGAGCTGAGGTGCTGATGTAAAGGAGAACCTCTTCTCTCCAAGGCTCAGCTCTGCCTCCATGCCACAGACCTGTCAGCACTGTGCCCATTCCATTTCCCAGATGGATGAATGGCTTCTTTCAGTTTTTAGAGAGTGCATTAAATATATTTATAAACATCTAGATTCTGGTGTTCATAATGTAGGGATTTTAAACATATGTCATGAGAAAATACATTAAAAGGTCTCATCTAATCCATCCAGCAGAATGGTTGAGCAGCTCTTTTTAAAGGAGACAAGCAACAAACCACCCACTGCTGCCTTTCTCCTGCCTTTCATTTCCTCCTCCCCCTTTTTACAAAAAAACCCAACTGCCCCCAATACCATATTTCTAAAGGGTGATTTGGAGAAATCTGACTGATAGCAGATGAAGCTGGAGAGGGGATAAGATGGGACCTTTTTTTTTTCTTCTTCCTGACATCCTTTCCTCTAAAACTACAATACAGTAGTGTTGTTTTGAGGGTCAGAATTAATCCTGCTCTATCCAGCTGATTATTGAATGCACCAGGCAAAGATGGGCAGAAGCTCAGGCTTTTTCCTGGTGGAGAGACTGAGTTGTAAAAGGTAAAGGAGGCTGTTTGAAAATTAAAAGACTGGTTTTTAAATAACTGCTCCTTTAAAAATTAGAAGGAGATTGTCCCAGGGTATAAATTCAGTTCATGTCTCCACTACTTACAAAGCAGTGTCAACTGGCTAGCTCTGTCTGAAAAATGTGAAATGGGAAGAAATTAGAAAAATTAAAACTCATTCAGTGATCGGTTTTAGCTTCAGACTTCTGTGGGTTATATTATATACATGGGCTTCTCAAGCATGTGGACAAGACATTAACTTTGCTCTTCTATAGAAACAGCCAGCAATGATCCTAGAAACTGGAACTTTCTGATAATACTTTTTATAAATTAGCAGGAGTTACTAACTTCAAACCAATGTTGTTGCACCATAACATTCAGTAGTAATGGATTTCTGTATGTAACTTGTGCAAGTAAGGATTTTATTTATATTATATGAAGCTAGTATGTTTTTTTTCTTTAGATCTTTGCATAGTAGACGCTTTTTTTTTTCCTTGCTGGGAAAGAAAAGAGTATCTTACTTTCTGAAGACAGTAACTCTTTTAACCTATTGTAACTATACTATTTTAGATACTTATCAAGAGATGAATTCATAAAACAGGTGGTAGGGTAAGTGCTCATGGCAAAACAACATGGAATAAACTGCACCAACAATGGTTTTTGGTTTGCCCAGGATCTGCCATGGGTGTGTTTTGGCAGAAGGTGTATGGTCACTTGATTGCCAGGTCTTCTTCCTAGCAATGGTCACCATCAGCTTTAAAGTGTAGCAGTAGAGTCTGAGCTTTTAATATTAAAGAAATGTTCTTGAACATGTAAATAATCTCATAAAATCATTTTTGAGTAGGAGAATGAAGAATGTGATAAGAGCATAAATATGGCTTATTTTCTCTAATGCATTTATAGTCTCATTTGACATGCATTGGCCTTTACTGGAGATGAATACAGTAAGAACTGAAATTACAGAAAAAGTGATTCCTCTGAGAAGGTGTACTGTGGCTTCCCAGTGGGACAACCCATGGTTTGACTGAAGCACAGTAGAAAAGCATTGTTATAAAATCAGATATCTAAGGCTTTATCTAGTTTCCAGTTTAATCAATAAGACTAACTGATCCTAATGGAGTTCTGATTCTCACTCTGTCCATTTGCTGATGGCTTTGGGGACACAAGGGACTTGATTCTCCTCCCAACTCAATGTAAAAATTACTTCTGGCACTCCCTTCTCATCCCAGATCTGACTGTGCTGCCAAATGGAGTGTCAGCAGCTTTGTCTGGACACAGAGTTTGGACTGAAAAGCAAAGTGTGCTTTGGATGTGTGCTGGCTTTAATTAAAGCAGAGATGTGAAGGTACATCCCCTGTGGCTCACATCTCCCTTGGGAAGGTGGGCTCTCCTCCTCAAGCCCTAGTGCTCACCAGATCTCCCCACCTAGGAATTTGTCCTAGTGCTTCAGGAGGTGAAAGGTATGATTGAAGAATAACAGTAATAAAACAAAGCTGTGAGCTTTTGTCTAGGGTTTTGAAAATAACTCCTTTTACAAGGAGGTGCCAATGAAGGCATCATCTTAATGCCTTTGCATCAATAAGTTACTCAGGCAAACAGTCATCTCTTACACAGTATGGTCAAAATTGCATTTCAAATAGGGATTTTTGTGTTTAATTGGTTCAATAGGCAACAATGTCAGTCATTTTCTAAAGCTGAAAGTGGTAGTGTCAGTAGTGCTACAGTGGCTTAAATTTTCAAGTATTTTCTTTCAGATTTTAAAGATCAGAATGCTAAACTGGAATAAAACCTTATGTACAGCAAGTACCTTGATTAAAACTTCAGACTGCTAAAATTAGCTTTGTCTGGCAGAGGTCTATTTGTAAGTGTTAAAAGTTTTGTTTGTTTTTTTTTTTATTTAAACTTATTTAGCTTGGTAATTTAAAATTTGAAGATTTTTCTTTCTTGCTCTACATGTGAATAAAACTGAGGTAGAAGAGAGTGAAATATGCTGCCTCCAAAGTCTTGAAAGTGATTAAAAGTAACCAGGTTGGGTAGAAAAGCACAGATAACTTGTAAAAAGCAGTCACTACAGTCTACAGTTGCTACAGTCACTAGTCAAGACTGTTCAGGCAGTTATCATGGGCTGGTTTCCATTTTAAAGCTATTTTTCAGTAAGCTATAAAAATTCTGAATTAAAAAGCTATTTTATGATAAACAATTGCTATTTTCTGATATTCTAAAAAGCCAAGGAAGTCTTTCGTTTTCCTGTATTTTCTACAAGTTTACATGTGTGGTTGCACATACCTTACTACTCAGCAAAACAAAAATAAAATTAATACAGTGGAAAGTATATGTAGTCACTGGTAAATTAAAATAATAGTTAAAGCTTAAGCATTAAGATTAATATGTATTATAAATCAAGGGGGTTTTGACGTGGGTGATGCATCCCTTCATGTTATACCCATTCTGTTTTATGCAACAGTAGTCTTCTGTTCTGAAACAAGCTTTTCCTATGACCTCTTACTTTTTTATTGCTGAACAACAAGCTTCAAGGCTACAAGTGGTTAGTTGTGACATCCCAGCCATGTTTTTCAGCTTGAAATAGTGCTAATATACTATTGGGCATTTACGTGCAGAGTCAAAAGGAGAAAGAACAAGATGTGTTGTGTTTTCTGTGTCTTTTCTGTAGCAAAACTAGACCACAGAAAAGCCTGAAGATATCTTAGAGACTTAATCCTTTAAGCATATGTAGGCATGAACTCTGTGGTAATTTGAAAAAATAGTGGAATTGAAGTTTTGTAAAAGAAACATTAAGATTGATCCAAATGCAATATGAATAGAAGTGTGCATAGTAAGGGTCTTAGAAAACTGCAGAAAAAAGGGTTCAGAATGTGTTGATAACCAAGGTCACCGTTCCTAGCTGTAAAATGTGAGGGGTGTGCTGTTCTTGTCAAGACCAAAAGGCTCGAAAGAAGGCCCTGAGGATGCTGCATCCTAGCACCAGGAGAGCAGTTATGAAGGAGCAGCATGCCCCATGTGCTCCCCTTTCCTCTTAACTGGGAAGGAAAACCTGATAATGGACAGACAACCTGATCTAATGCTCACTGAGACTGATGTTTGTGATTTTGAGACAAAGAACTACCTGATATTAATCAGTGACTCTTAAAGAATACAGGGGAAAAAGGCCTAAAATTTATTTTTTTTTATCACCAGTTGGGACCCCAAAAATTTTAAGACTAGTTGTTTTCCTTCTGTCAAAACTTGTGGTGGAAACAGCATCTTGGTACTTTGGATTATGTGGGAGTGAGTGAAATCTGAAAGTGTGAAGGTGTAAAATCAACTTGCTTTTTTTTTCCTTTATTTTATCCTTCCTGGGCTGCATGGTATGAATTCCCCTGCAATAGCTTTCTGTAAGATAAATATTTAACTTACTGCTATTTTACTTTACTATTTTTGACCTCTGCAGTTTTTAGGGAACTTTAAGTTTGCTAAAAATGGGTTGAAAGATCCCTGGACTTGGAGAAGCAATTCAGTATCAGCTATCTTTACCTATAATCCAGTTTTCTGCATGGAGGTAGGTAGATAATACAGGAGGTTAGCTAAGAACTCTGTAGTGTCTATTATGCATAAAAAAGGAAATAATCGTAAATTTGAGATTCCTTGTCATGCTGATGGTATTTACCATGGGGAACTAGCACCTGCTCTGCCATCATTATCTAGGAATGGACTATCCTAGTGCTCCTGGTGAATCTTCAACATTTGTCTTGACAGCACTTCTGATGAAAAACTGAGGATAAAAGCACCTGAGTTGCTGCCTGAGTATGTTGGCTCTAAAAGATTTCTGGGGAACAATTTGCAGTAAATCATTGGAGGGCTCTGTGAGTTCTTGAAGTGGTGTCCTTCTGCCCTCATAGTTCCAGCATTACATGAGGCTGCCAAAAGCAGTGAGGAATGCTAAGGGGCATCATAGAGATCTGCCAGATGTACTGGCATGTGAAGCTACCACATTAAACTGTGAACTAATTAAAGTGGATACAGGAACTTGCAAAACTTGCAACTCCAGAGGAGAAAAAAAAAATGCTCTGACTTGCAGAGGAGAAGAGGTGGTTCTTGATAGACAGTGAGCAAACACTATCTGTGGATCTGCATTTGCAAGACACTTTATGGCCACGTGTAAGGACAGGGAGAAAGGAAAGCTGCACCTCATTCTAGGAAATAACTATTTTTTTTCTTGCTGAAAGCAAAGACTTAATAGTATTTTTTACTTCTGTGAAACCCAAGATATTCATACTACTGTGTAAGTATGTAAAGATGGTTTATAAGTGTAGCTAATTATTCATGGTTGATGAGCATAGATAATTCTTACTTACTTATCACCACCATGGTCAAGCAATGAGAAGAAAAAGGTAACCCAAAATTCTCCAACAAGACCATCAGCCATTGTTCTCTACCACCCAGTGAAAGTTTTACTTTTCATTTCCTCATGTTAATAATGCATTTTTATTAAAAAGTCTGAAAGACCACAGGGCTGGCTTATCAATGTGCATCGGGCTCAAACTGCTCCCTCAGTTGAAGGAGAATTCCCACTCTTGCAATGGTTACCAGTTGCAGGTGTTTGGTGTGCAGGAGAGGCAGGGTTTGTGCTTGTGCTGCAGGAGCACTGCAGCTCAGCTCCTCATGCTGCTGCTCAAGCCAGAGTTTAACCTCTTAATCTCAGGGCAGGATCTGGTACAAACTGCTTAGTCTGGGGTGGGTCTGGTATCTTTACTTGCCATCAGCTGTGCATCTTAATCCACAAGTATTAGAACCCAAAGGTGTTTCTGAATAGAAATTTTGCATCTTGACACCAGCAGCAGTCTCTCTTACTTCTTAGCCAAGTTTTACTGCAAATTCTTGTCCGTGCAGCATAGTTCTTATGATGGCATCTGACTCCAAACTGACAAGACTGGATTGTGGGGCTGGGGGTGTTCTCTGTCAGTAGAAAAAGTCAGACTGTACCATGGTTCTACTAAGGATTATAATCACTTTACTCTGGAATTTGCCATTTTGGACTGGAGGATTACAGTTCTGTATTTTGCCATTAAAACATTTCAATCTAATTTTGTTATTGACTATTCATAATGCATGCCTTTGAGCTATTAAAAGGAATTTGATCTTCACATTTTTGGTACTATTTCAATTAAAATACTATTACTAGACTTTTAAATGCATCATAAATAGCAGCTGTAGCAACTTTATCATGCCTCTCTTTTTAAATGCTTTTTGCAAGTGATGAATGTTTAGAATAACATCTTTTTTGTGACAGGAAAATTAGAAGAAATACAGCTTACAGACCAACACTTAAATATTTTTACACATAAATTAGCCTAGATCCTTCAGTTGCCTCTATATTGACTGAGAAAAGAGCAAAAACTGGCGAAGCCTGGCAGTGTTTATGCAGCCTCAGAGCACTGTGTGACAATTAATGACACCATGTTCCTCCCGAGATGGGAATGGCTAGTACAGATCCTCCTACAATGAAAAAACATCCTTGTATAAAGAGGCAATTGATTTAATGAAAGAAATCAAACTGACAGTTTCCACTGAAATCTCATTTTAAACCCTAAATATTGAGGCCCCAGAGGAAACAATAGTGAGCCAGCTGTAGTATAGCCTTTATCAGTAAGTTATTTGGTTTTTAGAATGTAGTATTTTGTTCACAAGTTTCTGTGGAAACTTAAAAACATAGGGAATATGAGATTCAGAGTTAAATAACTTGTAGAGACTTGAAGTCTAATGGAAATGGAATGGAATATCAGTTACTGCTTGCTCAGAGAATTGGATACTGTCTTCAGGATAACATGTTTCTGAAGTAAATAACACGGGCTCCTGCCGCAGGAGTTGATACAGCTGTGACAATGGGCAGGGGATTTCAGTGGAGGATTCCAGGTTTGTGCTACATGGGATCTCACTCCCTCCTTCTGCCTTCAAACACTTCCAGAAAGAAAAGAATGAGCTGTTACCAGCTGAGAAACTTGCTGCTGAGACTTTCCTTAATCAAACAGTCTGTACTCATGCGATGTACCCTAGAGAGCAGGTCAGTTTGCTATCTTGGTAACAGGTTGCATTTATGCTCTCTATCCTAAATATCTGTTATAATTTAAAAAAGGAATAAAGGGAATGTTAATTGTTCTGATATCTGGTTTTGACTACTTCTGAATTAGACAAATGATAAGGTGTGTTTAATTGGATTTTTTAAGCATCTTGGAGATAGAGATTGGTTAGCAATCACCTAAGAAAAACTTGGTGCCTAGCTCTCTTGGTGCTGGAAACAGCACTCAATTTCCACTTTTACGGTTTCCTTAAGATTTAAAAACATTAGTCAACCAAGTGATATGTCTCAGTAATGATGTTATTTGTGCTGTTTTCTCCTTACTTACGAAGTTTTATCAGTGAAGTGTTTAATAGTTTTTCTTTTTGTGTGAAATTGGGGGAAAAATCAGTATGTTAATCTGTTTTTCTGATGTTTTGCAGACAAAAAATAATGCATGTTGAAAAAGAGGGTGTAAATGACAAAGGATATTGTTCCCCTTACCAGCAGTAGATGTTTTAGGAGTGAATTTGCTTTCTGGAGAAGAACCTCACTCAGTAGTGGTAGTCTCTGTTTCAGCAGGAGGTGTTCATAGCTTGAGACTTGATTACTTACACCTTCCTCACATTTTAAGATACAGCTGGGATAACATGGTGTTTATAATTCACTGACCTCGGGAGTTTCATGCCTCTTGGTTTTTTGTTGCTACTGCTGCTCTTCCATACACTTGTATCACTGTAAAAGTTGGTTTCTTTGTGTGATACAAATAACCAGTCAAGAGACTTCTTTAGTTACCTGGTTGCAGAACATAAGTGGAGATTCTAAGGACAAAAGGTGGAATACTGGAGCGTGTGAATGCTGCTGTAAGCTGCTACTGAGCTGTAAAGAAAGAAAGAAAATTAGGCAAGGCTTCTGTAACATTCTGCATTTTTATGGAAGTGTTTGGAGTGTGTGATGGTTTGGTCCAGAGCACCAGAGCAAACAAAATAGACCTCTGTTTATATGGGCTGAAGGATGTATCAAAAATAACAAATTCAGTAGTATCAACGAAAAAATTGTACACAAGCATCATCATCTTACTATGAAACATCAAGTCTCATTCCTGTTGTGATATCTCTCTTCTAAATTACATGCACCCTTCTCAGAGAAGCATCTACAGCTGATCTGACAACAAGTGGTTAGCAATTAAATGGATCCTTTGATTTCTGCCGTGCTGTCAGCTGATGATAGTTGGCTTGAAACAGAGATTCTTGTGGTACTGTGTGATCTCTACAGCTCAGGATTGTGCAGAAGGGAAGAAAAATGCTCCTTTTCATTCTGGCTTCGTACAGTAGCTGATCAGAGTTGGCATAGTCTGCTTCTCTTAGCCCACGCTCATCTCTGATGCTTTAAAAAAAGTCACTGCATCCTTAAGGTGATTTTTGGGTACTGTCACTGTCCTTGTCATGATTCACTTTTTCCTTGTACTGAGGCAAGCTGTAAGACAGTGGCAAGGCAGGTGGCAGTGGTGCTGAATGTTCTAAAACAGTCCCAGCAGCTTGCAGTGCTCAGTGGTGTGGGAGTTAATCTCCCAAAACTGCCCTCATCCTCACAGGAGCTGCACAGGCCCTGCATTTTCCTTGTCATCACTACTGCAGGAGGAAAGGGGATCTTGTCTGTAGTCAGCCCAGCAGTTTGGACAGCAGTGCTTTCTCCTCTGAAATAAAAACAGATCAGTCAGACCAATAGCCCATAACTGGACTGGCAACTGCTGCCCTGAGCTGTTGTGCTTGCAGGGAACTCAGCCGAAGAGGTGGGACTGGGGGGAGCTCTGCAAAGCCTGGGATACCAAACTGCAGTGGTGATGGGCTTCAGGAAGGAGTAAAGGAATTTCCTCCCTGTAGAAGAAATGATTCATGTAATGAACAGTCAGCTTCTTACGTCTGGTGTGTCTAGTTTCCTTACCAAACAAAGTGTGTGAGGGAGTTACAGAAGCTCTCTTCATTATATTTAACACTTACTTGGTAGGACGGGGCAAAAACCAGGTCTGCAGTATTTTGTTATATTGCCTGCCTGTTATAAACTGCACTTCAAAATCAATGTATTAAAATCTGTAAGATGCAGATTTTCTAGATGTTTGGTTTCCTGTTTATCAGGCTCTGGTTTGAAGGCGTGCACTGAGTAAAATATAGCCAGAGTACAGACCTGCTCTACTTCTCTAATCCTAACCTCTGCAAGGACAGAGGAAGAACTATTTTGTGGTGTGACTTTACTATTCCTATTTCAAATATATCTTTGTTATTTTGAAGTCTTTGGGATAATTAGCAAGGCTTGGCATTTGTTCTTTTTTATGAAAAGGTCCTTAAACCTTTAGTTCAATCAGAGTACATGTTTTGCTGCAGCACCCTGTAGTTCTCAAAAGCACAGTAGGGATGTGTAAAAGTCAGGAGTTGGCAGTGTGTGTGCCAGTGTGCTCCAGTAGACTTGCCCAAGTAAGCTTGTTATCTTTGGCAATTCTGGGGAAAAATAGCTGGTCTTGAGTTCATGCTAGCTTATTCATTGATCTTCAGATAATGTAATGTGATTTGTATAGATATGAAACTCCTGTTAAAAAGTCAAAACAAGACTGAATTAAGTGAGACTAGAAGGACTTGTTAGGATAGTCCACTCTAAAGTTCTTACATCTGTACTGAGAAATATTTATCACGAGAACAAAATTGTGGTGTAGTTTCAAGTTCTTGAGTTGGAGGGAGTGTTACTGGTTTTTTTTAACGTGCTAAAATAATGAAATAGCAATAGTTGAAGGCAGACTCAACCCTTCTATTTCTGTCCCAGTTCTTTTTGCTTTGAGGTTTAACATCAGTGTAAATAGCATCCAAATCCAAGAGCTCTCCTTGCTGGGTTAGGGACTTCTAATGCTGTTAAAGATACCCAGAGTGGTGTTACTTGGACTCACCTGTTGCAACTGCAGGAGCAACACAGAGTTCTATGCTTCCCAGAAGTGCAAGCTTTATATCTTCAGGGATGGCTTTTGTGCTCTGGGTGAGGCTCTAAGTGGGCAGGGTTTCACTGTTGTGCAGGTGGGGCCTATTTAAATATACACCTGTGTGAGTTCCTATTGCCCCTGTGTACACCTAGGTAAAACTGCAGGTCTGATAAGGTTGAAATCACTTACACGTGTGTTCTTAGCTTTACTGCTTGCTTTCTTAAGTGCTGCTAGAGGAAACTTGAAAAACTTGCCTTGTGTTTCCAAATCTTGAAGATGTGCTTTGGATTGATCTCTTGGATCTGAGCCATCCGTGGGGCTTTCAATGCATGTTTATGTTTTCAAGTTGGGGCATGGTATTTTTAAACTAAATTTTAAACTTCCAGAAAGATGAGTGCTGTAATCAAATACACAATTTCTCATGAGAATCCCTGATTTAATTGGGTTTTTTTCAGAGAAATAGTGGTAGCTTACTACTGGGGAGTACTGTTTCACACTGTTTGGTGTTAAAGCTGTCTCCAAACAGGCAGTGAGACATAAGTTTTAAAAAAATGTGATTTTCTTAATACTAATAATTTATTATGGCTCTATGTATGTAGTACAATGGGAGTTACTACATGAGGTAACATCAACCAATAAATATGGTGGTTCATAAGGATTTTTGTCATTCAAGTAAGCAGAAATTATCTAAAGAGGTAAAGTAAAAATTGAGTGAACTGTAGACTCCATGTGAGCACTAAATACCACTGTTTAAGCAGGCTGTGGAGTTGATTTACTACAAACACTGTTTTTTATTGGGGGCTTGAATTTTTTTGTGTGGCTTTTTTTTTTAACATTGGAGAAAAGCATCTCTGGATTTCTTGGTTAACTGAAGATACCTTGGAATAATCACATGCTAGAATGTACTGCTACCTTACCAATATAGGCTAATATGAGAATTAGTGTTAATAATTCAGTCTTTGAAAGCTTGGAAAGCTCAGAAGACTGCTGGAGCTTCAGAATATATGCTGTATCATTTGCTTATTTATATCTGTGGTCCAGCAATTTAGACTGCCACAGTCATGTCCCATTGATCTCCTGGCAATGTCCCCTTCAGTCTGAGGCAAGACACCAGTTGCTTAGATCCAGCTGATAACTTGACAAAAATGAATGGAAAGCCTTGATATGGACAGAATTGTCATGGGGTCATGCTGGGCACTGCTCAGGATGAAATACTGTACAACAGTATAATATTTTGCTTGATTTGCTGCTTGCCATCGTGCTGTGCCACCCTGTCCTGCTGTCTTGTGGCACTGATGTGGTGCAGTGATGAGCCATCTCAGCCAGTTAACCACTGAAGGGAGGAGGAGGAATCTCAGTAGCTGTTCCTGTGGCTCAGCAAGGCATGGGGTGGGATGCACTTAGGGTGTCAGGCTCTCTGTAGCTCCCCACCAAAAAACTGCTTTGACATTAGGATTCATAAGAAAAGTGGTTTTCAGGAATAAAGGAAATACCATTTTGAGTGCTTTTTGCCATTTCTTCTTACTGAGGCTTTACAATTTTTGTTGTTCAGCTTATAGAAAAGCAGTTAAATTTAATTCAGGAAGCAGCTGACTTAGCTCTGCAACTTAGCTCTGCCTTGCAATAACAAGATCTGGGTCAGAAAAGGCTGGAACAAGAATAACACTTATGAACTTGCAGTGCTTTGCTTACAATGCAGAATTGCCATTTTACCCATATTATTATTCAGTCTTTTGTTTCCCTTCCAAATCACTGTGTATGAAGGGCCAGGTAACCTTCTGTTGGTTTGTTTATTTTAGAAACATGCACAACTACAAAGATGCTTGGGCAGGTGATGTGCCCAGAACAACTTGTAATTCCAAAAATAGCTGGTTTAGGTTGAGCATCATGCTGATACCTTGGGAGTTGCCTGGATTCTCTTTTTTTTTGTTTCTTCCTTCCTACCACTGAGTTTCTCTTTCCTTCATTTAGGAGAGAGATTCCTTCTACACAGCTCTTGGCTTTTCTTCCTCTTAACCTGTCAGTGTCAGTGGATATTTCCATTAAGTTACTGTAGTTCCAGTTCTGCAGCCTAGCCCTCATTCTCTTGGATATAGGGAAGACAGACCCTGAGTGTGTGATTCACCTTTTTATTTCAGTGGTTTTAGGAGGCCACTCCACAGACATCATCCTAGATGTTTTTGATCCACAGCCTTTGCAGCAGCTTATAACATGATGTCTGTGCATAATGTTTGGTGTCAGGGGACACCAGGCTGCTACATACTGGCTGAGACACTCATGGCAGTGGTTATGTCAAAGGCAGAAACACTGAAGGTCTCTTTAGCACTGCTTATCTGTCTGAACTCTTAAGACCCCCATCAAAGGCACTTCTTATGCCTTGTCTTTAAGGTATCTGTCCTACCTTGGAGGTTCCAGACAGTATTCGTTGGTCTCGAAACTGAATATTGCCATCAGCATTCATTCTGTTGTGCAAACAATGGTGGCTTTTTTTTCCTATTCTAGATAAAAGAATTGTTTTGTTCTTTCTGTTTTAAAGGCTCTGGCTTGTTTTATCACGAATTCAATGTTGTGGTGTGGCATTTCAGAGAGAGAGGAAAGCTACCCACAAAAAACCTGCTGTGAAACTAGTTTAAACTGTTATGGGTTGTTGGGTTTTTTTTTTATTGATGACTCAGCAGAAAACAAAGATTATTTTGAAAGAGACCCTGACATGCATTTATCAAAGACAGCATTGAGATGAGTCCCTGTTCCTGACTGCTGAAAAGTGTTTGCAAGGAATCTTTCTTGTGACTGTAAACTTTTATGCACTTCTCATAGTAACTTGACTTGCAGACATAACTTGATTTTGTCTGCAGCCACAGATTTGTCACACCTGGTCTAAGGCTCCTTGTAGAGCACAGTTTGAGGGAGGGGGAGAAGGAAATGAAGATGCTTGGATTTAAATGCTGCTTTGCCCAAAGGCAGAGATCTTCACTCGAGCTGTAACACTGGGAGGCAAATGGCTACTGTGAACAGAGCATCCTCCTGGGATTGTTCTGGTCCTCTCAAAAAGCAAATCCATCCTGTAATCAGTTAATGATTTGTATTGCATGTAGAAACTGTATTTATGACTTCTATTGTTGTTGCAGCCTTCCTTTTCTGATAAGGCAGATTACTGCTTCTGGAGGTTGAGCATGTTTTGGTTTTTCCAGAAAAAGAAAAAGTGGATATTTTTAGCACAAGCTTTCCAGGGTGCTGTACGTCACCACATTGCTAAATGGCTCCTCACCAATGTGGCAGCAGGTTTTTCCTTCTGTGCTCTTGGGGTAAAGGTGTGTTGCATTTTGTAAGAGCTGATCTAAAGCCTGTCAGCTCTTTCCTGAAGTATAGCTAAGCACCTCCGGTTCATTAACCATTTCTCAATGCTTTGGCTATAACTAAATGTTGTCATTTGGGCAATGACTGATAAGAAGAGCATAGTTTGTCCTTGAATTGCAGCACTCCTGGTTTTTAGTAACTTAGATTTCCTACCTTATCTCACAAAATCCAAGTTGATGCAATTATAGGTTAAATAGTGGACCTAGGATTTTATATTTAAAGTGTTTAGGAGTCTTTCTGCTGTTGAAAATATGGGCAAATTAGTGCATGAAATAGAAAGATTCCACATGGAAATTACATATGCTAATGGTTATATACTAATCAAAAAATTAGACTCGCTCCATATGAGGTGGAAAGTCTGGCCTGGTTAAGACTTCAGAAAAGAGTAAACAATTTTTGGTGGTATAACTGTGTTTGCTACTTGCTCTTTCTAGTCTAGGATTATTTTAACTAATGACTTTTTTCCTCTTTTCCCTACCTGTACGTCTATTAAAAACAGTTCATAATCTGTGACTAATTGCAAAATACAACTTAAAAACATCAGAAAAATATTCAAGAAGCATAATATACTTATTTAAAAAGAGAACAGATCTCAAACTAGTTACATGTAAAGGACGGATCATTCAGACTTGGAGCCAGGAAAATATTTTCTGTCAATAACACTGCATATTTCATGTTGAAATGTGTTGACAAGACACATGCTTATTTATAAGTCTCATCAAATCAAGTTTAAGAAACCAAAACTAAGGCTTTGTATTTTTTTTCTTCCTTCCTTCTCTTCCCCTCCTCAGCCTGCGATGAGCATTGCTGATGGTTCAGAGCACTTGCAGAGGTCTGGTTCTTGCAAAAAGAGCAGCTGCTCACAGGCTTTCTGCTTGCTGTATGTCTGGTTTGGGTTTTTTCTTCTAGCACCTTTGCATGTCCTCCTGGCTGCTTGCTTGTGTGTATTTGTATTCTCTGCAAAGTAAAATGTATTTTGCATGAGAGTCAACAGACTTTATCCTTGGTCTCCAAAAGTTGTTCATACTACATCATAGTTCCCAGTAAGTAGGTGCTTTGCAAATATTTGAATAGCAGAGCAGCAAAGGAATGATAAATGAAATCAATCCTCCATGCCTCTACAGTAGCAGATATCTAGAGCTGAACTAGTCACTCTCAACTCCACTGGGAATGAAAGCACCTCTTTCTCTGCACTAAGGTCATTATATCTTATTTCCTCTTTTAAATACTTGACCATAGCAAGATCATTCTGGACCCAGTTTGTTGTTGTCTAGGTCACCATCATGATAAGGCCCAGCTGCACTTACCAGCTTGTGCTTCATCTCTTGCTATTTCCATTGTCAGTTGAATTCTGCTTAATTAATAGTTGCAGAATTAATTACTTACAGCTTAAATGAGTGCATTTGAATCTTTAGGCAGCCTACAGTTAAATCTTTCAACCAATGTAATTTCTATCTGGTGAAGACCAAAGTTTGTCGAAGGAGGATAGAGGAAGGAAAGTGAAGCAAGTGAGAAATTATGTAGGTGTTTGCTGTATTTCCTGTACATCAGGAGTTGTTAAAAGATGATTTTGGTTGGATGGGATGAAGAAGAGAGGAGGTTAAGAGGCTGTTAACAATTTGGTATGAACACTTGAGGTGCTCTTGGTCACTGTATAGCTGTGAGCTGGTAACAGGCTCTGGCAGGCTGGATCTTGGATTAGATTTACACTCGTGAATGGAAGTGTGTCATAGCAACTGAAACAGCAACCATCTGACAGGTAAGTAGATGCTAGTGAAGTGTCGTGGGGGTTGTTTTGGGAGCAGAATGTTTGTTTGGGCTTTTTTTAGTAAAAGCACACAACTAAACTGCTTTGGAAGTGCCTACACTTCAGCTAGTGAAAGCCAGATTTGCTTTTGGCTTTACTGCTTGCCCGAAGGCATTAATGTAAGCAGAGCACTTAAGCATACTGTTAAAAAGCACTTTGTGGCCAAATTCAGCCTGCTATTCAAATACATTAGTGGCACAAGGAAAGAAGGCAATCTGTAATTCTTATTAAGGTAAAAAGCAAGTTGCATAAACTTCTTTGTTGAAACAATTTATTTAATGTTTTGAATATTGTTTTCCTCTTTATTGCTCAAAATGCTTTCCATATACTTTTACAGTGTTAACAATGAAGTGGATGTTTTAAGGATAAATTATACTTGAATTTTCCCCTAGGTTCTATAAAACAACAAATTTGCAGTAATTTGTGACCTCAGAAACATCTTTCCTTTAAACACCCTCTTCTCAAAGAATCTACTATGAAAAAAATTAAAGTGATTAATTGTATAAAGATGGGATACATGCTATTAAAGAGCCACATAAGTATTTCCATAATTTTACTGCAAATGCATTTCTTATCTCTGAGTGGAGCCTTAAGTCCTCTGGATGTTTTACTTCCTCCAGAGCACTCGTTAAAGTAGAGCTGAAATGTCTGGTGTGTGAGGTGGTGTCAGGAGCTGAAAGAGAGGTTATTACAGTGATGCTGGTTTTAAAAGTTGTTCCTGGTTTTTCAAAAACAAAGAAAACGTGTAGCTGGTGACAGTTTGTGAGTTAGCACTTCTGAAAGGGAAATAGGACAATAGTTATTTTCATATCACACTCTCCAGCATTTGCTTTATCAGGAGATTGTTTCAATAGCAAAATTCATACTTTCTGAAGTTAAAGTTATTCCTGTTTTATGTCACTGACCTTTTATTACTTTTAGGCTGTGAGAGATGTATATTTTACAGAAAACATGGCTTGTATAGTACCAATAGGCAGTAGTAAACTTATCATTTAATGCTGACTTATGTCCATAGTGGATTTTTATTTTGACTGTAATTTAGAGACATTTCAACAGCAATTAGTGCTACCTCAGTTTGAAAGCTCTGACTTAAACCTCATCTGCAGAGATTAATTTTTCATGTTCAAACCTTAATTAGAAACATTGTCAAGCTAATTCTTGGAAGCCCAGACTTCCCAAAATTGAACACGAGTCAGTGGGAACTGTTTCTGTTGTGCTCTCCTGAAAACCAGGTGAGAAGTACTCTAAAGTGGGCACCCAAAAATCCGTGTAAGGTTGGATGCAAAAGACCCAGGTGCACCAGCCATGCTTTAAAAGGGAGTTGGTTTCTGACAAGCATAACTGATAAAGAGCTGTTTTGTTTTTGATTTGTTTGTGAAACTGCACTCCTTCCAAAACAGCTCCTACGATGTCTCCAGCTCAGGTGAGATGAAGTGAGCTATGCTGGCAGAGGTGCAGTTTTCTGCTGGCATAAGTTAGGCCTACTTTGTGGTTTACTGGTGACACTGTCAAGTGCAGAGCTAGCTATGATTGCATTTCAACCTGAATAAAACTAATTTCCAGATGGTAAACCAAAATGAAATATGAGAATATGGTGTTCTGTATATATGCTTCGTGTGGACTAACACTTCAAATGAAGTAGCTCAAATGCCTTCCTGGTTGGTACTAGTCCTTAATTCCACTTTACTGTTGAGGAAATTGGGCTGCTTTCCTTGTGGGATTCATCTGAGCTAGTTGTATTCATTGACGTGTTTTATTTCATGAACATGACACTGAGAAACAAAACCTCTGCTTCTTCAGAGATAAATTACCTTGATTGTTTGTGAATACCTGTACAGTGGTTCCTCTAGAGCCCATTTGCCCTGCAGGTGATTCTCAGGAGCCCTTGTGTTGGAGGAAATGGAGGACCTTTTCTCTGAGGCAGTGGGCAGACATGCACAAAACCCTTGTGCTTGCTTTTAGATCTTTCAGTCCTGGGTCGGGTAAGCACAGTCACTGCTGTGGTTAGAGAGATCACAGTACGGCAGCATCTGTTTATCCATCATTCAGTACTTGAAAAGATTAGTACAAGGCTATTCTTAGCACTGGCAGATAGATGGTATGTTATTTTAGAATGTGTATTTATTTAGTGTTTTCTTTAATGGTATCTGTGTTAGTATTTGAGGTCACTTGAGCTAGCCAGGCTGTATGAGTCATTTTTATCCAACTGATTTTACATGTTGTAGTCCAAAACATTTTTTTTTTACTTCTTCTTTTTTTTTCCCTTTCTTTTTTCTGGTAGGTTTTTTCCCCCTGGATTATGACCTTATAAAAACAACATATTCCTCATGTTGTGCCAAGTGCAGCTCTGAAAATTGGCTTTACTTGATCTGTCGTGCCTTCTGGGCTTATCTACTGCTAGACAGTAGAGGTGGGAAGGAGACAATACAGGGAGCCTGAAGACAGGAAGATGTCCTTACAGTGCTGGCAACCTTCCTGTGTTTGAAGCCTGCAAAGATGTCTTCAGTCTAAGGGAAACAGAGACAAGAATTGGAAAGATAATCTTCCTAGCCAAAAGTTCAGCAGAGCTTTTGGCTTCACTGCTGTTTGAATTCAAGTTTTAGAGTTTGTGGTATAAAGTTGGTTGGCTGATAAAGATTTTATTGACATAACTGCTTCTGCAAGCCTAGGCAGGGATAGTGTGTGTCACTATTTGTTGCTTCAAACATTAAAAAGAAAAATTTAACACTAAGTTTGTAGAACTTCAGAAATATTAGAGTAAATGGGTTTTTTCTAATATCTGGCTGTCCAAAAAAGGATATGTTTGTCTTGCATTTGACAAATATGCAAAGTTTTTACAAGTCTTTTTATACTGAGACAGTAAATTTACCTGAGAAAGATGTATAAATATTGAAAATTTGTCATACACACTTGAATTAAAGAACAATATTTTAAGACAAAAAGAAACCTAATGTTTTTCTTTCAAATAATGTATACTTTTTCAGTCTTGTTGATGCTTAGGCTTAACATGGCATGGCATGGCAGTTCTTAGCCAAGAACTGAGGATTATGCTATTTTCTTGACGACTGCTTTGCAATTGTACATTTTCTTGCTGTGAGTAGATGAAATTCTGTTTACTTGGGCATTAGAGAAATCTCATCCATTCGGGTTCTAAAAGATAGTATGAGACAAAAAACATGTCAAACAAGGCTCTGCTTAAGTGACTCTGAGACAGCAGACTGTAGTGAATTCTAAAGCAGATGTTTAAATGAAGCTTAAATTGATAAGCAACTGATTGGTATTGATATGTAACTGATTTTAATTCAGTTTTGTATTTGTATTTAATGAAGTCAGTCCTATCTAAATAGGAAGGTCCACTGAATGCCAGTCTCCTCTGAAGATTCTTGACAGTGGACTGGCAGGCAAGAGTTTGTTTTTTAAGAGAGATCCTTTTTTAAATCCCTTTGTCAAGCTCCTCCTGATAAATTGCAAAGCAATGCACTAAACCAGCATTCATTTTCCTAAGTTAAATAAAGCAGCCTTAAATGTCCTGGATGCACAAACTGGAAAATAAGTTAATCAAATCAAGTTTTATACTTGACATCGTAATATTTTTTTTAAACAAAGGAAGTATTATCTGAAGACTATAATCAGTTCAACTCACAAGCATGCTTTAAGATTTCAAAACTAGATCTCATCTTCCATAATATTTTTTAATTAGGGGACCAGAAAAGGAAAACAAGGGTTTTTTTGAGTCCCAATTGGTTTCTAAACTCTGAGTGACCTGTCTGTTCAACTTTGTTAGCAGAAATGAAGAAAATATTCTGTCTTCACCTGAAAAAAAAGTTTGTTACCCAAAGTTAGTTTTGCATTTCAGCAAACTTGGGGTTTTTTAAGTACTTAAATCTTGGCAGCAAAATCAAATGTCAAAATAGGTTTATGTGCAGGAGGTTAGTTTTGGTTACTGTTATTTTTCATTCTGTCATATGTTGTACAAGGTATTGAAGTTAAAAATTTCATTTAACTTTTAAAGTACATTTTTGGATTAATTTTTCCTCACTTTGTAATAATCACATCTCAGATTGCAAGCAGTGCTCCCAGCTTGAGGGGCTGTAGCTCATAGTCCAAACACTTAGGGTAAGGAATTGCACAAGGAAACGTTTCTCTGCTGCCTCCACTTCCCTGCAACCTCGCAGTGAGAAGTTTGACAAGTCATCCAAATGAACAAAAGTCCTTTTTTGGCAGGTTTAGTTTGGGTTCTAGCTCTGGTTTATCACACAGCTGACAACACATCCAGGCATGTCAGAAGGGGAAAAATCTTGGTGAAACAGCAGAAAAAAATGGGTCAGATTTGACATGTTACTTTTGTGGCGATGGTGGCAACACTGACTTGTTTGAAGCATAGGCCTTTGTGTGTTTTTCTGAGAACACCTGTGGCTCACTGAGCCTGTTTTCTTCTCAAAAGCTTTCTTGTAACTAGAGAGAGGTGTTTCTTCTAGATTTCCTGTAAAGTGCCCCAGTATTAACTGCACATTTTCAGTCAAATTTGTACAAAATCATAAATGTTTCCATAAATAATGGTGGGGCATCAAATACCAGAAATAAAAGCCTGAGCTTACAAGCTTGAAGTAGACACTTTAAATCCATCCTGGGTTTTGTATGTTACCTGATTAAAAGTGACAAGCAGGATCCTTAACTTGGTGCATGTGAACTTCCCTCTGACTCCTTATGGCTTGGAGGGCCAACACATCCCACCTGACCATGCAGCCCCTTTGCTTTGCTGCTGCTGTGGAAATCAGTGTCTGTGTTGCCATTAGTGCAGGTTACTGTTACTTCTCATTTTACCATGTATTTTATGAAGTATGGCAGCTTGTGGTCTGAGTCTTCTTGAGAAAAATGGCAGTGGCTCTTACTGTGAGTTTCTCTTTCAAAAAAAAAAATCGAGTATGTTTTTCAGATCTTTATATTTAAATGTAAACTAAGGGCAGTATTTCCTTTTTAACGCTGCTTTTCAGAAAATATTTCTTAGCCTGGAAATGAGTGTGTGTGCTCAGAGGAACGTGGAGGGCAGGAGGGTGCACATTCCAGATCGCCTGTGCTGGTGCAGTGATGCAAAGCAGCTGTGGGTCGAGTTAAGTGGCCCCAGTGCTGTGCAGGCAGCCTGCTCCTGCCTCTGGTCCCAAAAATATTGCTTGGTTTGATACCATGTGGCTTCAGCTCTTCAAAAATGCAATGTTGTGCTCACTGTGGGTGCATTATTCAGAACTCTTCATTTTGCCTTTTTTTGTTTTTTAATTTGCATTGGAGAATTTGCTGTGTTCAGATTAGCATTAATGGTTGAAAATGCATGTTGGCCGCTCAGGGCTTTTTTTATTAAATTATTTGTGTGTGTATATAAAATATGTATGTATGTATATGAAATTCTTGCTTAAGGGATAAATTAAATCATTAAATGTTTTTAATTTGGATTTTCACATATGGAAATAATCAAAAAGCTAGATTTTCTTTCTCATACTGCTCATTAGCAATACATAACCTGAGTCAAATGCCAGTGATGAGAGAGAGTTTCTGTGGGGTGGTTCTGCTCCGAGTCATGGAAATGTGATTCCTGGGTTCAGGAGAGGAAATGAATGGCAGCTGATCAAATACTGTCACCAACCACCTCATCATGGGAAATGCTTTTTGACTGGATTTGGAGCAGTGCTACCATGGCTAGCATAATAGAAACTGCTGCAGAAAACTTTGTGTCATTACAGTTTGGGTTTTGTCTTTACAGTTGATGTTTTGTTATTGTCGTGCTTACTGAATAACAAAGTTTGGTCATTTCTATTTGATCTCCTTTCAGAGGCACTGTGGCACTGGTACATTTTCAGATTAACATCACTAAAACCACTGGGGTTGCTTTTTATTTATGGGCTATAAAAAGTATAAATAGAAAGCGGATTTATGTCGTCTTTGCCCATTGAATGTGTCCTATTGTCCCCCTAAGCTTATGGAAATCCTCTGATAGCAAAATTCTGACCTGTAAACAGAGTAAAAAGGTTGCACAATTATATTATGTTGCTTTTAAGAAATTATATTTTATTTCATATCAAGGGATAAAGAAGATGCTTACCTTGAGTCGTATAATTATCTCAACTCACAATTTAGTTGAACTAGGAGAATGACAGGACTTGGGAGACAATGAGCCCCTGGTGGCTCTGCTGCACCCTCCCCTTACACCCCTCTTCTTCTGCAGGGCTGGGAAGGCTTTTTGGGGGTTGGAAATAATGTGCAGTACTTGGCCTTCAGCAAAAATCAACGTTAGAGTTGTTATATCTGGGCAGTTAATATCTCATAAGTAATGATAATAAATTAATGAAATTTTGTATGTGGTATTACTGCCAAAATAAATTTGAGATTCTGTGAGGAAAAAGGATATCCTGAGCAGTAGCAAAACCCAGCTCCTTATAACCATACGTGGATACTGGTCTTTCCCAAACCCTGAAGGAGTGGCACATAAACTCATTGCTTCAGTAGCCAGAAGCTGCAGAGTTTACATCCAAATAAGTGTGTTTTACTGTCTGTGAGAAGGAGAGGTTAATGCATATTTAGAAACTATATACAGGAGAAGTTAGTGACCATGAGGTGGACAGGAAAGTGCTAAAACAACTTTTAAACAATCCCAGATGTCTGTTCTGAGCTTGCTACTCAGCTCGGGCTCTCTTTGGGTTTCCTTGGGACTTTAAGGCCTTTCATGTCTTCTTCCAGATGTCATGGTGTCTTGACCAGCAAGAGCTTCTGCTATTGCTCTGAGAGTATTTTCTTAAATGAAGCCCATACAGTGGCTTCATGCAGCAAAAACTGTCTGGATGGCATCCTGTTATGAAGGAGTGTTTGAGATGGCTTAAAAAATCATCGGCAAGGGTATCAGCCAAAGCCAGATTTAATATTAAGTGACAGCATGACAAAGTTCATTGGCAAGGTTCACTCTACTACTTACAGGACAGAAGGGACAGCAAGGAAAAACAAGCTACAATAAAACCAAACAAATTCCAGACAAAACAGAAATGAACTGTGAACTGTCTAGGGATGTGTGCATTATTGCAGTGAGAGCGAGATAAAAAAGAACATGGCCTAAAACAGCATTTAACAGCACTCAAACTTAACAGTACTTTACTTTTACCTTAAACTAAATAATGACTTAATCATGACAATTTAACAAAGGAATAACACTTACTAGCATTTAACCTTACTTTACAAGAAGTTATACTTAGCAACTCAGCGAAAGATCAACACTTAGCAGTATTTAAGTAAGGTTAAGTCATATGTCACAAGCTTACTTACAGGCCTATCTTGCTTCAATATCCAGGGTACTTAAACATCTGAGAAAGCAGCATTCCTCTCAGATTTGCTGTAGCATATGCACACAGACATAAAGAGTCAGTGCAGGCAAGGCACCTGTGAAAAATTCCTGTTGGAGGGCAGTGAAAGAATCGCTTTGAATGCCCTGGATCTCCTGTTGGGTGAAAGGCTGAGCCTTGAGGAGTGGAGGTGTAAGTCCAGGACTCCTGGTTCAGTGCTCCTCCGAGTCTGGCAAACCATGAGGGTTCTCTGGCTCTGAGAGGCCCCAGTCAGAGGGAGGTCACAGCCCACTGCAGCTCAGAAGAGTTCATTTTGGACTACTGTTCATAGGGTCGCAAGACAGTGGGCTTCAGTCATAATTTGTTTTCAAAACAAATTCATTTGTTTTGAAACAATTTTTTTTTTTTTTTTTTGGTCATAATTTGTTTCAGCTTCATCCTGGCCACAGTTTGGGTCAGCACTTTCTTTGAAAGTGTAAGAACAGGAACGTTATGCCATTCAGGCAAGAAAAATTTTCCAAGGCTGTTCATAAGGGAAATAGGAGCTGGTTAGCCATTCCTGGGAGCAGATAGCCTTTCTGATAAGCTCAAGAGGAGCTGAGCCCAGGTGCTGTTTTCAAGGCTGAGCCCTAATGAGCATTTCTCAGATCACAGTGCAGCCTGAAAAGGGTATGGAGGGGAATGCACCACCTCAAATACTGATAAAACCTGGAAAGCTGATAACCCTCATAGGTGACTACAGACCTGTTAGCCCAGCATCAGGCATTACACTACTTTGAAGTGAAAGACTGTATGGTAAATGCAGGAGAAATACAGTGCCACAACCAAGATGCACCAGAGAGGTGAATGGAGGAGTTTCTCTAAACCGAGGAAATGCAATTCTTACCCATTGGAGCTCTAGGATAATATTTTGCACGGTGCTTACATGTAAAGTTATTACTTCTCCTGAAGGATAGGAGATTTAGGTTGAGGCTAAAAAAGGTTCATTTAGCTGCAGGCTAAGACATGCTGGCAGAGCAAGTTCTGTCCCTTGTGCTCTCCAATTATTCTGTTGGTCCATGTTACCGAGAGCAACTGCTGCATCACCTTACAGAGCACGGGAATACGGGTGGTGTGACCTTCGTGTACTTCCAGGGTCACTCTTGGTCCGTTTATTAACTTTGAAAATTAGATTTATATAATGCAAATAGCATTGCTGCTGTTTGCAGAAAATTTGCCTCACAGCTCCAGCCTTCACCTAATACATAGTCAGAAATGGCCAGAAGGAATCATGCTTTAATGTCATCTTTTCACAAGTCAACAGTTTTCTAAATAATAATGTATTTGTGAGGTTGGAATATATGAGAGCACATTAGACCCCCTTCACAACTGGTCTTCTTTAATACTGTTGCTACTACTATTACTAATAATGTGAAATGCATTACCTTCATTATACCAGTGTAAAAATAGGCAAAAAATTGGCTTTTCTGCATTTGTTATAACTTGTGAAAATTAATGAGGCCCATCTGATGACTTAAATTGCTGCTTCATAGCATTTGTTCTGCATACTTTCTAGGTTGTTTTTCTTAGGCAGGATGCTCTTAAAGCCTTTCTCTTTATTAAGCAGCTGTTATAGGCAAAATGGTTCCTTAGGTTTCTCTTCCCATTATACTTTACCTTTCTGTATCGAAGAGAAGTTTTTCCTATTGATTTTCATTTTTCAGTTACAGCATTCAGTTAGGCTACAGCATCTCCTTTTTTGTTCAACTGCATGCTGGAATTTTATGTTTAATTTCATTACCTCGTTTTTCCTATTCAGAAATATTATACTTAAAAAAAAATATAATCTTAAAAGCTGCTATGAGATGAGCATTATTTAATAGACTCCTTTATGTTTGTTTCCTGGTTGGTTGGCAAGTTTGGTTTTTCTCCAAATCTTAGCAACAGGATTCATGGAATATAATTTTATTTCATTGTATTCTTCCTTGTTGAATTTTTCTTCTAGAATCCACAATAAATAGATAATTTAGAGACTTGGCAGAACATCTGTCTGCGAGTTGTAATTCTGCTTTGTATATAGAATCGATCTTGTCTTCTTCAAACCTTTCCCTATGTCATAATAAATACCTGGTGCCTCCTATCATCTTCCTCTTTTTAGTCATTCTTTTGTGAAGCTTTTAGGACAAAGCCAAGTGAGCTAAAAGTTTATCTGTTGCCAGATAAGCATTTTGTTTTTTAATTAGAAAAATACAGAGCAGATGGCTATCAGACCTTGTGACAAGTGTGTGTATTTTGAATCACTATTCCAAACAATAATTGAGGATGCCCATTGATATGAAAGATTGTCAAAGTACATCAACCTCCCAGCACAAATTTAAGTTTCAGGAGGATGAGTCGATATTTTTGCTCAAAAAATAAAATGTTCTTTTATCAGATTTGTGGGAAGCTAATAGCTTGCAAATTGTTGTCTGAGCTGTGTCCCTTGTCTTGTTGTCTTCTTAACAATTGCATTTGCAAACAAGGAT
Source organism: Agelaius phoeniceus (assembly GCF_051311805.1). Classification (NCBI taxonomy): domain Eukaryota; kingdom Metazoa; phylum Chordata; class Aves; order Passeriformes; family Icteridae; genus Agelaius; species Agelaius phoeniceus. The sequence goes on from NC_135265.1 coordinate 18,597,668, forward strand.
GAGCTCATGTCTAAAGTGTGCCTCACAACTCATCCAAGTACAAAGAGCTTACAGTCCTTTACAATTTTCTTTTGGACTGAGATAGGCCTTTCTTTTTGTGTGCTGTTTGCTACTAGAAGTGTTTAGCTTGTCAAAAATCTCCACTGCTAACAAGTCATATTTCTGTTATTGTATTTCCCAGTTCATTAATGGGCATTAATGTATTTGTACATATTATGGCATTTGACCTAGCTTTTAGGAGAAGGAGGGATTATCACAACAGACATTATATCTGAGCTGCTTAATTTATTTTTGGCCTTTGATTATTTGGCACATTATGAAGTGTCAATTTTTGCACTCATTGAAATGTACAAGGGGATTCATGGGAACTTTAACCAAATCTGTAGAAATGTGACTTAATGCTTGTCTGACAGTGTACAGCAGCTGTTCTGGATATTCTAGATTGTGCAAGTGTCCAAGAGACTTGAAAGACTTTAAAGCTTGCAATCAAAATTGTTGGGAAGGAAATGAAATTTAAGTGCTTTTGTTATAGGTTCTTAAACCCTGTCATTCCAAACTCTCTGATCAGGAGTGATAAACAAGCTATTAAACCCTTTGTCTAGATTTTTGGACCCTGATACTCCAAATTTAAAAGCAAACATACATGCTTTTTGGAAACCATTTCTTTGCTGTGTTTTAGGACTGTGTTTGGACAATATCCTGTCCAGAGCTTTCTTTGAGTATGTCACAATATCCTGTTTTCCACATGGGTGCATGTACTACAGACCTACCCTGCCCAAACAGATCCTTTTCCTGTGGAAAACAGCAGCCAAGAAGTCTCATGAAAGTATCTGGGGTCTGCTGTGAAATTTTTTCTTTTGGTTTGCTTTTTCTTAATTCAAAGGCAGATCATAAGACTTCACGAAGGTCTTGCTACTCTTTTTGATAAAATGTGATAGCTGTTGTTGAGCTGTTCATTTTTTAGTATTGCTAAATATGATCCATATTTAATACTCTTGCAGAGTCTTTCAGATATTCTGTGGTTTGTACTTCAGGAAAAACTATATGTTAAGGCAGTTTGGAATACTCTTGGTTCAGTTTGGCCTACTTTTCCAATATTAAATTACTGAATTTTATTGAAAGCCAGAAATCTAATGATAGGCATCACCTGAACTGTAAAAAACACAAAGCTGCTCTGGTAATTACTGGTAGATGTTTTGAGACATGTAAAATTTAGATTCTTTTATGTAGCTGCCTGGCAGCAGGGTGGTTTAAGTTTGTTTGATTTTGGTTTTTTTTTTACTTCTTTTTTTTTAGTTTTTTTTTTTCTGTTCATATACTTTAAATTGCAATGATTACAAAGACTCAGAAAAAGTTAAATATGTTACCCTCTGTTTTTCGTAGTCATATAATTGCATTAATTTTGGGACCTAATTCTGAATAGGTAACTGGATATTCCTTTTATAGAAGTCTTCTATGTCCTTTAAAGTCTAACACATTGCAAAATTAAAAAAAAAAAAAGCCTGGGTAGTTTTTACCTTGCAGGGTAGCAGGGAGAGGTAGGGGAAAGAGATGAATTTTTGTGTGATTGAAATGATGAAAACCTCATTTAAAACATATTAAGGAGTATTTTGCTGAACTGATTTATTTCTCTACAGCAGAACTTAACTTAACCTTTTATTTCTCTTGCAAGAATGGGTTTGAGTGTAATTTAAACTGTCAAATGACATTTATCAAATGATGGTTTTGCCCTGTAACAGGCAAATGTCTTCCACAAAATTGATTAGCTGCTGACCTCATCCACCCTTTTCAGACCCTTCAAGGTAGATTTCAAAGAGTTGTAAAATAATCACTTCACTTTCAGTTTATACTTCAGCACAAGGCGTTTACTGTCCTGGTAGCAATACCACAGTGTGTTCCACATCTGGGAAGGAGAGGATGTAAATGCCTGCCTATAGCTCTGCCTGTCACCACTTGGCCTGCTGCTTTAACCTAAACCTTTGCTCCTTACAAAATAGGAGCAGCTTTGGAAAGGGCTTTTTACAGGACAATAGAATGAACAAGTTGAAGCAACTTTCTCTTGTAGGTGCCTGCTCTAGTGAGCAGGGAACTGCTCTGTTTGGTAAGACCTACAGGGTGTTCAGGATCAAGAAGGTGCTGGAAGACCCTAAATGTGGAATTTTATACTCCAAAGAGTTTCCTCTGTTGTGTTCTTGTTCTACAGCCCCGTTTTGTAACACCAGTCCACTAGAAGCCCATAGGCTTGCTTTCATAAGCATTAGCCTACCAGTAAATGAGTTAACTGTGCTGTTGAGGAAGTCTGTGGCCTGCTCAAAATGGTGACTTTGTGTCTGAACCAAAAAAATGGTTTGATATTTTTTTTCTCTTCAGATTTCTGTGCAAGTTTCTTTGCCAAAGTAGAAGCTGTGATGCAGAAAGTAAAACCCTGAACATAAAAATCTCAGTTCTGCTGGTGGTGTTAAAAGTTCAGTTCTATTTTTACATCCCAATAATTTCTTTCTTCTGAAGTCTCTATCACTCCCACTTCTTCCAAAATCAGTGTTTAAAAATACACAAATCTGTGAAAAATTAGCTTGGCTTTCTCCGAGAGTAACAAACCAGTTGTAGCTTGTTTGTCTCAACAGATCAGACTGCTGTGAATTAGCTTTCAGTACAGAAGGAGAGCTGGGAGATAAACAGCTGAAAAGAAGTAGCACTTCTACAACTTCTGCCACATCCAGCATCAGGAGCAGCAGGGATTTTCCTGTGTGTGAAACTGCGAAGAGCTGTAACTGCAATTGAGATGTTTTATCAGGCTGTTCAGTGTGAAAGCACCTCATCCCTCCATAGTTTCTGCGAGTTTGGTGGGCTGATATGTTAAAATAAAAGGAAACAGTATATATGCTGTATACTAAAGCTGCAACATTAAATTAAAAAAAAAAACCAAACCCATAGAGTATGAAGGCTTTAAATAGGAAGAGAGTTTCAAAAGAAGCCAGGCATCGCTAAGTAGTCTGAGTGTGATTTGTGGTCTTCTTGGGATTAAATTTTGGACATTGTACATGGCTTTATTGGGGTTTTTTATGGGTTTTTTTTTTTGGTTGGTTGGTAGGCCAATTGCTTGATTTGGGTTTTTAAATGAGTAATACCAGCTGTAATGTGTTACACAGGTTTCTTGCTGTAACACTGTAGCAATGGGCATCAGCTTGTTATCTGTTGGAAAACAGGATTGTTGTTCTGACTCTTATAGTTAAACATGCAATATATGCTGTAAATTGCCTTTATTATATGCAGTTTAAATATCTCATTGTCTGCTTTGCATACAAGCAATTTATTGCTGCTTATGTTCTGACAGAATGAAAACTAATGCTTAATTATGCATTGCCCTAGTAATGTGGTGTTTAGGGTGAATGTATCTGAATTAAATAAGGGCTATTAATAATGCCTAACAATTTATGATATAGTCATTGCTTGATTTCAAATCATATAAATTAGAGAAGCTTATTTGAAATGTCACCAATATAAGATGGCTTTGTGGGAACACCTCTCTGTGTGCTAATTTCAAAATCATTACCAGCTGAGTCTTACTATTTATTCAATGTCCAGTAGGCTTTTATTATTCCCTTATTTGCAGTTTAATTACAACCTCTGTTATCCTGACAGTGTGAATTCAATGCTAAACCTGCAGGAGCAAAATGAGTTGTAATCTCTCGTTTTATTCCTGAAAACTTCTTTTTGCTTTGGCCCTCTCTCACCTCCCATGGCCAAGCCACCACTCTGAGCCACAGTTTTTTGCATGTGTGTTTAAAGGGGCAATGCCAGTCTAAGTCTTTTAACCTTCTTTTGTCCTAAAGCTTGTAAGTTGTCTGGAGATGTTTCCAAGTGTCACATAGGCACCTGTGTTTATACTAATATCACAAAAGATACTGAATGAATTACTTCAATGGAGGCTTCTGGGTCACTTGTTAATATCATGTGTGCATGAGTTAACAAATGTTATTAATACACATGAGGTGTTTATACATAATATACATGGTTACTGTGCAACTAAAATTTTAGTCATTCATATTTAAAGCAATACATTCTCTAAGGCTATTTTATGGGATTTGAATTCCTCAAAGATTGCAAGCATTGTCCCTTTCAAAAAAGACAAACTGCAGCAAAATTTTGCATTGGCAACAATAATTCAAGGCAATTAAAGAATGTAGGTTGCAGGACTAAAAGAATTTTCCTTTTCAATATGATGTACATGCATTTATTATAGAGATGCTGTACTTGTGGATTCTCAGAAATAATTGCAGTTAAGTGAATGTTTGATCCCGAACTTCAGTCCTCTGTCCAGTGAGCTCTTTTTGTTTCATTTGTGCTTTGCAATTATCTCTTGTTTACCTCAATTTCTTGGGCAATTGTTTCTTGCTTATGATTTTATTACATTCAAAAGCACTCCTTAGAGGAAAATGAGTATTTCTTATGTAATTATTACAGCTATTGTAACAGTTTCTGTTGTAATTTGGAATACTGAACTTTCATCCTCATGCACACATCTCATTTGCTATTGCTAAGGGAGCTCACTGTATTTAATGGGTAACATGAAGAGATGGACATGATACTTGTCAAAGGTATCACATGCATCTTAACACATTTTCTGTTGTGCTGAACTTTCAAACACAGAAAGAGAAGCAAAATACTCATTTGAGATAAGTTGGAAGACTCAAAATGTTTTCTTTGCATTTCATATTTTGCGTCTTTCAGATGTGACTATTTCTTCACACAGTGATGGCAAAGTAGAGCATTGATCCCTCTGACCTTTCCCTTTTCTTTTAGCTTTTCAAGAGCTGTTTGGGGGGGGTGTTTTGGATATTGTTTCTTCTCCCTCCCCCCCACAATGTGGTTCCAGTTTCCACCAAGATCTAATGACACGGGTGTTCCATTCTCTCTTGTGCACATTTTCCAGTCTGGCCTCATCAAATCCATCCAAAAATGTCCTATTGCAGAGAGAGCCAGACCTTATACTTCAAAAGGTTTAAATTAATTAATGGTCTGTGCTGCTGGGATATGCCATTACTCAGCTGCTGTGCCATACCAAAGGTCACTTCTACTGTGTGTTCATCACCTGCTTTCTTATTTTCCTGCTCTGCTAGAGAGGAATTCCCAAAAATATTAAAGAAATTACTTTTACTTGCCTCAGATTTGGATGAATCTTAAAAAAAAAAGCAACCAACCAAAAACACCAAAAAAAAAAAAAAAAGACAAACCAAGACAAAAAGCACCCTGAACAATTCATCCCTCCTGAAAAGAACAAAACCATCAAGCCCTCTGACTGGGAAAGGGGGATAGTGTACATTTATATCTTGTAGGGAACTTCTTAGGAGAAGTAGTTTGGAATTTTTTTCTTAAAATCAAAGAATCCTGAAAGTATGCACATACAAAGGCTTTTTCATTCTGCTGTGTAGGTGATGCTTGTAAGGCCTACAGGCACAAGTAAAACTGTGCCATTACATAGCACAAATTTAAATATCCACAGCATGAAAGCTGATCTGTAGATGTATGCAGAGAAACTTCATATCAGCAAATTAAGAAAGCAAGTACACATAAAAATTTGATCAATGCAGTTTTGATAACCTAAAATGCAATTTTGCAAGCAAACTTTGTTGTAGGTAGTTGAGGATTTTTTACAGTATTCAGCAGAAGGTGTTCTTGGGATCATTTTTGTCTGTAATGTATATGCATGTACATTTCTGCTACTCTTCATTCAAGTGTGAAATGTGTTGTGTGATCTGGCAGTCTGAAAGAGATGGTAATTCTGTAAAACAAATTCAGAATTTCATACCTCTGTGTAATATATCTATGTGTCCCTAGTTTTATTTGTACAGCAGCTAGACTGGTTCTGCAGACTTGTGAGCTGCCTTGTGGCTTCAGGGTGAGATTGATGTACAGCAGTATCAGCTTCAGTAAAGAGCCTGTATGTTGGGTGTAGTGATTTTTCAATCAGCATTTTGTTATTTTATGTTGTATTTAATGAGGTGTCATCATGATTTATTAGGCTTGTACAGCTGTGTTTTCAGAAATTTATTCGAGTTTCTTCTTTCTCTCCCTTTGGACTGGGAAAAGAGCATTCTCCCTACAGCACCAAGGAGTGGAGCACTTTGAGCTCATCCCCAATATCTCTCTCTTTCCTTTCTCTGCTCTGCTGAGAGCTGCCATTCTTCTATCAAAAACTTTTCAGGTCTTTCCAAAGAAGCTTTCTTTGCACTTTTCATGTGGGCTGCAAGATCAGAATGACAAAAATGAGACATAGCAGGGAACATTACTGGGGCTTTAAAGTATTGAAAGGTAAGGAGACCACCTGACTTTCCTGCCAGAAGGAAGGTTTCTTTCTTCTGCTTAAGAGCTAGAGGACTCTTCACTCTTCTCCTGTTTTCTTTAACTTCAGCTCTTCTAAAGGTCATGCTTGAAGGAAGTGCATTTTTTTTCCTCCAGTATTTTTAAATATAGCTGCTTCAGTGAAGGTTTCTCCAAAAGCCTCTCTTAAGCAGGGTAGCATTTACAGGCAATTAACATCTTCCTAGTTGGAAAGCACTGGTGGATAAGCAGTGCTAGGGAGCAGAGGAGCACACCTGTGTTGCTACCTCCAGCCCCAGTGTACGTTTCCATTCTTATAGAGTGGGACCTCCCTTTAAACCCTGTAGAAAGCTGCTGAGAATAATGTGCTCTATATGAGCAAAAAGATTTGACTGGGTAAATTGAGATGCATGACCAGGGTGTAGAGTGCCATAAAAACATGGATAAAGCATATGTCATGGGTATTTGATGACTGTTGTTATAATGGGTATCTCATTCCTGGTTTGGAAGGACCATTGCAAGCTTAACAGTTCTGTCTTATATTTATCATGTTCTAGTTAAACTTAAGTCAAGTAAGGGTAGATTAATACATGCAATACCAAAAACATACCTACGAACTAGGTCATGGTAAAGTTGTCTATATTTTATAATAGAGATGTGGTCAGAAGTAAATTAGAAATACAAGTGGAAAAATTCTAATCTGGAGAATACTGACAATGTTAATTTCAAAGCTAGAAAGAGTAGGTGGTCCACATCAATGTAAGAAAATAAGGAAAACCATAGGACTTAATGTCACCTCTATTTCTAAGCAAAAATTCATCTAATTAAATGGTTTGTCCAATGTGAACAATCAAAGAAATGCCTGAATACTGTGACTTATAAAAACTCATCTGAGTTTTGCACTACTGTAAGAAACAAACTTCGGCTTATGGAACTGAAAATATGTACATTCACATGCATGCAAAATTTCACTTTGTTTTCTACAAACTGTTCAAGACACAGGCATATAAAATTTCTTCATAAGCTGCAGGGGTAAATAGTAATTGGAAATAAAAAGTTGAATTGTCTTTGGAAGGCATAACTTGACTGGCAAAATAAGAACAATGTGTTGGTATAGGAAAAGATTTTGGTGGCATTGTCATTGACCTTCCATAAAAAGTACACTCCAGCTGTGCTTTAAAGCACTTCATTTCTGAAACAAGTCTAAATATGGAATGCTGTTTCTTCTCTTCCAAAGTGTCACTCTTGAGATTGTGTTTGATCTGGAAAGAATAACCCTGCTTTTACATTCTTCCATTACCTGCATTCACTCCTGGGATATATAGACAGGAAATAGTAGACTTTCAGGATTAAGACATATATGTAGCATCTTTGCAAAGACAGCAGCAACTAAATGTATTCTGTTTTCTCTAGATCAATGAACTGAGCCATGTTCAAATCCCTGTTATGTTGATGCCAGATGATTTCAAAGCGTACTCAAAGATAAAGGTGGACAATCACCTTTTCAACAAGTAAGTACAAGTAACAATTTTGTGCAGCAGTGGATAGTGGTAGTGATATTTTTATGAAGTACTATGAACTCTGTTATTTTTCAGTGCATGGAACTGAAGTTTTGATGATTAAGTTAATCCTGAGATAAACATAACCGTCTGTGCTGTTCTAAAAAGCAACAGCAAAGGCTGCTGGGTAGAATTTTTTCCTCCATATGGTTTATTATTGCCTTATGAGTATATTAGATTCTGAAGGTGATCTTTTCTTGGTGTGATTATTTATGGGTGTATAAGAATTTGTGTATTTTAAAAATATAACTTAATGTGCTCTTTATTAAGTGTTATAATTGGATAAGAATGAAAATCTAAAGCCTATATCAAATGTGAATAATGTTCAGCTTTTTATTTTCCATAATACAAAATCATACCCATCATATAGAAGTTTCAAAAGCGTTATGGTAATTTCATGTAGTATCTATTGCCTCTTAAAAATAAAATGCCTCATGAGCAGTATGTACAGACTGTTAATATTGGTGTGTGTATAACCTGAATTTTATTCAAGAATATAGGTAGAAAAGAAAAATTCTTCTACTTTGGGTCTTCAGCTCTGTGACAAAGGTGAAAATAACTTTTCTATTGTATAAGTCTAAAATGAACACTAGGATATTAAAACTAGTTCTCTATTGAATGAGTCAAATTTTCTTGAAGTTTTGGCACTGTTAGTATTTTTTGATGTCACAGACGGTGTAGTACTTCTTGTATAATCCAATCTAAGATTTCACCTTTGAAGTAAGTTTAGGGCAGTGGGAAAGCATTCTTTTCTTCTTTTGAGTCCATGTTTCAGTTCAGAATTGTCAAAATACAGTTTGTGTTCATTTCATCATGGTTGTAGTTCCTTAGCTACGACATAATGATGTAAGCTAATAAACATTCATTAAACATTGTGAAGAAAAACAAGATAACCCAATCTCAGTGGAAAAAAGAGTATTAGAAGAGAAATTGTAAGAGGATTGTTACCCTGAGCTTTCTGTGAACAGCTTTGAGACAAAATTCTCAAGTTGGTTATATATGCACAGTAATGAAGTTGAATTGGTTTTCTCTTCTTTCAGAGAAAACATGCCAAGTCATTTCAAATTTAAAGAGTATTGTCCAATGGTTTTCCGCAATCTAAGAGAGAGATTTGGAATTGATGATCAAGACTTTCAGGTAAGTTCACTTTGAAAATGCCTAGACTGGTGAAATGCACATTTCTGTTTAACCTTTCAGCCTGCCCCAGCTTTCCTCTGATTCCTGCCCTTCTGCCATCTTTAGTCCTCTGTGTTTCTCATTAGAGCGCCTCCATATAAGCCACATTTATTGAAGCTGCAGGGTAAGACTTCTTGCAATAAGGAGGAAAAATAATGTCTGGACACTTTTGGCAAGAGAGTCTATATTCAGCCCAGTGGCTTAAATAACAGTTGGTTCAGTGTTCTGTCTGTGTGAGATGTGGTTTCTGAAATGACCACAGCCTTTTTTTTTCCCCCCTCATGCTTTTTTTGGTTGCAGGAGAGTGACCTATGGCCTGCCAGCTTCATCCTGCTTCATCATGTCTCATTTTCCTGATGTTAAGAGGATCTGGAAACAAATTGCTTGTGTAAAGTAGATACTTTAAACCAAGAAATTGCTCTGGATTTGGCAGGGCTGCTCTATGCAGTCAGAGTTTCTTTCTGCCTTTGCAAAAGAAAGTCCCTGAACTCTGCTTCAGCCTGATTTGCCAGTTCTTACTGACAGTTCTCTTTTCCATTAACAGTTCCTAATGCACAGCATTTCAGTCACAGGGATAATTCCTTCTGCAGTCACACTGCAAGATGTCCTGAGCTAAAGAATGCTTGCTGTGTAACAGCTTCCTCTCATACTTTTTTGCTTTAGTAAACTATTTTGATGTGAGCTGCAGTTACATTTATAATGTCACTAAGATATATTAAGAGAATTTTTAAGAAATGGTTTTAAGTAGCTAAACAAATGGTACAAAATGCATTTGCAGCCAAAATCTGTATCTGAGTCCTTCAAAATTCTTTTTACCAATTTTCCCCTTTTCAGGATCAAACAATGTGTTAGAAATGTGCAGGGGTGTAGACAGAGATTAGGTTATGAATCTCAGTTTACAGCCACTGTAGCCTTGCTAAGACACTTTGCCAGTCAGTGGAGAAGAGGATGTTGGTTTATTTTGGAGCTGTCATGATCATGTTCCATGATTTTTCACTATCCTGTTTATGAAGAACTGTTTAAAAGGAAATGTACCAAGGCTGAAGCCAGCAGTTTAAATAGATGTATCAAATGGCATTCCTGGTTCAGTTCTGCTCTTGGACCAAGCAGGATCCTATTGCTTGAGAAGTTAATTGATCCCTTTATATGAAGATTTAATTTTTCTTAACAAAGAAGGAAGACATGTGATTGCTCTTAAAATTGTGATGTCAGTTCATGCTTGCTGTCTTTAGAGCATGGGCTTTTGACATTACTAGACAGTGGAAGGTAGAGTTCAGTAAATGTTAGAAGACTTGAGATGCCATAGTGAGTTAAAACTGGCAAACATGGCATAATCAGAAATGCTGCTTTCTACACCACTGTGAAATGCACTGCTGTTCTGGAGCAGAAATTCCTGTTGTAACTATGTTATACTACTGTTTGGATTTATTAATGATAACAGGGATAAAGCAGCATTAAGTAACTGTCACTGGATAAATTGTCCATATTTTCAGATTAAACCCAAAAATACTTCTTTGTAGCTGTGTGTTTTGGTAATATAACCAAACAACAGCCCAAAATAAGAACATGTAACTACATCCTGGTTTTTGATACAACAAAATTATCTGTTACAAAAAGAATCTCATGGTGTTTAGTATATAAAGCATATTAAGTGAAAAACAGAAGATAGTTAATTTTAACCTAAAGGAAGACAATGTCTGCCTTCACTATTGCTTTTTTCCTCAGCCCAAGCAATTTATCACTCTGAATTCTTTTTCTACTGAACTAATCTGATTAAAAAGAAAATAAGTTAAATGCTTAAAATATTAATGTATTTTGAACTCATTTTCAAAATTAAATTATTTTTACAGAACTAAACATAAAGAAAATTTGTCTCCTCAGGTGTAAGATAGGGATTATCCCTATTAAAAGTAGAAGTTGCTTTCAATTTAATGTTAGAGTCTCTGTGATTTAAAAAGAGAATCTAATATATATAATTTTTTTCAGATAAAGGTTATCTTCAAGGAAGTTATTCCGACTATTATTGGTTAAAATGATTGTCTTATGCTCAGAATCAAACCTAAAATTGAAAAATTATTTGCAGTCTAAAAGTAAGGGAAAGCTTATGGAAGAAATATTGAGTTACTTTCTCTGGTAGTTTTTCTTATATAGTGATTTTCAGGAGGGGAGTCCTAGTCAACTGTGAACAATGTCATTCCCATTATTGAGCCAGAAAGGATTGGTTTAGATAAATAAACCAATTACCTTGTTCATTAGTCAGACATCAGTCACAGTCTCAAAGAACATTCATTTAAAATGCCTTTGTTTTCAGAATGTTCTGCTGATATCCTTGATGAGTTGTTCCAGAGGGCAAATAGTCTTTTCTTATGAGTAAGCACTAAAAAAACCAAACCTACCTCATGAAAAAAAATTGCTAGCATATGTTCTAAGTAGTGGGCTATACTAATTTTAATTCTTTACATTTTGTTTTAATTTTGTGGACTGTTTAACGCATATACTTAGTTCACATGCGAAATAATTAATATATGGAACTTGTCTTACAGAGATCTCCTTATGTCTCTCTGAAGAGAGATTTAAATCTCACAAAGAACATGGCTTTTTCCTACAAGCAGTCTTGACTTAGGAGTCAGGAATTCCTTAAATTGTATATGGTTCATGCCTTACAGGAATCCATTTCTAGTAATGGCAATTACAGTTCCTGGAATGAACTCCCTTCCTTGACATGACACAAACCAACTCCCTTTTTTGAGATGTTTTTGGTAATCTGTCCTGCATCTGTCTATATTCCATAGCTAGCTGGGCATCTCCAAGAGACATTTAGTACTGAACTGGGATTGAAGTTTTGTGGAGGTACATGTGCAGCTGCTAATACAGTGTGGACTTTTTTGTGCTTCATGCTTTATAATGAACAGCAGTGTAGAAAATATAGTATGAAGTTAGTGAAACATTGAGTTTCATTCAAAGATTTCCTATACAAACTTGTTATGATAAATGAGGTCCTTAATCTAGGTTAAGAAATGTTGTTCTTATATTAAAAAAATTCTAAAACAGTTACTGCATTAAATTAAAAACTGGTCTGGCTGTTTTTTCTTAAAAGGGGGAACACAACTGATGATCAGTCAATATGAATCAAAATTGCATTTGAATGATGGAAAAACTTCAAAACCATTTTAGCCACTTACAAAGACTATAAATTATCAAAGGGAAAGAGACTATTGTTTTGTTTTGTATTGCTGGATGTTACAAGCACATATGGATCTCTGATTGAAGATTACTTTTTAAAGTGTCAATTCCAAAAGCCAGATTATTAAGTAATGACAGATTTTTGCCTTGATAAGGGTAAATGATGTATTTTTGTCGTTATTTTCTTCTTTAATTGAAAAAGAATCCTTCTACTGTTAATGGGAGAATATTTGAGAGCATTAACTGTTTCTAGTAGAAAAGAAAAAAAATTATTAGAAAACAGATATTGTAAAGTCCCTCACTAATCACTAAATTTTAATTTCTGCATTCCCCCTCAGCTTTAGACACTGTAGAGGTTATTCTGCAGAAAGATTTCTACCCCCTCTACCAACCCCCCCACCCTGTTCTCCCCCATCCCAATTAATGGGATAGCTGTTTTTCTTTAGGGTTGCTTCTCAAGTCATTTGTTACCTTAGAAAATCCAAAAGTAGAGTCCTGTTAGAAGAATTACAGGTTTAGCTTCTGTAAACTGCAAAATTATGAGAGATTAACAGGCAGACAGCTCACCTAACAACCCCCAACAATCCGTAGAAAAATAGGATCTACTGCTGTAACAAATGCTTCTGCTGCTGTTGCTCTGGGAAGGGAAACTTCTTTTACTGTGCTCCAACACATCTGTTCTTGCTTAAAGTTATTGCTGAACACAACATCTGGGTTCTGCCAGGCAGCAGAGGAAGACTGGGTTCTTGCCCAGTAAAGTCCAATTGCTCATAGCAGAGGGCAGCAATGTCCCAGTGCACCTGATGAGCCTTCTGCTGGGGATGAGGGAGAGCACAGCTCACTGCCCTGCAAGTTCTGGTGCTCAGTGTAGTAGGAGACAGGCTCAGATCTGACTTTTCCTGTCTGCAGGAGCAGTTTGTAGAGATTTTCTGTACAGGACAAAGAATTCATTAAGAACTTTTGGCAGATGATTCTGCAAGTTTTTTCATTTACCTATGCTTGATATTTCTCTGAACATTTTTCCATATAAAAGCTTGAAATCCAAAATAATTAATGAGAGTTCCTGCTTTTAAGCAATTTCTTTATTAACAAACCATATGAACTCATGTCCAACATTTTCTGATAAGGCTCTTAAGGATACTTTTCAATATCTCCCAGAACTTTCTATGCAGAAAGATTTGTAGTCTAGACTCATAGCAAGGCATCAGGAAAACAATGCAAATTCCAGGCTTGTTTTTTAGATGTCAGCCTTCAATATAATTTTATTTTGAGATATCTAAACTTCAGATCATCAAAATTCTTATCAATCTCTAAATATTTTTGTTCATTTTACATGACTTATCTAATGCTAAGACATCATCTTAAGAAATTATATAATCTTGGATTGCAAAATACTTTATTTCTTCAGACAAACAAATACGAATCAGTGCTCTCAGCTGGTGCTTCTGCACTAAAATTCATGCTTTTATTTCTTGGCCCTTGGTTTGGGAAAGAACAAGCCACCTCCAGCATCAAACTACAGACAGCAAGGTCAGCTTCTAACTATGTTAGAAGTTGCAGCTTATTCCTAAGACAATATCTTCAATTAAGTCCGTTAAGTGCATTAAAAATCAGCAAAGCAAGAACTGTCTTGTAAAGAAAATACCAGTGCTAGTCATTTTATTTTAGCATGGTAAGTCTGTCAATGCCTGAAAAGTTCCTGGGCTTGTCTGTCAGATGAGATTCCTATTGCAGAGTATACAGTTTGTGGATCCCAAATGGACATTGACACCAAGACATTGGTGTCACCATTCAGGACTGCTGACATCTTGTTTGATGTGAGTATAGGCAGTGGTGGTACTAAAGTGTTGAACCAGCTGTAGTAACAAAACCTCTGCTGTTTGTAGTCTTTCCAGCACATAAAAAATGAACTTTTCAATCAAAATCTAATGTTCTTAGATTTAGTGCCTTAAGTAAGCCCAAATAATAATTTAGTGATGGTGGGAGTTAACCTTAGTACATATGACAACAGAAATTCCAACTTGTGGTTTCTCTCAGTTTTCCCTAGAAAACATTTAATTTGCCTTGCTTTTGGCTGTTCCTGGCCAAACTGAGTATCATTCACGACTGGGCATTCAAACTGGAAAATAGTAATTTAGCATGTGCTGGCAACATCAAAAGAACAAACTGATAGGTACTCCTGAGTTCTTACAGATATTGAAAGGAAGGCATTAAGCCAAGCTTTGCAGGGCTAAAAGGAAAAGGCTCCCAGAAAAAGAGCCACAACTCTTTCCAAAGCAAGTGCATGCCTTAAGCTGACAGCTCCAAATCCAGATCTATGGTCTCAATAGGATAGCTTGATTTAGGAAAGACCCTCATGTTTTATTCATTAACTCTTATTCAAGGAAGTCAAGGAACCCATCACCTTTCTCCTGGAAGGATAGCTCAATGCAAAAAATAAGTTGTTCATGTTTCTCTTCTCTCAGAGAAGTTTTTCACATTTTTCTCCATAGTAATCACTCAGTCAATACAATTCTTTTTAAAGTGTTCATAGGTGTTTGGAGTGTGTGCAACCACATCTTAACATGATCATAGAAGGAGCTCCGCATTTTTGATGGGTGTCCTGTTTTCATCTTTTGGGGATCCCATGGCATTCACCATAGGCCTTTTGAGAGCCATGCTTATGAGCTCACAAGAAATCATCGTGCAATATATTGTCCATATATCCGGCAAAGGCAGGGGAGGGTACAGCCCTGAATGTGCTTGTAGCACGTTGCTGGTAGGTCAGGTATGCTTCTCTCCATGTCAGATTCCTTATAGACCTTCCAGTGTCAGAGATCAGTGTTGCCTGGTCATGCTTCTGCAGCAGGGTTTCCAGATAAGCACCTGCTTAATGGCAAGAGCAGTGTCACCATACAAAATAGACCCAAAATTCATCCCTTCCTGTCCCTCTATGACCACCCAGATATCTCTGGATTTGGTGCTTCTGTTTTTTTAAAAAAACACAGTGCTTTGCCTTTCTTCCCTCTACAAGTCACTGACAAAACATTATCCTGAAAATAATCTCAGAAGTGGGCTACTTTCAAATTACAGCAAATAACCTTGGAGCATCTATGTCAGTTGTATGACACTGTCTCTCTGATGTCATTCTTAATTAGTAATCCTGATTTAATTTCCATATCTGTGATTCCTGACGTCTTGTAAAAAAAATTAAAAAAGGTTGGGGGAAGCTCCAGGTCTGTCTTGTTGGGGAGCTGTGCCTGGGCAGAGACCAGCACTGTGACTTGTGCTGTTGACAGTGGAGAACAGCCAGACGTGTGTACATCATCCTCCAACAGCCATGAGCCACTGTCAGGCTTTTCCACTGACCTATGATTTCAGTCATCGCAGAGCATCATCTGTGCACTTCTTTTTGCCTATTTGTTCATGCAAAGCTTGCCCAGAGGCACTCTTAAATAGTCTGGGATGTGATCTGATTTGTCTTTAGGGTACGTTGAGCTTGTAAAGCTCATTTTAGTTTTCCACAGCTTTTGGATGAGATCAGAGCACCAGAAAGTGTTGTTTGCCTTTGTCCAGACGTCTTGAAACAGGGAAGATTTAAATCAATGAGAAGCTGTTAAGCCAGTCAGTTTGAAAGATTACCGTTCTTCTAAAGCTCTCTATGCTTTACCACCAGAATTTTCCTAATGCCCTTTTTCTTAGGAAAAGGTCTGACTCAATGGCAATTTTTATTAGGATCCCTTTTAAAATTAGTTATACAGTTTTTGTATTACATCCAACACACAGTTCATGTGTTCAAAGTTTCTAAAATACGATCTTGTCTGCTAAAGTAGCAGTTAGAAAACAATGACATTTACATTACGCGTGTGAGAGATTAGAATGAGCTAATTAAATTGACCTTTAAATCTCTCCACCCTCTTGGAGACTGGGGCTAATCCTTGGCCTCCCACTGTGGAGATAAAAATTCATGCTGTGAACATTTTAAGCAAAGTGGGCAGAGAAGAAGAGCCTCACCAGCAGTTTGTCTTTGAAGAGGGGAGCAATGCTTTGCCAGTTATAAATATAGCTTGCAGTTATGATGTGAGATGGGGGACAAGTTCTTCCTGTACTTCAGTGGCTTTGCTCCGTGTGTTTTCTTCACAAAAATAGTTTCAATTAGATAAAATAGCTCCAAACAAGCTTAACTTGTTACTCTTAGAAATATTCAAAGCTTTTCTGGAAATTAGCTTAGTTTTGTTGATATCTGACATTGTGTCATATCATTATTGTTATTGAATTACAATAGGTTGCTATTTTTATTGACCAATGTGTAAGGTAAAAATAAACTTCCAATTGATAGATTTAGTTGGCATCTAAGGACTCTTGAGGATTCTTCTTACAAACTATTTGCTGTGATATTTTGTGTCCTGGACTTTTAAAATGCAAATTATTGCAGAGCTTTATAATAAAAAACAAAAAAAAAAAAAAAAAAAAAAAAAAAAAAAACAAAAAAAAAATGGATAATTAAATAACAGTCAAAATTTAATTGTCAACAAGCAATTGACATTTCATGTAGTGAAATCTTGCAGAGGATGCAAAATCCATTCAAATGTTGAAGCAGAATAAAGTCAAAGATTTTGTATAAAACCCACTTTGATCACCTGGCATTCTGAGCCTGTCCAAATGAGATCCTGTTAATATGGTGAGATGAATACTTATATGATTAAAAAAAGGAGTGCAGAACTACAGAGATGAGGGCTTTGTTCAGGGAGGTGGTAGCTCTGAGAAGGAACAAGAGGTCAAAGAGGATGGGAATTTAGCACTAGGGGGACCTTCAGAGTAGGAGTAACTGCACCCTAGGGTGGATAAATTAGAAGGCATAAAAAGAAGATCCAGAAGAGTTCTAACTTCTTTTTGATATCTGTTTGTTTTATACCTGAAGCTAATACTATATATAGTTTTGATGCTAGCAGTCTTTAAAAAAGGAAGTTTAAATTTGGATGTAGAAAAAAATACCAGAAAAGTGTCAAAGGAATTTAAGGACATAGAAAATGCCATTTGGTTGGGAGTGACAGAGTCTGACCTGCTGCACTTGCAAAATTAGAGTTAAGAAGTAAATACTGTGTGAATATCTTTAGGTACTTAGGAATAAATATGAATGACCAGAGAGGAAAATAATTAAAATTCAGAATTAAACTCACCTTTCCAACAACACAAATAGCTAAATACTAGAAAAAGTGTTGTAGTGGATCTTGGTGTTTTGAAGATAGAAAAAATCAGGACTGCCTTTCTGGAACTTACCTAATCCAAAAGTAGAGATTGGAGTTCAGTTTAGGAAGTGCTGGGTGAAATAAAATAGTTTCTGATGGAAGCAGTTCTGTTGGATTCTAGTTCATGAAATTTTGTTGAGATCTCCAGAAGAAGCTCCTGTGAATGTCAAAGAACTGTAGATCAGGTCCTAAAAACACCTGTGGAAAAAACCTTTTTCCTTACCTGTTAGATGTTTGTTGTAGGGAATAAAACTCTGTGCAGAATGCTGAGGGTTTGGGAAAGAAGAGAGAGTGAGTCTATAGTAAAATTAAACAACCTTTTAGGTAATTTGCCGAACAATATCCTGGTTTTGGGTGAAATGATGACATGTAATTTTGGTGTGCTCATTAACTTTTTTTTCTCAAGAATTCTCTGGGAAGCTAAGTGCTAGTAAATGGTGTAGCTTTCATTAATTTATATTTAAAGCTTTTTTTTTACTTTTATTATTTTATTAGAAATTAATTGTGTGTATGGGACAAATTCTTTGTGATTTGTAGCTTCTCAGCACTGAAGATGAAATGAATATTTCTAGTTGCCTGCTAGTCGATGCAGTATGGATGTTTTGGTTTTTTTAATATATTCATTTATGTAAGGGCACTTAAGCTTCCAGACAGGGACTTGTCAGAGGGAAACTATTTGAGAAAGAGAGGAATGTATGGAGAAATTTATCTAGTAGAGGTATCTGTGAGTTTGGCATGTTAAATGTGTCTCAGTTGTATAAGTAATTACACAAGTAATTTAGGTCTTTAAATGACCTCATGAAAGTATTCACACTTTAAAAGTACAAAACCTTTTCTTTCTCCTGAGACCAAAAACCAGCAGGCACAAGATTAAAACTTCACAAATGAGAAGTGGATGGGGAATTGGCACACTCGGAGCAGGAGACTTGCAGGGAGTTGCTAAGTGAAGCTGTTAAGTGGAACAGGGTATGCCTGGCTGACAGATGTTTTAATTGTGCCAGAGATCCAAGGCACACCATGGAAGAGTTGGAGAAGGCTGGGAAAATCTGAAGGGTACAGGGTAGTCTGACCCTTACTACTTTGAATTTTGAGCTCGCTAATGCTATTGTATAATTAGCTGATTTTTATTAACTTAATGGGGCTAATACCTCCAATGTTGTACAGCTAGAGACATGCTCTGCTGGCTCCTGGCACAGTAGGGAGGAGCTGTGTCCTAGCAAAGTGATGGTACAATGGGTTGTTACGGCATCAAACCTGTGTCTCTTGGAGGGTAAGAGTTGGGCATTTTTTGTGTCTCTTCATTTTTTGAAGGATATCCTCCCTGTTCTGGCTTTGTGGCTCATAGATCTGTCTGTGCTAAGTGAGGAGTGGCTCATTTCCCATCTGTTCATATTCCACTTAGACTTCCCCTAATTAAGAAGCAGAGCCAGAGGGAATTCAATCTGGTATTTGCCATGATCTCTCTCTCTCTGGGTCTCTCCTTTCCCCCTCCCTCAACCCCATTTATATTTTCCTTTTGGAAAAGGGAGTTGCTTGTGTTTCATTATTTATTTCCTCCCTAGTCCACTAGAGATGCCTCACTTAAGGAGACATTTCTGCCAGGGACCCCAGTGGGTCTCTCTTAGCTGAATTTCCTCCAGGATTCAAGCAGAGGAAAGGGCCTACAGCTTGCTCTCTTTAGGCAGGTTCAATCAACTTTGCTTCCAAGGAATTTGTGCACAGATGTCTACAGTGCAACTTATCTTTCTTACTTTTCATACAAGTCATCACTGAAATTTATCTGTGTGTTCTGGCAAAAGCTGTCTGGATCCCAGAAGCTACCATTTGTATCTCAAAACTGCATTCAACAGTAAGAGGAGAGTCTATACAATGTGACCAATAGTTGTCTGAACAACAGGGCAGTACAACACAAATAAATGTGTTTTTAGTCTGTCTAATGAGCACGACTGAGTAACTTTCTTATTATTGTCTGCCTTAAGATCTTAAAAACTTGCACAAGATAACCCCAGAGTAAGTTAAAATTGTTAACTTATCTTGATATATATGAAGTCTAACTTAAAAGTGAAATTTGATACCACATGTGGTGTTTCTAATATTTCTTACTAGTTGTAGGTTTTCTAATATCTGTGCTTCAAAGTGGCTTAAGTATAGGACCTTCTTGGCCATTTAGTGTCTTAAAAGAAACATTTTCTAATGAGGAATCTCTTCAATTCCAAAACATGTACTGTTAACTTAGTTAATATTAGTGTTGTTAATGTTTGTAGTGTTAATGTTAGTATTTGGCTCAATGAAATGCCTGAACAGTCTGAGTCCAACAGGTAAGTTAGCTTCACCTACATCAAAAGGGAAAAATCCTAGTAGATTTTAAAAGCCATAGAGTTTCCTCTTTGAGGACCCTAAAATCTCCTCGTTTGATCCTTTCAGTGAAGCTGTTTCTTGATCTTACTTGTTAATGATGATTTGCCAGTGAAGCCAATTCTTGTTATCCCTCTAGTTAAAGATTCAGTCTTATCATCACCAGGCAACAGTAGATGTGTTTTACTGAAGACTGATTTCTATCTATAAACAAGTATAACTAGTATAGTTGAGAGATGGGTTTTTTTGCAAGGTACCTGGAAGGTTTACTTGAGAAGGAATTTGAACTTTTCTCTATTCACAGAAGGGAGAATTAGCCATTGCAAATAGAATCATCTACTGACAAAACTCAGCTATGTATTTACCAACATAAGAAAGTGGCAATTACTAGTAATCTGCACAATATGATATAATTAAATTTCTTTTTTCTGCTTTTTAAACCACACTTATTTAACAAACTTGGGCAAGTATCAAAAGAAAACACAGAAAATAGTAATATTAAATGTCTTCTATGTTCTATGTGCTTTTAAAGTTACAAGTAACTGCATTCTGTACCTGAAAAGTGCATTGTATTGAGAGAGCTATCACAAGAGTGGGGAGTTAATAAAAATAAAGCCTCAAAGACTTTAATTTAATTAAAGGTTTAAGTAGAGGTTGTTTTTTATTTAAACATGTTTAATGTTTAAACATTTGCTCTTAATTTATTAGTAGTCAAAGTATTTTAGAGAGGGCACTTGGGTTATCTGTGCATGTATGGAAAGATGCTGCTTAGCATGAAGTTGGTTGGTTTATTCTGACAAATTAATATGCATGTGGTAAAATGATAGCTATGTGCATTCTTAATTAATCTTGATATAGATAATGACTAATAAAATAACCACCTACTAAAAAATAAATGCATCACTATCTGTAACCCATTAAAGCATTAATAAAAAGTAAAGTGCAGCTAAATAATTATCCAGAGATGTATTTTCTTGTTAGCAACATTTTTGGTATGATAGTTGTATTTGCAAATTGATTTTCATTATAGTTAGCAATCAGGCAGAATAAATTTTCATTAGGGGAAGAAAAAGCTACTGCTGGAAAAACAGGGATCTGTTTAGATGAAGGCAACCTCAGGCCATTTCCTCTTGTCCTTTTGCTTATTACCTGGGAGAAGAGACTGACTCCCACCTGGCTGCACCCTCCTTCCAGGCAGTTGTAGAGAGTGATAATGTCACCCCGAGCCTCTTTTTCTTCAGCTAAACATCCCCAGCTCCCTCAGCTTCTCCTCATCAGATTTGTGCTCCAGACCCTTCCCCAGCTCCATTGTGCTCTCCCCAGCACCTCAATGCCTTTCTTGTAGTGAGGGGCACAGAACTGAACCCAGAATTCAAGGTGTGGCCTCACCAGTGCTGAGTGAGGATGATCAGGGGGATGTTCTCTGCCCTGGTCCTGCTGCCAGTCCATTGCTGAGCCAGGCCAGGATGCCATTGGCCTCTTGGCCACCTGGGCACTCTGTGGCTCATGTTCAGCTGCTGTTGAGCAGCACCCCCAGCACCTTTCCCTCCAGGCATCTTTGCAGCCACTCTGCCCCAGGCTGTAGCTGCAGGGGTTGTTGTGAGCAAGGGCAGGAGCAGGCCCAGGCACTCGGCCTTGTTGGACCTCAGAGCTCTGGGCTCTCCCCATCAGTGCAGCCTGTGCAGATGCCCCTGCAGAGCCTTCCTGCCCTCCAGCAGCTCAACACTGCCACCCAGCTCGCTGTGTCTGCAGGCTGCCTGAGGGTGCCCTGGATCCCCTCATGTGGGTCATTGATAAAGACATTGAACAGAGCTGTGCCAGCACTGAGCCCTGGGCAGCGCTGCTGGCTGCAATTCCATTCACCAGCAGCCTCTGGGCCCGGCCGTGCCAACAGCTTCACACCCATGCAACGGAGCCCCAGCCAAGCCATGAGCAGCCAGTTCCTGCAGGAGATGCTGTGGGCAGTGGTGGCCAAGGCTTTCCTGAAGTCCAGGTAGGCACATCCACAGCCTTTCACCCATCCACTAAGTGGTCATCTTATCACAGAAAAGGAGACCAGGTCAGGCAAGCAGGACCTGCCTTTCACAAACCTGTGCTGCCTGGGCCTGATCCCCTGGCTGTCCTGTGTGTGCTGTGTGATGGCACTCAAGAGGATCTGCTCCATGACCTTCCCTGGCACCAAGGTCAGACTGACAGACCTGTACTTCCCTAGATCTTTCTTCTGGATCTTCTTGTAGGTGTGCATCACATTTTCTAATGTCCAGTCAACTAGCATCTCTTTTATACCAAGTACAACTCAGGCCTGTGTTTCACTCAAATATGAAAATCTATTCATGAAGGATATTAAAATACACCTCAAGAGTACTTGAAACCTTGAGTTCATGTACTTCACATTTTCCTTCTTCTCCTCCTTCAGATGTTTAGTGGCTGACCAGCCAATACCCTCTTTTGCAGCTTTTTATAGCTAAACAACTCAAGTCTCCTGCCAGGTTAATTGCTTTCAAGGTTTATATTATATGGATTATAGTCCGAAGACTAGAGTTCTGTGGGAAAAATACATTCAAAATACTGTGGTTACTGCTTTATTGCAATAGTTAACCTCAGAATAATGTACTCTTTTCTGCTGGGAACAATAACAAGTAATTACTCAGTAGCCTTTATTATTACTAACTGAATTATAGCTGAATATCTTAGCAGTAGTTTAATTCATTACATACACTAATGGTTACCCATATGTTCACTTCTTTTTAAAATTAAAAATAATCATTACATTACGTTATATTTTCAATTTGTGATGAAGGCAACTGAATTTGTACTTCTTTTTTGATCTTAACTTTTATTATCGGCTCTTCATCTTGAACTATTAAATATAGGCCTGGAAACAAAACTAATTTCTGACTGTAGAGCACAAAGAGTTTCTACCACTACCTCCACAATTCAATTTGAAAATTAATGGAGTGCTGGTATCAAGTGTAGCATTAAGAAAATTTAATCAGTTTATAATACTTGTTTCCTTGAATAGACTTCAATGCATTAAAACTTTTCAGTAATGGAGTGGTGGGAAATCAATTTCAACAGAAAAAAATCTGAAAACATGCAAAGACTGCTGTAATACTTGAATTCTCTATGATCTCAATACTGTGTGAGGTGATGGTGTATCAGGACATATATTTGTTAAAACTGACTGTCCAAAAGCCAGTGTAGAGAAGGAACTGCAATGCCTGCAGTGGTGTCCCTAAAGCTCTCTTCTGATTAGTCTAGAAAAAATGTTGATTTATAAACCTTAAAGAAGCACCCACATCCTTTCATTCATTACTGAGTAGAGAGGATAATAGAGAAAGATGTCACTTTTTATCATAGACATCAGTAATTACTCTGGTTCATTGTACAAGCCTAGAAATATATAGAAAGAGGTGCAAAAGATTTATTTC
Source organism: Agelaius phoeniceus (assembly GCF_051311805.1). Classification (NCBI taxonomy): domain Eukaryota; kingdom Metazoa; phylum Chordata; class Aves; order Passeriformes; family Icteridae; genus Agelaius; species Agelaius phoeniceus. The sequence goes on from NC_135265.1 coordinate 18,620,921, forward strand.
TCCTACAGTCATAATTAAGGTTTTCATTCTAATAAGCCCTTGTAGAGCTGTGTGCTTTTACGTGATTTACTGTTATTCCCACTACTCATGAGTATTTCTGTTGAACCTAGGTAACCTTGTGGGAAAATGGTTTTATTTCATGTTAAATTGATTTCAGAAAGCACCCCACAGTTGGGATAAATTAAACAATGCTTGAAAGCCTATTGAAATCAATGAATCTCCAAAATACAGAGACATAATTGTATGTGTTCAAGTGTCTTCTTAAACTGGGGCCTATGGTTACCCTAATTTCTTGGTTGAGGTTTTTACTTTATAGTAATTACTGACCTTCTGTTGCAGGGCTTGAACCTGCATGTCCAGCTCCTGCTGAAGTCCATAGAGCATGTAAACAGATTTACCAATGGTTAAAACCTCCAAGTAAAACAGAAGTCCTACAAACATAAGGTTGTGTGGGTTTTGGTACCTGAATGTGGTAGATGGAGTATATGGTAATAACTCTCTCAGAGCATCATTGTTCTTCTAGTGCAAATCTGTTTTGTGACTTAGTTCATGGTCACAACATGAACCACACAAACATTCATTCTGTAACTTGGAGCTGAACTTTTGCTGTTTAGGAATCTGCAATGTATGCATTTATATATAGCATTTTATTTAAATTATATTTGAAAGTAAAATGGCTTTTCACCTAGCAGGGAGAACATTATGCTATGTGAACGTGGAAAGAAGGGAGGTATATTTCAATTTAACAAGAGCTGTTTGTGCAGCATGTTACAATGAGGAAGCATAGCAGGAGCTGGGGTTTTCTGCTACCAGTAGGGATATACCAGATGGTTACTGCAAGTTTGTTTCATAAACATAGAAGTGTTCCAGTAGTCTATCATTAACTTGTTTAATCTTTTCAGAGTATGTTCGTATTTATGGAAATACACAAGGGGTCCAAAACATCGTTGTTTTCTCATTGCTGTGTTGCTGCTGTTACTACTTTTTTTTTTAGTGCAATTCAAGTGTATAACAATTGGCATATGTTCTTATTGGTAAAGAAAGATGTTTCCAGGCAAAAAGTTGTTATATTTCTTCTAATTTTGGGGGGGTTGTTTTTATAAGTATAAAGAAATCTAACCTAGATACTATTTATTCTCTGAAAAAAGCAGAAGGCTTCGCTTTCTTCTGTTGAAGCACCAGTAATTTTAAACTTCACTCTAAAAATAGTCCTTAATCTCTCTTCTAAATGCTGTACAGTCATTAACTAATTTTCTCCTCTTGAGACAGTATGGAGGTAGGTTTATTCTACAAAAGGGGGTATTGTACAATGTTATTTGCCTAACTCTAGATATGAAATCATTGAAATAGCTCTGGTACTAGAACTCAGAAATGTAACTGTGATCTTGGTTATGTACCAGATGACACTGTCTCAAGAACAAATCCCACTAAGTGTTAAGTGAAACTATAACTATGGATGAATCATCTCTTTATAATTATTGTGGTGTAATGCAGTATTCCTTCTGGATTTTAATTACTGTATGTTTTCTTCCCCAAAGCTGATAATATATGTCTACCAATGTCCAATAAATTCTTATTAAATGTTGAGGATGGGTTTTGAACCACTGATGAGCAATACCTTCCTCCTCAAACATGCTTTTCTTCTCAGAATATTTTTGAATTGTTTTCTCAAGATAATGTAGTCTGTGAATACGTGCTTTTCAGAATTCAGCTTGGTGCAGATGTATTGAAAAATATTTTAAAATAAGTGTAAATTGTTTATATGTGCTCTAAATAAAAGTTACGTACTCCTGTCTGACTTGATGCTTTTTTTGTTTTAAATCAATTGACAGAATTCATTGACAAGAAGTGCACCCCTTGCCAATGATTCCCAAGCACGCAGTGGTGCCCGCTTTCATACATCTTACGACAAAAGATATATCATCAAAACTATAACAAGTGAAGATGTAGCAGAAATGCACAACATACTCAAGAAGTACCATCAGGTAATAAATTAACTCTACCAAGGTGTGGGATGTCTTCTTAAATATTAGAATGCTGATCTTTTTTAGAGGCTTAAAAGATTTAAATTAATAATTATGGGAAAAGTCACTTCAGACTTTTTCCCTTTTGTATCAGCAATTTACTGTATGTCCGTAATTCACGAGGATGGACTTTTCTAAATACCTGCATTAGCATTTGATAAAAAAGAAATGTCTACATTATAGAGGTAACTTGGAGGCTGTAAGCTCCTTTGCCTTACTAAAAAGGTGGTCTTTCTTTTGGCTGGTGGACTCCCAGGCTTGAAGGTATTTTATTCTGGGCTTGCTTGAAGATGTCTGTGTATGAGTGCTGCAGGTGACCTTCTCTTTCTGATCTGGTTAGTGAATGTTCTGTGTTTTGCAACAGATTTCAAATATTACAGTTGTATTATATAGGAAATTAAAAATTGGATATGATTAAAATTGGTTTTGATAAAAATGTGAATTTTCATACACAGCTGTAAAGTTAAAAGTGAGCAGCAGAGATCCCTCCAGTCAGCCTTGATAGCTGCCATACTGTGCTGGTGCATAGTTTGTGTGGCTGGCACAGAGGGGAGCAGAACCTGGGAATTACAAAAGGCTTTAATAAAATCACTGCTAGTTTTCTTAGCCCTACATCTATTTGAATAAGTTCTAAAGCTACAGAAGTCAGAAAAGCCTCTAAAAGATCACCTAAAATATGCTATGCAATAGGAAGGTTTTTTTGTCCCTATTTCTATCTTCCTTCTTCTTTCTGTGGGTTGGAACTCCACGTAAAGACTTCAGGACATTCGGGATTGGGCTTTTTTATTGTTGTTTAGGTAGTTTATTTTTTGTTGTGCAATATTCTTCTTTGTAGTAGTTTCTTTTTTTAGTACATTACTTTTGTAAAACTGGTTTTAACTTCTGAGGTGGGAAGCTAAAGCATTCTTTCTGGTACTTGGAACTGAAGATATTGCCAGCCATCTTTGTAAACCTCAAAGGGAGACCTCTGAAGTCCTTCCAAGTCCAGAGTAACTTGGGAAGCCTTCAGGATGTTAGATGTGAACTCTTTTCTCTCTTCCTGTGGTGTTCCTCTGTTTAAACAACACGTAGGACCATCGTATGTTTGTTTTAATGTGAATAAATATTACTATTAGAAATTTTCTTGAGACATTCTCCTAATGAGAGTTTTACCACAAAAAAAAATTAAACCTAATTTAAATCTAAATGTATTTTGGGGGTTATTTATATGTGAGTTTTCCAACTTACTATTTTAGTTTTCATCTGAAAGGATTTGATCTGTGAAACTGTACAGCAGAATTAAAGTTTTAGTCTGTTTCATATTTGGCATTAGAAGCTAGTATTAATGATACAGATTTTGAGACTTAATCCAGCTGAAAAGTTATTTTGTTTTTCCAAACAGTAACTTTGCTTTTCAAGAGTATCAATGAAGACAGTGGTAACATTAATGAATTTAATAATTTTAATCTTTTTCATTAATGCTTTCCAACATCAGGGTTCATATTAGGCTAGGTTACAAGGAATAATTATCTGAAATTTATCTCTACCAGGCACCTAAGGTCACTTTATACTAGTAAATCTTTCATATAAAATAGCTCTCTCTGATGCCTCCAAGAGATTCATAAAGATACAACTTGTATTTCTTTTTGTCTCAGAACTTGAAAGCACTGTACAAAACTAAATACAGAAGCACTCAAGTGCAAAGTAAATTAAAGACAGTTTAATAATTGGATTTTTTAATTAAAATAAATTCATTTCAGGATCTTCAGCAATGTACTGAACAAGATCTAAATTAAATCCACTAGCTCTAATGACAGCTGACACAGTGTCCTCTGTGCTGCTGCTGAAAGTTGAATGCTTGGGATCACTAGATACAGCAGCTTGTTCTCCCATTTCTCTAGATGTTTTTCAGGTATGCAAAGGTTATCTTCACTTGCTTTTCAAAGTCTAGCAAACCCATTGTCCTGGTGGAAAGGTGTTATTATTCCCTTGACCAAGTTGTCCCACACGGTTTGGCCTTCTGCTAGCAAGCAGTGCAATCAACGCCAGATACCATCCACCGGCGCTTGAGCTCATTAGTGGTGCCTGTTGTGGTTTTCATTTGGGCCAGCTTATTGTCTCCCAGATAATTCTGGGCAAGAATAAAAGGTGTTAATTCAGATGAGTTAATATTCCTACTTAGGAGTTTGAATGTAAGCAACCTTTTTTTTAGAGGGGAGCTTAATAACTGAGATGTGAGTTATTCCATTCCAGCTGGAACTGATGCCTGTGGACACTCCAAGACCTGTCTGTTTCACTGGTGTGGATGTAACTGTATGTTTCTGTAGTAGGCACAGTTGCAATAGCATAAGACTTTTCAGATGCTGTCCTGGTACTCTTGTAGAAATCTTTGTCAATAAAACAAGTTCTCGTGAGTTCAGTTTTCTTTTGGCATACTCTTTCTGCCAATAGAGGAATTGTCAAGTTCCCTCTATTGATTTTCATACCTTACTGTCCAGTATCTTTTTTGATTGTTAATAATTGTACACTAGAGTGCCAAATATGGGAATTTTAGGGAGAAGTCTGCTAGTTAGCTTTTCTCCAGTTTCAGTTCTCTGATTGTCAGCAGCACTCACCACATACGTGAAAATTCCTGGCCGAGCTGTGTTTCACAGCCCGACTGGGATTGGGAATGGTTTGGAACTTTTAGTGGCATGCCCCTATAACAAACCCTGTGCCAGTCTGCCCTGAGAGCAGAGCTGTGTTTGAAAGATTCAGCCTTCTGAGAAAGGGAGTGTATATACCCAATTAGGTAGTACAGGAATCATCCTGGAAAGGACAGCCTTTTTCAGGTGCATGAAGTCTAGGGAATTTTAGGCCTTTTCTCCCTTGTTCCCCCAAAGGAGCTGAAGCTACATCATCTGTCCATTAAGAACTGTGTCTTGTAAACCATTGTTGCACCCTCTTTCAAGTGCCTAAGAAGGCAATAATTGTCCTCCATTTCTTCTGACATAAGTATGAATGAAATTGATGCCATTTATGACAGACAATCTCTTTCAGGTTTTGTTTTCTCCCCTCTGCAAATTCATTCCAGGTTCCTTTCCCTGTTTGAAACTCTGAATGAGTTTCATTTAAACCATAATATTTACTCACCTGTTTCCTTATTAAGGCTAATAGCACAAGGCTGATAGAATCATTCTAGACCTTGAAAGCACGTCTGTCTTTGCTTAAGGACCAAACAAGCCCTGTCAAATATTCTCCATGACTGCTTGAACTGCTTAACAATAAATACCAGGGGAGACACCATCTTGAAACAAAGAATGCTTGAGAGGGAGCCATCACAAGGAAGAAGTGTGAGACTCCATGTGTCCTTCATTCACCAAAACAGTTTTGATCTTGGTATTTGTAAAAAAGCTGTTGTTTTCCTTGCACCTTTTTGAATTACAGAGCTACCAATGAGGCATCTGGGAGTTTATGTGGTTGGCAGAGAAATATAGCACAGCAGCTTTTCCCATGAACCTCCAAAATCTAATTCCAGGTATCAGTTACTTTTTTGGAAAGTCACCAAAGGGTTAGATACAAACATGTACACTGCCATTGGCAGACAGAAATGAAGGTTATTTTATCAGTAACTGGACATCATGGAAATGTATAGTTCACAAGCCCATGCAGTTCTGTTTGTCCTTCCTCTCTCCATCTGTCTGAAGGTGTAATAACCTGTCTGTTCTTTGGAGCTCAGAGGAGCTCAGGTTCTAAGTACACAGTCTGTATGTGTAGGAGTTTACAAAAGGAGCAAGAGTAGTTCATAGCCTGTAGACACTTGTAAGCTTAAAAATCCCAAATCTAGAGTGGTGTTTTTAAATCATCAAAGATTCCAAGCCCAGGGCTACCTGCTAGAAATGTGTAAATAACTGAAAGTGAACTGGGCTTGAAGGAGTGTTAGGAGAAGTTATAGAAACAGCATGTATGTGTACATATGGTGATTCCAACTTAAAATTGTTGAATTGTAAATAATCTTGACAATTGTAAATTATACTTGCTATTCAAAATCATGAGTTTTCAAAAATCGTGGGCTTCCAAAATCATTTACCCTATGATGCCTTTTTTTAAGTGGCAGTCAGGCCCACAACCTCAGACAGATGGTGAACACTTCAGTCTAAACACTGACACATTCTGTCAACTCATCAGATGAGTCTGACACTTTTAGTATTGAGTAGAAACACTAGAGATAATTATTTTCTTTTCCAAAGTTAAAAGAAAAAAAAAACCAAAACACTGAGCAAAACAAACCATTAAGCAAACAGGAGGAATTATACTTTTCACCATGTTTAAAGAGCAAAGTGTCCTATGTTTTATGACAAGACTATTAAAGATCATCATGCATGGATCAGCCTTCTATCTATGTTTGGAAGACAAAACAGCCTAGAGCTAGGTTTTGAAGTGTTAGGGTAAATAAAATATATGGCCTGCTAGGTTCTTATGCTGTGACTGGCCATTCTAGCCAGTTTCTAACTACTGTCATAATTTTTGGTACATAGTTTGAAATACTGCTTTTAGGCACATGTATTGTTAAATTTGCAATCAGTTTGGACTGCTTGTATTATTGGTGTATTGTCAGTTA